>NC_137548.1:35875764-37301295 GCF_963082525.1 Nesoenas mayeri
TATAGTTTTAGGTCTGAATGGTCACTATCAATAATACTGCTTCATGAAATAGAGGAAGCCATGTCTGCATGTCTCTGGGGAAAATGTAATATTTACCACCATTTATAGTACTTGCTATTCATGCATTTTCAGTATGTGAACTATACCATAAACTTTTGCAGGATGTGAACGAGTAAGTTCAATATGGGACAAAGTCCCCTATTTTTCTAGATCAGCAAAAACTATTATATTGTACATCATCCACTTTTTATTACAAGTCATGAACTCCAGAGACTTTTCAAACATGGAAGCCATGGAGTCTGTGTGGTTTGTGAGGTCTGTACATGCACATCTAATTAAAGAATTTCAATTTCAAGAATTACATTTGGATGCATTTAAGACTGTATAGCAGATTAGGGAAATACTGAACACAGAGCACATCAGGCTTCAAATATTTAAACTCATCCATACGACTTAGACAACAAGCAAGAAATCGTAGAATACGATTGCTGATGGCTGTTACTGTAAAGAATAACATCCTGGTGATGGTAATTCTGCTTGGTTGACCTAATTATTTTCTTTCAGGCTAGTGAAGCACACCTTGTGTCTAATGTTTGTTATTCACATGAAGATTTTTCTTTGAATAAAGAAAGGAAAAGAGGTTTTTTGGTTTTGTTCTCAGACTTGGTGGCTTTTATCTCTGAATTGGTAGAAGGGATATTTGTGTTTTTGGACAAGTTGTGACACCATTATTATATTATTATATTTTTCTTCTCTTTATTTCAGGTTGGGTGGGACTATATCTGCATACAAGATAGTGCCAGACGAAATAGAAGAAATCAAGGTACAGTATTACTGCCTTTCAACACTGAATTTGTTTGCTTAGAGAATTACAGAAATGTTACATTAAAAAGCCATGTTATTTCTTGCTTTGAAGTGTATCATGGGGGGGGAAGTCTCTAAAGTAAAATTGTTAGATGCATATTTAGGCGTCTAAAATAGAATTTTTATTATTTTTAGAATTGTGTTTTACCTTCAGCCTAAGTTGACTTCAGTAAGGTTTGCTTGATGCTAAAAACGTGTAACTCAACGTATTTGTTTTTCTACCTGCAGACAGCTGCAGGACTACTGGGAACATTGAGTTAGATTTTTCATAACAAAAAATAAATATAGAGTATCCTTTTACTTTTGAGATCAAAAGCAGGTCCTTTTTTTTTTTTTCAATAATATCTGTCCTAAGAAAGGGATAGTATGAAGTACTCAAAATCATTGAAATCCCTTTGATTTTGGGGAGTGGCAAAATAAATACTGAAGTTTACTTCCAGAAAAATGTGCATTATAGCAAAACTCACTTTAGCAGAGTCCACTCATGGATGGTACTTCAGCAGGTTGTCAGTTTTGTTCTTCAGTGGAAGAAAAGATGGATACTAGGTGGGAATTTGGCCTAGAACTGGTGGCATGGTCTGTGTAGGAGTTCCTTTATTTGATTGAGAGTCAATCACTCTGACATATCGCTTGCTCGTTGTGATTACTTAACCCATTGCGGTGTTTCATATACTCATTTTCAGTTGTGCAAAGGGAGTCAAGAGTAGTTTAAAAATTTAATAAAGGGAAGTGGTTCCATAATTGTCTGATCTAGACATGACTTTGCAGTGTGCAAAGATGTGAGGATTTATTCCTCCTCAATTAGCATCAAACCCACTGTAAGCAAATACAGTGACTGCCTGTATCTGCATTGATGTTATCATTCTGTCATAATATTTTATTTCTCTCTGCTGAGATTCAGGGACTCCTCTACCCTGAATTATCAAGAGGAGAATGATTTATTAGGATAGATGCAATGTTTAGATGTTGGTATTGGACAGTAAGAAAGGTTTTCAAGACTTATTAGTGTTACGTAATGTTTTCAGGATGCTCAGAGAACTGCACCAAAACTATAAAAACAAAAATGACAAAAACCCCTAAATCATAATCCTTCTCCTTTAATAGAAGAAATCCAACCCACTGACATTTTGTTAATGTTGAAGGCAGAGAAAAGGAAACTGATATTTCTGCTTTGTTGTGCGAACTGAATTCAGTGAACAAAGAAAAACAGAATGCTGGCAAAGAAGAAATACTTTTATTTTTAGAGACTTAATGTTTTAGGCAAGATCAGCAGTCACAGGAATATGGTTTTCCCACCACCTGCTAAGGAGGCCTGTTCTGATTTGTCAGCTCTTTGTTACTCAGCTGGTGTTTAAATGCTTGAGATCCTAGGAAACAGCAAAGGATGGGTTACTCATTGCTCTTGGTTGTGCCAGCACGTAAGTGTGGGGGCAGGATTGTACCGTTCTAAGGCAGAGCTATTTAAAGCGTTTGGAAAAAATCGATTTCTTTATATGTTTCTGGTAGATGTCTTGTTTTGTTCAGGTAATGGGGCTTTTAGGTTGTGACTGAAGTCAGCCCAACTCTCTCACACTTTAATTGATCGAACTTCTCAAGTTGTAATATAACATGTGTTATTCATATGAAATAAGGTACTCTTTGAAGGTGCTGAGACACACAGTGAGTATAGTGGACAAATCTGCATGAAATATGGAAAAGTATTTTTTTGTATATATGTATTTTGAATAGCAGCTGGCAAACAGGGAGACTAAGTATCCTTTCTGTAAATACAAGGGGACTCAACTTCTGAAAGGTTCTCCAAGCACATTTGAGTAGAAGGAGGAGAGAGGGGGAAGTAAAAGAGAAAGCAAATGAGATTACTGGAATCTTGCTTTTAGAGAGGACAGAATCTTCCTCCGTGCACAGTAGGTCAGAGTTATTAGGCTCACAGCTATCCCTTCCAATTTAAACATGAAGTATTAAGCAGTTTAATTTGATGAAATATGCAAGAAGAGTAGTTCTGGTTTTTTATATATGATTTAACTTGGCAGATTGCTGTATTATCTTCACAGGAGTTGGAATATTCATGTTTTCTGATAGTCCTTACAAAGTAAACTGCTTGCTTAAATGGCAAAGGAGGGTACTTGATCAGGCAGAGAGCAATAGTTACTACGACAAATAAGAAATCTCTTTGACAGTGTTTCCATATATTCTGGAAAAGGTGGTAGATTAACCTCTTTTACAGCTCAAAATAATTTATGAGGAAAACGGATGTATTGATTTTGTTAATTCATATAATTATATCTTAGGTAGAGCACCATTGTAAGCAGAGACTATCTCTGAGTTTATGGAAGAGGAAAACTCTGTAAACCGTAACTGTTGGTTAAAAAGTATCTTTAGAAGATTAATGAAATACATGTTTCTAAATCTATAGGTAATTTAAAAAATAACCTATACAATATATATATGAGAATTTATTTATCCATATTGCAATACTCAGCAATTTTTTTCATGTGTTTATAATGTTTCAATTCAGGAGTATTTAGAATATACTTATCCTTGCATGTGAGTGTGATATTTACAATGTGTATAGATGTACTGTGAGTTCATAGATGATTTATATATCTGGAATACTGCCTGTACATATATGTGCCTATTTATTTAAATGGGTGTATATGGTCAGTGTTGGGTATAATCAAAGCAGTGCATCCTGCTTACCAAAATTAAGTAGTCTGGCATGTCCATAGGTGTATGAATGAGGAGTATTTATGGCAGCAGTGACAGCACGTATCCTAACTGCCCTCATGGACCTGACCAGGGTCAGGAAGAATTGTGTGGAGCCAGTCACCACTGCAGTCCCTCAACATCTCTGTCAGTCTGAAATGAAGCGTGATGTAACTTACCTTCCCGAGATTTTTGTCATAGGTGCTTCGGTTCCCAAATTGAGAGCACTCCACAGGTAACCATATGAAGATACCATCACAGTTTTTCCCCCTGAAGACTTTATCTTTTATATCACAAGATCTTGAGGACCAAGACTTCAATAAGAGAAGCTCACAGAGGAGGAAAACCTGCGTGAATGCTTAAATGGCCATACTGCCATCTGCACTCCTGTCATTTCTCTACTCCAGTTAAAGCAATGGCACTTCACTTTCACTACCTGCTGGCTTTAAAATATGGCAGGAACTGATTGAGACAGTAAATACAGGAATTACAGTATATTTCTGAGAAAGTGTCACTCTTGTGACTTTCTCTAGAGTTATGTTCTTGTCTGAATTATTCATACTGAAAGCAAGGAGCCTTTCAAACTCGCAAAACCACGTTGGCCTATTTCAGCCTTGCTCCTCATCTGTTGTAGTAGTACATTGTGCCTAAAGGAGAGACCTTCCAAGCCAAATAATTTTGTGTACATAGGGACTGGTGAGCATATTGGGCAGCACTGGTTTTGAAGAACATCTTCTAGCTGGAAATCAGAGCAGTTGTATTTGAGAGGAAAAGAATAGCAACAAACTTAACACTCTTTATTTCTAGTTAATGACATACATGACAAAATACAATTTTGTTTACAATGTGGAGTTTTCCTCAAAAGTAAAGAGCTATTTGTGATTATTACCAATGAGGGAAAGTTTGTGTGATGTGCCTGTAGGTAGTTTGATATGTCAACAGTAGCATCTTACAGTTTATAATATCATGAAAGATGCCCTTTTTGATTGCAGCATTCTGTCAGTACAAAGGAAACACGTGATGTTGGGAAGCATTGTTATTGTGAGGAAGATTTGGTGAATGAGAATGCTACTCATCAATGGATTTCCAAATAAATACTTGGTTTGCTAGAATTTGCAAGTCAACAGCAGAAAGGAATTTTATTGTGGTTTATTTTTTCTGTGTTTTTCTTGTGTGTGTGATTTTTTTTTTTGTAAGTGCATCCCCATATGCCTCTCATGTAGGCATATGCATGCATCTCATCATCTCAAGGCCAGAAATGAATTTGGCAGCAGGTGTTCAATTCATGAAAGTAATATGCACAAGAAAGACCTTCCCATTGTGTTTCATTCTTGTCGCAATTGTGGTACGAGATGGATATTCTAGTATAGAGAACAAAGTTAAATCATGACCTCCTCTGGTAGTTAATTTTAAGAAATCTTGTCAGAAAATTTTCTTAGTACTGGTTGTCAATTTGTAAATTTAGATGTAAAGCAGTTCTAGAGGAACAGGGGATTTTTTTTTTTTTAATTTTCTTTTTTTTTTTTTTTTTTTTTAGTTCCATTATCCACCATTTCACACAGAGACATACTTTATGGTCCCCAAAGAACACCTGTAATTCTTCTATAGTTTCTCTTTAAATGAAAGCATATATGCGTAAAGTATTAAAGGCTACATTTTAGACTACAGACCTTTTTCCCTGATTAATGATAGGATAGCTCTTTTTTTTTTCTTTAGAAGTATGTGTTCACTTAATAGTTTAATATATGAAAATCCTTTTCATGAATAGCTGAAACACATTCCTCTCAGATCATCAGTCTGTGGGGCAACAGACTCCAGAGATAAAGATCCAAGATTAGAAAATTGTAAAAAATTTGAGAGGGAGGGAACTACCCAGAAGGGAAGTAGGGAACACAGTGTCTTCTTAGAGGTCAGTTGATGACGTAGGAATTAAGGAGATTTTCACTTTTCCACACAATCGTATTTGGGAACATGTTACGGACAAAGTAAGCTGAGCTGCATTTCAGAGCAAAGTTGGATTCTCTGTCACCAAAAATATGCATGTCTGAAATGATTACAAGTAAAGTCAATCTATTCAAAGACTTTCTCAGGGATCGCCTGGTTTGTAGACCTTGTGGTGTCATATACCTACTTAATAGTGTATGCCAGAATCTGTTCTTTGTGCCGATAGGAGTAGCTGATGAAACACATGCAGCCTCTGTGTGCAGCCAGGGGACACTGACCTTCATCCTTCAAAGCATTTTCATGTTTATCAATGTGTGGAAAAAATAAGTAGCTAATTGTCAACAAGTGCCAGTTGATAGTCTTGTGTCAAAAAACAGGAATGAAAGCAAGTTAGTCATTACTACAGTGGTAGACAGTCCATAAGAGCAGCATCGTGGTTCAAAATATTCAGACTTCACAAACATGGCTTTGTATTGCAGTAGTGGGTGATAATTGACTCTGAAGAAGTGCCCTACATTACATAAACAAGGAAATGTGGTGTCGTCCAGGTTTTGCATAGAAGTTTTAAGTCCTGGTTCCGTTTTATTTCAGCATTGTATTGATGTTCATCTGCTGAGCATATCAGCATTTGCAGAGGGTCTCCACAAAAAGTTTCCCTAAGGTTTGTGATGGGAGGTTTCATATTTTGGTGATAATGCTGAGATTATCACTCTGTGTATCTGTTTAGATCCTGCACAAACATAAAATAGATTTCTCTCCAGTGACCTTTCAGAATAAGAGTTTTTCTTGAAGAGGCTCGAGCTGTTTAAAGCATGCACTTCCTCCAGTCCCATTGCTGAGGAATGTAAAGCGCTGAGAAGCTTTATTATTTACCTTGCAGGTAGGACAATTCTGGTTCTTAGTTTTTCTGCCAGTGTTTTCTTCTTCTGCCTTTTAGATTGAAATAACTAACTCATGGAACCAGAGCTTTTACTGAGTAACATGACACAAAAGGATATTATTGATTGAATGTCTAATGAATATTAACAAGTAGTATCTCCGTAGCCTCCAAAACTTACAAATACAAATTGGAAAAGATTTAAAGGCAATGTGTGGTGGTCATGTGTTCTTCCATGATTAGATAACTAGTCCTACTAGAGTGTGTGTTGGCTAAAACTGAGGGCTTGTCTTTTGACTCTCTTAACCTGCAGTCAGTGTCTGACTTTCCAGTAGACAGCTTCATTGTGCTCCTGCAGCCAGGAAAACAATGTTTCTAGAAGGATTTGCAAGTGCCCCAACCAGTAACAAAAACCAGACACTGTTCTGAGATCTCGGTTTAGCGTATGAAACCCCTGATAAACTTCCAGCTTTGGATCTCCTACTTGGTTCTCGGGTTTCCATAAAAGAGACATTCTTGTGTCCATGAATCCAGCTAGGGCAATTGAGAAGTGAGATGTGTTACATTAGAACAGCTTTAAGTCACATCATATTTCCTTGTAATTAAAATATACCTGATGTACACACAGATTTCTTCCAAGTTAATGTCTAAATCCTGCATTAGCAGAGTCAGTTATTGATTAGTGTGCTTTTTCAAGCTACATCTGGCTCACAAAAAATGTGAATTACATTGTTTAGATGACAGAAAGAACTCTGAGTTTTTACTTGCTGTATTAGTCCTTAAATGGTCTTACAGACTTTTGGTGTTTCCGTGCTGGAGAGAATGAAAGGTTTGTGTGTGAGGTGATGTGACAAAATCGTGAAAACATTATGTGAAACATAAAATTACTTTCCTTTAATTATTGGTCCATATGTTTACATTCATGCTGTAAGCACATATACCAGAGATTTGTACCCCTTGCAGTATTGATAATGTGCTCTTAGCTTTTTCTCTCCTCATGCCATGCATTTGTTCTCTGTTCTTTTAGTTCTTGTCAACAGCTGATTATATTATATTGTATCATATCCTATTGCTGCTAGCGGAGTGTGATTTCATTATCTATTGTGTTATGCCAGTTTTTTTTCTCATTAGTTGTTTGTTGTTTTAAGTTAGTTTTGTTTCTTCTAAAACTGATTTTTTCCCCCTTTTCTAGGAAATGCAGTCTGTATTAAACTCAGTTCTGACTTAGAATCTGGGTTTTTGGTGCCAAACCTGGCTGTGCAAGCCTGAACCGCTGTCCGGGCACACTCTCACACCACCAAAATATGAGTGTTTCATAAGAACGCCTTTTCTATTGTGGGATTTTTTTCCCACCTATGAAGCCAGTAGTTGCTGTGCATATCAGTTTTGACTCTTGGATTGTTTCTGCTCTGATAGGTTTGAGACTCTTTTTGCTTGAAGGATGTGACTGTTCTCCATGCTATAGCTATTGCTATATCAAGTTTTTTTTATAGAAACTCCTTAGGGAGTGCTCACTGAAGGGGCTTTTCATCTGCTTCTCTCATCTTCTCTGGATGATGGATAGTCGCTGCAATCACAGACCTCTCAATCAAAAAAAATCTGTACAAAAAGAATGTGAACTGAGAGATGGCCAAAGTGTCTGTGTAGCTGTTCCGTGATTATTGAACAACAGGATTCATCCCTGCCCTTGTGTATGTTCCCTGGCATTTGATGGGATTTCTTGTAGGCCCAGGCAGTTGCTGCCATGACCAGTATTACAGACATACGCCATTTTTCCTCTCTGCCTTGCTGGTTCTGTGCTGTTTTGAGAGGTATGTGTGATGTAAAGCAAGCAACTAGGGTGGAGAAATCTGAGCATCCCTTATTACTGGCACCTGGCACTGAACTGATGTGGAAGAGACACCAGCAAGTGTCTGGGAGTGGCCCAGATTTTTACATCTATTAGTGGTCAAACTCTGATTGCTATTGGGACTGCTGCGTGCATCACCAGCATTCCTCTGCTTTCCTGGCAAGGATGTCACATGCCTAGATGCACTGGATGAAAAAGTATACTCACTAACGTTCCATGTGAAAATAGGAATTATCACTACTTGTTTTCCTGTCGTCTTCCATCTTATGTTTCATAGGCTCTGTTGCCTCGGAGACTGCATGGCTCCAGAAATGACAGAGGAGACCACCTCACCAAGCTACCTTCCTCTTACAAGCTGTCCTGAATGTAGAAGATGCTGAAGCATTGTTATTAATTCCTGTGCTAATGTGAGAAGGATTTAAACGAATGCTTTTTATATTTTGTTGTGCAATTTGGTCTTATGAACATCCCAAAGAAGTTCAGCCTGTGTTTTGCAGGTCATGGAATATTGCAGCATGTGAAAGGGAAGGGCAGGAAGATAGTGCATTCCTTTAAATTGAAATGCCATGCCAGTGACAAAATCATTTTAGTAACACTATTATTTACTTTCCAAAACAAACAAAATAGTTTTGTGGTTCTCCTGCAAAGAGACAAGTATCCATAGAGGAAAAAGAAAAATAGCTGAAAGTGAATTTACCAGACAAACCAGTATATTGTTGATGTTTTGAGCCTTTCAGGTTATCCAGCATTTAAGAATTCTCTGTGCTGTTGCACAGGGAGATTAATATGTATCAGATTTTTTATTACCACAGTCCTGTTTGTCTTTTAAATCTTTCTTCACTAAATACATTAGAAACAAACAACAGGAGATTTCAAATCTCTTGTTTTCCAGCATGAAGAATATCTCTGCTTCTCTTCTGTGGCCATAGTAACCAATTTTCTGACTTCCTCCTGGCTTTCTTTCGTTTTGCATTTTTGCTAAATAATATCTCTGTACCAGCCATCACCTGAAACCTGGTTAGGTCTTGAGGCATCTTCTTACTTGCTCTACCACAGTTCTGGTGCTTTTCCTCTGACCCGCTATACTGGGAAATGTTTTCAGTGGCTTCCAGTCTCACTGTTCTTTAACGGGATCTCAGCCTGAATAAGAGGAGGAAACATAGCTCAGCTTCATTAAGCAGCAAATTGCTTTTGGCAAGTATGTAAGTAAATCGAGTTTATATAAAAGCCCTAATAATTTTCCATATGACCTGTTACATTAAGTTTTGTTTGGTTATGTTTAGCGTGTAAGAATGTATTCTGGTGACCCTTTTTTTGAGATCTATGAAGGAAATGTAATGTTATTGTATCATTACTGATAATGTCATAATTGGTTAGGGGCTTGACTGAGTTTGAGGGAGATCAGCAGTATGATCTTTGCTTGTGGTAAATAGATTTCTGAAAGTTCTTTCTTTCTACGATTGTCAAAATAGATGCATACTGCTACTGTATATATAGGAAAAAAGAAACCTTCAGGTTCTACAGCTGTTTACAGGTAAATTATGAGAATTATTATTTGTAGCGAAATGAAGTGTGACTGCAAATAAGGACATGGAAATACTGAGTGACTGAGTGTTCAGCCAGATGATGAAATTCAGTGGAGGTTAAGTGATGTGTATGGGAGGTGTGAAAAAATCCTAAATTTACATTTAAAATAGGGATCTCTAATTTGACTAATGCAATCTAAGAATGAGGTCTGAGAAGTGTGCTAAGGTGGGTACTATTGGCTGAGTGTTCAGGAGCAATTGAAGGGGCGGAGGATTAAAAAAAAAAAGGAATTATTAGGAAAGGAGCAAAGATCAGAATGCAAAACCTTTTCTGTAATCTATGAGCCTCTGGTGCCCCACCATATACAATGGTGTGTGAGGGCTGATCCCCTAATCACAAAAATCATGCACGAGGCCTGAAAAAGATTTAGTCAGATTATAAAAATTATCTAATTTATAGGAGCACTTGCATATGAGGAAAAAATAGACTGAGACAGAAATGTCCATGAGTGGCACATTTGGTTGCATTTCAGCAACATTCTTCTTTATTTCTACTGCACTTTTAAAATTAACTCTCATGCTTAATTTATGCAAATTGTAAGACTGCCTGAAAGCAGGCAGCGAAGCTTGGACTGTGTGTCTTCTATTGGTTCATAACCTAGTGATTATAAGGAGGAGAAAAAAAAAAAAGTGAGAGTTCCTAATAACAGAAAGCTTTCACTTAGAACTGCTGAAGATGAAACCTTATCTGGTTATAACGCAGCAGTCCTCTCTTCATCAGAAACTGGTTCCATAGATGGCATTTTTCTGAAAAGTATTTGTAGCTGGTAGACTGCAGATAATTCTGCTAAAATAGTGTAGTTTATTTTGTGCTCATAGTATGTTTTCTATCTAGAGGCTTTTAATATTGTGTTTTAATGGCTTGATTGGAAAAACACAGTAGGAAGACATCAAAGACTGCACACACCTCGCTGTGATATGCAAGCTCTAAACTGTATTAATAGACTGATGCTTAGTACCTCAATGTGTGATTACACGTAATTAAACTTCTCTCTGATAATTAATTTTTTTTATGGTGTTCTAATCCTGTTAGTTAACCTATTATATGCAAGGTCCACTGTTTAAAACAGAATAGGAGACATGGAATGTTTTTAACAGAAAACCAGCCAAAAACTTCCTTCAAGGAAGTATCCTAAGGTAGTGGTTAAAATAACATTAACAGATATGTTGAGCCATGTGGCTGGAGGCATTTTGTTTGCTCAAATGCTTTTTTTTATCAGATACAGGAGCTTCATCTAGATGAGATTTCATGCTGATGAGCTGTATCTGAGCACAGATGTAAAATGGAAAGTTTCAAGTGGATTCTATGTTTTATTGAGTATTTTGGGTAAGTGGCTCATCTCATCTCTGACAGTGCACAGAACTGGAATGTTGACTTATCTGATGTCCTAAAGGCTTCCACAAATGTATGTCTTTGGCCTAAACAAAACCAGAACAAAGTGCATGGCGTTAAAGCTAAAAGTGCCTTCCTTAGCCCTAGCCACCACATCCCTAGTACCAGGAACTCAACATTTATCTCAGGCCGTGTCTGTGTTACCAAGTCATGCAAACAAATAAGTTGCATCTGTCTATAAATGATTTGGTGCTGGACATCCAGCATCCACATCATATGTTCTTTGATATGTTTTATTTCAAACTGCTCCTAGTATGATGCTGTGAACTGAGCAGATTACATGTGCTGCTGAAGTTCATCTTCCTAACATGTTTTATCTGAAAGCATTCCAATTCATATGCTTAAAGACTACTTGGCAATATGAACCAAAGTCTGGTGAGCAGACAGCTGTCAAAAGTACACTGCCACTTAGAAGTAACAGGGCATGGTAGATGTGTCCCCAGCCTCCAGCACATATCTTTTCATACCATAATATACCAAGTTAGAAAATAATGTGAAATTCATAATAAAGTACCATTATTGCCAGTGGTCTCTGAACTTATTGATTGCGCACCTCATCCATCAATAAAAAATTTTGAGCACACATCCGCCAGGATATGTATATTCTAGTATTTTCTCCCTGTTCCCCGTGGACGATAGAATCGTGTAGGTTGAAAATGACCCTTAAGATCATAGAGTCCAACCATAAACTGAACACTTCTACATTCACCACTGAGCCATGTCTTTAAGCACCATATCTATACATCTTTTAAACATCTCCAGGGATGGTGACTGAACTGCTTCCCTGAGCAGCCTGTTCCAATGCCTGACAAACCTTTCTGTGAAGAACTCTTTCCTGATATCCAATCTAAACCTCCTGTGGCACAACTTGAGGCCATTTCCTCTTGTCCTATCACTTGCTACTTGGGAGAAGAGACCAGTCCCCTCTATGCTACAACCTCCTTTCAGGTAGTTGCACAGGGCAATAAGGTCTTCCCTCAGCCTCCTTTTCTCCAGGCGGAACAGCCCCAGTTCCCTCAGCTGCTCCTCATCAGACTTGTGCTCCAGACCCCTCACCAGCTTTGTCGCCCTCCTCTGAACTTTCTCCAGCACCTCAGTGTCTTTCTTATGATGAGAGGCCCAAAACTGAACACAGTATTCAAGGTGGGACCTCACCAGTGCAGAGTACAGTGGCACAATCACTTGTCTAGTCCTGCTGGCCACACTATTCCTGATAAAAGCCAGGATGCTATTGGTCTTTTTGGCCACCTGGGCACACTCCTGGCTCATATTCAGATGGCTGCCAGTCAACACCCCCAGATCTCTCTCTGCCAGGCAGCTTTCGAGCCACTCTTCCACGAGCCTGTAGCGCTGCCTGGGGTTGTTGTGACCTAAGTGCAGGATCTGGCACTTAGCCTTGTTGTATCTCATGCAATTGGCCTCAGCCCAATGATCCAGCTGGTTCAGATCCCTTTGTATGGCCTTTCTACCCCCCAGCAAATCAACATTCCCATTCAACTTGGTGTCATCTGCAAACTTACCGAGGGTGCACTCAATCCCCTCATCCAGATCATTGATAAAGACATTAAGTAGAACTGGCCCCAATACTGAGCCCTGTGGAACTCCACTTGTGATGGGCCACCAACTGGATTTGGCTCTGTTCACCACAACTATTCGGGCCTGTCCATCCATCCAGTTCTTTATCCAGCAAAGTCTATATGCCCTTCCAGGCCATGAGCTACCAGCTTCTCCAGGAGGTGCTGTGGGAAACAGTGTCAAAGGCTTTACTAAAGTCTAGGTATACAACATCTACAACCTTTCCCTCATCCTCTAGCAGTCACCTTGTCTTAGAAAGAGATCAGATTGGTCATTGTCCTGCATGCACCTCACTTTGGAGGCTGCTGGTGTAGAATATTGAAATGATTTACTGGTTCAGGGAGCATCGCAACAGTAAGTAATGAATAACAGCCCTGGTTAGATGGTTTCTAGATTGTTCGGTACTAATTACTGCATACATAATAGAGTTCTTACAAGACATTTTGAATTACCCACACTTTTGGTTTATAGAAGTTTGGGTTGGAATCAAGTTGTTATTTAACTTCTGTGCCTGTCACAGTTTACTGAAAATCACACAGCATTCAAAATTTCATGTTTATAAAATGGAAAAAAAAAAAGAAACAAACCCCAACTAACCAAACACCAAAATGTTACTTGAACACATTGGTATCATGATGAAAATCCTCTCAACAATACGTTGTTAAAAGGATCCAGAAAAAAACAGAAAAAAGTCTATACCACAATGAAAAATGCTATATAGCAACAGTTTTAAGTAAGGAGATAAAAGCCTTATTGTGCTAATTAGCATTGATAAGCACCATGTTTTATCTGGCTGTTTAGTTTGTGTCAACCATGGTTTATGGAACCGTTTCCCTTCATGGGTTTTATATAAGGGAGCCAAGAAGCACTTCCGTAGGGTGAGGCGAAGACACACGGGTATGCAGGGGGCAGGGATCCCCTGAATGAACAGGGTCCACCTTGGGTGCAGGCATCAGATTCTGAAGGAAGTGGGATCAATATGGACGAATTATTTCAGACCACTATGGTTGTAACAAAAGCCAATTATTGGTGTATGGAGACAACGCTAATTATGTATGTGATTGGTCAACAGTAGTACTATATATTTGGATGCAAGATTAAGTAGTTTGCTGAACAGAGTGTTTCGATATTACAATACACATAATGTAATTTGCTGTGGTTAAAGTCACAATATTTGCTCTTCTGGAATATCTTTGAGATCCCCGTGGAAGTGTTTCTTAGCATGTACCTTTCTAGGCAAGAAAAATCATTTCAAGTTAAATATTAATATAACGTCACAGTTTAACGTTTCTCTTCTAAATATTCCCTTATAAAAAATACGTAAGGATTTCTAGGATTGTTCTGTCAGAAAGGTTTGTGTTCAGTTTCAGCTGCCTCATCATTCTGACAGGATTAGGTGGAATACTAGGACTGCAAAGGTAACATGTATTTGCTTTCACCATGTCTGCATAGACTAGCATTTCTATTTTCTTTTATTATTTATCATCTGCTTTGTTACTGTTGTTATGCTCTATTGAAATAGCCTTGCATTTTAAAATTACAAATATTGTAACGGTTTCACTGTGTTGCTTCAGTAGTGTGATGCCATAAACCTCTCTATTAACAAATAAGTTGATCTCATAAGGAAATTTATATTGCTCAAGCCCTTCATTTTACAGCTTTTTTTTTCTTCTGCATTCTTTCCAGTGAAGTGGTCTTGGTAGTTGAACATAATTTAAAATAAGTGAAAATTACCCAACATCTATCATTATTGAAAATGAAGCTATGTATCTGAGGATACCTTATGAAGAAAAGAGCTTAACATCAAGATGTTTTAAGATTATTGTCCTTCTTTGATAAAACAGAAAGCAACCATTCTTTATGTATTTGGAACAAGGAATGTGTTCTGTATTTAAATAAAAATATTTAGGGAATAATGCTATGTATAAAATGCAATGTGTAAGAAAATAAAGCTGAGTGTCCTTTGGGACACTGAAGCGAACACTTCAGTTTTACAGAGTACCTTGAGGCTGTAAAAGACAACAGACAATTATCCTCAGGCTGTTTTGAAGGAAAGATCAGGGAACTGTGAAGAAATTCTTCACATGCAAAATCTCCAAATGTCTCTAAGTATTGTTCAGAACTATGAGTGCTTCTGTAGGTGAGAAAACTAAAGGGATGGTTCTGTTTCAAAAAATGAAAAAATTGGGTGTTTGTGTAGCATTATGCTCTAAGTATAATAAAAGCTTTCACATGCACAATATTCTCACTGAGCTGACGTCCGAGAGACCCAGCAAAAGAAATAAGCAATGGAAGTGCTCGGAGAAAGGGAAAGTATGAGTTTTTTCTTTGATTAAGTCTTTTCTATAGACCTAACTATGAAGAGCGCTTAGGGCAGACGTTCTGACTGTTCAGCCAGTAGTGGATAAACAGGCATGAAGCTTCAGCCATAATGGCACGGTTCTCTACAGTTTTCGTTTTGTTTTAAGTAAAACAGCTAAAGTACACCTCGTGTACTTGGGTGCCCAGGCACTTTTATGATGTATTTTTATATTTAAATATTTTATATGAAGTAGCCTACAGATTTTAATATAATATGTGTGTGTGTGTTTTCAGAATATTTTGTATTTTCATTTTGTTTTTGCACAATTTTAGTACCTTAAACTCTTTAAAAGCAATCCTGTATTTGGACAACTAGTATTTTAGCAGAGACATAGTCTTGACAACAGCAAAACCTGAGCTAATTATGTTGCAATTCATCTAAAACCATGGCAATCTCATAATATACAAACTGAAAAATAAAAGGCAAAAATAAGGGTTTTCCTCTGTGGTGGAAAAAATAGCTAATTTCATACTAGCTTTTGTTGAAAGTATTTTTAAATTAACTCTGCTAGGTCTCTACCAAGGAAAACAACAGTGGATATGTTTGAGCACTTATATTGCCTTCTGAGGATGGCTAAATAATAAGGAAAGAGAACCAAAAAAATATTCTTTCTAACTATCCCTATAGTTATGTATTTTGTGTATGTTTGAAACATGCAATGAAAACGTGATCTGTCCTATCATCAACAGACACAACCTAATTCTTCAAAATTAACAAATTGGGCACAAGTTTTTTTCTGACTGCACACTTGATGTATTTCACCTAAGTCACTTCAACTTGTAGGTTTCAAAATGAACAGTAAGATGCAATGCGTCGAGCTCACTGGCAAATAGTATCCAAATAGCAAGTTCATTTTATACATGTGGTGGACAACAGCTTACCAGTGCCTATAAAAAAATAATCACTAAAATCAATGTAAATTGAAATTACATTATAAACAATCTTTCTGCTGTCTCTTGTTGGAAAGGTTAGTTTAAAATGGTTCTCAAGATTGGTGCTGTTTCTCTTATACAAAACTCCACATGAAACCCCATTTACCTCTCTCCTCCATCTTAGAATATCTACATCTAAAGTACAGAGTTTGTAAAAAAAGTTAAACATTTTTTACCAGACCTCAGTTAGACACTGAAATCTATCCGAAGAATAGAGATTACTGATGAAAATTTTTCTACAAGTAGGACAGTGAGAACTTTAGTTCTCTCTACAAAAAAACCAGTCATTTTAATAAAAGGAGCCTAAAGGGGTGAATTCTGTTTATTCTGTTAGCCTGCAATTATTTCCCGAGCAAAATAGTGTTCTTTTGGCAGCACTGTAAATGAGGATGGCCAGATATTAACTTGCTAGTTATGACCTTCAGTTGACTATATTTAAATAAAGTAGTAGTCTGCTTTTCTGTTCCTCAGTTTTATCATTATTATTTTTTTTTCTTAGGTTCAAAAATACATGAAACTCAAAATTTACAAAATCCAAAGACTGGGATAGAAAAGGAGCTGTCTGATAAAAAATGTTTTGTCTGTACAGTTGGTTTTTCATGTAGAGATCTGTATACTGCTCATTCTAATGAAATACATTTGCTGTAGCCAATTCTCTTATGTTTTCTTCAAGATATTTTGAAACTTGGATGATAGACAAAAAGTGCAGAGTTTCCTGCTAAAAATATCTCTGCTTTCGGAGTTAGGCAGAAGTGAAAGCCGAAGCAGCAGCTAGAGATTTAATGGACGACTAAATGATCTGTGACATTTAGGAAGGAATAGCTATAGTGGCTTGGAAATTGCCTTCATTTTTTAGAGTTGATCGGTATGGATGGTTACTGCTCCAAACCCAGAAGTTCTAAGTGGACAAAGTGTCAAATACTGTGCTTTAGATTCATGGGTACAAATGTAAAAGCTCTTGGAATATTGCTGCTATAGAATGGTTGGATTCCTGGTAGACCTTATCTTTAACCACAAATTTATAACCCTTAGCAGAAGAAAAAAAAGTCTTTGATCTCTTTTTAATGTCTTCAAATATCACAGATATTACCAGACCTGGAGAGAGAACTCTTACTGGCCAGAGGAGACCTGCTTAGTAATGGCAAGAAAAAGGCAAGGGCTTCTCCTTCTGTAGAATCAGAACTCCTGAGTGTTGAAATGAAAAGGAAATTGTGGGTGTGTGTTTGTTCTGCACTGGGGCAAAGGAGTGAGGGAGAGGGACAGTGCCAGGTTCTTTCTGGATCTCAATAAGAAAGCCTGACAACAAATGGCTTAATAAAGTATCTGCTTTAATTAGGCAGAATAAGAAGAGGAACATAGTAAATAAATCTTACTCCCCTCAGATGCTGGGGAACCGTGTGTTCATGCGGCATTGGATGGGTCCCTGGATGGATTTCTCAGGAGAAGTTCTGGCTCTATATTTAGATAAAGGCCACGCTGGTGGTGTAATCAGCAGTACTGCCTGGGAGCTGCTTGCTGGCCTCCCCATTACCAGGAGGTGGCTGAGCGGATCCTTTGGCCAGAGGGTTTGGGCACCGTGACACAGGCCTGAAGGCCACGCTGAGTGTGGGGCACAGCCCAGCCCGCTGTGGGAGCTCCAGGGAAACTGCCACATGGAACACGAACGCCTTGATGCACAATGGTCTCCCGCTCGGGATCACTACAATATCAGACACGTTATAAATAGAACATTTTGTGGTCCTTAATTTCCGGAGGGCATTGCCCAGCTCTTGCTCACAGGTAGAATTTATTGTGTACTCTCCTTCATCCACTAATTCCACACGCTCTTTCTTACTGAACATACTGAATGACTCTGCTGCCTGTGCAGGCTCTTCAGCACTCTCTAGCATTGGAGTGGCAATTGTCTCTCTGAGGCAAAGCACTAGTCCAGAGAGAACGTATACTGCATGCATCATAATCCTCAAAGTCGAGTGTGTGGGAAATGACTCTTCAAAAGGGGCAGTATGGTATTTTTAATTATTGAGATGATGCTTTTATTCTAACTTGCATTGAGCAGATGACTGTTAATGTGATTTTAACGTGTCCAGAAAGGTAAATTTTGCAATTAAAAAAGCAAAAAATTACTTACATAAACAGTTTCACGTAACAGACCATATGTTAGAATGATAGTATATAAAGCAGGTGATGCACCGTCAAAAAGACTCATTATTTCTTATGCAACTTTTTCTGAAGTATATAAATAACTCAGGATTCTTGTAAAGGTTACCCAGCGTGTCTTCTTGCATCTTTTAAATAATGAACAAGTACTTCCTAGTCCAGAGGGTTTTCTGTGGTTTCACAACTCCAGAAATGACTCATGCTTTAGCAAGGAGGGTTCTGTTCCTGTGAAGCAGCAGCCATTTCATATGCATAACCTCCACTATCTGTCTGATTTGAGCACGCTGGTAACAATGGGAATGCGTTCTTTTTTTCACTAGAACCTGCTGTACCTACAACTGCACTCTTTAAACATTTCTATAATTACCGAGTCTCCCTGTTTATCCTTTTGGAAAACTACTCAAAAAAAGTGTGTACATATCCTGTACTATTTTCAAGGCAAACAGGAGGAGAGAGGCATGCAATACACATTTAGGAAAGTATAATGAATAATTGCAGTATCTGTATGTTAATTGTAACGTTTAAAATAATGTGATCTTCTAGATGGTTATGAAGGTTTAATATAAACTTCAGATAAATTAAGTGAAAGCAATTTCAAAATAAATTTGAAAAATGCTTTCTGAAATACTTCTCTCGAGAGGATTAATTACGGTGAGAAGTGTCTGCTAAGATTAGCACAACAGAAATCATTTGAGGTTTAGAACTTAAATTGTGAGAAAACCTTTTAGTAAAAAGGACACTAAGATTTTGTCTGGTGTCTAAGTAGTTAGAGTTTATAAATCATTAATTCCTCTTGAAGCAGAAACTGTAAGGGCTTTACATCAATGACTATTCCCTCAGTGCTGCAGCTTTTGGTTCTGGCACAGTTCTTGATTTTTCAGCTGAAACATATGGTACAAATATATGAATTGCCAGAACACTTAATTCATTAAGCCATCATTCATCCAACATCAAGTGTTAAGAGTACCTGTATAGTTGACATGCTTTGTGCAAGTGTTTCCTACTCTGGTATTAGTAGTGTTTCTTTGAAAATCCCGTCACAGATCTAATAGCTGTGAAAAGAACCAGCGTGTTGGAAATTTTGGGACTGGAAAGCATTTCTGAATATACCAAGACTTTCTCTGCAGCAGTCAAGAGACTCTGTATGATCGCTGCAGAGATTTGTAAGGATTGCTCTGCTTTTCCCAGAAAACATTTTATACTTCTCTCATTCTGATAGCGCTGATTAATATTTCTTTTATGGTCCTTAAATTTTAGCAAGTGAAGTTCAGCACACTTCTTTACAAAAACAAGAGATGATGGGTGATTCTGCTTAGAATTGTCCTTTCCAGCTCTTTTCATATATTGCTTTGAATTTTATTCATGTCCTAGTTAGCCTCTACGGCTTTGTTAATATTTTGAAACTAGATTGAGCTACATTACTTCTATGAAGCAGTTGCTGTATTAAGCTTCTGTTGGCTCCCTGTGCAGTGACAACTTTGTAAGAAGTTTGGCTAATTCGATAAAGTTGCTGAAAATAAATTTTTCATATGTAGAATCCTTGCCATATAACAAAGTGTTAGCATATCTTTCTGTATAGCACAAAATAATTTGCAAGAATGTAGGACCTTATGAACAATGGCAATTACAATACAAAAAATTCTGTGAAAATGCTGTAAGTTGTTTGTCATTCTGCATATTATTTTGCCTGAGAGATTTCCAATACCCATAAAGGCATGTTTGAACAATCTTAGTATCCTGGCAGATTTTAGCTTCATTTATACCAGCTGCAGAAACAGTTGGAAGGTGATTTTGCATGGTTTTACCACCTGACTCCAAGTAACTTTGTTGTTAGTATGTATCAAGAAAAAAATTTGATATATTTTAAAGACGTTCCAAAAGAAAAATGATCAGAAAGTTTCAGCTTAGGGAAAGAAGTTGAGTTGTTTTGCATCCGTTTTCTCTCCATTATAATAATCAGTTGAAATCTGTGATTGTAGTAGGACCAGCTACTGCTAAGACATCTCTGCAAGCTGCAATGAAAGCAGAAGATAGCTCATCAAATTCTGTGATAACAGCTTTCACCCAGTATTGTGTAATAGCTATAATTCTTTGGGCCTAGAGAGAGATTCTGCATACACTGAATCCCAAAGAGGTCTTCCTTTTGAAGAGAATGCCCTTTTTAGTTCAGTAGTGGATTGTCTTATAAGTGCCAAAAGGTTCTTTCATTACATTTTAGTCTTTGGATGCTTATATTCCAGAGTTCAGGAATAAACAATAACCTAATCAGGCAGCCTATTACTCGTTCATTCTATTATTCTTCTATTGTGCTCTGTCTCTGTAAGAAAAAAGCAAGGCCTCCTACAGAAAAAGACCTTTTACTGTAATAATCAGTTATTTATTTTTCATTGCCTTCAACAGCTGTCGAAGTGTTGTTTGCATTATGAACCGTCAATGAATCTCAGTTGATTTTTATCCTTTCCTTATCCTTTTTAAGAATCATTTGCAAGATCTCCAAGATTACTTCTACTCAACAGATAATGGAAAAGTGCAGACAGTCTAATCAGTTCCAGAATACTCCAATCTTATTTCCTTTCTTGTGTATACCTTTCTCCTTCTTATTTGTATATTCTTGTCACAGGAATGTATCGGAGCAGGATGTCCATACCTTCTTCATATTGGGCAAAATAAAGGACATTGCTTAGTTTGGGATGAAAGGGCTTTCTTCCTGATGGCTTATTATGTTCTGGAGGCTAAGTTTGGCATTGATTATTAGACCTGGAAGGTCATTTACCATCTAAAAATGGTACTCTGTGGGGTGTTTTTGTGTGTGTGGGTGTTTTTTGTTGTGGGTTTTTTTGTTTGTTTGTTTTTTGTTTTGTTTGTGTGGGTTTTTGTTTATTTTTTTGGGGGTGTTTGTGTGTTTGTTTGGGTTTTTTTTGTTTTCGTGGGGTTTGTTTTTTTGTTTTTGGGTTTTTTTTGTTTTGTTTTGTTTTTTGGTTGGGGTTTTTGTTTGTTTGTGGTTTTGTTTTGTTTTGGTTTTGTTTTTTTCCCCTGGGAAAAAAATAAATCTCCTTGCATATTCCCTTGTAAGGACCTGGTTTGTACAAGAATCATTTCTCCACCAACTCACACATACCGTTCAGGTTTCTCTATAAGTACTTTTTTATTTTACACTGCAGTAGAAGGATGAACACAGATAATTCCCATCTCATTTATATTCAGGAAAGAGATTTTATTGTTGGTTTTGTCAGCTTCCCCAGGGCAAAAGAATGCTTCTCTGAAACAATCTGAACAGTGCCAGGGCCATCACAGATCACAAAAAGATTGTGCCTTTAGTTGTTGGGTCACTTGGCCTGTGCATGCACTGGTTGGCTGGAAACATCTTACATTTAACATGTGCATTATAATTAGGTATTAGAGAATGAATACTGCTGATAGATAGCAATCTTAAAATCTCACAGGTGTTAGGGGGATCCACTATAAAAATGTAGAGATGTCCGTTAGGATTGGTTCTTCATTGCAAAAAAGGGTCATTTTCTAGTAAATGTTGCTAGACAAAAATAGAGTGCTGTTGTGTATCCATACACCAGTCATTGGAACAATTTTTGGGTGAATAGCACCATCATAGTGCACTGCATGAACAAGCAGGGAGATGCAAGATCCATCTATGACTCCATCTATGGATATGTTGCATGTGCCATGAAATAATTGTTACAATCTTAAAAATATGCTGTCATATCTTCTTAATAGACTTCTCTGAACACCGAAATATGCAATTTTATTGGCAATATTGTTTACCAAAGATGATTTGTAGCTCCTAACATCAAGAAATGTGAAGAATTCTTCTCTAGAGGGGAAGAGCATCTGAGTTGGTAGGGAGATGTCTTTAATTCCATGCATTCCAGATCTGTGCTTATCTACCAATACCCTTGTTCTGTTGTGGTTAAGAAAAAGCAGTGTCTGAGTCACCACAGTCACTCCATTCTGGCTTGAATAGTCTCAGTTACCTGGAAATCAGGAGCTTGCAAATGTCTATTTTAGTCATTCTGCCTTTTTTCCCACATTGATCATTCAGACCAATAGACACATGCATCATTCAGGCTTCAGTTTTCGTACAGTGAATTGGAATAACATGTTTGACTATTTAAACATACAGACACTTTTGGTTCAGGTTAGGAAATGGTCCTTAACCTTTACATGTGCTACAAAATGGAAATGGCTTTGCTTCAGGAGGAATAATCCATCTTCTGTCAGGGCTTTGTTTCTCAGTACTCTAGAGTATTAGAGTTCCTGGAAACTCATGAGCCCAGTATACATCCAGCAGCTATTTCAGCACTTTATCCACCAGTTTGGTAGAATGTAAATTCTCTTCAGCCTACTGTGCTTATCAGTCTTATGCTTAAAATAGAGGAGTTAACTGAAATTTGGAATATTAACGTGATTCTTCACAGACTTGCTTGTTCAACATAAGAACATTCTTTGTTACATACAGAAGATGGTGAGCCCTGATTTAAGTGGCTTTGACCCTATTTACAGTCCTTTGTAAAACAGAAATGATACTTTAGACCAAATCTCTCAATTTCTTCTAAAAATTTAGATTTTCATTTAAATCAGTTTATTCACCTGCTCTTCCAATGGTCATTTGTCCAGAAGTAAAACATTTACCAGCCTTTAAGAGTATGTTGTGTAGACAGATGTCTTTCAGGAATAACAAAATAATACTGAACAGAGAGAGAATAACTGAGATTCCACCCAGGCTCATTTTAGTATATTCTTTAGAATTTCATGAGCTAGACTTATCCAAGGAGATTTCTGTGAGGATACAAGTGGCTTTTGCTGTTTCTTTTATGAGTATTCTTTAGAGGACCTAAGTAAGTCTGTTCTTTGCAATACTGCATGTGCTTTTGCTAAAATATGCTTGTCATTCTGGCATCTCATTCAGCTGCCTGGCTTAAGAAAGCAATACAACAATTTTGTTTGGATGAAGCTAGCAAAATGTTGTTTCTCTTTTTATGGTGCTTTGATTTTAAGTTACCAGAATTGGCACACACATAGAAAAATACTCAGTAATGACAAACTTGTTATTTTGGGGGGTAATTGCACCTTTTTCTGACAGCGGGTACATTCGTATGCTGCTATGTGAGATTTCTTTTGCAGTATCCATAGACATTGTATTTTAACTCTTCCCAGGCTGCTCTTCAGTCTGTGGCAATCTCAGGACCCTCAGTGTCAAAATGTGGATCAGTCTCTAGGTTTGTCAGATCTTGCTACTCTCCAGGGTAATGATAGCGAGGAATGTGAAAGTATCATCTAGACATGCATACTTTATGAGAAAACAGTATTTTCTGTATGATGTGTTTGTTGCTGCTTTGATCTCAGTTCTTGCAGGGTATTTGTTATGTGCAGTTCCTTTGATGCCTTTCTGTACTTGGAGGGTACCAGGTTGCTCTCTCTGATTGAGTACGCTCATGTTCTCATACCTCACAACTTGCAGCTTCCTGACAGAGCTGAGCAGGGTGCATTGAGTTGTTTGTGACTGAATAGTCTTGGAAAACTGCTGTTTTGTAGTGGTTCCTTCTCCCTTTTGGAGCTCTTAAATTGTTACTCCTGCTTGTGTCTATGAAAGTGGCACATATGGTGCCAGTTTTCTCTGCCACGTATGCATGTCCTTATGGCTGCCATTTTACGTACTACCTTTATAAGGGTAGAATGTCTGAATGTCTGTTCTTCAATCATCCAGAATTCCTTCTCAAAGTGGTGCCACAGTTACAGTGTAGCCAGTAACCCTCCATTACTCATTACCAGATCTTATGCTTTTTTGATTTAATTTTATACTTCACGTTCTTGATTTCATATGGACTTAGTCATTTCTCTTCACAGGTCCAAGTCTTTTAGTTTGTTTCTTTGCTTGTTATGCTGTGGGAATACCAGCTGATTTCACAGAGTGATTGTTCAGGTGGCTTTCTGGCTCTGTGTGGACTCAAGGAACTTCCCAGCCGTGGCCAAAGCAAATTCTATTAGATCTCTGGGCACATTTAGTATCTGTATTGTAAGGTATTTGGACGTTGGCCGTAAGGCCACCTGGAGTTCTGTCTTTGCTTTCATTCAGCATTACGTTGCTCTAGTAGTATTCAGGGCTGTTTCAGCCTTCAGTGGAGCGATGCTGCAGTTGTTTGTGGGAGTCCTCAGGCTTCTCCTGGGCAGTAAATGGCAAAGGAACCATTCAGAGTGAGTCCTTGCGTGAATGTACATGCAGACTCAAAGAAGAAAGGTTACTGTTCAGTAACTGGCGTTCTTTGAGAGGTATAGTCTGCATGTACATTAGTCTCCTACCTGCCTTTCCCCTCTTTCTGAATCTCTTTCAGGTTTGCTTGTGCATTTAAGAGGAACTGAAGTGGTGGCGGATGCTCTCTGCCCTGGATGTCAGGCCTCGAGCAGGAAGAGGGGAGGAGGCAGAACGCCCCCCCCAGACAGCCCAGGGCAGGCACCAGCCCACCCACTCTTACACTATTTGTATGGACTAAGTATCTCACAGTACAGCAGCCCTTCGTTGGTAGGTAAATTTTCTTTACTGTATTTTCACAGGTAAAGCAGTAGTTTTTTTAAAAAGAGACAATTCCATCTGTTGATTCTATGAATGGTACACGTGAACAGTGCACATGTGGGGGAATTTATACCACAAACTGCATTACACTTAGTATTGTCCTGTCTCTAGTGGTTTCACCTCTTGTCTTTTTTCCCTTCGTTCTAACCTTTTTTAGATGTCTGAATATGTTCACTCTGCTCAATTTGCCATTTTCATTGAGAGCTACACCAAAAATTGAAATTACAGAAGTTGTAATATTATTTAAAAAGTAAAAGGAAACACATGTCTTACAGTAAGTGTAAGTGTAGCTAAGTGTATGAAGTAACGTGTAAGATTGTATTTACTGTTAGAAAATCAAGCTATAAACTGAACTGCATTCTGTAAGAATCAATTATATTTTTACAATTATGTTTTTTGGTTTTTTTGTGGTTTTTTGGTTTTTTTTTTAAAGCTTTATAGTTACGGAAAAGTAAACATTTGAGTTTAAACATTTTTTTCCCACAATGGGGTTCCTCAAGTGTGTGTTTTGTTTCGTAGCCCTGTAGTCTACTGCTCTTCTGTCACGGAGGCACCCCAAAGTTAGTTTAGATGGACAACAGGGTCCAAAACAAACTTTTATTTGGTAAAGACAGTGCAGCAGATTAACCGATGGAAGACAGGGTTTTAGCTCTCAAATAGTGACATAAATACAGGTTCAAGTATCAGTCGAGGTTAATTATTAAAGGTGCAGCAAATAATAACAATGGGGATCAACGGTGTGCATACACGTGGTTCACTAAGAACAATCCCAGAGCCATCCCTGACTCTGGGAGAAGTATACACTTGCCTGAATCCAACAAGGAGTTATTAAAGAAAATACACGTGCTTATATTGAAGCAGAAGAAAATTTTATCACTCACCCATGTGGCTCGGTGGGGTGGGAATCCCAGTCCCAGGAGGTCACTTTTGGCAGCCATCCTGCCTAAGGGGGAGGGCTCTCGGCCGCAGCATCTGGCTCGTGCTCCAAGAGGTCCACGTGAGGGGTGAAGCATTGATGAGAATCCTGTTTTATATAGCCTGATCAGATCTGACTGTAGGCATTCCAGAAGCTTCTCTGCACCCCCACATGGGCTGTGGGATGTCCTGAAACTTCTAAGCACCCCCACTCTGGCTGTGTGCACCCAGTGGCTCCCTGGTGCCTCTACGCCCTCACCTCTTCTCTCTCTTAGTGACCCTGATCAGCGGGTTCTGGGGTTAAAACAAAAGAAGCTGTTAACCCCATTGCAGGAGGGGCGGTGTGTGTGGGGAGGTGTGTCTGCACCTTCCATATCGAAGGAAGGGAGGGGGAGAGAGAGGGGTGTGCATCTGCCACAACTTCCTACCCGTCAAACAGAACAAGTAAATACAAGGTATAACCTGGCTTAAACTGGAGATGTTGTCATCTCTGCATACTAATACATACATGCAAATTCTGAGAGTATTTTCAAGTATAGTTTCTAAGAAGTGCAGGTTGTGTGAGTTGAGGCTTGTTATGGGAACGACTCTTGAGTTTTTGTACTTGGAGTTCTCTGAGACATGTTGCCTTTACCTATATGATGGACCTGCGTTGACCGGTCTCGTAGTGTTGGAGCAGTTAGTGTTGTCTTGGCTGCTCAAAGAAGTTTACAGTTGGTTTTCTGTGGCTTGGCCATTTCTAAGTTTTCAGTAAGATTGAGATGTAGCTTATCTGGGCCTAGTTAGAGCCAGCAAAGCTCAGGGAAGCTTCTAATTTGTGGTGCATGAGACCACGTGCTGTAGATATGGATATGCATAGATAAAATAACGTAAAGAATTCTAATTTTAGAAATTTACTGACTTGTGTGTTAATATCAAGCTGCCTTTTCACATTCTAAGTAAACAGTCTTTTAAACAGTCTTCAGTGAACATAAATGTATGCTTAAGGAGAAGAAAATGTGAAAAAAAAGCCATCTTGTTCTGCACAATTTGAAGTCCATGGCTTCAAGACCAAGCATTTTTATCTTGTGATAACAGGTTTTTGAAGTGCTAATTTAATCTATCAAAAAAAAAAAAAAAAAGAGAGAGAGAGAACATTTCTCTTCATCTGTTATTAGGTAGCACTATTGGATTAATTTAGTTGGTTTTATGTGTTGTGGGGTTTTTTTCTTCCCAATTGCGATTTTACCTTGTGTTATTGTAGGAATATTCAGAGGAATATATATGAGATGTCAACATTCTCACTGGGAAAAGCAATAGTGGCAAGGAGGTGTTATGTTTTATTAAATTTTTATTGGCTTCAAATAAATTCTTAAGAAAGTTTTTGTAGCTACTGTAATATTTATTTCAGTAAATAAACATATTTTAGAGAGAAGAATTTTACACATGGCAGAACTGAGACACATTGATCTTTGGTGCTTTTGCTAGTACATTTGTATTATGTAAAGATGAGCATGTGTGTGTATAAGCTCACACTCATGTATATGTCTGCCCAATTTGGAAAGGACAGGAAAGATGTTTCAAGAAACAGACATGTTTGGAAAATACCTAATTCTGACTCTTCTGACAGCTCTAAGTTCCACTCGTTCCTCCAGGCATCTGAGGAAAACTGTTCTGCTGGAGGGACTGATCCTTTCCAGTGAGTAGCTGTGATTTCAAGACCTTAGCGTGTGCTCTAGGGAGGATACCAGTGATACCAGCAGTAGATGGGAACAGATTTTCATACAGAAGCAAAAAGTCTTGTTGATTTTAATTCAATTTGTTAAATCATACCATAAAATCACAGTTTTTCTTCTTTATACTGAGACTACAATGTGAAGGTAGTTAGCAGGAATTAAAAATGCCTCCTCTGTCTTTCTGAGAGGAAGTCGGCACAAAACATTTTATTTTGTGAAGTCAGTCTTGTGTGGTTTATATTGTCTGTACCTTTCTCCAACGTAATAATTAGGATTTTTTTTTTTTTTTTTGCCAGTTTCAGCTCTTAAAAATTGGACTACTTCAGTGTTCGCACTCCCAGTCCTGGTGGTCTGACCAGCAAACACTTCAGTGTTTGCACATCCCTCTACTTGACTTTCTGTACTTGTATGCATAGATGAACGCTGAGTACTGCGCTTCAGTGCCTACTTTTTTTTTAATGTTTTAGGGATAATTGTCATGAATGGTAGATTTTAGAAGGTGGGAAGTACTATTTTAAAAATAAGGTTACATTACAGGCTGCATAGGTACATTGAACCTTGAAATATTTGATAGTTGCAATTTATTTCCTGTGGAGAATGCCTATAATTAAATTTCCACTATTAAAAAGTAAGCCATTTCTAGAGTACATTTTTTTACTTTCTTCCTTTAGTTTTGCATTTCAGTAGAACAGTTGCATTTTTATGACTTCTTTTAATACATCAGCTTAGTATTCAGAAAAAAAACATTGCAAAGTGACTGATGCAGAAAACTGCAAAAATATCTGTAGAATCTTCAAAACACTACTACATTCAGTAAAATCCCAAAAGATGAAAAGGTCTCTTTAGACACACTGAGATCCACACTTGCTTTCATCCAAGTCACTTGATTACGGTACTTGCACCCTGAACATAATCCTGACATTCTTTTACTTTCTGCCTTTTGTTGGTGGAGGAAGGAAAAAAGGGATGGAGGTAACAGAAAATGTTGAGTTCATTTTCATGGTGGTTTAATATTTCATATTCTCATATTCTTAAATAATTTTGAGAGTGATTACTTGCAAAGTTGTTGCTCCACACATAAGAATATCTTTATGCCTGTACATATCAGCAAAGCTTTCAAGCAGCAAGAGAAAGATTGTGAGCATAAGAAACAAAACCTTTGCAAGAAATAGGACAAAAAGTATGAAATTAGTTCCAAGAATAGATTAACATTTCTAAGGCCTTCCTTCTTTTATCAAACTGAATGTTGAAATCAGCTCTTTATCTTTCCTACAGTGCCTTTGCTTTGTGGGTATTCGTGTTCTTGCATGGTCCTCAGTACTTAATGTTCCTTTTAAATTAATAGACAAGGCATGGTCAGCTGAATAGAAAAGCTTGAAAGTCCTAAATATTACAACAGTGAGGAACAAATGGGTTACTTACACCTTTTTTTGTTTTTTCTGCTTTGTATTTGTGTGCTGTGATGTGAATTTCTGATTCATGCAATTATGCGTGCTCTCTCATGCCATAATGTGAGGGCTGATCTCTGGCGAGCTGGGATCTGGACTAGTTCAAGCCACATGGCGAAGTAAAGGTTGTTGTGAGACCTTAATGTGCTGGTACCTGTGTTCCTGAAACTTGGTGGTCAAAGTGACACCCAGTTTTCCTAGCAAATCTGCAACTAGGAAATCTTTCTTTTCTTTGTTATATTTTTCCATGTCTTCTGTCACTATAATTTTTTCTTTGTGATGATGTTAGATAATCATAAATGCAAATGATCTCAGACATCCTTTTAGCGTGGGACCACACAGTGTGAAAGAAAATTAAATTGATGTTTAGTGTGGCTATTTATATAACAGTTCTTCTTATTTGACTTGGATTGCTAAGGCAAGTTATAGCTTTAATAACATTGTTGTATGTTTTTTCCTTGCATTTTGAAAAATACAGTCCTAAAATAAACAGGATTTATTTGCGAATATAGAATTTATATAATTTTGCAAAGCTTGTAGTTTTGAGAAGGTCTGTGCTGGAGAACAGACTTGCATTTATAAGCACTGTCAGGAGGTTTTCCTGGAAGCCGCTAAAGTCTTTTCAGTACGTGAAGTTGTTCTGAGAACTTCTGGATAGTATGCATGTCTGTAAACCAGCTTCTAACAACTTCTGTTTCAAAGTCCGATGTAAATACATGTATATTGTTTCATTAAGTTTTTACTTAACATTGATACTTGTTCAGCAATTTTAATTAAATCTTAACATATTTTAAATGGTCCTTCATGTTGTGATTAGTGGTGCATATAACGCGAAATAACTTCAAGTTTGCACTGTGCTAGAAAAATTTAAGGTGTGCCAAAAGAATAAACATCTTTGTTAACTGCAGAATTACTTAACCAGTTCCAAGACTGAATATAGAATGGATGAATTCTTTATTAATTCTTTATGAAAAACTCCCTGTTTATATTCTTTTTAGCATTTCCCTATTATTTCCTAATGAAAGTTTTAAATGATAACAGTGTACATGTACATATATTCCAATGGCTAACGGATGAAAAGCACGCATATGCATTGATAATTATTTTTACAAGCCTTGTATTATGAAGCAAGTGGTGGATTGATAAGAAAAAAGGTACACTTGTTAATCCCAGAAATAAGCACCATAATACTGATTTGAAGGAATGTCTTCTAATCATTTGAGAAGCATAAATGCATAGGGCTGTTATCACACTCTTGTTAGCAAAGTGAAAAATAGAACAAAAAGAAAGAAGAAATCCCACAGGACGGTAGCACCACAGGGTCCCTGACCTAGAGGAGTTCTCATTTGAAGATGCAGCAAATTCGGTTCCGTGCAAAGCCGGTGGAAAATCCAGCTGTGCTGCTGGCAGCAGCCAAGTGCATCTGAGTGGCCTTTTGTCCTCAGCTGATCAGAGCGGCGCTTCCTTTTTTAGATACTTAAAATGTCAGTAAGAATGTTTTGTGGAATAGTTTTGTGGGCTAGAGAGAACGTAAATAAGCTGAATATCAGAGTCAGGTGGTTTTCCGTGGTTTTAAAAGATCTAAGTGGTACAGTTTACGCTTCTAAAATACAATGAAACCCGAACTTGCTATCTGATAGTCAAAGATCTTCTTACTGAAGGCTTATGTTTCTTTACTATAACTAGAATTTGATAGAGAATTTCATGTCTGCCTAAATACACTGATGAGATAGTAGTAATGGGCATATAGTTACTGCTCAGTTTCTTTGAAGAGTTAGGGTGTATACTGATTTCTTTAGCCTTTTGTAGGCCATCACATGACATTTTTTTCCCCTGTTAACTAGAGTATTATTGAACTGCAGTAAACTAAGTGGAACAGTGGAAGGATTTATTTTCTCTTTAAAACCAGTTGGAGTTTGGCAGCTTTTATTTTCTCTAAAGATAAATGCTTAATAAAAGAAAAATAAAATCTAACAAACAAACAAAACAACAGCCAAACAAGCCAAACACAAAACAACAACAAAACCCACAAAGTATCTTCCTCCTCTTTTATACTGACAATTTTTTCTTGATTATAATAATTTTTAAAAGATATGTAATAATAAACTCTAACTTTGCCAAACACCATTTTTACGCTTAACTTCTCTCTGATATTCTCTGAACTTTGTAGCTGTTCAAAGTCAAGACATTTTTAGATGATAAAACAGAGAACATGCCACCTCTTTGAAATAAATTTTCTGATGCATATCTGTGTTATTGAAACAAACAATTTTAAGATTCAAAATGCTTTTTACTACCGTAATTCACATTTTTTTTAAATGTAACTCAAAAGTCAGACTTAAGAGTTTATTTTTGTATGGGTCTGAGATACTATTCATATTCTTTTCTCGAGTTTATTTGAAATGTTCATGTAACCAGAAGCTTCTCATAATCTACAGCCTACCTGAGTGCCATCCTGAAAAAAGGGAGAGTAAAAAGATGAGAGTGATTTTAATAAAGGTTTCATAAAGACAAGATAATGCAAATGGGAAGTAGAAAGAATGAGTAAAGAAAGGAGAAACAAAGACAGAACCCTTTTTCAAGTAATCCTTGGATATGTTTGTGTGATGGGGCTTGTGAGCAGACACACCTGCAATTTGAAAGAGGCCGCGTAGGAGCTTCCTCTTAATTGGAAGTTACATTGCAGTGCAAAGCCTGCAGAACATACACCTGAGGATTATTTTAAATTGGTAGTGCTTTTCAAAATGTTCTGGACAGTTTTGTGGTCATCAACAATATTATAAGCTTTTAAAATCAGTATATTGCTCAGATCTAATTTTGTGATAAATAATAAACTTGTAGCAGACACTCACCCAAACAGTTCATTCCCCCCCAGTACAATACTACAGAAACATAAATATACTGTAAACTTTTTCGAAGAATGAGGTTTCTTTGCTAGAATAAGGATAGCCGAAGTAATTGATCTGATTGATTTCTGCAGATGGATACTTTCCTGTGTAATAAATGAGTGTACTTTATGTAACACAGCTGATTTTGAGCTCCAAGGAGACATTGTGCTGCTATGCTAGCCCTCAGTAAAGTATGAAGAGGATAAGTGATATCACAGACTCACAGAATGTCAGGGATTGGAAGGCACCTCGAAAGATCATCTAGTCCAATCCCCCTGCTGGAGCAGGAACACCAAGGTGTTCCTGCACAGGAACATGTCCAGGTGGGTTTTGAATGTCTCCAGAGAAGGAGACTCCACAACCCCCCTGGGCAGCCTGTTCCAGTGTTCTGTCACCCTCACTGTGGAGAAGTTTCTTCTCATATTTAAGTGGATATAGAGACTAAATAAATTTTTTGCTTATGTCAAAATTTTATCACCGTTTGAAAACTAGTTTAAAATGCCATTAAAAAAATGCATGCAAAAAAATTTAAACACTTTTCTAGTATCGTGAGTTCTCTAGTATTGTAAGTCATTGAATTTACATGACAGATTTATTAAACTTTCTTAGTCCAGCCTTTGATGTGGTATACACAGTCCTATTGAGATGTTGTAGGCAATGCAGAAAAGATGATTATAGATAATCCCTTGTGTTGCTGCGTCAGGTGTATTATTGCATCTTTTAGTAGATAAGCTTCCAAATATGTGGTCCTTGCTTTTTTCAGGTTATTAAAAAGTGAAGCATAGAAACCAAAGTTACTGTAATAAGAATCAATCATCTGAATTAAACACACATACTCTATTAACATAAAGCATTGTATTCATATCTCAAAGTTAAAAAAAAACTAACAAGCAAACAACAGTTACATAAATGAATAACTGTGAATTCTTGTTTTCCATTTCAGGTCAAGAGATGGAGAACAGAATTTCAGTTTTGATTTCCAAAAATATTATGATGGATACTTGAATTATTCTGTCATATGTTGGTTATAAATAGTGGTTTATGATCTTTGTATAAAAAGCCAGGAGTGATTTTTACAATTCCCTGTACTTACTGTGTTTTTTTCTGTTTTTAAGACATTTCAAGCCGTCCGGTGTTTTCTGAGATAACTGTATCCCACATATTACTTGTTAGATCTGACAGGATTCATGTTCTCTTTCAGGAGACGCTGATAGATTGGTGTGATGAAAAGGAACTTAATTTGATTTTAACAACTGGAGGAACAGGGTTTGCACCACGAGATGTCACGCCAGAGGTGAGATAGTTCTGGAATAAGAAAAATCTGCCCTTTGGTGTAGAAATATATAAGTCTGAGGGAGGGGGGTGATATTTTTTTTGAAATTTCCTCTGTAACTTTATTTTGCAGTACCCCTGGACAGATCAAGTGATAAACAACTTGGAAGCACAAAAAGCAATAGGGTATATAGCACAAGAGAATTGTTCTGACCCAAAGCAATTTTCTAACTTAACTGTGGCACAGTATCATGGATTTCCAGACCCCTTACCAAATAAAATTCTAATGGCTCTTTGGTGTAATTTTCTTCAGCACTGCAGTACAACACTGCTAAGCAAAAACTTTTGGGATTTTTGATGTGTCCTGCAGAAGGGAAAGTGGGATAAGGGAGATCCTTTAATTCTCCCTTGCAGGCTACTGCATTGACAACTATCAAACTACCACATTATAGATTAGGGTGGGAAGGTGGGGGTGGGAAAATCTGTGCAAAGCTGCTGTTGCTTTGCTTGACACCACATTATCAAGAAAAGCTAAACAAGCACAGGGATGGAGGTAACCTGCGCCAGTAAACGTTGCACGGGAAATCTGGTTACATTCCACCTACAAGGTGCTAAGGTAAGAAAAGAAAACAAAACAAGGAACCTAGTAACCTCATGGCCATGAATGGTAATATGCAATGACTGTGTGATTGGAGTATTTTAGTATTGATGGTTCCAGATTAGATTAATATGAGTTTTTAAAATCACATACTTTTTTTTGGTTTGCTTATGTTCACTAAAGGGCAGAATTAAGACTGAGTGCCTGAAATGTTTTTTTTCCATTATTTAACATATTTAGGTTTCTCTTAAATACTCATATAAATTTTCAGTTGCTTAGACTTTTAACTTAGAGTTCATTTGAGTTAATGATAACGTGCCTTCAATGCTTTTTATTTACAAATGTGTTCTGTCAACCATGACTGCATTTTAACTTTTTTGCCACTAGGAATCTAAATACATTTTCGAATTTGTTGTATAAAATTTGTGTAACTAAACAAACATATAAAGAAAATGCCCCCATATGTTACTTCTGATGTTTGTAGATGTTTTACTAGAAATGATAAGTAACTAAAACCTAAACGTCTGTGTATCAGCAAATGGGAACAGTATAAGATGTCCCCAGTGTGCTAGCTAGTGAAACTGAATTTGTGGATTATTTGCTGTGCTAAAGCAACACAGAAGTAAAACGTGTGTAGATTGAATTGGTCTCTTACTTGCAAGCTAAGTGTAATGGTTTTGAAGGTTGTATTCCCAGCACTGTGTGAAAGGAGGACTGAATTTCTGTTTCAGATTTCCTGATTTATTTCCTTCATGCAAGGTCAAGCCTAAGCAGTGGTGTCAGCAGAAGCATTTGAGACAAGAAATAAACAAATGAGAACTCTGACCATAAACATCTAGTATTTTCCTTAGATTGCTTCATTGTTATTACTCAAACTAATTATTTGAGACAGGTGGTGATGATTTGTTTGATAGGTTTTGATGTTACAGTGAGCCATTTTAAAATTATCTGAGTTGTTTAAGTGTCTTTATATAAAAAACCCCCACATTGATATAAAAATCATTAATAACTTGTACTCAAGGAAAAATGCATTGTTTTTAAATAGAATAGGTATACAGGACTTCAGTTGGTTACAACAGAATTAAGTGTTCTGACTGTCGAATTATTCCAATATTTAAAAGGAATTTATATACGACAATATCTACTCTCTTCTCACTCAACTGAGTTTGTCCTAGCTTTGTGTGGGATAGAGTCAGTTTTGTTCCCAATAGCTGTAGTTGGGATTTAGTATGAGAAGAATATTGATAACCTACTGGTTGTTCCCAGGTAGTCAAGGGCTTTTTGGCTTCCCATGTTCTACCAGGTGCACCAGGAGCTGGGAGCGAGCACAGCCAGGACAGGTGCCCCAAGCTGCCCAAAGGGCTGTTCCTCACCATATGACATCAGGCTCAGTATAGAAACGAGTTGGCTGGGGGGCAGATACCGCTGCTCGGGAACAAAAAGGTTATTGGTCTTGCGGGTGGTGAGCAATTGCATTGTGCATCACTTATTTGGTATGTTCTATAAGGTTTTTTTCTCTTCCTTTGCTGTCCTATTAAATGGTCCTTATCTCACCCACGAGGTTTTTTTTCTTTCCTTTCCGATTCTCTATTCCATCACACTTTGCAGGGGAGAGTGAGCCAGCAACTGCATGGTCCTAGTTCCCAGCTGGGGTTAAACCTTTAATAGGACAGAAAAGGAAGAGGGAAAAAAAATAATAATAATAGTAATAATAATAGAATTGTTTCCGTTGGATGAGACCCTCAGGATCATCAAGTCCAACCATAACCTAACTCTAGCACTAAACTGTGTCCCTAAGAACCTCATCTAAATACCTTTTAAACACCTCCAGGGATGGTGACTCCACCACTTCCCTGGGCAGCCTGTTCCAATGCCTGACAACCCTTTCCGCGCAGAATTTTTTCCCAATATCCAATCTAAACCTCCCCTGGCGCAACTTGAGGCAATTTCCCCTTGTCCTATCACTTGCTACTTGGGAGAAGAGACCAATCCTCTCCATGCTACAACCTCCTTTCAGGTAGTTGTAGACGGTGATAAGGTCTCCCCTCAGCCTCCTTTTTTCCAGGCTAAACAGCCCCATTTCCCTGAGCCGCTCCTCATAAGACTTTAATAATTATAATAATAGTAATAGTCCTTGGCTACCCACAACCACCAAAACATTAGTATGCTTCTCATACTAAATCCAAACCACAACTACTAGAAAGAAAATTAACTCTATTGCAGACAAAGTCAGGACAAAGTTGGATGAACTTGCAAGGCTGGATTTAAATCACAGTAGAGAAATTGGATCCCAGTGTTTATTACAAGGTGGCAACAATAAGGTTTGTTCTTATGTTAGGGTTTATTATATCATTCATTCAAATAATGTTTTTAAGGGAAGAAAATTAGCTTGCCAGTATGTGTCATAACTAAAACATATGAAGAAGCATAAGCTTTGACCCCATATTTTATGTCTTCGGGTCAATGAGAGAACCGATTCAAAATGGAAGGTTCAGCATGTCAAGATGAAATGTGCAATAGCAAGCCTTCAGGAAAGCTTGCATTGATATAGGAAGTAGTTTTAATCTCTTCCATGTATGATGCTCGTCCAGCATGTTCTCCTCTCATTGCTGAACTGATAACAAAATGATGTGATTATGACATTGTGCTATCGAGATGTCGTCTTTAAGACATGATTTTTAAACTGGCAATAATTGAAGCTGATACTGGAAGACATTTCAGCATTTTTCCTGAGAGTAGGGAGAGTAGTCCCTCGGGTCATATTTCAGCTGGAATGATTCAGACCTGCTTCTCCTTAATCCGCCTGTACTTTTGATTAGAAAACGTGTTTTTCTTCTTTCTTTTCTGAGTATAGGTGCATAATTGCTATTGTACTGTAGAAGATAAAGCTAGTTCCTGAGATTATGTACAGCCTAAATAATTAATATTAATTGAACTTTGTTATATATTGATTAAATTGAAATTAACTTCCTAGCATAGTTTATCTATTAAAAATAACTTCTTTAAACTTCAGAAATTTATGATTGTTTTAAAAAAAAATTACTCAGTTTCCCTTCTCAGTTGGCCTTTTGAACACTGTATCAGAATCATACGAGGTCATTGCAGTTGTTTCAATGATGTGTAATGACTATTTTTCTTATAATAGAAGAGGTGATTTTATGGGTATTCACAATATCTGATTTTCCTTACCTGTCTCCGGTCCCTAAATTTATCGTCTGAGTCTAGTCAGTGGGTGGGGAGAAGCTTTTGAATTAGTTACTATGATTCACATTTTGAGGGGTGAGGGACAATTGAATTAGGCAGTGTGAATATCCTTCACCTTCTTGTCTACATGACGAGAAGTGATGAAATGCATGTAGATATTTAAAAAAAAAATTACCCAATGGACGGCTGAATTTGAAGGAAACTGTCTTGTAGATGTTATTAGTGAACACTGCAGTTCCTCATCTGTTGTGGCAGTTGATGGTAGTTTGCATTTGGACTAGTGCCAAAGTGTAGGCTTAATTTTGTAGATACAACCACCTTTTTTTTTTTTTTTTTTTTTTTTTTTTTTTTTTTTTTTTTTACTACCTTATTTTCCCTGTAATTTGTAGGGGTAGTGTTTAAATCCCTACTGGAAATGCTCATCTGGTGTGCTTGTTGATTGAAAAAAGTGTCTGTTGCTGGGCAGTGATCAGGACTTTATATATAGCCAAAGTTAAGTTTAGGGCACTTTTGTTTTTTATTTCCAGATACAAACATTTTGTCCTTGGAACTACAGTATATGAGTCGTAGTTACAGTTCATGTTAATGATAGTATTCATTATCTTTTGTGAAGATATTTAAATAATGTGGCTGCACTTTTATCTTTCGCTAAGGATCTTGTGATATAGAAATGTGTTTTCTCTATTGCTGTTGGTTAATACAAGTTAGAAAGGAAGTCTCATGTATACAGGCGCTTTGCACAGTTTTCTAGCTTCTGTCTTCTCTGTTTTTATATTTATTCTTTTGTAAAATTGCACATCCAAAAAATTCACTTGTTTGCCCCTAAGAGAGTGTTCTAGGTGTTTTCTTATCCTTCATCTCTAGTGTGGCTTGCAAGTCTTGTTTGCCCTGCTACGAGACTATTTTTATGTGCTCTGTGGCGATAGAAGTCAACTTATTGTGCCTCAACTGGTGGTGGACATCTGTCACCATGTGTATTCACAAGTAGCTCAGAGACAGGGCAGATGTCAGCCCTGCAATTTTAAGATAAGACTTTAGATGAAGCATAGAAGAGCTCTTTTCCATCATATAAAGCCAGACAGATGTTTCTTCGCAGTCTTCCTCCTCTTCCAATGTGCTGGATAAATGAAGAATGCACCTTTTAGTTATTGCTGTTTATATTCTTCAATATTTATAGACTGTTTTAAAATGTATTTAGGCACATACATGTTTTCATTTAATCTGACAATATATGCATATTTGTTTATTCTTTCATTGGAGTTCTTTAGTCTGTGAAAAGAAATCATTGTTCTCTGAACTCTTTCCTATTTGTCAGCATTTTTCTGAGAAAAAAAAAAAAGCATGCTCAGTATGAACAAAATACTCCAAACCCAGCCACACAAAACCCATGTCTGGAGAGAACAAATTCTTTATTTTGCTGTGCTATCAAGTTTTTGTATGTTCGAATCAAAATTGCACCAGTGTTTTTATAATCACTACCAATTGCCAGTTTTCTCTCACCGGTCTTTTCCCAGTTCCCTAATGTATCTTGTGCTATTGCTGTGTCCCAGGTTTTTCCTTACTGTGAATTTTTCTTCAAATTCCATTTCATTTCCAAAGACTATTTTAATGTTGGTATTCTTCCATTTCTCAGTCCCAAGTAATGTTGACACTCCTCCTAATCTCTATGATTTGCAATTTCCATGTGTGTGTTTGGTTTGGTTGTTTTCCATTCAAATTTGTTAATGAAATAAGATTCTTGTGATACGACAGGGTATGTCATGTTATAGCCATACTCTTACAGCACGTGTTCCCCCCAGATTAACCCAAATCCACTCAGACATTTCAGATAACAACTTCCATTTAATAGGCAAGAATGTAAACTAGAAATAATATGAAGGGTTTTTGTCCTCCCTGGTTCAAATAGTGCTTTTCCAGGGCAGTAGGATTTCTAGTATTGTTTGTTGAGGATATGGGAGTACTTCTGTTCTTCTTCAGCAGAATTCAACTCTTAGTGCCAAACCAAAAGCATCATAATGTTGACACTGCGTCAGGAGAAACTCATTATCTTTGCACAAACTGTCACTTCAGGATGGCTCCATAGTGAGGAGGAATGAAGTCTTCATCTCACATGGGACATGAGTCATTTTCTGGTAGGAATTCTGTGAAACCATACGGCCTCTAATTACCCAGGCTGTCGTTCCAGTTTTTTACCCTTCAATAATCAATTTAATCCTCCAGTTTAACAACCTTTTTCAGCATTTATTTTTGTAGTCTATTTTAAGACTGTAGTTTTCCATATCTCTTAATGGAGGTCTCACTGCCCATTAAGTTGGATTTCTCTGTAGTGCTATTGTAAATGAAGTGTACTGTGTATGTACGATGTCTGATCCTGTAACCTGTCATCAGATCTTTTGAGAACTGTTGTTCTCCATGTTTCTCAGAAAACGATGTTTCTAACCCAGCTTGCTCCTAAAGGGTCTGAATTATGAAACTTTGCCAGGTGTGTCTAGGCAACAAATACACTTAAATGGAATAGACTGTTCTGTGACAGACTTCTTCCAAACTCCATGCTGCTCTGTTAGAAGTTCATCAACAGCTCTATAAGGTATCATTTCCTTTTTCTTAGCACTCCACGTAGTTCCTAGCTTATATGATTAAGTCTTTATCCAGTCTGCTCTAATTTTTTAATAAAATTTATTATTTGAAATGCTGTCTTGGAGGTTATAAAAATCCAAATATATGTGTGTGCCTTATTCATTTAATTTAAAATTCTATAATTAGATTTTTAATTTTGTATTTGGAAGACATGTTATTATAGCAGAATTGATATATTTAGTTGCAGAACACTTTTCACTAACCAACTGTTACCATTGTCTTCAAGAAGCAGCAGTATACAGATTGTTTGCACCACATGGTACACCATCAGCTTACCTGTGTCTTGGGAAAATCCAGACTGATCTAGCTGATTTACAAAGTGCTAAAAAGTGCACTTTCTCCTCTCCTGTGTGATTTTCTCAGGAAGACTGGGTAACATGCCAGCATCACTGAAGAGCTTGGTTGTGCTTCTATCAACTGCAGTCACTGTACAGAAACACCTGCGAGCTGCCAGGCCAGCTGTGGTGAGACGTGTGTGAGGGAAGGAAGTCAGCCCATGTCAACTCCACTGACTTTAGTATCAGAGGTTACACAAAAAAAAGAAAAGAAGCCCCTGACTCCACCCCAGGCCCCCCGCCCCCCAAATAAACACCACACACACACACCAAATCACATCAAACCACACCAAAAAAAAAGTACAAAAAAGAAACAAATTAGAAAAATACAAAGAGACCATTTCTGAAGCGTGCTGATTTTGATAAATATAAATAGGCTTGGTAAATTCTTGACATTCTGCTACATAAACAGTATTTTTGAACATGTTTCCACGTCAGTGTATCCAGATGAGATACTGGATTGAAAGAATGTATGTCTCTCAACTTGTTTTTTGTCTAGATTTCCTGTCATAGACAAGTATGAAGATGGTGGGGGAAGAAGGGGGAATAGGAATACAGAGAATACTTTTGTCTCTTTATATAGGACTGATGTGTCTAAAATGGAATGCAATTTTTCCCCTGCATCCAAAAGGATTACAGGAATTGCTTATATATATTTTTATTATTATTATTGGGTTTTTTAATGCAAAACTCTGGTAATATCAGTTGAGGATGCTGGGACAAATAGATTTTTTTTTTTTTTTTAACTAGTGTGTTAACATTCTGTGTAGTCATCTGACCATCACATCCTAAAGATAATATTAATAAAATTCCTGTTAAGCAGGAGGGTATTTTTGCCCATTTGAGGATCAGTTTTTATGCACTTTATTTTAGCTTTCCTTAACACTCTCATATAGCAAATATCATTCCTGTTTTCTGTCTTTCAAACTTGTATGAAACATTTGTAAGCTCTGTTGAAAAGAAGAAATGAGAAGCAAAGCTACAGTAATGAGCAAAATCTTGCTTTTTTATCTTAAATTGTGGAATAAAGCTTTTTATTCCGAGGTAATTTCAGAATGGAAGTTGGAAAGAGACTTAGCATACTTTGTGCGTGGACAAACGCTTCATATTCCAGTGATCTCAATTACTTTCAAAAATACACTCAGAAGAAAAATGTGATTATAATTTACTTTTATTTGGGTGAAGAGAAGGGTTCTCCTCCTCTTGACATTACTGATGCCTTTTAGCTGTGTTTTCACTGTAAGGACCACAGCCCGATTGGACATCTCTCTGTTAACTTTAACTGCCTTGGATCCTATTATCAGTGTAGCCACAAGAGTGGGTGGATCTTGTCGTCCTTTCTGGAACATTGTCAGGCCTGTAATTATGCAATTGTTGCCCCTAATGTGAAATTTTTTTCGGGTAATAGCCTATTACAAAGAGTTTAATAAAAGCTTAATGCGGAGAAAATTAACAAAAAAATGTATAGACATGTTAGAAAGACTTCTCTGTGAAGGCAGCTTAAAGAAATAATAACTAGAGGGCAAATACTAATTTGGATTTAAGACGTATGAAAGTTCAGTGAGTTAGTCCTTTTGACATAAACACACCAGAGTAGCAAAATGACTCACTATTAAAATAGTTGATCATTAAAACTAATACTTATTAAAGAGTATAGGATTTCTTATTTGCTCCTTACCTGCTGTGTAGGAGCTCTTCCATCCACTAAATGGAAAGAAACTGGAAGAGTCTTGGAAAGCAGCTGGCCTCAGCAGTTACTGTTAGGATTATAGCTGATCCTTTGCCTGCTTCTGCTAATTGCTACCGTGTGGAGCAGTGAAGCTTCAGCAAAATGCTAACTCAGTGTAAGTACCAGAATAGAAAACTGAAAATACTATTGTCACACTCAGGCATGAAAGTCTTACCAGTTATCAACAAGAAAACATTTGCCTTTTAACGTCAGTTTAGACCACTCGCAGATATTTTAGCTTCTTGTCACTTCATGTGTATATTCTTTTTCCCAATTTTTAATAATGAGGTGCATAATCTACTGTTGATGATTTATTATTGACATTTAAACCTTCACTAGATTTAAAAAGTTCACATTTTCTTCCACAAATAAACATCATCTTATGGTTTGCTGAGATCAGTTTGCCTTAGTTTGTTTTCATTGAGCCTTGAAAGGTTTGGAGAGGAGGTGCTAGCAACCCTGTTCTTGCTGTGGTGCAGCTAACTGTAATTGCTTCTGGCCACAGAATCAGGGGATTTCATGAAACTCCCAATGCATGCTCTGAGCAACTCATACTCTATAGGATTAGCATCTACTTGGGTTCAGTCAGCGTATGCTGTTCCTGGCTGGTTTATGTGATTACCAGTCATGATGGAAATCACGTGGTCTCCTCTGCCTAAACTTCCTGTTATTCTATTCTAAACACAAACAGTAGCGTTTGATACAGGAAAGTTTGGATGTGCAAGAATTTCCTGTCCTATGACCTCAGCTTCTAAATTTGAAGTTATATTAGCCCCTGTTATTCCTGTGCCTTCTCAGCTAGCAGGAGAATGACTGGCTGATACCCGGAGGATTAGTATAACTAATGTTCTGTCAGCTTGGCCTGTTACTGCCACATTCCTTAAGTGCTTTATTGCATATGAGTTACATCGCACGTTCATATGGATTCTGTCTTGGTGACCTTACCAAATCCTAGTTCAGCAATGCACAGCAGAACTAATGCCTCTTTTACTGTGTCTAAGGTTGTCTGCAGTTTGCATGAGAAGGAAGAATTGGCTTCTTGTTGCAAATTATTGCCTTATCAAATGAGGTGTAGGTTTTTGGTGTTCCCAATACGAACTTAATGTGCAGGCAGAAGTCCACACAATGTGGACTTCTAAGAGGACAGAAATAGTGAAGTTTGATTCCTAGTAGGATGACTTTTGGTTACTAGGAAGATACTGAATAGAAAGGCTCATGGCTGAAATGACAGATGAGTTAAATTACTGAATTTTAATACTGCTGGGATTTTCTCAGTTTTTACATTCCAGAGTTCATTACATGTTTCTGAAATGGAGCAGTAGCTAAGATTTTGGAAACATGGTTTAATTTGTTTAAAAAAACCCTAACAACGTGTTAAACAACAGAGTGATTAAGTGAAAGAGGAGATTCAAGGTCAAAAAAGGTGCTGATAAGTTTTGTACTTTTGCAACTCTTGCCGTAGAAGAGGGTTACCCCACAAGACTTGTAAGACTAATCCTTTAATCATTAGACTGTGGATGTATCTAAGCCAGATTCAAACACCAGCCTGCACTAGTGATGAGTAACAGTTAATGACTTACTCAGTGTATCTCACAATGGCTGGCAGTGGCTAATGGGTACTCCTGTTCATCTTCACAAGCTATTTTGCAGTGGATATGGGAATGAGCTCACAAGACCATCCCCTTCCCCCTCTTATGCACCTTGTGCTAGAGGTAAGTGTGGTTTTGAGGAATAAGGGTGGGATGACATGAAATGAAAATGATGTGGGCTTCTTAAATTTTTTGCAAACCTCAATAAAGGCATGTATCTGGGGATGGGCAAAGATTCAGTTGAATTCTTATTTTTTGCCCAAAGAGGTTACCCAGTCCTAAATTGACATGCTTTCCTTGAACTGGGAGTCAGAAATCCCTTTTCTCTTCTGTTTTTCTGCTGCAGAAATTCCCAACATTCCCATTATGTGGGCTCCAGAGAGGGGTAAGCAACATTTTCAATCCCACCCAATCATTTCCAAACTAATTCTTTGCTAGTATTTTTTTGCTTTTTTAATCATCATCAGAAACAGTTTTTATAGACACATTTTTTCCATTTGTTTGATTTTCTTGTGGATTCTCATATTTTTGTTTTATAGGAAGGTCCCATGGCCTCCCCAAGTGCTAGGGTCAGTCTCATCTGCTGTTTCCATTTGTGTGCTAATCTCCTGTGGATTTTCCTGGTTCACTCTGATACAATGATATTACCAGAGAGTGAGCATCTAGATTCTGGGGACTGCTTCACTCATGGTATCCTAAGTTACTGGAGAAGCACTGCCACCCCGCTGCCCTGACATTCGGTTGGCAGGCTCGTGTTTTGTCCTTGCCGACAGTCACTTCTGATTATTCATGGGCTTTGGTCTTTCGCTGCCTTCCCTGCCTGGGGACTGCCTGGCATTCGCTACTCCTTTATTCTCTCTACCTGCTGGCTGCGGGGCGTTTTCCTCCTCAAATCTTGGCCCTTTGCCTGACTGTCTGGCGTTACCTCTTGACCAGCTAATTGCTTGACGCTGACTACCTACCGCCCTGTCCGTCTGTGGAACGGCTGGTGTCGCCTCCTTACCGTCCTTTGGATCTGACTGCACGTGGACATTGCCCTTCCCTGTCCCCTTCTCCCGCTCCGAGCGCCTGGCATTGCCTTCCCGCTGAGCGCATCTGCTGACTCTGCGGAATTACTCTTCTGCTGCTTGGCACACACGCTGTTTGGTGCTGCTTTATCGACCTGCTGAATGTCTGGCATTTTTCCCCTGCCTTTTCACCTGCTTCTGGGTTATAGTGTCCCCTTGGCTGCTCTTTGAGTCTGCTTACTCACTGATACTTGCTCTCTTGCTGTCCTGTCCACCTGCTTTTATGCCTAGCTTTTCTATCATATTGTCCTGCCCACCTGCCAAGATTTTCTTTCTAAATATGCACCAGTCTGAAAAAGATAAGAAGAATTGTAAGGAGTGGGGAAAACATGTTGTCTGACTCCTTTGTGGTCTGATTCAGTTCAACAACCAGCTAAAAACTGATCTCAGTAACAGCATGCAGCTTTTTCATAGAACTGCTCAAAACCCTTTCCCTCCTTAACAACAACAACAAAAAAATTAAAGCTGAATCGTATTTAGTTTTTGCTTCCATGACTTCCTTTGGTAGGTGTGTTACTGTTCAGTAATGCTGTATTCAGTATTAAATTTGGTAGTAATTAAGTACTGAGACATATCACTAATATTACCTATGGTAAATGTCAGAATCCATGGAAGGTAGGTAATAATAGGGGAAAAAAAAATCTGTTGCTGAGATTCAGGTTTGAATGTAGAGCTGTGTTCAGTAAATACAGTGAATCAGAGGAGCTAAATAAGAAATTTTACAGATCTCTGGATTTAAAACACAAGGTCACAGCTAATCTAAAATAGCTATTGGATCAGTGCAGTGTTACCAAGCTGCAGCGTGTCCTGGTTGCTGCTTCCTTCTCTTCCTGTACTGGGAGAATGGTCAAGTACCAGTTTACAGAAGCTTTTTGTCACTCTCTCCCAGGTTAAGAGCAAGGGCTTGACTACATCTTTAAGGTCCATAGTAAGGGAAGAAATCATTGTCACAACTTAGAGGAAGAAGCAGATTTCCTACCTATTTTCTTTTAATTTAACATACTTGACCTTTCTTCTCCTAGCTCTGCCTCAGTTTTTAGCTTCTTCTGTCTGTGATTTTAATAACGCTTTTGAATCCAGTACCAGCTAGGAACGAGAGAGACTATTCTGCCATAATGAACCCTGTCATAATTTCATAATAAATTCTTCATACATTTAAAATAACTGTGTGTAATATTCTTTTAACTTCAGCTTTTGATCTCTCCAGATAGAGTTGTACTACTGTTGCTCTCTTCAGAGATACCCTAAATAAAGTACTATTCAATATATTCATCAATGATTTGGAGGAGGGAATAGAGTGCACTATCAGCAAGTTTGCTGATGACACCAAGCTGGGAGGAGTGGCTGACACACCAGAAGGCTGTGCTGCCATCCAGAGAGACCTGGACAGGCTGGAGAGTTGGGCAGGGAAAAATTTAATGAAATATAACAAGGGCAAGTGTAGAGTCTTGCATCTGGGCAGGAACAATCCCAGGTTCCTGTATAGGTTGGGGAATGACCTATTAGAGAGCAGTGGAGGGGAAAGGGACCTGGGGGTCCTGGCAGGCAGCAGGATGACCATGAGCCAGCACTGTGCCCTTGTGGCCAGGAAGGCCAATGGCATCCTGGGGTGTATTAGAAGGGGGATGGTTAGTAGGTCAAGAGAGGTTCTCCTTCCCCTCTACTCTGCCCTGGTGAGACCACATCTGGAATCTTGTGTCCAGTTCTGGGCCCCTCAGTTCCAGAAGGACAGGGAACTGCTGGAGAGGGTCCAGCGCAGGGCAACAAAGATGATGAAGGGAGTGGAGCATCTCCCTTATGAGGAAAGGCTGAGGGAGCTTGGGCTCTTTAGCTTGGAGAAGAGCAGACTGAGGGGTGACCTCATTAATGTTTATCACTAAAGGATGAGTGTCATGAAGATGGAGACAGGCTCTTCTTGATGACAACCAGTGACAGGACAAGGGGCAGTGGGTGCAAACTGGAACAGAGGAGGTTCCACTTAAATATGAGAAGAAACTTCTTCACAGTGAGGGTGACAGAACACTGGAACAGGCTGCCCAGGGGGGTTGTGGTGTCTCCTACTCTGGAGACATTCAAAACCCACCTGGACACCTTCCTGTGTAACCTCATCTAGGTGTTCCTGTTCTAGTGGGGCGATTGAACTAGATGATCTTTTGAGGTCCCTTCCAATCCCTGACATTCTGTGATTCTGTGAAACATGTGAAGTGCTGCCTAACCACACAGGCAGGGAGCAACCCCTGAGTCAGCAGCCTCCCGCACTGGTGTGAGACCAGCTGTGGAACTAGAGGGAGATGCTCTTGGAGAGGACCTTGCTCCTGTTCTCCTGCCAGCAGTTTGGCTCTGTGGAGGATGGCTTCCAGTATGGGAGACAATGTTCTGAGTAAGAGCCAGTAGGAACCTTCTCCCAGTTTTCATGTAAACCTCTAGAAATCCAGTTAACTTATATTCTGCTTGAAGGAACCAAAGGACGCAGGCATCCACCTTTACTCCCTTACACTCTCCAAGGCTCTCCTGTCTTCTCTTCAGCCTTTCCAACCCTGCCTTGCTCCTCCAGTCACATTGTTTTCACAACTTTATGAACTCTTCAAAACAGCAGGCTGGCAGTCTCTCACATCCCACCAGCTTCACGCTGCTGAGGGCTCTGGTGGCAATAACAGATCTTGGTGGCAGTTCTGTTCCTCTGAGCCTTAACTCCCAGTGTTACTTTGCTGCTTCCATGGGCTGTTGTTGAAGTGACTTCAGGTGCTGGAAGGGAGGAGGGATATTCACTCCAGCACTGTGGGGCTGCAAAATGTTGCTCGAAATCAGTTCTTATCCCAAGAACTAAAAGTCATTTTTTCCATCTGTCATTTTAGTTATTTTAAAATAGTGCTTTACAAATTAATATTACTTCAGAAAAAATGACTAATTTTAAAATAATATGCAGATTATATAAACTTTAAACAAAATGCATGAAAGCATCAGGAACTTGAAGGAAAATAAACACAATGCTTTCTCTCAAATGTGTGGAAAATTATACCTACTGGAGAATAGATGCAGTGCTGTCTCAGCCAGCTTTGCTGAAAATATCCAGGTAAATCAGTTTTCCATCTGCAGTGACCAGGTTATGGTATAAATATTTTTATCAGTTTAAAAAAAAAATCTATTTTAAGTTGAAAGAATACATTGCAGCTTTTGTCTTATGAGTCAAAATTTGATTAAAGAAACAATGAAAAATTTGCACAGAAAGCCCTGAGAATAAAATCACATCTGTAAAATCCCTGGAACAATGAAATACAACATCATTTTGTTGTTTGTGGTGTTTTGTGTGTTTTGTTTGTTTGTTGTTTTGTTGTTGTTGTTGTTTTTAATGGGTCTTTTTGTTTGGGTTTTTTGTTTTTGTTTTTGTGAAGGCATTCTTTAGTCTGTCCTGTGCACTTTCCAACAAGATATGAGCTTCTGTAACAGCCATGAAGATTTACAAGTCTTTCCAGCTTATGGGCTTTCCCTTCCTAATTATATCTCAGTTTTATTTCCTCTTGTTAGACTCTTTTTCTTAGTGTCTCTGATTTAAAAAACAAACAAAAAAAACCCCACAAAACCAAACCAAACCTTGTTACAGTTCTGATATTAATTTCCTGAACTACTTTGTCTAAATCCTGTGAATTATTTGTCAGGAGAGTGTTTTTCATATATCCTCTTCCCACTTCAATGCGGTATTTAAACTCCATTGAAATTTTTACAGTTTACTTTCTTCTTCTCTTTTCTGAAGTTATCATGATAGTCAGCATTGTAGCATCTAAGCAGCTGATTTCTTCACTTGTTTCTGAAAACTAATTCCTAACTAATACAAGTCTTTAGCTCTCAAAAAGAAAAACAAGTATATAATGATTTTGTTACGCTTGGAATTTCCAGGTGTTCCACTGCCCTCATCCACTTAATCACTACTTTCAATTTCAGTTGAAGTTTTCCATTCTTTTAAGAATAATATGCCTGAAAGTGACTCATACCAACTTGAAATTCAGGTTTTATTAGGTCTATGTCTTACTTCCAAATCTAGTTTGAAATAATTATTTGTTTAATTTGAGACAATAATGCTTCAGATGATAAATGTTATGGTGAGGAACATATATGCCTTAGTAAGTAAACAGCTTTTGTTGGAAAAACGCAGAGATAGATGCACAAAGCAGATGTGAGAAGCAAGACAAAACTGGTTTTACATGATTACTTCTGAGCATTGCAACTGATAACCCCCTGTGACTATACTGTTAGTTCTCTGTTGAATATATTTGGGAAGATTTAAATACTACATCCTTTGGGTTTGCTTTTCTTAAGATGTCCTTGGGAGTGCAGGCTAGGAAAAGGTGTTTTCATGGTTATAATACAGTTTTAACTGATTCTTTGCTAAGATAATATCCATGGCTTAAAGTTTGTGAATTTCCTTAGTAAATAATCTGATACATTTGTTGAGTTTATACATGAAAGAGGACCCAGTCATCCATCCTTCAATGCAGAATTGTTCCCCCCAGTATGTTTTTCTGCTGTTCTACCCAGCCAGGTTTTAGATGTTGAATTTGCTGGAGCCTCTTTTCACTTGGGAGTTTGCTGAAGTCAGGCTGATGTCCTGGTTCAGAAACATTATCTGAGACTGCAGCTAAACTTTTGTTTGATTAGGCCATTACTACTCTCATAGTACATCGTAGCAACACTAACTAATCTTTCTACCCTCACTGTTTGCTTTCAGGAAATATGCATATACCTTAATTAGCCTTTTTCTTTCAGTCTTTTTGCAGATAGACTGTAGATAGACTTTGTGATATAAGCTTTATTTTTGTGTAGTGTTGCAATCGTGTACATGACCCAAGCAGCAGATTTTGCAGATTTCAAAGCTGAATGAAATCTATACATAGTGCTGGTTTTTTGCCTGAGTTTTAAGGCTAGAGCTCCCTTTTCAAGAGTGAAGAATGATTAGGTTATTGCCACTTCTTTCTATGAGCTGACCGGTTCTTTCTTTCAAACCAAATAGTACTTATGTATCCAGTGGTATATGGAATTAATCCATGAACCGCAAAGTGTAAAGCTGTGGTCTTTCTGAAACTCTGCTACAGTTGATGCAAGTTTTACTGATTTCTGCTGTTCAGCAGCGTTGGCTCCTGGGATGAGAACAGGGAAAGGCACAAAGTTCTTTTAGATGTCTCTCTCTCCCAGGCATATTGTTTCCTGCAGCATCTTAATGAGATGATCATTGCCCTTTACTGGCGAGAGGGAGTCTGTGACAGCAGAGTTTTGACTTTTTAAGGCAAGATGGATTTACTAACCTAGCTGGAATTTGTGGGTTTTTCTCAATTAATAGTTTGTCACATTGTTAAGGCAGCTTAATATTTTCCCTAGAAACATTTTGTATCTTTGTTTCTTTTCCTTGATAGCTTTTTTAAAATGAGGATTTTTTTATTTGACTTGTTTAATCAAACACATACAGTATTGTGCAGCTAACCTTAGGTGCATATGATTTCTGTGTTATTCTGAATTAGTCTTTCATCATACATTCTATAGAGATACTGCTGTCTGATTTTTTTGTGTCTGTTAATCTGCTTAGAGCTGTGATGTTTGTAGTTGCTGTTCTCTGAATCACTACGGTTGCTCTGGTAGTGAGCTGCTTAGCATTTATTGCAAGAGTCCAGTCCTGTGTACATTTTAAGTACACAGAGGAAGAACTAACCTGTTCCCTTTGCCTATCTTAAGAATCTCTTCTGCCTTACCAGCTGTTAAAAGCTACTACTTTTCTCAGTGATCCACTCATACACTGCTAGGATAAAAATCAGGCTTCTGAAAAAGTCTGGACACAGAGTGAATTTCGTTAAAAAGCAAAAAGATTTTTCTGCGCAACCTTGTGTTCTGCATCAAGCACAGCAGAAGTGTATGTGAGGTGCTTATATGCCTGTCCTGCTATATCTATATTAATGAAAAGGTGCCTACATTCCTACATTGTAGGAACTTCAGGGTTTCAAACTTAAGAAGAGTTGAGCAGTTAGGAAGTAAACTGACAGAATTTGGCTATACAATGGAAAGTTGTGTCAAAAACATTACTGTGGCACAGCTGAGGAGTGTCAATAAATGACTGAACTGGTTTTAGCTGGTGCATGACAGGTACTGTAGTGTCATCTAAAACTAGAATAAACTGGTGGTTTTGATACAGAAATGTGTGTAGAAAAGATCTTGTGAACAGTGAAATAAAGAGAAAATACTTTAATACTGGATTTTGTTATATTTTAGTTATTAAGTATTGTAAACCATTAATTAAATAGTAAAATCAAATTCTAGAGGAAAAGGTAAACGTGGTATATTAAATATTCCTCATTTAGTGTAGATTAGGAGTTCTGCTGTCTTCTGTTCCAGCGCTCTGTGCTACAGCAGTCTCAACACAGTACTTTCCATCTTCTCCTTGAGAAACCTTCTCATCCCATTGTTTCCTTGAGAACCTTGGAGCAGAAAAAAAAAAAGTGATTTGTGCCAGGAGTTAGATAATCCTGTATAGGAAGTTGTTTGACAAAATGCACAGTAGGTCACTCTGGCTTTCAAAATCTGTTCACTTGTTCAGTTCCAATGAGTGCATCATTCACATGTACTTAAATCGGCAACTGTTCAGACTCTGAACACATGAATCGCTTCACTGGCTCTCACTGAAGAACCCTTTCTGTGCTTTTTTGGGTTGTGGCAGAAGTACTTTAAAGCCGTTGTTATTAGACATGCTTTATCATTTACTTGAGGAGTAGAGATACTGTGTAAGAGGACCTTAAGAAAAAGTAAAGTACTTATTGTAATTCTTGTATTGCCATGGTATATCCTCAAAAATGTATCACTCAGTAGTCCAGCCTTTGTAGTGTATTTTAGGAAAGAATTTTTTATTTTTTTTTAATATTCAACATTGATGATTTGAGATCTGAAATTGTTTGAAGGTACTACTTTACCTGTGACAGAAATTAACTGGATTTCCAGAAGTACAAATATTTCATAGGCGATATTTGTTCTTGGCAGAAGGTAGCAAATAATAGGAAACAACAGGCAACGTTCTCAAAAGAAGAGAGCTCCACATCTCAGTCTCAGTAGCGAATGTTTTAGAGCTAAAGCATTGCCAAATTACTTACTTAGAGAAGTGAAAGTTAAGTTAGTTAAAACTTTTGATTCTCTCACTGCTCAAGAAATTGGGCGAGTTCATAAGAGAAATCGGCATACTCACCTACCTGGTGGCCTCATTCTTTGTGTGAACTGATGAGGATCTCTAAAGAATACGATCTGTTCTCTTCCTGTGATACTAATATCACAAATAAGCAAAAGTGACAAGTTTGTTTCTCTTATGTAGTTCTAGACTTGATTGCTTAATATACTTTTTATTCTCCTCCATATATATACAGGCTACAATTTTGGCCCTAGTTTTGTATTAAACGAAGCTAACTAAGCCCTGACTCCCCTTTGGCATAGACATATAGTCTAGAAGACAGTACACATAACCAGAAGCACTATATTTTTTTAATGAGACTAGGCTCCCTAGTTACTATACTGTTAGTTAAAGCTCATTACATTGTCAGTTGTATTAATTGTATTAACTGTATAATTGTTATTGATACTCTTATTGATACTCATTTCTCTAATTTCTGCTGTATGATTCTGTGATTTGCAGAGAACAAAATGTTTACTTCTCGTGTTTTGTTCTACTTCTTCAAATTTTAAAGAATTTTGCAATAGTTGTGATGGGTTGCGTAGATGTTTACATTTTATATTAAATACAAAGCAGTTCGAAGTAACTGAGGGGAAACTTAAAATAATAATGATTAATAGATAAACTTTAAAAAGTGTTTTTGTAGTAGCAGAATGGTGTCGCTACCTTTACCAGCAAGTCTTCAGCTGTACTACCGTTACTGAACAGCAAGGGATTCATTCTTACGAAGTGGGAAGTGCGGCAGCTTGCACGTGAAAAAGGGCCGAAAAAAGAAGTGTTGGGCACCTGAGCCTTCTCTTGTAGGCAAGTGTGGTGGCTTGTTTCCAGCTGTTGTTTTAACAAGATAATCTTCCTAACCTCTCCCCCTCTGCAAGTTCTCTGCCTTTTGACACTGACGTAGTGCGCACCGTTGCACAGCTGTGACGTACCGTATCTGGTGGGCTGCGTACATCTTCACAGTGCCCAAATGCATTCCTCGTAGTGCAGAAAGCGTTTAGTGAGCATTTGCTTTGTTTGGGTAGCTCTTTCTAAAAATGATTGTTCTGGTTTTATGACAATGTATGGAGGTGGGCAGTATCATAGAATCAAGATCAGTTTGTATGGCATAAATATCTTATGCCCATTAACCACCTTAAAACTTAGCAATCCCAATTAAAAATTATTGTTATATTATTATCAGCACTATATATATATTAGAAGTGATATTTAGAAGACGCACATGGTTTGGTTGCCCAGATACAGCAATTTCACTAACATTTGTGTTACACAAATGAAGTAGGCAAATTAATGATCTGTAAAGTTTTTGTAAATCAAATGAACCAGGTTTAGGTAAAAATTTACATAGTGAAAACCCTAATGAGGTACAGGAACAAGTTATGAATTCCACAATGTTGCTTTTTCTAGTGTATTCATTGCATTTTCGGCTTCTTTCTTGTGTATAAAAATGGAGAAAATCTTCCCCAAAATGTTTTGCAAACTATAAGCAGAAATGAAACTGGGTGATACAAAGTAAATCCTTTGATTAGTTTGATTTCGGTTGAAGAAAACAAGGTCTTTTAAGTAAAATTACAACAAATACTAAAATATTTATTAACTAATGTACATTTAGGTGATTCTTTGTTTACAAAATTAAGTAGCATTGGAGTATGAAATATATGTGTGACTTGGTCACGCATTGAGTCATTGAGTATTGTCAGAGGTACTTCTACCAGCGAGGTGCTTTTTATGATTGTATACACAGTGGTATTGTACTGTTAGAATCATCATGGATGTGGGGAGAAACAGAGGAAGCAGAGTCTGTATTCAGTCTAGTCTAACAACACTTATTTCTGTGTCGCTTCTGTTCCTCACCCAGATAAATTCTGTAGGGTCATTCTGTGAAGTTTAGGATCTTGGATCTTGCAGAGTCACTGCAAATATGCAGAGAGGGCAAGGAAACTTAAAATTAACATTCTTGGGCTGCAGAATTATTGTCAATGGAAATGCATTATCGGTGCATGCAGTTTGCATAGTTCATTTTTAGCTGGCTGCATTAATCAGGGTTTCGTCCACCTTTGGGTGTTTGTAGATTTGAGTTAGGAGAAGAAGAGGAAAAAGAACATATAATCATGTCAGTTATTGGAGGAATGTGAACCAGGCTCACCATTGGTAGGAAGGAAAGGTGATAAGGGTAAGCCATGCTAATACATTTAGACATGTTTTGTGTTATTTTATATAAAGTAATCCTGTACAGGCCTGGGAGAGCTCTCAGTATGTGGCTACGTGTGTCTGACACACCTGGCAGCATTTAACATCAAAAAGACTCAACAGGAACATCAAAATGGAGGCTGATCAGACTCAGACTGAGTTTCTTATTGTACAGGAAAATCAACAGAAGCCTGGGTGGTCACTTCATGGGGAGGATCAAACACATACATCAAGCGCAGGACTGGCCTGATGTCTGCCTAGCCACCACCAGGCCCTCCTGTGAGCCCAAACATAGCAATTGGTGGGACTATAAAACAGTTGATGGGTTTTTACAGGCCCACATCATTAGCACTCATGGATAGTTTATTGTTGAGGAAACAATGACTGTCAGGCTACTACTTTCAAGGTTTGTATGGCCAGGTTCATTGGTATGGGTGTGAATCTGTCAAAAGCTCCAGAATGACAGCAAACACCTACTTCTGGGATCCACCCTGTCCAGAAGCAGCTATTCATTGCTCTCTGGATGCAGGGCACTCTTGACAAAGGTTCTGTGACAACTATTAATAATTTGATATAGAGAAGTCAGTGATAATCCTAATTGCATATATGTGAAAGGACAGCCACTGCATGGCGTATCTCTGGCTGCAGCACCCCAATGATGTGTTTGGGCCGCTATATTGTTAGAAAGTTATTAACTTTGATAACAAGTTGAGACACTTTTACAAACCCGCTTGACTTTGGTTGCTTTGCAGCAATAGCATATGTGATCAGTTTTATCCATTTGTTGAGTTAACTGAGCAATTAGCCAAAGAAGTTTGATTTTGGAGAACATCAGAGAGCATGGTTCCTGTCAAGCCTTCCATCCATAAAAAAGACACAAAATATCATCACACAGGTTACTGGGGACAGGGAATAAGAAAAATTCAAGGGAAGACAGCATGATGATGAGAACGAGTGACTCAAAACTGATCCTTATCCAAAAACTTTTCAGTGTCTTGAGAGAAACCAGCTGCTGCAATCGTATTTCTTATTATACTAAGAGAAGAAATAGCTATGTGATTTTTAGGCAAGAATCTCTAATCAATCTAGCTCCATGTAAGCTCTGTTTTCTCCCCTCCAAAATATGAGTAGGGAAATAGAGAATAAGCTGAAAGAGCTGACTTGTGAACGGAAGTTACAGGCACACCTGTTACCTCCAGCTGAGGTTTACTGAATAACCTTGAAGAAGGTATCTCATTTCCAAGCCGAGAGATGCAATTTTTTCTTCCTAAAATATACATTTTTTTAAATAACTGGTTGAAAGAAAATGACTGACATTTTTGTTGCACATTTGACTGATCTGTCTCCATAGTTCTTTGTCCAGTCTTCTGAGGTTTGACTGTAGTCTGTGAGCTCTGTTGCAGAGGATATGTAGGTATTTCTTCGGTTAGGCCTTTCTAAGACTTCCACTTTCAATGGAAAGCTCAAATAGGTAATAAAATGTTGTCTATGTTAATTATGTAGTCTGTTAAATATAAATTATCTGCAAATTTGTCCATTAATTTGCATAAATAGCTTTATAATATGCTATGCAGTGTCATAGATTTGAACTTTTTCAACAGAAATAATATTTTCAACAGAGGCAGTCTGTTATGACTTTTCAGTCTCATGTTTGCATTTTAGTTGAAGAGATAAAACTATATTGCCATCCCAAAACTACTGAAGAGCATATGAAATGTCTCATAACATTACTTACTAGTAAGAGGTCGAACTTTGCTATTTTTAATACCTGAAAGACAAAGATAAGGAATTTCTGAACATTCTAAGAAGAGTAGTCCTAGGTCTTCTAATTAAATCAGTCTGCAGTGGATAAATCCTCCAGAAGCTGCCTGGAAGGGTTTCCACAGGTTAGGAACTGAGCTAACTTAGTTTCTATGGAGGCAAAGAAAGGCAGTGAAGCAGCAGAGAACTCTCTGAACCCAGTTGGCAGCAGGCCATCTGTTAAGCAACCACAACTACGTCAAAGACATCTAAAAATACATCAGTTGGTTTGGGAACGTAATGCCCTAACTCAAATGAAAAGGCACTTCAAAAACAATCAAAAATGTGTTTTAAAATAAATTGTGTTTGTTCATATAGCAATGAAATATAAGAACTGCTCTTATAGGCATTATTAGTAAGTCCTGAATAGCTGCATGAAATAATTATTTGCTAACCTCTACTTCTCCTCTCTGGAGTAGAAATTACAGTTTTATTTCAGTCCTGTTTTCTTGTTCCCCTACAGCCTGACATGTCTGTCATGTCATGTCTTCGTTTTTGCTCCTCCTGAGGTTCTCCCTCTTGTACTGTCCACCCGAGCCACCTTGTGCAGTCTGATTTCCATCCTACTCACTCCGTTCACTTGCCCCCTTGCTCTACTCTCATCTCTGCCCTCTGACAGTCTGGCTGCTGGAACTTCTCTCTGCAGTTCTTCCCTTCTACTAAGGCTTCCTTCTTCCCACCTCCCATCTAAACTGCAGACCTCTTTGCAATCTCCAAACTGACCTTTCTGCGTCTCAGGCTCTCTCCTTAACTCTTGCTTTTACCTTCACGTGTTTCCACTGCTGTAGAGCCCCTCTCTTCTGCCTCCATCTTGCATGTGTCTGTCTTCTTGGCACTACCACCTTATGTGGGAGAAACTGGAGACGCTTGCTGTCATTTTAGTATTTTATGCAAATTGCAGTGTTGTCCACCTGCTCTTTATATAGTCGTCAGCCTCAGGTTTGAGCAATCAGTGTATAGATTTAGTCCTGATGAAGGCATCAGTGTCACAGCTCTGGATGAAATCTTCTTGTCAGTTTTTGTGCTTCTGCCCACAGAGTAGTGTCGTCATCACTGTTGCAGGAGAGCCAGGGGCAACAGTCTTGATTTGTGAATCATTTTGTGCCAACACTGTGGCCCCCTGCAGCAGGCAAAAGCTGCCTGATGGGGAGACTACTAAGAAAAAATTAGCCATGAAACAAAGTTTAACAATCTTAATTTAGCCTTGCTAGAGTACTGGTAATACATGAAGGTGCTGAGTCACTCATCCTTTCACAGTTTGCATGCAGGTAGATCTTGGTAGCAGTTTACTCCTGAGCTAGACAAAGGTGAAAATCTAGGTTTGCCATCTCGTTTCCACCTTTCTTTCAAACCTGGAAGAAGTCTTAAAAAATCCAGCCACTAGCACTTTGGTACATTGTTAGGTGAAGCAAGAGTTGTTACAGATAGGCACAACATATCTGTAAGTCACGGCAGTACTGCTATTTTCATTCATATATGTATAGCTAATTAAAGAGTGTGCTTCCCAGTGTGATGGTGGTTTCGGTTCCTGTACACTGTACGTTTTAAGTTGTGTTATTTGAGGACATCCCAAGAGTGGACTTTCCAGTGGCTGATTTCAAGAGCAGATGTCACTGTAAAAGTTGTTTATTTAGCAGCAGCCTTTTTTGGTTACATCCATCCAGTCAGGCTGCAAATATGAAAACAGGAAGCATTCCCCTGTTTGCAGAAGTCTGCCTGCAGTAATAAATAGAAGCATATATATTTTGAAACAAGTATTTTTAGAAACTTCTATTGAAGGCTGTGCTGCTGTTTGGACTTTCTGCCCTTTCAGATTTTGTTGCTTAGTCTATACATTTTTAATAATCACATTGCCTGCTAGCAGTGACATTTTGTGAAGGTCATTTTTCTTGTGAAGTTGGAGAATGGACTTGAATTTCATTGGAGCACTCCCTAAGCTGCAGGATCGTTGTTTATGGAACTCTTTTGCATCTTGTACTACCTTTGAAGCCTGTTTAGAATATTAACTAATGATATCTTCAAAGTGTCACTGTGCTCAAGGGCAAAAAGAAATCTCAAAATGCATTTTATATTTAAAACCAATTTTAATAGCTTTGAAGCATGATACTAGCTGAAATAAAAGGCACAGATACAGACTTACTATGTATGTACACATACACAGAATACCGTGTTTCACCAACTTGTTTGTTATCAGCAGCGTCTCTTCAGTGTTGCAATGCTTTATTTTTCTATGCTATAGAAATCATCAGGTCTATGGATAGTCTTCAGAATTTTTTCATGTGATTGATAATTTAATACCTCAGCGGTAACTTTAGGCAGTGGCCCTCTGTGGAGAGGTTTTAGTTTTGTCTACGTCATCGCTAGCCTGCTTCTTCTCATTTCCTCTACGTAGAAGGACAGACCCTGGGTTGTGTTTATATCCCTTTTCTGTTTCTGAGTAGGGGATGGCAGATACCAAAACCAACATGCTATGCTTCAGATAAAAGAGACCATGGTTTTAGCTACTGGCTTATAATTGCTTGGTTTTCTATAAAGCAACATTCCTGCTTCCCACAACTGAGCATATACCAAGTTTGCTCCTTAATAGAAGATCTGAAGGTTTACTTGGTAGCTGTGTCTGATGTCTTCTGATACTGGCATATTCCTTTAAAACATGTTAAGTGTTAGTGGCAATGTTTGAGGATATGGCCACTGTTCAAGGATATTTTTTCAGTTTTATTTATTGCGTTCTGTAAGTTTTAGCTCTATACCTGATATAGAAGTCCTGGATCCTTCTCATAGGGATGCTGTTGGGGTTAATTCTGTTGTTTTCCTTCTCTGTTTCTTTGTTTCTCTATTTGTAAACTAGGAACTTAAAAAAGTACAAGGATTTGATTTACAGTCTAATCTTTCCCACAAAATAATTTGACTGGTTTTCTTCCATTTTATTCTTTTGCTGTATCAAACTGCCAAGGAAATTTAGCTTATTCAGAGTGTCCTTGTATTTAAGATACGCTTTTCTGTTTCTGTTTTGATAGCTGTATCATCAAAGCATTGTAGTTTGGCTGGATGGTTTACAATGGATTTCACAGTTTTATAAGCATTGCTAACATTTTAGTTGTTGCACATAACTTAGAATCTCGTTTCAGAACACGAAACAAGACGATCCACTGTAGAGCAGCTACTGTGAGGGAGATGGAGGGAGGGTAGGGCTGTAACCTGCATTTCAGGTGTCATGTCCTCACTAAAGTTAGAGGCTGGGAGACTGGACAGATTGTGCATTTGTAAAAATTTGTGTTAGGAAGGATGGAAGGTTGTGCGTATCCCAGAAAAAATAATTTCCCATTTGATTCCCTGTGCAGGAAAAGGGCAAAAAAGACAAGAATTTTCAGACTCTGCTTCCAGGGTTCTCAATGCCCACTGCATATGGACTGCTTGTGAATAAAAGCCACCAGCCTGTGTGGAACTGCTGGTTTGCTGACATGATCGGAAGGGAAGGCGTCAGCCCCTGGCCATTAGCATTACCACTTTACTCTTTTCCTGCCTGCTTGCTACATGGGCTTCCCTTTGCAAATTTTTTTTTCTGTCTTCTGTGCAGACGGATTCACTCTTCTCATGCCTGGGAAAATCTGAATGGGAAAATGCACATGAGATTGATAAGGAAGAGAAGGCAGATACATTTGGTCTTTTCTTTGTTTATTCCTAAACATTCTTTCATTTCTGTTGGAGGGAGTTGTTATTTATGTGGTACTGGTTAACACTTCCTATATATATAGCGTCCTGACTTTTCACATTTTCTGTAGGAGCCTTTACAGTACAGCTGACAGTGCTTCTTCCCAACCCCTTTCTTTCCCTATTTTACCCACCCAAGAGAAAATTCTTTAACATATTTGAGTGTTGAGAATATAGCAAGGACGTCTCTTGGCAGAAACCAAGAAGGACACATTCTTACCCAAATTTTAGATGGTTCCATGTTTTTCTTTTCCTTGTACTTCTTCACTCACTTTGCTATTTAATCTTTGATTGCAGGCCACTAAAGAAGTAATAGAGCGAGAAGCCCCAGGGATGGCCCTGGCAATGCTGATGGGATCACTTAATGTTACTCCTCTGGGCATGCTCTCTAGGTAAGACTGTTTCCTGCAATACGTGAAGTGAACTGTTTCCTTAGAAATACACATTGTCAGGAAGTGACTATAGACAAATAACTGAAAATTACCATTATTATCAAGACTGGAAGTTTTAACTTCAGAGAAGTGGCCAAATTCCAAGAGCGGTAATTGCATTCTCTCATTTAATTCCCTTTGTTGTCTGCATTAGACACTGTATCCTCCTGTATTTTCTGTGCCAGGTTATTGATAATATCGATGCATGCTGTTAAACAACTGTCTTTTCATTCTAGAGCTGTGACATTTTGGTGGTGAGTGAAGAATTCTTCTGTATGTTGTTTACCAAGTACTAAAATGCTTTCTTTAGCAAAAAGAAACCCTTGATAAATATAAGTGTATTGGTTTGATATTGCTTTTATTCCAATATCAGCAAAAGCTTTCTGAATAAGTTAAATAGTATTTTATCCAATACTTTCAGATATAGTACTCCAATTCCTAGAGTTCAATATTTCCTACTAAATAATTAGTAACTATTTCTCTGCCTGTTGGTATTTCTTTATCAGTGACATCACTTGTTATCCTGTATTTTTTCTGGAGTTCATTTTTATTTTATTCTTTCAGTTTGCCTCAGTTTACCTATGACAGACTTAGTAATCTCAATGTCTTTCGTAAGCTAGTTTGTGCTTGCACATTATTTCAAGGTAACTAAGAAACAATGGCTGTTACAGGTTATTCGATTTCTCATTGTATAATGAGGGTATAACAAGAAAATAATTATATAAGAAATAAAGAACTTTCAAATCTGCAACTTCGTATTCAGATAGTTGGATTTTTAAAGGACATTTAAATGAGGGGTTTAGTGATTCAACAACTTATTTTAAAATTTTTGTATCACATATCTGAAAGGGCAATGTTATGAAGGTAACACCTTCAGATTCTGTTCAAATTAACAAGTATTTTCGGTTTTTTATCTGATATAACTTTTTATATAATAGTTTGTGTTTATCTGAAGGGAGAGGATAACAGAATACTACCACTAGGAGAGGAAAGGTTAATTTAGGTGTTCTGTTTCAGATGTAGAAGAGAATAGCCATTTAGATGACACTAGCAAGTCTGATGTAGGATGTGGTGCGATCAGGATGGCTGAAGGGATGTTTTAATGGCAATACTGGATTGGAACCTGACTCTGCTGTACACATAGCGAGAAAGTGTCCCTTAAACTACAGCCACTTTCCCTAGCAATTGATGACAATGATGGGAGATAACATTACAAAGATACTGGATGCAATCATATTAGGTGTTAAAAAAATTCTCAGTGAAAACATTGACTTCAGGCCTAAAAGTAGTCAGCATGCAAAAGTCCATTACTTTTATAATACTGTTCAGATCATAAAGTTAAGTATGCAAAAGTTATGAAATCACAACCTTATGGTTTCTCGTGCAATCTCATTTCTGCATGATTGTGTGTGTGTCTTATGATTACAACCTCATGTAGTATTCCTCTGTGAATGCTTCAGATGGAAGAAGGAAATTTACTTTTGGTTTGATTGTCTTATTGTGTAATCCTGTATCGGTTTTGATCCTCTTTATTCAGAATCTTCTTTGAATGCAGGATTTTTCTTACATCATTTGTTATTCTAAGACACAAATTGTTAATATATTTTAATAGAAAATTCTGCAAATGGAGGTAGTGTTGTAAGCCCCCCCCTGGACATGGGAACTAAGGCACACATTAAGAGAGGTTGCAAACATACACTGATTTTAGGTATACAGTTTGAGAAATTTAGAACCTAATTTTTCAAAATATTTAACGTTAAATGTCACTTGTCCTAAGCCTACCTATCATTGGCTTAATTTTGAAATGAAGTTCTGATTGATAATTTTGCATGTAATTTCTTTGATTTTTCAAAAAAACAAAAGCAGAAGATCCATTATGCAACATTAAGCTGCCACTTCTGTAAATCACCTGCAGGTTTGGAAATGTTATGTCAATCATGTTGAATTTTATCACCTGAACTTTTAGAAACTGTTGTAAGTTATGGGCTGCCTTCCTGACCATGGGCCAGCATTAGGAAGTGGTGAGTCACTTCGTAGGCTGGATTCACAGATACTTCATGGCAAATGATGGGGAGTGAGACTCTCACAGTTCAGATTCAGTCCCAAGGTCCAGCTGGGAGTGTCTTAAAGCATCATAGACCTTCTTATGTGTTTCGTGAAAGTGTTTCCTTTTGCCCTCTGTGATCTTCCAAAACTGTCCTTGTCCCAGAATTATCTCTTCCTTTCACCCAGTTCCTTACCTGTCCAGTACCCATGCCATGCCAGTCTCTACTGAGGCTCTTTAAAGCACTCTCTGTCTCCTTGCCCATTTATTCTGCTTTTACCAGCCTGATTTCTTCCCAGAGAGATCATATTTTTTTCCTACAGAGATCATGTTCTCCATTCCTACTTCTGCATCAGACCTATATTTCTTTCTTCCTACATCCATTTTTTAATTTCTCCCATGTCCTGTTTTTCCTTCCACTCCCTTGCTTCTGTTTGTATTCTTTCTCAGACTACTTTGTTTTTTCTTAAAATTTCTGTACATTGTGTCACAAGCCTGAGCATAACATGAGATCCACAGCATCTTCCTCAACTGTTTGGCATTTGAAGGAATACAATTAATTTAACTCTCAAATTAGCCACAATGCATGTACATTTTGTGTGCTTTTCTGTTGTCAGCGCAAACAATATTTTTTGCAAGCCATACAGTTCTTGTGTAGTTTTACATACTTTTGCATGCTCTCTTGAGGAATTTTTGGCAGCTCCATTTCTGTCTTGAGCCATTAGATAAGATTATTGGCAGCCAAAACTTGTAGCTTTCGAAAGAGTGGCTACTGGTTAGTCCTTTTTTATTATTGGTTGGTTGTAGTGGTTATTTAGCTTATGATGTTCTAAATTATTTAAAGCAGAATAAAGCATCTATCTGCTGAATATAATTCCTACTCGTTTTAATTCCTCTGTGAGTAATTCCTATTTCATTTATTTTGAATCTGTCATAAGCTGCATCTCACATAGGAGATTTGCTGGATTGAGTTTGTACTCTGTAAGTTTGACTACTGCAAGAGTAAATGAGCACATTTCTTTAGCTCAGGCTCCTCACCTTTGTGTTGCAGTAGAGCATTCCTCAGCTACCTGGAATCCTTTCTTAACTGAGGGTACATAGTGTGCAAGAAGTGAGTATGGGAAAACAGAGGCTGGGAGTCAGGCAACATTCGAGCTGCCAGTTGAAAACAAGACTTCTCTTCAGGCGGGCTTGAGTGTGGCATCAGCAGCTCGTTTTGTGGCACAAAAGCATTGTCTGTGCTATTTAATTGTGAGCTATCACTGGAATATTTGCTTCCCTGCTAGCAAATGCCATGCCACCAATAAATGATATTAATCACTGAGAATTATTTATATAAGAACAAATCCAGGGAAGTTGGCTACCCCACAAACCATATCCTTTGGATCAAAATTTTTGGTAATGCCCTATCAGGAAATTCTTTTCTTTTCTTTTTCTGTCTTTAGGTATGGCTCATGCTTTTGTTTGACAAAGAGATTGTTACACAGTTTCTCTCAACTGTACCCTCTGTATTTTGTGGTTTGGTTTAATCCTTTTACTTTATTCTTATCCCTATATCCCAGCCCTGTGGTTTTCACCACTGATTTCATGAGCGGTGCAGAAAGCAGGAGGCACTCTTTACAACCTCAAGATAAAATCCAATAATTTTAATTTTTTTCTCTTGAAAAATATGTAGCTGAAAGGAGGACGAGACGAAACTCTAAACAGAAAGCATTCAGCACTTGGGTGTCTAATTTCAGCCCTGCATCAAGACCAAAGGAATTCCCTAAAGACAAAAAAAGAAAATCTTCCATCTTTGATAGGTGGCTTCATCTATTTTTGAGGAGAAAAGACAAGACTGTTAGGAAGAATTAGATATGGATTGGATAAGTGCGATTTTCACTTGAGAGCTGCTTCCCTCTGTGCTTTTCTTATGCTGGATCTTTAAAAATTAAAAAAAATAAAATAAAATAAAAAAATTAACATGCACACCCCCCACACACATTTATTTCCCTTGCCAGATAAAAATACTATGTCATCTTAGTACTTTTACCTGGCAAGGGAAATAGTGTTTGACATAATCAATTACATTATAAAGCAACCCTGTGTATGAGCAAATAGGGACTATATCAAAGGATGTATTGGGTGCAAGTAAACAATAGAATTAAGAGAGCTACACAGATATAAAAAAGACAGAAATCTAGCCGGTGTTTATGCTGTCAGTTAAATGTTAGATTGTCAGCCTTGTTTGATGCTTTTTCAGCTAAGCTTCTCCTGAGCTGCTTTAGAAGAACATCAACAAACATTTTTAGATGTTGGAAATTGAGTTTACAAATTCTGATAAATAACAGAATTTATCATAAATGTTCTGTTCTTGTTTCTACAGTGGAGGAAGTTGCATGCAAGAATTTCACTCTGGGTTTCTTTCTTTTCAGACCTGTGTGTGGAATCAGAGGGAAAACTCTCATAATTAATCTGCCAGGTAGCAAGAAAGGGTCACAGGTAAGAAGTATTCTTACTGATCTGCTACTGAGGACCCATGATGAGTCCCTCCCATTGTTCTGAGTGGTGGCAAGTACCCACTACAACAAATTTTACAAAAATGAATTGATCTGCGTGTTCATATAACTGAACGCACCATCGCTCTCGGTCAGGGACAATACAGTTCCAGTCTGGTGGAAGGTGCTGTGTGACCAGGACAGCTTTGTGTGTCGTGCAGCAGAGCACTCACTGTGGCAACTGTGGTCTCCTTCTCCTTCTTCTCTAGTCAGTCGGTACCTGATCCTTGTGTTGTCTACAACTTCCAAGAAAGCATTCTTTTTCACACAGAATTAAGAAGGGGGCCTAGTATATGGTAGAACATGCAGGAGTATGAAGAATATTCCTAATTTTTGTCAGCAAGGGGGAAAAAAAGGAACATAATTTTTAAGAGTTTGAGGAATTTAAAATCCTTTGGATGTGGGTAACAGACTTTATGCCCCTTATATGGTTTGTTTTCTTCCTGCGTTTTGCTCGGTTTGCGCAGGGAAGTTAGGTTTTATGTTTTTATTCATGCTTGCTTTCTGGCCGTAGAGCTGAAAGAAATATCATTAAACATCATGAGGAATTTTTTTGTTTGGTATTAAGGTTAAATCTTTCCAGTGCTTTTTCTTACTGTGTAGTTGACTAATTTATCCAGAAAAACAGCCTTCTCCACACAGATACTGCTAAGCTGAATATTGGGCTGTACAACCTGGTACAAAACTGCTGAGGTAGCTCCCCCATCAATCACGAGAACATATTTCTCCAGGGCTCAGACTACGTCAGTGGCCTTGTTAAAAATGTCTTTACCTCTGGCCTCTAACAAATGCGTACCTGGTAGTTTATCAACATCTTCTGAACCAGTGGGAACCAGTCACCGAGGAGACAGTACTAATGTGTTTGGCAGCACAGCCCTGAAGTCACTCTTGCTTGAAAGACTGATGTCTGGAGATAAATAAAAAATGTTTATGTGGCCTGTCATCTGGAAGTTGAAGAGAAAATGTTCTGAATACTATTATCTCAAGCAGCTATTACAGTTTTTCAGATCCATAGTCTACATGTTTCTGTTTGAGGACTCAGCCTTTCTATGATTCTAGCATTCCTTAGAGCCTTTTTAGGAAATCTGATGAGACTCTGTAATTGAAAAGAAATTTAAAAGCCTTCAAAACATGCAGCAAGCATTGGAGGATGGTGGGGCAGGAGAATACCTACTGGGAAGTCATCTCTGTGTAATGTAGCAGTGGGCCCACATCATAGACAACTGGTGCACCAGTAAGGAGATTTGTTCAGGAGTCTATACTTCTTTTGTTTAATTATGAAAGAGGTGAAATAACCTACAATTCCTAATGGGTTTTGTTGTGTTCAGTGGCACTTGTAACATGCTAGCTACAGGAAAAATTGTCATTTTCTGCCCTGAGGCATTCAGGCTGTGAAGACAGATAAATTATAGACAGAGGATGAGGAAATGAAAAAATGGTAGTAAGTATTTTAACAATAGTTTGAAATAAAGTAAGTAATAGAAAAGCTAATTCTGCTGGAAAAGAAAAAAAATGTCATATGATTTCATTATGCAAGAACACTTTTATAAACTGATGATTTATTTGTTCCTGTCATGATGATACTCTATTCTGTCACAATTTATTTTATTATGAAACATCTTTGAAGTATCAGATTTCAGCAAAGGTTTTTAAGATGGATGGTAGAGAACATTGTTTCATAACAGGCTGGATCTCAAGGACCAGCTAGGATGGGTTGTTACCAAGAACTTACTTCTCTCTTTGATAACTTGCTAATTTATTTCCTATCGTATAAATACAATCATGTAAGACGCTTATATAAAGCTATGAAGTTGCAACAGTATACACATTTCATTAATAAAATATTAAAATGTTCATAGAAAATGGCAGCAATGTAAATGCTCCATCTCAAAAATGGCCACAATGTGAAATATTTTTTCTCCCGAGAGTGTTTGTGTGGCGTGTACCACTGAATCAAGATCTGTAGGATACTTCAGATTTTAAATGTTCTCTTTTCTTTTAGCCTTGACAAATGTATTTAATGTTATAAAAGAGGGCAAAGTGTGAAATTACCAGATGCTCATTGAAGTCATTGGGTCTGTGGCAATTTTCATAATTGTATTAGCAGTTGCTTAAAACAAGGAGTTTTACAAATAGCATGACCTTTTAGAGTACTTAACTGGGAACCTGTTCATCAACTGTCAAGCCAACAAGGCTTTATTTCAGTGCTACAAGTGGGGAACATACTTCCCTAATGAGTTAATAGTTTATGTACTCTTTCATGATTCTTGGTCAGTCTGCAGATTGTTGTCCTTGTTTACCACTTACCTGAGGTCTGCTTTTTTACTGAAGAAATGGTGGTTGTATGCCTCAGTATTTAAAACCATTTTTTGAAATAATACTGTGGAGTCACAATAACTCTGAGGTTTGCATTCACATTAGAAGTTATTCTTTATTAATGTTTACAAATATATCGTAGTATATATTCATTATATACAGCATCTTAAGCTCATCCAGTTTACTCCAGTTCTTCAGAGTGCCAAATTGAATGTTTAGACAATTTATAGATCTGTGAAGTAGTCTGACTTTTCATTGGTCTTAAAGGAGCAACTGAAAAGCGGGTTCTTAGTAATAAGCTTTGAGGAAATACAGTGTTTGTGATTCACATTTTTGACTTACAAAGTGGCTTATATAAACTTTAGCAATTTCTGATTAGTAGTTTGCTCTTTGTTTACATAGTCATTTTCAATTGTTGAAAATATTGTTACAGTATTAATGTATAAAATGTTTATTGTTATTTATTTTCTAGATACTGTAAAATATTGGAATACATTTAAAAACTATTCCTTATGCTTGAAACAAAACCGAAAATTAAGTGCAACAAAAGGAATAATGTCAGATTTCTCTGTCAAGTTGTATGTTCCGTGACTGTAGTGCCATGGCACTTGTGATCCTGCCATCATTTTCCAATAATTCAATGTTTATATGCAGTCTGCTCAAATGACATGAAGAAAACTCTTTACTGAGGTGCCTGGGAGGAGGATGAGAGACAATAATCATAAAGGTAGCTTACAGCTGGATAAAGAGAAAAGGAAAAAAAAATCACTTGGATGGTGATTAGACATTCGAACAGGCTGTCAAGAAGGGCTGTGGAGTCTCTGTTCTTGTTTTTTTTCAAGACCTTACTGAACAAAGCCCTAAGCAACCTGTCTGCATTTCATATTGACCCTCATCAGAGCAGGAGCCTGCACTGTGTGATGTCCTGAGGCTCCTCTTTGATTTGATGCAATAATTGCATATTTTAGCAGCAGAGGTAGCTATGTATGTGTATGCCCATTATGGAACAAGAACAGTTACATGATGCCTGTGTTTTTGCCTTCTCCAGCCATATACAATATACTTTTAATTGTTTTTAAGATCATAGAGCAAGGAGAGGTTTGAAAAATAGATTATTTATGAATTAAAAAGGATATACCTCTGTAAAAGTATAATTATGGAAACCCTTATGAATTGTTCTCTAATTGTGAAGGAACATAATAAGAACGATTTGAAGCTAATATCTCTGCAGGGACGGAGTTAAGGTTTTTATCGTGCATTTTTGTAGCTTTCTGCCAACTGCTCTGAACTGGTTTCTGTATTACATATTCATAAAAATTTAACTCTTGTTTTCTGAATTTTTAATCCAGTGCTAGTCTAATGGCAGTAGCCCTGTTGTACAACTTCCTATATTTGCATGAAAAAGGGCAAAAATATGTAGTAGAATCCCCAGTTCTGATTCTGAATTTTGTTTGTTACCCTCTATGAGCACTTGCATAGGGCATTTACGGTTTTATTTACGATCATGTGAAAAGACGCATCTAAATCTCAAATATCTTTTAAGAGCAAACCTGAGCAATCCCTATTTACTTCTGCAGGTAACTTTTCATAGTCATTTCTCTTCTCGTTTTGTATAGGAATGCTTTCAGTTTATACTGCCAGCCCTACCTCATGCCATTGATCTTTTGCGAGATGCCATTGTAAAAGTAAAGGAGGTGCATGATGAACTTGAAGATCTACCTTCACCACCACCTCCTCTTTCTCCTCCTCCAACCACCAGCCCTCACAAGCAGACAGAAGACAAAGGAGTACAGTGTGAGGAAGAGGAGGAAGAGAAGAAGGATAGTGGAGTCGCCTCAACAGAGGACAGTTCTTCTTCACATATAACAGCAGCAGCCATTGCGGCTAAGGTGAGTCTGGCTTGTTTCCCTAAGAGACTTTTAGTTTCTATCTCAGGTACTTTCCACCAATATTCATTTGCATGTTAAGACTATACATGGATGTCTGTGTGGTCAAACAGGTGTATTGTAGGTACGTTTTGTAGAAATATAGATTCATAAAAATATGAATCCTGTTTTAGTAGGTGATCTTAAATTTCAGTGGAAGATATTTTGTTTATTATCTTGATGATAACATGCATTTTTATGACACCATTCTGATGTGACAGACTATTTTTAGTGTGTTGGGTTTTTTTTTTAATTCAAAGTACTCACGCACCTGTGCATGCCAAGTCCAGTAGGTGGCAAATTAAGGAATCGCATTAACATTTTCTAAGCCATAGTATCTATTATGAAAATAAAATGTTTGTTTCTAAAAACATTGATAAAAAATATGACCGATAGGTAGCAAGTTATGTAATAACCTATCCAGATTACCGTATTCCAGTGTGCATGTCTGCATAAGAGACATGAAATTCTGCCACAAAACTGAATGTCATCACATTGTATTTATAGCTGTGCTTTAGCCAGTAATCATAGATCAATATCACTCAAACCAAAATTACAAATTTGAGACAACAAAAGGAAAACATTAGATAAATTTTAAATGTTTTCCAAAGAAATACCATGTTACTTTAAGCAATATATAAATATTTACCTCAGTTTTATGTCTTCAGTTTTCAAATGGAAAAACAATGTATTCCTATGTGTTAGTTTTTTTCCAAAATGCTTGGTTCTATATTTGCTCCACAAATTGCGCTTTTAATTCTTATTATGGGAATTGGAAGTCTAAGTAACTCAGAATTGTATTAAACCATTTCTAAACCAAAGCAGCAACATTCTAACTCCAGAAATGTGAATTCAGGTCTGAGACATCTTGACATTTCTAAGACAGCTGCAACTGGAGATCATCTCCTCATGTACAGAAAATCCTGATTACATATATCTTTACAGGGATGAATTAAGGTAATTATCACTTGCAAGTTTCAGTTTTTATTGATGCAAATTTTAAATGGATTAATTTATTTTGATATAGGCAAAGATAAATAATATGTGCAATTTTTGAAGGCAGAAAATACCTGAGATCTAAACTGACTGTGTTCATACGAGCTTGGCATTCCAGTGTCACATTTGTTTTCACTTCATTCCCTTTCAGTCATTTGCTTGTACAGTTTCATGTTTCCCTGTCACTGTATTCATAGCTGTTATGTGTTGTGCATTAGAAGCATCCATCCTACACCAGTACCGCTGTTATCATGGCAAAAGGTGAACAGCCCATCCCTGGTCTCATCAATTATTGCCATCACGCAGCAGGCAGTGCAGGAGAACCGGTAAGAGACACTTCCAAGAGGCTTTTTGCACTAACAGTAGCTAAAAATACACTGTCTGCCCCCTAGACTACTGTGTGAACAGACAGTGTTATTTATTTTCTTCTAACAAAGACACATTGGTGCTATCTTATAGAGAACATGCTACAGAAAATACCTTGCTTAACCTTGTATCTTAAACAGAATAAAGTTCATGTACGTTGTCAGTTTGAATCATTTGGCTGCTGAGCTAATCATTGCTGTAAAGCCTGTGTTTCTGATTAGTCACAAACTTCATCATCTAATATACTCAATAATTGAATATAATTAAAGTAATCTCCTGAAATTATTGCTTTAGAGCTATGAAATTTTGGTGACTTTTTCCCTTTCATTTGCCTTGCTTTGCTTTTTTTCTCCCAGTAGTTTGTCGACATAATACAGTGTTTGCACAGGGTATTCATAGTTTGCTTCCATTGCTTGCAGTTTCTCTGTTATTTCTGTATTCTGGTTAGAAGCAGATTTTCTCAGAAACAGAAGAAAAGAGTTGAGAAGTCAGGATACAGTGGACTTATTACAAATTACTGGATTTTAGTGACTAGTAGGCAACTATTTCAATGCATGGTAGAAAGGACTTAGTTTATTATAATCCAAAGGTTATAACTTGGGCTCACACAAAATACTGTATTTTCCGTCTCCCAAAGGTTTAGTCTGGGCCCGAATCAAGATAGAATAATGGCTACGGTATCATCAGGAATCAAATGTCATTTACTGTATTCATCTCTCTAGGTTAGGGAAACCTGAGGAGGGCAGTTGGCCCAGAGAGAGTTGTGCCGACTTCCCCGTTCAGTCCATGTCAGCCAGCCAACGGCCTCTAAGTTCTTGGGAAAATATGTCACTATATTTGATGACCAGAGGCTGCACTTTCTTGTTCCCATAGGCAAATAATAATTTAAACCATCAATCAAATAGCATGACGTCTTTGTATTTAAAACATGATGACAATGTCTCTTGAAAAGTCACTTCAGGAAGTGTGAAGGCTTTGAAGTTCACACACCTGATGATAAAGCTGTGTATGTGCTATATACATACATACACACGTGCATTTATTCCAATAGTTTCAATTTTTTTGAGTTGAGTTTACTAAACTGGAATTGGCACCGTGTTCTCCAGTATCAGTAGACCAGTGAATTCAGGCTCTCCGAAGCACGCTGTTCGGCTGTCAGCCCTTTTGCAAATTACTCTTGAGCTGTTTTTTTATGCATCCTATAATCCAAATCAGACCTTCAAACTCGGAGAGGAAGTGGCTAGTTTTTCAGAAGGTGGGTGGGGTTTTTTTAGCTCTCCTTTCTCTATATTCTTAACATATTTTTACTTTTGCCTGACAACGACAATAATTACCATCTACAGCTTGTTTTCTTAGTATCTCACCAGCACTGTCCATCTTTGTTCCAGTCCTAGGCAAAAGATAATAAAGAGCTCATATCTTTTTCTTTTTCTCCTTCTTGTCAACACTAGGTTTTCTCATCTAAAAAAACCAAATATTTAAACCAATATAAAAGTACTTCTGGGAAAGCTCATATAGAGTAAAAAATGTAGAAGCAATGACTGATGGGTGTGGTGGATACCTTTCTGTGTCACTTCATTCATTCCTCAGTTGTTTCTTTCTCTGTCAGTATATTACAACGGGTTTTCCACACCAGCTACTGCAAACAGAAATTACCTTCACTGAACTCATTATTTTACCCCATTTAGAGTTTTGAGACCTTTACCCTCTATTCAATGTGTTTGAGACTGGCAAATGAGTTGAGGAGGGAGACATCATAAATACCCAGAGTGTGACTTTGTGAAAGTCTGAAAAAACTGAAGTCTGTCAAAAGCACAGTAATATTTCTGTCCTTCCTTATAGTGGATTTCCAGACTTCAGGAAACACAGAAACTTTTCATGGGTTTATCAGTCTCTTTAGCAGGTTTCACAAGAAATTGCCGTGCATACAGACTTAGATTGCCTAAGTTTAATTTTTAAAGGAAAAAACTCATTAAATGTAAGTAAGAAAAATGAGTCATTCTCCATATCATATAACATATATGCATAGAAATATCAATCACATTCTGTTGTCACTTCCACGTTAATGAACAGTATATGTCCATTATATATTTTATATCCATATGTTTATGCAGTGTACATATTAGTACCTTCTCTGAAATCAATAGGTTTTAGTGGTTTGAAGAGCATATTAATGCTGTTTTTAGCAATACAACACATGCTGCTGTCATATTGGGAAGTAAACCTCTTGAGAGCAAAATTTGTAACTGTGAACTAACTTAATTCACTCAGTTTGTGGGTACAAAAGCTAGCAAGCTGAAACTTTAAGTTCTAAGTAGGTTTATGTTGTTTTATAGCAGTTGTATTTTCTGTAAAGGCAGTGATGAGGGAATAATTCTCATTGAAATAAAATACCTGTAATTGTCTTCTCCCTGTATCTTCAGTTCCTTTTCTGGTTAATGCTCCGGCTGAAGTTTTACTTAAATTTTAATTTTCTCACAGGAAAAAAAATAGTATTTCACATGCAGTTCCCTGGAAATTGGAATTGTCTCAGTCACTTTTTTGCAGAGAGCGTTTTTTGTTCTGAAAAACGTGATACTGGGTAAAATCTGAGCAGCAATGAGAGATGGATATGGTGGCTAGGAAAAAAAAAAAGGTTACTTGCCTGAAAGGGGTGAGACAGTGTGTAATATCTGGTTACTGGAGAGGAACTAGAGTAAACCCAGGGAGAACTGGATCATGGATATTTGTACTGTTGGATCTTGGAGTATGTAGAAGGGGTAGTGGACCCATACACTATCATTTCACTATGTGCGCAGCTTTTTGTCGGAGGAGGGTAAAGAAAAGGTATCTTATTTGAAGACTGAAACTTATTATTTATTTCATTGTGTCTTTTTTCTTTTGTGCCTTTATCAAAATGTAAGTTTTTGCTTTATTATCCTTATTCGTGGAGATTAAAAGGAAGCATTAAAAGTTGTAGGTAGTACTGGAGCTATGCCAATATAAAACTTCGGGATGTCAGCCTTTTTTGTGTGTTTAACATATGAGGAGATTTCAGGAGAAAAAGAGAACAGAATGGAAATCATACTTCTGACTACAAACTGTTTGCATCATCAGAATATTGTTGTCCCTGTTTCGCATGATCAGGATATCATTGTCCCTGTTTACCTCTATTTATAGTACAACTCTAAGATGCCATTTGCAAATCTGAATACTCCAAGTAGAGCCCAGTTAGGCACTGTTTCTGGAGAGGAAGATACTGCCAGCATAATCATTCATAGTGAAGAGAAACTCTGCTGGCTTGATAATTTATAGTGGAAATTGCAGCACAAGTTACTGAGCCTTGAGAGATCCTCTAAGAAAAGGCTTGGGGTTTTTTTTTGAATGCTGACAGAAATTGACTGGCAAAAAATACTGTCAGTCTAGAAATGCAGCAGTAGAGCAGAAAGCAGGCAGCTGGTGGCACACTGAGAACGAGATCTGTTTCCACACAACTTATGAACAGGTTATAAACATGAGAAACTCTAATGTGTGGAGGAGGGTTTATGGGGAAATAAGATACCCTGGGTGTAACCCAGTATCTCTAAGTCAAGGGTGCAAAGTCAGGCATAGTCATTACTTATAGATGGGAAACAAGGAGGTTGAGTGGGAAAAAATGACATTAAAAAGCAGTATTTAATGACTTCAGTCTTAAGGTTGGTCACTTTAACTGCACAGAGACAAGGAACAATTCTGTCTTAATATCCTGACATTGGTCCTAAAGATGCAACAGATTTTAAAAGCTAGGATTCAAGCTTGTTCCTGGAAGGAGGTGCTTTCCAGTGGCTGCTATTTGCCCTAAGGCCTTACTAGGCAAGAATGCTCAAAATGCCTAGATGCAAACTGGATACAGCAACTCCATTTTAAAAAAATCCTGGCTTGAAATGCCCAGTGTTAGTGATTTGGCTTGTCACTGGATCCTAATTTATTTCTTCCTTTTGTTGTCTGCTATTGCCATTTCCCCAAAACATGGGGTTTCTTTTGCTGGTTTTCTTAGACCTTGAACATCAGGCTGAGCTAAGAAATTCTGAATGAGGAGTCAGATCTTAAAATATGTCTGTATATATATATATGTAAATATACCTTTAGAGATCCAAAATACTGTATTTTCTTGACTGTTGTGATAGAAAAGTGATCTGCAGGCAATAAGAACAATGTGGTCTGGTAGAACTGCTGCCTCTGGAAAAATAAAGAGGTTAAAATCATGAAAATAAAATCAGAATAAGCCTTTGTAGAGAGTGTGTTGTAGTGGAGTATCTGCTGCCATTTTTATAGAACTAATGTTACAGATCAGTTCTCCTATTAAAGGTTATATATCATTTGTATGTATTACTATTTAATTAAAAAAAATTAATCATTATGTTAAACTAGCAATCTAGTCAATTATAAAGCCGGTGTGATATCTGCATGACTGGGCCCACATACTGCAGTAATAAGAAACAGCAGACGTAGTAGGACTTGGTATATTAAAGCTAAGAAAACCTTTATTCTTAAATGCATTCTTCTACCTCTTTTCTTTGAAACTGGTAATAAAACTGAACAGAAGAGACAGATGCTAAAAAATCATGATAGATTCACTTTTATAACTGAAAATAAGACCACTTTCTGTTTTAAGTTGGTGTAATTCCATTTATTTAAGTGGCTTAATATTGCCATCTAAAGAGGCTGTTCCTGTAATTCCAATTTAGAAATAGAATCGTAGAATCATAGAATACTTTGGGTTGAAATGGACCTTTAAAGGTTATCTAGTCCAACCCCCTGCAATGAGCAGGGATATCTTCAACTGGGTCAGGTTGCTCAGAGCCCTGTCCAGCTTGGCCTTGAAGGTCTCCAGGGATGGGGCATCTACCACCTCTCTGGGCAACCAGTGCCAGTGTTTCACCATGCTCATTGTAAGAAAATTCTTCCTTATATCTAGCCTGAATCTCCCCTCTTTGCGTTTAAAACCATTACCCCTTGTCCTATCACAACAGGCCCTACTAAGAAGTTTGTCTCCATCTTTCTTGTATCCCCCTTTAAGTACTGAAAGGCTGCAATAAGATCTCTCCCCTCTTCCCTTCACCTCTCTCCTCTTCTGTTCCTCTTCCTCTTCACCTTGCCTCTTTCCTCTTTCCTATCTTCTCTCTCCTCTCTCTTCTCTGAATAACTCCAGCTTGCTCAGCCTGTCCCCATAGGAAAGGTGTTCCATCTCTGTGATCACTTTGGTGGCCTCTTCTGGCCCCTCTCCAACAGATCCATGTCTTTACTGAAGGCTCCAGAGGTAGACACAGGAGTCCAGGTGGGACCTCACCAAAGTGAAGCAGAGGAGGAGAATCACCTCTCTTGACCTGTTGGCCACACTTCTTTTGATGCAGCCCAAGATATGATTTGCCTTCTGGGCTGCAAGCGCACATTGCTGTCATTTCATCTAGCAGTACCCCCAAGTCCTTCTCCTCATGGCTGTTCTCAGTCCCTTCAGCCCCCAGCCCGTATTGGTACCGGGGGTTGCCCTGACCCAGGTGCAGGACCTTGTGCTTGGCTTTGTTGAACCTCATGAGGTTCACATGGGCCCACTTCTTGAGCTTGTCGAGGTCCCTCTAGATGACATCCTGTCCCTCGTGCGTGTCAACCATACCACTCAGCTTGGTGTCATCTGCAAACTTGCTGAGGGTGCACTAGATCCTACTGTCTATGTCATTGATTAAGATATTAAATACTACTGGTCCCAGTACGGACCCTTGAGGGGTGCTATTCATCACGGATCTCCATCTAGACACTTTGAACTGTTGACCACTACTCTCCGTATATGACCATCCAACCAATTCCTCATCCACCAAACAGTCCACCCATCAAATCCATATCTCTTCACTTTAGAGAGAAGGGTGTTGTGGGAGACTGTGTCAAAGGCTTTACAGAAGTCCAGGTAGATGACATCTGTAGCCCTTCCCATGTCCACTGTTGTAGTCACTCCATCATAGAAGGCCACTAAGTTTGTCTAGCAAGACTTGCCCTTGCTGAAGCCATGCTGTCCATCTCAAATCATCTTCCTGTCCTCCATATGCCTTAGCGTAGCTTCTAGGAGGATCTATTCCATGTTCTTCCTAGGCACAGAGGTGAGGCTGATAGGTTGGTAGTTCCAAGCGTCCGCCATTCTACCCTTTTTAAAAATGGGTGCAATATTTCCCTTTTTCCAGTCACCAGGGACTTCACTTGACTGCTGTGACTTTTCAAATATCATGTAGAGTGGCTTGGCAACTACATCAACCAGTTCCCTCGGGACTGTGGGATGCATCTCTTCAGGCCCATTAGACTTCCTTATGTTCAGGTTCCTCAGGTGGTCACAAACCTGATCTTCTCTTACAGTGGGAGGGACTTCGCATGCCCAGTCCCTGTTTTGCTTTTGCAGTCCATCCGCTCGGAAGGTGTGAAGAGAGGTTGCCAGTGAAGACTGAGGCAAAAATGTTGTTGAGTACCTCAGCCTTCTTGTCCATTGTTACCAATTTGCCAGTCCTGTTCATTGGAGGGGGTGCACTTTCCTATGTGGCCTTCTAGTACGTTATATGGAAAAAAAAATCAAATTTTAATTTTTCCATTCAGAATGGATTTTAAACTAAATGTTGACTTCACATGATAGTTTCTAGTGCTTTTGCCTGTACTCCGTCCAGTTGGGCCTGTAGCTTTTGCAGCACAAACCTTACATCAATAATTTTTGTAGCTGAAATAAAGTCTTCAGTACATGGAATGAAGAGTATTTACTGCATGACATTTCTTGTGAGAAATTTTCTGACTGCATGACATTTCTTCAGAGGGGTTCAGTCATTGCTAATAAATGGTTTTCTCTTCAGATATTGTCCCCTAGTTAGAGAATGGGAAGTCTGTCTCCATGCCACAGTAGAAATCACTTTTGGTCATAATTTGGTTTGAAACAGAGGCTTAAGAGGATAAACATTACTTTCTTATTATTTCCTGTTGGAGTATGTTCGATTCATAGGTTTTTCAAGACAAATACTAAATCCTGTACTACTTCAGTTAGAATACAATCTTACATATTTCCTAGCTATTTGTTACTGAAATTATGAGAACATGCCATTAACTACTGCCAGTGCTGTGTATGAGGAGGTATGCAAACTGAGCAGTAGGGTGTTCCTACATTTTTGATGCAAGGTTTTGAGTAAGTTTTAAATACAGTATATTTTTTACTATTAATTCCATCTTTCTTCCTCTCTTCTTTTTAAGATTCCAGATTCCATCATCTCTCGTGGTGTTCAGGTGCTCCCACGCGACACAGCCTCCCTCAGTACTACTCCTTCAGAATCTCCTCGTGCCCAGGCCACCTCTCGTCTCTCCACTGCATCCTGCCCAACACCAAAAGTAAGTACATTTGTGCCTTGCAAGCTCCATACTCAGATATGTAATCGATCAGATTAATGTATTGCATCTGCTGAACAAGTTTGGTTCGCATGCAAGGGTTGTATCGTTCTAGGTAATAGATAAATGCAAGACAGTGTAGTTCATTCTATATATACTGTTGCACAATTTAGTATGTGAGTCCACCAACACGTTATGTTACTGAAGTTTCATTATATCTCTTACAATATCAATCATGAATATGAAACTTTTAACACCTTGAATGTTTTAATATCCCCAGGAACATAGATAATCCTGCCACTGAGTAACAACATTAAGCAAGTAGTATTTTGTAAACAAAACATATGTGCAAATTTCTAACCTGGGCTGGGGCAGTTCTGTGCCTCATTTTATTGTTGTTTGGTTTAAGACACTTTCAAACCAACTGGTTTTGCTCAAACTTAGATATTTGCTGCCTGACATTTGGAAACAAAAAACAGCCTAAATTGAATAGAAAGAAAGTTTTAATGCCAACCTTACAGGATTATTATTCAGTTCTTACTGATTATACTATACTATTTAGTCATTGAGGTGAACTCTATTACGGGTTTTTTTTAATCAAACTTTAAATAGCATACATCAAAAACTAAGTGAATTGACCAGTGGCAAGGCCAGTAATGTTTGCCTTCAGCAGATTTCCTTTCAGCAGAAGAAAACTCTGAATTCGCTTGGTGCATGCACATCACAAAGATCTTTCTGTGGCACCAGATGCTGACGTAATAATAGACCTGTAGCAGATGGCAAACAATAACATTCTTCTTCATCTAATTCATGATCCTTGAAGATTATTCTGCTTGCTAAAGTGATTGCCAGCATCTGCTAGTTCTTCTTTCCTGCTGTCTCATTCTTTTCTGTCAGCAAACAAGATTTATTTGCAATCACCCATAGAAATGTTTTGGTTTAGCCTATGAGATTGTTTTATGCAGTATTCACCTTCACTGTAATAGAATCAAAATTATTCTGATGGACAGCATACTTGAGTATACAGTCTACTTTTCTTAAGAAGATGTTCAGTGAATTCTATCTGCAAGTGGCTCCTTCATTTTTTTGCTAAAAAATTGACACTTGTCTGATGGCTTCAAAATAAAAGCTCAGAGATTATTACCTTGGAACACTCAGAGCAGAAAAGTAATGTGAAAAAGAGAAACTGCACTGAGTTTTATGCCTATTGACAATACAGAAGTATCCAAAGAAAACCAAAGGAGATCAGGCGTAAAAGCAGAGACAGCACTGCCAAAAAATAGCTGTAGATGAAGCCTGTATATTTTCAGGAAGGTTATCACAATGGGAAGGAGGAAAGCTTATCTGTTGCGAAGCAGAATGCACTCCTCTAGACTATCTTCAAAGATTCAAAGATTGCAGAAGGAAACTACAGGAACTTTGAAACAGATTAAAAATCCAAAACTCTTCTTTGGGAAATCTGTTGAGATGAGCTCTTATCATAATTGGATCATGCTTTGGTGTTCCATGTTAAGCTCTGGTTTTCATGTATTACTGCAAAATCAGATTTTGCTCAAAATTTGTGAGACCACACCCCTTTTAGAACAGGAATTGCCATGCAACATCTACCTAGACTTGCTTTTCTGTGATGTCTTTCAAGAGTGGGTGGTACAAGCTGATACAGGGAAGGATCTAGGAAAGCCCAACTTGAAGAGTGATCTCATCTGTTCCTATAACCTAGAGGTTGGATTTTGCACTAAAGTATAAGCTTCTTTGCCACTTAGAGAGCTCTTGGTTCATTTTACTTATTGCTTTAAGAAAACCACAAAGTACTCGTCTTTTTGTTCAGTCCTTTTCAGTACCCTCAAGTTCTCAAACATCATCTGAATTTGTCAAGAAATATGGTTCATTCATATTCTTCGAGATTGTCAATGTGTCTGACTGTCTTCACTTTCTATGTTTTTCCTTCTGGATCCTGGCTTTCTAGTAATGCAATATGAATTAAATTTACACTGGACCTCTTGATCTACACAGTAGTAAGAATAACGATAAATTGTACTTCAGCATCCAGTTGACATTCCAGGGTGCTCTTTTTACTTCTTAAATCTGCAAGAGTGTATCTTTTCAATGTTCTCATTTGCTGGTTTAGGCACTCATTTTAAGGCTCCAAAAGGTGTATGTGTGAAATGAAACAAAACAGAGGCAATTTCAGAAAAAAAAAATTTTTTTCTTTGTTTATATATATATCTGGACTAGTGGTCTAGCTGTAGAGCTAGTGGCACTATATTTCTTTGTCAACTACATATACCAGTTTATTTTTTGTACCATTTTCTTGTTGTATTATTTTTTGTCCTAAATGTACATGAACCCTTACATCTCTCTTACTGAATTTGCTGAATAGCAGAAAGTTGTGTGTGTCTCTCAGAAAAAAAAATAAAAATCAAGCTTCTGCAATGATGGGAGCAACTCTGTTGAATGAATGTAAGTAGCAGGTTACTAATGCATGGAGGTATTGGAGAGGAGGTATGGGAGATTGCGTTGCTAATACTCCTGGTTGATCTGTCAGGATAAGTCTTTAGCTTATCACAATTGTATTTTGGAGAATGTGATGTTGTTGATATATATCTAGATCATGTTGATTTAATTTGAAATTCACTGTTCACACTTTATCTTATCTATGTTCTCTGAAAATCTCTGTTTCTAACAAAGTAGTAAATGACAAATATTGAGTTTGAGCCTGTATATTTCAATCAGTCCTCAAAAGTTTAATTTCCTGATAAAAGAAGTAATTATATTTTTCACTGTAGCCTCTTGGGAGGTCAGAACTTGGTAAGACAAATTTCCATTGGGACTACTCTGTCTGTGATTAGGTACATCCCCAAAACTAGAGCAAACTTGATTTTGTTTGCTTTTAATAAATCTCTGTAGAACACCTTCCTTGTTCTCTAAACTGCACTTGAGTTTCAAGCAAAATCCACTGCATCTCAAAGAGCATTTAAACCCTATTTGTAGTAGATGGATTCACATATAGAGGCAATCTAAGTTTTACTCAGAGGAAAACTGCACTAACAGTCCTCCCTTTTTCAGTCATTCAACCATGAAGCTGATAGTGTTTGTGACAGATATTTTTATCTGCTACAGCATAGTTTGGGTCTTTTAAATGTTTTACTGCTTTCTCAACAAGATTAGATTGAATATGCTGAATACCCACATGACAAAAGTTCAGGATGACACAGTGTGGCTTGCAAGTTTGTCGTCTTGTTTCCGGTAGCTGCTCAGATTATAAGATCTTTGTATATCTTTGTGTTTGTTTCCAATTGTCATTTTCATGAAGTTAAATGCAATATTATTTTCAGATACAAAAGCAAAACACTAGCTAGTGTAAAATATTAATATTTTTTTACAAATATGGAGAATTTCTTTTACATTTGCATTGATGTTGAGTCTTGGGGCTTTTTTTAAGCTTACAGTATAAAATTTTAGATCTATTACTTCAGATAACTTAATATATCCAGAGCAAATGACTGAGTCATTCCTTCAAACTTCTAATTCTGTTCTACTCTTAGGGAGATGTTGCTAGTATAGAAGAAAATTACAGCTTTCAAGTTGAAGTCTTCGCTTCTCCTATACATAAATGACGTAACCAATATTTAATTTTTGGCAATGTTGTGTGTCAAAGTCAAATGAAGCAGATATAGAAGACCAAGGACAGGTTTTAAATTATCACCAAGAATATTTTTCAGTGACAAGAGGTGTTCAAAGTATTTCACTTTGCAAGATCATCGGTCTCACTGATGTTCAGTTCTTCCACTTCAATGTGCAAAGTTTCTTTCAGTTTTGTCTTTAATCATGAAGGATCCTAAGGAATTTGTTGTAGTACTTTTAAGATGAGAGGAGCTTTTTTTTTTTCTTTTTCCATCTTGCTATTCATTCCTGAAACTCCTTATATTCTGCTTGAGAAAAAGTCTCACTCCACTTGCTGGTTATCCGTCCCATCACTATCCATTTTTTTATTACACTGAATCACACAAAACCCTTGCTGGTGGTAAGTTACATCCTTACATATTTGTAGTTGTGATAGATGATAGATAGGTTTTATTTCCTACATACGAAAAGTATATAGGCTCAATCTTACTGCTGAAAAGAGCAAGCAAGGCTACTTTTCAGAATTTTTTTAGATTCTAGCAAAACTGTCACCTATCCACCACTACATCCACACCTTGTTTTGCGACACGGTGCATGTAGTTCTACCAGTTGATCACTTTGTGTAACTTTCTATAGCTGTCTCCTGTTAATAACTGTTGGTCATTTGTAAGTCGGCATTCATGTAAAGACCTAATATTCCTGAAGTTAAAAGTATGACACTCATAATTTAGGTAAATGTTTCAGTTGCAGAGAATTTCTGAAATGAAAAAGCCTAGAAAAATCCATTAAACTTTAAAAAAATAGATTAAAGCCTGATGAGAATAATTTCTGTGGCAGAAAATATTTTATTATCTCAATCATCTCTCATGCTTGCTACCAATGAAAAACAATGCTTTGAACACCTTCTGTCATGAACCATGCCTTTAACGTTGAATGTGCACATTGGTCTAAGTTTTCCACACGGTCAAATGAGTTGCAAATTAATTAATTTTCAGTCTAGTGTTGTGACTTTTAAGATACAACTACTATGTGAAGTAATTACATTAGCACATGGGGGCAGGTAGAGTTAGCAAGATGCTTTTGTATCCATTATTGTTACAGGTTTTTCAGTAGAAATATTTAGTATTTTTCAGTAGAAGAAGGATCAGGTTGCTTACCAGAAATTCTTAGTTAATAAGATGTTGTTCAGGACATGATTTGGCAATCTCTAGTTTTATCCATAGAGTAGATATTTTGTGTGCATTGAGTGCATTAATTTTTATGTTTGTTAACTTCATTCCTACTGTTTATTCTTAAGGTGGTCATCAAGGTGAAAGCAATATGGCAAGTATATGAATATATTTTAAAGTTCATATGCATACACTAAATTCCCAAGTAAAGGTTTTTTTCTTTTTTGCTTATTAAATTTGCATATACTGTAGTTTTTTCTACCTTGGAACTTCCTTGAGGAAGTAACGAGTGCTTTGGCACAGTTGCTTAGCTGTGATATGGTTGGGAAAGTGGAAAGAATGTTTTAAATTGTTAGGATGATCTAGGTAGGTAGAATCACACTGGAGCTTTGCAAGGGTTTCTTTGTGCTTTTTTTGTAAAACAGGTAGCGTTTATAGGCACACGGGCATAGTTAGATATTTGATCCTGCTAAAAATGCCAGTGAGTTCTAGATTATTTGTGGGGTTTATTTCCTCTTATTTTTTTTTCAGTGCATATTCCAGGATTACAAAAAATTCCATTTAGTGAAAAGAGGTGCTGATAGTGTATATTGGAATAGAAAGTAGACCTTTAAGATGAGGAATCCTGCTTACTAGGGCACATGAATCTACTGTGTCCTCCCAGGTTTTCCTAAATACAGCACAGCACTGTTTTTCAAATCAATTGCTAATTAAAATACTAGAGTATTTTCCATATAATCATTACCTTTTTTCTTTATTGTTTAAAGGGTATCTTCCTGCCAAAACATGTGGATGATTGAGTCCTAACAAGTCTTATTTTTAGTTTACATTTTGGTTAAAAACACTGATGGTTCTTGGTTAAAAACATTGATGGTTGTTAGTTAAAAACACTAAATGCCACAGCTTTACAAGTGAAACGTAAATAACAAAGAAGCAGCCAAAAAAAAAAATCGTAAAAAAAGCAAACTCTACTAAAATCCTTTCTAAAATGGAAGATTCACTTTGTACGAAGGTTGAAAAATATGAGGGTATGGTTTAGAGGTGTTATGTTAGTACAAAAATAGACCCATCAACAAGTCTCTGGAGAGGCAGAATTAAGGCTTATGTCATTAAGTTTAAGCTGAACATTGAACTTCAATAAAGGTATTTATTTGACTTAGTTTTATTTAATAAAGGTCTGTTTTTCAAGTGGTGTCATATTCATTGGTAACTGGAGTCTATATTAAATACTACAGCATTGCCAAAATCCAGTTCCCTTCTTTGTCTCATGCCCAAGAACAGTTTATAGCCAGGCTAAAGGAGGATGTTGGAGTAGGAACTGAATTCATAGAATCAGCTACTTTTCAGATGTTATATATTGGATCATATGAAGAAGGTCTCATGTGCAAAATACTGCTACGTTTCTCTTTCTAAGTAATCAGCTGGTATTTTACTAGGCAATGGAATCGCATTCTTTTCCTAAGTCAGTGTTGGATATGCTTTTTATACTCTTTAGGAGCTGACAGTTAAGGGGATATTTGTCTCTCTGTCTGGTTCCACCTCTTGAATATATAAGATTTGCTTGCTGTCCTGTGTTCTCCTTATCTGAACCTGCCTTTTATCATTCCAACATCATCTCTCAGTGGCTCGACTCTTTAATTTGGTCTGTAAATCATTTTAAGTTGTCTTGTTTTACTGATTGAGCATCCCCAGGAGCTTCATGAAGTGCTGTGAACTAAATGAACTACTAATCTGTATGCCATCAGCACATTTTTCTTACATCTCTTCTGCTGTGCTTTCTGGTCCTTCCACATCCATACATTTCCATTTTTTATCTGCCACTATAAATATATCTGTTGGTTGTTCAAGGAGTATTCTTACACAGAAGGCTGTATTATCTTACTATTGAAGCAAGCTACTTCCATGTCACATCTTGATACGTATCATGCTTCTACAGGTTTGCACTATAATAATAATATATAATAATAATACTATTCCATTTCATGTGCACATGCAACCCAGAGTGCTATAAAAAGTGGTGGTACTCCAGCAGCAGCAAGCAATTATGTGTTTGCAGGAGCCAAAACTGAAATTTAGACCAGGAAAGTTCTTCCAAGGTGTGCATGTTCCTGTGGTTGATGTGTCATCTGCAGTAAAAGTTTGCAGCTTCCATTGCAGCAGTAAACAGCATTTACCTGATAAAAGATGTGAGAGAAGTTAGAATCTAAAGCACAGACATTGCTCTGCTCATGGATGATGCAAATATGGAATTGCCTTCAAGTTGTACATTCTTTAATGAGTGTACTAGCAAGTTTCCCTGAAGTCTAGTTTTACCTTTGAAAAGGTTTTTAGGAATATAAGGGAGTTAAAAGTAAATGGCACTTCCTGGTTCTTTGAATCCTATCCTATTTTGGGCAATATCCAATACTATTTACTGTTGTAATATGTAATACCAACTATGACTGGCAAACTAAAAATAGTTTCCTCCTCTGCACAGCTGTCTCCAGCCTTGTTTTAGAACCTCACCATCTATCTTATTGTTCAAAGGCACTAACTTGCCTTTGTGCCACTTTTGGCCTTTTGACTTAAATTGGACAATCTTTTCTTGATCATATATTCATTCCTCAGATATACTTATAAAGGGGATGCATAGAAGCTTTCAAATTTCATTTTTATGAATTATCTAAGTCAAACTACTTCACTTTCATTCTTTTTTAAAATAAACTTTCAAAAGTCTTTTCCTGCATTTGTTGTAGATTTCTCTTTCCTTGGAGTGATCAAAACTGTATATCTGTTTATATGAGATTTTACTGGTGTTTTGTGCAATGGATTTATAATCTCTGTCATTTTTCCAACTGTTAAGTCCCTGCTCATGTAGCAAAGATCCTTGTTAATTCAGAACTTTGTGTTAAATTTCACTCAATTTCTTTTACAGCAATCTTCAATGTCATCAAATACCCACTGATGAGATTACTTCAATATTCTGTAATGATGGTGCCTCCCATATTTAGCTGAGAGCATTCCTAACTTTTTTGTCAAAATCATTATTGAAAATGCTAGATAAGGTCAGTTCCTACATCACTCATTTGCAAACCACATTCATAACTTCTCTTCAGCTTGTTCCTCTTTCAGAAAAATATATTGTTACCTTACAACTAGCAATTCCCTTGCCCTCCCAACAATCCTGTTTTTACTTCTATATGTTCCTGTCCTACATTTCATCTGTTTGTAAGAACAGCTACCTCATCAAAAGTTAATACTAATACACATCTTAATACTAATGCTCATTGATTACTATGCCTTTGTTCCTATGTCGTGTATTGTCATCCTTTATCAAAATTCAGGCAAGGTATTTTTCATTACCTAGTTGTACCATTGACATCTTCCGAACCTCAAATTACAGCATTTCTACTTTGTCTTTTTCTGTTTATATGTTTAAGGAATCTTTTACTCCTTGTTTTAAATCCCTTTAACTCTGTTTTGTTATAACATTTTCTAGCTTAGACAAAATAGTATATTGTGCTTTCATGTCTGCCAGTCTTGCTTTCTGGACCTAGTAGCCTTCTTGGCACATTTTTTTTATCCTTTTCCAATGAAGAAAACTGAGTCAAAATTTTTCAATAATTTAATTTGGCTGTCTATCGAAGTATCTTCAGTTAGAGTGGTACTTTTGCAAAAGGCTAATGAAAGGTGGTCATTTGTCTCTCAAGGTAAATAAAACTGTTGTCTGTTGATAAAAAGTAGTACATTTTTCAAGATCGGTCTTATTTGAATTGAGTTCTTGTTCACTTCAGATTTATTGCAGCCATATTAGAAATACTTCTCATTCGAGAGCAAATCTATCTTCATTTAGTCAAGCAATTAAGCAATTTCGTTGTAGTATAAAACCGTGGAGTCATTCTAGGTCTGATGTTATAATAAAAACAACTATCCAAGAAGTTATTTGTTTATCTAAAAACCAGATTGAGCCTGAATACAAGGCTCATACAGACCATTTACTCTAAAATGTGTCTGTGTCATCTCCTGGTTTTACATGGAGCTTACAACCTACCTTCTATAAGACATAGGAGACGTAGACCTTATCTCAAATTTGATAATTGTTTAAAGCCTATCAAGGTCTTGTTTCTAGTATCTTTTTTTTTGCCACAGCAGATAGGCTTCCTCTTTTATAAAAAGCTAGTTCTCTGAATCACGTTAGCCTTGCATTTATAGGTCAGCACAGCAATATGTCAAATGTGAATATAGTCATTCATCTATTTGTCTTTCCAAGACAGAAAAGACAAGATGTTATCTTTTAGGCCTTAGCCTGAGCAATTGCTATCAGAATTTGAGAGTTACATTCATTAACTAGATTCTTATATTATATTGATTAGCCAAGTTTTTGAACTGTAGCTATTTTTAGCAAGTACTTTTCCAGAAGGTTTTGAGAAAAAAGATGCAAGATGATTTCTCTTTAGCATTTTTCTGCCAAGTTCCCATGAATTATATCCTGGCTGGAAAAGAACATTCATCATGGAATGATGTGGCCTAATGTTCTCTCATACCTGTTGGTGTGTGTAATCTTCATTCTGTGCCTCTCTGTTCATCAGGGTGGTTGCTTTAGAAAAAAATAATAATTCGTGCATGTGTGTGTACACATATTTGTTTTTGTCAGAGCTGAGCCTAGGGACTGTGTAGCCATACCAGAGGAATGTCTGTGCCCTAGGTCAAAGCTGCTTGACATGCTTTTGGTGTGGTTCCACTCTATCTATTCTAAGTGCCATGAATCACACTTCAGAGTATCTCAAATGCACAGCAGTCATTACGCAATGTGATAGGGTAAGCCCTATAGCAAATTTATCCAGAAAGGTTGAAAAACATTTTAATTGGTAACATACCAAATCAGTTCCATTGAATAGTCCTGTTAATTTGTAACAATCACTAAGCATCAACAAACAGTACTAAGAAATAAGAAGACAAAGGAGGTGGAGAAGGTGGTGGTTTTTAGAATCAAAAGAACAGTTGTCACAATCTTTTGTCCAGCCATTCTAGATTTGTTAATACAGTTCATCCTGTTAAATTCAACTTCTTTGTCTGCTTCCCCCTCTTATTACCTCCTTTCTCACAGGGTATGTTAGAAGCCCTTTGCCTTGTAATTCATGTAAGACTTAGGTCAGTGCTTATCAACTCTCCATTCTGTATCTGCAAGGATAATTTAGTATGTGCCAAGTGCATGGCCTGTGTTTGAGAAAGTTCTTCTTTAGCTGTGCCACTTTTTGTTTAGTAAAATATTGATCGTAGGTTGTTCTCCCTGTTTTAATTTTCTACATGCAACAGGAAAAGGGAGAAGGCACTGTAGTGCTCCAGGGAATTGTCCCATTTTGAACATCAGTAATCAGTTTTAATTAGTTTTGTTTCTTCCTTGAAGAGATTGTGTAAGAAAATAGTACTTATTTTTTGCACATTTCTGCCTTTGTAAAAGCAATTAAGTGTGGCAGCAGAAATCACGACAAAATTCTGATGATGTTAAAATGTGAGTTCAGAATTTTGCAACCATGAAGATGTTATGCCATTCACAGATGCATCAAGATTAGGTGTTAGAATATGGTCAGATGATTAATACTAATAACAATGATTCAAATTAATTCCCATATTTATTACGTTCAAAATTTGTCATCAATATCTGAAATTAATTTCCTCTATTTTGCTCACCAATTACTTTCATTTTAAAAAGCAAAATACACATTAGCTCTTTTAAAGGGGCATTTATGAATAGTGTAGAATTTGATTTCTTCAGTTAGGCTTCACCAGTATATTTGCTTGTTTGAAAGGAAGTTCTTATTTATGTATTTCTGGTCACTTTTACAGTAGCATTACATATTGTTAGACAAGCATTTTTCTAGGCATTTATTGGTATTTACACTTACTGAAACCTGCATATATTTCATAAAGAGTTTTTTATTTAAACCAGCAATAGTGGTGACTTTAGGAATGTATTTACAGGAAAAGTCTAAGACAAATTAGCAATGATTAAGGTGAAAAACTCAAGGCACTTCATTTGGAGCATATTTCTCTCCAATGACTGTTTTGGAAACTGGGCCTCCCGCTTGAATGCACTACAATAGATTTATGGAAATCACTCCATAAGAAATAGTAACAAGATTGGCAAGACCTCAGACCAGCTGTTGACAATATCTATTTTTCAAATTTGCACCATTCGTTACAATTTATTCATTAAGACCTTTTTTTACTTTAAAAATAGTTTTTCAAAATGTGGGGAAGGCCTTTGAGCAAGGAGTTCTATATGTCAGTGTGGCTGTTCTTTGCAACACTTTGTTTGCTTTATGCGGTTCCTTTGACAATAGTTTCATTCAAAAGCACCGTCTGTGTGGTTGAAGATTGACCTTAGTCACTTCCCAGGTTATTGGTAGTATCCAGCCACTTAAAGGTCATGTTGTTTTAAGCTTCTGCAAAGTGAATTGATTCACAGATCTTTCTACCTTATCTTCCTCTTCTGAGGTTATTGTCTCACTGCTTTATATATTTCCTATAATTTCAATGGATATAGGCTTTCCCGGTATCCTTACCGACCCTTCTGCTTCTCTTTCACAGTTGAACTCTTCAGGATGCATAGATTTGAGGGAATATGTGTGAGAAGAAGGTTTACACGAATTTTCCAAACACAGCCCTGCCTAGTCAAGAGGATAAAGTACAAAATATTGCAGATATTTGAGAACAAACCTTAAATGCACTTGTCCTGAAAGAGGTTTGCTCTTCCCTTTGAAGTCCCACTGGTCTGTTTTCAGAAAGGTGGGATCTTCCTGGTTACGCTAAGCCCAGATGCAAACCTCTCTCTCTTAATTCTGCTGCTAGGAGTGGTGAAAGAGAACAAATGTTTTATCTTGTTCGCTTTATAACCTGCCTGTCCCACAATCAGGTCACTTCTAAGTGATTTCATTGATGCAACAGCTTTTACCATGACCACCAAGGTATCTTTGATACGAACTAGCTTAGCACCATCATCCACTGAAACATGAAAAACCCCTGCAGCTTTTTGAACTTCAGTTGATCCTAGGACAACAGGCAAAAGAACGTCATATTCAGAACTGAATTGTCAGGTTGGGAAAGGTATATACACAGAATACAAAACTTCACTATGTAGGACTTATCACATTTTTATTTTTTCCTTAAATATGAAGTTATTGCCTGATTGCCAAGACAGATTTCTGATACATACAACAGGTGCTAAGTTTTTCAAAAGCTCTACCAGGAGCATAAGGTACAAATATTGCTTTCCTTTGTGGAGAAAGCCAGAGAAAAATGAGGCTACAGGCAGAGGCGAGGAACAAAACATGCCAGCAGCCAGTGGAAAAATATTCAAAGCAGGACTGAAATGAGAGGATTGAAAGTTTTAATTTGAGGAGAAATTGGATGTAAAGATTGAGTGGTAGAGGCCTGGTATCAAACAAAGTAGTATTTGTGGCTCATGAGTGATGAGGCTGCAGAGTGTAGAGTCGTTTGGAGAAGAGTAGGAAATAGCTTGGAGGCAGGAATAGTGTTATGAGAAAAGACACGACCCTGGTGAGGAAGAATGAGGAGAAAGGGAGCCTTGAGTGGGCAGAAGGGTTTGGGGAACTTGTTTGTGTGACAGGAGAGTTGTGTGGCTGAAAGCTCTGAGACAAGCTGGGTCTAGAAATGCTGCTATAAAACTTGGTCCCTACATGTTTGTGCATACGTGTCCCCTGTATGATAAAGTGAAACAGAAAATATTTGAACTTAGTCAGTTTGCTTGCAGCAGCCTGGTTTCAATAGACATCTTTGTGCAGGCTAATTCAGCCTTCTGATCGTCAGCACTCTTTACAGTAAGTGGGAGCCCTTTGTGCGATTTCCACACCATTCCTGCCAGGCTGAACTTACTTCTGCCAGGAGTAGCCATTCAGTTTCATTACTCATCACTTATAACCTCTTCATGTCTTGGGCAACATAACGTTTTTGTATTTTGTTAACTGCATAGTGAAAATAAGGACCAAACTCCCGTATGCCCAGAGCTCCAATTTATATGAGATTTGGGACATTAAATCACTAAGAATAGTGGCGTAATATGTAAAGTTTGTATTTATTGTAGTCTGTTTTGCCCTGGCTGTGCCTTTTACCTACCATCTTTAAGATTTTGTTTCCGAACACTAAATTTCACTGAAGTCAATAGATCTTTTTAAAAAACTAGGCTGCCACATGTGGTGTATGATAACCAGTATGTTACAAAATCTCCTGGGTAAGGACATGGTTACATTATCTTAGTCATTATGTGTGTTAACAGAGCATTGATCTACTGATAATATTAATGTACTGAACTGCAAAACTAAAAGAAAATTGCATTAAATTTTACCACTGATTGATGCACCTGCGCTGCCTTTATTCCCTCATCTGCACATTGAACAGTGCGAGTAGTAGTGCCCATTTGAAAAAAAAAATCTATATATATTTTTTTTTTTAGAGTACGCAGGTGGTGTGAATAAAGTTTTTGATGGTATGATAACGGTGTTTTACTGGCATTCATTGCACTCGTGTACATTTTGCTTTTGGAGCTGTACAGCCCTAATAAAACATTTATGCCATAGTGCAGGATAATGCACAGGTGTAAATATGTCTATTAGTTGACAATGTATGTCTTTGTTATAAGAGCCTGTATTCCCTTTGCTTGAAAATACTCCCGATTTATGTAGGAAGCCAAATGTAATTGGTGTTTGTCTGTCCTAAAACTGCAGAAGTAAAAATACTTTCAAGTGTAAGTCTGTTTTTCATGCATGAATGTAAAAATTATACATAACTGACTTGTTTATTTAAAAGAAATGGATTTGCTGCAATGGTAAAAATATATTAAGCTCTTTGTTAGCTGTAGAAACTGCTCACTTGATCTAGAGCATTCTTCTTATTTGAGAATGGAGTTCTAGTTGGAGTTCAGATTTCTATATCAGAATTTCCCACTGTTGATCAAGCAAGTAAGGGTTGTAAAGAATCTCAGAATCACAGAAGGTTAGGGATTGGAAGGGACCTTGGAAGATCATCTAGTCCAATCCACCTGCCAGAGCAGGAACACCTAGATGAGGTTACACAGGAATGTGTCCAGGCAGGTTTTGAATGTCTCCAGAGAAGGAGACTCCACAACCCCCGTGGGCAGCCTGTTCCAGTGTTCTGTCACCCTCACTGTGAAGAAGTTTCTTCTCATATTTAAGTGGAACCTCTTGTGTTCCAGTTGGTACCCATTGCCCCTTATCCTATCACTGGCTGTCACCAAGAAAAGCCTGGCTCCATCCACCCATATCAGTATTTTATTGTATAATATATTGACATAGCTAGTCACAGTCCCTAACGTTAAATTTGTTGACAAGCAGGATGTAAGTACTTCAGCAATTAAAATGACTTCTTGCCAGCCATGGAATAATTATATAATTATAGTTTACTGTTTTTTCTGGATGTCACTGTCCTTCACTTATCTCCAGTTTGTTTTATACAGCTGTCGTGGTTCAACCCGAGCTAGCAATACAACCCACGATAGCCGCTTGCTCACCCTCTTCCCCACCCCATCCCAATAGGGGAGAGAGTCAAAAGGGAAGGAAGAAACTTGGATTGAGATAAACTCAGTTTAATAAAATAACAAAATACTAATACACTACTAGTAAATATAAATATATATGTGTATGTATATATTTAAGAAATAAAGATACTGAAGGCCATTCCTCACAAACATGCTGAGCAGCCAGCCCCAGGAAATGGCACTTGTTCACACAGCTGATCCCAGAGAGAGAGAAAGGAGGAAAAAGGCAGAAAAGCTCAGAGGCCTCTGCAAAACAGCAAAAGGCCAGGCTTAAATGTCCTGACTGAAACTTCCTGGCTACCCCCAGAGAGAGAGAGAAAGCGAAAGAAGAGAAAAAGAGAGGAGAAACCAGAAGGCCCCACTCTTAAATCTGCAGCATGATGTTAATGGAATGGAATACTCTCATTGGTCAGTCTGGATGTCAGTCAAGCTCTGCTCCATTCATGCCCTCCTTCCTCTGTGCCTCACACCTGTAAGCAAGGCGTTCAGAATGTCCTTGGCTCTCAGACCAGAGCAATTAAAAACATGAGCTCTGTGCTGGGGTGTTATCGCTTGTTCTCAAATTAAGTCCAAATAATGAGTGTGCTAGCTATGAAGAAGAAAGGTTTCTAACTGCAGAAAGAAAATGAACCCATTTTCAGTCAAACCAGTACAACAGTGAACTTTGACAATCATTGCTAAGCATCTTCATAAGATTTAATCTCCTCTAGATCCACTTACCTTATGTGATCTGGCAAATACAGTTTTTTGTTCCTGGGCAGCTGATGTAAAATCATTGCCAGCTGCGTTATACTTTCGAGATAAGTTTCTCTGTTGTTATGAACTGTGTGAGAATTTGTATGTGAGGTTTCAAAAGTTTTTTTCTGGGGCAGAATGATTTAATAATATGCATAGTGTAGCTTTCATGGTTTCTCTTCATCAGCTGGACCCCCTTCTTCTCTACTTGAATGTATTATATCATCTTGAGGAATCTCCAAGCTTTGATAGCAAATTGCTGATGGATCCTAAATATCCCTGTGCTTAAATATATTGTATTCTTTCAAAGCCCCTTTATCTGGGGGCTGTTTGAATATATTATGACTCATATTTAGTTTCTCTTCTGTAAGTTTTTAACGTTTTTGTCTTCTGTATATTGCGGTATTCTGCTGAAGGAAGAGGTGCATCTTATGCACAGTTTCACTCTAGATTTCCAAAACTGATTCTTCCTTTCTTACTGTAATGCCCTGCATTTTGAGATGAAATAGTAACTGGAAGGAAGTAATGGCGGGTAAAACTGGAAAAACAAGGGAGGTCGTCTTCTCTCATTGCATGTACAAACTTGTGAGTGTCGCTATTTCACATTCAAAAACCTACTTTAAAGAGGAACAATTTCATAAATATTTATTAATAGTATGTGTAGTCACTTTGATGGGTATGTTGCAAGCAAGTTTCATGATTCAGGATTCAGCAGAGCATATTCACACCATTTAACTGCACATCTTGTACGGCAACCAGGGTAGGAGCACAGGGGAACATTTATATAGGTGCAATGACGAGAAACCATGGCTGGGAACCAACAGGGACTACTTTTGTCTATGAAAACAGAAAATGTTGTCAGATATATGTGGGATAACACATATGAGAAATGCAAAAACATTTATTTGCAGACCCAGCGCTGCAATGTTAATAGTTTACTCACTGTTCATCATTGATCTTTGCAGTAGTGGTCAAGTGGGAGAACACTCACATTTTTCTTATGTGTACAGCAAATAAATCTGAACTTGATTTGGATGCTGTGTAGTATAATTTCTTGCTTTTGATTAACATTATTCCAACATTGCATGCCCAGACCATTGATTAAGGAACTTAACACCTTTTTAAACCATTTTGGTAAAGCGTTTCCATTGGTAGTGTTGCATTTATTCAGTTTCAGAATTAAATAATTTGATCATATTGAAAAGACTTTGTCATTATGAACCATGTATGTATTAGCCAGGATTTTGGGGAAAAAAAAAAAAAGTCTGTCAGAGGTTTGGCTTTTTGGGGACTGTGTATGTAAAAAAAACATTTCCAAAATCTTTAGGTCCTGTAAAATTCCAGTTTCTTTATCAGAAGCAGTAAGCAGGGAAACGTTAGAGTAGCAAGAACACAGCATATCATCAGAAAAGGGAAGGGGTCTAGGATGGGTAGTGTTAAGTATTTGAGTCTGCTTCTCCTGTTGTGGAAAACTCTTCCTTTGAATAAATCCAACTAACTCCAGATTCTCAGATTAGCTGTTTTTTCAGAGCTGTTCTTTCTTGATGACGATTATAACTGCTGGTTTATATATATTTAAGGTTAGGTCTTTAAGTTATTTTTTCTGGAGTATAATAGGGGATGAAGATACACAGGAACGTTTCTTATGGGTTCTGTTAGAAGCTAGAGGAATAATGAAGAAACATATGCGAGACTTCTGCTTAGAAAACATTGTCTGTTCTTTGGTAACCTAAGTCTTTCATTCATCTTCTAACAAATCCATTAAGCACATTTGAGCACTCCTCTTTGCTCACTCTTTAGTCGGTTTCCCTGCTTCCTAAGTTCTCTTCCACTGTGTTCCTATCTCATTCTACTCTCATTGTAACTCCACTTTGTCCTTCAGATACCAAGATAGGGGCATCTGTGGCTAATCTTTAGCTATTAACTCCTGCTATTATTCCCTTGTGAATAAGAAAGATATGTAAATACAATGCATTTTTCTTAACTGTCAGTGCATTATACCCTGCCACTGTCCTGGAACGTTCCCTCCACAACACTTTCTTCATTACATTGAATATCTTCATTCTCCTTCTTCCAAAAAGCTCACATATTTCTGGTAACATTTTGCCAATAACTACTTAGTGTTGCTCCTGCCTCATCTCTTAATCCATTCATTTAGCTTGTGTTGTGGTATAAAAAGAAAATCATGAAACCTGAGGCAAAAAGATTTGTTTTCAGTGTCACCATTGAAGCTCTTTTTATTAGTGATATATTTTGCTTAGAAGTATTGTTCTCATTTAACGAATGGGTAATAGAAAAATCAAAGGACTCATTTCCAGATCACACAAGTGACCGATGGAGACAGAAGTACACATACTTTTGATTTAGAACATGTATATGCACAACTTTTCATTCTAATCTTTTCTAACTACAAATGTTCATCTATTATGAGGTTCATGTGTCTACCTAAGTTTTGATGGGGTTTTTGTGTCTACCTGAGTTTCTGGAAAATGAGGGTATAATCTGTGACATTTTCTGACATAGTAATTTCAGTCAACTTCTAGAACATTGTACAGGAGTTGACCAGATAGAGATAAGGATATATCTGAATTCCTTTCTGTGGCATTTGCCGTGGGAGAAAGAAAAAAAATAAATCCTACTGTCCCTTGTTTTCTTGGTGATACCCTATTTAATTCCCAGAACAGATGTGGTATAGTTTATGCAATACTCGTATCGCTTGGACTTATCCAAGTTGCATTCTGCAAGGTTGCTGGAGAAAACACGTTATCATGCATATTAACTGTGCCATGGATGTTAAACAAGAATTTTTCTTGTTTTCTGACTGAATCCTAAACTTTCAGCACAATCTGAGCAGCCACAATACCCAGATTGGTAAGTAATAGAAGAAAATTTCTTTTTCCCTGAAGGGCAATGCATAATGCTGTCACTTAAAACTTTTCCCAAAGTTTCTGTGGTATGTAGCATTTTTCTTAATGTCCTAGTTCTATGTCAGTACATAAGATTATCAACATTTATTTTTTCTTCTTTTTCCTTTTTCAAAAGAAAATTTAATATATTGTTTTTGAAAAAAGTTTCAAATTAATAACATGTATTGGGGTTCAACTCGATTATGTCTTACTGTCTGGGACTGGTAATATCTCAGCGAGGATATTGTTTTCCTTTCAAATAAGGATCTTTTTCCCTCTTGAGGCTTCTTTCTTTCTTTCTTTCTTTCTTTCTCTCTTTCTCTCTTTCTTTCCTTCTTTGTTTCTCCTTTTATCTTTTTTAATTAGGAAAAATATAGCAACTAGGTTACAACTGCAAATATTCTAATTGATGCATTTTATTTAAGAATTGTCATGTTTTTTCTTGGTCAGTACACTAGAATTGCTTGGACACTCACTTGGAGTCTTGTGAAAACAGTAATGTGGGTTTCATGTGGGAGTTCAAAACAGATACTGTTATAATTCCATAGGAGCAGGGAAGGAAAGTAACAATTTATGTAAATGTTTGGATTATATTTTGCTAGTGGACACCCTATCAGAACTATTTTAATCATTAATATATTGCTTAGTTGCACTATTTTCTTGAGAATCAAGTGCAAGTAAAAAAAAAAACAAATCAACCATTGACTGTATCTTGAATATTAATTTCTCCATTTTGCATGGGTTGGGTAAAAACAAACTGGGTAATCTCATTTTTGCTTTTGCTAGTGTGCTCCAGAGAGCATCAAGCATAGTTACATTTACGTGGTTCACTCAGTCTTTGGCTTCCTTGCTGAGAATTCTTCAAGAAAAGGCAGTTAATGTGGTTTGAAAGAGTTCACCTCAGTTGCATGGGACTTTATTTTACGCAAGCTGTGAAACAACCATCAGATAATAAATCCTTTCAGTTCAGTCTTGGCTCAGACTAGAAGGATATCCCTAAAAGTCATTTTTATTGTCTTCTTCCTCTCTACTTCAAGTGACACAACCTAACTTTAATTTATCAGTAAAAGAGGTTTATTCACAGGATTCAGCAATTCTGAAAATAACTTTTGCTGTAAATGAATGTTTGCTTTTACATGCTTCTAACAATACAAAGCCTTTTGAGCAGCTGCCTCAGTTGTTTCTTCCATCCTCTGCCTCATCTAGGAAAAAACATGTATAATAAAGGAAAAGTAATCAGGTAGGAGATGTTGGGGGAGAGGTTATATACATGGTATATTTAAAGAAAAATCTAATGTTGGTCTGGCATTAAAATTTTCTGGTTGGGCAGCATAATTTTGAACTGGGAATCTTGATAGCAGTGGCTAAAATCTCTAGGCCTGGGTCAATAGGAATCTATATTGCATTCTGTCAGGTATCAATCATGATACTTGCCAGGCCTGAACTCCCAGTTATAGCACACTATGCTCATATGATTTGTAGAAAGTGTAGGGTGTTTTTTTCTTCAGTTAGGGTTTTAGGACTTCATTATTCTTTGTATCCAAATCAGATAAGTAACATGTATTCTTTCAGAAATGTTAGTGAGTTCAGCATGCAACATATGTGCCAGATTGGTAATATATTGGAATAAAAATTATCAACAAAGCAAGTTTAAAATGCCATGGTAAAGCATCATTTATTCCAGAAATTAGAGTCTGTGTCTTTGTCCTCTAGAGGTGTCTCAGAGAGTCAATTTGATGTCTTGCATGTACTGCTAACTGATTGTGTGGAAATTTTTTTAAGTTCACTTTTTCTTTATTCTTCTGTCTTTTTTACCCATCTTCCCCCATTGTAGCAAATTAGACGGCCGGATGAAAGCAAAGGAGTTGCTAGTAGAGTTGGATCCCTCAAAGTAAATATGTTTCTAACATTTATTTTGCAAGTTTTCTTCTATAGCCTACACTTTTCCTTTTGAAGGGGGAGGTGAGGGGAGGGAGGGAAGGGGCTTTTCCATTTCTCACCATCCCAATCATTTTTATTTCAGTAGTCTTATTGCTGTTGGGTCACATTTTGTTTGTTTCTGTGCTACACATAGAGCAACCTAGTAAAGGCAGGCTGCCAGTTAGTTAGCACTGAATGTCACCACAACTAAGAGATAATAACAACTTCCTTGAAGTGCCTGTAATTTGGTGATCATGATTAAACCACTTCTCTGATCTGTGGTGTTGGTTGTTGCACAACTACCTGTTACATGGAGAATTGACTTACTCATCTTCAGACTACTGCTTCCTATCTTGAAAACTATTTAAACTTTTATAATGCTCACACTTTTTTTTGCATTTAATTCTACAAAAGACCATTACAAGAGAGTTGAATATTTTGTGTATATCTAGCCTTTAAATTAGAAAAAATCAGAGTAAATAAAGAAGAAATGAGAGATTCATGTGAGGCTGATAAGAATGAAGCCACTGTTTTGCTAGTAATTAGTCCCTTCTGCCTTTTTTATGTATGTACAAACGTACTCAAATATTCAGAGCACTTAAAAGAACAAGCAGATATCTAAATCAGTACACACCAGGCATAGTATTACATCCTAATAAATGATTTCAAACACAGGACATAAACTATACCAAGATGCTGATCATGTGCAGCCCAGGCCATTCTGTTAAGGTTCCATCTCAACAGTTGCCTCTATATCAGCCACCCAATTTTTCACTTTTTTTTCCGCTTGATTTCCTTTTAGCACTTTTCTCAAGTGTTAATTATTTCATTTTTCTTCTGCACTGTCCTTGCCTTACCTGCCTTCTTGGTTTTTGATCTTTCGTTTCGGTTTTGTATGTGATTGTATTGCCTTTGTTCCAGGACAAGCCATCTCTCTGTTCCCTAACACAGCTCGACAGCTGCTCTTTGTGAAATGTTATTTCACTGAGCATAAAGAAGGGGAGGGGAAGGATTAGTTATGCACCTCTTCCCAGTAATGCCACCCTTTAAATTGATCTCAGAGTAGAAAAAGAAACCAGTTGCTCTTTGTTTATAAAAGTTATACCTAAAGGCATGTGTAACATTCCTCACTGTCTGTGAGGCTTTGTCTTTTCATTTGTGTTTTGGGAGAGGTTTTAAGTGCAGTATAGATGAGAAGAGCGCGCAGTACCTGAATGAGGGACTTTTTCAGTGGGAGACATTCAGAACTATTGAATTTGCATAGAGGAAAACACAAGACGACCACAATTTCTGTGTTCTTTTGAAAACTGTGTATGTGGTTAGCGTGACCTCTGCATTTTAACGGGTCACCACGTACAATTCTAGGTGCGTAATGCATATCCATAAACAGAAGATGTTGCTTATTTAGGTTGTGGGATTCACCTGTTGTTTTTATCAATACACACTGACACCTGATTTGGGCTTATTATTTCTGTATCTCATTGCCCAGGATTTAATTTCATGACACAAAAATATATACACAAAATCTTGTATAAATATCCTTAAAGAAAATGAGAAATCCTAATTGAGGTTGTCAAACGTGAAGATTTACATCTGAAAAGTTACTTTTGATGGAAATCAGTTCTACAACACAGCCTTACCGATAAGCAAGAAAATAAATAACTAAAGGAACAATGCAGCAGAGATTCAGTAACTTTAGAATTATCTGTCTGTTGATTTTTCAGGTTTTTTTCCTGTACTGAACAAAGAGCTGTGTTAATCAACCAAAAATATCTTGTTTCCAGGTTTCAAGTTTACTGAGCTTGAATGTCTGTGGTGTTCAGTGCACTTTGATTTCTTCAAATGTTTTGCTAGAGGCAGTGAAAAATGTGTTATGCTCTGATTTATTAAAAAACAAAAGCAAAACAAAACAAAAACCCACCCAGCTACAAAAACAAAGAACAAAAGAAGAAAAAAAAATAAACAAAAACCAACATGAAGAGAGAACAGATTGCTTTTTCAGTTTATTTTCTGATGTTTACATGTAGCTCCATTGAAAGCTGGAGGAGCTCAGTGATCACCTAGATAGCAATGCCAAAGATGTAAATGTACAATTTCACTCGGTGATCTCTTTTTTTTAAAACTTCTGCTGGCTGGTAACACCAGATCTGATTGGTCTGTCCTCTCATTCCCATCTTTTTGTTTCTCTTTCTCCCTTTGCATTTTCTTTCTTTTCTAGCTGGGGTTTCATTTTAATGCCCGTGAGAAACCTGACCTAATTGACAGGGTTTGTTTAAAAGAATATCCTACTACATTTTAATGTGTGCTAATCAAGCTTCTTGGCTTTACAGCAACTAAAAAAAAATCTCTATCCAAAATTGAAGTTGCATATCAAAAAGTTTTCTGAATATTAAACTTAACAACTAATAAAATAGATATCCTTAATTTAGAGAATAAAAATGTCATCTGTCAGTGACTGATAGCCTTATGTGAACTGAAAACTATGACTCATATAAGGTAACCCAAAAGCATACAGGTTCACATGTACCTCTGCCTTTGCCTTTGATCTTTTTGGGTCCCTATTTTATCTCACAAAATAGATTAATATTTGGTTGAATGCCAGCTATGCAAATTTCGCTGCTTGTTTTTTTAGCAGACTAATACAAAAAAAATCTGCAGCATATTTCTTATATATTAAGTTTATTCTTTAATGACAAAATAAAGTGAAAAGAGTTAGGATCTAGTATATGATTCATGACACCAGTATAAAGTTGCCAGTTTTTCACAGCAATATTTAATAAAGCACATCAAATCCAATATAACAATACAGGCAATAGTACCTCCTGTTTAGTAATTTACCTCATAAATTAAGATAAGCTTTTCAGTAGTTCTGTAGAAGTGAGTTTAAGTCACATAGTTCAATGTATAATGAAAATTAGGAAAAAGGGGCAGTTTTAAGCCTGGTAGATGTTAAAGGTAGTAACCATTTATCCCTGTGCACATCCATCCAGTGAAGATTCTCGGAATAGTTTCTTTAGATTCATGTCCTGTTTGTGTTTGACATACACTATGACTGTTGTCATTCTCAGCACTATCATTCTAATGCATAATCCACTATGGTTACATAGTGCAAGATAATTTTGGTAACGATAATGATTTGATAATTTTTACCGATTTTGGATGCTTTTGCATATCCAAATATGTATCTGACATAAAGTTGATATCTACTCATTGTGAAATTGAAGTCCTTGAGTTTATAATCTTTTGCAGGTCAAAATACAAGGAAATTGAGCTGCTAATATATTGCAGCTTTCTGTAAAATAAATTTTAATAGAGGACTGTATCTTTTCACTGGTAAATCTTTAAGAATCAGGTTTGAGGGGAATAAACTGTGTGATATTTTAAATTTGGTGGCAACTCAAATTTATTACTCGTAATCAAGAAAAAGAAAGTTCCTTTATTTTACACTCTTTACTCTTAAGTTAATGATTTAGTACTAGTGAATAAATGTAAAGCCAGAAAAAAAAAATGCCATGAAAATCTGTACTACAAAACAGGTCTCACACACCACTCCACAGAATGTCACACGGGGAAAGGTTTCAAATTAAAAAAACTGTGACCACATTGGCCAGGACACATTAGTTGTCATGAAATTGTCCTGTTCCTCCACGCCACTCTGATTCATGCTGTAATAATGGATGTTTTAGATAAGGCAACATTTTAAAAGACAGTATACAAATGACTGATCAGAGAATAGTCCTTCTTAAATAGTGGACAACTGGAAAGAAGATAATGAGGGATCTGTCAGTAATTCATCTTTAAAATAATTTTCATCACTTCCATATTACCTTTGGAAAGCAGTTTAGATGTAAGTTGTTAATATCCTACAGTGTGGCAAATGTATTGAGTGGTGTGGGAGGGGGAGCATATAGTATCCAATGGCCAGCCTCAGAAGTTAAAATGAAATGCTGCTGCACAATTGTGTATGCTATTAAGGTGGAACCTTTGTTTCAGAATGAATTGCAAAGACGCGCTTTCTAGATTAAATTCAAAGGTCATTGGAAATATGTAGGAAACATTGGAAACATGCATGAAAGTTTGAGTTAATTAAGCAGTTTGAGTTATTTGAGCAGTTTTTGTTTTAAAACACTACTTTTAATATCAGCAATAACGCATAACCATTTAGAAAAAAAACAGTAATCCTGACCTTAGATTTGTTCTTCCGTTTCTTCTTGAGACTTTCGTTCATCTTCCTTGTAACTATTCCAGTTCTTTTCATGGCTTAATAATTTGATCCATCCCAGAGACCTGTGTTTGAAGCTGAACTTAAAAATTGCTTAGAAAAATTTGTCAGTCTCCTATCACTTGGACATGGTAGCATTCCTCTGCTGTTCAAATTAGTGTAGCAAAAATGTGCATTAGCTACTGAGATGATCAACAGTGAAAGAGCTGACTAGTTTACATTTTAGAACTCATAATACCTGCTAAAACTGATACCTTCCTGAAAGTGTGAAATTCAGCTGAAATAGAACAATACTGCTTCACTCTGTGTTTTGAAGATATTTTTTTTATCATTGTGCAAGCTCAGAATTTTAAATGTAAATTCAAATTCTGCAGAAAAATATTATGGAAAGCCCATCAGAAAAAAAAAAAAATCTGCATACGGAAGTTCTACATACAGTTCGCAAGTAATACGCCAAAAAAATTTTGTGTGGCTTTTGACCAGCATAGTTCCAAATCAAAGATTCTGGTTTTGTTCAAGAAAAATGTACTCTGAATTCATAGCAGAGGCCGAATGATCTCCATAGATTATGTTTAATGAAACTGGGACTATCATTGTTCATATGGATCTGTATCTCAGATGCAGTGTTCTGTTTTACTTTAAGTACCTGCCTTCTTTGATCATGATGAAGGATTACATTTATGGGGCTTCTATTCTTTGTCTTAATATTCCATTATTAAAGATCTGAGTCAAGCCAGTAAGACCCTCAGACTAACAACAAATTACTCTTGCAGGCTTTCAACCAGATTCTCAGTTGGTGTAAATAGGCACAGCTCTTTTAAAACTGTTCTCACAGTGGGGAATTTCTGTGATTGACAATGCGGCCCTTTACATTGAATGTTCCTGGGGGAGAAGAGCCCAACAGCTCAGATGTTAACATGTTAACTTCACCTAACGTAATATGTAGGGGTTGTCAGGTAACATACAAAACAAGGAGAGCTGCCCCCTTTCTCAAACTGGAAGAAACAATCACTGGAGTTCACGTATGACAACAAATTGTAAGCAGAGCAGGTGACAGACTGCAGAATCATCAGAGGAGCTTGGAAAAGTATAGACATTTAATTTTAATAACACAGAAGCAATAAACTTAGAAAAAGCTGAAATCAGGCAGATGCTCAAAAATGGAGACTAGTTAGTAATAAAGCAATGACATAGAAATGATCAAGAAATTATAAGTGTGCAGTAGAGATTAAACAGCCTCCTTGTGTGATCCTATTGAAAATAAAGCAAACGGCAACCACTATGTTGTATGAGCACAATCCTTTCGTCAAGAACACTAGATCATCTTGAGACTGGAACACTTGAGTATACCTGTGATTGCATTATGAGAAAATGACATAGGTAAATTGAGAACCTATACATGTATGAATAAGAAAAAAAAATAATTCGAAGTGAGTGAGATTAAAAGTTTAAGGAAAATTGTGTATGCGTTTGAGCATAAGGAGAAATCTTATTGAAGAGAATTATCATTTGCCTCTGTAATACTGGAACTATGAAAAAGAAAATGCAAACTGGTTTAAAGTGATTAAAAACTAATAGGAATGACTGAAGTTAAGTGGCAAGTTTAGCCTAGATATTAATAAAAATATGGATAGTTAGATCACAGGATAATTTGACAAGGAAGGTAGTAGCATTCTACTTAAAGCAGTTGTCTAGCAGAAGATGAAAGAAGTACCCAAGTGCCTAGCATACCCCTTGTAAGATACTGCGAGGAGCAGAAAAGATGAGCCAAGTTCTTCCAAACTTTGCAGTGTACAATTCCAAACCTCCTTATCATTGTTGTTTGTGTTTATCTAGTTGCTATTACTTAAAAGACTACTACTGTGATGTTTCTTGCTGTTACTGCATCACTTGGATCCTCCCCTGCAAAACTGAAGCTAATGTTTTTTCTTTTTCCATGCTGTTGCAAGACAAACCATGGGAACAATGGTTGAACGTTATTTATGAGAGTCGTGATTAGAGGCTCATCCAAAAGTCTTAGGTGAATAACAGAACCCCTGTTCTAAGCAAAAGCACATCTGATCTTTCTTAGAAAGCTTTCAACGTAATGTTTCTAAAAACAGGTTTTGCTCTGTCAGAAGGGCTTCTTTTTTCTTTCTCCTTTTTCCTTTTATTTTTTTTTTTTACAAAAAAAAAAGACATTTTAAGAATAATACTTGATTTCTTAAAACTGCATTTTCTAGTCTTTCTATTTTTCTGAAGGAATTTTCTGTTTGCAAATCATCTCACTCTAAGAAAACATCAAGAAAAGAAATTGCTGAGTGTGCGTGTATATCGTTAAGATGTTGTGAAGTGATTCAGATTTCCTTAGAAATGTTATCTAGAAGAGCAAATGAAATTCACAATGCCAGAAAGGAACAAAAACATTTTCAGAATATTAAAAACTTTTCAGTGAAGAAAGAAAAATTGTATAGGAACATGGACGTCAAACTCATTTTCACCAAGGGCCACATCAGCCTCACGGTTGCCTTCAAAAGACCAAATGTAACGACTCCATTTCTACAGTCCTAAAATTACATACCTCTAGTATAGAAGTATGTAACGGAGACATAAATGAACACAGAAAAATGTGACTGTGGAGTTTTCCTGGAAGTGATATTTTCTATTTCAATCAAGAATTATGAAATACATGTTTGAGATCAAAGAATATTAACGAGAATTTTTTAGGAGTACCATGTTCTCTGCCTAGTCCATCATAATGCTTAAGTCAGCGAACAGTCACTAATAATTTATGTGGAAATTCTTGCTGGGTTAGTCTTTACCACGAGTGTATCCAAACTACTGCACAGACACTAATTTTGTTGAAGTCTAAGGAGGTTTAGCTGAGGCTTCTGATAACTCCTTTTTCCACCCCTAAAAAAACCCAAAACAAACAAACAAACAAAAAACATTATTAGAACCATGTCTTTTAAAATTTTATTTATTAGGCTGCTTTTACTCTTTCTTCATAGTCAGTTGTCATCAGATCACTATTAATCTAATGCAATTAAGGGAAGAAAAAAAAATGGGAAAAAATCAACCAAACAAACAACAAAACCCCAGAGCTCTTTGTAATTGAAACACTAAATGCTTTCAACCAAATAAAGGATTTTCAGATTTGTTACAGTGAGTTACATCTGAGTGTTAAATAGTATAGAAAAGTGGGTATCTTGTATAAACAAGCTGTTTATTAAGCAGTCAGTAGAACTCCAGTGTTACCAGTTAACTTGTGTTTGTGCTGAAAGCTTTTGTCAGGAGACGTGTCCCTCGAAAATCACATCACTTTACGTTGCTTAGGGATACAGTCTGCAGATTGCTACTGACCTATACCTGGCTGTTAGTTATTTAACTTCACAAGTCATTCTGCATTTGGGGGCATTGAGATTGAAGGAAAACCTCCATTGTCAAAATGCTGGTTCTGAGCATCTGAAAAGATGAAGATATACAGGGAAGGACAGGGCCTCCAATGGGTTTTCACATTGTACTCTTTGCAGACTTAGAATAAAACAGTTTTAAATGAGATTGGTAAAGCTTCATCCTAGAATACCTTATTGTCCTAAGGACAGTGCTGTTAGTTATTTAGAGGAGAAAGGATTGATAGTTGTCTTCAGATTCATCATTAATTTTTATTATTAAAGACAATACTTTTTTCTTTCAAGAAGCTTCCACCTTAAAAGGCATAAAATTTGAGTTTCTGAAATAGCTGGTTGAGGAAACTTAATGAACCCCCTGCTGCTATCTCAGTGCTGGAACCACCTATACAGAAAACCTTCTGAGACCCTTACTGTGCCACCATTTCTTTTTTAACAATGTTTTCTTTTCCCCACTGCACAACCAGGCTCGGCTCCCTTCGTGCTCATCCACCTATAGTGTTTCTGAGGTATACTTTGCACGTGTTCTCTCACACAGTCGACCTGCTCGCCCATCACACGTTTTTGGTTTTATTTACGTTTTTCTTTTTTGCATTGCACTGTGCACAAGTGGGGAAAAATCAGCTGGGGGGGGCAGATTTTGCATGATCAATCTGCAACCATGTTCAGCGTGGTTTTAAAATCACTACTAGTCTGGGATCACCGTGATGTGTAGTCTAGCTAGGCAACTACTACATAACATATGACCACAAATTCTATAATAAAAGCATCCTTTATTATCTCTTACATTAAATTGCAAATAATAAACTTAGAGATGTCCAGGCTGCAAAATACTTCACTGGTTAATCTGACCCATTTTCAGACAGTGAGCATGGAAATACTCTATAAAGACGGCCATCATGTTATGATTACTAATTACCTGTCTAGATATAGGTGGGTTTATGATATCTGAAGTTCATTCATTATTAATTCCCAAAGCTCTGGTTTGGGTCAGTATCTGCCAAAAAGCATATCTTTTTGTAAATACTTCCATATCAGCTTCATGATAGCCTTCTCTAATAAGGTATAGAACCATCTTAGCAAGAATTGAAAAGAATGATATGTTCAATTGTAATTAGGATAGGAAAAAAATAAATAAGATAACCTAAAATTCACAACATCCTGGGATAAAAACTGAATTTATAAAATACTGTCAAATTAATGCCATGACCCACTGTGTAAAGATTAATGGAAGAGTATCAGGAAGATAGACTTGAGGTTTTCTGCACTACTGAATCAGTCTTGAGCATGTGTAGTTATTTATTCTGTATTTTAAAAGAATCCCTTGAAGGTGACAAGATCTCACAAAAAGGTGACAGCTCGCTCTATCTCACGCTGTGGACCAAGTTCTAGACCTGATGTGAATGTTCTGTCAATGTCTGTCGTACAAAATGCAAACATAAGGAGTTCACCTACTCAGTCACTTTGCCCCTACGCAGGAGGATCTGTGTGTAAGCAATGCCTTGCTGATGTGTGTCTGATTTGCTCTCAGAAGTGTCAGCTTCTTAAGCAGTCATTCCTAGCACTTCCTTATCCTTAGTAACAGAAAGGGTTTTTTTTAGTTTCAGTGTATGAACAGGCAAAAGATCTCATTAAAAAGTTTTTAAGAAGAAAAATGCTTACCAGTTTTTCTGGCATAGATAAATAATTGCTTTCTGGCTCCACCAGGAAACAAGTTGTTTTAAAGATAATCAAGCATGTGTTCTTAAAAGCACCAGATATGTATTGTGCAATTTGTTGTGCCTTGTTACTTATAAAAGCCTCACTGTTTTTTTCATTATTATCATCAAAACACCAATATGGAAAAAATAAGTAATACTATACTCACACGTATACAAAGATACTTTTTTCTAAGCTAATGCAAGAGGAAGAAATTAAGTTTAGTGCATACAGATGCAAGATGAACACCATCCTCACTCCACCAGCTATTCTTCTGAATGACCTGTATGAAATTAAAAAAAAGCACTGGATCATCAGATGGTTCAGCCTGATGACACTTCATTTCCAAAGAATCCAATTGTGATTGTTCACATCAGCAAAAATGGTGAACATACTCTTACGGATTATGAAGTAAACAAACCATTTTCAGGGAAATTGGAATCTTCTTGCTTTGCCTGCAACTTCAGCCGTTTGTCCCTTTCATGTTCTGGACGGATTGCTGACTTTAAAAGAAACACAAACCAAGGTGTTGTGACTGGTGACTGGTCAACACGTATGGGCCTCCTGCTTGATCAGACTCCCAAAACTATTCTGCCTTCTCAGAAGCAAATAGGCTGTAGTACCAATTAGTGTCCTGGAATAGTTAGATTCTACCACAGCTGAAGGAGAAAACTGGAGTATTAAGTGTATGAAAATTCAATTGAACAGTGTCTGTAAAGGATAGCTTTGCAATTTGTAGTAAAGAGTCTGGTAGCTGAAGTATCAAGGTGGCACTGAGAGTCTATACAAGCAATTCATCCTTTATACTCTGTCCAGAAGGAAGATCTTCATATCTAAAATGCCAATAACCTGTCTGCCTGGTGAACCAGTGAACAAGGCTGCTTCTTGTGTCTACACTTATTTCTGTGGTTCTTATTCCAAGAAAATATTTGTCTAAGTTGATTCTTAAGAACCAGGCTCAGAACTTCTTAATTTTATATGTCCAAGTCAGCACCAAATAGCTTTGGACCTTCAGAGGACACCAGGAACGCATAGACAAGAGAAATGGAATCAGTGCTGTGGGAATTCAGCTGAATGTGCCTTCTGAAAAAAGGTACAAGAAAATACAAAAGAAAAGATCTTTTTAAACAATTTTTGGAGTCTGTGTTTCAGAAATACACATTGTAGATTCATCAGAAGAAATTTCCTTGCAATTTTAATTGTTGAGAAAAGCTCTGTAATTGGATTAATTGGCACTCCTAGAACTAAGATTACCAAAAAGGAAAGTGACTGTTCTAGAGGATTTTTTTTTTCTGTTGTTACATAGAAGGTCTTTGAAGAAATAAAAAATCTTCCAGCTGAAGAAGAACTGTGAAGAACTCGAGGTATAATTTGCTGCCTGATTTTTTTCGTAGAAAACGTCCTCGTAGAGGCTGTTTTGCATCTCAGAGTCCAATAATTATGAAAAGCTGCTTTTCACCTGTTGCTTTTTATTGTCACCAGTTGCTCTGGTGAAACTGTGGATGTGGTCAGCTGATGCCTATTTGAGAGGAATGAGAGGAAGTTTTTAAAAACCTCTACTTACCTTTAGTTACAGAAAGCTTTTCATAGCATGTTGAACTCCAGGAACTGTAGGGTAGTAGTACTATATACCTACTTAGCCCCAGTCAACACCTTAACAATTCCACTTGTCTAGAACGTGGTGCTCTCTTTGGTTCCATTCAGTTAAATTAAAGTGGGTTTCTTCAAAAAGTGATTCCCTTTTGGTAAGAGAAGTTTTAATGCTCTAAAATTGTATCATGATAAAATATAAATTCATATTCTCTTTGAATTTCACAATATGCAATAAAGTTTTTCCCCCTCCATGGAAACCAGTTAGCTTTGTGCCTGTAATTTTGTAAACATTAGCAGGACTACTCAAATGATTTTTCGAAGAGTAGACATATCAATTAGGAATGATGCTGACAGTTGTGCAGTATAGTATGTATGTAATATATCTATAATTTACCTAATATCCACTTGTCACAAAACATAGTAATTTTTTCTTAATAGCAGTAGTTCAGTTAAAAAAAAATTGTTTCAGATTGGCTTCATTTACATTTTTAGAAGTACTCTGCCTACAGCTTATATCTTAAAAATACCATGCAAAATGTAAAACTAATAGATTGACCAACCAAGGTCCACAGTCTCTTAATGTATAAAATTACACTTAGGTAGTATTACGCAATGGCCCTATTTTTAATCCTCATTCTTATCTCAGACTTTTTATTACCAGCATCAATCTCTCTCTCTCTTTCTCTGCCCCTCCTCCAGCTTCTGCATGTGCTGTGTGTTTGGCTAAAAGCGTAATGAAGGAAACACTGATCTGCTTGTTGAAAGTCCAGTAGAAGCTTTATGTCTACTGCAGTGCTATCCCCTGCTTCCTAAAAAAAAGACTTGTTAAAAAGGGAGACACTCCGGCCTGTAGCTTTTCATGCTTTATCTTGCCATGTTAAGTGGTTAGAACATGATGCCTTGTGTTGTGAAAGCTCTGCAAAGTTTTATGTCATTTTCCTGTCCCATGAAGTACATTATTTCCATAAAAATAGTTTTGGGATATGTGTTGACCACATACTGATCGATGGAGTTTGATTGTATACTTAGCATTATTAATAAAACAACAGAGGCTTGCTTTGCCTTACTTGATAATACAAGAGCAGAGGGAGCAGTACAGGGAATGAAGTATCAGCAGTATTCAGAGAACAAGAGGAAATCCATTTCCTGCAACAGGTAGTTGACCTCAGAAGTCTGTTTAGAGGCTACAGGAAGACTTCTAAGTGCTCTAGGTTAAACTAGTCTATATAGTATACATTACTCAATGTTGTAAATAACTGAAGGTAGTTCTTCAGTACTAAAGCTGGGTAAGAGACTGTTTCTCCTACTTAGGCTAGTTTGAATAGAAGGCAGTGCTGAAAGACTAAGAACTCCTATGCTGACTTTCAGGTGTTTCCCAGAAGCATGGAACCTTGAATTCAATTTTAGGTACAGGCTGTTAAGTTCACTGTTGATGTCTGCTGTAAATCTGCACTACACAGGACAACTGGTTTGAGGGTGGGTAGAACAACTTATATGTTAAGGGCAGAGGGGAACTACTTTTGGCAGTCGAATTCAAGAGCATCCTCAATGTGTGCACAGTAAACCCAGCATTTTGAATTTGCTGCCTACCTGCAAATTCTGCACCCAGGACTCTCAGAAGGCTTTTCTGGCTCCAAGAAGGTATTCCACCTTTCTCATGCTGCCTTAAGAATAGCAGGCTCTTATACTTTGCTATTCTTTTTTGAAATTAGGTTTCTTGCTCTTCTTTATAAAATAGTTCTCTCTAGATTTCTAACCACTGGGCCAATTCATGCAATTTTCGAGTTAGGTTATTCCGATATTATAACGTAAAACTTTTCAGAAGCAGTTTGCCAGATTAAAAAAACGAGAGGAATCAATTTAACCATGATAATTGACTTTGCAATTGTCATAACTGAACAGGTCTTCTATCAATTCTTAGGCACCCTAGAATGCTTTAATGTCACTATTGTTTTTATAATTACAGAAATATTTTAATATAAAGGAAAAAACCTAAGTGAATATCCATATGCAGTGTCTGAAACTTGAATTGCATATTGTTAAAGGTCTGTTTGGAAGATCGTCAGAATAACAGCAAGGAAAGTATGACATAATTCTAAGAAATATAAATAGATGTGAAATATCATAGACTTTCAGGTATCATGAGTTAATTATATGGCTTCGTTATTGGTTGGATTATTAGGTTGGTTTTGTATTCAGTGTTTATGCCCTTCACTTGTACATTTTTGAAAACATGTTACGCACAAACTTGATTGGAGTGGCACTAAGTTTTTGTTTTGTTATATCAATTAACTTCCTCTTTTGCAATATATCACATAAAAAGAGAAAGCATGAACAAAATAGGTCACATATAGTGATTTCTGGAACATAATTTCCTTTTTCCTTGCTTTTTCTTTTCTCAACTTTTCAGTCTGTATATCAGCTGGAGATTTTTTTGTATTTTTCAATATAGAGAGTTTCATTCAACCCTTAAAATCACAGTGTGATGGAATTCAAGCAAAAAAGTGTTTGGGGAGATGGAAGACTGTGATCAAGAAGAGTGGACCTGTGCCTTTATTTTCTCTATCATAATATCTTTCTCGTGCCATAAACAAAGATTTCTCTTAGACAATTGAAGCTATTTCTTGGATGGGGAGACAAAATGAAGTAAATGTAAGCAGTTCCTCTCCATTCTCTTCTCTGCTTTCAAGCAGAAGTCCAGCAGATAGAGAATTTGGTTCATGACATTTGACTTAAATACACTGATCCACTGAAGAAAAATTGCTACATTAAATTGAGATTGCCTGTCTCATTGCCTTATGAACCTTATATACCTTGTAGAGATGCTCCTTGAAATTTTAAATGTTTTTCCAAGCTAGCCCTGTTCAATAGAGGGAACACTGAGGTTCTCATACTGTTAATGGACATGGCTTTAAGTAGCTTGCCAGGTATGTCCCTCAGCTTGAAAACAGAAAAATATCTTGATAAAAAAGCCCACATATATCTGTGGTATCTACAGTTCATAAATAAATAAACACAGCAGAGCCAATAAGGATCCACTAATCATTTGAATTTTGTCCAATTATATTGGTACAATCTAGTCCTGGATTTCTGTGTCATTTTTTTGCAATTGATAATAGAACAATGAGGTTTTAAGTAAAATTAGAGTTTGCAGGTATTTGTATTTCTCTTCCACACATGAACAAGAGGTCAAAGCTTTCTGTGTGGCAACTGCCATTTAAATAATTGCAATTTTTCTATTGCATTTTGCTTTAGTAGTAGTAATACCTTACCCTAGGCTTAAGGAAAATGAATGGATTAAAATTCTAACTTTTAGAGAAATGTGGTTTCCTGAGTGTACCTTAAAATGCAAAAAATCATGAAAAGCCAGTGATCTAGTTTCCTTATTTGTAGAAAATAGCTTTACTAGTTCTGTCTTCATTCTCATTATTTGGATTAGTAGCTGCACAAAATATCTTCTGTAGCATTCTCTCTGCCATACCAGAGCAGGGAACTGTTCTTGCTACCAAGTAGTAGATGTCATATCAAGAAAGGAATTCATGACAGCTCATAAGTGAAAGTATGGCAAAACTTCAAGTCACATCAGGAAAGAAAGTACATTATTGCAATAATCTGATCAAAGTATACATTAATAACTTTGGTGAAATTATATTTACAATAACATTTATTTTAAGAAATGTTTATTTAAGAAACGTTGCTGTAATTGTGCTTTAAATACAATTAATCTTCATTTACCCACTGCTGAATCTCAAATTAGATCCATTATTAGTTCATACATTCAAAATAATAGCAAAAATTTACTTAAACCTGCAGCTTCCCTGTGCGTGGTACTTACCTTGTGACTGTGACATAAAATGATCCCTTCATATCAATGTTTTGCATTTACTCTGTTCTCTGCTAGTAAGTTCAGTTCAAGCACCAAATTCATTTACAAAGAACTGTTTAACATTCAAGAGTGTGGTAAAAACTGGGATTCTGAATGGCATCTCATTTCATGTAATGGATTTTAGCTTAAACCTTATCTATTCAATTTATCAAAATTGTAATACTTTTTGTTTATTTTTATTTTGGTAAAATGCTTCCTAGATCTGCATTTATCAGAGAAGGAATAAATAAAATTCAAAGTGTCTATTTTCCAGTTCCTGTTATATACATTCCTATATTCTAAAAGTCAAGTAATTTAGAAATAACTTCTTTCCCATATGGAACTTAAATATTCTTTGCTCTTTTTTTTTTCAAGACAATGTAAGTCTTTATGTTTTAAATGCCCATCTCTGAATTTTTCCCTCTTCTTCCACAATATAGGAAGACATTTTACCCTCTTGTCCCTGCTCAATACCCATCCATTTGCCCTGAATTCCCTCAGATTTCCATCTGTTCCTCTCAGGATAGCTGGGCAGAGATGTGCAATCCTTTATGAAACAAGATAGATCAAGTCAGAGAGCTATTAATGTCATTTTGCTTTTTGTTATAGTTTAGACTCACGTATGTAATCTACATTTGCATTTTTCAAAGTCAGTCTTGTCATTATTTCTCTGTAATTACAACTACTTAAGCAAAGTGGTTTTTTCAGTTTTCTTGTACTGAACCATACCTTTGAATGTATGACATCAAAACTGTCTTGATTAGGTATAACGGTGAGATTTTTTTCCTAAACAACTACTGTTTTCTTTTTAAATCCAGTAGCAAGCGTCTCACCAGCATACAATGTTAATTTGTTTGTGTTTTACTACTTAAATCGGTTTGTTTGACAGGCCAAACATTAGTTTGTATTCTATTACACTAGGAATAACACTCAGTCCAACTGCTCCCTAGGTTCAGCTTCCAAAGCAATCTAACTATTCAGAGTCAGCTTCAGTAATAGAATCTATTACACTAGTCTAGAGTCTGACATAATAATAAATCAAAGTAGGTCACAGCTCCTGTTAAATTGCTGTAATAGCTTTTGGAGTAATCACCGATGCAAAATGCCATTCATGTGATCTAATTTACATATATCTCTAGTGGACAGTGTCTGTTTTAACACATGGAAGTCAAATTAGATATGCTGTAGATATACAGTGTCAGTACCAGTAACATACAGCTCACATGTCAGTGGGTTCCTGTCAATGCTCCCTGTGTTATCTTCTTGTTTTTCTAGTGTTTCAAATGCAGTTTTGTGACATGGAAGCAACTTTTTTGCTAAGCATAATTACCATATAGTTTTTCGTTTGAGAGCTGGAGGGGAGAAAGAATGTCCTTATTCACAGTATTTTCCATATCCCTTTCCCTTCTATGAATTTCCAAGACTCAGTACTTCTAGAAGCCCAGCCAAATTAATATTCTCTTTCTCAGGCGCATAACTGCTGTGGGCAGGCTTGTTGGTACCCTTGCACTGGACCTAGCAATACAGACTGCCAAATTCAAGACAACACTAAAGGAATCTTATTCTTTTGAGGCTCAAAACAGAATCCTAAATGCAAATCCTAAATGCAAATCCTGTTCCTGCATTTGATCACTTCAAAATAGTTTCCAACTTGGGTTTGACAGTACAGTTCTCAGTGCAGCATTTGCTCGATTCCAGCCTCTCCATAGCTTATGAACCCCCTGAAATCATCACGTTATTCATCCATGATGAATCTGATTTCACTTTAAGGATTCTCTTCAGAGGAATGTAGTCTCAGTTTCCATCTCAACTCGCAGGCAGAAACCTGGCTCTTCATGCAGGAAGTTCACTATACTGGTATTTACTGCTCAGATGGATTCATGCACTGAAGCTTTATTTTCCTTACAGTTGTTGCTGTCTAGTTTGAATCTTAATTTAAACCAAGTCCAAGGTTTTGGCTGCATGTTGTGTACATCAGTGACTATAATATACACCATATATACAATTATTGTTACCTGTATTTACTAGTTTTTGCTCTTGTTCTTGAAGCCCTTCAGTTTTGATGCTCCTAGCTCAAATAAAAACGTTAAGCTTAACCAAAATCAACTACTTTGGAGTTAAACCGTTGCAGAAATTCTGATCAGACATTGAGAAATGCATGTTTTGTTCCTGCTTATAGAGCTAAAAAAGCAGTCAAACTATTCACTTTAAACTTACAATAACTATAAAAATGTCCAACCAAAATTGCTGACAGACACCAATGGAAAAAGCTGAAATTTAACTTCAAAGATGCTTTAAAAACAAAGGAATTGGGTGATGGCCTTTTTATTTACTCTTTTGGCCTGAACATTCACTGGTCAGTTGATCAATGGCTTTTGAAGCTTATCAGTATTTTGGTTTTGTTCTTACTGTTTTCATGTGCCCATATTCTTTTAACATAGAAAGGTAAGGAGTGTTATCTGTTTAGTGAGCTTCCAGGAAGATAGATTGTAAGCATGAAATATGGGTTATAGGCTTTGTTAGCAAGTGCAGGTTTGATTCAGAATGCTTTGAAGGTCAATGGAGAGATGCTTTTTTACTCTCACAGACCTTGGATCAAAGAGATGCAGGCCTGTAGGCCTCAGAGGAGGTAGGAACAAAACCAGCAGAAGCTAAAAGTTCCCAATAGGCCTCTGTCTCTTCCCCACTGACATTTAAGCAGATGTTGACACTGACTAGGTACTAAGGAAGCAGAGTTGTGTTTCCCATTTGTGGCAGATGGGGCAAATGGTGACTACAGCAATCCTGCTTTCAGTCCAGGAGGCATAGCTGTCTGCTGGAAGAGAAAACATGGGAAAGCCCTGAATAGATACTAAGGAAGACTATGTTGCATTTTCTGTCTCCGTATTAATGTAAACTTTAATGTTTCATGCTGGAAAAACTTATACCATCTTCAGGGATACTCATTTTCTGTGTGCCCTTCTTGAGACACCTACTGAGTGATGTTCACATTTGCTGAGCATTCCAAAAGCAGCTGAGGGGCTTTGGATTCTACAGTCCAGCTGTAGGCACGTCAAATTAAATTTAGTCTAAATGTCTCTGGGTCTCAGTTTCCCATTTGCAAGATCAAGTCATCACTCTGCTTCACAAAGGTTGTGTAAAAACAAATTCTTTTGTGTGTATTAGGATATTTTATATTGCAGAACTGAGCACAACAGAGAAATCTATAAAGAACTAAATAATTCCCCATTCAGAAGAGAATTTGGGTAATGTTTAGTAACTAAAACATGAAACTAGTTTTTGAACAGGGCGATTAAAATGGAATAGACTTTTCTTATGCAGAAGACATGCTGATAATAATTATGATGAAATCATAATGCCTACATGTCAAACGAAAAATAAGAGTTACACATATAACATCAATCTGATATGTCTTAAATGTTGTGTTTCACTTAAACTTGCAAATTTCGCTTGACTATGTTTGAATGAAGAATTTATTTTATGATTCTGATTTTGAGGGTCACACCATTCAAGAAAAATAGCTTCAATTATTTTGCAGTAATGTGGAAATTTCATTGTTTTAATGGTCCATTGAAATTGGCTGTTGCTAAGTCAAGAAACAGAAATGTGAAAATAGTTGAAGTTTCATTTAAAACCAAAATACTTTGGAAAAAAAAAAAAAAAGAAAGAAACTTTTTAAAATGTCAACCTCATTAGTGTGTGTCAAGGGTTAGAGAGTAATTTATGGTGTGCCTGAGGACAAGAATTTCTATACATCACCTATGTATTTTTAGTCCGTCTGATTGACAGTAGCTTAAAAAGCTGGTTGAACTGGAATGGACAAGGAATTTAAAAAGTGTTGGTGGTCAGCTATAACTCAGACATCTAGCACATACTTCTAAGGCTAAGTGATTCATCAATCAAATTGCCAGGGTGTGGGATCGTATGAGAAGAGGCAAACAAATCCTGTTTCTGTGGCAAACAAGAATAACAGGAATCTCTTGTATCTCTTTGGCAAGAAAATGTATTCTCTCTACCTTTATTTACAGTATCTACTTCTCAAACTGGAAAATATTTCCCGAGCATTTGGAGATAGTTTAAGATTTTCTTTAAAACAAAAAAAAATCTTGTTCACAGCTCATAGTGCAAGTGGTAGAACTTTTGATTTTCGAAAGGGCAGTGTCTAGAGATTTCTTGTGCCTTACAAACCCCACTTCAATTTTGTTAGCACAGGTTAAAAATATCTGTTGGATGTTGTACACAAATTATTTGGCAATAATTTTTGTCTTGATTTTATATGGGCTTTGGCTTACATAAGATGCCTGTTCTCTCCATATTTACGTATTATAATTAATACTGCTTCTCTGAACAAAACCAGTATGATCTTGAATAAGTATTCAACAGCCTCTAACAGAAATCACAAAAGCGTGCTGTCTTTCCAGTGTAATTCATGCAGCATATCTGTAATCTGCCCCATATTCTTAAGAATACAAAATCCAGCTCCTTTTTTTAAATTTTACAAATGTAAACATTTCATTAAAATTCCCGTGAAGAAATAAAAACCACTTCTATTCTCTTTGCCTCTTTTTACTCTCAACTATCAAGCCTATGCTGCCAGTTTGTTGTAGCAAGTTTGCTTTCCTATGAGCTTTTTGACCAGTACTGTACTACTTTACCTCCTTTTTTGCTGTATGTATCTTCCTGCTTTCTCATTCAGTGAGGTGTTCAGATTGCAATTTTAGTTGATGTGTAAGATTTTGTTGGAAGCTTCTTCTAGTAATAAACATAATGATTTTGTGTCTCCAGGACAAAGTCAGTTTTCGTTGAGAGACAATGACTGATCAGCATCTTATCCCAGGAAACTGCCCTTTGCCTTTTCATTTAGTTCCAAATATTGGATAGTATCTTTTTTTGTACTGCTCCTGTAAAATGAACCAATTCAGCCCTCATGTTTCTGCAGTGTATTCATCAATTCACGTCCACTGTCCTGTTTGAACAGTAGTTAGGATGAATCATGATCTGACCATAAAATTCCATGTTCATACTCCACTGGGAAACAATTATCAAAATTAAATATATCTTTATGTAATGTATAGCTGTCTAGGAAAAACCTCAGAAAAGAGGACTCAATAATATAAGGATGAAGACATAAAGGCATATTCAAGATTTGAAGATGGATTTTGTTCAGTGTCCAGTCTACAAAGCGTAACAATTAATCAGTGGTAAAAATCTGCTCCTAAAATGATATTGACTTCAAATAATTTTTGCTTATTTCTTCCCACAGACTCCAAATGCTTAAGTGCTGTTTGAATAGGAATGCATTCCTGAAATAGGAATATTGCATCTTGTAATGGGATTATTTAATCTTCAAATACTTTGTTAACAAAGTTTTCTGAAGTATACACTTTTCCTGTGAATTTTTTTAAATGACATCATTTTTATGTCCCATATTAATTCAAGCAAAGCAACTCTTTCTATTCTTCATATTAAATTTAGAACTTTTTTTTCATTAAACAATGTGTTTCCTTGTATTTTTCAAATTAGCCCCTAGTTTAACCTTACGTGTATTGCTTAGAATAACAGGCCAAAATCAATTCCTTTTATAGTGGTATTACACTAGTTTGAGACATGGTTATTAATGCTTTAGTTTTATTTTATTTAGTTAGTTACAGATACTGATTATGGTACATTGCACTCTTGGGGAAGAGAGTATCTAGGCGAGAAACATAGTGCAAACCTCTAGAGTTACAGATTGGATCATGTGTGATTTGAAAATTGTTTAAAGCAGGCAACTATTTGAGAGACATTGAAAAGGCATGTGCTCAGAGTATATGGTACAGAACTCAGATCACGTGATTACCCATGTAGAAGGTAATGAACATAAATGAGATTAAGACAATTTGAACAGAGAATTTAGCCATGGCAGTATACATTAAAGCTTGAGTGGCACCAAGATATTTCTTGCCACTGAAATGCTTTGCAGTATAAAATGATAAGAAATATTTACATGAGTTATTAGAGGGCTTTGTTGTAGGGTTAGATGCTGTGTAAGGTACACATCTATCTCTTAAGTAAAACACATGTAGAAAAAGCAGCAGCAGCACACTTTCCCACATCACACAGAATAAATTTTCTTCATAAAACTGCTGAAGTTTACAGGAGAGCTTATATGAGTTACACGCTTTCTCACTGACAGTAAGTTGTGGTAGGTGCAATAGCTCATAAACAGCCCGCCTGGTGTTTATGGGAGAGTTAGGGGAATAGAGTTCGGAAACTGTTACCGGCTGCTGTGCTTCACATACCCCGCTTCCTTCATTACCGCTTGGCAAACTCATTCCTTTTGCTGTATGTTAGTCCTCCGTGTCCGTATGGATGTTTGGGTTTCTGCTGGTGGTTCCACATTGTGCATGCTTTCCTAAAAGTGGAGCGATGTGCTTTCCTGTAAATGATACCGATTACGGGTTAGCCTCCTACAGCCTCTGTGTTCCTGAGAAACAGGCTCTTTCTGTTGATGGTTACTCATGTTTTGGTGTAATTGTTCTGAATTGTTCTTCATGCTGTAAAATTGAGTGGAAATGTACTCCCATAAGAGTTAGCTTTTCATACTGGGCTGGAAACTCTTCATCTTTGTGTAGCAATTTGTTTTATTATAACCAACGGCTTTTAATTGTACCTCCCATAATGAAGAGCTGACTTAATACTCTGTGCTAATCTTGTTATGACTTTAAAAAGGTAAGTAATTTCTCTAACCATTCCTAACAGTCATGGTAAAGTGTTAAAGGATTTTTCAATTTTTCTTTTTTTCTTTATTTTTCACATTAATTTTTCACTTGTAGCATGAACTTTTCTTTGTGTCTTTTTCTATTTTTTGTGTAAAAAAAAAAAATTTGTGGACTGATTTTTATTTGCAGCAAAACATATCATGTAGATTTAAATCAGTTTAGTGCAGTCATTGATTTCATTTTTCAGACAAATCATGATTGATTGATAGAAATTGTCAGAAGTACTCTTTATTTTACCATTCCCTTAATTTATTTTTGAGTACTTTATTTCCCATTGTATTTACTACTTCAGCCTATGGAAGAAAGCTTACTCTGCATTCCAGCATGATGAAATTATATTTTAAAGAACATAAAATCCAGTTTGCTTGAGAACAGAGTAATGTGAATCGAATGCTTTGGGTTTGGTTACATTCTGCCTGAACTATGCAAGGGAATGGTACTGGCTGGTAGCCCACTGTGTCTTCTGCCAAGGAACATCATGAGCCAAGAGGCAGTAGAATGGACAAACAATAAATCTATACTTTCCCTGTGAGAGACAGCCATAGGTTGTTATTTCTGTAACTACCTGTGAATAAGAATTATAGTAAATAATACTATTAATCACTCACCCAGTCACTCATGGTACTACATGCAATGTAATATGGATTCTTGACTTAGCAGTAGCTGTGAAAAGAATACGAATTTTCTGTAAATGTCACAAATAACCAAGTAGTAAAACATACAAATAATGAATATGATAAAAGGTATTTAAAGAACACAACCCCATTCATGCAAAGCTCCATTGCTGCTGAAACTGTATGTGTTAGAAAGCCGGTGGGTTTTATTCAAAATGGTATTTTACTGCAGTTTTGTTTTAAAATAACATTTAGGATATCAATGTGCAATTCATATTAAGCAATCAGAAGTATTATGTAATAACTAATTTTTATGTCAGTTATGTTAAAACATGGTTTGTATTCTGCAGCTGTGAGCATAGCTTGGGAAACGATCAAGTCTAGCTGATCAAGCCTTTTATTTTATTATCATGGATTCCTCTTCCACAGCTGCTTTTAAAATTTGTGGGAAGCAAATTATTTCTCATACTGCATATGTTGCCCATCAGGTGAGTGATAACATGGAAACTGTAGGCTGGGTGTAAGAAAGCAAAAAGTAAATTTCAAGTCCTCTGTGTGCACAGAATTAAAAAAATGGCCTGTACGAAGCTGCGTGTGAAGCCAGCTGTCTTTTGTTACCATTGTCATTTGGACTCTGTAAGAGCAAAACTTTGTCAGCACGTTTTTTATATTAGAAGATTTGATCTGCAAATCTCAGCTGCTCTGTTCATTATAAATCTCTTGTTTTTGTCCATACACTAGCTCCACTATAGGTTGGAAGGGCTTAAAGATGAACTGAGGAGGAATAGAGGCTACAACTCGAGAGTAACTATTACTGCTCAAAGGAGCTGTTTTCCATTCGCAAACATTGCTTTGCGCTATGGGTTTGGGCTCCTTCTGTTCCTCCACTTTGTTGAAGACTCTCTCTTGACTTCCATTTTACTTCTTTAGCACTGTCTTTGTCTGCTAACATTTTTCCTCCTTCTCTAGTAGCTTTTATCTGTGTCCTTTGGATCACATATTTTACTTAGTTTATTTTAGTAGATTGTTTCGAATGTTTGTGTTTTGTATTTTTTGGTTTTTTTGCCTTTTTCTTTAGGACTATGTTACCTCACTGAGTTTCATTCCGCAGTTTGCTGAATCGCTTGATTATGTTGCAGCAGGCCCATTCCTCGTTTTCTCTTTTCATATGGTTTTCAGTGAGAAATAAGAGAGCCTCTTCCATTTTAACCAGTAGTCTTACACACATAGGCCCATGTCTCCTTTTGCACACACCATCTTCTGGCTTGCCACGTCCCATCCTGCTTCTCTCAGTCTGTGCCACTCTCTCTTTTGTGCTTTCTTTCCTACCATTATACCACCTTTTTGGCCCAGAATTGTCCTTTGGTAAATTATAGATAAATATTTACTTCTTCCAAAGAGACTTCACCTCATGCCTTTGAAATCTGGTAAAACAACTCTGGGCCAAATTTGGGCATAATTAATATTTGTTTGCAGTTTTCTTTTACGGTATTTTTGGTGGGAAGGAGGGAGGGTTTGGGGGGTTTCTGGGTTTTTTTTTTTGTTTGGTTTGTTTTTTTGTTTTGTTTTGTTTTAAACAACAGTTTTTTTCAGGGAAGGACACCATAACCCACTCTAAGTTGCAACATTACTTTCCATAAGTTATTCCATTACAATAAGTAAATTGTGTTGCGCTGTAGAATCTAATTTTTATATGTGAATACACATTTGGGGCAAGCTGCTGTGGAACAGAAGAAAGAGGTTTAGAACTTGGGCACAGTTGGTTTCAGCCTTAAATGGTTGTTCCTTTCTGAAGACGGCCTTTTGGGAGTTGAGAGTGTACCATTCTTCATCAATTATTAGATCACACATATTCACTTTTTAGGCAATTTTTCTGTAACTGCAAATCGAAACTGTAGTCTGAAAGATAATCTGGATTCACTCCGTTGCTTTTTCAGCAGAGACAAATGTTCTGCATGGAAATGACACCCTCAGTGTTACCTGTGCTATTCCACTTCTTTCACCATGTGTACACAGTTTTACTTTATTAGTCCTCTCACTGAAATTTAGCAATATATTTGTGAATGAAGTAAAAAAGAGATTCCATTCTCTCTCAGAGGTTTGTCTTCCTGTGAAGTTCACATTAGCTGGGGTTTTGTACACACAGAAAGCTTTTTATTCAAGTGCTACCAGTTCAGCCAGCTGACCTGCCAGAAGATAGATTGCTGTTCAAATAGCTCATCTAAAAGCTTGCAACTTCCGTGTTATTGTACAATGTTCTGTCTTTCCAAACCTCAGAAGAATTACCAAGAGCTGATACTTCAATACAGATAAAGTTTAAACTGTGTTGTGTTTACAGGACTGATACTCTTCAGAAACAATTCTTTTTTAAACCTGCGTGGTAAACAGATGAAACCCTAAATATCCAGTGTTACTAGAATATTAGACCAACATGAATCATCCAGTTTCCCTGGAGTCAGGCTAATGTATCTGGAATAGCACAGCGGCAGCTAAGCAGCAAGGAAGAGGATTTGTTGAGAAACCAGTTGTCATTCTCACCCAGAATTGCACTGTAAAATATATACTGTTCAAACAGAAACAACTGAGGAAATTTATCTGGCCCTAGCTAGCAGCTGTTGATACAATTGTGGGTCGCTTATACAATTGCAAAGAAATCTTATTAAATATTTTCAGAATCAACACAATCTAAATTGACTATTTTAAATTCTTTCTGTAACACCTGAAAATGTCAATAATAGAATTTTAAAGCAGGTCATGATAATATTTTATGTCTAATCATAAAACAGGACCTAGGTTCAGAGTTACTGTGATCACAGTTGTACAAGAAAATGTGGATTTTCATTTTTTTTTTAACTGGAGCTTAACGTGTAATTTTAACCACTTTGTTCCTTGATTTTACTCTGATACTGTCCTTAGTCCATCTTGCTTCTTATGGTAGAGTGTGGAATCAAATTGCTTGTATCAGATTCCGACCATCAGCTACCACTTTTCTGCTTAATGTACTTCTCTCATGTAGAGTTATGTAAGAACTTTGCTGAAAATATGTATAGCCTCTGTCTTAGATCCCAGGAGCTTGCCCATTATATCTCTGTATTTTGCATTCTTGTCAACTTCTGTAGCTCATACTCTTTGTGCTCTCTCTGCAGGTCCAGTCTAGGTGCAGCAGCAAGGAGAATATCCTCAGAGCAAGTAAGTACGGAAATTTCATAACTCTGTTGAGAAACTAAGAGTGCTCAGAAGACAGCATATGATAATCAAATGAGAAGGATACGCTTGGGACATAAGTGGTTTGGCAGAAGAAATTTAACAAGACAATGAAATTCAGTCTGGAGACAAAATAGAAATGTAAATACCCCATAGTGTTCATGTGTTAATGGGTAGTTGCCTTTTAAATTTTTATTCAAAGTTGTTTTTTTAATGACATGGCGGTCTGTGTTGTTTGTGGTGATGTTTTGTTGCAATTGATCATGTGTGTGCAACTTTTATAGGGAAAAAGAATCAACAGTCAAAGGCAATGAAAATGGAAATTCTCAAATTGAATACATATGATTTTTATTTTCATACCAGAATATGAAATTTAATGTTGGGTTGCATAAAACCAAACCAAAAAAAATGCAAAGGTTAAGAATTCGGGTTTGATCCAAATGGCCGGTTCTATAATTTGCATGATTTCTTTCCTTTGTTTTATGGGAACCTTTCCTAGTCTAAAATTTGATTCACCAAATGTGTAGATATATATATATATATATGTATAACAACAGGAATAGGAAGTTGTTTTGGTGATAAGAGAGAAGACTGTCAGGAACTTTCTGCCTTATGCAGCCAATTGACTCTGTTGCTTCAAAGCTAGAGGATTATTTTGTCATGCAAAATGCTGCTTACTGTAAGTAGTTATTTTCAGAGCCATCTGACATTTGAAATCAGTGAAAGACAACTTGGGAAGATCTGGGGAGTTGTTTAATGTCATTTACTTGTAATTTAGAAGTACTACTTAGTAATGTGAGAATTTAAAAAATCGTTATTTGTTTGTATCCAGGTCTGTTTGAGTGTATCATACCTCTAAAAAAAGAGGTGGCATTTGTTTGTAGGAATAGGGAAAGAGAAGGGTTAGTAGTTACATGTGCATCTTTCTTCCTTTCTTCGTTAAGGTTATTCACGCCAGTGTTAAACTCAGAGGGGCTCTGGGTTTGAGTATGTATTTTCTTGGCTTCTCTTACAGCAATAATGGGTGTTACTTTTGGTGTTGGAAGAAAGTTGTCAGAGATTAGGGGATTTTACCTGGTTTCAAAAAAAACTGTTGAACAACACATTTCTCAGCAGATTTTAACAGAACCCTTGACGTAAGCAAATGATGTATATTAGACACAGCGTTCTGCATCTGAAGCTGCTACTCTGGGCACCGTTCAAAGACTCTGAATTCATTCATGTTTTAAGGGTTAGAGAGGTGAAATGCTAGCGTCTGAAGTAGCTAACAATGAGGTTTAGGTAGCAGTAGAAGAAAAACATAAAAGCACCTCCCTGCCTGTAGCATAAAGGTTGTTTACTGCTACACAGTTCCACCAGTGTTCACTGCCCTGACATATTTTTTCCTAGCACCTTCCTTCAATTTTCCCAACTTTTAAGAAAATATTTCCTTAATTTATGGAGTCAGGAAAAAGTTTTTAACATAAATTGTATGGAATCTACTGGATCTGCAGGGATTACAGTACTGCTAAGCAGGTTTTATTTTTCTATGCAGAGAAAAGTATGAGAAGTTTCGTGGTGTCTCACAAATGCTTTCCTTTCCTTTTCCTCATTTTTTTGAGTTTGCTAACAAAATACAGGCATAGTAATTTAAAATGCAAGCTTGCTAGGGATATCTCTATTGTTAAATCTAGGAATGCAGTTTTTTCAGTAGTTACATTTTTATCCTCCAATAGTTTAATTTGGATCATTTGTCCTGAGTTTGCCTATGCTAAAGTCATGTTTAAGAGTGTGAAAAGTCTTAATATAGTTAAAATATATCTCAGCAGCTGGTTCCCACTTCCTCAGTGTGCCAGCTGCTATGTAAAGGAAAGGAATTAAGTCAGTTAGAAATTATTTGTGCTGGTCAAATTCACAGCACCTGCTTTTATCATCATGTTATCTTCTAAATATGTACAAAGGGATTGTTCAAATAATTTCTTCCAGAATCTTTCTTGGGACTGGAATTAGGTGGACAGTTTTATTTGTCTCTGTTTCTTACTCTTGAAGATAGTTACGGTGTTAATGGAATTAAAAAAAAAGAACAATCTCCCACATAGAGAGACAAGCATGTGTCAGTGCTAGAAAGAAGTTTTATATATACATATCGATTAAGCAACCTTCTCTTCTGAAGGAAAAACTTAGACTGTGTGATTGTTTTACTATTTTTGTAGTTACTTATTATTAGGTTGGTGCAAAAGTAATTGCAGTTTTTGCATTGTTGAAATTTGCCATTTCATATTGGAATACATTCTGAAATAAATGTGGCTATGTTATACATAATTTTAATGCACTTTTCACACTTTATGTTTTTTTGCTACTGACTCATTACTTGCTGATTATTTTATATTTATTTTAGAGTATGGAAATTATGTTAGACCAAAAGCAAATTCAAGCAATTTTCTTATTTGAGTTCAAAAAGGGTCGTAAAGCAGCGGAGACAACTTGCAATGTCAACAACCCATTTGCCCAGGAACTGCTAATGAACATACAGTGCAGTGGTGGTTCAAGAAGTTGCACAAAGGAGACGAGGGCCTTGAAGGTGAGGCCATCAGAATTTGACAACAACCAATTGAGAGCAACTGTCGAAGCTAATCCTCTTACAACTACACGAGAAGTTAACAAAAAACTCGATGTTGACCGTTCTACAGTCATTCAGCATTTGAAGTAAATTGGAAAGGTGAGAAAGCTCGATAAGTGGGTGCCTCGGGAGCTGACCAAAAGTCAAAGATATCATCATTTGGAAGTGTTGTCTTCTTTTATTCTGTGCAACAGTGAACTGTTGCTTGATCAGATTGTGACATGTGGCAACAAGTGGATTCTATATGACAACTGGTGACAACCAGTTCAGTGATTGGACCAAGAACAACCTCCAAAGCACTTCCCAAAGCCAAACTTGGACCAAAAAAGGTCATGGTCACTGTTTAGTGGTCTGCTGCTGCTCTGCTGCACTACAGCTTTCTGAATCCTAGTGAAAACCATTACATGTGAGAAGAATGCTCAGCAAATCGATGAGATGCACTGAAAACTGCAACGCCTGCAGCCGGCATTGGTCAACAGAAAGGGCCTGATTCTACTCCACGATCACACCCAACTGCACGTCGCACAGCCGACACTTCGAAAGTTGATTGAATTGGGCTAGAAAGGTTTGCCTCATCCACCATATTCACCTGATCTCTCTCTCTCTGACTGCCACTTCTTCAAGCATCTCAACAACTCTTTTGCAGAGTAAATGCTTCCACAAGCAGCAGGATGCAGAAAGTGCTTTCAAATAGTTCATCAAATCCCAAAGCATGCATTTTTATGCTACAAGAATAAAAAAAACTTATTTCTCATTGGGAAAAATGTGTTGATTGTAGTGGTTTCTGTTTTGATTAATAAAAATGTGTTTGAACCTAGTTCTAATGATCTACAATTCATGGTCCAAAACCGCAGTTACTTTTGCATCAACCTAATAGAAGACTACACTTAAAGTGATAATCTCTTTTTTTTCCAGAATGTGAAGGCATGTGCACCAGCAAAGGGCATATTCAGCTAGCTACTGCAAAGCAAAATCAAGTTATTAAAAAATAGTTTTTTATTATTTGTTAATGCTATCTTATAATTTATGTTGCTGTAGGAATATCATTACATATTACATGTAGAATTTCATCCACTTTGGCTCTCGTAAAAACCTTCTTGTTCTAGGCAAATCCATTCAAGATATTTCTACAAATGTCATTTTCTTGATCTTTTGATTTATATCTGTTAGTCTTATTTATGTATTCCTGCAATAGTTCCCTCTCTTTACTTGATTATCTTCACTTTCAAAATCCTTCATAGCTTGTTGTCCCCTTGTTTACTCTCTCAGTAAGTATCAAGAAATCAAACATGCTGCTGGCTTCATTTTCAACCAACTTTTGTCATATTTTCTCCCAACCTGTCCTTCATACGTGGGAAAAGTAAGGTTGCGTTAATCTATCCTACTACCTTCACTCCAATTATACATTTAAATGTGATTTTCCTGTGGTGACCACAAAATCTTGACAATGAGTAGGATGCCCACAATCTGGAAATCCCATCTGCTGTCGTGACTGTCCAGTGATTACATTGTGCTTCCCTCTACCCTCTTTTCAAACCTTTTGACTCCCATCTCACTCTTAGATTTTTAAACTCACTGGGACAATGTCCATTTGTATGTTTTATCTGTGCACTGCACATAGCATATTGAGGAGTGTTTGTGGAGAACAGAATGAGGAGTGAATCGTCCTGACTTCATAGTTCACAGAACTGAGTTAACCTCAGATTATCATCCTTGGTATAAAATACTACATAATCTTTGAAGGGTTTCTCTTTCTAATTAACGGATCCTTTTATACTCATCAAGACTTCTGGTATGTTTTTCATTACAAGTAAGGAGTAAGTGAACAAGTAAGTTCACTTTTGTGAACTTTTTCAACTGTAAATTGCATTTTGTTTTAAATCTCTCTTTTGATTCTGGTTGAATACAGTGCCTTCCCAGTGTTTGACCTAAATGGTCAATAGCGATAACTAGCTAATTTAATTTACTGCGGATTAGTTTCAGTAGAGTGGTTTAATTGAACATCACTGCGTACATCTACACATTGTAGCATATACAAACTTGGTGCTCTCTCATTGCAGGTCACAGTGCTGTTGACATTACCAAGGTAGCAAGAAGACACCGCATGTCTCCATTCCCATTGACATCTATGGACAAGGCCTTCATCACAGTTCTGGAGATGACCCCAGTGCTTGGAACAGAAATCATCAATTACAGAGGTATTTTAAGTTGGATTCTTGGTGGGGGTTAGGGTAGTTGTTGTCTTTTATCAATGCTGTGTGAGGTATCGGAACCAGTACTTTTTCTAGGAGAAGCTGCTTTAGGAAATGCCAATAATAGGAGGAAAAGTCTCCTTTCAAAGTCAGGAGAATGTTGATTTAGCTCAGTGCTGCTCTCTGAAGGAATCTGTAATGAAACTCTAAAATATATAAATGAACTCTCCTATGCTCTGTGTTACATGCAACAAAGCTAAAACATAGAAACCACCATTTGCCTCAGCATTTGATTTAACACTGGACTTCTGTAGATGCCAACTACCTCTAAGTTGTACTGTGATTGTTCACTGTTTTCTTACTGTGCCAGATTCTCACTAAACTCCCCTTTCCAATCTGAGATTAATGATCAAATCAAAGTGATGGTTGATTCCAGGTCGCTTTTTTCCACATCTGTATCTTTGACAGTTCATCTCAGTCTGTTTTTTCAGATCCTACTTGGCCTGCTAGTCATTCCAGAATTTCTGTTCTTATAAACCATTTCTATTCTACCACTACATATGAGCCTTTTCTGATACTTACTTGCATTTAATATTTGATTTAGTGAAAATTTAGAATCATGGATCACTGTTGCTGATTTATACAGTGATGTTGTCTTAAAAGGCACCAAACAACAGGCAAAATGTCAGACATGACCATGTCTGTACTCTTAAATAAATGGGGATAGGTGAAGCCATTTTCTGGCCTTAAAAGGAATTAGCAAGGCGTCTCTCATGTTTATTCAGCTAAACTATGCTCCCTCCTGAAACAGTGTGTTCATAATGCCTATTAGGTGTCTCCCTTCCTCCTGCTATCCCTAACACCATGCCTGGGCATTATCTGGGAGTGTTCTTGGCACAGAACAAAGCCATGACAGTAAGCATGCTGACAAGTAATCCTGAAGTAGGTAGGGAAGGGGGAAGCCTCCTCCAGGGATTCCTACAGATTTTCCAAAGGTAAGGTGGTGAGCAGAGAGATAGTGGAACCGCGAGCCTCAAGAGGCAAAATGTTTAGGACATCAGTGCACTTCAGGTAGTAGAGAGGTACAGTTTCTGAGTGAAATATTCCATCTTCTCGCTTGAAAGTTCAGAGTTTTCATGCTCTTCACCAAATCTTTGTGCTGCCACAAACCTTCGTACTGACATAGTGATTTAGCAGAGCTGTGGGTTTAGTCACTCCAAGCAGACACCGGCACCGCGCTGTGCCTTGGCAGCGGGAAGCAGATCTCTGAGAAGACGCTGCACATCCTGCATTCAGAGCAGCACCAGGACTGGGTCAACAAGTGGTGTGCATGTTACACCCTGCACTTTCATAATGGTGTGCAGGTTAGAAGGCAGCATTAAGGCATAAATGCCTGACCACTATTAGATCTTTTGGGATAGCTGTCAGCTGAATGCCTTGGCTAAGACAGCCCTCTGTGGACAACATGATGAGTCAGTGTTAGGTACATTTAGTCCATGTAGATGCTATGTATACAACACTGAGCTCCTGAAATAAAAGACAGAAGTTTGGTGTGTACCTCCCTGAAAAATAAGCACAGCATGTGTTTATTTTGCTATAAAAGGTACTGTAGCATTATTACTCTTTTTTTATATAAAAATAGTTTTGATCTTTTAAACCTCTACTGCAAAAGTAAGTGAAGAAATAGGCACTTGAATTTGGGTTGTATTGATCATAGGGGAAAACAAGTGCTGATAAGCTGCTGGTTTTCCCTTTTTTTGTTCCTTGATTCTGTGAAAGTGTCTTATTCTCTTGTCTTTATTTTCACTTTTCTCCTTCTATCTTTTACACTTCTGAATGACAACTTACATACTGTTTCACAACACTTCTATGTTGCTTGTGTTGTGTTTCTGGGTAGAAGCTGTATTTTTTCTAGAAGTTAATAAAATGTGGCTAAAAATATTATTCTAGGCAGACAGAGCATAAGCATAATCTTCACATGCTACACATATCTTGACATACATAACAATAACATCACCATCTGTTTATATATATACACTAGTTTTTGTGCAAACATATTTGTAACAACAGTAAGTAGCAGCCTTTTCATATATCTGATTTGTAAACTTCTTCGTTAGAACTATGGTGAAATCAGAAAAATCACAGCACATATAATTTCCTGATGCAACATGCCTTAGACAAGCTTTCACCATGTAATTTATTTTCATATTAAACACCATTGAAAATATAGGCTAAATAACAATTTTGTGTTAATAGTGATAAAGTTACCATACCCATAACAGAGTGACTCTGTTCAGACTACATGCTCTTCAAAATGTCCTTACAGAGGTAGCTGGAGGTAATTGGTCATGGCTAGATGCTTATATTCTCTATAGAGTTTTATATACTCTAGTTTGTCAAAAAGACCATTTGGTTGTTTCTGTTCTTATTTTACTACATGGAAGTATGCTTTCAAGGTAAGAGAAGGTATTCTAGTATACTTGATATTATCTTAGTTGATATTTCATTTTGTTCTTCATGTTACCTCATTACTGACATAAGATACAAGCTGATTCTAAGTCTGGAACATTTTGATTATTGTTCCTGGCCCCGTTATTCTTTTAAAAACAATGTTCTGAGCCTGCTGAGACACTTCAGTTATGACCCTCTTCTCTCCCACCCAAAAAAAAAGAGTTAGATACATGGTAAGGTTATCAGCTGTACAGGTATATTCTTGGTTTAATATTCACATAATTGTGCCAACAACGAAAATTTAACAAAGCTGTATTCCTTCATATTTTTTCGCTCTAGTTTAAAATTGTATCTCGTAATTTATTTTTCAAGAAGTATATACTTATGTCAGCACTGTAAGATTCCCTAATGCATAGTATGAAATTTCAGGATTGAGCCTTTAGGAGACATCCTAAAGGACACATCTGCATCTGTTATACTGGAAATGAAATTCTCTTAATCTGCAGTTACAAATCTCCAGATGGAATCCCATTTTCAGAAGTTCTTAAGTAATCACCATAGTGTTATACAGACAAATATATAGGAATATTTTGTAAAGGCATATATATGTATATATGTGTGCATGTATGCACACACATATACGTTAGTTGGCTAAAAATATTGATTTTGAAGAATACCATGAATTAAGAACCAGTTTTTAATTTAGTTATGGGGTTTTTTTTCAGTTAATACACCTGTAATGTCAGGAAATAATAGAAGTACAGTCCTGGAGGCCTGAATCCTAACTAAATGTACTCAGAAAAGCACTGTTGTGCTGTGTTTATTTTCTTTTTGGTTTTGTGCCTTGAATTAACACTGAGCTCCTGAAAATTATCTCTTGGGAGCACAGTTTCTCTGTAAGGAACGTAAAATGTTTAAACTTCCAGGATTGAAATTAATTTCATTAACAAATTACCTAGTTGATTTTAGCCTGATTTATTTACATTACTAAATATATTACATAGTAATAAACTCACAAATAAAGCTGCTGAATGTTGTACAAGTAGCCAGTACAGTCCTAACTTGATTCTTGATTGAGTCAAGGCCTGCTGTAGTCTTTCACATCTATTCTGTCCTAACATAAGGAGGGGGATGAATAAAGTTGCCATTTGGAACATGACTTTCGCATTAGTAAGTGTATTGCTCAGTGCCTGTATAGATCATTTAACCTCTTCCATATTAAAGAAAAAAAAAAAAAAAAGACAATCTTAAAATATTTTGCAGAAATGGCATAAACCGAAAACATCTGAAATGTATTTCCTACCTGCCTTCATCAATATCTGGTATGAAGGCATCAGTTAGCCTTTTATTCCAGCTAAATACAGTTACCTGAACATTACTCCATGTATATATAAGGTTAAGTTTTTAGACAGCATGATAATGATTATTCTTTTGAAACTAAGAAGAAGCAGAAGTTTAATTGATACTAAAAGTACAAAGTAGATGCAATCTACATTTCATGGGCTTAAGCCTGAGAATGGAGCGGTTTTTCACATCTAGTCCAAGAGCTCTGTAACTTCTGTAGAGCTTGGACATTTTTTCCACTGCTTCTTCATTTTGAACTAGCTGATTATCTGGGTAGCATTGCGTTTTCATATCGTACTGAAGTGCTACCAGGGCAATATTTACAAAATGTGAGCAAATCCATCACCTCTAGTACAATACCTGTCTCACTGTTTTGTCCCAGTACAAATACCCTGAGAAGTCAGTATTTGTCACAGAACTGTTCCAGTTTCACCAGCTAAGCTTTAAAAAATACCCAAATTTGAAAACTGAGTTTAAAGTAATTCTCTATTTTGTGTTAGAATCGGAAGGCTATGGGCATCACAAGGGGCAGTTTGATGACATTAAAATATTTCAGAACACGTTTTTGAATTACAATTAATCTAAATAAGGTCAAACAGTGTATTTCTAAAATAATTGCTCTAATAAAGCAGAATACAGAGGTACTTCAGATTGTCCTTTAGTTGCTGACTTGCTTCATTTTAAATGCTTAAGGCTTCAGCAAGTAATTCTCACATTTTTCTCCCCTTAATGAAATTCATTCTCGCTACTGGCTAGCCATTTATTCCGTTCAAATATTGCATGGCAGAATGCCAGGAACACACTGTTCAACTTTGCTCTAATTGGTGTAATTTTGCATGCAGACAAGAAGTAAAATGAAGACACAACATGCCTGCTAAAATTAGAAGCATCGCTTTTGTATGAGATTTTGTGTGTCTGCGAGCAGAGGCTGTTTTTACTAGGCCTTTGATAGCTGCCTTTTCTGTGCTGTAATTTAGGTGTCAGTATCTGTGGGTTTTTTAGTGCAAGTGTACAAGCTTTCATGAGCTTTCTAGTGTCTTATGTGTTGTGTGTCATGGACAGTGATATGCAGTGATGCACAGATATATTAGTAGCTATCACAAAGGTGCTTTTTGAGTTGCTTTAGCAGGTTTTATCAGCATTTTCATGGCAATACCTATTTCAAAAAAGCAACATAAATATTCATCTCAAGCTGAAAGTTGATACAAATGGATGTGAGCGCAATGATGTTATAGTTAATTACTAACTAAATCACCTTGCGTTAATAAGTAAAATATAATCTCCATTATAATGGCACTTCACTGGAGCTGAACATATTCAGATCAAGTAGGTGCACTTTTTAACAAAACCTGTCAATTTAGTGTGCAATGTTAGGTCTTCTGCCTTCCCAGCAAATCCAGAACCACATCTATTTCCCTATCTGTAGAAACAGAAACACACTTTAAGGATATCTCTCTTTGGCACATCTGAATGTTCATAATCTATGAAGTACATATCCATGCAAATTCTGGCAGCAATGTTCATGCATCCTCTCATTCCTTCATACTTTCAGCTGGATGTCACCCTCCTGTGCCACAACGTGCTCCTAAGAGTGGTGGCCTCTGTTAGGACATGAGCTTCGCTTCTTCTACTTAGACACACTGGAGTCAAGTTGATCTCAGTAGTTCTGACCAACATGCCCCTTCCCAGTCCATCTAATCACACATGTAATAGATCTTCGTTCTCACTTTCCCACTATGTGAAGGGTTAAGATAGATATTTTCCATTCTGTCTCACATCATACTAAAAGAAAACTCTTGCTGGTGCCACGAAAGCAAGCGTTATAGTGTGCACTTGACCAAGGGTGAAATAATTCGTGTCAGTTTCTCCGAGCCAAATTACAGCTCATTCAGTCATGGTTGCTACATGAAGGGAAAGAATACATTTCAAACGTATATTAAAATACTTAGAACAGTGTAAATTTACATAAATAATCCTGACACTTATGGGCACTCACCCTCCATTAAGCAGAGATACTCTCAGCAATGAGGCAAAGCTCATCTATTGCAAAACTTCTTTGTCAGTTCAGGGAAACTTGTCCATCATTACTGTTTAAGTTGAATCCTTTGAGTTCAATCCATCACCTCTCACCTTTTCTATACAGGATTCACTTTTGAAATGTTATTTTGAAAGCTTAAAAAAAAAATAAATCTTTTAAAATTGAAATACAGGAAAGTATGTATCTTTAAGACACTTCAGGAGGAAAACATTGTGAAGAAACAAACACTTGTTTGTTCTGCCTGATCCTGTACCAGAGCTATTACCTCTCAGTCCGGGTGCTTGACATTCAGATTTACTGTCAACAATTTCACCATAACCAGGAACACAGACTTACTGAACAAATCTTTCACCAGTAGTTTCAGACTCCAGTCTTTTTTCGTGTATGTAGAGGCAGAAATCAAAAACATGAGATCTGTTCTGTTCATGTCACATACAGACAGATTTCATCCATCAGAGCACACTGCTCTTCACCTGTTTTCCCCTTTCAGTAGATGCAATGACATGGAAAATGCTCTTTTCTCTTTTTTTCTAGATGGAATGGGCCGAGTCCTTGCTCAAGATGTATATGCAAAAGATAATCTACCACCATTTCCAGCATCAGTAAAAGACGGCTACGCTGTCAGAGGTAAACACTCACTTTGTGGACTTGCAGTATAATGTCTGTAAAACCACTTTATAACATGCTACTTCACCTGTTTTGGATCCAGCAATGGTTACTATGGTTGAGATCTGATTCAGATACTTGATGGAGGCACAGTTATGTAGAACGCAACTATCTTGAAGGAAGACCACAAAGTTGAATTCAGATTTTTAAGTGGATATATGCGTACATATGCATGTATGCTCATAGACATGCACCTATGTTACTAGTGAGTTTCTTGGAAACTTAAAGAACTCAGGAAAGTAATAGAACATGTATTTCTAAATGACAGATTCTTCTTCTATTCCACTGTTTTTGATTTAATCAGGAATTTCTTACATATTTCTCACTTTGTTGAACTGTCACAGATCCAGCTTCCTATTTGTGAATTGTTTTATGATTGCACTAGGGAATTTTTAAAAATACATATCAGAGTGTACTCTCTTGGAGGCACCTCAAAAGAAAAACTAATTTTTACTTGGAAGATATTGTGGTTGCTATGTATAAAAAAGTGAGTAGTGTGACTTTATGGAACAAGTAGTGAGTAGTTCCCAGGAGACCTGAATCCATCCTTTGCTTTGCCACTAGGTGCTGCGTGATTTTAAGTAAGTTATTTCTCTGTGCATCAGTTTTTTCTCTTTGTAAAGTAAGACTAATGATATTTGCCTGTAGATACCTGTGGAGCAAAATTAAAATATATATGATTCAACATCATACCAGTAGTGATTTCATTGTGGCAGGGGTTGAATCATTGTAACACCATGTTGAAATATGGACACAATAGCCAACTTTCTTCTAGGGACATTAAAATGTGGTTTTTGTTAGTGGCAGCTGAAACAACAGAAAGTAACTGTCCATGAAATAGACTGTCTGCAAACCCATACAATGGATGTGGTCCAATACCTTCCCCATGGATTTGTTATAAAAATAAAATTCCAGGTCTACAAGACTAGTTTGACTGCAGCTGTCAGTCATCTGTGTGTGAGAGATAGGCAAACCAAAATGACCAGTAATAGCAGCAAGGGAATGCAGATGTAGCCAGAGAAATAGAGGTATTGTAACACTGAGAAAAGCTGAGAGAGGGAGCTCTCAGTAGAATGCTGACTGACAAGAGCCTTGGGAATCAAGCAAATGCTGTCTTGCAACCTGATTGCTACAAAGTAAGGGAAAGCACAAGTACAGCCTCAGTAAACACACAGAATGAACAGAAGGATCATGAACTCTGTCTTCAACAACTTCTGTCAAAACCAACACAGAAGACTCTAGTTTTTTTGGTGGATTTGAATAGAGTAAGAGTAAGGTACTTGAATGTGTCCAGGGGAAGGTAACAAAGCTGGTGGAAGGGCTGGAAGGAACGTCCTGTGAGGAGGAGCTGAGGACTTTGGGCTTGTCTAGTTTGGAGAATAGGAGGCCTGAGGGGCAACCTCAGGGCTCTCTGCAGCTTCCCGAGGAGGGGACATGGAGAGGAAGCTGCTGAGCTCTTCTCCCTGACATCCAGTGACAGGATGTGTGGGAATGGTTCAAACCTGTGCCAGGGGAGGTTCAGACTGGACATTAGGAAGCATTGCTTTACCAAGAGGTTGGTCAAACACTGGAACAAGCTTCCTAGAGAAGTGGTTGATGCCCCAAGCCATCAGTGTTGAAGAGGCATTTGGACACCGCCCTTGACGACTGGCTTTAACTTGGTCAGCCCTGAAGTGGTCAGGCAGTGGGACTAGACGATCATTGTAGGTCCCTTCCAACTGAAACAGTCGGTTCTATTCTATTCTTATTGCTCTTGTAGGCCTGTTATCTCAGGATATGAGAAACAAAGCTTGTAGGCAGAGATAATACTGACTACATTAACAGATACTTTTTACAAAAAAATAAATTATTACCTTTCAGTCCAATAAACCTGTCTGCCCAAAACCTTGTCCACTTTCTTCAAACTCTATCAGTTGGACCTCACCTATAAACGTTGTTTCTGTATCAATATTAATGGGGAAATAAAATCTAATTCAGTAACATTATATCAGGTTTAAAATAATTGTGCTATTAGGAATTTTTTTCTCTTCTTTTCTCTGGATCATCCCAGTGCATTTTTTTCAGTGACAGTCTGACAACTGTATTCAGTAGTATTATATGCATTATTCAAAGACAAGTAGCTGAAGAGTCCTTTTCCACTTCCTTATTTTAGAATTTGTTCTAAAGCTCATAGATTAGGCTCTTTGATAGACTTTTAAAGTTAAGTTAATCATTAGTCTTCAAACATGTCTAAGTACCATAGATCATAATCTGCAGAGTAGCAGCTGATGTATGAGTACAAATGTAATAACTCATTATACAGACTGCATGAGCATCCTTCCTGAAAGCACTTCTCAATACGATAAGGTTATCTAGCTGTAAATTCAGAGCTTTTGAAATGAAACAGAAGGTATTAAGGTAAAGGTTGTCACTGATTAGACTTCAGCTCTGATAAGTCAACATTTGACAGTTACAGATTTAAAATGAATAAAAGGACATATTTAAATGTGGTCATATGAACCCAGTTTGTCTGAATACTCTTGACAGCATGCCTGCTGTACTTGGATAGGCAGAGTTGTTTGTGCTCCATATGTGCTTCACACTAAAGTAGAGTCTATAATGCCACTAGGACCTTTGAAGCAGAAACTTGGCACCATTACTAATGGAGCTTTTTGTTGTACCTGTAAAAATACAGATTTGGTTAAATTAGAAGTCCTGGATACCTTCGGTTTGTTAAATCCATGATCTCCAATTTTTGCTATTCAGAATGGCTTCAGTGAAAGGTATAAGGTAACTAGTTCAGTGCTACCTCCTAAAATTACAAAAAGGGGCAGAACCCAGACTTCTAATGTGGTGGTCCAAGTTGCATTATATTAGCCCTATTGCTCTTCAGAAAATGTATGAAAATGTATGGTCGTCTACCCAGTCTGTAACCACTGTGCTTGTCCACACTTTGGTCCAAAGGCAGAAATAGAATCTAGAAATGTCAATATTCCATTGTTGTCTAGAAAAAAATGTAGGTAATACTTACAAAATATGTGATTCCACTGTGTTAGTTTCACATAGAAAAGATTGGCTCATGGCAGACATTTGTATAAAAATAAACTCATGAACACTCTTAAGTCTTTGTTATTAATATAATTCCTCCTAATCTCCCTTTACTTGATCCCATATTCCTCAGAAATTTTTGGTTAAAAGTACTGTAGAACCGTTACTTTTCAAAATAATAAACACAACTTAAAGGACCTAAAATGTTTTCCAACTTTTAAAAACTGTGTTATGCTGACACTGAAGAATTGAATCTTAGATCATTCTTTGCTGTTGTTTGTTTTGATTCAGCCTTTACCGTTTGCATTGTCTATCTTAACAGCTGCTGATGGCCCAGGAGATCGATTCATCATAGGAGAATCCCAGGCTGGTGAGCAGGTGAGCACAATTTCTTTTCTCTTTTTTTTAATGTATTTTTCTTTTGTAAGATATTGCTTTGTATTTTTACAAGCCTTGCTAGTGCTACAAAACTCAATATTCTTGGAGGTGGTGTGAAGTAGGACACAGCTGTACTTAGCCTCCTGCTCTGTGCCTTGGGATATGATTTCAGAAGTGAGGTAGTGCAGTTACATAAGAAACTAACAAGGATATCCCAAAATACTTCAGAGCCTGGTGCCGACATATCCGATAGGCATGCACCCAGTAATGTTCTACGGTAGTACAATGGTAGAGGACATAAGGTTTCTAGTGACATTACAATTCATAAACAGAGAAAAGCAAGATTTAACCCCTTCCAGCTGACAGATTTTAAAAGGAATGTCAGCCCAAAAACTGTTCCCACCAGCTGCTTGCATTATTCACACCGATACCTGCAAAACAAAGTGCAAGAATTTTGTACGAAGCCTTTAAAGGTAGGTAGTGATCAGAACAATCTAGAGGAAGCCTGGAAGCAGCCTAGTGTGCAGTATTGCTCCTTTTCTGTTTGTTAAATCAAAAGAGTGTTTGCACATCTTAGCAGATAACGTGGATTGAATTTTAAACCAAGTCGGGGCAGTACCCATTCATGACCTGTTGTGCTGTATGAATATATCATTAATGGACACGATTTGGGATTTGCTCTCAAACTCGAGTACGTTTGATAAGTTCCTATACTAAAATTCAGGTGATTGGAAAAAAAATCAGTTGTATTCAACCACATTTTTATTCTGTCCATTTAATTATACCTTCTACCTTATTTTCAGGAGAGCATGGGTTAATTCAAATGTTTCTCAGGCTATTTCAAGTCCCAGTTTATAATTCTGTGTATTGTATATGAAATTATGCAGAAATAGAATAAGTAACAGGCAAAAAAAAAAGGACTGATTGGTTTTAATGAGGATTTTACAGTGTGGACGTTTCAACTGCAAAATAAAAAAGTCTTGAGTAAAATGGATGCATTTCAGAAGTTTTTTGGGTTTTAAAAGTATTACCAGTTGCAAGATTGTTCCATTTTTTAAAAAATGGAGCTGAACTGCCTCTAAAACTATAATAAACATTTAATTTGGCTGATCATGATAGTTACAGAGAACTGTGAAAATAATTTTTGCAGTTGTTCCCATCCATCGGCATGAATTATACTTTGGTATGACAGATATCTTCTCAATACTGATATTCACATGAACTTAGGCTAATGAATGTTATAAAAAATATGTAAAATTACTTTAAACCTTAAAAAAGTAAACTAATGAATTTTGCCTGCCTTGGATTTTTAGGTCTTCTGTCTGCATTTTTGTGGATTGGTCCACAATCCAAAAAGACTGACAACTATTTCTACAGTTCTTTTTATGGTCACTATAAAATGGAAGAACCAGCAGAGCAACCTGCTGAATTATCACTCCTGTCATTATTCACCTATCATCAATATTATCATTTTGCTAGTTAAAAAATGTCACAGCACAGCGGTGCTTAAAAACAGTACTGCTGAAGCTGTGTCTAATGGGGAGAACTGCCCACAGGTCTACAGCGTTTCAGTGTCCTAATCAGTTCAGCCGGTTTGTACAAAGGATAAAAGGGCAAATGGGAGCTTTTTTCCGTCCTACAAAATTCAAGCTCTCAAAATTGTCTCTCTACAGAGACAGTCTGTCCTCCCACATTAGTAGGAATGGGAAACCTCTCTGGCAATAAACAAAAATTGCGTGGGAGGAGGCGCATAGAGAATAATTCTGAGAATACCAGTGGCAAGTTAGAAAAATGAGACTGTTGACCTCTGAATAATTGGTCAAAGTTTTGTTCTTGGGCCACAGATCTTCAGGTTCATCTCCTTCCCAAGAAATTATTTATAGCCTTGGAAGGCTCCTCAGTCTCATTTCACCCTTCAGTCACTCTCAGCAGCAACATTCTGCTTTTCATGTTACAGACCAATTAACAGAATGATTCACAGCAGGGAGTTCAAAATAGGTTTAGATTTGGCTCCTCCTGTAGGGAAAGAGGTTATGTAAATGCTATGTACAGAGGAAGAAAAAGGGACTGAGAACTGCAGAGAGGCCATATAGCCAAGTTGGACATTTCTGTATCAATCTATAAATTGTGTGTTATTTTCTGATTTACATTTCCAGATGGTAGTGTTACTGTTAACAACCATTTTTTATTTTCTACTGAAGAGAACTTTCAGACACTGTCCTGCTTTGGGGAGGTTAGGGCACATTTGAAAGTACTAGTCACAAGCCATCAACTTGGCTTCTCTGTGAAAACCTCAGCCTTGGGCAGCAATGGTTTTCTTCCTATAGACTTGCATAGCTGGAGCTTAGCATTTTGTACAAGTCTTTCTAAAGACATCTGTAGCAGGCACTGGGACTAACCAGCTACAATATAGGATGGAAACCTTCGCATTAACTTGGCCCTTTTTACAGAAAGTATTGAAAATCACACAGGAGAAGTGTAGTTATGTGCAAGAGAAAATGCCTGAGGTGAGGGCCGTGCTTGATAGATTATTTCTTGGTTTTATTCAGTGACTAACATAAAATAGATTATCAATGATTAAGGCAAAGGGCAGAACCCAGTACTGCCCTATTCCACGGAAATGTGGGATTTCCAAGGCCTTTAAAAGAGCTTCTGTGAAATTGTTGTACATTATTATGCTTTCTGAGAAGGAATAATTTCTTAATAGTCTCTAGCATAAAAGAACACAGCCCTGGAGATTTATGTGGAAATCTGATGGTTGACTTTTGTTCATAAAGTTAATCTGATTGAATTCTCAAAGGACAAAAAGGAAATTAAACATATGAGCAACACAACCAATTCTAAAAGCCACAGTTCTTGTATCATAAAATTGTTTAAATGTTTCACATCATTACATCTCAAAAAATTAACTCATCTAGTAATAAACTGCAAAAGTATGGATAGTAACAGCACATTTTATCCCCATGGGCACTGCTTTCTGGAAGAGTTGTAGACATTTGTATTCTTCTTACGGCCCAAAAAATGCATTTTAAATGGGAAGATTTTTTAATGGAATGCATTTTTCCTGTGGAAATCATCACTAAAGGCATCCATACTTTAACAAGTTCAAAACAATGTTACCTGTTTGTAATGTACCTGTGGACTATATGTGCAACAATATGCAGAAGAGCTCCCATGATCCAATGCACAAGCTTTGCCCTGTGCGGCATTTGTTTTCATAAAAGTGAAAATAACACACCAGACAGGATTATTTTAACTTTTAAGCCTTTTCAGTATAAATGGCAGCATCTCAGCTGTTCATCCACAGCTCCTTACATAGTCTGTGCTGGCTTCTGTCCCGATGACTAACCTTTGAAACACACACATTTCAAATTAACAGTTTTCGGAGGTTATGGCAGCACTGAAATGGAGTAGAAGAATGGGCAAGGCAAACACAGCTTTGTGCAGCTGAAACATTGACCACTGGTCTGGAGTTTGCAGATGTCTGAAGGGCGTCCTGTCAAAAGTCATGGAGTGATTGACGTCTGGGTGGGAGCGGGGAACAGCGCTTGGGCAGTGCTGCTTGCAGGTCCGTGGGCTGCTATCAAATACGGCTCATCACATGCTATGGGGTCCTGGACATATTCCAGTGCTGCATATGGGATATAGAGTCAGTCTGCACATGAACTATACATGTGACATGTACAGAAAGTGTTTGTCTTATCACAGCTGTGTTGATCGGTGTGTAGCACATGTTCATGAATAACAGTAAAGCCTAAATTAGTTGGGCTCAATAAAGTGCTCTGGAAATCAAGCACTCATAGGCCAGCAATGAAATTTCAGTCATCATAAAAGCTTCTTTTAGTCACATTTTTAAAGGATTTTTATTTTAGTTATTTATTTCTTAAGTGGTTATGGTCAAATTGTAATTTTACTCTGGATTTTGAAAAGTATGTATTAAAATAGGCTGCCTGGTGAGAAATTTTATTAAAACCATGTCATTTGTTTTGTCATGTTGTTCTGTTGTTCTGATATATTCTCTATTGTTTGTATTGCTTGTGCTGAAACTTTGTAATGAACTGTGACTTTCCATAATTGTAGAATGCTATCAATTTTAGGCTTTGATAATCTGCTCCTCACAAAGATGGATATTCAATGTGAACTAGTGTTGAGCTGTGTCTCAGTCTCAGGAAATCTGCTTAAAAATGAAGCAGCTGGTTACATTACTGACAAGATGCTGCGTTGCCATTTATAGTGTGCTGGTAAAACAAAATGGAACAAAACCCAAACCAAACCAAATCAATGAAATTTCAACCCTGGGAACCAGAGTACTCTGTGAAAATATTTATGTACAGAGAACGACTAGATTTTTGCTCATGTAATCTTCCAGAAGGTCACCATCTAGCTGTTATAGTTCTGAGCCAGTTATTTTTCTGAGCCAACCAGAGTATCAGTATATTGCTTCTTCTGAAATTTATTTTTGTGGTAGAAAACTAAGGGGAAAAATGTGAAGCCACCTAATATGTGACCATGTAAAAAAAAACAGATCTGAAGTAATGGCCTAGTAATCTTCAGATACATTGGAGTTTATACCTGCTGATATCGCTAGCAGTATATCAAGTCATGCCACAAATAAGAATTTTAGTCTTCCAGATTACTTCCATAAAGTTCAGATGGTTTGAGATTTATATTTTCAAAAGTAAATTGATTTTTATTTGTTCATTTTTCAGCCGACTCAGACTGTGATGCCTGGTCAGGTAATGCGCGTTACAACCGGTGCTCCAATTCCATGTGGTGCTGATGCAGTGGTGCAAGTGGAAGATACAGAGCTCATCAGGGAGTCAGATGATGTGAGTCACAAGTTAAAACTCATTTTTCTTCTGTGTGCAGCAGAAAATGGCTCCTGATACAATCCTGTAAATATGAAAGATAGTCTTACAGAAAAGCTGTTCTGCTAATTTCAGAAGTTTAAGGACTTTCACATCAGTTCCTGGTGACAATTCTACTCACTTTTTCAGGCTGTGATAGCAGTACCCCAGACCTACCTGTCCTGACATTGATTTTTCATCATAGTTGTTGAATGCTGACACTAAGGTATTTGGGAGCATTATCTCAGTGAAAGGAAAAGGCTTCCTGGAGATCCATAACTACAGTCCAATTTGAGTGTCTACCGCATTCACATTTTAAAATACAGAGTAGTGGCAATCAAACAGTATATTTCTTTCTTTTCTACTGAGTTCACATTTAGCAGTAGAGCAGTCTTCTTTGTATTTCAGGCTTCTCCTGAAACTCAGCAAGATGAGGATTTTAAAAGTTCTCCTAAACTTACCAAGTAAGAAGGGGAAAATTTTTTTTTTAAGTATGTATTGATACCAGCATAATGCATTGAAATATTACAGTGTGCATTACTGCTGATGTAGTTAAAGCAGAATATGATTTTCTGTGGGAAACTGAACTCTTTTAAGCGCTCCAAAATCTATGAGATGACTTGGGTTAATTTGAACTATGTTATAAAGATGGTTCTGTATTATCAGAATTGGTCTCATTTCAGCGAAGGTGAATTTGGTGGATTTTAAACAATATGTCCTATGTACATAGCTTACAATAAATGCATATAATTAGAATAAGGGTTTTTATCATGTAACAGGGGAAGTAGGTGCCCCCCAGGTTTTTTAATCCGTGACTAAGTGTATTCAATAGACCTATATGCTCCTGTAAAATGAGAAAATTACTGAACTTAAGACCTCTGAAAACCAGGAAATGAATAAGGTTCATATTCCTCCAGAACATAATTTTAACTGTGTTTAATTTGAACAGATTTTCCAGCATATCTGTCATGGAGGCACCCCGAGGTTAGTTTAAGGGACAAGAGGGTAAACTGGTGAGAAACAGGGTTTTAGCACTCCAAAAGTGACTTAAGTACAGGTTCAGATATCAGTTGAGGAAAATTACTAAGGGGCAGCAACTAATACAACAGGAGGTCCACAGTGTCCATACACATGACTTCACCAGAAATAATGCCGGAGCCGCCCCTGAGTCCAGGAAGAGCACACACTTGCCTGATACAGTGTGGGATTATTTTAAAGAGATACACGTACTCGTATTGAGTACAGGAAGTGTACACTCGCGATTCTGCGAGGGTAAATTTATAGTACACTCGCAATCCTGCAAGGAGAAATATACATGCAAATGTGCACTGAATATTACACATGTCCACGGAAAGTATAAATACACGTGCAATTGTGCACGGAAAGTAGATACAGTCGCAATCCAATTTTACTTACACACGTGGCAGCAAGGCAAGCGCAGTCTCAGTCCCGGGGAGGGGTTGCCCGTGGCTCCTGGCGGCAGTGGCTCAGCTCGTAACTCCAAGAGATAGTGCGTAAGCCGCACCTCTCAATGAGAGTCCCGTTTTTTTTTTATAGGCTGATCAGATCTGACTGTGGGCATTCCAGAAGCTTCTCTGCACCCCCACCCTGGCTGTGGGTGCCCCTGAAGCCTCCAAACGTCCCCCAGACTGGCCGCGGGCGCCCAGCGGCTCCTGGTGCCTTGGCACTCCCTTCTCCTAACGGCCCTGGCCAGGGTGCTCTGGGGCCAAACAGAAGAAGCTGTTAGCCTCAAACAGCAGAGAGAGTGAGATGTGTCTACTCCTTCCATATCGAAGGAAGGAAGGGGAGAGAGGGAGGTTTGCATTCTGCCACAATATCTATCAGTCTTATTCGTGCACTACCTTACACATGCTGCAAAATACCACAGAAGAGATATGAGTACTGTGATACTAATTCTGTACTCACCGTTTTCTTAACACAGTAAAATGTGGTTTTTGATGAAGCACAAGAGTTATCTGTAGACAATTGTATCCCTAACAGTCCATCTAAGACTTCCTAAATATTATCCTCTCTTTCTTTGTGTTCAGAGAATTCCTTCTGAATCATTACCTTCACTTACCCAGCTGTGATTTCAGGACACTATCGTCATGTTTTCCATCATCTGACAGATTTTAAGGCAAGAAGATACATCTCTTATTGACACAACATCCCAGTTCAGTTTTGGAATGAAGTGAGTGCGTGGTTCTCTGCTCACATCAGCCTTTGCTCCTCTGCTGCTGTTCCAACAAGCTGTTCCACTTCACTGTAGCTCTAAGCCAGCATTGCGACCACAGCTGGGGCGTAAGCAGATGAATTCTGGCGTTCAAAGCTGATGAAGACAGTGAAAGCTGAAACATACTCTCATCCTTTCTCATGCCTTATTACTGTAAATGCATAGATTTTTACATCGGATGATGTCAGCAAGCTGTTTAGGCTGGCGTTCTTCCTAACAGAGAATTTATGGAGTCAGTCCTGCTTTGAGGTTACAGATGTGTATGTGTAGATTATATCTTCCCATAAAATACACCATTGCCTTCATTGCTTGTTAATCATTCCATTAGCCTTGATGAGCAAGTTTTCTGTGGCCACTGCCCACCTCATCATGACAGGACTATCATTGCAGAGCAAAATACATGATAACCTGTTATTTTCTACTTCTCTGGATGACTGTCTTCTTGGATTCCACGTTTCTGTGCGTGTTTTCTTCTGCATATGAGAACAGGTTATCTGGCTATGTGCTTAAACTCTGAATTTTTTAGCAAATGGTCAGCCACCTTCAGCTTCTTTTCGTGCCTTTAAGTCTGAGGTAAAACTCTTCAGTTTCTACTTGTCCTTGAATATGCTACTCTTCTAATCTTGTACATAAATAATTGTTACAGTTTAAGTAATGTGTTACTTTCCTCTCTTTTTTCATGCCTGGGTGGCTACATATTTCAAGAATATTTTTCTTTTTAATGTTAAGAACTCCTTAGGGCTGGGATTTAACTGAAATGAAATCTCTACCATCTGAAAAATGTTCTTCTGAAAAGCCAGACAGTAGTTTTAAAAGGAATTTCTTGAGCTCTAGTTGTGGTAGCAGTACTTAAATATCATAGCAAGCATTCTCCAAATGACTGTAGAAGTCACAGGACTGAAAGGAATTGCATCTATCCAGCAGGCAGAAAAATTCTCATCGACTCTCCAAATGCAGTCATTGAGAAACTGATCTGTGCAAAACCATGTCTATGCCCTTTTCATTTTGAGTCTTTATGTCACCTTGTGGGGAAAAAGGAGGCCAATGTGATCAATCAAAGCAAAGATGGAGCATCAGTATATCAGTATCGATGCTGGCTGTTTACAACCATCAGAGTAAACCACTCATAGTTCAAAATATATTATTATAGAGCAAGAAGAATGCTGCCTGATATACACCAAATGGAAGATGTTCTCAGCATAATGCCATAGCTCCCTGCAAGCCACCTCTAGCCACCTTGAATTATCTTGTATTCTTAAAGTGTTCTGGGAGGTCCATCGGTTACGTAAATAGCAATCTCCTCACATCACCACTTCATCCCCAGCCACACTTTCGCCAGTGATTTTCAAGCCCGGGATTACTAAATTACTCAAAGGTCTTCATAGTCCAGGAGTCCAAACAGGACCTTTGCTATTACTCAGGTGTATCGTTGGCACTCCTCTTGATTCCATAGAAACTTCCTAGCTATCTTTAAATGTTTTCAAAGATACAAAAGGTTCAAATCTTTATATGCGGCAACCATCCCCAGAGTGTCATAAAAAGAAAACAATTCTTAGCTTAACCATTGCCCCAGATTTTCATCACAAGCCTGAAGTGTCTTTTACAGCTTCAGATGGAGATAAGGGAAATAAAAGGACATCCTGAGCATCAACACAGCCATTTTAGGCACTAGCAGCGAAAAATAGTCTCTTCTCCTGTACAAGAGGAGCAGGTATAAAAGAAACAGAACTTGCATTAACAGCATATTTTGAAAATACTGTGATAAAGTAAGAAAACAGTTTTTTCAGGGTTGATGTTTTTGTTCTTCATTTCCTGTTTTCCAAGGGTTTAAATATATTATTTAAATTTATTTTCAATTATTTATAAAATGTATTTATTTTAGACATTTATTTGTAATTTTTATTTATTTATTTTTCACAGAGGCAAACAGAATCACAATCTGTATCAACACATTCATTAAGTTTAACTTTGGCGCCTTTAATTTAATGCAGTTCGTCTGAACTCAGCAAATTCAGTCCGAATCACCTTTTGGAAAAGAGACAAGTCCCAGTGTCCTATACACACTCTAGTTCCTGTAAAAATTCCAAATGATAATGACATGCCTTGTTTGTCTTGTAATATTAGTGTCTGATTTGAGGTACTTAAAATATGAGGTACTACATGGTAATATAAGCACAAAATCTTTTCCAATCTCAGTGTAGATTTAGTGCTAGTGACAGACTGGCACTATCTCAGTGTAGGTCATATGCCATTTTTTGGCATTGAATGAATTTCCAAAGCATCGTAATTCAGAAGTAAACACAAATATTAAAGTAGGCATGAGACTTTTCAGGCCACTGTCTCTTGTTCACAGTAAATAAATATGATGAATAAGCCTCATTCTGTTTTGTAGAAAGCTCTCAAGTAGGAGTTTCCACTACAGGAATCTACATTAAAAAACCCTGAAAAAGTTAGAGCATATAGCTTCTTCCCACCTTTCTGCAGAAGTAGTGGCATATTGTCTGGCAGACTACTGATCTTTTTGAAATGCCATCCTTGAAATTGTTCAAGCAGATCAAGTTGGCTGAGAGGAGTAGAAGGAATCCACTCAGTATACCAGACCTACAAACAAACACAGGATGTAACATAGGAAAGATATATAAGCAGAAGGATCATTTAAAAAAGGAAGGTAAAACGATGTATTTATTCTGTGCTGGTTCTTCCCTGGTGACTTCATGAAAGAGATACTTTCTTATAAAGGTCTTCAGGTTTAGCACACATTGTGTTACAATCTTGACACACACACCAGGAGAACAGTGATGATGCTTAAACCCTAAGGTCTCAGTGCAATGAGTACTGTCAGCTGCGTAGACTTCTGAGAACTTCAAACTGATTAATCTTTCTTGAATAGCCCAGCTGACCATATTTGATCTTTTTGTTTTTGTAGGGCACTGAAGAACTAGAGGTTCGAATCCTGGTGCAGGCTCGACCAGGCCAAGATATCAGGTCTGTAAACAACTAACTTCATAAATAGTAAAATATCTCTGTAAGGAATAGAAGGGCTGATAATTTTTATAGTTGTTGTTTGACTATAAGTAGTACTGACATTTTGACAAGCTGAGTAATGAACATCCCTGGACACTCCTTACCTGGAGCAGGACCAATCAAGGAAAGATACTTTCAAGCCCATTCTGATTTTATTTTCTTTTTTCTTCTGTGCTATGATTTTCAGACCCATAGGACATGACATTAAAAGAGGTGAATGTGTGCTGGCTAAAGGAACCCACATGGGTCCATCTGAGATTGGTCTCTTAGCAACTGTTGGAGTAACTGAAGTAGAAGTTAACAAGTTTCCAGTGGTTGCAGTCATGTCAACAGGGAATGAGGTAAGAAAAGTATGTTTAAAATCAAGGTCCGAATTACTATATCTTCTTTGGGACAGGTATAGTGTTTTGGATAGTGACTTCCACTCTGTTCCCAAGTAGAATCACTTTCTGAGCTGCAGCTCATACTGACATGAGGTTCTTTGTGAGTGATCGGCTCTTCGTGTTTACTCCCTCGAAGGCTCTCTCACAAGTCTCACACACTGTCTTAGCCAAAATTTTGGTAATGTATCCAACCACGTGCCAGCTGCTTTCCTCCTGTCAGCAAGGGAGTACCTGAGGGGTACTGAAGGGTGTAATTCATGCTGTCAGTCATGACTAGAAGAGTAATTTCTTTTGAGCAGCACTCCTCTGTAGCTGTAGTGGAAATGGCAGATAACCTGTCTCCGAAAGCTGAATAGTCTTAGCAAATACCTTGCTGCAGTATTGTGCCTTAATATTTTTTTAATTAGTAGCACATGTTGAAATCCAGACAATTTCCTGTTGGTAGAACTCCAGACCAGCTTGCTAATTGTTTTGTCTTAACTACATCAGAAAAAGCACGTTCAAGATTAACTTAATTTACTAATTTTACATATGCTGGCCAGCAACTAAACACCCACACAGCTGCTCGTTCATTCCTTCCCGCAGCAGGACAGAGAGACCAGAGAGACTAGGAAGAGCAAAAGCAAAAGAATGTGTGGGTTGAGATAAAGTCAGTTTGAAATTTAAAGACAGTTTGACCTATAATTATGACTGTCCTTTGACACAAACTTTTTAAAGTCCAGACACAAACATAAACCCAATAGCTGTCTTTTCACACAGCTTGAATATGTCAAATTTTGAAAGATTTTGAAAACTTCTAATATGTTTAATTTTGTCATCTGGTGGAGTCCTTACAACTTCCACAACCCCAGTGAAGGTTACTGGGTACTGTGGGTGGCTGAGGCCAGCCTCGCTGGGACCAAATCTTGCCAGACTGCGTAACACAGAGAGGGTCTGTCATGCAAGAAACATGCCGCTAACCGAAGAACAAATCTAAAGAGCTACAAGGATTATAGGTCATGATTTTCTAAATAGTGTTTTCCATGTGACTGAATGTTCTTGTTTATCATTAAAGGGTCTCTTACTGATGTGGGCACTCTCAATGGCATCATGTGTTCAAAAAGATCCTGCAGAGTGGGTTTCTTAATCAGCCTGGGAAACCTTCACAGAAATAGAGCTGCTAGCCAAAGCATCAAAATTTAGCCATACTCCCTTTTTCATTATTCTTATCTGACTACCTAACACTGTTGCTGCAATTTTGACAGATACATTCTTCTTACCTCCTGTCAATATTGTGTTATCCTTCTGTGTCCTATGAAAGTATTCCTCATACATGTAGAATATATGTTTACATATGTATGTTTTGTGGTTTAACTTCCAAAATATGTAACACATGTAAAGCAATTGCCATGATACTATCTTGAAAGAAAGCTTTTCCTCTAGAATGGTAATTGCTATAAGAACCCAGCTTGAAGTTTCTAGTATTCCAAAATAGGTTGATGTATTTAAAAAACATCTTTACTGGTAAGCAGACAATGAACTTCAAAATTTCTTTTAACACTTTCAGTCTGGTTAGCAACATCGATGAAGTTCCTTTAAAAGCATTTAAATAGAAGCAATAACTTGGAAACATAAAGTTTGTGTTCTGATTTCTAATGTTTGAGATTAGAAGCCAGGTTCTGATAAGGAGAAAGAAGGTTTTGCAGACATGAACCAATAGAAACAATCTAAGCAATGTGGAGGATTGGACTAAGCAAGCACATTATATATCTTATTAATTCAAATTCACTAAATTACTTTACACATATTTATGATAGGTGTCTAAGAGTATCCTGTCCAGTCCAAAGAACAAACTTCTCACTTGAGTAAAGGCACAGTATTCCAAGGAGACTGACTGGGGGGGGTGTTTCTGGTTTTATAGCTACTGAATCCTGAAGATGACCTCTTGCCAGGAAAGATTCGGGACAGTAACCGTTCAACTCTCCTAGCTACAATCCAAGAACATGGCTATCCAACAATCAACTTGGGAATTGTGGGAGATAAGTAAGTACGACGTGTTAGTAAAGATGTCACTTCATATTCATGCGGTGCACTTTATGGCATCCATGGAGAAAAATAAATACCAGAGAAAATGTCACTCATTTCAGGCGTCTCAGGGTTGTGACAGGGCACATCTTGGAGAAGATATTTTACCCTTTTTATTAGAGAAATAAATAAGTCTATTCTTATATTAAGAGGAATCATTTGATAATTTTTTTATTGAATGGTGTTTATCTTGTTTTGCCTTCTGTTTCATGAAACATCTGTTACTGCTGCAAATTGAATTTATTGCTGCAGCGTTATCACAAGCATTATATTTAATACATATAAGAGGAGCCAATTCTACAGCAACTATAATTTTTTGTGATCCATTAAAGGGAGAAGGAAAGTTTCTCTCAGAGTTTATTTTCCATGCCAAAATTAATTTAAAGTATAAAATTTTGTCATATTCTGAGTAACTGTCTTTTGGGGAAGGCCTCACTGCTGGAAGTTGCTCAACATTTCCAGAAATACATCAAATAATTTAAAAGAATCAATTTATTTTTCCTTTACTGTTCTCTCTACTTTGATTGCCACAGAGCAGTACCCTGTGATCAGCCTTTCTTTTCATGTGACAGTGATTGCTCCTTGTTTCCCAGTGGCAGTGAAGTCTCATCTCCTGTTGAGAGCTCTAGGATAAGTGATTGAATTGTTCAGTCTTTTGTCCTTTGCAAGATGGTGCAATGGCTATCACCCATGGCTTGAGTTTCTCAGCGTAACATATTTCCTCAGTTTATAGAGCCCCAAAAGCTTTGAACCAGTTTTCATGTTTCTCATTTTGCATATCAAACTGACAGATTTGGTTTAGTAGGAAGTTGTTTGGGTTTACCTCCACCTGTTTGAGAAGAAGGGTATTCCTTGTGAGTAGGTAAAAGTGAGGCCAGTTCAGAAGGAAAAAAAACCCAGCACCTACATTTCACATTGATGGATGACAAAATTCCCGAGCAAGGAGATAAGGTTACTGCTAGGGAATAAGGGAATAGCTAATTTCAAAACCAGTCTTCCCCAGTGCAGGATTGAATAGAAAACACCACTAGCTTGACAGAAATTATGTGAATGGACCAACCACTGTGTGGTCTTGTGATATGTGAAGCAACCTGGCTGCTGGCTCCAGGAAATGCAGTTGTACTGGAAGTGTTCATACTGGGAATGTGACATAGCAAGTGCTGTGCTTGTTGTGATCTTGGGGAAAGCAAACCCTTCTGGATACTGTCACTGCATCCAGGCACCATTTTGGTTTCTCTGGACTGGCAAACCTCCATGGCTGTTCCAGATAAAAATGAGTATCTAAAACCTCCTGCCTGTGAATGCTGCCAATTTCAGGTGGAGATTTCTTGCAAACAGAGTCTAAACTCATGAGGTTGTTCTTTCCAGAAATGGTAACTAAATGTTCTGCATCTCTAGAGTGCTTCCTTATATTATAAGGACCTTTTTAGTCTTCAAAACACAGTTAGTGAAATTCTCAAATAAAAGTATTATAACCAGGATCAGGTTCTGTTACAGATTTAGAAAAAGGCCGTTAATGCTGGTCAGCTACTGAGAGTCACCCCTACATAAAAGAAGGGTTGACAAAGTTTTTCTTCAACAAAATATTGAAATATTGAAGGTGGAACTTTTTGCCATCTGCCTGACCAAAAGCTACTGTGGCTGTCTTCAATGTTGCTGTCAACATCAACATACATACTGTCATTAGCAATGGAAAAGATGCTTTCCCTAGAACAGCTTTCTGATAGCCCTCTGGCAAAAGAAGAATCTAAAGTTTGTTCTTTATGGCCTTGTCCTAACCAAATAGGTATAGTCTCAAATATGTTTTAAAGTCAACACCACCAAATGAACAGTTTAACTTATGCCACTGTGCAAAACTATAGCTGTGCGCTCCATTGCCTTCAGGAATTTTTGCTATAACCCCCTAGGCAGGGAATGTCTGTGAAGATAAGTAAAAGCTCTCAGTAATAAATAGCAAACATTTTTAGTGAGATTTAAGGACCAAGAGATTTTATTTTACTTTTCTATACTTTTTACAAATATCTTTTGTAATCCTTTTTTACTTGTTGAATGCTAGCTGAAAACCAGACAGCAGACATATATATCAGCCAAAGGCAGACAAGTGTCTGCAGCTTTCCTTTCAGTTACGAGAGAGGCTGATACTTTTGAATCCTCCCTATTAAAATGTTCTCTATGTCTTGAGGTAGTATTACCTTAGCTAAGGTAGTAAGAGTTCTATTTAAACTTTCAGTTTCATGCTTGGGGAGTCAGTTCTCCAGAGGTAGTTACTTTAGCTCATAGAATAGAAATAATGAGCCTCCAATTGTGGAGTGATTTTGTACTTTGCAGTAACTTTTGAAAGAATCATTTGGTACTGTTGACTTCGCCAAGAATCCTCCCCACCTGATACCAGGACTCTGTTTTATCAAGTCTTCTGCTGTTCCCCTCACACTCATATGCCAAATCCATATATTGACAACAAAATGCATCCGCAGTTGTTTCAGTGAAAGGGAAAATCTGAATATGTAAATTAGTTTGATAATAAGTATGGTATTCTTTCATTATGTGATGAAGCTACTAAGAGAACATTGCCCGTATGGATATTTCAGTATATATCTTTTGGACTACTATGATTGATTTGATGTAATACCGTGGCACTTGAACAAATGTAAGAGTCTTACCAGAGAGATCAGTTTTGGTGTTTTAGTTAGCATGGTTAGAGAAAAGATTGATAAGCCGTCAGTGTCTGGTTTATGGTTTACTGAAGTTAAACCATAGATTATGTGTGTTTGTGTGTGCTCCTGTATATGTGCCATTTATTTTGTGTGTATAATATGTATCTAGACAGCGACAAAGAGAAAGATTTTATATGCCTGCAGTACCTATAGATGTAGTAAAAATATTGGCAAGCAGTACTTTTCAGAAGGGAAAATTTAAAACTTGTAATTTTTTTCTTTGAAGGTATCACTGTGACGTAGTTCTTCCTTCCCATATTTCACAGTTTGGCTTTATATTCCTTTTTTTCTATTTCTTCCTGTTTACACATTTTACACTGAGTAAATTCTACTGCATTTTACTGGGAATGTCACTTGCTGCTTACCATAAGCATTGTCTGGAGTTTGAGAGAGCCGCTAATAGGGAGCACAGCTGAGTATCACTATTGCTGTAACAGGTCAGGTTTTTTAACAAGCATGGAAATTTTGTCAGTCACATATACAGAGCTAGGGTGCAAGCGTGAAAATTGCTTTAGAGTAGTATTTGCAAAGACAAACTTAAGTAAACATTCCTATATTTCATTTCAGCATATGAATCACTTAGTGGTGTTTAGGTAAGAAAATAGCTTGTCCAGCCACTTCAGAGCCCAGGACCATGATACACATAAATATGTTCCAACAGAGAATATGAAAGGATGGGGAAGCACATGGAATGTCTGTGGGTGGGTGGCTGCAGAGTAATTAGGAGCATTTTTAAAATGCCTTTGTATATTAGTCATATGCGAAGTTGCGTTTTGAACTGGTCACTCAGGTCTCAGCTTAGAAACCAATATTTTATTTCTTTTTGGAGCATTTTAACAATGTCTGGGATTGTCATTGTCTCTCTTCTTATAAATTGTATATAGGACTCAATATTCAAAACGAAAAACAAGTCCAAAACACATAGATAAAATCTGCAATTAAAATCCTAGAAGCAAGCAACAGGGGAAAAGAAAAAACCTAGAAAATGTGATATAGCCAAAGTTATGGCTGGCTAGAAGTCAAGATTTTCTCTGTGTTCTTAGCACATAAAAACCAAGCTGTTTGAAAAGCACACATATCTGGGTGGAAATGGAAGATATTCCATCCCCAGAACCACTCCAAACACAAGAAGCAAATGCAAAACCAAAAAAAGGAAGAAGCCTTCTGATGTTCTTACTGTTGTGTCTTATATCTTTGTCTCAGTCACAGAATCACTTGCTAAAAATTGCAAACACAACTGGCCAGTTAAAACTGGTATTCCAATGTACTTTTGAGTGTTGTCTCATACAACAAGACCATGTTAAAAAGGTTTCTAATTTCATTTCCTTTTCTTCTAGTCTATGAAATTATTTGGTTCTTTGGAAACCAGTGATAAAAACAAGAGTCACTTCTCTAATCTGTAGAACCCTAGTAACTTAATTTATTGGGATATTTTTGTGTCTGGTTATTTCATTTGTGTTGTTCTTTGTATCTACTGTTTATTTAAAGCTGTAAAGTTTAGCCCTGGCAAAATCTGTTATGGCGCGAGCCTCTGTTTTAGAAAGCCAACTTCTCTTTTGACAGTTTTTCTTCTATGACTCCCTTACTAAACTTCCTAAAGAACTTTGATCATGTATGTAATGGGTTCAGTTTCCTCTGTTTTTGCGTTTGTTTACATGAGTGCATTTTCCCCTTCTCTGGATTCTTTTTCCTGTATTCTCATTCCTTTATCATTTTTCTTAGAGACATATATAACACTAGCTGCTGCCAGCTGCATTTTGATTTATGAACCTGTGATTTCACTATGGAGAAAGAACTTCTCCTTAGGAGAAAAGTTTAGGAAATTCACATTACCTACTTTAAAAATGTATTGGAATACTCATAAAATCACCAGCTTATGAGAGCTTTTCTGCATTAGAAATCATTAGTTTCTCATTTACATAGCTCTCTTTTTTGGCATAGTGTTCGACATAGAGCTCTTAAGTGACAGGTGAATCCATTAAAAATCACCCTTGCTGTTTTGACAGCATTGCTGTATGATATCCTTAAAATAAAGGCCTAGAAAGAGTCCCTTCATATTTCAAAGGGATACTAAGATCTCATTCAGGGATTTAGTCTGCTTGAATTTTATGTTTGCCATTCAAAAAGAGGTTTAAATCTTTTGTACTTGTGTGGGTTGCATGTAATTACAGTATTATAATTCAGTTTGGAGTGGAGGGAAAAAAACAGGGAAACTGCTCTAACTCTCGAATTTCTCATGCAGTATCAACTTGACATGTATGATCATATGAGTTAGAATATGAGTTATAGGCAGAATTCAGCCACTGAATCCTGGCCTCTCCCTGCACCAGTTCAGTGTCCAGCTTGGGGGCAATCAAATATACTGTGAACAGAATTAGTAGTACTAGTATCATTTTACAAAAGACTGCAAGAAAAGGCTTGTTAGAGAAAAGGCCTTAAATCCAATGTCACAATATTAGTTTTTGCTAAAGTGACTTCAGTTCTAGATCTGCTCAAAGAACGATGGTGTTATAAAGTGTGATCATAGCCCAATGAATCCAGAGACACTGGGTGATGGTTTGAAGGGGATTCAGATATGAAGGTCCTCTCTCTTATTGTGCCCTGTCAAGAATATTCTTCTTTTCAAGCAGAACTGTTTACTATCAGTCACAACTTTTTATTATCATTAGGGCAAACTTCAGATTAGTTGTTGTGTGTGACAAGTCATCTCATCTAATACATGTATTCAGAGAACACGAAGAAACATCTGAGCCAAAACAGAGGTAAAAAAAAAAAAACTTGTGAAAAGGGGATCCTTGCTCGTCCAGGGGATCTACTGTACCAGTAGGAAACTACAGAGTGTGACAGGTAATAAAATTTCATGCTGTAGAGGTGAAGGGTGCAAAGCTAATGCACAACAGTGTGTCATTCTGACAGTTGTCCTCAACACGAACATGGGCTTCTTCCTGAATTAGCGTTGATAGAATCACAGTGCAGTGGTAGAACATGACACTAAACAGCAAATAATAAAGAGGACAGAATACTATGAAAATCCGCCTATGTTTGAAAACACAAGGAATCTGTAGCTGTATTTGTTGGAGGAAAATAAAAACTACTGTAAGTCTATTATTGAGGCATATGTTAACATTTAAAAAATACTTGGGCACATAAGTTCTGCTTACAAGAGAGCTTCAGGAGCCAAAATATCATTCATTTAAATTACTTTCAACCTCCTTAATATCAGCATCATATATAGGAATTTGGGTTCCTAAGTCACTGAGAAAGTATTGAGGCTTGAAATTTTATCATTTATACCCTAGAAGAAAATAATTAGAACTAATGGAGGCTGTAGATACAGAAATATGTAAGAAGTGGTGAATGTTGAAGATGGGTCACTGTGTCAGTGATAAGAATCACTTCTAAAACTGGTTATTAGTATATTATTAATACAGCCAAGTACAAATTGATATCTATAGGACTAAAGAATGTAAGGATGAAGGATTATATCCTGAGAAGTAAAGATTTAGGTGAAGATTTAAGAATCATACCAAGCAATCTGCTAAGTACAAGTTGTAGCATATATATAAAGAACTAAGTCTCCTGTAAAAGTAGAAGGTTATTTTTGACCTTACCTTTGTATTCCCTGGACAAGAAGAAAATAGTATATTGTACAGAATTCAGAGGAGAACCATTAAATTTTTAAGTGGTTGAAAGAGGGACCATATACTCCAACAGTATCAGAACTCAGGCTGTTTAGTTCAACAAAGGTATTCTTACAAGGTGAGTTGATTACATTCCAATAATACCCAGCCACATGGAGAATAAACTTCGGATAAAGTTTCTATTTCAGCAGCAATGGCTAGATATTAAAGTTAGACTAATTCAGACTGTAGATAAAGCATAATTTTGACAGTAAATAATTAGGAAACTATATTCATTTCAAAGCAAGATTGAATCTTTATTTAAATGTTTTCTACAGTTCAAACAGAATCATGTTCAGGGACATTCCCAGACTATATTAAATACCAAATCAGACAAAAGTATTAAAATTATTTCTCCTTGTCACAAAGTTCTTAATTCTTACTTCAGAGAATTAGATTAATTTTCATATTACACTAAAGGACAATATGTAGTAGAAGCATAAACTCGGAAGACCAGTACCAGCAAAAGTAACACAGCATCAGTGATCTCTAAAGACAAAATGCAAGTCAGAGCTTTGGCTATTTTAGTATGTGATGCTCAAATGAATTTAAAACTTTCTAGAAATTTTGACAAGATGCTTTTGATTTCCTTACCTCTGTGTAATTAATTGTGCTGTTCAGAAACATCTGTAGTTTCAGTCTGCCTTCTTGGAGAAGAACATTGTGAGAGTCAATGTACTCTTAGAGTTTAGCACCTTGTTGCAAAAAGTTCTCGATTTTTGAGACTGCTGTCTGTAATGTTGATGAGTAAACTAGAAACTGGGATCACTTATAAAATCTGAAGTCTTTTTTTTATGCCACTTCCTGACACAGTGACCCTCTTTTGAGAAACAAAGACTGACTTGGCTCTTTGGTAAAGAACAAATGAGGAACTTGAAGCCATTTTAGGAAATGGCAACCTTGGGAAAACTGTCAGAAAGAAATGGACATCCAGATTTCTAACCTGAATAGTTTTAATATATTTCTATGACTTCCAAACAACATTAATATGCTTCTAATGTGACAGACTCTTTCTGTGATGACCTGTGAGGAGAAACCAGGTGTGGATTTATAAGGTGATAAGGAGGATTTTAGATTTCATGTTAGCAGTGTCGGTGTGTAACAAGCTCACAAGAGCACAGGCGGACAGGTCCAGTCTTCTCCTCCCATTCTGCAGTCAGAGGGGATCTGTGTGTGCCCAGAAGTGATTGCCTGCAGCTGCCATGAGCAGGATCAACTGAGCCTGAGCTCGGGACTGGGGAGGGAGTTCGACTTTGTTGTTGTTAACAGTCCAGCCAGCTGAAAAGAAGGAAGGGCTCAAGAGTTGCACAGTGACTGTTCATGACCTGGTCCATTTCAATCTTGAACACATTTAATTTTTTCAAAAGAGTCGTTTATAAATCTTCACATCAAAAGAACATTTTTTACACTTTACATTTAAGAGGATAAAAACATAGACTTCAGCTCATTTCATATTTCTGTTACTAAGCACACTATATAAAAATTATTTCTTCCCAGCAAAACTGACTTGGAGGAAGTATATGTAAAAAGAAATGCTGTCTTCATAAAATAGGAATTCATAGCATAACGTTAATTGTTTTAAATAATGTCCTGATAGCAGTAACTTGCTCACTTTTGGACAATTTTTCTAATCCTGCCTGTTATAGCAGGGTAACTGGGTATGAAGCTTCTCATGAATGAAGTGGCATCTTTATTGACTATGGAGATATAAAATTAGGATAAATACCACCCTTTCCCCATTGCAGTCAAGAAGGTGACATTTAATATGCATTTGAGACCAGTTTCCCAAATAAGCTAGAAAGCGTGAGTAAAAATGTTTCAATGGAGCCCTTCTCCAAATTTATTCCCAGTATCTGTGGGAAAGGCACCTTCTAAAATGTCAAGGTGCCTAACACTTCATTTTGCTTTGTCTGGAAGACAAGAGTACAGAGGTTTCTCCATAGACTCTTCAAGGAAAGATGAACCCCACATTGCAGGCATGCCCAGCTAAGCCTGAATCCTTCCATAGCTTGACTCTTCATCCTTGCGAGAAGCCTGCCCAACTAGAACAGAAAGGTGTTCCCATGCAATCCCTTTCTCTCCCATTGCCTGGCCTTGCAGAGAAGCAGCGTTTTCCATGATGATTTTGAATATTCAGAGCCACCAAGGGAGACACAGCTGGGCACAGAACATCCCTTCCACCCCAGGAGCCCCTCTCCTTCCCTGGCTCTTTATTACACCCCTTCTGCTTCCTTTACCCTCAGGAAGCCAGATGTTTTTAAAGAAGAAGAGACACAGAGCTTCCAGAACACTGCGGAGACAGGCCTACCAGATGGGTGAGCACCGTTTTTAAAACACTTGGGATGTTGAGGCACATGCATGCTCACAGGCAGGCGTGGCCAGGTGTCTGTCAGTACAGAGCTTGGAGCACAGATTCTACCTATGGTTGCCATACAGAAGCAAATGGTGTTTTATTCTGTTCATTAAATAACACTGCCTTGTCAGTTTTCTTATGCACCAGTGCACTGTAGACATACACAACGCTGATAAAACTAAAATTCTGTTAACACCAAGAACACCAGTCAGTAGCAGCAAACATCTTTAGCCATCGAGGCTTTTCCCTTTTGAAAAATAGAGCAAATTAGGAAGAAACGTTCTATCACAGACAGACCAAAGGGGCAGGAGTGATAACAGAGGAAGAGTAAACCACCCATCTTTTTCTCCAGCAACAAACAGAAAAATTAGTTGCTGTAGTTCAATTCTTGTAGGAATTTAAAAGAGGCAGAAAAGTAATGAAAAGCATCTTGAAGGCTAGTACCTGAAAACTTCAGTCACCTGAGGTTCCTCACTGATGTTAATGGACCTATTGGAGGATTGAGTTATTGCTTAAAATTTACTTTGCAGACAAGAAAAACAAGTTTCTGTACTCATTACTAATTGATCTGCCATTCCTTAGCCTTCAAAAGACTTGTTCTTATTTAGCAATTGATTGTTGATGCTGAAGCCATGTTGTAATAAATCTAGGTTTTCCTCATTAAATGACTAAAGAGATCAACCCTCTAGAATCTTGCATTATGCTCTACACATCCCAGAAAACTTAATTGCTGTTAGCTTACAAGAACCTGCAGTTTTAAAAACATTTTAGATTAATATGCAGAATCTACCAGCAGGTGATAAACTTGGAATACCTCATACAAGTCTGTTCATATAGCATTGCTGACAGCCTGAATCTAGAGGACACATTCAGTGAGCATTTGGGCTCTTCTAAGCAGTGCTGGACAAACATCAACAAAAAAGCCCCTAGCATAAACCCTTGCTACCCAAAGCATGAGCAGTGAGAAAATGCTTCTGCTTCCAGAGCAGGAGAAAATGCAATGGGCATTTTCTCACACTAAAAGCATCTTTGTGCTTGAAGGAATATAGTCCAACATTGTAGAGACAAATGAGGTTCTAGTTCCTTCCATTGACTGAGACCTGTCAAAAAATTGACTTGCTGGTAAACAGGATAAGTTTCTCTTTCTGTTCCTTCACCTGTTTCTAATAAACAGTAGTTTACTCTTCTTGGAGTGTTTTAGTATTGTGTTTTAGTAAACAAAAATCAATGTCATATTTTATTTGACATTTTCTAAAAAAATAACTATTAGTTTTCAGACATGAGTGACAACAGGGGACTTTAAAAGGCCCTTTTGTATTGTTTCTGACCTGTGGCTTCCAAGTCATTTTTCTTCTGGAGACAGGGGTTATTCGAAGTGATGAAGTGATGGTTCTGTAAAAGGTGGAGCTTTACAGATAAAACCTTAATTTTGAAGCATTGCCTTTAGGGACTGCGTTTCGGCCTGTCCTGGAGATATCCATACTATAGTTCAATAGCAATTACACCAGTTTACAGGGGGATTAATTGACTTAAAACTCACTTAAAATTTGTTTAAATTTACTTCAAATTGAAGCTAAAGCAAAATCAAAAGGTAAGAAATTCTGTGATAACGATACCATGTCACCATGTGTCAGATTTTGTAATACTATTTGTTTTCTATAAGCAACTGGCACTAATTACTCTTCAGACTCACCGTCATCTTTACTGATCAACAGTGTCTTTGCCATTGATTATTGTCTTGTGCAGTGTAGTCTTTAGTCATATTATTTCAACACAGCTACAACTGTTGAATATTTTCCACTCCAAAGTGAAAACTTTTCAGTGAATCCATATAGCTTCGCTTCCTTCATAACAAGGAAGACGAAATAGAAGCCATTAGCTTTACCAGTGAAATCCCATTCAACTTCTTTGGGAAAACTAATGGATTTTTGGTAAGTATTGGGATAAAATTCATTGTCCTCAGCTAGTAAAATAGCTGGGAATAACTTATTAATTAATGGAAACAAGCTGTTCTCAGACTTCTTCTTACATTCAGTGGTTGCACACTAGCCTGGATTTAGAGTGGTTATAGTACCCACAGGTTAGTACAATGGCACAGCACCTAAGACAACTGTTATCAAAGCTTTGGTCCTATTCTTTCAGCGTTGCTGAAAGAAAATCACTACAATTCACAAACAAATGCTTGCAGATGAACATACACAAGCAGCAGAGGAGCATGCAATACAGGACCCAACCATCAAGAATGTAATACTTTCATGTAGGAATGTGCTCCGTCGTGCATAAGCACCTGGCTTCTACAACATGGGACCTTTTCCTCTTGCACTCCCATAGGTATCTGTTTTTCTGACCTCTCTGGTCTTTTGTAATTCTGGCATATGTATGGGTGGGAGTCTTCTGAAACACTTCATGAGAACAACGGAGTAAAATATGTTATCATCCAAATACAGAGAAAAAGTTGAAGGCATTAGGCAGATCTCATGCTAACTTCAGCAAGAGAGTGGAAGACCTCTAATCAAAGTCTCTTTGAGTTCATAAATATAACATGAAAAAATACTCTGCAAAACAGGATTCTTATTTGCAGCAGCATCAATGAAAGGAGCAGCAAAAAGTAACAAAGACAAATTCTTTTATGTTGCTATCAGATAGACAAAGCTTACATAGTCGTGTTGAACAAGCCAAAAGCTACGGTAATTATTCCAGCTTTCCTCACAAGCTGGCCTGTATTCTTAGGGAAAACATATCGCATCTGTTCAAAGTGATCCAGGGAAATACCACAGAAGGTAGAAGAAACATTATGAGAACATGATGAAATACACTGGAGAATTTTGAAACAAATACAGTTTCAGAAGAGTGCCCATATGTTCCTACAGACATCATCAAAATCAGATCTTCTGCTTTAGAAAACCATCCTAGTCAAAACACAGGATTCCTAAGGCATTCAAATATTCATTTATTGAATTACATTCATTGAAATACATTCAATATTACATTCTACAGAAGCTTGGTTTTAGTTGGCTAAACCAAATATGGCATCTGTTCACTATTCTGCATCCCTGCTAGTTACTGATATGCAAAATATTCCTCTTGGCCATGAGGTGAAAAGTAGGTGACAGACTTTGTCTTTTATGCCTAGATGCATTTATCTACTCGTTTTGAAATCTGTCACCTCAACTGAAAGAGCACAAGAAGAAAAATGAGAGTTAATCATAAAGGATCAAATCCATGTCCTATCTTTCCTCAAACAGAAATGTCATTGAGCTTGATGAGATCTCTGCCTGAATACAATAAGTACAGTCTTTTATGGTATTGATGAAAGTTTTACTTCGGTAAATTCTTGGTTTGGAGGTGGTTGTGGTTTTTTTTCCTGATATAGAACTAGAGGCTTGACTGGAATATTTGCATACAAGGGGAATTTCTAGCAGGTCCTTGTACCTCAGTTCTTTTCTTCTTCTGGGAGATCTGTTTAGCAGAAAAGAGACCTCATAAGATGCAAAACTAGCACAAACCACTGTTCCCAGTTTGTGTAGGCGTGGCCAACATGTGCTAGACTCGGGGTACATACAGACAGCACGTAGCCTTTTGAAGTCACAGTAACTGGCTGTGGTTTAGAGGAGCAGCCGGTCTGCTTTGGTCTTTAGTGTGATTAGTGTAGGGTCACTCCCAGCACTTGAGTTTTCATTATGTGTCTGGAAATCTGTAGCTCCTCTGAATCTGTGAGAAATCACATCTGATGGAGTGGTTATTTCAGCATATAACTGAAATACTTGAGATGCTTTCAAATAAATTAAAACAGTAGGCAAGAAAGGTTACCCAGCGCTGCTTTTGTACTCACAATAGACACTTCTGCATGCATCTGGTGCATTATGCTGCATGCATATCTTTCTGTATCTGTGTCCAAGTTATCTGTAAAGCACTCAGGTTTCAGGTGCTGACTGTGGTGGTTTGCATGCACAAATTTTGCAAGTACAGGTTTCCAGAAGACCTGGGTTTATAAAAGCCTGAACTGATACGTAGAAAAGTACAGCAATCACAAGTGTTTCTATTAGTCACCCAACAGTAATAGCTGTATATAGCAGTGAACAACAGGACTGGAAATGACTGTCAGGTAATGTGGTTAATTTGAATGAATGAGGCTACTGTGGCAAAGAACTTGGTGGAAATGGTCCTGGAAATTACTAATGAACAATGGGTTTTGTACTGCGACAATGGCTTGATAAGTCTGTCCTAACTAAATGTTCCACTTCGATTTTACAGGGATCACTCATTTTACTGCAGAGTGGTAGGTGATGCAGATCACCATTTTTTGTTACTTGTTTCCTAAAGTAAATTATTAAACTGAGCGGTTTAATTGCATGTATCAAACTGCTGGTGTTAGGGGTTGTATCACAGAAAGGGCTAACAGATTTATAAGTAATGACGGTGAAGCACAACAATAGGATCAACAGAAGTGAATTAACAGACATTGATTTCTGTTTGAAAGAAAAAATTACACTGTAATTTAGGGTACTTCCAAACAGCACTTCAAATATAGAGAATTCTTTGGTCTTGACTGTACTGTAGCTATTTCTTTTGAGAGAGATAAAGGGAAAAAATCTTCTGCGTGGCTGATGTCTATGTTAATGAGGCTTACAGCTCAGTAATCAAGCACTGCATAACTGTTCTCCACAAACTAGCTTTGATAATCAGAATTTTTCATGAATCCAGGAGGTGTTCCTGCTCTGGTGTACTGTCATCCTGCAAGCCCTCTCTTCAAATTAATGAACTCAAGTGGTGTCTCAACAGTAATGTCATGCATCTGCTTCGTGGATTCTATGCACAACAGATACCCTCCCACTCATTTCTAGATTGTACTGTTCATTCTGTTCCATAAAACTAAATAAAGGGGGTCAGCAAATTCAGGTAGTAATGTAGATACTGTTTATCAGACTGGCAAAAGTAGCAGGGAAAGTTAAGATATATTTAAAATTACATGGACTCTTTATGCAAAGCATTATGTCTGCAGCTTCAAAAATGTATGTGCAATACACATAATATTTGTGCAGACACAACCTGCTGCAGATGGAGGTTTCTACTGTTGAGAGAAAGTTTGGATTTGTGCTTACTTACCTATATGAAAAGTTTATATAAGCTGCATGTAATCCTTATAAAACAAATTTTCTTGGTTGTGTTTACAGAAGATGCTGTGATGTGATCTGAAACACATAGAGAGAATATTTTTTTCAGTCAATAGCAGCATGTTAGAACAGCACACTCTCTTCTTGTGCACAATGTCACTCTGACTTTGAAAATCACCAAATGAAACAGTTTTGCTATCTGGAAATGAGACTTCCCATCAAAATCTACTTACATTGATTAAGGTATTCACCATTATATTTGAGCACCTGTTACAGTTCTGTCCTTGAAGGAAAAATATCCAAGAATGGTACTTTCACAAGACATTTCAAAGGATTTATCATAGTGAATTAAATGATTAATCTAGTTAATCCAGTATCCCGCCCATAGCAATGCCCAGGGCTTCAGAATATAGCTTCTGATTTGTACCTGCTCAGACAGTGAGTGTCATTTCTCGGCTTCATGGTGATTTGTCTCAGGCCTTTTAAAACAATCTTGTCCTGTTATGCTCAAATGCCAAAGTTATTTTGTCTATTCTTTCAGAAGTTAATAGTCTTCAATTATTTATTCCCTTTGCATTGTCCGTCCAAAGGAGAAGATGCTCGTTGTTATACAACAAATGAAACTAGTAGTAGTATCTTGTTATCTGATTATACCAAATATGTGTTAATATGCAATTTGAATGATAACTCTGCTTTAAATCCACTAAAGGCAAGGAGAATGTTTGCTACGATGTTGATTGAAGATTCAGTAGATAACTCTTGTAAGGAGCATTTTGTGTTAATTGCAGAGTCTTGGAACTACCAGCCTGAAGTAGAATAGAAAGTTTGACAGACGTGAGTGACAAAAGGAAATGTGCCAATTATGGCAAAAAGAGAGAAGCCTTCTGCAAAGGCAACAGAGGGAATTCTGTAAATGTCTCCTTTCTTCAGAAAAGAAAAGCAAACTAATGTAACCATTCAGTTTATTACAATAGAATTTCTATCACATCTTTCATTTTGGAAGAATTCAGTGCATTTTGCAACTACCTAAAGAGGATATAGAGTGCTATTGGTTGGATAGAGTTACAGAGATAGAATTTTTAATGTCTTGCATTATAGAGATGGTAAAGAAAGGGATCTATTATACAAGTTGTTCTACTGGAAATGCTAAAAAAAGTGCAGCACATCCAGTAATCTTCAACTTTTTACATGACATGTAAAGAAAAAACCCTATGGTGAACTATTCCAGTGGTATGGTACCCTCATAAAAACACAGGTGTGAACTGAGCCCTCACCTGCTGTGAGTTTGGACATATTTTGGGGTTGTTTGGTTGGGTTTTATTCCTTTCTAAATTAATTATATATATATATATATATATATTAAAAAAATTTTTTTTTTTTACATATATATATATATACACACACATCATGTATATATATTGGGTACAGAAGTAGGAACAGTTCCATTTTATTAAACTTCAACAACAGTTAGATATAGACTCGTTTGCTTTTTACCGTCCCTTCTGTTACTCTCAAACCACAACCAAAAGCAAGCACACTTCGAAATCCAGAATTAGGATGTCTCCAGACAGGTGGTCTTCCTCCTATTAATAACTTCTAAATAATTAAGCAAGATAAAATGAAACAGCCTTGAGCAAGCTCCAGATAAGGTCTTCAGCTGCATCACAACCTAATGAGAAAAATATCCTGAAAGCAGCTTCAGCCTAGTGATAGTGCAGGGAGTGTGCAAGTGTCATCGGGCTTCAAGAATGATCTACATTGACCTGTGTAATGAGTGAGTTTTCCTTGCTGCATTTCAATCTGTACCCTTATTGGCAAAGATTAAGGAATACTTAGATCTTGAGAAACTTTTCCTATTGCAAACTGTATAATAATCTTAAGCAATATCATATTGCACACAGATTACTACTTAGACGTGGAACAATTGGTTCTGAAGAAGACACCGACGGTAGCCAACAACAGACTTGCTTCTTTCCTCTTTCCTTCAACTAGGAAAGACTTATGCTGGTTTTTGGATAAAATTATCCTGAGATTTCAGAAGGGGCAGCTGAGAAAATGTCTCTGTTTCCTAAAGAGCAAAAGAGGAGTGGTTTTTCTTCAGTCCGTATGTTTTATATTTTCTTCCAAATAAAACAGAGTTCAGCCATTCTTTATAGGCCATTTAGGGTATCCAGGATACCCAGTACCTTAAACAAAAGTCATGGAGGCATGCCCTCCCATGGGCATGCCTGCCCATATCTGCAGGCCCTGCTTCCCTTTAAAAAACAGCAGTATATAATTCTGTCTGATTGACTACAGCCCACACTATGGCACCAGCGATCTGCCTTTCTGTCTGCTGTAGATTGTTACCTAACTCTTACAAAGCAGTATGACTTTGAACAGTGGATATAACCCAACACAAGTAGAAAAGTTTTGCAAGATAACCACACTGGGATGCCAAAGAAGATGCTACATCAGTCACTGGCCATGGTGGAGAAAGGGTCTCGAGTATTTCTGCCTGTAAGACCTAACCAGGGTAGAGGACACTTAAGGACTCTTGGGTGAGGAGATGAGGAATGTGAAGGGTTTGCATGCACTTGAGATATCTACTCAGTGAAGCGGTGCAGTGTTTCTTGTGTCACGTAGACTGCAGTGCACACAGCACCAGGTAATGCGAACTGCTGCTTCTGTTTCACTAAACCATGGGCAAAGACAGGATGCTCAGAGGAAAGGATTTTTCTTTCTGAGACCTTTTGAAACACACAGTTTCTGTTGGTCTCTGAAAGGTCAGCCAGGACTTGCATAGTATTTCTAATTTTCCCATTTTCAGTTCAAACCCCGAAATAACCACAGTGATTCTGGTTTTTAGTGAAATATAGACAAAGTTCCCAAAGGATAACCCGCATGCCATTTGCAGCCTGCAAAGCCTTGATAACCCATAATGTAATTTTGTAATTGTATTGTGGCATTTAACTGAGGTGCTGTATTCCAAATGAAGTCCTTTATACAATCACTGGCATTATTGCCCATTCATTCAATTGCATTCTAAGAAGGAACAGCCTTGTGTGAAAACTTTCAGGGTCATTAAAGTAAAAACATACTGTTGAAGGAGCCTTACATACAGTCGTAGCATTTGGTCAGCTTCTGGTCAGTTCACAAATGTTAAATGCAATGTATGTGTTTAATATATTGGAGATTCTTTCCGATTCCTATGGTGTTGTAGAAGTTGTATAACTGAGTTTCTCCGTGGCATGCCTTGAGACTCTGTTAGCATCAGCACTGCTGTTAGGTGGCTAATGCTCACTTCAGAGACACCAAAACTGAAATACACTCAGCTTCTATCCTTTGCCTTCACAGTTATGCTCTTTGTATGGAGGAACATCGCAGCTCCCCTTAGACTGTTTCTTGTGAAGGTGAATAAACCCTTGAACAGGATGGATAGTGTTTTTTCAAGATGAAGCAGATGTACAGCTGGCTTTGCTGCAGAGCCCTCTAATGGGCAATGTAAACAAAGGATTTACACTTTTCACTGATGGAAGTTTGGCATGAGCCTTACCCCCATTTCTGCACACACCAAATAAGCTAGACCGGTAGCACTGCAGCCTGCTTGGTGGCCAGTAATTTTCATGTATCATGTCCCTGTCAGCTCATCTAAATCATCATTTGTATTGCTACCGATTGTGCAAATTACATACTTTTTGACACTTGTATTAGTGGTCTTCAGTCCCAGCCTAAAGTATCCCACTGTTCCTGTTGCAAAGCTTTCAGAGAGAAAGGTGCCAAACAGTGTGTTCACTTAATGAGGCTGCATTTCTTGACTTGAATAGAGCAGTGTGGAGGCTGAAGAAGGAAAAGATATTATCCTGGCGCTGTGTCTTTCTTAAAATACGTGTGTGTGTGTACATCTGTATGTGTGCACACAGACACACTCAACTGGTAATAGTTCCGTGCCGCTAATCTGCTTGCCTGTTCTTTTCTGTAGCCCAGATGATTTACTGAATGCACTGAATGAGGGTATCAGCCGTGCTGATGTGATCATTACATCAGGAGGTGTATCTATGGGGGAAAAGGTATGCTAAATTTAAGTATGACTTGCTACGATATATGTAAGAACTTCAAGCCAGAGTCTGTCATCAGAGCTTCTACTTTTGTATTAATGTTTATTAAAAAGGGATCTTACTTTTTTTAGAACACTTAAATGTGAATTAATTGAGAAAATAGTCTTCTGTGCTATCCTCAATCCTTTTGTTCTTATTACTGTACTAAAGTAGACATGGTACAACAGGGAAGATTTTGTGATGTGAGTGATTTGCAGATATGTTTTTATTTAAGGAATGATTTAGGTAGTTATGATGAGGAAGGTGCTTGGTTAACAGCACATGAAGGCAACAGACTTCTTTTTGTTCATAGAGCAGGTAAAATGTAGATAGAATAAACCTACTTTGAATGTACTTCGAAAAGCAACCTGAGTATATAAATAGCTCTTTCTTACTCAGCAGATCTGTTTCCTGAATACGCCAAAGCTTTATCTGTTACAAAAATAGTTTTATCACATTTTGCGCCTGATAGTCCTACAGAGGCAATACATACGAGACACAGTGAGCTGATATATTTGCCTTTTGAATCATTAACAGAATTGTTGATTGAGTTCCTGTTGGTAACCCCTGTGCCAAAACCATCAAAGAAAATAGGGATACACAGATGCTGGTGGGGCGTAGATGAACCTGCAGGACATTTATTAATCATGACTTATGCGAAGGAAAACTCAGATTACTTTTTGATCCCAGGCTGAATCTGTGAGTTTGGCAGGTAAAAGAAACATCTCTCCTTTTATAATTAACAGATACTAAAAACAGTCATTAGGAGATGGCAAACATGAGTGCTGTTTTTGTCACTTTTCTGAGTAGAAATCATATTGTTGGATACATCGTGAAAATGGATAACCAGTTAAACCAGTGCAAATTACTTTCAATCCCGTTACTGTCCTCAGTATTCCTAGAAAAAAAAATCAAGGACAAGTGCTGGTCTTTAAATTGGGAATGTGGTGACACAGGAGCACGGGGAAGTGACTGGACTGCTGAATGGTCTGACAGGCATTTCTGGCTAATTTATCCCCAGTCTGAATTTGAGGCAACAGCATAAAGTCAGAAAGCTCTATATTCCACTGATGGTTACTCCTCTGATACTGAGCTTTCAACAGTTTTAATGAAATAACTGTGAACATCCAAAAAGTAAATATAAGGTAAAAACGGGGTTAATGCAATCAGTAATAGAGAATTCATGCCTGGCTGAGAAAAGTTGCTGCTTTCCAAGTATTTGAACAAACACACACACACACAAGATGGGAAAACTGCAAGGGAGCTTCAGATTTACTGCTTCCAAAGTCTTTCCTCACAGCTGACTGCTATGTCCTGTGTCTTTAATATCACTAAACACAACAGACAGGATACCACATTTCTGAGGATAGCAATAAAGACTAAACAAGTAATTCAATTTGTTTTAATAACTGGATCGATTGTGTTAATGCAAAATCATTTAACTTGAACACACAAGCCACAAGCAGTTTTTCCTTTCTAAGGACTGTTAAACCCAGCCACTGTGAATTAGACCATGTCCCCAAGAAATTACAATAATTACAGTATCCTGGAAAACTATGATTTCTACAGTACAGTATTGATTTCAAAAGTACTAGGAGATCTCTGACTCTACTGCTAGAAAGCTTCCATGGCAAAAGTTAAATAACTGGATGATTATAAGTCTTAACTTTGAACCATAAAGGCTTTTTTTCCATCTTTGACATAGAAAATGTTTTAGTAGTAGATATTTGTGGGGTCCTCTAAGATTCTGATGCTGCAGCTGACTTTTAAGTAAATATATTACAATGACCTTCTGGAGTCAGGTTTGGCACCTAAAATGAGTCTGTTCTTCACCTCTTCTTTTTGAAAATACATTCGTTCAAATACTGGCAATTCCCCACTGGACTGTAGCACTTTAAGGATATGAAAAGTCTTTCATCTTCGCTTGATGTTAATTAAGTGCTTTGAATGCTTAAATGATGTAAGCCACTTTGATGTTACTTAATTGATTTTCTTTCTTTAATTTAAACAGGACTATCTTAAGCAGGTGCTGGATATTGATCTTCATGCACAGATTCACTTTGGCAGAGTTTTTATGAAACCAGGGTAAGAAATCTTTCTATTTGGGCAGCAGAGATGGAGGCTGTATTGGGCCAAATGCCCCGTATGAGTGCTCCAGTACATTTCAGTTTTCCAAATATATGATAAACCACATGGCAGATATATACGGGAAAAGAATCAAAATCAGTCCTATTCAGATTAGTCATCAAATTTACGGGTGAAATTAACTGGAACAGAGAGATTGCTCTGGATCAATAGGAGAGATTTCTCTGATAACTGCTGCAAATCAGCTTTGAGGACTGGGGGGAAACCAGCATGGTACAACCATGGCCACAGTCTTCCCTGTGGTCACAGAGCTCAGATATTGGCATTGTTATGAAATAACCGGTAAATATAAGGACATTTAACTGCTGGTTTGCTTAATGAGCATCTCATTTCACTTAAAAATTTGTGTAAGCCATATTCCTGCAAACAAGCAATTTCTTGAGGGAGGTGGAATGACAGCCAATTTATGAATTTTTTTCTAATTGGCATATTGAGCATAGTAATTTTAAAGTAAACACAATCCTTTATGTGTTTAGTTTGCCTCAGAAAACTGTTTCAGCGTTGCTTTCATTTGCTGTAGCACTGCTATTATAATTAATGAGTCTAGAATTGTGCTTTGTAGGGAAAATGAAAACTAGATGTATTGAAAATAGAGAGTTCCCTTTCACAATACAGTAGCGGGAAGATGTTTGCAGCTCTGCCTCAGTAACCACGGAGGGCAGTTTGTTCGCAGGCTGGTTTGGCACAGCCCAGTAACACAAGGCCAAGAGCAGCTTTGAGGAATGGTTCCCTCTAGCCCATAGCTTGTTGCCAGGGATCCGAACAGAAAGCAGCTGTTTGCTGTGAAAATAGACAAATACTTTTACTGTCTCTGCATACCATCCAGAAGAACTGCATGTGGGTTTGGTGCTGGTGCTGCTACTGCCACCACCTTGCTTCTATAAAAGGAACAAGTGAGCTAAAAGTACGGTTTTTTCCTGTGCTGGGTGTAGCCCAGGCTTGGAAATTGCTCACTGCTTTGGTCATGCTGCTACAACCAACGCGGGGAAGTCCCGAATGTGGGATCTGCACTCCAGCCTCTGCTGCTGACAAGAATGGATAACCTGATGTAGAGAATTCAGAGTATTAAATTCTAGTTCTGGCTTATCTGAAAGCAAATGTAATTCTTTCTTCTGGTGAACCCTCTGTAGACTTACAGCAATAAACTTTTAATAACTAGCCAGAAAAGTTTTGAGAAATCGTGTTTTACCCAAGCATCCATTTTCATTTTATGCCATATTTCTTACTGCTACCAAAACATTGGTCAGCTAATCTGTAAACACTCTCATTTGCATTGGCTGTAGTGCAATAGCAAATATGTGTCTTAGTTTTTATTACTTGTCTTAAAAGGCATTAGATATGAATTGTGATTACTATATTGGGAAAAATTCCCTTGAGTAAGTTCCAAGAGTGAAGCCAGAATTTGCTTTATATTCCTGTATTTTGACGTGCTACATGACCGCAGAGTGATGCCTGGGATTTACCATTCCTCTGCTTGATCTGAAAGTTGCCGAGCTAATGTTAGGCTGCATCTTGTCTAGCAGACTTTACCAATGATGGTGTTGAAATCTCATATGAAAATTCAGAGTTTCCAGTAAACATGAATTAGCAATTAGATTTTATGTACCTCAGGCTGTGCGCTGGTTATAAGATTTGGAGGTCTGGCACATAGTTCCCATTATGTTAGAGACATTTCAAAAGAGAAACTTCAAACACCAGTTTCCCCTGGTAAAACAGGATATCGATTAGTTCTAGCAGATACAAAGCTAGGTAGTAATGATCAAAGCGTGGCAAATCTCTAAAGCTGCTGATGGTCAGCAACTATCATCTGCTGAGCAAGTGATCATTGTTAGCTCAAGATGAAGCCAAGGAACGCAGCCTAATTGTTGTTCCTATAAAGTATAATTTCTAATATGTAAACGAATGATCTTAACCTAGGTGTATAGAAAACTTTTTAAAACGGATGAGTATCCTCACCAGAAGCAAAATCATCTACTTAAAACTTCATAGCTGAATACCAAGAAAAAGTAATTGTTCTGTTATCAGGAGGAGAGGATTGTACCCTCAGTGTGGAATAAGCAGCAGATGCTAATGACCTGCTGCTAGAGAGAGAGAGATCCAATTTTGTTTTCATTTCCAAATGTTTTAAATAATAACATAATAATGTTCAGTCAGAGTCTAGTGCAAATATTAAATAGCTTTCTTTTTCCATAGCCTGCCAACAACTTTTGCAACTCTGGATATTGATGGTGTAAGAAAAATAATCTTTGCACTCCCAGGTAAGATGTTTTGTGGATTGCTTTTGTTGCTGTGCATAGGTTACAGATATGAAACAGAATAATGACATTTCACAGCACCTGTGTCTGGTGTTGGCATCTCTAAGGAAGGTACCTGCAAGGTTTTCCCAGAAATTTCCAGAAGAGATGAACTTACAGGGATATAATAAGGAGCTCTTTCTTGTTCCTGTCCTCAGAATTTGCCAGTGTACAGGCCTTATGATTTCTGCCATCCAACAATTTCCTTGCGTTTTATAAGCAGTACTATACAGGGGTGTTTTTTTCCTACAGCTCCCTCCACCTTCACAGTAAATATCTGTGCATGTGAGTCAGTGCATCCACTCTGAAGTACTGAAATGGAGGCAAAAAGGACAGAGTGCCAAGGAATATGTCACAGACTTGTGGGGTTTTTTTATCATGATCGTACCGTGGAATCAAAAGAGGGCAGCATCGCTTCACTTCCTGCATGCAGCATTGCCCTGGAAATCACCACGTTCAGAATAAACATTTCCTTAGAGATCTGGCTACAAATTTCTATCCTCCTAGATCAGGAGGAATTTATTTTATTCTTATTGCTCTGGCTTTGCATGGATTTCTGACTACACAAGGAATCCTATTCTTGGTAAGCTGGTGGTTTTCAGATGTACCTCTAGTGCTTTTTGTCTCTCTTGTTTTAGTTGCTGTTGTACCTTTTCTTCCAGGGGAAGAATCAATGGAGCATCTGTGTGATTGTAGTATTTGCTTTAAAACTGACATCTAGGGAAGTCCAGATGTGTAAGACAAGTGGTGTGTAACAGACATTGGTCACACACCTCTCTTGTCAGTTAACAGAAAATGTGTAAGTCAGAAGAATTCTCCTCAGAATTACTAGTAAATAATTTTGACACTCTGTGAGGGAATTGAAAGTTATTTGTCTGTAGGTCTAGGAAACCTTAATCATTAATCAAGAGCCCTGTCAGCTAGGACCCATACCTGTGCACAGTAAACCCTGCCCCAGCCCCAGACATAAGAGAAAAGGTGATGGCGGAACAGAGGCAAACATTGGGGCCTGAGGAACGCGGGCAGTTTGGTCAGGGCAGGGTGGCAGCACACCGTCAGCCCGACAGTGCAGCTTTCAACAGCTGCGCTCGCCACGTGCCACTCCAGGCTTGAATTAAACATTTCCTGTACGTAACATGAAAAGCTCTTTAGAGTCCTTTAGGGTCCAGTTGCTATAAAAACATGAGATCACTTTCAGCATTTCACAGAGTAAATCAAGAGGAGTTCACCACCAACTGTTCTTTGTCCAACAGGCAACCCTGTGTCAGCCGTCGTCACCTGCAATCTCTTTGTTGTTCCTGCACTGAGGAAAATGCAGGGTATCCTGGATCCTCGGCCCACCATCATCAAAGCCAGGGTAAGGAGGTCGTCCTTCATGTGAAAATTCTCTCAGGATGTTGAAGCACAGTTTTCAGAGCTCTTGGGGCTCTGAAAGGCTGTCTTGTGTGGGTAATCTGAGCCCTAGACTAATTATGGCAAGTCAAAGGAAGTTTACACAAAGCAGGGGTACATTCTTGATCTCTGCTAATGGTAATATTAAGTCCCATAATTTCTAGGAGTTAGATGGCCATCTAATGCAGCGAGATATACAGATGCAGAGGTAGCCCTTTGCCAATCAGGCAGGAAGGATGCTTTCCTGTCTGAAGAAAAAAGAGGTTTAACCTGTGGTAAATAAAGCAGACTAATGTGGGACTACCTAAATAGTTGGATAGTTCTGTATTAGCAACAGAAAATAAAGACCTTAAAGCCTTTCTGTTCTTGAGTTATTTATATAAGTAACCCACATGACCCCCACCCTCAGCAATATAAATCCCTTAAACTCTTCATTTCACTCTTATAATAAATCATGGATATTGTAACTCTGTTTAATATAAATTCAAGTCATGTCATTACAATGTATTATTCTTCTATTTTGGATTCAAATCAAGTACCAAGGAACACATTACCTTCTATTGTTTTCCTAGTGTTCTTGGCCATGCACTTTTCTCTTACTGCTTATTCTGTCTCTCACTTATCCTCAGGCATCCAGATTTTTCTTTATCTCACAGCTAAAATATTTTAAAACAGAGAGCAATTTGGAGTGATCCTCACTTTTGTGTGAATTTTCCAATGTGTTCCACTAAATTCCATTGTGAGCCATCTCCTGTATGTCTTTTCATTTCAAAGATTGGCCGTTTCCCTTTTGTCAGAGCTAGCAGGATTTTGAATGTGAATACAATTTTTATCTTTATGCAGTGTAATCCAGAGAGCAGAAACAATAAAGTTTGGGGTTTTTTTCCAGAGAAATACTGTCTTTAAGGTAAAGGAACAGCTTTGGAATATTCAACTTAATGCACGTACACTCCATCATACACTTTGATACCATAATATCACAGTTGTATTTCCCTTAAATACTGCAGTCTCTACCTTCTACAGCTTTTGGTCTTGCACTAGACACTATCAAACTTCAAAACGCAAGTTTTTAAAAAGACTGCTTTTGAGGAAAAACAGTTAAGCAGATGATTCCGATATCTTAGCCAGTGCAATATGAATGCATGACATTCTCATCCTTTCTCTGCTTCTTCTACAGTTATCATGTGATGTAAAATTGGACCCCCGCCCAGAATATCATCGGTGCATACTGACTTGGCATCACCAAGAACCACTACCTTGGGCACAGAGTACAGGTTAGTGCCCAGTCACACAGGCTGACAGACACACTCACACAAGTCCTTGCCTTCCCACATCTATGTCTGAAAGGGACCAAGTGTGTGCACATGTTTTTTCATATAACCTTCCTTATGCAGGCTGATTTGCTGACTTACTTGTGCATATGCATACATGTACGTTGGTATAAAATTCTGTCATGATATGACTTACCATTTTAACCATTAAAACTTCCTTTTTCTGAACCACCTGTCTCTGTACACGTACAGAGAGAAATACACCTGTGCGTTTGTATATGTGCACACATTGCTTTTTATAACCATCCACTTGTGCTTACTTGCACTCCCAGTCACATTTGCTTACTTTTGCTCTTGTGCATGTACTAAATAAACACAGGTTGGGGCTTAGGTAGGAGCAGTACAAATAAAAGAAATGTGATTCTAGCAGAACTGGAAAAGTAGAAGAGATAGCAGAGGCTGTATGTGTTCTCTTAAAGCAGACTAAGACCTTTATTAGTCGTGTTTGCCACCTAGGGATACTTCTGGATCCTCAGATGCAGTCGAGGTAAATACTAGATTTGAATATTTTTTAGCTGTATACTGCTGGAAGACTGACTCTGCCAGTTCCTCAAGAGATTCAGGTCCTTCAACAACTAATTGTCTTTTTGCTCCATCCAAATCGTTCAATACAAAGCACGATTTATGAGTTGCCACAGGGAAAACATTAGCTCAAATGCATCTTACTGTTAATTCAGAGAAAGCTCTTGCCATTTACTCCCAAGATCACACAGCCTCTGACGTATTTCCAGGTACAAGTCAAGGTATTACCTACATCTATAACACCCTACTTGGTTTAACTCTGTTTTGTTGTGCATTGCTTCTTTCCTTACACAAGCAGACTGTCTGGAATGATTTCTCTGTCAACCTGGAAGTCTGAAAACCAAGAAACTAAACAGCCTGACTTTGTATTGCATTTTCATTTTTTGTCAGTACTATCAATATGATACTTCTGATTTTCACGACACGTTGTGAAGCTCAGTGTCCCAAAGAAACCCATTCTTTTGAGGTGATACATGTTATATATAACCATATATAACTATAGAGGGGTCTGACCCTAGGATCCCCCGTCTGAGTGAAGGTGTCCAAGTGAAGCTTTCCAGTTCCTCTTTCCTTCGTTCTCAGGTTACAGCTCGAGCTGGGTGTCTCTGGAGAGGGAGCCCTAACCCCGATCACCCTCTCCAGTTATACCCAGACCACCCAGTAGTGTGGTTCAATCACTTAATTCTGGTTGATGATCTCTTGATTTTTATTGTTTTTCTTTGTTGCTGGGCTGGCCTTCTTCTGAAATTACCTCATTCTCTTAAAAGTGTTTTGTTGGTACTTACCTTCTTATTTCTGCTCACATCTGCCAGATTTGGCTAGTTCTGTGTAAGCAGCATTAGTAGTATCAAAAAGGTTACTCTCCATCAGTTCTTGCGGCCTAGGGCTTCAGCTACTTTAACTACTAGTGCTTAGCTACTCCTGTTACACAAGACTATTCAGAGCGAAGAATACAGTTAATCAAACTTATTCTTTAACAGTACCTTAAAAGCATTCTAGACTCTGCTGGTTTTAGTCTTTGTACAATTGGAATTAGATACACAAATTGGAAAGTAAAGGCAGAAAACAGAAAAGCAATTTACTATGACAAGATAAGAGGTACAGATAATGCGGAAGGCTGGATAGAAACGCAATAGGCAAAGGAAATGAGAGTTTTGCGAGCCGGAGCAACGAGAGGCTGACTGATTCTCTACAGAGTTCTCTGTTTCCATCCACCTTGCAATGGCAACATCCCAGCTCTTTTAATAAGTCAGCAACGTGAACATCTTCGTAAGAACAGCTCTCGTTTCCTACGTGGTGTGTTGCAGCTTTTGAAACTAACTGAGAACTTAGCTGAACAACTTCTCTCTCTCCTGCAGGGAATCAGATGAGCAGTCGTCTGATGAGTATGCGCAGTGCCAATGGACTGTTGATGCTACCTCCAAAGACAGAGCAGTATGTGGAGCTTCACAAGGGGGAGGTGGTGGATGTCATGGTCATTGGAAGGCTATGATGTCACCAGCAAGAGTGAAGCTTTGATGCATGTCCACATATCATTGACTGTATCCTGTAATATGCAACGGCACAGCTAGTTTTTCTGATTTGGATAAAAGTTGATCAGTATAGTCAACATCTTGAATTATATTTCAAATGGAATTTAAATAAATACCTTTTAAAAAAAACTTTAAAACAAATCTTAACAAAGAAATTTATTCTGATTATATCAAAGCAACTTTTTCCTTTCCTTGCAATTGCTTTGTGTGTTCAATGCTAGTTCTAATAGCGGTAGCTTTTAGTAGACAGCAGTAGGTGCCTGCAGAACTTGTGTTTTTTCTCATCTTTAAGATACAACTACTTACGCTCTTAAAACAAGGCTGTCTGCTTATTTATACTAGCGTAGACAACACTTGGATTTCCCTTATTAGTATGCTTCATAACCGCTTCACAGAGAGCTTCTGCTTGTTCTTTATCTTGTATCTCGTGTTGATGTGCACAGTGCCAAAAGCAGAGTGGCTGCGCTGGGAACCCAATGAAGCCCCGAGGTTTCCTCACCTCGCTGCGCATTCAGGGATCTCTCTTGTCCCAGCAGCCACCCAGCTCAGTACTCTTGGGCAGTAACTGGATACCTTTTATTTCAACAAACAAAAAAATTGCTTCCTTAAGTGCTGACAGCCTTTTTAACCAATACATTTAAAAATGTACAGAACTAAAAACTAAAAAAAATCAAAGACTGATCTTGTACAGATATTAGTGTTACCAGCATTCGTGTGGAAATTAAATGAGCAAAGAAATAAAACTAATGTTAAACAACTCTGTACCATAACATTTTCTGTAATGATATTGAAACTTAAATGAATAAAAAGAATCCTTAATCATTATTTAAAATTTCACCTGTTTAGCCTTGTTGTTTGAACCAAAACCATAGTGGTTTAAGCGGGTATTTGGGGTGGAGGAAGAGGACAGAAAGGAGGGGGAAATGGTGTATGGAATCCAGGGCCTTCCCCCGTGTATGGTATCATAAGTGAACTGAAAGTACGGAGTGAGCGCTCTCCCTCACCTTCCCACGGACAAAGCGGAAGCAGCATTTGTTGGGGGGAGGTTTCAATTGGACCAGTCGAAGCTGGAGAACGCTGGGGCTTTTCCATCTGAATTGCGTAGCAGCTGCAAACAGCCATTGTACTGCACTGTGTGGAATTTGATAGAGCATTTGCGGTTTAATGTCATTATATTCTTTTTTTGACACTGGGACTGTTCAGCCCTCGACAGATTATGTATTTTGGTAATTCCACATTTCATCTAGGTTTGAGACCATAGCAGTGCCCTACAACACCTTGCTTCTTGGAGTTCATGGCTAAAATACTATGCCATCAACTCCACTCATTAACACAGGACACTTGTCTATAGTATTTTTTGAAGACTTAGTCAGGGAGGGCACAGAAAACTTGGTTTGTGTCTTGACTGCCACAGTTGGACCAGGGCCGTAGTTCCATGGTAACTGCAGAGGGCACCCCTGAGGCTGGTTTTAAAACCAAACTGTGTTTGCTGTGCAGCAGCCTGAATCCACACCCTGCACAGGCCATTGCGAAGGTTGAAGACAGGTGGGCATACACCATGTCCAAAGGCACTCCAGGGGCTGAGCTTTCAGAATAGTAGTAACACAACTTGCTGATCATATTTCTTTGTTCTGGACTACATGACAACATTTGTGATCTCTCTGTGTAGCAGCAGGATGGTACTAAATGAAATTCATGAATGCTTGTATTTGCTATACCAATATTGTAAACCACAAAAGAAGGAAGAGATAAGAGAGTTAACTCATCTCTGAGAAATAATGTAGAACACTGCCTTTTATAATCCAAAGGATTATTATATAGTTAGGAGTTATTACAGGCAGTGCATATAATGAAAATTGGAAATTTATAAAGGACATCAGCAACAACAACCTCAAGGAAGACTGTTCATGCAATTTGAGATGCTAGACAAAGATAAAAGAGACATGTGAGGAAACTTAGCCAGAAATATCTTGGGTCTGGTTTTCATTAAATCCATTACTCAAATGTGGCAGAGAAGAGTTGGCACAATGCTGTGTTTAATGCACGGCTCTGTTCAAACCGGATTTTGGCACCTTAACATTTACCTACCATTGTAATGAGTAAAACATTTAGAGGTTAATCAAGGCAATTTTTTTTCCAAATCACTGATAATATAAACTGCTTTAGCCACTCTACTGTCTTTTGTAACCCAGTCTGCCCAGCATGTGAAGTTTTATGCAAGAAAATAAGCATTGCAGTTTCTGGGAGAGACGCTTACAGCCCAGCCCCTGTTAACACTGACAGCCATAGCAGCATGTTGGAGAGGTAACTCTGGGACCAGTATCATAACAAGTTTATTATTTATTAATAAAATTTATTTATTTATTATTATTACAACTATGTCTCAATTTTCAAGCCTAAAATCTGAAGAATTTGCCTTGGTTGTTGGAATATAAGTGGATATACATGTGATATAAATAGATAAATTCAAGTCACTTTTATTGTTTTTAACATTCCCAATTCACAGTTTCAGGGGAGGCTGGAAACTTCAGAAGAGAGATCAAGGACAAATGGGTCTTCAAGTATTTGCTTGCTTAGGTTCAAGGACTGAGACTTGCAAATTGAAACATTTTAAGGAACATTTTCACTATTTTTACTTCTCTAGATAAGCACAATCAAAGTAATAACTTAACAACAAGAACCAATGCCAACAATGACTGAAGATAAGGTTGGTATTACAACATTTGTAGTTTTCTACTTTTTACAGCATTTTCTTCCTTCTCAGTCCCATTCATCCAACTGGGATAATCCTACAGGCACCTACAAATCATATAGCAACTTTCTATCCTGGCTAGCTGGGACCAAAACTTTGATTGTACACCTGGATGTTAAAATCATTCAAAAAATTGATGTATTCAATCAGATAAGTAGAAGAATAGACTGGTTTCTTCCAGATACTAATTTAAAGACTTTAATTACAGAAATGACAACATTAATTCTATCTTGATACTAAAATATGCTAAACTTGAAATGTCTTTCATCTGTAAGTAGTTATTACAGGTCTGTATGACTCCAGAGGTTACTAATTAACATGGAATCTTTAGCCTTTTTGATTCTTCAGCTGAGGAGCTGCACTTAAAACATATTACAACATGGATGCTGCTTAAGGACAATATGCAACTGGAATCACCCTGCAGGGTGAGTGGATCCACCTTGGTTCCAAGTCTGTCGGTGCTGGGATGGCGCGTCCCAGCCTCGTTGCCTTGGCACGGCAGCCGAGTGCAGGGCCTGCCGCAAGTCACGCTCCAGAAAGCTCCTCAGGCCAGCGCCTCTGCCAGCGCTTGCAGGGCAGGAACTACATCAGGAAGTCAAGACTTTGGTGGGACATCTTATTTTGGAAAGCAGATGCCAGGCTAAGATATGGCCCAGGACTTCCTATGGCCCTGCCTTATGTTGTAATACTCAGCTTCTCAAAAATAGCCCCATCGCCTAAACTGGTTGTGGGGTTTTGTGTTAAAGAATATCTATTTAATAAAAACAAACAAACAAAAAAAAACCACGTCACAGTATGGATTTCTTACGTGATAACAACACTGAGGTGTTTTCCAGGTCCCTGTATTTGCAGTGGACAAAGAGAAGACATGCAAAGTAACGGCCAGATAGCAAAAAGCCACAAGTATTGGTTAATGCTTAAGTGCATACAGATTCATCAGCAATCAAGGTCAATAGCTGGTTTAAAGACAGAGTCTCCTTCTTGGATACATTTATTTGGTATATTTGAATATATAGCTTTGTGCTTCCCCTGAGGAACAAGGTGAGAGAGTGTGAGAGCGTCCGATGAAGAGTCAGAGCCCAATTCAGGCTGCGTTATCAAGCAGTAGGTTGGGCTGACATGTAATGATCCCTATACTCTCCCTCTTACCTGACAGAAAACTAAGAGTAAGAAGGAAGAGGGTAGATGTTGAAATGCTCAAGCACAAAATTTGCCAAAAAATTTGTTTTGTGATGTTATTTTACGCATTTTCCAAAATTCCAGGTAAGACACTCTTTGCTTAGATGCTTTATATCTATGGCAGTCTCCTTCCTGAAGCTATTTCAAGTCAGCTGGTGTTACTCCCATTAAAAAGCTGATTTTTAGTACTACAGGTTAGACAGGGAAGGGCATTTATGCATGCAGTCAAAGGAAGCAGAGACATTTCTAGGAGATGGGGACAAGACGGTGATCAAAGTCACAGCTGTTGATGAAGAAAAAAGTTTTGCAGCATGGAAAACAATTATAGCAGCTGATGATCATTAAAGCAGCAATCTGATGAACAGAGACAAGGTACAGTTTCCTATAGTAATATTTGGTCAGTATTCCTCACTTTCCTAAAGCCAGACAGTCTCCAAAACACAAAAGGCAGCATTTGCCCCCCCTCAGCTTGATACTGTCAGCAGTTGAACTTCTCCCTTTACTCAGAGTGAAAAATCCACGTTGTTGTTTCTTCCGTGTTTTCTTTGCAAACCTGACTTTTGTTTTCTAGTAAGTACATCCCAGCCTCCACCCGGGAAGGTGAGTCCCCATGCTGGATTTAAACTCAGCATTGAAATGCAGACACTTCTTGGCTAATTCGTGGGGAGGAAAAGCCTGTTTTGCAAATGTGACAGCCTCACGGTGTGCTGCTGCTTGTGTGTTTTCTGATAGGGCTTAGTGACTCATTTTCAGCATAAGATTAAGACTTGCTCTGTGCATTTGTGCCGTATTGCACAAAAGCTTACAAAGCTCTTGGAATATAAAGCCTTCAAAAGGGTGATGTACAGATGCTCAGTAACTCTCTAGTTGTCAGACTGATCTGGCTGGGATTACTCGCTCCATCCCAGCACTGTACAGTGACATCCCCCATGTTTTGTCCCTGTGCAAGGACTTCTGCATTTGTATGGACCCAGTTTCAGTTTAAAAACACAGGCAGCCAATAGTTTTTGCAGAGTTAATCCAAAAGCAAACCCAAAACCTGATTGTACACCAGTAACTCTACAGGTAATCTGAACATACCGGAAAAAGCAAATGCACTGGCATGATTTTAATAACCAGGGATTCGAAAGTAGAAGTAAAGTGACTTCGATAAAAGTATAAAAGACAGAAGGTAAGTTTATATCCATGCAAAAATGACCTTAGAAACAACAGCAGAGTAAGATCTCAAAATCCTGATTTACTCCTTTTGTAGGTACAGAGCACTGCCAGTTTGAGAACCTTACGCAGATATATTTGCTCTCATTAAAAAAAAGAAGTAATAGTGCAATACTGACATGTTATCAGCCACTAGCACACACAAAAACCGTCCCACCAGACTGACAAGAAAGAATGCAAAGCAGCTGTTGTCAATACCTGACACCCTCCTCATGTGCATTTTCCTGAGGCCCAAGATGCTATGAAAGGATGCCATTGCCAAACAGAAATCAGGAAGATCAGCAACACAAATGAGAGTTAGCACATCAAGGATGTAAAGCTTTTAAAAAGCAACATAACACATTATTACCTGTCTGGCAAGAGCATTTCCTAAGTGGGACGTTTTTCTGTTGTGGCAAAGTAACCAGTGATTTCATCATTTTGAGACATCATGCTGGTTGGAGAACTAAGGGGGACCCAACTCTGCATTGACATTCAGACCAGACACTGGGCCAGGAGGAGCCAACCCAGATGTTTGCAGATACAACTTCTACACTGGTGGTGGCTGGTACCAGCAGCAGAAGGCAATTTCCGTGGGACTGCTCAAGAAACTGCTCTTGAGAAACTGCTCAGAAGGACACAACATAGCGCCAGAAACTTCCCTGCGCTGTGTGCCTTGTGCACTTTCACATCTTTTTTACTTTTAAAATCTCCTTCTTGCAAAAAGCAGGCAATAACTCACATCTGAGGAAGAGAGAATATAAATGCATGGCAAGGAGATAATGATCCATCTTCCAGATACCCCCTCAGTACCCACGGTGTCTGTGGCAAGAATTCCCACACCTTCACAGTATGAAGCAGCATCCCTTCTGTTTTGTGCTGAACCTGCCACCTCCTAGTTTCTGTTGGATGCCTCATAGGCTTTTGCATTGCAGCAGAGAGAAGTCACCCTCGCTTTGCCACCCATAGTTTTATCATCTGGATTAAGCCTCCTAATCTATGTAATCTGCCCTTTGCAGTCATTTCTGTCTCCAAGGGTCCATAAATTGGACCATCACTGTTGCTTCTCTTTGCACTCTCTTCAGTTTTACTATATTCTGTCTGAGACAAGGAGACCAGAAGTGCACACCGTATTAAAAGGTATCACTATCTCATACAGCCACAAAATGAGTTCTGTTTGTTCTCTACTTTGTAATAGTTTGTTGGGATTTTTCTTCAGTGTTTCTGGCCAATGTGTTTTTACAGATCTTAAAATACAGATAACCTTAAAGTCTCATTCTTATTTGGTAGTAGTCAACCTAAAAATAGTAATTATAGTGACAGTTCAAGAAATCTTTTCTTCATATGCCTAGTTTTATTTTTATCTGTGTTGAATTTCCTCAGCTGTTTTAACTCCCCCTCAATTTTGAGCAATCCATCTGCAGTTCTTGGTCCTGCTAAATGACTATCTTCCTTTAAATTACTTGCCTTTAATTCAATCTGATAATGGATACTGCATTGATTACTTCAGCTGAGAATCTCTACTGTGTGAAAAGACCATGCTATAATATTGAGACTTGTCTTTATTATGCTTGATCTTTTCTTACGGTTTACTGCCAGCTGGATTGCTCACCAGTGCTGACAGGTTCTTAATCTGTACTCTTGTTTTAGGATGCTGTTGCATTACTTTGGAGAGCTGCCAGATGACCTAATAAATCCCACCTAAGGCAAGATCTCCCTTATGCACACATGGAGATGCCGCAGCGGGGAAAAAAAATTTAAAACAAGCAAACAAAGACCACCAAAAACAACCAGCCACACACACCCCCCATAGGATAATATTTTCCTCTAGCTTTCTTGTATTTGGATGAGGTTGCTGGAACAGGTGTGTTCATGGTGAAGACTGGTGGGCAGCCCCTGGGGACGCGGCTCTGCAGAGCCCCGTGGTATGTGCATGTGCCGCACTCCAGGGAATTAACTCACAGGAACATGTAGGCGAGTTGAACTGGAGCCAGTGCAGATCACAGCCGGTTGTTTGCGGCGTACTGTGCCCTTCTGCAAACACAGCCCGTTGGAGCTTTTGTGTCAGTGCTAGGTAGCTGTTCATCACTAAAGATCGTGGATAACGAAAAGGAAAATGGCCTGAGAGCTACTTATCTAGCAGTCTTTCAGGAGAGGAAAGGCACACATGCAGATGCAATGGTATGTGAACCCATCTAGATAAAAGAAAGTTAGTTGGCACTGTACATCCATGACTGACTTTCTGTAATTTACTCCCTACTGGCCAAATCAAATCAATTTGCCCAATGTGCTATGAAAAGCCAGAGAACAGAGCAGACGACAGGATTTAATACACTCTTGGCAGCCTGCATTGCTAAGGAGTCATGCTGCTGCCTTCTCCATTAGCTGGAGTTTTTCTAAGAGGTAGTGGCCAGGGTTTGATTAAAACAAAATAATAACTGAAATAACAGTCCTTTGTTTGAGGGAGTTACATAAAGCACACACACAAAGGAGCACCAAGGGGATGGCAGGTGAGAGAAGCTGAACGATGCCCTGCCACAGCCACTCCCAGGCCCATCACAGGAGCCATCAGCCCATCTAAGGCCCAGCTCCACAAACCCAGAGGAGCACAGGGGCACGATGGCAGGCAGGAACCCAAGTTAAGGACTCCCAGGGACATGTTGGCTGGGCCCCTCCCAGGGCTGTTCCCCTCCTTGTGCAGGAGCACCTCAGCCCCTGCCCTGGGGTGAAACCCATCAGCATGAGGCAATGAGAGGGCTCTCTCAATCACCTTATCAACTATCAAGGTCACTGCCTGCAGGTGCCGCCACATTATGGGATGCAGGGGAAAAGCATTTTAGGATTGCACAAGATATATGCGATGTTTAGGAGAGGAACCAAAAGCGGTAAAAGGGATGGGTGTAGGGGATTTGGGGAGGAACAAAGGTAGGAAAATAGAGGGATGAAGGGATAAAAAGGGCTGGTCAAGTGTAAACAGGTATGCTTGTCTGGCCATGCCCTGTGCCCTGCCCAATCACCACTGTCCTGTCTTGCTAAATGTCATTTCTCACTCATTTCCTGGGTGAGGAAGAGGCAAGGCCATGGGAGGAGCCACCAAGGGGTCCAGCTGGCTGCTGGAGAGACCGTGGAGTCTGCAAGTCATGTGAGACCCGCCTGTGTGTGTTTGTGTGTGTGCACACACAGGCATCTCCAGCGAGGAGCCACCTGGAAAGACCAAGGGTCCAGGACCAGCTACTGGGTGAGCTGCGTGTCCAAAGCCAGCTACTGCAGAGACCAGAACACGTGTGTGCATGTGCACATGTGTGTGCACGTGTGTCTGAGCGAGGGGTCGATATCAGCAACAGGAGTGGGGTTACAGCCTCAGGGGCTCACATGTCCAGTTGCTAGCAACTGGGGAGACTGGGATCCAGGATCCAGCTACTACACAGGCTGAGTGCAGCTGCTGCAGGGACCCACATAGTGTACGTGTCTATATTTCCCACTAATGGACCCTCATCCTAATCAGCCAGAGAGAGCAATGGGGTGAGGCCATTGGCGCTGTTTGCGTGAGGGCTGTACATATGTGTTGTGTATATGAGTTGGCATGTTGTACCTATGGGGATTATATGCTCAGCCTTATGTTGGCTGGACCTTGGGGCACGGAGCTGCAGCAGCCTGTCTTCTGTCACCCTGTACCCCCAAAAAAGCCATACAAAACAAGTCTCAAAAAACTGATAGCAACATTGTGCATCAGCACAATAGCTGATGCATTACCCTGAGACTAGGAGAATACATGTCGACACATGAGAACAGTGAGTAATGCAGAGGCACCCGAACTCACTAGCACTGTCCGTGCTAGAACATGCACCTGTCACAACACAGCATCATATGGTATCATATGGTATCATATATGGCCTTAGGTGTGAAAATGTTATCCTGCACAACAAGAGTCCTTGTGTCTCTACTGCTTCCTAACACCATGTTAGCTCCGAACCTCCTTCCTCTGGTATCTACACACAACACTTACTGCATAGGACAAATAGGGGCTCAGTGTATGCCTGTATTTGGGGTAGGCACACAGGACTTGCACCTTCCATGGTTCAGGCAAAGCTGTGACAACCTGACTGTGGCATCAGTCTCCTCCAGCTCAGTCACTCACCCATGGTGGTGTTCACTATTACATTTCCATTGTCTAGAGAGGGAAGGGCAATTCAGTTTTGAAAATGGGCTTGGTGATGGTGGGTTTGCTAGAGCAGTGTTATTTATCCCTCTCTGGCCATTCATATTACACAGCTGAAATCCAGCTGGGAAAGAAAGGCACGGTTGTTTTCCGCATTGGATCAGACCTGTCTTGCCCACTGGAGAGAGCAGGAAGCGTTTCTGCCAGACATTGCTGTGCATAGGATTATCAGACAGCCCAGAAGCTGTGCTGTGGTGGGCCCTACTGAAGCAAGGGTGGATGTGGACCTGCCCAAAGGAGGCTGTGGACCTGGAAAGGAGATTGCACAACAGTTCCTCAAACTGTCAGACAACATAATTCCCATTTTGCAACATCAACCCTGCTTCAGCCAACCTGGTGCTCAGTCATGGCCTGAACCCTGTCCAAGCACCAGGCTGAGCTGGAAGCAGCCATGCTACTACATAAGGTGAAAAAAAGGAGTTAACATCATAGGTTGATTATGACATCACCTGGCTGATCAAAAAGGTTACTCCGGTAAAAGGATGTACAGAGAGAAGCTAAAATGTAGAAACCAAAGCAAGATACAGGAATCCAAGCTCCATTTTAAATTGGCTCATTAACACTCAGACAAGTGCACCAATGGGCCTTAGCTGCCATGACCAGCCTCACCTGGGATCTCCACCCCACCCCCATGGGTTTGGGAGATGCACATAAACTGGGCACTTAGTCCTTGTTTGAGAGAGGCTATAGGTGTATTTGGTACCAGCCCTGACTCCCGAGTGGGCTTCTTTGAACATCTGCTATGGTCCTGTCTCCAGCCCTGCCTCCTGCTGCTGGACTCTTGGAACAAAGTCTCAGGGTGGATTCCGGATCTGCATCTTTTCTTGTATGTGCCCATCAGTGGACCCTGTTACCACCATTCTGATCAGCCCATTCACTTTGAATTCTGTGGGACTGGAGGACTACGCCTTGACTGTTGATGTCACCCTCTGCTGAAGTCATCCTTGGCTCCCAGCTCATCATCCCTTAAGGAGCAGACCAACTCTTGCTGTTCCCTGGCAGCCTGCACTGAATGGACAAACCTATTAAAAAATCTGTGATGTTATCATGCCCTTAATGTGTTCATGTTAGCAGTGAATCCAGGCTACCTGTTACCACCATGCCCTAATGCAACCAGGAAATGGAATTGCTGCCAGGACTGGTGGAGCACAAACCAGGTGATGTATTGTGATGCCAGCAGTGATGAGGCCGAGTTCTTCCAAAGCACCCTGCATGTTATGACAACCTTGCTGCCTCACATACACGTGATCACGTACCACTTCTCCTCATATCATCGCTCTTTAAAGAAACTCGAGCAGGGAAACCATATCATCAAGACCGTGCCTGATGTTGCTGCTAATCATGGATTTCTAGTGTTGAGAGAATTCCAGTAGGCTCCGCACAACGGACTAGCACACTCATGCCCTCTCTTTTCTTATACATAAATGGATTGACCTAAGTGAAACAAGGTACGAATGGGGAGTAGAAGTTTACTACATCTACTTTTTTAAAAACCTGGGTGTTTCTATTTTTCTGGGCACTTACTGAGCAATCATGAACAAATCATTTGACTCTTGTACCTACTTGGGTTAATAGAAATCAGCTGTTCAATGAAGATTTATGAAATGTAATTAATGAGCAGCTTTGAATTTTCTTTCCCTCAGTGAGTCAATCAGTATTATGTTACTTGTTAAAGTCAGCCTGGTGAGCTGCTGGAGACACTTTACTTCAGAAAGTCTCCTAAGTCCTGCTCTCCTCTTGACTCCTACGAAGACAGAAGGCAGCATCTAGCACTGAGAACAGCCCAAGGGTTTCTGCTGGTGTTTGCAAAGTGTGTCACTTTATTAATGTGAAAAATACATCAATAAACATTACTAAGAGTGGCAAAAATATGCAAGACTACTTACAAACAAGAAGACTATACTGAAGTGTAAAATAGTGTTTAGAGATTCACGGCCCCTTTTTAGTTAAATAAAGAGTAAAAGAGGAGTCAAGAGCTGTGAGAAGGCCTTACTAAGTTCCCCTTTGCAGTTGAGATGGTATGTTTCTAAAAAATGTGGTTTGGGGGGAGAGGTTCTGGGGTTTAGTAGTATAAAAAACCACAACAGGAAGGATTATGTTTGCTTCTTTTCATAACCACCAAGGGTTTTTTTTTTAAATATAAGGTTTTTTATCTCTATTCTCTTTAACTTGTAAATTTACTTTTGTTTTGTGGATAGGCAAAATGAATAACAAGTTTGATTTTAAGACCATCAGTTCAAGTCAAGCCTCCGCTATGGGTGACCTTCAGAGACTTCTTAGCCAAGGAGAATATCCTCCTTTTACCTCTGCTCCCATCTTTGAGAGCAAGTTTGTCCAGGTAAAAAGTCATTTAAATGAAATAATCTGGCATGTTCAAGATAAAATTGCTTGCAATTATTACCTTTATTTTAAAATTTCCTCAGCTCAACAGGTATTCCTCACTCATTCTCATTATTCTTATTCTCTGCTTACCACACACATATAGGTATCTTTCCCTTTGCTTATAGACTCTTTCTGCTCACACTTTACAGGCAACAGTCCAGAAACCAAACAACACTAATGCTGCAAATTAGAGAAAACAAAAAGTGATGTTTTCACCCTTGTCAGGCCCAACTCCTTTCTGTAGCAACATCCAGGAATGTCCCAGCAAACTTCTGGTTCTGTGCTATCTCATTAAGGTTTTCAGCCACCAATGTCAGCTCAGCCTAGCCTAAAGGAGCAGCTACCCCTCCCCAGAAAATCTCCCCCCACTTGCAACTTCTAGTATCCTTGCAGCCACCATCACTGCCCTGCTTGCCCCTGACCCTAAGCACAGGCCAAAGGACCCTGCAAGACTCTGGTAACAGTCCACACTCCTACAACACTGTATTCACAGTGTGCCTAAAACATCTGAATTCTATTTACATGATGTCTCTCAACCGTGTTTTTCATCGGATTTCATCACTTCATTTGTGATAATTGCAACATCTTTTGGTTTTGCCTTGATTAATTCAGTCTTGCCTTGTTGATACACATGCAGAATGTTAATTAGCTACAAGTGTCTGTTTTCAAGGTACTTCATGATTTATCCCTGCTTTATTTATCGGACCTCATTTACTCTCAAAGAGGAAGTTGCCCTAACCAATCAATCCAAGAAAACAGCTCCATTGACTCATTTACAATAAAATGGGGAAAAAAAAGTAGCCTTTGATCCTTTTTACACACCGTTTCTCACAGTTGGGAGGAGACTCTACTAGATATCCACAAATTTAATGCACCATCCTCCCTCAAATTCCTTCTTGGGATACACTTTCTCTCAGATGCCTATCAAAACCAAACTGTGACAATGCTACATAACATGTGACTTGATCATAATAATAAACTTGTTCTCATCTCCTTGTATTTTCTTGTTTTTCTATAATTTCATGTCTTACACATAAATTACCTGGGATCTTTTCCCGTTATGTTTGTACAGCATCTAGCAGGATTCTGGTTCATAACCAGGTCTCATTAATATCACAATAATGCTGACAAAGACAGTGAATCATCAGAACAGAGTGCCTCTTCCAGCACATTTACACGAAGAGAAATTAAAGATAATGGTACTCAAGAGGTTTCTGACCCCAGCAATCAGATAACCAGTGATGAAGACTGCACAAGAGCCAGAGATTTCCAGTCCTCCTTTGTCCTTATTAAGCTTCGTTCCTCTCTTTTCATCCATAGACATTGCTGTTTCATTATTCCACATTCCCCTCTCTCCTCATCGATCCACTACATAAGCTCTAGGACACCCAAACCAAAACACCATGAAATGTATTGTTAGTGTATCTCTGAGACATCCTATAGCAAATGTCAGTGTTGATGGGGCGCTTTTTTTTTTGCCTTTTTTTTTTGTTAAGGTTAATCGAAGAGGGGAACCAATTTCTATCCATAACCGAGCCAGCTATGTGACCATTGGCATCTGTGCTGCCAATCCCAGTTCACCAATGCCCAATGCGATGCTGGTAGCGCACGAGGTGCCCATGTCCCCACACGAAAGTATGACAAGCTTCTGGAAGATCTCAGAGCAGCCATCCGAAATGGAACATCTAGCACTTACCAGGTTAGTTAGCACTGAGAAGGGTTAAATATTTATTTGAGAAGTAAGTAATATGAATGTATTTCCCATTTCCATTCAGAATTTCCTTCTTTTAAGGGTCAGTTTATTAATAGACCTCATATTTGCGCTGACACTTTGTCCCAGCACTAGCACAATAAAGTTATGAGGATCACTTAAGTTTAAGTACACACCTTTACGCCTCTCTCTGTTCAACATTTCAGGTCAGCGCTACCCACATGCATATAAATAAATGCTGACTAAAAATACCTAATAAACCTTTTTTCTAAATACATCAGAAGCAGGAAGCTCCTAGGAAGAGTGGGGTACAGGATTGCCAGGGAATAAGACAGTGGAATAAAGGCATTGTAAAGAAGCCAACCTCCTTTACCTTCATTCTGTGGACTGCTGCCCAGCATTTCTTCCATCACCAACTAGAGGCACTCAGAAGAAGAGTGTCGAAGTCCACTCAGCAGTTTCTTCCTACTCCACTCTCTCACTTTTAGTCTTATTCTATCTGTAGGTCTGACGGACACAGTATCTTTGAGACGAATCTCCACCTTTTCTTAGTGATGAGTTTCCCCTTTTTTTTACAGGTTCTTCCCCTTGAAGTTTGTGGAACTCTCTGTCCACAGCACAGATAAGCATCTCCTCATGTTAAAATTAGTAAATGGACGTTCCTATTATCTAGAGCTCAGTGCCCCTCCAGACCAGCAACAATACCTATTCCACCTCTGGCTGCAGCTCATCTGTCTCCTGAAACCCCCAGAAAATACCAAGAATACCGAAGTCAGTGTAAAACGCAAGGATTTTGGGATGTGTCACAAGAAAGATCCCAGCCCAAATGGCCCACCAGAAAATGTGAGTATCACTTGTGCCAATATTCTGTACTGTGTCTCAAGTCAAAGATTTGTATGCTTTGAAGGAGGTCCAGTTCTGTTTATCAAAATAGCTGGCTTGTTATAAACTACCTACAGAATTTCAGGGTGATGGGAGTGAGGATGCTGGGCACACCATAGCCCAAATAAATTTTTATGAATAAATAAATAACATACTACTTATTGCTCAGTTTTCCCTCATAGCTGGGAGTGTGTTCTTAAATGATTCTTTTTGACTGAATCCCACAACTCACTGAAAGAAAGGAAAGACATAGCACAGCTGAGACCCATGCAGGGACTGACAAGTAATAAGCAAAGAGAGTAAAGGCATTTGATCCATTCAAAGGACAGAAAGTTCTTGAGGGAAATGCTGCAGTGGGCAGCCAAACAGGCAGACAGTGGCTACTCACTGTAGCTAGGAAAGAAAAAATGAGAACAGTGAGGGTCAACAAAAATACTCCAGGAGGTCCTAAAGAGAATATCACACACAGAGATTTCACTAAAGCGCAGAAGGGACCTGTTACCTTAGAGTCACACTTAGGAAGGAACTCGGATCGTTAATGATGCTGCTCAACATTATCTAAAGCTATTTCCCCTAAGTTTCAAGCAAACATTTTGTCAGCACAGGCACTGATGGGTCTTCAGTTCCCACTCAAGCCATCCCAGCTCTCAGCCAAGCAGAGGCACATCCACATGGAGAAGAAAAGAAACACAATGATGATCTTTTGAGGTCCCTTCCAATCCCAAACATACTGTGATACTGTGATACTGTGATACAGTCACATGGCCAATGCTCAGTGCTGCACATACATATTTTCTCTGCACAGGGTAGCTCTCATCTTCTCCCTGGCCATGGGTAGCAGAGAGAGGGAACAACTGTGTACATAGAGCAGGAAAATTACAAGGGAACTAGAAAAATATCATTCTGGAGAGAGAACTGTGCTAGATGATTCTTTCAAGAAAAATGAGTGATGAGGTAAAGCGATGACTGACTATCTAGGGGAAAAAACTAGCATATTCATATTAGGTTTGCAGAAAGTATAGGACTCAGATTTGGCTGAAAAATCTGCACAGCCACATCCCACAACCATATTGGCTAAGTCAAGAATGCATAGGTTGTGAGAAAGCAAGTATAGGATTTATAAAATGTCTTAACTGATATTTTCCTGCTTCAACTATCCCTATGTAGCCACCCTTCTTCTCACTTTTCTGCTTTTTCTCTTATCTGATGTCGAAGACTAGATCCTTGTACCAACTTCTGGACATAAGCTCCTGTGTGTACAGCAGATGTTACTTGTGATTCAATATACTAAAATAATGATCCAGACCTAGAATCTCTATTTTTCTTTGTAGAATAGACATCCTATTTTTACAGTCACACATTCATTGGTGCTTCAATACTGTGAGGTGTTGGCTGCCACTCGCTATTTACTTTTTCTACTGACAGTTTTTAAGTTTGGATTTCCCTATGCATTATTACATCCTCCCTGTTCTATTGCTGCTTATATAGAAATCTGTCTGCACAAAGAGACTTACAAATATCCCTGCCTCAGCTACTTCAAAGCAGGAGGCTTAGAAAGATTTTAGTAGGGACTGATCTCAAAATCTGGACAGGAGGGAAAGCAAAGATCTCATCTCAGTTTCCGAATAACCTGGAGATAAAGGAGTCCTGGACATGAATCAGAAGCAGAGAACTTGGAGGCAAAGCCACAAACAGCTCTCAGATGTTAAGCTTTGGGACTTGACAGACTGCACAGTCACCTCTAGCCAAGGTGTAGGCCAATAATCACCAACAAACTGATAATGTGGGACAAACAGTAGTCTCTCTTTTAGATAAATATATCACATTTCCTATGGATGGTCTCTGACACCACTTTATAGCCAAATATTCAGTATATAGGGGACTACTACATAGGAAATGAGCTTATCACAAAGTTCCAGCTGTGCTGATCAGCTCCGTGCAGAGCTCATTTTTATGTCAGTTGCTAATGTATCTGTTAATCTCTTCTCTTTTCTTCAAGAGGGACAACCCACAAGATGTGCCTAAGCCCAAAACAGAGGAAGAAGAAGTTACTAAACAAACCTCCTCCAATCAAGTTCCCCTCTCAGGTACAGTGGATCCCACAGAAGAGAGTGGAAGGACAGTGGAACCCTTCCACAGCTCCCTGAAGCCACCCAGGCAAGAAACCACCATGCAGCCAAATAATATAGTTCCTCTGGATACAAAGAAGAGCAAAAGCCCAGAAAAGAGGAAAACTAGGTAGGTGTATTTGGAAAATGAATCTAGCATACTTAGTTGCAGCTGCTGACTTTGAAAAGTAAAATGTGTCGTATTTTTGTCTTCAGAAAATATATTATTGCAATACCTTTTCAGGGTTACTGTGACTTTCCTAATGCTTTAATGGATTAGGAAGCTGAAGAATACAGGGTGGGCTTTTCAAGTATGCAGACTTTGGTTTCTCCAGTGTTTAGGAGTTTTTGAAAGACCATTCCCCCTCCCCCCCTCCCACCCCTGGGTGCACAAAGCTGGGCAAAAGTGCAAGAATGTTTAGTGCTAGTGCTGTCCATGAACTCTGAAGAACCTGCATAAAGGCAGCTTTGATTTAGACACCCAGTAAATGAGGAAATCATGTAGCATGAGGCAGACTCAGTGTTTCCTTTCTGCCCAAAATCAGCAACACAACCTGGCACCTGAAATCTGTATTTTCTACAAGTCCTCACTGCCATATACATTCTGGCTTGTACAGAAAAGGAACAGATTTTTTTTGTTGATGCTGTTGCATGAACTACGCAAGCAAAAGTTGGATGGCAGAAGGAAATGAAACTTATGGCGCTTACAAGAGTATCTCAATGACAACAAAGAACAAGACTTTCAACATAATCACTTCTCAGGCTACACCTATGCCCTAAGTGATGTTTTCAGATGGGTGCTGTCTTCAAATTGGTCATATATAACTGGAGTCTCTAACATTCAAATATTTCTATGTGATAGTGTGCCTGCCTTTCAACAAGGTTTACTACATGGTTTAGCAATACAGGTTTCTACCACAGACAGAAAGAGACTAAAATATCACCTATTTATTATAATACTGATCCTGGTACATAATGATATTACTAGGGTAAGACCTTTTCCTGAGTTTGTTGGCAATGGCATAATGTTATTTTTTCCTGAACTTGGATTTTTTTGGTTTTGTTTCTTAGGACAAATCAAACAAAGCAAAAAAGTGGAAAAAAATTACAGACTTCAGGTATGACAATTTTTCCAATATTTACTTACTTCCCCATTGCTATTTGTGCTTCAATAATAGATGAGAGAAGCTGAAACTTCATGTGCCACTCAGTGGAAGTTCTTTAGAACAAATATTCCAATATCCACATTGCCAACAGATCAGCACTAGTATGGCCACAGTATTAGAAGGTACCCTGTGCTCATTCCCTGATGTGGTCACATTTCACCTCCCAAGGTTTGGCGTCAGGTTTCTTCTATAAAGGCCTTGCTGTTGGCCCATACCTCCTCTTCCAGTGTGCTGTAAGGCTTCCCAAAACCCCATGTTTGAAGATGAATTTACCTCCGGACAGTGTGTACATAGCATCCTGAAGCATGAGATCCAAAGTCATGTTTCAAGCAGAATGCAGACATATTTTTGAGCACTCTTTATAATGTCATCTTGGGAGTAACATTAGAGTCCTTTCTGACATCCTGCATTTCTGCACAAATCTCTACAGAACATCCAGCTGGCACAAGCAGGCACCTAAAGACCATCTTTATTAATGTTCACAGTTCCCCTTGCTCACACTTCTCCATTTCTTGTCAGTGATTAAACAGTCTTAGAGATGCCTGCCAAGGAATGACAAAAACTGGAGCCACTTAGCTTATTCAAGCCCCTTGCTTTATGTCTAAACTAGTGATCATTCTGCACGAGTCAGCCTCTTGAACAAAAGCTTTTATGGTCTTCCTCCGCATACTTCTCCATTTTGCTAAGTCACAAAAGTTTAAACGAGGTCTTGTTCGATCAATCTATTTTTGTTGTGATCATGATGCTACTGTGTGCTCCTCTTTGTAGCTGGGGGGTGGACTGCATACAGTTCATTATCCTAATTGCCAGTTGGTGATCTTACAGTGATCTACATGACCTGGAAGGAAAAGTATTTTATGACACACTCCCATTTAATGGCTTTTCTCAATTTTTCTGTGTGCACACATCTCTCTGTCCACTGATACACATCTATCTGGCTGAAAATCTTGTTGCATCTCTTTCTACATACACTTTGGTACAGGAATAATTTTTAATATCTCATCGTTATGTTCTTTTTCACTCTCTTCCTCTCTTAACAGCCATTCATTTAGAAATGAGAGGACTGACAGAGAGCAATGGACTATGAGGAGATATAAATTAATACATGCTCAAGAACTTATTTCAGCACTCCACATTAAATGGAGACAAATAATGACACATTATTTAATCAGCGATAACAAATTTGTGCAAAGTACTAGATTAATTATACTCCCTTTTCAAATTCATTTATGCGTTTTAAAATAGTCTGTGACATAATGCCAAACACCTAAATTATATTTTACTGGAGCTTAGTGCTACTTTATTGTATTTCTTGTCATTTTATTGTGAAAACCGTAATAACAGAGAAGTAGTGAAGCAATCAGAACAGTGCTTCATATATTTTCCTATTACATACAACCATAATATCACTCAGAAACAAACAAACAAACAAACCTGTCTCGACAAATCCAGCATTTGGTTTTGTTATATTGAGGGAAGGGAACACAGGGACCTGCCTATTTATTTCAGTTACTACCCCTCCGTAGTTTTGTCCTAATTTTATATTCTATATAAGCAATTACTTTTAGGTATTTTATAGTAACATATTTGCAGCATATTTTCTATAGGGAAGAAAAAATTAGCTGATTGTATTTACCATTTTTTTTTCTGTTATCATCTTTGCTTCTTTCTATGTGTCTAACTGTGCCTTTTTCCAAGTCACTCACAGCTTTTCAGCTTTCCCTCTCTTCAGTTTTCCTGTTCCTTTTCTCTAGCTCTAGATTATTCTTTCTCTCACTTTCCACGTTCTTTCAACTCTGCTCTGTGCCTCCTCTTTTTAAATGGTACCTTCCTCCAAAGATGTATTCCTCCTCCTGTGCAACTGTCTCCTCTCTTTCCCTTCATTTTCTGATCACGCTTCTCCCAGTCTGCATTCTACTATCAATTCCTGAATTGGCCATATTGAAGCAAAGGCAGCGTGTTCATCCTGGACTTACTTAGACCTGCAGACTCTGTTGTCTTCTCAACCTGCTGATCAGCTCTCAGTAGAGAATGGAAATGATCTTCACATACCCTCACGCAGCTGAAAGTATGACAATATCATGTCAACTCCTACCAGCTATGCACAGGCTTTTCACACCTCTCAGGTGTTCTGCAAGGACTAAAGATGATTTCTGTTGTGAGGTGAGTGAGACAGCTTGTAGGAGAATAGCACAGGAAAGATTGGGAAAAGGCCACTTTGGAATACCAAGCATAAATTCTAGTAAACTCCCCACAAAGGCAAATCCATTCCTTCTGGTGGATCTTTCTTCCTTTGTGGTTCTTGGTGTACATTTATCTTTTCTGTCCTTTTCTCTCTTTTGAGTCCTTGTCCTTCTTTTTCTCTTTTACTCTCTACTTTAGTGTGCTGGTTTTCTCATGCTCATCATGTTTCTTTTCAGGAAATCAAAAAAATGGCAGTAAGTCAAATAGGCTGCTTCAGATATTATCCCAGGTGATTAGTCCATAAGAAGGAATAAAAGAAAATAAAGCAAAGCATCCTGGACATCAGATGCAGTTGAAACAAGGAAAAGATGTACACACAGAAGAAAAAATTCCCCTACAGACTTCAGTTCCATTCATAACGTCTTACTACTGTACAATGAACTATTACTGAAATACAAACTCTGTATTCCTCTGTATTAGTTCACATCTAGCAAAAACAAATAAAATTTGATCCTTGGCAGTGGAATCTATATTTTTTCAGTGACAGAGACCACTTTTCAGGGAGAAGAATTGTAGTTTGCAACAGAAGGCAAAGAAATAGACACTTGAATTAACTGAAATACCTGACACTTTTATGTAGGGTCAGGAAAGTTTCTCATGCAAGAAACTTTCAGAACACTGTAAGGGGACAAGTGATAAAGAGCAAGATCATGGTAGCATCCACAAAATCACACTAACACAGGTTTTATTTCTGCCAGTGAACTTCAAGATGAATGTGAGCAAATCACTTTTCCTTTTTGTTTCTCAGCTTCTTCATTTGTAAAATGAGGCTAGCCAGACCTCCTTTGAAAATCACCTTGCAATGCACTAATGAGAACCATTATACAAGGATTTGGTATTGCTACTGTTATTATTGTTTAGACACTATAAACATTGCTCTCCTATTGGAATACTGAGGAGAACTTTTGACAGAACACACTTGCTGCACCATGAAGCATTCTGCATTAAGGAAACTAAATATCTGCTGCTGCTCTTGCTACCCATTGCTGGGACATTTCTGTGTGGTTTACAGCATATGCAGTGTTTTACTAAAGTTTTGATGCATGAGTTCTGCACAAGCGTAGCTAAGCATGGGAGAGGGAAGACTCACTATGATTTCCTCCAAATGAGCACAGAGGACATACATAATTCACAACTTTCAAGGAGACAAACGCCAATCTGATGTTCCTTGAGAATATAAACTAACTACTCTTCGTGGGTAGTCCATATAAAATCAGATTCCAGCCTAGGATGCCACAAGAAACAAGTGGTGGCAAATTCAAATTCTATATATCACCCAAACCTTGAACAAGAGTGAAATACCATCCAATATAACAGGAAATTCCAATTTTATTCCCCATGGTGGGGGAAAAAAAAAAAAAATCTAGATTCTGTTTATCAAAAGAGTGAAGTAGTTATTATAGACAGGGAAGAAACTTTTAGGTGGTCCTTGAGAAAATGGTTGTACAGCATATTTTCTGCTCGAGAGACAGTAAGTACTTGAAAGAGATACACAATTTATGAAGTGCTATTGTCGACTACAAGAACAAACATAATACAGTGCAAAAATACATATCAGTAACAGTATCTTCACTATCATCTACACACAGCCTGGCTGCAGATGCTTACCATCACTGACTTCACACTAAACTTACACACTACAAGTGAAGAAGGTTAAATTAAAATTGTAGAACACCGGAAAATCAATGATACAGATTTTGAATATTCTTACACAGAGTATACTGCATTCAAAAGCTGTTTGCATTAATCAGAAACAATCATTTCGCTAGTACAGAGATAATAACTATGACTGATTTCTTATCAAGATATGCTGCATATACTAGGTAACATAGAATGGAATGCAATAAATTAAAGATTTTATTAGGATTACCTCATAAGCTAAATACCATGTCTGGAGAAGCCTTGCCCACTACCTACAGTGATAAAGAGAAATTTAGTTTGCATCTAAACAACCTGACAATGCATAAGACCACCACTTTTTTCCTAAGAAAAAAGTTAAAATCCTTTAAAACAAAGGGATCAGGTGTCCAAGTACATTTTGAGAAGAGTGGTTTTAGAATGAGATACAACATTAATGAGATACACTCTTTTGAATTCTCAGAGCTGAATTGTTGTTAAGTATATTTATTTGCCCCAATTACATGCATTTGTCATAGCAGAAGACAAGCTGATGAACCAGGTCAGAAGAATTAACAAAATACTTACACAAAGACTTACTTTCTGCTGTGGTAAATGGGACAAAGGTGCCCACTAAGCTCATGACAATTGTTCTGAAATTATTAATGGCACAATGTGACACTAGAATTACAGCTCTTGAGCGTTGTGTTTCTCTTCACAGACTGTACAGGTAGACATAGTCCTTTACCTGCAGAAACCAAGATCAGTCTGAGAGAATACACTATGCTGCCAAAAATGGCCATTCTCACACACATAAGTATCCTCACCTGTGGTCACACTGACAAGCCTTGAAGAGACAGGGTGTGACAAAGGACTGCTGCAACATACAAATGGAACTGCTGTTCAGCCTCAGTTTACTGGAATACAATCTAAAATGCTCTCAAGTTGATGCTGCAAAGAATAAGCAACTTCAGCGTATTGTGTTTCCCACACTACAACGTTGGGAAGAAGGCTGAATTGCCTGCATTGCAAATGCAGTTAAAAATACATCTTAATTGTTATGCCTAGAGCAAAGAAAAATAACTCAGCATGGATGCTTGCTGGGTTACATACCAAAACAGTCCTATACTGAGCTGAGTCAGTAGACTGGTATGCAGTGTTGGCTCTGTGAGCCAATACAATCTATCAGCTCCTCTGAAAGAAAAATAACTGCTGGGAGAATGACAGGCATTGAAGATCCTGCAAGCAGCAGAGCTATTAAGCATAACGTGTCTGACTTCACTTTTAGGAAACACTGCAAAATAGAGTGGTATTAATGTGGTATACTACAAAAGTCTTTGCGACTTTCTGTCAAGATGCAGATTCAGGAAAATTATATAGGACTGGTGCTGCAGCACCTTTATCCAAGGATAATGAAGACCATCCATGTAACTCCACATAGTTATATGGAAATTAGTATTCTGTTACTATCAGAACAATTTTTTTTTTCGTTAAAGATGATTGTGTAGCTGCTATTATTTTCTTAGGAAAGGTTATTATGTATACTTGCTTTGGTTATTGCAACATACAGGTATATTTTGGTGCTATCCTTCAAGATTTATTTCACAACTCAAGCAACTACCTGAAATATGACTCTATTGCACAAGAGGTGGCAATGGAAATCTATTGGCATCTTCTGTCTGTAAGGAAGACATTGTGCTGAGATAACACGGACATCTACAAAGGGACTGGATGCCACACCTGAATTTCCTCTGTGCTGTGTCACTCCAGACTTATGCATATGATAAAATGACATATAAAAGATTTTTGGAGCAGGTTTCTCAAAGAAAAAATATGTTAGTCTCTTTCAATTTTAGTTTCAGAATATTTCCTATAAAATGTATGCAGTTATAGATTCAAATAAAATAGATGAGAAGCATTGCTTTAAATGCTGGGGAACAGCAGACATGCTGGATGGCAGCTAACTGCCCCAGATGTTGTCTATAATCTGCTAAAGGTAAGCTCAAAAACTAGAGGAATATTCAAATGAAAGTTTTAAGAATAATATTTTTGAAAAAGATTCTGCCTCATGTCATACTCAGAGATCCATGTTGATAAAGGTACAGTGCTGGCCACAAATCTTTTTGCGGTAGTAATTAGAGTATAACAGGGATGTACAATCTGAAAACCTACACCAAACAAGACTGATAAATAAAGCACAGCATGCAAGATTATTTCAGTGAAGATTTAGAAAAAGGGAACAGTTTATGTACATTTTACAGTATCTTACAGCTGTCTTATTGTACACCTAGTTTGCTTTCAAGAGAAAGATTTACCGCATTTCTGGTTTATAGAATATGTGAAGAATATACTGTAGTGTTGTACTTTTGATAAATACATAAAAATTAAGCTTTGCATTGCAACATTGTAAGATAGAAGAAACTCGTCATTAACATAATTACCACTACTAAGCTGCCTTTCAGAAAAGACGATCATACCTGGGGAAAACCTAAAAACAACAAATGCCTTATTTCATCAGGGTTTACCACCTAAGTATTTTCCTTAGGTGGTATCAACTGTTGAAACTTCTGTTAGTTCTTCTCCTATTTTCTCACAGATCTGTGGGTTATCTCATAGGTTTTTATTTGTTTACAAATACATTTGCAAACATTTATGAGTACAAGAAAAGAAGCTCCACAGCATAAAAAGTGCAGAAATGAGGTGGCTTTTGCCCTTTATTCACAGATTAAATCTAATCAAACTGTCAGGTAACCCCACTAGAAATTATGTTGACAGTAAGGCAGATTAGCACTAAAATCCAAATAAAATGCTGTCTTAACTTTGGGCTTTAGGATACACCCAGCCTCCAAATGGCAAGTAAGGGAAGAACAGGCAGGATTTTGATACGAATTTATAATTGTTATAAACAGCAAAGCTGGATTTTGTTTTCCAGAAAGACTTAAATATGTACCTTAGATCATTACAAATTTACTCAAGTTCAAACCAAAGATGGAGAGCTACACAGAGGAAGGCCCACAGATGACCGAAATAATATAAAAAAGACAGGCAGGTATATGATCATGAAGAGACTAACATGCAAAAATAAGAAGAAACTACTCAAGGAAAAACAAGAAGCAGTAAATGCATAAAGAGATAGATGAGGTAATTACTAATTTGAGTATAATTTAATAGGGCAAACACCAGTAAGAAAGATAATTTCTATTATCTATTATTTTTCTGGCCTAAAAATAGTGGCCCAAACTGTTACATTATCAACCTCACCTCCAGCTTTACTTTGGGGCACACACTTTCTGGGAATTATTCCTACTTCTGGGCTTAAGACCCCCTCATCGAGAGACGAGTAGCACTCCCAGACCTGAGACCTCTCTTATGGAGATGAACTTTTTTCTACAGCTGAAATTCTGCTGAGTTTATGACCCTGTTTGTAAATGCTGTGACCTTACTTGGAGTTGTGCAATTTCAGATCGGAAGGATTAAGGAGTGGTGGAAAACACTGGAAGCCAGAGAGGAAGGTGTTTCAGCCACTCAGGTGAACGTGAATGTAAACTGTAGTTATTGGGCAGGAAGTGAGGAACAGTCCTAGATGCTATAAAGGAATAAAACGTGACCGTATTTGCGTCCTTGCTATTTGTTGTTCTAGTTCAAGGAAGGCCAAAATGAAATTGAATTGCTGTATTAATTTCAAAATTCAGGGTTTCTCTGTTGACGGGTTGTGGAGCCAGGAGAGAATTTTTCTTCTTGCCTAATGCACAACTTAGCTTCTGGACTTTTGCATTTTGTACTCTTCTTTGAAACACTAGATACGGAACACAGCTAGCCCTGCAGGTAGACTAGTGCTGCTGTCACATTCTTTCACATGGCTGGTGCATGTGTCCTACTTAGGATTAAAACAGTCACCAGATTTGTAGTCAGGAGACATCAGATTTCTAGAAATCAAACTGGAAAGACCAGTGTGAGATACTGTTATTTCCCCTGCAACACAGGGAGAATACAGAAGTAAAGTCTGAGCAGGAAGGAGTTGGCTTTCATTCATATTCAGTTAAAGGTGACATTTAAATGTGATTCTCCAGGATATAAGCTATCAGTATCTAAAGGGCAAGGGAAAAATCCCTGTGAAGTTCTTAGAGACAGGAGGAAAAGAGACTATTTAAATAGATGCCAGACATGAAAGAGCAAGATAAAAAGGAGAAGACAATTTCCCAAAAACTTGAAAGAATGAAAGATCAAGGTAAGGGTAATCAAGATAAATTAAAAAGAAAAAAAAGAAACAAAGATGGGTTACAAAACCAACCAGCCAAACAACCAACCAAACCACAGCAGAAAACAAACAAAACCAACAACAACAAAAGCCCCAACCAGCGGAAAGATCAAGAAAGAAGATGGAATACAGACTCTGACATCAGGCAGAAAATAATTTTTTAGGGATTGAATTAAAAAAAATATTTTGGCAAATAGAGAGGGATGACACCAGCTTGGAAGGGATCTAAGATGAATTTGTAAGAGAAAGTACATCTGTTGAAGAATCAGTGAGTTTAGAGATAAAGAGTTTAGAGACAAAGGGGAGTAGGGTAATGAGGCAGACAGATGGGGATTACTTCTCCTGCAGCCTTCACTGCCATAAGCACTGTGGCCACTGTAGTTCTTCTGACAGAGCATTCCTTTTTTACACCCATCTGCAGAACCATTCCTGGACTGTAGAGCATAAACTCAGTTACACAGTGACATAAAAGGGAATTTTTACCTAATCCTTCTGCGATTTTTCATTCCCCCTCCAGAGGGCAACGGTTTCAAAGAAAACGTTTTGCTGATGCTTGAGACAGAAATATTTTTCATTTTTCCATTGATTGCAATCAGTCAGATTTAGATTTATCAACAGTTATATCAGCACCTTGCTGGCAAACACTGATACTAATTCATGTCAAATTCAGTTCATCTAAGACTAACATTTTCTTTGTTAAAAAATATTTGTCCGTGGAATTAATGCATCAACCTTGAAAAGGTTCTTCAATAATAAATTAAGTTGCCTAAGTTGGTTCTGTAGCTGTAAGCATGCTTTAATGTTCCCAAAATCCCTGATAGTAAAATCATGTCTAAAATGCAAATGTTCTAAGATCCAGGCTCTCAAAAGGTGTAACTCAGATACTTCTTTTCAGTTCTTTTCTGCTTTAAGATAGTCATTGAAAACTCTGGAGATGGAACAACACGGTTTATAGTACTTTGGTAAGTAATTTGCTCATTTCCTTTAAAAGCTGTTTTAGCAGATCCTCATATGAAAGATAAATCAGCTAAGGCAAAACAAAGGAAGACTAAAAGCTTTGATCTTCCCAGTCATCTTTCATTGTCCTTCCTCATTCTCCCATTCACCTTCTTTCTCTACATCTGCTCTTTTTAATCTGAATGTTTTGTTAAATTCAAGCTAAAACGTTTGTTTTTTACGGCAATTCTTTTCCCAGCATACCAACAAACAGCACCCACAAGGTAAAATGAACAATCAGATCTGTCCATTTAAATTCCTAACACAATGATTTAAAAAATAAAGGTTATCTGGGTCTTTACAAATAATGCTGCTGGTCCTGTGCCCTATTGTGAAATGTTTTCAGGTATGACAACTTCTTGGCCTGGCAGAATATTTTAATCTGTTGGACAGAATTAGCCAAGTACGCCTCATTCAAGCATCTTATGAATGGATTTGCCAGCTGGGCAGGGGCTAATATAAAGGTTTGTGAAAGCCAGAGGGAGGAGATTGGTTACCAAAGAAACAACAGATCTTTAAGCAGATATATCCAAGAGATATCCCAAGCTCAGTCTTAACCTGGTCTAGTAACCCCTTCTGGCAAAAGATTAAAACCTCAGCTACAGACACAAAAGAGTAAAAGAAGGAAACAGAAACTCTAGAGCTGGTGTAAATTCTTCTCTGCTCTACAACAAATTGCACAACATATTGAAAAAATTCCCTTAACCTGGTTTAAAAACTGGCTACCAGCCATTATGCAAACTGGAGGCAATGAGATTTTCTGTGAGAGGAAGGGAAAATGCTGTCAGTTGAAGGAAACTGTAATGAGAATTTGTGGGGTTTTTTGTCTGTTCATCCCAACCTCGAATATAGAAAAGACAGTGATCAGTTTGGATGAGGACGACAACAGTGAACAGCCAGCTGCTGAAACTAGCTACTTTTTGCAGCCATTGTATCTTCTAAGCAAGCATCATATTTTGAAAAAGTTCTTTCTGGTTCTCAGGTCTTTTGTCAAAGCCGTTAGAAAAAAAAGGTTCATGTGAACTCTCATGATTTTCATGTGAAGGTGAAAAGAACCACACTTGATGCTGCTCAGCCACGAACTAACCTTAACTAGTGTCCTGTTTCCCTCAATTTTTATTTCTGAAATAAACAATTCTGCAGTCTGCCAACATTTGTATTTCTTGCAGTGCTGCAGATTTGCTCACCTGATATAAAGACCCTTATTCATGGTCCAAACAGATACAGCTGGTTAACTGCAGTTACACAGCATTTTACTGCCCTGGAAGCAGCAAACAAAAATACATCCCAGGGAGTTTGAGCCACCATATGAAAAGGTAGAAAGCTTTCGGAGTTTTCTCTGCAGGTAGCTGGGCAGGATGTACATTAGTGTCAGGTCTTTTCACACAGTAAGAAATTAAAACCATGGGATCTGGTTTGGGGACTTATAAAACTGGAATGTCTGTCTATGCTTAGAAGGGATCCAAAGAAAATATGGTATAGGGTAAAGTTATAGGAAGCTGAAAGTCTGTATCTGGATTTCACTATGGAGAATGATACAGAGTTAAATGACACACATTTATAAATGGCTCAACTGAAACAAGGAGACATGGACTAGGGCAGGTATTTCTTTAGGGCCTTTTAGTGACGTAAGGAAATCTTTCCTTTTGGTGTCATTATGTGAAATGTTCTTTTAATGCTTCAGGCAACGACCCAGGCAAACTAGCCTGAAAATACAGGGGTGGGAATGCAGTTTTTAGGTCAAACTAAACTGAAGTGCTGAAGATATGTTTCCCTGGTTCTGTGAAACACGATGACAAATACAACCAACCTGTTAAAACTTTTAATGCCCCATTTCCTTCGTTCTTCCAGACACTGTGTTCGAGGCACCTTCTGTGGCTCAGCGTCCCTCTGCTCTCCCAAAGGTAAACTCTCAGGTGTGTATTTCCTCCCACAACAGGCCCCAGCCTGGCTGAGCCGTTCAAGCTTGGGTTGCCCCAAGGAGAATCAGGAGATGGTGAGTAGGGTGGAGGAGAAAGGGGCTCCAGAAGCTCAGGGCGCCCAGGGCAGATGACAGCCACAGCAGAAGAGTGGGCAAGAGGGGGCAGAAGGAGGTGGGAGAGGAGGAAGGGTCAGGCCGCAGCCCGGACAGGTGGCCCTGCTCCCTTCAGGGCACCGGGGCTCCCGTGGAGGTGCCTCTCCGGGATGCAGAGACAGCCGTGGTAGAGACATAGGACATGGTTGCGGGAGGACAGAGCCACAGAAGCAGCGCCACGTCCGCCGCGTCCCCCGCAGCCTGCACCGAGCGCTGATGGACCCGCTCCAGCCCGGCCGCTGGGGCAGCTCCGCCCCGCCCCGCCCCGCCCGGCAGGGGGCGCGCGCTCAGCTCACCTCCCTCGCGGGTCGGGCGGCCGGCGCGGCCCCGGCAGCGGCGGTGGGGGCGGCTCTGCGCCTGCGCGGCCCGGCCGGGAGGGGCGGGGCGGGGCGGGGCGGGGCCTGAGGGCCGGTGCCGGGAGCGGGCGAGGGGGCAGGGCCGGGCCGGGCTTGGCGGCGGCTGCGCAGCTCAGCGGGGGCTGTGGCCGGGTGGCTCCGCGGGCTCGGCGGGGAGACGCTGCGGGGTGCGGACAACCGTGACTTCCAGCCGGTGGTTGGGCCGGAGCGTGTCAGCGGCGGCGAGGGAAGGACGGTGAGTGCGGTTCCCGTTCCCGCGCGCGGCGTGAGCAACAGGTCCTCGGCTGACCGAGAAGCCTCCCTCGCGGCCACGGCTCCCGCACAGGCCTGGGAGTCCGGCCGGGCCGGGGCCGAGCGGGGCGGCGGGGCCCGAGCCGAGCTTGGCAGCTCTCGGGGGCCGGCGTCGGTCTCCGCGTCCCGCCGAGCGACGGCCCGAGCGGTGCCCCGGCCGGGAGGGCTGGCCCCGGCCGCTGCGGCTGCAGGTGACTGCGCCGCGGGGCGCCCGGAGCTGGCGCCGCTCCGGGAGCGTGGGGGGCGGGCAGCCGCCCTCCTGCGAGCGGCTCCTGCGGCTGCCCCACCTCGGGGGCTCCTCCCGGGCCGGCGCTGCGAGCTCAGGCCCACAGGTTGTAAGGAAACCCTCCCGTACGTGGCTCAGCGCTGTCTCCGAGCAGTTGTAGCGGTGTCTGTGCTTGTGTTTTAACGAGGGGACAAACTTAAGGCACTCCTGATGTTCTGGCCGTTTCTCTGAAGTGATCGCTTTGCAGGGTTAAGGTGAAGTACGTTGGCTAGAGCGACTTCCAGTGTATTTTATAGTCGACAGCACTGGAGTTCAGCACGTATTGGCTCAGAACTACTTCGTTTTCAGAAAGCCCGTACTGATAACGTTCTTGCGGCGGTAGTAGTTTCCTCCGTACGGGACCGAAGCTGCATTGTGGTAGAGACTCCACCGGCAAGCAACAAAGAACACTGAGCTTCCGAAGACAGACGGCGCAAGAAAATTAAATGAACTTGTATTTCACTTTTTTGAAAAACACTGATATTTTAAAAAACGTGTCTAAAATAATATTCTTAGATGTCTCACGTGGGACAGATCCCAGAAAAATAACTAGGAATATTAAAAGGGTAAATGTCAGCTGGTGCCGTGAGCCTTTTTTCTTTTAAAAAGTAATTCTTGAAGCCTCGACAATGGAGTTATTTGGGCAAGCTCCATAGTTCACTTACTAGAACAAAATACTTGCCTTCTACGTAAGTGATGATATATTGATGGCTGCAATCAAACTTCTAAGAAGTGACTGGTGGTGGTCTTTTTTTACCTGTATGCTGATTCGATGCACAGCTTCATATGCCTTAAAGGGACCTGTCTGTGGTTTTGGAGGATTGAGGTGTTTCTCCTGAGCTTGTCAAAAATCTGATACCTTTGAATAGACTTTAATTAGGCATCTGAGCCTGCAGTCATTTGGTTTTAAGCTGTCCTCTGAATTTTCACAAACAGTACATCTATTTTTTTTTTTCTTGCAGTCATTTTACAGCTGTTATTACAAATATAAATGTCCAACACTTTAAAGTCTGGCTGTTTTATACACGTATGAACTGTTGTCCAACATGCTCTGATTTAAAAAAAAAAAAAAGTATTTCACTCATTAAGAGTTTAACTGATGGTTAATATTGTAGATGGTTTAACAAGGCATCAAATATTTCTACTGCCGCACTTTGAGAACTGGTGTACTAGAATGTTAAATTTAATTAACATTATTGTTAATAAAGTAATACAGATTTCAGTTATAATACATGATACTTAGCTGTTTTCAAAGTAGTTCTTTTAGATTTTACATCCTTCCATCGTGTTATGTCACCTTGCAATGTATGGAATACCAGTGGACAGTAATTATTGCATATAGAATTGAGTGATAGTAAGCATGGTAGTTTTAATTACCTTTTTGTTAAATTTCCTTTCAAAAGATCTGAACTGACTTAGCAATGTAAATAAAAGTATTTCTTCACTGGACTGATTTAGCTGCCTTGGGAATCTGCAGGAGTTAGGCCGTTGAGGAGTGTTCACATCTGTCATTACCATAGCAATATCTGATATAGAAGTAGGAGAAATACAATGTAGAGGTTAGCAGTCGTGACGAGGGTTATGAGTACATAAATCTTAATGTAGTCTGAAGTTCACATGCGTCCATATGTATTTTCCCATGTAAATAACTGTATTTTCATAATGCTTCTATTTGCTGCTTTTAAATTAATATCTATTGCTGAAGTTGAAGTTACAGGCTTTTAAAAATCTTGCAGCATTTTTAAATGCAAATTCTGTTATGATGTTTCCTCAAGGACTAGATCTTAACATCAGATGCTCACAGGTGTAATTACCTGTTTCAGCTACCATTTTTTTTTTCCAGTTTGCATTAAGTGCATTCCTCTTACAGTGTTAGGCTTTTAGAATGCTGAAGGCTAAGTTTTCAAACAATTTGCTGCTTCTTAGATAACAGGATTTGTATTTGTATTCGTATGTCTTGTTTAAAATTCTAGCAAGTGGCTTTTTTTTTTTTAAATACTTTCTTAATGTGCCAGGTGGTGTTTCAGAAAGGCTTGACACTGCGGTGTTCGAAATGCTAATTACTGCTTTGGTCAATCGTAAGAAAACCTCAGGACTTCTTGTAAATATTTATTAAATACTGCTGTATTGTTTTCCTTTTATTAGTGGGCAAAGCGAGGCATTTGTATATTTGAAAAGGTTTGCTGCTGCTACGTCTGATAGAAAACTCAGTGGAAACAGTTTATACTGTGATTTAAAATCAGGTATGCTAGCAAAATTATTTTTGTAGTACTGAAGAAAGTTCCAAAGTAGATAATTATACAGCTGTTCTGACAAAAGTATTTTATGTACACATCTTCCCTCCTGCACTCCCAAGACACCTATATGACAAAATGTTTTTAGTGGAGACTAAAGTGTGAAGCAGAACTCTAAGCAAAGAGAGGAAATTATAACTAAATAAGTAGTGTGTATACAAGGCTGTTTTAAAATAAGTTTTGGGGTTTGTTTTTTTTAACCAGAGGTGATAAACCATGTAATGTCTATTAGTGAAGACTTATTTTATACTGCAAGGGTGTCTAATTGCATACTAATAAATAGCTGTGTGGGAAGAAAAAAAATGCTGTAACTCTCAAAGCTTGCATCAGTTAAATTAGAAAACAAACAGAGGTACCATTAGAAATGCACAACTGCAGAAGGAATGCTTCTATTATTCTGTGAATCAGGAAGCACAGAAAGGCCTAATCTTGCATGCTTTTTATCAGAAAAAGGATGCAATGATGCATTTCCTAACAGATAGCTGAGTGGTTTGAATACCTGTGGAGTATGTTGATATTTTTCTTCAAATCCCTTTGCTTTTTGGGGAAACTTGAAAACCCCCTCTGTCAGTTCCCAAAACAAATGTCTTACCTGCCAGGCCACTGGGTGTTAGGGTGTGACATGCTTCCAGGAACCAGTCAGTTTCATTCTTGAGGAGTGACATTCACTTGGGAAGTGAGTGAATGGGGAATGTAGGCCAGGGACTGGCTGGCAAGAGGCATGATGAAGTACAAATTGATGATTTAAACCTAGGTATCCTTGTTGCAGACCAAGTGTTGAAAGAGTAGATGAAAGGGCGCTTTTTTTTTTTTTTTTTTCCCTAGCATGGTGTGAAATCTTGGAGACTTAAACCTCTGATCTTTATGTTTATCCTTGGCTTGGCCAATTCATACTCATATTGAGTAGTACACATTTGAACAGCATCTGTAATGTGTCCTTTTCATTGCAGAGCAGAGTTTGGTTGTTTGTCTGTGAACTGTGAAGTTTGGTAGGTGGCATGATGTTTAGAGTATCTTGTGGATCTAATTCTACTTTCTTATAAGATGCCAAATAATTAGATACAAAAATGTAATTGTTTCCACATACTTAATTGTTATCTGTTATATAAAGATCACCTCAGTGCCTTGTGTTTCCTTAAGTGATTGCATCATGTATCTGTTCGGGTTGGCGATGACAGTATTATAAAGAAAAATGAGTAAGAAATAGTTTGTGATTTTATGTTAATATTTTTAATATTTGATTTTGCCTCTAGTATTTCATTTTTTAAAATTTCTTCCCTAGCATTAGAGAAAAGGCCTGACAGTTGATATATGTGACAGTGCAGCTCATGGTTGTTAATCATAAACTTTACTATCTCAATTCACTATACCTTAGCATAGAAAATAAACTCCTCGTCTCTTGCAAAGATGTAACAAAATTATATAATATATAATAGACAGAAATTCTAGAAAAATATAATTCTTAAGAAAAATAAGACAAACCAAACCACAAGTTTCTTGTATCATTATTCATCTTCTGGGGAAACAATTGGAACGTCATACTTAGTTAATTGCCATAACAGATGATTCAGAAGACTCTACAATTTTTTTTTTTTTTTTTTTTTTTCAAGGGGTGAGTGGGGTGGGGGACTAATTTAGAACCAGGACCTGTTTCTGCTAAGAATATATTAAAAGTCATAGAACAGTTAAGTGGTCCTTTACAGAAGGTATTAGGAGTACTCAAGTGTAGAAATAGTCAGTATGTTAGCATCTAAAGCATGTACTTGTGTATGGTTACATAAGCAGTGTGAATTGTCTTATTTTCATTGTGTGAAGTTCTTCAGTGGTACCTTCAAGCTCCCTAGAAAATTGAGTTCAGCAAAACTAAAAGCCTTTGACAACCATGAAGTGCCAGTGCAACCTCAGCAGCTGCTCTTTGACCTGGCAGTGGCACTGGGAGGTAACTGTATGCATTCCAAGTCTGTTTCCAAGGGTAAGTGTATGTTTTAACAGTCAGGAAGGAGAGGCTGGAAAAGAACTATTCAGTTAGGGACCAGTAGTGTTGACTGGAGTTATGAGCACAACGAGCACAAATGTCTGTAATCAAAGGAGGACAATGTATATTAGTGCTTAAAAGAGTCACTTCTCATTTCCACAGTATATTATAAAGATTGCTGGTGATATATATGTGAGCTGTTATTAGCACTGTGACAGCATAGGAGTGACTTGAGTTTAATGAGGTGTATAGAAAGAGGTAATGAAACTTAAAGTTCACATTGTTCAAGGCTGAAGGCATATAAAATATAACTGGTATGATGCCCTGGTACAAACACTCTTCAGAGAAATTACTTCTGATGTTTTGCATCACCTGTCCATTTTCCTGGAGCCAAATTTTGATCTCAGTTTGGGTGGCAGAGTCAGCTCTCATCTGAATATTCAAACATAAACCCAAGTGTTCTTTTCATTGGGATGATCTTCACAATTAAGGTCAATGAAGGTGGTATGCTTTGGTATGCCTTCTCTATTAATCACTTAGAAGCTGGTCTTCAGTGTAGCAGAGAAGAAATCTAGGGAGGGAAGGATGTTTTTCTGCATGGTGGTTGTGGTACTGAGTTAAATTCTTCAGCACAGCAGATATAATGATAACTATTTATTTAGAATGTGATGCTTCTGTGCATAAATCTAAGGCTTGACCTTAATTATCAGATCATGCAGTGTCCCTGCAGTGTTGTGGTTGAGAACTTGTGGTCACCCTTGTTTGTCTTGCTTTTTCAAATTGCCATTGACTTGTCAGCTACTATTAAAGAAACTTGAGATAGGTTAATCATGGATTAATGCAGTGCACCTTGACTAAGAAAATTAAAATTACTTTTGTAGAAAACTGTTACAGATAATTGCAGTGTGTGCCATAGAAATTAACTGCATGTCTTGTACTGGCTCAGAGAATGTGTTGCTAATTACTGTGGTATGTCCTATTTTCTAAATGTTCTCTCATCAGAAGGCAAAGCTCATGCTTTTGGGTAACTGTCCAGAGATTTCAAAGAGATGAGGGTTTGGATTGTATTAGTTTGTATTATGTAGACTGTATTTCTTGCACATATATATCCTTGTTTTCAAAGAGCAAATCTCTTCTCCCAGTGTCTGAAAGGGTATATGATGTCAGCAGACAAACTTAGTCCTCTGTTAGTAGGAGAATATAGCATTAGTGGACATTATGTGCTTCCTGCAGAATCAGTTCCTGTAGGATCAAGTGTTGATGGAATTGCTTAGTGCCACTACGTGGTGACATTTAAATTTTGTTTCAATGGTACTAGAAGTTCTCAAATGCAGGAGAGAAAGTGAGTTGAAATGGAACTGAATGTATGTATTTAAACGTGGTTATTGTTGTTGTAGGATAATTAAAACCAACATTGTGCAAGCTCTTAACCATTTTTTTTTTTTTCCCAGTAATCAAGATGTGTTCTAAATTAGTAACCTAATTACTTACAGGGAGGAATTAGCACAGTGTCTTAGAGTAAAGTGAGGTAAAAGCTGATCAGCTCGGCATTTTCTTGCTGGGCTGGCTGACTAATGACTTATGAGTCCAGAAGTATTGGTTTTGACCAGTGGAATAATCTGTTTCATATCTTGATCTTTTTAAGAGTATAAACAGCACCAAAAATCTGTTTAGGCCTAAGTTCTTGTTAGATTTGTAGACTTTTTCTACTGCGTTATCAATTTAATTCTTTAATTCTTACCTCTTGGTAGAATATTCATCTAGTGTTGTGATCTTCTCTCAAGACTTTAACTATTGTGATCAATCACTTCCTGACAAAGTGTTTTGCTTCAAGCTAATATGATGAGAGCTAGCTATCTGAAACTCTGAAGAGGCAAGTTACTTGACTTCAGTGGAAGGAGGAGGAAACTACTTTTTAGCCTACTTCAGTTTCCTCTTCATTGACTCATCAGGTGAGATGAAAAGATGAAGGACTGAAAGTTTATCTCGGGGAAAACTAGGAATTCAAGAAGTAAATGTCTCTTGTCCTTCCTCACAAAAGAAAAAAATCCTGAGGCTTGTTCTAAGATAGCAGAACAGGCAAAAAGCTGTTCAAGAATGGTTATTTTGACATACTTTGTAGGTCATTACTTTCTTTAAGCTTCTGCCAATTTTCAAGTAAGGAGAGGTCAGAATAAAGTGCAGCAAAGAACTGTTTTCTTCTTGACTGAAAAAAGAGAACTCTATCTAATGATATGATGTTTTGAAGCAGCAGTTTTTCGAATCAGTGTCTTGTTTAAACTAGTAAGCTTATTGCTGTTAGGAGGAAGTAATATGATAGGTTTTGAATAGCCATTAAATATTGTTTTGCCTTTGATCTTTCCTGGTTTACTATGGGCTTCTTACATTTTTGCCCCTGATTTTTTTTTGGCAACTTTTCTGTTGCTCATTATCTTGCATTCTTTCCTTCTTCAGACCTTCAAACATGAGTCTTTCTCAGAGTTGAGTGTCTAAATAGATAAGGTGGGCAATACTGGGAAGGAAACAAAGGTTCTGTGTGTTGGGTCACACTATTCCTATTCTCTTGAATAAGTCTTGAGACCTTTTACTTTCTCTTTCCCATCTTTTGTCAACTGAGGAAACTGGGGCTGTTTAGCCTGCAGAAAAGGAGGCTGAGGGGAGACCTTATCACTGTGTATAACTACCTGAAAGGAGGTTGTAGCATGGAGAGTGGTTTCTTCTCGCAAGTAACAAGTGACAGAATGAGAGGAAACGACCTCAAGTTGCACAAGGGGAGGTTTAGATTGGATATTAGGAAAATTTCTTCAGGAAAGGGTTGTGAGGCATTGGAACAGGCTGCCCAGGGAAGTGGTAGAGTCGCCATCCCTGGAGGTGTTTAAAATTAGACATGTAGATGTGGCACTTAATGGTTTAGTAGTGAACGTGGCAGTGTTAGGTAAATGGTTGGATTTGACAATCCTAAAGGTCTTTTCCAGCCTAAATGATTATATGATTTTGTATTATTGCCTTGTGTCTTAAGGTTGAATTGGCTTGTAAAACAGTACCTATATTAGCATTTCTTTCATTGTAAAGTGCTGTCTTGGTTCTCCTTTAGATCTTCTGGTGCTTACCTTACCTCTCATTACAGCTTTGATATATTCAAAGATACCCCTTCTATTTCAGTGGGATTTTTTTCCATAATAAGAGTGAAGTTACGCATGTATATTGCTTTCTATTGGACATAATGATGGCTATTATGCAAAACACAGTAGTTCAGTGCCAGGAGCTCAAGAAATAATTTTTAACAAGTGTGTGGTGGGATGATGTAGAAGTCTGTGAAGTGTAATGAAGTTGGACCAGGCTCCTCATTTCTGTAGAACTGTTGAGAAAGTTATCTTTAACTGTAGTATCAATTTGCTATGTTTTTTTTTTTTTGTAGTGTGAATGGCAGACGGAAAGCCAGCAAAATGTTAAATGTGTCAGGCAAGACATTAAGATGACAGAAGGACATCATATTGCAGCGATGCTGTCTTCACTCTTGTGTACATTTCAGGTATTTGCATTTAAAGGGAGTACCTAGGAGAACTTAAAAAAAAAAAAAGGCAATAAAAACAATCAAGCCTTACAAGAAGAGACTAGAAAGACTGGAACTCTTTAGTTGCAAGGAGACATGATGGAAATTCTAGGAAATAAGCCATGGAGACTGTGGATCTTACAAATACAGGATGCAGTTTATTAAAATTGTAAGTTTGAAACATAGAGGAAGCTGGTACTTTGCATACTGGCTGGTGATCTACTGACATTTATTGCCATAGGAGTTTGTGGATGCAACCAATATCAGCATTTTTAAAAAAAAGTTTATGCAGATTCCCAGCATGTTCAGCAGATTCATTGACAGATGGATTCAGTGGTTCATAATTGAGTAGTCAGGGGTGTACCAGCTGATGTCCTTTAACAATTGAACTTCTAGATGCAGAAGTTATCCCTAAAGAGCATGTCTAGTTGCCACTGTCAGGCCATAAGTTCTGGGTTTGATAGACCATTGGTCTGACTCAGTAGGGCATTCCTGTTTTGTTACCCTGAGCAGCCAGAAACCATGTTTATCACCTTACTGAAATTTGTTCTGTAAAAATGTGGCAGATTATCTCAACCAGATATACTGGGCTGCAAGCATGTAACAGCTGTTTTTTTGGAGGTTGGTTTGTTTGTTTTTAAAAAAGGGGGAACTGAACAACTGGAGAATCTCAGCAATGGATTAGCCAAATAATATAACAACAATATAGTAATACAGTAGCTGTGAACTCCTCTCTACAAAAATATCATATCAATATCTCACTTGGAATTCTGTGTTGATGGCTCAGTTTTTATCAGCGGACAATGAGCAAAACTGGGTGAGGCTTTCTGTTAGAAAGGCATTTGCATGATGCTGAACTTAAAATTTGTGTTATGTATTTGTTTGGAAAAGTAAAGGAATCTTTAGAAGCTAAAAACCTCACTTAAAGGTGGGTGGGAGGGGACAATCTGCAGAAGTGAACAGTTAGGCCTGCTTATTATGCCTAAGCTCTTTTTGAAGCCTTGAGTGTGGTTTCCATGGCTGATCAGTGATGGTTCTTAGTTTATAAACCTTATATGAATTAGTGTTATTTCAAGAATTTTACTTAATAGGTATAAATCTGTATAAAATCTGAAATACCACTTCTGTAGTAGTAAAGTATTAAATATTTGCATATTTTTTAAATTTGACAGCTTCATTTGCAAACTTGAATTTATTTGTACCTTGTCCTCTAAGCCAATTTCTGATTTACGTTGGTGAGAACTTCATACAGTTTCTCCTTCTGTCAATATTTTTTAAGTCTTTTCTATACAAATATTTAATGAATGCAGCTATGTACCTAAGTGGCTGGGTAGTGAATGTACGATAGTTTATGTTCCCTCTTAAGTGAACACTCTTGTCAAATCTTAGAAGGATATTTAATGCTGTTCTTTTGGTATTATGTGTGTTAGTGCTCCTTTTAACTTCTGTAGTTGGGACGTTATGTGATAATTAAAATTCTGTGCCAAACCTCAGTTATTTATTTCTTAAAGCTAATTTGAAATTGAGTATTCAACCTTTAAGGTACATAACATGACTAATCAGTGCCTGTTAAACTTAATTATTATTTGCTTAACAGTTCACATTGTACTGCTGACACTTTTTGATGAGAGTGTGTTTTTTATTCTTGAATGGATTTTTTGCCAAGTGACACATATGATTATGGCTACTTTACAAGAAATTAAGATTGCAACTATAGCTCTGGGAACCCTGGCCAGATTTGGTGATGTCAGTTTTTTACCTTTGCCTGCTGAGCTTTTGTGTTATAGATGATGATTTGCAGAATTAGCAGAAGTGCTTGCTCCTCAGGCATTTCAGTTCATAGTGTAAGATTTGACCTGCAGGAAGATGCGCTTAGCACTGAAGTGGCTGAGGTGTCAGCACACGTTCCCTTCTGCCAACTCTGCTTTTGGCATCAGTGACTTCTGATGAGAGCATAGTCTACAGCTGAGGATAGTAACTTAATCTGCTGCAACAAGATTTGCTAGAGCTTCTCTATAAACATATTTAACTTAAGCTTCCTGTTCCTTCCGCTCAGCCTCTTACGCATCCTTATTTTCTTCTTTATTTGAAAAAATAACACAAGGATAAAAAATAATGTGCCTTATGATCTCTTTGCAACAAATTCCATGTCTAATTTCCAGATTGTACTTTGAGAAATCCATCAACAAGCATATTATTGCTGACAGTTGCAGGTTTCAAGGATTCATATATCATTATATTAGTATATTCTTAGAGGTATATATCTGAAAAACTTAATTTAGCAGGTAAAATTTGCACTGGCTTTGGTTTCCGGACTTGCAGTGTAGAACCATCCAGAAATGCACTGCATCAATTCAGTATAGACGATCACAGGGTATACTGCACCAAAAGAATAGTGGTACTCAAAGAAAGACTGAAATATTACGCATGGGAGCTATTTGAATGAGTTCTTAAGGTTTAGAGGAATAATAAAGCATTAAAAGTATGTTTATGGGTTTAGCATGCTGAAACTTCAAGTTCTTGTTTGTATTTAGAATTCCAAAACTGGTCTTAAAAGAATATAGGTGCATACTTAGAATGATATGTGTTAGTGAAGCGCAAATATATTAATAAATCTCATTGGCCTCAAATAATGGATTCTGATTTTCATACTTGTTAGGTGATTATTTTTTTTTCCTGGAACTTAGCATATTTTTAATGTGTGAATGGTGACTATCTGTAAATAGATATATCTCTTCTTTAAAATGTAGAATTCATCAAGGACAAAAAGGTTATGAATGCTGATTCTGTTGGATGTTCTTCTCTAGATAAATCTGAGCAAATTGTTTTCTAATATAAAATGTCAGCTGGCTTCAAGTTGAAAATATGTTCCAGGTAGATAAGTATCTTCCAACCAACTGGTCAATAAGAAATGGGCATGTGCAGCTTTGGTTCAAGTTCCAAAACTCCTGGAAGTGCTGGATGAAGTCTGATAACCTGTGAGATACCTAAATCTTCCTAGTTTTGCTCTATTATTTCTGCTTTGCTAAAATAAATTTTGTTATTGGAGGCACTGTAGCGTTGGTAGTGCTGGAACAAAATTCTTCGCTTGCATTGCTGAGATGATTTGCACTCTCTGGGGATCAGAGAACTACAACTCCTCTCAAATGCCTTCTTTAAATTGAGTGGAATAAAACCTTTTTATTTAACAGCGTGTCTCTGGTGAACAGTTATGTCAGAAGGATAAAATGATTGCTTTGATTTTGGAAGTTGTAAACTTTGCAGCTTTAAAGCAAAGACTGTAGACTTGACTTGGAAAATCAAATGCATTATTGTAAGTACTGGGGTTCCTGGGATTAGTCTGTTGTTTCCACTTACAACCACTAATAACTGCTGCATTGATTATTTTCAGATTTTCAAATGGATTTAAGGTATAACTTGTTCTAAATTGCATTGTAATAATCCAGTTTGACAAAACAGAAATAAAGGACAATAGATAATCTACATCCCCAAATTTGTCTGTTTCCAAAGCAGTTGATGGTAAAATGTAATGATAACACTTAAAAACTCTGTTAAGACTCACAGAAAATCAGCTATACCTGCTTTAATTTGCATTGCTAACACAGTTCATTTGGCACTAGAGATTAAACCCAGTGACCAGACTTGGCAGTTGATTGGCCTGAGTAACTGGCATGTGAACGATGTTGAAGCTCTTGTTCAGGGGGTCAGTATTTTTCTGACACTATTTTTAAAAGTGACTGTTGTTTTATATGCTCAGGTTCCAAACAAAATGGTAAAGTCACTGTAGTGTTCTTGGCTTCTTCAAGAAAAGTCTCTGGGTTTTTTTTGGTTGGTGTTTTGTTGTTTGTTTTTTTCCTCCCCTACTGGAAAAATCTCCATATTAAATACTTCCTTAGGGCAAGAACCTGTGTTCTCAGTCTGCAAAATTAGAAAGCATAATGTTGGAACTTTGGTGGGGTTGTTTTTTGTTGGTTTGTTGTTGTTTGGGGTTTTTTGTTGTTGTTGTTGTTGTTGTTGTTGTTTGTTTGTTTTGGGTTTTGTTTTGTTTTTTTGTAGAATCACAGTGCTCAGAGAGGTGGTGGAAAACAAAGTAATGTGCAGATCTGGTAGTGAAAAACCTCTGTCTGTGAGGCCTTAGTAGAATCATCAGAGGAGCTGCTTTCCAGGAAGGTACCAGTGTTGTTCACAGTGTACCTGCTGGGTTAGAAGTTGGGCCAACCTGTTGGGCTTTTTAGATAAGTAATACTGCATCATATCCCTGCTACCCTCTTCTGATTTTTAGGCACAGATGAACTTTAAAGCACTTTAGCACACTGCTTTTGTACATCTGACAAATAGAAAATCCAGGGCTGCAGCATCTGCTGTTACTTTTTGAACTTTTGTACTATAACAAAACCAAAATATTTCCAAAGCTGATTTCCAAACCTGGCCTAGAATGTGATATTTCAATTCTCAGTTAAAATTATTTATTAATAGTATTTTCAGCCTACTCAACTTTGCCCCAAAGACAGTATTAAATGTCTTTATAATAAAATATGTGGTATCTGTAGGAATAACAGTTGCACTTTCTAGTGAGTAAAAGACTTGAAGGTTAGTGCCTGGACAGTAGCCTGCCAAGCTGGCCAGGAGCCTGCAGAGCTGCACTGAGGGATGTACTGGAGCGTCAGGAAGGGAATGATCAGTTGAGAGTCCTGTTCTCTTTACTCATGATGAAAATGCAGGTGTCCAAGACAGTAAATGTGTTGATAGATTTACCTTAATAAAGACAAGTCTAGTTTCATTTTTAGAAGAAAGGATCAAGTATTTCCCTTGTAACATGACGTAATACATTTGAAAAAATGGCAGTAATGACAGATAATTTGAAATAGTCTGCAACATTTCATGTAGACATCAAGAAAATACTGCTTAAATCATAGCCTTATTTGCACTGGGTGACATAATTGGATTGTATGGGGTGCCATTTTTGAATTGCACTGTGTCACATTATTCAGTTGCATTCTAGTCTATTTTTCTCATATTTTGCCAGAACCTAGAGCTCCCATTTGTAAGTGGAACTCAAAAAATCCTAGTCCTAAATCCATATTTGTAAATTTCTTCTGAAATTCAGAAAGTGAACATTCGCTGCCATCCTGAATTTGATCTGACATGCAAGGTAAGCATGTGTCTTAATTTCTCTCTGTTACCTCTGGGTACTTCTTTGTTTTGAATCATGTGTTGCTGAATATGTGGCTCTGTTCTGGAGTGATTTTGGACTTTATTGTTCTTTCTTTTAAACACACAAGCTCATGGAGTTTTCTTGCACATATTTTGTCTGTTGGTTTTTTTTTTTTTTTTTGGTTGGTTTGGTTTTTTTTTGGTATAAACTGGTAGTAATAAATTGGTAACAATTTAGCTTTAAAAAATCTGTAACTCATCAAAAATTGCAATCATTCTGGTGACAAAAAGCAACCACTGTTTTATGTGCAGATGATCTCGCATTAGAGCCTTTTGCTACTGATAATGGGGGGTATCTCTCTCCTGCGTTTGCTTTTTGCCAGTTTATTCCACTGAGCTGGCTCACAGAGACCTCTAGTGATGCCAAAGCCAGTGTAAAATAAGTGAGGAAGGGGGAATTAAGGGGAAGGTAAGAAAGAAGAGGGAGGAAAGGGGAAGGAATAGGAAAGTGAAAAAGAAAGAGGAAGTAAGCTGAAGGTCATCTTCTTGCAGAATCATATCCTAAGCCCAAGTGGGAAAACTGCTAGGGGGTACAGGCTGTTGTTCTAGGACATGGATATATGTGTGTGTTGAGGCATGGGTGGTGTGTATTGTTGTATCTTGAAGTATTTCAGCTGTGCTGCTCCAGTGCATTGTGAGAATTTGCTGCTGTGAAATCTTGAAAAAGTATGTTTAGAAAAACTAGTTTTGTTTCAGCCGGTCAACTCTTGAAATTTCTAGGCGAGAGAAGGACCAAGTATTTTCAAGCTTTGCAGTGACAATGCATGGACTTACAGTAACTAGAGTTCTTGCTGCAGGTCAGGTGCTAGAGATCTGTACGGTTTGGGGCTGGATGAAGCTTCTCAACTGAAAACCCTTCTGTAAACATGAGTGTTTCTTAGAGTGACTGTGGTGAAGGCATAAGAACATTGTGCTGTTGTTACAGCTCTGGTGCTTCACAGTGATATTCGGAATTTTCTCAGCAAAATTTGCTGCTTTTTCTTGTTGCTCACAAGGCAGATGCGCCAAACTAGATTGTTCTAACCTTTTCAGTTTAATTTTCATCACATTTCTTATACCTGAATCAGAGAAAATACTCTTTCTTTCCATCCCCCTGTCATACAGAGGAAACAGACTTTATCTCTTCCAGTGGACTGCAGCTTTCACTCTTTACTGTTGCCATCTGGCTGACCTCTTTGATCTGAAAAACTTTCTGCAAAGACAGTGGCAGCTTCCCGAGCAGTGTAGAGAAAAGCTGATACTGGCACTGAGCCCCATACCCAGTTAGTGCTCTTGCTGTCTGTTCTGTCATCTTAGACTTGCCCTTTGACAGTTGATTCTGCTTTTTATACAAGCAAGGAATTCGGAGTAATTTAGCTTTGCTGTTCTTTTGATTATTGCTTGAATGAAAAATTACTCTGGTTTCTCTAATTACAAGGTTCTCTCCATATTGTTTAGTACTAGACTCTTCTATTTTTCCTCACCTACATTTTCATTCTATACTCTGGCTTTTCTCAGGGAAAAACAAGATCCATCCTCGCCAGCATTCATGCTGTAAGCAGCTTCTGGTGATGGCTTTGGAGCACCAACTGAAGTCTTGACACCTGGTTTTGCAACAGGGCAAGTCTGCCAGTTTGGGGGCAGAAGTGCTAAGAATATTTCAAGCTGTCCTGACTGCATCATTGATAGTGAATGCTAGTATTTGTGATACATATTAGTAATCAGTTTGGGCTGGGAGAACTGTATAATTTTAACACTGTGTTCTGGAATGCTTCAGTATCTTAGACTGTTACCAGTGCAGTCTTGTACATGAGGCTGGTATGAGATTACTGATTTGTCTCTGCCTCTAGAGGAGAACACCTGTCTGTGTGGTCTCTGCATGAGAGGGCAGCATCCAACATCATAATTATATTGAAGGATTTGCAAAATAATACTTTCACTGAAAATGTCATATTTTTACATTTATGTAAATGTGAATCTAAGAAAGAAGTACCTTATGCCCAGAGTGTTATGGTTCTTTTTATTCAAAGGATTAGTCTAGTAAAACTTGTTAAAGGCTAATTTACTGAAGGCTTTATTCTTTAACCCAAAGTAGAACTGCCAAATATGCAGCTTACATTCTTGGATAAGCTTAATTATGGGGAAATTTGGCTCTAGGGTTTTGAATTTAATAGGAATTTGCCTTCAGTTGGATGGCATCAGCGTGCTCTTACGAAGCTCAGACTTCTAATGAGTTTGTTCCAGAGGAGTCAATACTATGGTTCTTTTGGAGAGAAACTAAACAATGATTAGTGAAGGTGTTGATTCCTAAAGTGGCTGTAAATAGCACTGTTTACGATTTATGTATTGGGCATTGTTTTGGGACACTGAGTTCTTACTTCCTGATTCAGAAGTACCTGATGACTGAGTTCTAAATATTGGAGCAATAAAGTGTTGTGATTTTTTATTTAAAGAGATTATCAGCTATGTTGGTGTAATACACATAAACATGTTTGCATCACTGTTATGTAGAACTTGTACAAACTTAATCTTTAGGTATTTGTTTAGTGGGTTAGGTGTGTGACTGATACTTTTTAAAATGTGTTCTTAATGCTCAGTGCTGCTTGGTATAATACCTATACAGTTTATTTCATTGAATGGTGAAATGCAAAGATATTCTGCATTCATCAGTTTAAAGCATTCTAACTCTCTTCCCATTTTCCCATTACAAAACACCTGAATTGCTGAAATCTGGCATCAGCAAGAAAACTTTGTGTGTTGTAGAGAAGTTTCATCATCTTGTATCCATTAAATTTTGATTTAACATAATTTTTATGCACACTCATTTCAGGTAGAAGTGACGTCCGAATATCTTTTTTACTTTTCTGTAGAGAAACCTGTTTCAGGTGTTGTAACAGTAAAAAATACACATGAATTTAATTTTGAACTTGTACAGAAAACTAGGAAGACTAACTGGCTGTTTCTGGGTTGTAATTTCCATTTTCTCTTACTGTTAGGTTTTTCTTGATTGCAGTGTAACAGTAGCTAATACAAGTTTGTGGAACTAGATTTAGGTGTCAGATACTTTAGAAAGTTCTAATGACAGGGCAAAAATTGTTTGTTTATTTTGGGTTTTGTTGGTAGCAAGTGCAAAGTATAGGCTAACATTTATTTTACTGTTTATCCATTTCACTGGCACAGAATAGTAAAGAAGATGGGAGATTTTTTTATATAAGAAATGAAAATCAGTATTCGGCTTTCAACTCTCAAATTAGAGGAGGGAAGAGGGCTTTAAAGATGCTACCAAAGAAGGAAGAGGTTGATTTTAAATAAAATTTTTAACACAACTGCTTGAAGAGTCATCTTCAGCTTGATTAGTGTAAGAATTAAGAGGAAATACTTCCTCAAGTTCAAATGCTGTGTTGCAAGTCAATCGCACTTGGAGATTCACTCCGTGATCTTAGGCAAAGAGAGATTTCTGCTGAATTCTACCTTCCTAGGTGTTGAGTCTTTGTTCCTTAGCATCATTTGAGTGTTCTGCCGAGGGACTTACACCACTTAGCTTACCCTTGTTTTTCCCATGGCTTTTGTATAGCAATGTTTAATTTCTTAGTTCAATAGCTCAAGTGAAAATATGGTTTTCTGGACAGGACTGTTGCACCACTACATACAAAATAAGGTTGCCTTTCTTCAGGTTGAGGGGAGTCTTAGATTCCTGGGAGTTTATCACAATTTTATGATTTTTTTCTTAATAAAAAGAACATCTGGTTTAACAAGGATGCAGAAAATGAATGTACTTTCTCTGATTTAGCAAAATGGTTGAGCTGGGAAAGAGCTCTGCAGCCACACATCTTATGTTCTTGAATTTAATTTGCGGAAATGAGTATGTTCCTGTCAGAATTTTGTCTTAAGTTTTTAACTGCTAACATAAGGCTGAAGAGTCCACTTTTATTTAATTGGAGAGAGAGAGAGACAAGTACAGAAGGTCTCTAAGGTACAGAAGGTCTCTAATGTTATATCTTTATAGCCTTTGTGAAGCTTTCTCATGCATTTTTCTTATGAAGTCTAGTAATATGGATTATTTACAAAGCATTTGATTTTTACATCCTATGGTGAAATGTTGCTAATACTTTAGATAAAGTCTTTTTCTACAGGTTTTCCTCATGACCTGTACTTCAAGTTACCAGATCGTATAAGTTTGTTCAGCAGCATTTCCTTGTAGTAGAAATCAGCATGAGTTCTTCAGTCATGGTTGGTATTGTTCCTGTAAGTTTAACAGATCTTAGCGATAAATACTGAGAAGGTTTGAAATAAGGGTGATTTGTAATTTTCATCCATTTCCAAGTGGTTACCCACATGTGAATTCGATTATATATGTATATGTATGCCTGAGGTAGTAGTACTTCTATTTCCATTAGTGTTTGGTGAGTAGGTGTACCATTTTATGGCTTCTGCTGCAAGCACAGAGAAAATTAAGATTTATCTGTTATTGCTGTCTACTAAAACAAAAACACAACAAACAACAACAAGAGGGAGAAAAGTGCTTTTATTTCTGAGTTCTGGGTTCTCATGTAGTGTGTTATACTATTTACACAAAGATAACAGGTTTAGAATACTATTTGAGTATCTTTGAGTAATGAACATGCAGACATGTTCAGACTTTTCAGTAGGACCTCCTTGAATAATGTTCTCAAGGTGTGGGTCTTCAATTTACCATTTCTGTTTGGGAGGAAATACGCTCAAAGATGAATGCAAGTTTTGCACCCGTGGTGTCTCAGGTTATGCCTTTTAAGAGAAACTAATAGGTTGTTTGTTCTTTAACTGTCCTGCTTACATTATCAGGAAGAGATGCAAGTGGTTATAGGTGTGTGGTTGCTTTTTTGTGGTGGTTGGGGTCTTTTTATCTTTTGTCTCTTTTTTTCCTTTGTCTACTTTTTTTTTTCTTTTAGATTTGCTTGAGTTTTTTAGGATGAAAAGCTCTTTCAAATCAATAGCTCGTGAGGTGTGTTTGTTTTTTGTGGGGGCAAGTGGATGAATTCACATAGTATGGTTCCATATGATGTGGTTCTATTGGAGCTGGCTCTCTGCTGCCGATGGGGGAGTTTCTGCTTCTGTCTGTCCTCACCTTTACCTTCCTGGTCTCAACCACTTGCTCCTACCTATTGTGCTAGTCCTGTCACCTTTCAGATAATTGTGAGCTGTTTTAGCATGCCACTTTGACCAAAAACAAACAAGCAAAACAATTTTGTAATATTTTGCAATCTTGTTGAATTAAGGTGACTCACAGGGAGATTTGATAAGCTTCAAAGCCCTCTGAGGAGGTATTGGCTGCACAGCCCTAAAGTGGAGAGGGTAAAGTAGTAGTCAACAGGAAGAGTTATGATACTGCAGTCTTTGGGAACAGCAAACTAGCCCAGTTTAACAGTCCAAGGAATCATACTTGACAGTCTTTTTTCTGGTTCTTGTCATAAATTCATTAACTATGAGACCTCTGTTTGGAAGGATCCAAAACTAGGACACACTTGAAAGCCTAATCAGCTTTGTTATGTGCTAGCAGCTGAAAAGTTAGCTGTGCACGAACATGAATTACGTGATTTCCCTGAATATTTACTGAAATGTTCTTCAAATATTAAATAATGTGACTGCTACATTATAAAGAAACTACAGCGTTTTGCAAATTCTGAACAGTTGTCTCAGTCTGCAAAATTTTGAATTCTGACTTTGCTACTTGTCTTAACTTCTCAGGAGTGAGAAACATTGCAGCAGATTTCATGCACCTGAATTCACGTGGGCATAATCTTTTCTGCGAACTGCGACTGTGACCAAATATATTTGCCTTAACTATGCATTGCATTTATACTGGTTGAGGATGTTTTTTTTCTTCTATGGTAGCAAGGGCTTGTTGTCTTTGTCTAACAAGATATATCAGCATAGTAATAATATTGAAATGGGTTATTGTAGAAAAAACCTGACATACACTGCATGGCTGATACGCATTGCTTACAGTGTCCTCCAGAAAAAGCAAATACTGATGATGTTAATTAGAAAGAGAAAATCTTAGGGAATTATGTCCATGTTAAAAACCTTCAGAAGGAAACTTCCAAAATTTATGCAGCAGTTATTAGGGATTTGCTCAGTGAAACACTCACCACAATCCCAGATGAGTTTGGGAATTAAAAACTTGTGACATCAGAGATCTGAGTGTATAAAATAGTTTGGTTTTATTCTGTTTTGTTTTTCTTTCCTGTAAAGAACTAGAGAAGAGCTCAAATGAACTGTGGTTGTTCTGAGTGCATGACAGAGTTTTGTGAAGTGCAGAGATCATAGATCATACAATTTTTAATTTTATGTTCTATATTTCAGAATTTGAATCTTCAGAAGTCTCAACTTACTTGTGTGGTCAGAAAAAAAGTCAGAAGATCCTTATCTCCTTTCCCCCTCACACAGCACTGAGTAATATAGTCACAGAACTAATCAGGTTAAATCATTAAGGACAGTCATTAGAAAGAAATAATCGCTTTGTTGTCATCCATTCAGATGATATTGCAAAAAAGAGTTGAAAGAGAGCCCAAGGGGAGAGGCCACATAAGAGACTAGCACATGTATCTTTATTATATAGTATTTATGAGACTTTACTTGCAAGTTTATTGCAAGTTGAAAGATAGGCTTGGTCCCCTATATCTACCCTCTTTGAGACTGTTGATCTAGATTGCTAACGTTTTGGCGTTTTTGGATGAAAGCCTGCAAGGTCTGTCCCTTTTCTTTAGATGGTGGTTCTAATTGAGTTTGTCAGACTGACCAGGTATTAGAATATCAAAATGTGAGTAAGAAAAAAAATTGTTCTTTTCTCAGAATACTGTAAATATGTTTTAAGAACAACTTGCTGTGGAGGACTAAACTAATGCAATTTCATATGAATTTAGATGTCAGATGAGATGTAAATTATTAAACATTGTATCTTCAGTTTAATTTGGGATTAGTATAGTTTTGCATCAGTCATGTCTCTCAAGTGAAAGTGTCATATATTGCTACTCATAAACATTTACTGTTAATATTACATAGTGAAGCAGTGGCAAACATTGACATTTAAAACAACATGCTAAAAAATATGGGGCTTAAAATGAGACCGGGATGCAAGAGCCAAAGCCAAAAAGGATACAGTGTGAAGGGGATGGGGGAAAGAACTAAAATAGCAGCAGTATTTTTAATTTCACAGAAAGTAAGACAACTGTTTAAAACAAGGACAGGCATGTTTATTTTTAAGACAATGAAATCTTAAGTCTTAACTGTCTGTGAATAGGTGATAAGAAATGACTATCTTGTTATCGTGCTTCTGGCTGTCCTGTGAGATCTGTTAACATCCCCTGGAATTCTAGGAATTTCTTTACTCTTCATTTGTTGTGCTTGAAGGCTTTTAAACGTTTGGAAAACCTGCTAAATTAAGATAATGCTTTTTTTCTTTCACTATTCTGTCATCTTTTCATTGCAGCCCATAGACATCCGTGTTATCCACTCAAATCTATGTATAAAATAAATGCTTCTTGTTGAGTGGGGATTGCCGGTGCTAAGGACTTGATTAGAGCTGACTATTCAAACGTATGCATAGTTGTAGCCTATTAATCTATGCCATAGTGGGATGCCAGGGTAGTAAATCTTACGTGCTGGGTTAGAGTAATGTGGGTGTCAGACCATTTAATGAGTTATAGCGTTGTGGTTTTTTTTTTTTTCTGTGGGCTACTTTTTAAACTGAGCATGTTTCACTTTTCAGATTTTCATTAATTGGTGTAGAGGCTGCCTTCTGCCATGCTCTTCACCTGAAGTAAAATTTAGGTCTTGTTGGCACTAGGACTTGCTCACAAGTGTTAAAAACACATCACACTGTGGCAGAGCTTTATAGATGATACAGATGGCAAAATGTAAACAAAAGTTAAATACCATATTATTGAATTTTAAAATCCGCTTGAATTACCTTGGTAAAAGTGTTCGAGTTTTCTATGTAGATGTGATTTTTAGCAATGAGCTTCTTGAAGTCTGCTCTTACCTGTTTTTGTTGTCATTCCCTCTCCCCAATACATCTGTAGTGAGTCCACCTGAAATTCTGTTCCCCCTCATGTCTGTTTTTCATTCGGTCTGAGTAGAAGTTAAACAATGCTGATGTGTAAGTGGTAGTGTATATTTAAAACAAAGGGAATTGTGGCATGTAAGAAAGATGTTTATCCTTAGTGTTTTCAACAATTGCTTTTAATATTTGTCAGCTTTGGAAGCATTGTAGTTATTTGTGTAACCAAGAAGAAAACATACAGTGGAAAGTCAGATTTAAGTCTAAAGAAAGCTTCTTGTGCAGTGGTTCTACTTGACTTGTGCTAGCACTTTTAACTGACTAAAGGGTCTCATTTTTGAGATTCTAATCAAGGAAGATTGCTGCTAACAGAGCATGCAACGTTTGTTTTTCACAGAGATTTGTAAGAATTTAAATAAGATGTAAGTGTTCCTCTTCATATGACTGCTATGTTGTTTCTTTTATAAAAATCAGCCCATTAAATTTCTTAAAGCTTAGATCAGACTTACTCTAAGGGACATTAGTGTGTTTAGACCTAACAGAGATAAAGTATTATTAAAAGTATTCTACCGTGGTGTATCCCACATATCTCTTCAACTGATTTCACCCACCTGAATCGTTGAGACTGTATGTTTTGTGATGGTTGACGTAAACAGAACTGTTGAAGTGCTGTACTTCAAAGGTTTTGTTGGCGTCACTACTGCAGCATAGTGAGAGGTTTCAGCCATCTGCTGACCAAGCTTGACAGAACTCAAAGTGTTTTATCGCCTCTGCATGTGAGTGATGGTCTCTGTTCCTAACAGAGCTGGAAGCCGGGCTGCCGCGGTCTCAAACTCCGGGGGAAGGCAGCGGAGCGGCCCGAGGAGGCCCGGCCGGCCCTTGAGGTAACTCCCGCGGCTCTCGGCCCGGGCGCGACGGGAGCCGGCAGAGCCGTCGCCATGGCAACCGGCGGCCTTGGCTGCGGCGGAGAATGCGGCCTGCTGCCCGTGGGGCTGCGCTGCGGGCATCGCCCCCGGGGACACATAGGTGACTCGTCGCTATTTTGGAAAATTGGCAACGAAAGAGAGTACTTTGATTCGTGTTAACAATTGCGTATCTTGCATTTCTGCTTTTAATTTTGAGGCAGCAAGAATTGTTTATTCACACTATTGTCTGATGCGTTGGCTAATTAAATTAACGATGACCTCTTTTAGAAATATATCTAGTAGTCGGATGTAACTAAAAGTTACAACCGTGACTGAAACAAGAACAGTGTTGTATTACGCTGAGTATTTGTTTAAAATAATCTTTGGATATACCTTAAAATCAGTTTATGCTTCTGCAGTGAAACAGGTTAAAATCCACTCTCATGTGCAAATACAAAATGAAATTGTGACATATACTCTGAGTGTCATAATTTCATACAGTTTGTACACACAGAGATTGCAAAGGTACATTGCATTTATTTTACTGCAAAGGTGCAGTTGCTGAGGAGAGGTCTGAGTGATGTGGCTATTGTTTGACATGATGTGCTCTCTTTATTGCTCCATGTTCTTCATGAAAAACACTTCGTTAGTATCTGTTCAGGAGATAGTAGCCCTGCATATTTTCAAGTTGATAATGTAAACTATCCAGTTCTCGAGCTGTGACTTTTTTGATTGTTGCTACCCCATCAACAGATAAAGAAGCCTAATAAAATCATATGTGTCTTAAATAGAGCACAGTTCTTAAATGTGCTACCAATGCAATTAAAAATGTGCTTATAAATTCCAGTGTTTGTGTGTCAAGCAATTTGTTTATACAATTTATAAAACTGGAATCTACCCTTACCATCTGAATTTCCAGTTTAATCCATTTTTCTGTGCTTTTAATGATGCAAATTAACATTATGATTCCTTGTGTACAAATGTAACTTAGAAAACACTAAATGAAAATGACTTTCCTTCTGAGGGTTTAGCCCTTTTTGCTGCTGATCCATGTATCTTGAACATTTAAGTGAGCATGGAATGTTAAAACCTCTTGGCATGTCTGAAAACCCTTTGAAATAAACATGTTGAACTGAGTTACTGTGCTTGGCAGATTTGATAACAAACCCTGGTCTGAAATTATTAGAAATGAGAGTCAGCTGGGTATTAGAGGAGAGAGTTTTCGTCCAATACTGAGACTACACTAGAGCATCGAATTAGAGGAGATCATATAAAATATTGGAGACTAAAAAACCCAAACAAACCATGCCAGAGTTGCAATCTTGAATGTGTTGCGAAGTTAAAAATAATTCTTATTTTCTATTACAGAATTTTTTTAAATTATCGAAGATGTTATCAAGGTGTCATAGGTTCTGTAACTTTTACTTGCTTTTGAAAAACATCAGTCTTTTCCACTCTGTACCAGGTACTACAGGTTCTCTTAAGTTCTACATGATATATCTGTGAAGTATTTTCTACCATAAACGCAAGTCTTTAACTCTCATCAAGTAGTGGTTAATTTTACGCTGTGCAACATGGTTTGTGTTGAGGTTTCCTTTATATAAGTCTCTTAATCTTGCACACTTACTGAAATACTGTTGAGGAAACACATGATACTTGGGAGATGATGCAGGGAAAGCCAGGATTTTTTGTTTCTACACTGAGCTTCCATTTGTGAACAAAAAAAATGTTTTGGTTTGTTATTTTGCAATTTTTATGACTTAGGTTTTCCTTGCTTAGAAATCTGAATTACTGAGTAAAAATAACAGTAAACCCACCATTATATGAGCCATTAATAACATATAGCAGAGATCTGTGGCATAATTTTATGCTCGTACTTTGTTCATAATTCAGATATCAGGAAGCATCTTAATCTTTTAGTTTACTTCAGCAACCTAGAATTCATATTCCAGTTGGTTTTAATGAATATTTTAATATACTGTGTCTATCATAGTTTTCAGCTGATGATAAATCCTTTGCACTGTGCCTGATATAAATATTTATTTCTTGTGTTTATAATACAGTTACAGATGTAGGTAGGGCTTTTATATTCTCAACTGTGCCAAAACTAATGAAATTCAGTTGGGGGTGAGCACTGAACTCCCTTGCAGTCGTTCAGTATTTGCAACTTTAATGAATTTTAAAAAGGCAACTATCAAGTCTAGTCATACTTCTAGTGTTGAAAGAATTTTAAACACCACCAAAATGTAGCACAAAACCTCAGCCTCTAGAAAATGTAATTTTTGCTCTTTGGAAGTTGCTGAAGCAAGACAAATTTAATTTTACTGTACAGAATTAAGTTGTTAAAGCAATTAGGATTGCTAATTCCTGGGGACACAGTCCCCAGGAAACCACCTTATAGCACTTCTCTTTCTGTCCCTGTCAGTATGTATTTTATACTAGTATCTGTCTTGAACACCAAGCATTTATGTTTATTCTTTGACAGAGCTTTTGGGGTCTGTGTTTTGTTTAGTGTATTCAGGGTGGTTAAAGAGAAGATTAAAGCCTGACATTTTTAGAGGTCAATATGAAGAATGATGTGTGGCTTGTAAAATACAGTATTTTTGAGAATAGTAAGTAAAGTTAGCAAGACAGTAGTTGTATTTGTTTTGTTTTCTTTGATTTTGCTGTTTTGCTGAATTTGCACCAGAAATATAGTTTGTTTGTTATTCATAATTACTTCACATATAAATTCTTGTGTGATGACTGACGATGATTGGAGTGGCTGAAATGCTCATTCTCAATAGCTGTACTTATGTTAGCAGTTTATATAAACCCTCCTCTCTGGGGCAAAAATTTCACGTGTGCTCTCCAGGACTGCATTGGTAAGGCTTGTGATATGAAATTGGACAGAAAACAGTCATAAATCTGCTTTATTTGGAAAGATCTTTGTGTCATGTGGAAATGCTAATGTTCCCCTACTAGGTGTCAGCAGTTCAAAGGAAGGTAGTCAAAGCCATAATTTAATGTTATTAAACTATGAGCAACCAAACTCTGTGTAACACAGAAAGACTTGTACTTATCTAACGAATATAAAAGTTGCTAATACCAAGCTCTAAAGTGGAGAAGAATTCTGTTATTTCCAAATATTCCTCTGTATGTTTTGCATACGGCATAATAAAAATCAGTATGATTGAGTATGTCTGCAAATTCTTTATTATAAGAATTAATGGAACAAAATAAGGTTGTCTTGGGCTGAAAAGCTAGTTTATTGGATGATCCACAGATTGCAGAGAACAGACTGTATAACAGCCTTCCCTTATTGTTGTTTATCTTGGGATTTTTTAAAAATGCAAAATAAACCTTCAGAAGGAAAAGCCAAGAAAACTGTTTCTGAAATTGTTCATCATAAGAATTTTGATACCATGCTTATTGATTAGAATAATGTTCTGTTCATGGTGTCTGCCTCAAGATGAATCTTATTTTTAACCTCAGCTACACCACACCTTAATTTGAGAACTGAGTTAACATTTTATCAGTGTCATATTTTACATTTTAAATTCCTTAGGACCATTGTAGCGAGGGACTTAGAGCTGATCTGAATTTTTTTCCTTACGTGACTGTTTTGTTGTTTGTAATTGGGCAGTGGCATTTTTCCAAAACTCTTGGAGGTGAGCATTTGTGCTGTCTGAAGCAGACTTGAAAAAGCAGAAAGAACAGTGACTTAGGTTTGGAAGGGGTCACTCGTTATCAGAAGTTCTTTGATTAAATGAAGTTTTTCCGGCATTCCAGACTTAGAGCATGCCTATGCCTTTATGGATTACCAACCAGTTATATCTGGGGGGATGGGTTTTTGTGGTGTTGGTTTGATATTTTGATAGCATCAGATTTTATGCTGCCCTGATAACTGCTATTTCATATCATAATTTGTATTACCCGAAAGTGATTACTTTCCCTGTACTCCTTATTGCTTGCTTCAGAGACATCTAACTTTCTAGGATATCAAAAATATCTTCTATTTAAAATTCTCCTAAAACTCTCTTATAGCTTTGATGCTAGGTTTTTGAATATTGCTTTAAAAGTGTGACTGCAGGAAAACTCTAATTTTCTATAACTCTTATTTCTTTCTTAACTGACTTGGATCTTAAATAGCGAATGTGAGCAGCTTAAGTGTCTCAGTTACTCTTTTCCACTAATGTATATGCACTTTGTATCTTACTTGGAGCTTATACTGAAAAGGCAAACTGATGTTGCCTATTAGTGGTATTTACCTCAGACAATATTTTTGCTTACTGGTCTTCAGTGCTTATTACTAAAGAGATTTTAAAACTTCTTATTATATGTACATATACATGAGTTTTTATTGTACCTTTTTTCTGAGTTAATCTCAAAAGATACTATTTATCTTAGTTAGCTAGTACTTTTAAATTTAGAATAAATGTAGCTAAATCTGCCATAAATATTTTTGATCACGTATTAAATATTGGCCAGCAACTTGATTTTCTCATGTGTAGATTCAAGTGTTGACATTATTTAGCTTACGCGTGACTGAGTGTTATGATGGTATCTTTAAAGTTGCATTTTACTTCTTGCATCTCCTCAGACAGTTTGACTTTAGCACTGAGTAGATGGATATTATTCATTCCTTCAGATTGTTTTGACACCTGTTAGTTGTACCACGTGAACTGAGGAATGCGAGTTTTCTTTCAGCTTGTCAAAGTTGAAAAGAGATGAATGTGACTTTCAAAAGGCTCTGTCTTCAGACAAGCTATGGCCAGTACAATGTGGATGAAAGAGAATTTGAATTATCTTCCATCCACAGTTAAATTAGTGTTCTTTGCAATTTTCTTATACCTAATGAGAGTTCCTTTTTTGGGACTGGTAATTCTGTACAGTGAAGTTGCCTTTACAGAAGGGGAAATGTGGCTTTCCAATAATCATTTTGCTAAATTGTTACCTGCCTTTCTCTGAATTTTGGAGGCTGCTCTTTGATATCGTCTGAATGCTAACTTTGTTACTTTAGTCTTCAAAAAGCTGTTCTTTTTAGGTTGAGTACTAGCTGAAAGTTTTAGAGGCCCCAGTTAGTTGTGCAGTACTTGCAGTGCCAGCCCCACAACTGTGTAGCTTTTGATGGTCTTTTTTGTTGGCTGATTTTCTTCTGAATCTGGGAAGTTTGAGCATTGAAATCATCTCTGCGTATCAGTGCAGTGCAATTAAGTATATTTTAAAGACAAAGAGTTTTTACTACCATACAAATACTTTAATATTTACTTCATAGGTCTTAGTAATAACTGGTAGTAGTGACTAAATGGGAAACAAGTGAAAAAAATTGTTTTGGTGTTACTGTATGTAGCTGTATATTGCTCCTTATGAAAATGAAAAGCTATGCTTATTTAGAATTGCAAGCTGGCAAAAATTTGTGTAGGAGGTCATGTTGCTGCTCTTCCAAAACAGTACTATTGGTATTTAATTTTCAACTTAATTACACTGTAAGCATCCTTCCCTTCCTCCTCCAAACACAAACATTTGGTTTGAGAAATTTGGTTGTTTAGGTGTGTGGTTTTTTTTGTCGTGGTGTTTCCAGTTTCCAATTTTAATAAAAATTTCAGCTGTTTATAGGATTTCCTTTCAGCAAATTGGAAAAAAAAAAAAAAAAAAAAAAAGATAAAAAGGGTCTTGAAAAATAAAGTGTAATGGCAATACTGTCCTCAACTATTAATTAATTCTATGGCCTTTTACTTGAGCATATTGAAGATAACATCATTGGCTTTGTGATACAGAAAGGCAATGTGGTATAAAACACATTGTTATATGTATTATATAATATTTAAGAGCTGGGTGGTTATATATATATATATATATATATCTCAAGACACTACTGAAGTTCTTTAGCCTGAATCATCAGGAATGAGGAACCAGATTAAGGTGGAATGGTATGGTGGAATGTCACTGCTTAACTGTGGAAGTGAATTATTGTTCTCTGTCAAATCTATACCTGTGTACACCCACACAAGGATTTTTACTCATGTATTTAATACTTTCTGCTTTAATGCATACCTAGAGGAAATCCTAAGAGTAGCTGCTAATCTGAACTGTCCAACCCTTATTTTAGGACTGTATCCCTACTTGGAATTGTTTAAGTGCAGCTCCAGACTGCTTTAGATTTTATCTTTTGGAAGAACCTGTCTTCTTTGAAGCTGGGAAGCAATGTTTGTATAAAAATGCCTCGGTTTATGAGTAATAAATGCAAATATATTTACTTGTGTTTAACTTCATAAATTTCTTGTGAACATGTCATTTACAACAAGTGATTTCTATTTAAGCATGGTTTATGTTGGAATTTTAAAGAATGAAGGGATAAATTAAAACCCGGTGGGAACTTTCAGAAAACTGCTTATTTGCAATTGTGTGTGTTAATGCAGAATCTCCACTGTTTGACTGGGAATTGTAGGAGTCTTCAGCATTAGTTTGAACAGTACTCCTTTTCCAGCATTGGCACATGAAGTTTAGTGAAATAGATTTGTGAAGGTTCTGTAGTTCTTAGTAGGGGAAGAAGCACTATGTAAATGTGGAGGAAAAGTTTCATTATTCTGATGCCTGGGGACCTGGAGAACTGTCTTGGGTGTTTTCTTATTTATGCAGTTATTTAGTAATTTCTTTTGAATATCTTTCATCAGGTTTTCTTCCTGGATGTCTCTTCAACTGTCTTGTGATAGAAGCAAAGTGATTTTGAAGTTATAATGGATTTTATGCAACATCGTAACGAAAACTGGCCTAGTAGCAGCATTTCTGTTTGAAGAGAATAAGCGTAATTGCAGATAATCATGACAACTTCTCACATGAATGGACACATCACAGAAGATTCTGATGGTGAAGCAAAAAATGTGGATCTTGCATGTCCTGAAGAATCTCAGAAGCACAGAGAAATGGCTGTTGATTGCCCTGGGGATTTGGGCTCCAGGATGATGCCCATGCGGCGAAGCGCCCAACTTGAGCGAATCCGCCAGCAGCAGGAGGACATGAGGCGCAGACGGGAAGAAGAGGGAAAGAAACAAGAACTGGACCTCACTGCTTCCATGAGGCTAAAGAAACTGGCACAAATTCCTCCTAAAACTGGAATAGATAATCCAATTTTTGACACAGAAGAAGGAATTGTGTTGGAGAGCCCTCATTATACTGTGAAGACAGTAGGTAGGTAAAATGCAGTGAATGGTCTACAAGAGAAAATATTTAGTTGGTATTCATGTTCTTTTAGGCCACTGAAAATTTAATTTAGCTAATTCCTGCTATACAGATTTAAAGTCTTATGGTCCTTTGGATTTGTGGTTCTTTGGGTTTTTTTGATTTATTTAGTCAAATATCAGGCTTATGTGCCTCAGCAAGTGGCTTTTCAAAACCTTTCCATTTGGGGAACAGTTAAATACTCTGCAGATAACTAATGAGTTCAGTTTATGTTTCCATCATCTTTAGGCAGGGGAAAACCATGCAAGTAATATTAATACCTAATTTTATTATGTTTGATGAAGCATAGACCAGAATAAGAAACAAATAAACACTTATTGTCATTTAAAATTAAAACACGAGAGTTTATAATATTTTGAAGAGAAGCACGCTGGTGGTTTCTTCTTATTCTGACTGTCTTGCATTATCAGTTGTCACCTTTGATATAACTTACATTTTCTCTTAAAAGTGTTGGTGTTGATTGTGAAAGTCTGCTTACCTTGGCACTTAGACATTGAAAATGTAATGTTAGTAATATTTGAAGAAATAGATTCTGAAATGGTTAATTTCATAGCTGCCATTGCTTTCGCTGTGCTTCTGTAGAAAATGTTTCTAACCTTTCTTCCTCAAATGTAAGTACCTCTTTGTCTAAAAGGTTATGTGTTGCTGGAGTGAAAAGAGGCACTGGGGATTTTTAGGAGTCTAGTTCAGATTTCCAAATCTATATTGTTCGAAGATCCAGACTGCTTTAAAAAGGTGCTTTTTTGGGGGGCTGCACTAAAGATTCTTGCTGTTCTCTCCTCTTGGCTGGTAATTGAGAACACAGAGTGAAAAACAGCTATCAAATTGTTCCTTTTTTTCTTCATCTTTAGTGTTTGTGTGCCTGAACAACATTCCTGCTAAAGACATGGCTCTATTCTGTAATGTCTGTTAATCCTCATTCTATCAATCCCTCTTTAGCAAACTTTAGGCTGAAAAGGGCCATCAGTAAGTCAGCCCATCCAACCTCCTGCTGTGAAAGCAGGGTCAGTTACCAACAGTGCAGGTGGACCCTGTTTTAGCACAGGGCTTGTCAAAGGAGCATATTCTGTACTTTATGAAGTGCTAAATATTTAATTGTGAAATTCTCTTCTTAGAAAGAGGGAACACAAAGCAGAAGGCGAAAAGATTGATGTCAAACAGTAGAAGTGACTTCTCTTGGGACTTGCTTAGCTACAGTGCCTAAAAGCTCTGACTGACTACACAAGGAATTAGAAACTAGAACTATGGAAGGGAGGAGAGTGTGCGTTGGAATTAGAAAGCTGAGGCTGTTTCATGCCAGAGATACTGAGAACTGAGAGGTCAGTCTAGGTAGAAACCAGTGGTCAAAGAAGCTGGTCATGGAAGCTGGTAGCAATGAGAAATGAGTAACAAGTATGGATCTAGCAAGCTTGAGAACCAGTAAGGAGCAGGGGTAGACCGAAGCTGTTTGAACAGGAGACAGTGGTGGAGAAATCACGATGATGACAGAAGGCTGTTTGAAAATCTCTGTGTGGGGATAAAATGAGTGCAGGCTGTGGGGGAAGCTGAGAGATTGTCAGAAAAAGACGGTAGTTGTAAAAAATTGGAAGGAGGAAACTCGTTTTGGCTCAGCAAGAAGAGAAGTGGGGAAGTTCGTCTGAACAAAAACTAGAGTTGTGTGAATACTTGGATGTAAGAAGGAAAACACCAAACACTGGAGACAAGAATATAGAGCTGTGTATGTGGAAAGAGGTAAATTAGGAAATAGCAACATATAGGATAAGCTGCATCTTGAAGGAAAATGACTAGATGATGTTGTCCACAAGGGTAAAACTCCACTTTGGAAATAGAAGCTTGTATCTTGTCATTGCTGTGTTGTCAGCATATTTCTGTAAAAACAGTAATAAATGGCATGATTTAGCTATCCCCTCAAGTGTTATTTCCCTCAGTGTTTGGATACCATGAAAATGAGGAGACTAACAATGTCTAGTTGAAATTGCAGTAAATAAGGCTTAAAAGTATGTGCATAGAGCGGAAGTATTGACTAGCTCGGTGAATGAATATGTTATGTTCTTTGAGCTAGAAAGGCAAGGAACTTTAGGAGATGTAATTAGACTAAATCATGATACATCCATATATGCACCAGGGAGCTGAATTACGGCTTCATAAGCATATCTTTTGATGAGAGAAGTCATGATGTAATATCGACAGGCATATAAATATCCTATTGTTATTTCCTTGCCAGTCAGAATTATATTAACAATTTGGATTATATAGGGGCTTTTTTGTATGTCAATCCATAGCGCCTCTGCTTAAAGATAGTGTTTTAAATAAGGATGTTGACATGATTGTCTGTATTTTTAGTTTTGAAAATGTTTCTAAGTGCCAGTGTCTAATTTGGTAGATCGTTGCCAAGTCTTTAATCTTTGCATTTTAATCAACAACAACAACAAAAAGGCAGACTACATTAAACAAATCGGATGTGATTTATAAAAATAAAACAGGAACCTTAACAAACATGTCCTTTAAAATTGTTTTGATTATCAAAACAGCATATGGTTTAGACAGCTGTCTAACTGGAAATAACTAGAACATGTGCATATAAGTATTTAACTGGCTTTTTCACAGCAGTGTACTTCTATAAAATGCAGAAAAATTTTTGTTTGCTGCTGTTCATTCAGCTAATTTAGGTAATGTAGTTAAACGAGTAACTGACATTTCATGTAAGTAAACCTTTTGTGGCTATTTTTTTTTTTTTAGGGGGAAAAGCTGTCTATTTTTTGTTCTTATACCTTGGGCAAAACTTATTCATAAATGTTATAAATAAACTTCTCAAAATAGTTTTGGATAAAACAGCACTTTTCTTAGCCTTGTGACTCAAGTAATACATAGAGCATTTATATGCTATGTGCTAGTACCAGCACACAAAGTAATCCAGAGATCTATAAAAAAGCTTGGGAATCAAGATACTGGTGCTGACATGTAATAAAGCCAGTTTTATGTTTTTAAGTTTGCTGTCCATAACTTTTTGGTTAAGGTGATAAACAACAACTGTTTTCTTCTTTTTTGTATCTAACGTATTAAGCTGTGACTGCAGGTCCTCCCCTGCAGTTGCATAGTTTTGCCCCGGCAGTCTTTTGATTAATGTGTATATCTCACAGTGCTCATTCACATTCCAGCCATTTCATAGCCTAATGGAAAAAAGGCTGCAACCGTTCTTATAAAAGAAAAGTTTATAAAAAGTAGTTGATTGCCAGTTGATCTGGGATTAAAAAAAAAGGACTCATTCTGCAAAAGAACCCTGACATTTTTCTGTGAGTAAATGCAGATGTTAGTCTTTTATGGGTTTTTTTGGTTTTTTGTTTTCCTTTTCTTTCTGCTCAAGACAATCCTTTTACTAGAAAGTGTCTTTTGTTACCTGTTTTGTTTCTGGTTTTTGTTTGTTTTGTTTTGTTTCTTTTAAGACAAAAACTAAAAAAAAATACTGCAGTGAAATCTAATTTGTGATTTAGAATTCAGAAATGGGAACCTAGAGAGAGTTAGGCATGTGTAGAGCTGGATTTCTAAGTGGTTTTATGTGTATATTTTTTTTAATTAAACAAGTGACTAAGATACAGATTGATAGCTTTTGGAGAATGTTTCATTTCACTCCTTTCAAGTATTATTTCGCTTTTAGAATCTTGATGGGGGGGGTATTTGTTGGCTATGTCATGGTGGGGGGAAATCATTTGGTGTAGGAGTTTTGCATCCAGCACAGATGCACTCAGTGTAGGAGGGAATTATGTGGGAAGGAGAGTGCCCTGGTAGTTTGTAAGAAAGGGTGACAAAAGGAGCTAGCAAAGTGCTGAAAACAGAATATGCAGAATAAGATGTCTGTCTTTCTGTGTGTATTTATATCTTATATGGGATGGGTATTAAAAAGAATTGTGTGTGTGTATGTGTGTGTATTTCTCTGATATCTAAGGGGAGATAGAAAATTCAGAAGTAATGGAATAAAATAATTTATGCATAGGAAGAGTTAGAAGAAGTTAGGTTCTTCTATAATGCCTCACTGGTTTTTGAATATGGTAACAGTAACAAATAGCAGAATTTTGGGTCAGTGTATTTTTTAATTGAACATGTATCAGTAGGAACTTTAACATATGATTGGTTTACACTACTTTTTTTTTTTTAATGCTTGAAAATAGTGCGCTTCCTCAGACTTGGGAGACTCAGTTGCTGAGATGCTTTGGCCGTCTGCATACTCCTTTGGGCAAGGCATTTTCCAGCTGACAAGGTCCTATTTAGCAAATATTCTTGCTTGTAGAGTGTTCTTTAGCCATCTCTAGATGGCATTTCCCCTGTGTGATAGGCAATGTATTGTGTATGCAGTTCCCTAGTGAGACATTGACCGCCTTAATTGGTGTTATGAGCTGTACTGAATTTCACCTGTGGAATATTCTGCGCAGCCGGTATCCCAGCTTCCCAGGCAGCTTTTGTATTGACCTTTGTTTCTTGGTGGTTACAGGAAGAAACCCTTGACCTTTGGTGGGTAGGATATTTTTAGCATATGTGAAATGGTTTTGGAGGTTTTTATTATTTTAATTGACCTGCAGACACTAAAGTACAAGAGTAATATCTCTGGATTTTTTATTTCCTTTTATTACAGGAAGACTGACTTGGAAAGTCAGAATTGGAAACATATATGGACATGTGCTTCGTCTGAAATTAAAACCATTAAACTTATTTGCAATGCATATTTTATTAGGCTTTACAGTTTTCATATGCCCATTTATCAACCATTTCAATCTTGTGCTCAACAAGCTTGAGTTTAGCATTGTGTTCGGTGTACTGGTGAATTTGAGGTTAAAAAGAGGTAAAGGAAACTTCTTCACAGAATGTATCCATGTTATTGATCAGTATCTACTGTGATATTTTTCAAGGTAAAAAAAAAATGGAACTTAGCTGATGTCTTGATGGCATTCCTATTTTAATATTATTTAATTAGCTCATACTGAATAAATGAAGGTTGCTAAAACTTAAAAATAATTCTCAAAGCTGATAGTTTGATACCAGGAGATAAACTTCAGTATCAACTGACAGTTTAAAAATTGGGGATTTTTCTTTGTTGTTAATTTCTTAACAAAAAAACCCCACAACCAAAACCCCTCTCTCCCCTCCCAATAATGTGTGAATGTATGTAACTTATTTCAGGCTCAAAAAAAAATCCACTGTTTTTTGGTTTTTTTGTCTGCTTAAGGATTTCTTACCTGGGTTTATACACGTTATAGTTGTGACTTGTATTACTTGTCTTAGATAGTTTCTCTAGTATTTAATATTGATAACTAACATACTTTACAGAAATTCAGATTGGTTTAAAAAATATGTAAATTTGTTGACAGTCTTTTAGAAGCACCCATAAAGCATCAGATTAGTTCTTAGAGCTCAAAAATGTGATACGTGTGTAGTATTCTGCAACTGTGTAGAAACTGGTTATTGCAATATGCTAAAATTTTTTATGGTCCAAGCAGAAATAAAAATCTCACAGGTAAAAGATCTGGACTTTGTTCGGGTGCAGGTGACTTTCGGAACTCTGACCATAGATATGTTTTCATTCTTTTTATTTTAATGTGCTGAGACTAAGCATAATTTTATGTTAGGAAATTGCGTGTAGTTTACTTATCAAATGCTCGTTCTCTAAGTAAACAATATTAAGTTGAGATATGTGGCATATATATATGGGCAGATGTATCAAAATAACCGTGAATATTCAGTGCATCAGGATTAGTTTAGCAAAGGAGTTATTTTCATGTTGCAAGATAACCCCTCTTTCAGATTTAGCTATACATGAGCTGCGATTATTGGATCTTTTGTGTATCAGTGATTTCTTTCAGAGAAGAACTGCTCCTGCGATAGGAATTTAAATTTAAATAGTGCATTAGCATTTTTATTTCTTTGTTTGTCAATTTGGGATCCTTTTTTTTATTCAGATACGTTCTGCTAATAAAAGTCACAGTGAATAATGGATAACTGCTAAACTTGCATGCATCGTTGCTGATTAAAAACTGAACAGCAAAAAAATGCTTATTAAAAAGCTTAATATAAACATTAATTATTAGTCTTAACTCATACCTTATTTGTATTTTGTTATTTCCTACCTAGAAGTGGAAGAACTGTTAACTTCTCTTAAGCATATCCAGCACGTTTTGATAGACCCTCAGAGCCAAGAAGATATCTCTCTCATTTTACAGCTTGTTCAAAATACTGATTTTCAGAATGCATTTAAGATACACAATGCTGTTACAGTGCACATGAACAAAGCCAGCCCTCCATATCCTCTCATCTCCAATGCACAGGAACTAGCACAAGAGGTATGTACAGTATGCATCTCTGTGATATATATATATGAAACCTATAATCATAGCTGCTTTTGAAATATGTACTTGCCAAGCTTGTCTGAGTTACTGAATGTTGAATAAGAAAGGGATTATAATAGCTACTGATTGCTATATCTGGTTTTTCCAGATTTCCAAACAGTAACCAGGAAAATATTTGGGGGATAAGAGCTCCATTTTTAGCATGCTTAGATATGTAACAGAAAAGGTATTATACTATGTTGAAATGTAGGAAAAGAGGGCATTTATGAAGGTCTAACTCTTGTACCTTCAGTGTTCTTTACTTGCAAGCATTCAAAAACAGTATTACAGTCATCTGTTATTGTGAGTTTCTTCTGAGCTGAGCCATAGTTCATATATTGGGAGGCATCTCTTAAAATACAACCATAGTGGAAATAAGCATTCTGCTTTAAAGTGAGCAATAGATCCCTAATACTTCATTTCAATGTTTTAATTACTGCTGTGATAGTCAGAATACACTTAGTTTTGTCTGACAGATGACAGCTTTTCTATAAGATCTGGTATGTTTTTAGAAATTATTAAAGTATACTTTTAGACATTTACTTGAGCAAGATTTTAACTTTCATCTTTTCAATCAGATCTTAACTGTTTGGAATACCTTTACAGTTTTAGCCGGGTTAGCTACTTTCTTTGAGGCTTATTCACTTGAATATAGATGGTTAATACCTGTATACGATAGCTTGATAAGCATTAGTAGTAATATACAGAAAAATCATCAGATAAAAGTTACTGTGAACAGAATGAGTTTTCACATGTCTGGATGCAGCTAAGACCCTCTGAGGGGTTGCTCAATAACTGAATTTTCCATGACCTGGTGCATGTATATGTTGCAGTGAAGTGTGGCTGCACCTTATATGAATGTATGTTTTTTAACTCTGCACTAGCTAGCTTGAATACCAGTATCAGTGCAAACATAACACTAGAGTGTTCAGCAAAGACAGATCCGGAGTCTGTGTAAATGCTCGAGCATTTGGCACCCAGCAGACCAAACTTACCTGTTCAAAACTGGCTTAGGTACACCAGTTGGGAGTACCTCAGCCGCTATATAGCCATTCTCCAGTTGTTCAAAGGCATATCACTTCAATTTCAGTGTAGCAGCAAGTTGGGTTTTTTATTGGATCTGTTTTTCTTTCTGCCTGAAGCTTTTTTTTTTTAAAAAAAAAAAAAAGCCTTTTTCCATTCCCCATCATTTTTCTGGACTTTAACCTTGTAAGTCAAAGAAAACAGCACTGTAGAAAGCTTGATGTTCTTTTGCAGAAGAAATTACTGATTCTTGAGGGACATAATTTAAATGTTATCTAAAGGTGCAGCATGATGATTAAACTGCAGCTCAGGATTTTCCTGTTTGGGTTTGTCTGTAAGACTGTGCCAAAACAAGGTAGGAGTATTTTACATGTGAGCTTCCTTCTGACTTATTCATCAGCCCCATAGGCTGCTGTAGGATCCACACTAGACTTTGATCTCTGTGAGCCTGAAGGATCTTTTCAGTTCTGTTTGTAAACCACTTCCTAAACACTCACTTTACACAGGCCTAGTTTGGGATTTCATTAGATACAAGCCAGAGATTTTGAATCTTCATTCATAATGTAGGATGTTACAGATTTATCTCTTAAGAAAGCTGTTTTTTCCCCTTCATGGATATGATGTCCTTTTATTTCCTGCTTAGTAGAAGTTTCCAAGAAGAAAATACACCTGGGAAAACTCTAGGTCTTTTTTCAGACTTGATATTTCTCCCCATCTTTCCTATGCCTCACCTTCCGAACACATTCCTCTCTTTTTTTCAGGTGATTTGGTACATCCTAAAATCAGATGGTGGTGCAAAGCCAGTTTTGTGTCTCTTAGCAATCTATGAAGAAGGTTAAGCGTAAAGAAAATATTTCTTAATTGAAAATTATTAAACCAATGGTATTTTGTCATTACACAGGAGACTATTATGTAAAAGGCAAACTTATCACTGCACTCGATTCTTCATCTCTTACCACTGTCTTGTCCAGCCTTGAAGTTCCCCAAAAGTCAACATATTACATATATCTGTTCCCATTTTTAGATGTAATCTAGTTTCTCTGTGATTCAGTTTCTGGTGCATTAAAGCAACCTGTATTTTGCAATATGTTTAATTGCATCCTGAAATGATCAAGCTGGAAATTCAGAACAAATATTTCTGTGACTGACAGAAGTGTCTCTAGAGGAACACCTTGAGGCCTCCATTCATATCATTCTGTACTTCCTAGTCTCGCCATAGATAAAAGATCTTATGCTCCTTTTTCAGATCCTTTATTCCATTTTGGAAAGGCTCCTGTATATGTTATGGTAGCAGTATGGGAGGAAATTGTTTCTACTTTAAGAAAAGTTGGGTTTGGTTTGGTTTGGGTTTTGCTTTTTTTTCTTTTTACCTTGACAAAGTGTCTTTCTTGCATGCCCAAATTTTTTCTTGTGCTGTGATTTTGGGTTGTGTCTCTTTGCATTTTCCATCTTTAAACGTGGGCATGGGACGCTCCCCCAGAAAACAGTTAATTTACTTACTTTAGGGTGTATTTGAAAAGGTACTCACAAAAGCCTGGATTTAAGGTACTGATAACATCTTGATGATAAAAGCCACAAGACATTACAGGAAAGAAAAGTAACATACACACATAACATTAATTTTAAATGGCAGGTAATGCTAATGTGCATATTTTAGTGCACAGGTCATCAGTGACAGTGTGTAGCTCTGAAACTGTTCTGGAGTGCACCCTCATTTAAAGCTACAGGCTTGTTTTGTTTGAGGCTTTATGGTGTGCAAGAGAAGCTTTCCTGGAGCTCATGCTTGTGTAGCTCTAACAGGAAAAGACACTTTGCGACAAAATTTCATATTGCAACATGAAACATCTCCCCTTTTAATAAAATAGTAAAAACTAATATCAAATTAATTACACTTTTGGAAATGTGTTGGGGGGGATTGTAATTTGCTACATTGAATTCCAAAAATCTCATTTACTTTTTAACTGATGATTTGCTTCTATAAAACATGATGTGTATGAACAGTATGTTGTGAAAACTTTTTTTATTTTGGATTTTTTTAACCATTAACAATACATGAGAGTGGAAATGGTACATTTTTATGTTCTAGTTCTCTTTAGTAAATTCTTAAAATTAGCAGAACGCTTGTACCAGTTAACTTTTCCCATCGATTCTGATAACCAGGCACCAACAACTCAAGATTTTTCCTTTTTTAAAATAAAATTTAATTGAACTTAAAAGGTGGAATGAAGGACTTGAGCTTAAGTGATCTATTTTAGAAAGCTAATCTTCATGTAACGTGGTGTACTCCAAGTCTTATATAAAAATAGCTAGTAAACATCAAGTATAATTAAATAGATTTAAAATCCATTTAAACTTGATGAAGATGAGAGCAAGGATTATGGGAACATGGTCTGAATCTTGATCTTTTAAGAATATTTGATGCAGCATTCAAGACAGTTTGTAATTTTTGGCCTGTAACAGCAGACATCAAGTACCTTAAAGATGTTATACTTAATTGGCTCAATTTATATAGGCTATGTTTCTAAAGGTTTTGGACTTGCTACTGTTCACTGCAGCATGTGCAGGCAATTAAATTAGATCTGTACTTTTGAGAGGATGCACTGGAAACTTGTAACTTCTGGTGTCAGTGTATTAGGATTTGTACATATATTCCCTTGGACAGTCCTATTCACCTGAGAGCAAACAGCAACAGGATTTTGCAGGTGTGGTTAAATTCTGAATGATTAATATTACTCCAGTGTGTGCCTCAAAATTGTGGCGTGTGTAGTTAAAACAAATTGATAGCTTATTGGAGGCAGCTTGTACTAAAGTTAACATAATCAACAATAAAAACTAGTCTGAATAGTTAAGAAAATACTATGATTGCCACATATCTTGAGTGGATTGCCCATGCTATCTGTAGTGTGTGGCTTCTGGATTGACAGCCCACATTCAAATTTCTTTGTCTGATAAAACTGGCATTCATTACGAGTTACAAAGGAATCTGACATGGGGCAATACTGATGTGATAAGTGGTGTATATTGCAGCCTGAAGCCTTCGTAGTGTTTCATTAAATAAACAAACAAATGTATCTTTCTCTTAAGAGGGGAGGAGCTGTTAAAGTTGTGAATAATGAAATTCTTCAAAACAAATTCAAATTGAGAAAAGGATATTCACTGTACACAGAATGACTGGCTGAGCCTCATTGATTTCTCATGACAAATCTCCAGCCTCTGACTTTGCATTCAAAAGACGGTCTTGCTTGCAGGACTTCTAAGTTGCTTTCTAAGTAGAATTTCCTGTAAAAGGATCATAAAGATTGGATAAATAAGGCTTTAAAGCTTGTTGTAGCTTCTTCAATAAAGGAGTTGAAAGTCCCTTGGAAGTTAAGAGACCTTAAATAAACCTCTATGAGAAAGTGTTTTGTATAGAAGAATCTCTCAACACAGAGGAAAATTTGTTGGTGATATATATCTTTTACAGTGCTCTGTCTACTCTGTAGCATCCTAAAATTCAGGCTGAGCCCAGGAGTGATGATGTCCTGGCCAATTCAGAGGTGTGACTGCAGTCAGGCCTCTATGAAGCTGACTTCTTTTTGTTCTCTACAGTTTTAAAGGAATCAGTTAAAATGATTCCTTAAACCTGGTTTCTTTTTTGGCTGTTCTAAGCTGTACTAGGTTTGTTCACCGAGAAGAATTTTCTAGGGGTGTCAGCAGGAAGGCTTTTGGAGGTTGTGCTGAGTTTATTGCTAAGCACAGAAACTTGTTCCATGTGACAATGTTCGATTGGCAGTGTAAGGATCTTGCTCCATGGGAACAGTTCATTTAGTGGCTTCTGCTAGAATTTAAAATCATCTTTACTATTTTCAATGTTTTCATCTGGTAGTGTCCAAGAGAGTTGTTAGTATTTCTGCAGTTAATTTCTCCTAGGATAGAGGTTCTTCAGACCTTTAGGTATTGTTAGATCTCACAAAAAGCTTAATTATTTTCACTTTGGAACATTACCTCACCCTTAAGAGTAAAAAGCTCTTGAAAAAACTGTTTTCTGTCTCACTGAAAGCTGCTGGTCTATGTATAATCTACTCTTGATATCCCTGAATTCATTTGTACTTTTGGATTTGCATGTCTTTGGTCAGATTAGGCCAGGGGATAATGGCTGTGGGAAGTATCTTCTTCAGCATCATCTTTAGGTAAGATGGACTTCCCTGTTCCTGGTTTTCTCTGTAAGCTTACCAGTGTTTGCTCAGGATGATGGCCAGGCATGTTTGGTAACTGTATGAGAAGGCAAAACTTCTTTTTGGCAACTGAAGCTGCTTGAGCAAAAACTATCATTGTGCTTTATCATTGTGGATTATTTTGGAACCAGCCAAATAAGCTGGTTTTCCAGGACCTTCTGAAGTTTTGACTCACTTTTGGAGGCAGGGGCTCCAGGATACATTGCAAAACCTGTCCTTGAATCTTTGGTCATGCTGTTGGTGGAAATACTTTGGGCAAAAATAAACCATCTACTTTTAAGGAAAGAGGAGGCTAGTCATGTTAATGAGAAATTAGTCCATTTTAAAAGGCTCAGCATATTAACGTAATAGACTTCATTGAGACTAATTATACCATCACGTTACTTTCTAGAGTTTAATTTTTTGTGTGCATCTTTGTGGTAGCTGAGCTCATTGCCAGTCTGTAGTATTGACAAACCTGTGTGATGCACTGGATACTGGTTTAGATTTGGTAGATAATTACTGAGGCAAGGTATGCTGAAGTAGTCCTGTGGTCTCACTTCATTTTTCCTAATGTGTCCCAGATTAAGTTCAGTCAGTGTAACAACTGCATGGATATACTTTATATTCAGTAGAATGAGTAAATGCAACTAGGGGTTTGAGTAGGGGAAGGATGACTGATAAATCACTGGGTAGATTAAGACTTTTACTACTTGTTTTTTGGTTTTGTTTTTTTTTTAGGTACAGAGTGTTTTGAAACCCAGCCACCATAAGGATGGGCAGGAGCTGAATGCTTTGCTGAATGCCCCTCACATGCAGGTAAAGCAAAACAAAACTTCTAATGGATGTATTCCTTGATGCTGGTTTCAGTATAAGTTATTTTGTGCAAATGTTTTGGTCTGACTGGGCAAGGATGGATTTTTATTCTTCAACCCTGTGCAGTTCTCTTACTATTCTTCTAGGATGAGGAGTTTCCAATTTTGAGCAACTAATGGAAATGTCTGGTCAAGTGTAGTGCATGGTTGTATTCAGCCCTTGCTACATTCTACATGTATTACAGGGTGATTTGCACATGAACAGTGTAGCAGTAGATCAGTAGGTCAGGGAAACATGAGCTGCTTTGCTTTTTTTTTTATTTTTTTGACAGCTGTTTTATGCTCACCATAGGGTGCATAGGAGGAATTTTGTCCTGTGGTGGTTTTTTTAAATCCATGAGTAGTTTTCACTGAAGTAACTTTTTATGTCTGTATCTTCAGTCAAATACATAGTAAACCAGTGTCTGGGTTTTTTTTGGAAGGAGAAGCTGTAAGGACACTCACAGTTGTGTGTTCAAAATTGCTTTTGTATTCTTTTCCAGTCTGAAAGGAAAGTTTTGGAAAGCAGTAGGTGCTACAGAACTGTCATAAATGATTTTTTCAATGCTTGAATCAGTTTACAGTCTTCTGTAACCTGCAAAGGCTATTCAAATTGCAGAATTTCATTGACTGCTACTATTTTATATACATGTAAAATGTGAAATTTTCTGTAACTGAGATTTTTTTTTTTTCTTTTTTTTTTGTTCTAGGCACTTTTACTGGCTCATGATAAGGTTGCAGAACAAGAAATGCAACCAGAGCCTGTGACAGATGAAAAAATTTATGAAAATGTTGGTGTGTATGGAGGGGAGACGGTTAAAATAGTCCGTATTGAGAAAGCTCGGGATATTCCATTGGTAAGTACTGGTACTCAGTCAGTTATAAGTGAAGGACATAAACTCTTTGTCTTTTGCAGATTGTTATGAAAGTTTTGGCATTTAAATATAAAGCTGATGCTTAACTTGTAAATACTCTCCCTCCCTCCAAAATGAGAAGTAGTCATAGATGGTAAACTGGTGTGTATTTCATATAGCAGTAGCTGTACTAGCATTTAAAATCTGTACAGCTTCTGTCAACTTGGGTTTGGACAGGACTTCTTGACAAAAGTTACTATCCCAGGCTTTGCTGCAGGGGAGCTTAGAACCTGGTGTCAACTATATGTTTGTTGTGGGGTTTTTTTTTGTTGTTTGAGGGTTTTTTTGTTTAGTTTTTTAGCAACTCTCATCTTCTGTTTTGCATCTTTCAAGTAAGCATTTCCTTTTTAAAAAACAACCATGAATCTTACAGTGTGGAACAATTAAATTCTTCAGTCCTTTAGTCAGCTCGAAGAAGTTGGGCAATGTGGTAGTGTTTTGCTTTTTTTTTCTTTAAAGTGGAGCATCGGCTGTATGCATATGAGCTATTACTTGCATTCTCTTTCAACATAGTTTCTCCACGGGCTTGGAACGTATACAATAGATGGCATTGAGTTCCATACATGTAATAAATTGAGAATGTGTTGCTACTACACAGGGTGCTACTGTTCGCAATGAAATGGATTCTGTTATCATTAGTCGAATAGTGAAAGGAGGTGCTGCAGAGAAGAGTGGGCTGTTACATGAAGGGGATGAAGTTCTGGAGATTAATGGCATTGAGATTCGTGGAAAGGATGTTAATGAAGTTTTTGACTTGCTGGTGAGTTGGACACTTCTTGTTTTCTCTGCAAAAAATACTCATTTCGTAAGACTGAAGCCTGTTTGTTCTGTTTCTCATGTTTAGAAGTATTTTTGTTCTGATAGCTAGTGTTTCTCTGTGGGGGTCATTTCAAGTTTTCTTTCTGATGCATAGTATGGTATTAGTAAATATAATTACATTTATCTGCAAAGATGAAGCCTATGGATGTGGAAGAGAGAAGCTATCATCTTGAGACTTGCTTTTAAATGATTTTTAAGAAAAACTTTGTTTAGCTCTGAAAAGCCATGATTTTTCATCTTTGTCTGCAATCAGTAAATATGGGGCTGTGTGATTGTGATAGCGTCTGCCAGGGATGGAGGTGATTTTCTTCTTAGCAGATCACAGGATGCTGTGTTTCAGGCTGGCTTTAGCCTGAAACAGTGTTGATAAGGCACCGGTGTTCTAGCTGTTGCTGAACAGTGTTTCTCACGCTGTCCCCCAGCTGCAAGTGGGCTGGGGCTGAACAAGAGGTTGGGAGGGGACACAGCTGGGACAGCTCACCTGGACTGACCCCAGTGATATATCATCATTATACATCATAATGTCATGCTGAGCAATAAAAACTGGATCGTGAATGATTGCCTTTGAATCACTTGTTGGGTTGGGTTTTACCCCTTTGCTTACAAAGCTGCCTTTTCCTTGACTAATTAGTGTTTCTTGCTTTTGGTCTTCTCAGTCTCTTTCCCATCCTGCTGGGGAAGGGGAATGAATCAGGAGCTGGCCAGGCTTAACCCACCACAAATTGTATCCCATGAGACCTTTACATGCCTAGACTTAAACAATCATAGGATGTCCTGAGTTGGAAGGGACCCACAAGGATCACCAAGTCCAGCTCCTGTCCCTGCATATGACAGCCCCATAGTTCATGCCGTGTGTCTGAGGACTTCCTGCTCTTTCCCTCCTGATAAAAACTGTCAGTTTACCAGTGTAGACCTTTTTCTGCTTATTACACTTTAATGATTTATCACAAAATTATACATCAGTTCAAAAAAACAGCTAGTCAAAATAACAGATTAGAAATCCAGCATGAACTAGTAAATGCAGAGGTACCCTCTGTCAACAGCCCTGTGAAACAGAATGTCAAAAGCTGGAAATTACCAGTATTGCGCAATATTGCTTATTGCTTGGGCTATTCCCTGGTACCTGCTGTTGATCAGTGTTCAAGATGGGACACCTGGAACCTGACTATGAATCTTTGGTATGATTGCAGCAGGGAAGATCATTCTGTCAAAACGAGAACAGACAAAAATGACTTTTTTATTTTTAAAGAAGTTAATTTATAGCTTTATTACAAAACATTGGAAATGTCCACTAGCACTTATTTAATAGAGTATTTGGAAAAAAATAAATGAGAAATGTATTTAGTAAATCTTTGAATTAGTAGATCTATGCTCTATGGATGAATTAAAATCAGGACAAAGACCTGGGTTCTGCTGTATGTTATATTATTGTAGGAGGAAAAGGCAGCAATATCCATATATGAAGTTCTCATTCTACAGTAAGACCGTAGTTTTTAATGGGCAATTTCCACCTTTAGTTGGATTTTTTTCTCAAATTTGCCGTTAACATTTTTGAGCTAATGGATGGAATGAGGTCAAGTGGAGGGAAGTAGAGGCAAAAATGTTTAGTCTTTGGGGTTTGGTTTGGTTTGTTTTAAAGCTATTTTAAAAGTTTCTTACAGTTATTTGAAAAGCCTTCACTCTGGTTTTCTGGATCACAGATATGGGATTCTCTGTGTTCTGTCATTGTCTCCTGCCATGTGTGTGTGTATATATATATATATATATATATATATATATAAAATGATTTTTAAGTCACATTTACCTAAGTCCTGTGCTTCTGAGAAGAGTCCTTTGTAGATGCTTGACAGATAATTCAACTCTGGCAGTTTAGTTCTCTGCAGAGAGCTAGTTCTGCTCTTGACCAGCTCCTGCAACCTAAGAGTTACAAAATGAATAAAACCACAATACATTAATATAAGGGCAACTTACTTGCCGGGAAAAAAAAAAAAAAAGTGTGTTTTTAAATATATTTTTGAATCGTTAATTTAAAATAATATTTTTAATTCTTTATATGTTGTCTTTTGTATTTTGTAATGTGGAAGTGAAGTTTTAAAATTATTCAGTCCTCAAAAACACTTAAGCATAGGAGAAGGAAATTCCTTCTTAATTTTGCGTCATCACTTGCTACTCAAATGATAATAAACTGTGCATGACCTCAGGCAAGACTATTCACACAATCACTGTGACATTCTATGCATTCCTCGTGGAACTATGCATGCTGACTGAAAATCATGGATTTTCCTTTCTAGCAGCTTAATCATGTTATGCTTAGTTATATTTACTTTATTTAAGCCTTAGGACTGAATTTTTTGAGGTGCGTGGGTACACTTGGTTTTATACAACATAAAGCGTTGTGTTACGGTTCATGGAATGACGTATGTAGGAAGTGAGACATGTAGACCTTGTCATGGGTTGGCACTTGTATTTTTTTCTAGATATTCATTGTGTGTGCAGACACGCTGCATACAAGAGTGTGCAAACAGATAAGGACTCATTAAAGCTAGGATATTTATAAGTTTTACTTAGTAGAAGTGATTGCAATATTGGTATTAAGAACTTCACAGATGCAGGATTTGAGTGTGTTAGTTAAATTTTGAAACAGTGTTTTGTATACTTTAACAGTATAAAATCATAGTAGAAATGTTTCACTTAAGCACTTTTAGAAAAATAATAAATATATACTTATATCTTTTCTTCTCAGCATAGACCCACTTGTTGGTATTTTTGAGCAGATCAAGGGAATATTATTCTCCTTTTCTCCTAAATCTCTGCTTGACAGAATTGCATCTGCTTCATTTCAAATAGAAATAGTTTATGTATAGTCAAGAATGCTAGGCTTTTAAAATCTGAATATCAACATTTGGGTTTCTAGCCTGTCACTGAATTACTGCATCTGTATCTGTACTGTATATTTTAAACTAGGGAAAGAGTAGATTTTGTGCTGTTGGAAATGCCTTTTCCAGGAATTTTTAAAACAATTTCTAAAACATGTTATTTATTAAAATCTTTAACCTTAAGCCATATTTTGATACAGTATATGAAGAGTCTGTTTTTCGTCTCAGGCTGACATGCACGGTACACTGACCTTCGTATTGATTCCCAGTCAGCAGAGCAAGCCACCTCCTGCGAAGGAGACAGTTGTAAGTGACTCTCCATAAGTTCTTGAGCTTGGTGATATGTAACTTATTTTTCCAGTGATGCATAGAAAGTTCTTCTGTAGGTCATTTACATTGTGGAACTTAAATGTTAAACTTAATCATTTAAATTGGTTTCATTGTTACCAGACTAACACCTGAGTTAACTGTTGAAAATGATTGATGGTGTTAAGCTGAAACTCTTAGTATGATTTTAACTTAGTTTCTAAAATAGTAAGAAATTATAAAAGTAGAACTGCCTGTGCTTCTGAAATTCTGTTTTGAAATTCCGGATTTTTTTTTATTTTTATTTTTTTTTTAAAACTACATATATATATATGAATTAGATTGATGGAACTGTAAACTTTAATTATCTCTTTAGCTAATATACTTTTGAGACAGTTTTAACAGTTTGAAGAAAGAATGGACCAATATATGTCACAGCTAAATAAAAATGTTAGTGGTTGGTGACAAAGTAAAGTATTTTACATGTGGAATTTCACCTAAAGCTCAACAAATGGGTTTCAATCTGTGTATTTATTATGTACTTAAAAAAATCAGAGTGTCTCTGATACTTCTCAAATGCAGAAAATTTGTATCAGTAGCTCAAGGCCTGTTGCATCCTGAAATGGTGAGGATGTAGCATAGACTTCAGAGTTAAATTCAGGCCTTTACCTCCAACCTAGCAGAACTCTGTTCCGTTGCTAACCTAGGTAATGATTCTGTTCCATTGTCTCCTGTATGCCCCAGAAAAAGTTTCCATTTTATAGAATCTTGGAGTTTTTATATATCTGAGGTCTACTGCAATCACAGGAAGATGGGGTGTAATTCGTTGGAAGTCACAGGAGTTTTTTTCTTGTTTTTATGTTTGATCTTCCACAGATACATGTGAAAGCCCATTTTGACTATGACCCCTCTGATGACCCTTACGTCCCCTGCCGAGAGTTAGGCCTGTCTTTTCAAAAAGGAGATATACTCCATGTGATCAGCCAAGAAGATCCAAACTGGTGGCAGGCTTACAGAGATGGAGACGAAGATAATCAGCCATTGGCAGGCCTTATCCCTGGTAAATAAAGCTCTAGAAAAAGTTTGAAAGCCAGTTGTTCCAGAGCCACAGGAGCAATATTCTGGTTTTCAAATACTCACCCTTAAATATCCATTGTCTTGAATGTCTGTGACTTTGAACCTTTTGCAACAGAACTCACTGTTAGTTGTGCATTTCATTTATTTAAAACGTATTTATTTAAAAGGTATTTAGAGGCATCTCCATGTAAAGATGTTAGGTGCGGAGTAAGGCCACCACATCCACTGGAGTTCAGCATTCGAGAGCTGCTCCTCTTCCTTCATTCCTCCACCTTGGGGATTTTGTGAATTCAGAGTTCCCTCTGCTGGCTACAGAGGAAACATGGAGCATCAGCCTCCTGCTTCTCTGGAATTGAGAGCAGCTGTTATGTTTATTACTATATTTAGTATATTTGAAAAATGTATCTTTTCCATGGTAACTCTTCTGCCTGTTTTCACTTAGCAAAGAGCTTCAATTGTAACAGTCATGCTGCTTTTCTAACTGTTTGGGGCCTTTGAATAGTAGGGTTTTCAGACATCGAAGTCAGTATATAATTTTTGCATTGAAATATGTACTGCACTCTCGTCCATTAAAGATCCGCTGATCTGTTAAACACAGTGAACAAAAGACTTTTCAAATTCCATAGAATATCACACTGTTATTTTATGACATTTGAGTAAGTTGAGAGGAATGCTGATCTAAATATAGGCTAATCTTTTTCAAGCTGAAGTTCAGAAGATTTAGTATAAATAGAACGCATTTAACATAAAATAATTAGAAAACCATATCATCATAGTGGGGAAATGTAGTCTTTCCAGTAGTTTCAATTTTCCAGGCAAAGCTGTCTAGAATAGTACAAATGCTCTGCAAGTATTTCTTGATAAATATATCTTTGAAGCAATAAACAAGCTTCTCGGCAATTTTAATTTCTCCTTTTAAATCTCTCTTGCATGTTATATTCTACTAGAACCTTCAGAGATTTAAAACCTTAGGAAGAAGTAAAATGAGTAAGTCATTACAAAAAAAGTATGGAAATGGTTTCTAAATGTTAACTGCTTTTGTACTTTTTAAATGCATTAAGGAAAAAGTTTCCAGCAACAAAGAGAAGCAATGAAGCAAACCATAGAGGAAGACAAGGAGCCAGAAAAATCAGGTTGGACATATGCTTTCCAAGGGGGGAAAAAAAACAACAATAAACTTTTATAGAGGTGCTGATCAGTGATATCAGGAACCATACCATTGTAGAGTTGAAGAAAATTCTTGTATTTTTTTGTAATACAAGTGGGATGATTCTTCTAAATTCTTGATGTAAATACAGGTGTGAATTTAGAACTTCATTATATAAATCATTAGTTTTTTCATAACTTTTATGTAATGTAACTAGGATGAGGGAGGGGAATTTGGAAAGCCCCTGTTTTCTTCAAGAATTTTATCTGCCATGACTCAATTGAAGTCCTTGGCATGCAACGTTTGCTTAATACACCAAATTGTTGTAATGAAACAAAGAATATTATGCCTTTTCAAAACTGCAGAATAAATTCACCACTTAAAGATCCAGGTAGTAGGTGGGATAGGAAGGTTTTTATTGTGTGGATATTTGATTGTGATTATTTTTATTTTGGTTAGGAAAACTGTGGTGCGCGAAGAAAAACAAAAAGAAACGGAAAAAAGTTTTATACAATGCAAATAAAAATGATGGTAAGCAACATCTTTTGTAGTGTGTGCACTTACAAGCAACTATGAAAGATCCTACAAGAGCCTTGTGAAAATAATGCCGAAATTCAGAATTTGATGTTAGAAATACTGTGTGATGATGTTCTGTGTGAGAGCAGTAGTATGGTTTGTGGTAGCATTAGTGAAAGGTGTAAAAAAGGTGGCAGGATTTGTAAGGTCATTTAGTGTCTTTACTAAAGACAAGACAATGGGGTGAAAAAACAGATGGCTTTTTAGGCATGGAAACACTCATAATCTTACAATGATGAACCAATTTATTATGGTTTTGTAATATAATCTCATTTTGCATAGTTCAGTAAATGGAAACTTTCTCCACAGAGTTTGTAGGCCATCTATATGATATTCTTATGAAAGTACTTTAGGACTGGGATGACAATTTTTTGTTGTTATTGTTGAGCATAACGTTAGTCTAGTACTAGAAACTTGTTCCTTGGCAAGAAAGTTATTTCCTGAGTTTATGCTACTACTTATATCAGTAGTAAGTGGAAACGCATTTACTTCCGCAGAAAGGGGGAAAAAAAAAAAAAGCCTCTTCTTACTGGGCAAGTGATGATCTTTGGGGTTGGATTGCTTTGGTGACTCACAATTAGATGCTGGGCACTCAGGAACTGCCTGAAACTTGATACTGTATGGCAGGCAATACATGCAACTAGCAGTAAATTATGACTATTTTTATTGTTTCTGTCTCAAGATTATGACAATGAGGAAATTTTGACGTACGAGGAAATGTCACTATATCATCAACCAGCAAATAGGAAACGACCTATTGTTCTGATTGGCCCACAGAACTGTGGCCAAAATGAATTGCGTCAGAGACTCATGAATAATGAAGCGGATCGTTTTGCCTCTGCAGTTCCCCGTAAGAGACCATTGCTTATTCTAAACATTGTCTTCAGACAAATCCCCTTGTGTTGAAAGTAATAATTAGGAGCTTGCGGGTTTTGAGCAAGTCATAGTCAGCTCTTGAATAAAGGACAAATAAAGTTAAATCTTGAGTAGCATGAAGTAGCATTGGTACGTCAGTGCAAATCCAGTGTCCCAACACAATGCTATAGAAGCATCATAAGACATGCATACTTTTCAGTTTGAATAAAATTTGAGTGAGTTACAGAAGCTGAAAAAATAAACTGCTGTATTTGTCGAAGAATTTTTAGCCTACATATCCTGCATAAAGTTAAACTTAGGTGGCTTTAGTGCCTTCCCAAACCACTTACATTTCAGTTAACTTTATATTTTTAATGGCTAGTGTACCCTAAAGTAGGTTTACAAACAGCCTAGCAATATAACTTGTTTATAAACAACTAATAGCTGGTTTTACATCCAGAATGCAGCTGCTCAAGTAAAACTATTCCTCTCCTGGTTGACTAATTTTTTTTTTTCCTCTAGTGAATGTGAACAGGACTTCTAAGTGTAGCTTCAGCCTTTAGCAACTTAATCTGTCCAGGAATATTTATTGTAGAAAATACTTACACTTCTTGGATATTTCATATGCTTTTGTTTTTTTTTTTTGCTTCATTAGCAGTACCTCTCCTAAGAGAGATACTTACTTCTCCTCTTCAATTTTACAGGTGTATCACTGTCTCAGTGTCTTTTTTTGTCGCTCTTGTTTGTAGATACTACTCGGAGCAGGCGAGAGACTGAAGTAGCTGGTAGGGATTACCATTTCATTTCCCGACAGGCATTTGAGAGTGACATAGCTGCAGGGAAGTTCATTGAATATGGAGAGTTTGAAAAGAACCTCTATGGTACTAGCATAGACTCTGTGCGGCAAGTGATCAACTCTGGCAAGATATGCCTCCTAAATCTTCATACCCAGGTATGGCAAAGCTGTTGCCTGTCATGTTTGAATTGTAGAAGCTACTGTGAAGATCTAAGGAGCTGTATTGGTTTGAAAATATACACATCTTCTTTATCTGTGCTAAAGTAAAAGGGGCCTTGGTTCCCAGATATTTAAGCTCATGAGAGCTATCTGAATTGAAAAATTAATTAAAATAAGATTTGTATCTCTCAGTCTTCCAATTACTCTGTGGGCACTGAGGTTTTTGAAGATGGAGAGGAAGTTGTTTGTGGTTGTGCTTGGAAAGTGTGTTTTGGGAATGTTTATGCAGTTCCGTAACAGACAGGATAAAAGTACAGCACATCAACAATATTGAAACACTCTTGAGCTGTAACCTTTTGATTATGGAGGAAGAAGAGACAAATTATGCATACAGACCTCACCTGGGAAATTTAGTCAAATGTGGGAGGAGGCAGAATGCTGGAGCACAGCTCATTTTCTAATGTGTACGACATGGATGACGTCTACTGCTGTTGCAGATGCTGGAAAAGAAGCCCTGAAACTCAGACACATCAGTGAAGTCTGGTAGTACTGCAGCTGTAATTAGCCATCACCAGTTGAGACCATGAGATACTTTACTAGAATAGCTCATGGGTATCGCAAAGCATGTAATAAGTTGAAAATTCATAACACTTTGAAAATTTATCTAATTCTGTGTTTATAAAAATCTGTCTTAGAGACAATTTGTTTGTCCCGAGACACACAGAAGGAACCTTTTGGGAAAATTAAACTATAGTTTGGTTCTTTTTATTTCCTGTCTCTTAATGTAACCTGCCAAAAAAAAAGCTAATCATGCTGTAGTAGTGCAAGTGATACCTTGCATTTTAATCTTCAAAACAGAAAAGGTTAAATTGTAGTATTTAAAGTAAACTGTAGTATTTAAAGACTCTTCTGTATGTTAAAAACTGATACTGTTCCTTAGCATTGTGAGGAAACTTACTTCAGTGTAGGTGACTTTTTTTTATGCTTTTGGATCCCAAAAGATAGGTTCCTTCAGTTCAGTTATGAAAAATATTCTTGAACAAAAGTAAATGTTTGTGTTCCATGAAGCTGATAAGTGTTGGAATATCCATTTTGTAGGAAATAGTGACTGAACTCTTAAGTGCTGAGGTTAATATTGTTATGGTTAATTATACTGCTGTTAATATATTGTACAATTGTTGTTGTGTTTGAAGAGTACATTAACAATTATAGCATGTGAGTAATGCATTATAAAATGCCCTTTCTGTGGGTGGAACTGTTCAATATTTAATACACCTTTTTTCTGCAGTCACTCAAGACACTACGTAATTCTGACTTGAAGCCATATATTATATTTGTTGCACCACCTTCACAAGAGAGATTACGTGCTTTATTGGCCAAAGAAGGGAAAAACCCAAAGGTAATGTGTCTAATACTTCTTCTGAAACCATGTTGCTTTTTATTTACAGATCTGGAATGCTTTTGGTAAACAAAATTGTATACTCTTTCTTTGGAAGTGGGAGGTGGTAATGGTGTTATTAATCTATGACGGGGGGGCCACATCAGCCTTGCGATTGCCTTCAAAGGGCTGAGTGTAATTTTAGGACTGTATAAATGTAGGACTGACACCCCTGATCTATGAGAAGCAATGTAGTTGAGATGTGTGTGCCCCGGGTTTGTAGACAGACCACGCCAAGAGAAGGGCTTGGAATGCTTTCACTCAACTGAAGGGGAGAGGTACGAGGCGAGGGAACCATTGCTAATTCATTAATCCTGGGACACCATGTCTCAGTTGGTGTCCTCACGTTTGGGTACTAAAATATGACTCTTTATTTCAAAACTGTAGAAAACTCAACTTTGTCTTGAAGTGAACTTGAGGGTAACTCTAGGGAGCAAATTGTTATTGTTTTTCTTTTGAGAACTTATCTGACCTTGGAAAAGCATTTACTTGAAAACATATTCCAAAACTCTTCAGTTAAATTTACTTTCATGCTTGATCCTGTAGAATCACTTTTCATGTTTCAACCAGAGTTATGTCAAGTTCTTGGCAAGTTCAGATCATTCAGTTATAAATGAGAAGCTAGTTTTGCAGAGTGAAACTGAAACCTGTAGATTAAACTAGGATGTCAGAAAGCTCAGAAATTGGAGTTGTATTTATGGCAGCTGGGTAAAGGCTACTGTGTTTAAACCCCTTCCCCGATAAAGAAAAGGCTATTTCTTGCATGTATGTGGCTTTGATTTTTCTTAAGTGTATGTAATGCCTATAAAAAACCAAATCTTGAAGGCCTAAAGTCCCTTTTGAAAATATCCTCTTTAGAAAATTATCTCAAAAATTATACCTGAATATTCCTTTATGTAATACAAAAATATGCTGCAGAAGACAAAATCAAACATGCTTTTAGAATCCAAGCATTACAAAAAATCTGAAGTAAAACGAACCATTTCTACTTCTCCCTTTGTCTCATTATCTATATCTGCAATATTCTTTCTTTTGACATACCCCCTTCCAGCTCTGAAATCATGGTTTCTGATTTTTGCAATGTCATTTACCTGATGCTATGGTGATTCAATCAGCTTTCATGTATGGCTCTCTCACTGTGGTTCTCATTGCTGTTATTCATGACAATATTTCTCTGATAGCTGTTGCCTTTGGCTGTTTGGTGTTTGTAGTGCTACATCTTCGGAGGAATGTGGTCTTGTTATACAGTGTTCAAACTTTCACACTATCTCTGTCACCTTCGCTCTTTTTCAGAAGGATAAGGGCCTTAGCAGCCTAACTTACTTTTCAGCAACATGATTTAAGAGCCTCAGTAAGATGAATGTCGTAAAATGAGCAGAGATAGATCATCTTTGTTTACTTCAGTCTGGCACAGTTATTTACTGTTTGGTACTTACGGCCGATCAGAAAGGATTGTCTTGAGTGCCCTTAACTTTCAAATATGTATAATGGTTCAGTCTTATTGTAAACTTTTCAATTGCTGATAGCAGTATCATGAAAATTTATGTATAAGACTTTTCTGAGTTGTGACCTTTCCCTACTGTGGTGGTGTGGGAGAGAGGCTTACACACATACTCTTAACTCTCCATTTTTGATTGCAGCCAGAAGAGCTGAGAGAAATCATAGAGAAGACAAGGGAGATGGAACAGAACAATGGCCACTACTTTGATACAGCAATTGTGAATTCTGATCTTGATAAAGCGTATCAAGAGTTACTTCGGTTAATAAACAAACTTGACACAGAACCCCAGTGGGTGCCCTCTACCTGGCTACGATGAGAGAGCAATTCTGAGGGACAAGCGGACTTCAGTCTAGTAATCTGTCCAAGAAGATGGTGTGTAGGTCTAGTAGAAATGCGTGTGAGCTCTAGACCTCAGTGGCTGCATCCTTTGCCAGTGAAACTGCATATTATTTAAAAATGGCGCTAATCAGCTTGTGAGCCGATTTAACTGATCTAAAGATTGTCCACGTTTCCTTTCTCTATGGTATAGAAGTGGAGACCTTGTCAGTACTAAATTCTAAAGCTTTAGATAGATTTTTCTAGCAACTACTTTTATACATAAATCCACCTTTTACCTAGAATCATCCTTATGAAATCAAAGATTTTAAGTATATGTGTGTGTATATACAGTCCATGCTGTCACATAGTTATAAATATGAATGTTATTTAACACTTAACTTAATGACTTTGTGGGACATTATGGTAGTTCAGGAGCATAATTCTACAGATCACTGGGCAGAGAAATAATTTACACATGAAAAAATCTGACTGTTAATGAGAAATCTCTACTGTTCAAAAAATACACAGAATGAAGATGCCACTCTGGTCTGGAGCTGCCCTGTGAGGCTTGAGTTAATACTTTAATTCTCAAACATTCCACTTTCTAATAGCACTGTAATTGGAAAATGTGTATAATGTAAATATTTCAATCCTTGTGTCTTTTTAGTCAGACTTTTAAAATCGTATTTGACTGCACATTAATTTTAGGTCAAATCAAATATGAATATTATATTGATCTTTTAGATGTGATATTTTTATGGATTTTTTTTAAAAAAACATATTGACTGATTGGAGCCACTGTTTTCCACAGATCTGTAAAGATCTTTAGAAAGGCCGAGGTTATATTTTTGTGAAATATATATAGTTATAAGACATGCTGCTTTAAAGTCAACTCAAGTTCTCATGTTTTATAACAAAATACTGACTAAAATAGACTGATGTGCTGACCATTGGAAGATAGTGGGAGTTTTTTCATCTTTGCGAATGGTTAATCTTCCGGCTCTTGGTCTAATGGATAATGTCTAATGGATAACTAACTGGAATTAAAATAGCTGCATGTAGCTACTATTTTCTAAATATTTTAAGTCACTAGTCAACATATTGTCCTGCATTTGCTCAGTACTGCAGTGAAAATATTTGTAAAACACTGGTAACTGACTGAGAAGTCACAAGAAAGGGGAATATTTGTAACTGCTAAACAAAAAACTTGAAACAAGTGAACAAAAGGCAAGGTCTGTCAATCCTGGCGTGTTTTGCAAAGCAGATGGGAACATCCCTGCATCCTCAAATGATTCCGAGCTGTGAAGGTTTACCTACTGAGGCTGTGCACCTGCAGTAGGGCTGGTCTGTCGCTGAAGGTAACTGAACAGTAGTGTCTTGGCGGGTTTGGTTTTGAGTAGCGCAAAGAACCTTGACTGTGAATCTCTCTTACTTTTAGCCATAGCGTTTCTTTGTTCCTACAGGTAAAACACTGGAGTTATGTCAATGTGTAGTTCACTCCTGTCTAATGTTGAAGGAAGAAAAAGTAGTCATTTTCTGCATTTTGTCTTACATATATTCTTTCCTCAAATGTTAACGAAACAAATTCACACCCGTAGATAAATGGAGAGCTCAAAGTATACAGCAGATACAAAGAAATTGTCAGGTAACTTCCAAAGTTACTGAACATTCAGCACATTTTTGTATTGAAAAATGGAAGTATAGAGGGCATCCCTGTCTTGTTAGAAAACAAAATTATTTGCTGGTTTACTTAGTATTTAGGGCTGAAAAGCAGTTAGTGGGGATAAGTAATGACCCTTCAAAAAGAAAATTAGTTGGAAACTTTAATATTTGTAGTTCATTTCAGTGTTAGAAATAATGTACTAGCTGTTGGCCTGAGGGCTGGATATTCAAAATAATGGCTTTTTGCCTCACATTGCAGGCATGTTCTCAATTTAATTCATAGTTTGACAACTACAATTTTCAGGTATATTGGATGGTCAGTGTTTCATAGAGGACAAAATATTGTATGGATTTTACCAGACTTTAAGATGACTGTAGATGTGTTAGGGTTTTTAGTATTGACTGTTTTATAGTTGGACAAGAAGGTAGAAAGTACTGTCCAAATTCTTGCAGTCACAATCAGCTCAAGATGGTTGCTGGACCCCCTTAGGTATTGTATTCATAAGCAGTGGCAGTCACAGTAAATCATGCCATTAATGTATTTGAATAATGTTTGTCTCCCCAGTTTTCTCTGAAATGGTGTACAGAAGCTGGTTTTATCCAAATCAGCTTTTGAATGTAGACTTAAAGAATGTCGCTTGAAGTTCAGCTCTACTCTCTTAATTCCCGAGGCACACGGTACTTGCTCACATCCACGCAGAGAGGTGCTACAACGTTGATAACCAGTGTTAGCTTTGTCTCCTGCTGAAAGGAAAGGCTTGAACAGCACTGAGAAACATGCCTGGCTGTCCATCTGCTGCCAGTTCGGACCTGGAACTACCTTATTTAAGAAATTATTCTGCCTTCTTTAGTGAAGAATTTGTGTTAATTCCCTTGGGAGTAAGAGGCTATGCAAACTTCACTGGTGAAACTTGTCAGCCTTACAACAGGCTTTGTAGTGAGCTGTATCAGACCGAAATGAGGGTATCTGCTTTTTTACCAGTCCAGATTTAAAAATAAATTTTAGCTGAATTGCATAAAAGAATTTTTGAATGTAATTATATTTGACTTTTTAAAATATAAGATGGGGGTTTAATGCCTTAAATGATTAAGGTAACTTTACTGAGACCTGTGGTTAGCCCCACATTGTACTTTTATACATGTATCTGCACTCTGTATTTTGAGACACCATGAACTGCACACTAATGTAAAAATGTAAAATATTTCTAGATTTAAAATAAATCACTGTACAATTTTCCTTGTAGTAGATTTTGGGAGTCGTCTTTTGCGGAATGTGTGAGAGGTGCTGTGACCCATTAGTGCCCTGGAGGATGTTCTGTGTTCCAACTCCATGCACCCAGTGAGAGAGGTAACATGTCCGCAGATCTAGTTTCTCTCTTTCAGGCTGGCCCTGTATCTTACAACAGAGTATGGATGACATATTCAGCTGTGCTGCCTTCAGCTTCAAAGGAGAAAAATGGCCTTGTGCTTCATAAAATTACAAAATTACTTTTCTAAGATGTTAATAGAAATTTCCTTGTACTTACTCTGCATCTGCAGTTAAGTGCTGCATCATGTTTAACACAAGACGCTTACCTTGAAGAGATCGGTAGTACCAGAGACAACGTACTAGTATTACCGCTATCGGATACGTTCAATTTGCCAGTTGCAAACCTCTGTCTTTAGGAAACCAGCCCTACAAAGTGAGCAGCATTCAGTGACAGCCTTGCTCATCAGCCACTCTCCTGGACTCCCCTCATCAGCCTAGGACAGGAAGAATCACACAAGGATGGACTGCTGTACATTCAACCCTGCTTTCCTTGCCAGGCTACTGGTTGCAACGAAGATTTGGAGCAATGTGGCTGGATAACTGAGAAGAGCTTCTATGTGTTACGGGCAGGAGTGAGATACTTCCCTGCGGTTACTTGTCTGAAGCAGTAAAGCTGAAGTGAATGCAGGCACAGGCTGTAAAGCGATGCCCATTGTGGATTCTAAGTTGGAAGTAGGAGATGAAGCAAAGATTTTATTTTGAAATCAATATTACAAGCTTTTAAGACCACCATCTAGCACCTTGAGCCAGACCCTAGATGTTTAACATTTAATATTTTTATTTGTTTCTAGCACAGACAGTACACAAGTTGGCAGAACCTCTTAATTAAAACCATAGATGTTTTAGGCCAGTGGTAACAATGATGCAACAAAAATCACAGAAGACTGTGGATTTCCTTAACAGGTTAGAAAACGAGAGTTGCCTTTACAGACATTTGACTTCAGCTGTGCCAATACCTGCTTTAAGCAACCTGAACATGAATAGTTCAGCAGTCAAGAATATTACATGCATCTCCTTCCCTAATTAACATTTTCCTCTGCTTGTACTAGGAAGGGGAGCAATTAAAGATCAACCTGATGAGACGAATCCAGATCCATCTTGCAAAAACACAGCTACAGACAGTCATTCCTACTAAGTGAAGAAATGCGAACATGCAATAGAAGGCTTTCCTGACAGTAAAGCACCTGACTCATCTCTCCTTTTCCTCCTATGCTGCAGTCAAGTTTCCAGATTTCTAATCTTCCAGGAGAAATCCACAGTCCACTCAACTCAAGACTTGAATACCAACTGAGAAGCCACATAAGTATCACTGAGGCAACATGTCCTGAATTATATTGCAATTGGACATTCTGTATTCTGGGTCCCCTGCTCCATATACAACAACTCCGCTGGCTTACTCAAAGAGAAGGTCTTCATCCTTCTCTTCTGCTAAGAGATTGGCTGGTTCATGTTCCCCACCAGCAGCCCTCCGCAGCTCCCGTTCTTTTTCAGATTTTTCTTTCAGTACTTTTTTCTTTTCCTGGATCTTCTTTAACCTGTGAAGAGAAATGTGTTTTATCAGTGAAACAAATGTGTTTTCATAAAACAGGTTAGCAGCAAAGATGCCACGCGGCGTGGATATGATAAAGCTGGCTGGAGAAGTTCCCCAGGAAATAAAAATCCTGCAACAAATGGCAAAAGGCTTCTGTCACTAACTGGTGCCATTGGAAAACTTCATCTCTGTAGATTAGCTCATTTCTTCATGCAAACTACAAATTACAATCTTGACCTTAAACAGTGCCTTATACTATTCTGCTTGTCTTTAGCCAAGTTAATTCTCCTTGCATTCATGTCAGGTTTGACATTTTTGTTTCAGGTAGCCTAGAACACTGACCTCTATGGCGGAGGTGTCCTTAAAGCAGAACAGCTCAGTCTCGGTGTACTGTAGCACATCATTCCCTCTGGAGGAATGATAGCGACAGCTATGTACAGCCTAGTGGTAGGGATTCATTTGTACCTTTCAGACAAGTAATTGCAGATCTCCAAGTACCCAACTCTGAAAACCTGATGTGCAGTAAGAACCAGGTCTTGTTTAACAATGTCCCTTCTGAGGAATGCTCTGTTTGAGAGTCTTGTCGTGTTTTAGATACTTACCTGTAGAATTCCTCTCGTTCTCGTTCATCCAGTTCTGTGATGATATAAGAAAGAGTACGCTCGATCCTGGGAATTATCACTAAAATATAAATAAGGAAGGAGTTGGACTGCTGTTACATTAGCCATGAAGCTATCTAATGCAGTGCACAGATGGTTGTCTAAAATAATTCTTTGGCTGGGGAAAATTTCCATGTCTTTCACGGAAGATCACGCTATTTCATTTTGGACAAGTACCCAATATTCTTCAGGAAGTCCAGAACTAAACCGGGACTCTGCATATCACAGAATCTCCCACAGCACATTCTTTTGAAAAATGCAATGGAATCAGTAAGCACTGATCCCAGATTGTTTGGAAGGTCCTTATTTCCCCATGGAAGTGGTTGAAGAAACTCCTGCAAGGGGTGGGCAAGATTGTAAATTAACACTCTGTTCTTCCATCACCTTCTTTCAGAAAATTCTGTTAAATACAGCACCTTCGCTCACAGAATTATCCTCTCGGTTTGAAAAAAATCATCATAAAAACAAATGTGTAAATATAACACCATCACAAAGGAAGAGATAAGACGTTAAAGATTTAACACCTGACTCGGCAAGCTACGTGCCAGAATCACTTTTTGAAAGAAGAAAGCTGTTATCAGCACTACTAAAGCTATTTGGAAGGCTGCAGAGGAAACCTTTTCTACAGTAAATTTTGAAGAATGATAAGCTGCAGATAAGGCCTGCACATGCAAAGGAACAAGTCTGTGAAAAACAGTACTGAAAAGGAGAGTTTAGAATCACGTACTGAATTAAGTTATTGCATACATGCAAAGATTATTAAATCTAAGCTATCAACAGCTCATAAAGGAACTTGAAATCATCAAAGCACTCCAGACACTGCAGCAGAAGGAATCACACCAATATCGTGCGTAAGTAGTACTGAAGAAATTGCAAGAAATAAATCTATGAACAAGAACATGAGGGATAAATAAAAGTACTGGAGTATTGACGTTAGGACTGTTCTATTTCCTGTAACACAAACCTAAATGGGTTACCAAGATTTCTTTCTGTATGCCTGCTCTGTGATCTCATCCAAAACCAACAAAAAGTCACCAGCTCACCACTTTGTGCCACCATAACAGTTTTAAAAGCTATTATGCAAGCTATTAGAACATCTTAACACATAGTAACATCCTGTCTTCTATTTCTAGTCACGAGACTTGACCAAATAAGCCAAAGTCACTAGCAGAGATTCCAGAATGTGCTTGTGAAGTCTTTGTCCTATAGGGTCTCAATACAACTTCTTGATTACTTTCTCATGTTTGCCTATCTCTCTGTACTGCAGTCCATTCCACTGGGCTTTTAATTTTTCTTACTTGTAATATGTTTCATTGTAATGCTTTCTGAAGAGGTCTTTAACTGCTTAGAAATCCTGCTAACAAGAAAGCAGTCAAAAGAGGAGTGGCTTCCATGACCCTGCTCTTCATCTTGCATGGAAACAGAAAAATATTATACATCCCAAATGGTAAAATACTCACCATGTTCGATTGCATTCACACGTCTGTTTGTTATTTTAATGGCTTCATCCAAAGTAACAAAGGACGTCTGATGGAATGGGATTAAATAATTAATACATAACACAACAAATTCAGCATTTCCATCAATTCTATATGCAACACCAAATAACACTTGAAGGCCAAGGCCAAATCTATAATGTAGCTTTACAGATTACTTTCTTGATAAAAGCAGAATTTTTTTCTACTAATGTCAACAGCACACTCAATGCTGCATATTAGCACTGCAAATACCAACTCTGCAAAGAAAGTTCCTTCTTAGCATTAAGGAATAAGGACTTCTTTGAAGAAGTAATATAATTGTTTTATGGCTGGAAAAGATTTGCAAGTTTATATGGCACTAGGACCAAAGAAATGTAGTACGGTTCAAAGTATTAAGCTGCAATCACTAAGTTACTTCCATTTCAGAACAGTAAGAAACCAACAATTCCCTTCTTTTTTTCCTCCCACCAACCTGTAAGGAGGCCAGTTCCACAAGCAGCTCCACAGCTTTGGCATAGTTCCTCTTCAGTTTAGCCAGCTGTTCTCCACCTCTGGCCAAGCCAGTCAGCTCATAGCCTGAAAAAAAAAAAATCATCAAATAATATTTGTTGCTATTACTACTATGGTGTTTTCTTACCAGATAAAAATTTGTACTTTACAAACTACAGAGATGACAGCTCAGCAAGTGACCAGCTAAAGCCTTTGCCCATTAACAAGTTGTGTTTATAGTGTTCTATGTTACTACGGATCATTGTTGTGCATGTCCACAGTAAGACCTACCAGTCTGTAAATCTGGTAATTCAAGACAAGCCTTCTCATCTGAAAAGCTCACTGATTTAGGAAATCAAAATCCACTGTTGTCCCTGACAATCTCTCTGTATCACAGGAACAGGGCAAAGATCATAGAGGAAGTAAGTACGCCTATACCTATGATATAAACTGACTTATCAGCAAGACATGACAAACGTTTTTGTATTAGCATAAAACAGCCATAAGTACGCGTAAGATACAAAATACTTGTTTTATACTTACTGTCCCCTCCTTCCTGGTAATGCTCAAAAACTGGCAAGGTTACACCTGACAAAAGAACGTGTAGAAGAGACATAAAGGGTTATAGGTTTAGTAAGTACAACTCATTTTTACCCCATTTGCTTGTAATTATGTAAGCTCAGCAGCTTTGTTTCCAAAGTCTCCCTATATAACTTGGAACAATTAAGTCACAGCATCTTAATATGGAACTTGAGAATTGTATTGAGATCACAGAGATCTAGACACATGAAAAATTCAGGGGAGCATTCCGGTTTATTCCGTGTTCAGTTTTACTATGTTTCTGTTTAGTAATGTATTCTATGTGCTTAAGGAATATTTTAAGCATTCAATCCTGATTTATCTTTCTTGTTTTCTTCATAGAGATGTACTGATACTTAATTTCACAAAACTTGCTTAATTTTTGATACTTAATTGCCTGATCTGTTTTTCAGTAAAGCTCTATGGAAGTTATGCTTTGCCTGAAGATCTAGTAACTGGACTGCAGTATTTATGGACAGTCATCTAATTTTGAGAGGTAAATAACTAAATATAAAAATTACATGCTGCATGTGAAAAAAAACGCAAATTACAACTGTTCCTGCTGTTAGATGAAGAAGATAAATAAAAGAGACAGTGTCTGGATACGTTCCTACATATTTCAGAGTCTCCTCCCAGAATTCCCTTAAGAGTTGAAATAGTCATAGTCTAGAAAAGAGTCACCTGCTACATTGTCTTTTTTAGCTCTGACCTTGACTTGAGCTTTGTTCACATTTTGGATCACAGTGGTACTGTAAGGAAGAAAACATACATCTTAATCAGGAAAGCTGAAGTGGTTCATTAAGTCATCATACATACAAGAGGAAGTAGTTATCAAGTAGCTGTAAAAATCTGGAAATTTTCTTCACTTCCGTTCTCTATGCAATTCATTGCACAGACTTTGAAGCTGACACAGTAGCTTTGAAAGAAATTGGTTTACAGCCATGTTTGGAAATGTAAAAGACGCAGAGTCTGTGAAATGCAATTATAGAAATGTCTTAGACCAAGTATACAAAGCGTAGCAAAAAACTAGTCAGTTATCTAACCAACCTGTAAGACTTTTTTCCCAATAAAAGTGAAGGAATTTCAAAGCTTTAATGCAGACCACGGCCACAACATTTTGTACATTTGAGCTTGTATGTATTTGTTCTTTCAGAACATTTCTGAGTTTGTTTACCTGCTAACTGTAACATTAAAAAACTTCAGCTTGTACACCAATTCATCTTGAAGAATTCTACAGTGTCTTAAGGTCTTCCAAGAACAGGTCACTGTAGCCAGCTCTTCTATGGAAGTACAGTTTGTTTACAGGGTGGACTCTTGACTATTGTTTATAGCTAAACACTGTGACTGGTTAGGACAGGGAACAGCACCCTACCCAAAGGAAAGGGCAAAAAGACTTTTCCCCAGCAGCACACAGGTTACTACTGTGTCTGATCACTTAGTTCTTGCCCAGTAATTGGTAGTACCATCAACTGAACCATTAACCCTTCAACTTTATTCCATAAGGTCTATGTATACTACACAAACACACAAGTTAGAGCTATGATTTATTCAAATGCAGTTTACAAATACCCTACTGTAGAAAAAAGATTTTTTTCCCCTCTCACATACAGCCCTCACCAGCCCTTATGAGACAAGAGGTCAATGAGATAGGAGGTTAGAACAATTAATAAAATTTCTGTATAACTTACTGGGAGAAAATAACACACATTACATATGGCCCTCAAATTGACAAAAAAATATCAAAATAATAAAAAGTCCAGTACTCTGCTATAGATTCTTGTTTCCCTACATTTTAGATTCCAAACTGCAAAAAGCAACACCTTCTCAAGTCAAGGATTATATGTAAATTTGGTTATCTTTCCACTTTGTTTAGCTTCCAAAGGAGTCGGCATTTTCATCGTGCAAACTATGTCTCTCCTCCAGTGATGTCTCCCACCTTTAGCTAATGGAACTCAGTTCATCCTGCCCTACCTGGTCCGTTGTATTTTTATTTATTTATTTATTAAGTGCATTTAAGAATTTTACTTTTTTTTTCCAAAAGAGAAATCAACAATTTGTTGATCACTCCTTCCCCTGGGTAGGACATCTACAAGATCAGTGATCCTCACCTGAAATCTCCTGCTGTAAACTTTGCCTCAGCAAGTGAAAAAGCAGCTTCTCTCATCACCTCACCCATCAGCATCTTAGTCTGTTAAAAACAAACAAAAACAAGGCTGCAGCAAATACAATGCACATCATTACTCCTTTTCCAGGATAAATAACTGACAGCATAAAGAAAACAATGAGAAATTTAACTCAGAAAGTCCTGTATGTGTAGCTTACTTTCAAACTGCAAATTGTAATTCCCAGTTGACTGGCAAAAAAATAAATATTTCAGCTGTTTCACTGACCCAGTGTAGAACTCACAGAAACAGCAAAATACTTGTCTGTCTTAATAAACATAAAATTCTACTATGTAGGGGTTGTCACAACAATAAAATGGCTCAGTAGGAAAACACACTTCATATTGTACTGAATACTATGAGACAGCCAAAACTGGTTTGCAACATACAGATGTATGCAGCTTTGTGAAGCTGGGCTCTCTTCCTACTCCATTTTCTCCCTATTTTTACACATTTGAAGTCCTTACAGCTAAAAAAACATACTATTGAGAAGCAAGAGCCTTTGTGTATTAAACAGTCTGTAGGAAACAAGATACGGCGTGCCGAGAGCTTGTCTACAGCACGGCAACAAAGCACTACTGCTAACTGTGGATATGGTAGCAGTTGCACCCAAAAGAGGACAACTAAAACCCATCTAGTGTTGTAGAACAGAACAAGCCACATTATGCTTTACTGAGTATCTTAGATTTGTCATTCATGTTGCAAATGAAGAAGGAGAACTCGGTGTTTCTTCATAAAGGAACAAGTTCCATCTGGACAATACTTCTGCTTCCTGGTGTACCTAGTCATGCAGGGAACATGATAAATCTGCAGCAACCTCTCCAACTAGATAAAGCAACAAAAATGGGGCTACAAAACATGTTAAATCCACTCCTGACGTATTTGGCAGCATCAGAGCAAATTCCCTGTAAGGTAGAAGAGATGACATGGAATTTGGGACACAAAAGAAAGTTTAAGACGTTGGAAAGAGGTAAAGAATTCTAACTCTTACAAAATTTCTATATCATTGCAGCCAGCAAAACATAATTCTGCTCATCCGTCCTCAGTAGCTTCACTTACAAAAAACAGGTTATCCACAAAGTTGTCCTACATTCCAGCCTGCCTAATGAATTCAGCAGAATGGGAACACACACAGAACAGACATATTTCAAAAGTGAGTCAAACAGAAAAATTCTAATTTACCTACCTCAATAATTTTCTTAAGGATCTGCCTGAATCGAAGTGTCAAAGCATCAGATTTTTTCTTCAAGAGGTTACGACCTGTTTGGGCACCTTTCAAACGAGCCTTCATAATGGTCTGGGCCCTGTTAAACACAGGAATAAACAAAAATGTCCTGGATCATCTGAAGGGATTACGAAAAATCTTGTGCAACGTTTTCTGACATGAACATGACAGAAATGTGAAGCAACCAAGAAACATCAATGAACTAAAACAGGATGGCCACTTCAGGATATAATTTTATATTCCTGTTTAAAATTAAGGGAATTTACTGTATTTATCTCTGTCATCAATGAGAATTACAAGGCTATCAGTGAAGTCAAAGATCAAAATGGACAAGTCCTTTTTCAGCACTTCCATGATAGGAAATAAGAGTTTTCATTTTTCTGGATGACTTGCAAGTACCAGAAACTCACCAGAAAACAAACTACCCCACAAGCCCACTGTCAGTGTGACACTAGTATTGCTTTTAAGCTCTTTTACTGCTATGTCATCTTCTGAAAATCAGACAACACAGCAAATTCTTCATGGGATCATAACTGTTGATGCTGTGTTTTCATTTTACAGAGCAACAAGATACAGCAGTCGTACATTCTGGCTCAAAGAAAGTCAGAAAGTACAGTGGTGCCATATTTTCACATGCTGATTTACAAGCTATTTAAGACAATCAGAAGTGGCATCAGTTTAAAAGGTATGCTTGCTCTAGCATTGTATAACCTTTACGTCCAGTAGCACACATCCAGGTTTCTCATATGGAATTAGGAACTGAAGAAGGATTCAAACCTTGCTTCCGTCTCTGCTGTGCAGTATATTTTAATTTGAAGAATCTTTTTGATTTAAGTTAATGAGAATAGCAGGAGCTATAGTACAAAAATCAGAAGCTGTGCTAACTTAAGCTACCACTCTTTGTCCTGCTACACGAAAAGCACAATAGTTCAGTGAGCTCTATGTGAAAAGAAGCCTTATGCTCTTCCTCTCTGACCCGGCAAAAAGTGTCATTAAGATTCTGCCTACACAGTGGAATCTATTACTTTCCACAACTACTGGCATGTGATGAGAATAGCTCTGTTAATATCTACCCAATACTTATAACTGTAAAGCACAAATACATTCTGAATGTTTATTATTTAAAAAAAAAAAAAATCTATGAGTAAAAAGGCAGCTTTACTTTCACAAAAAGCTGGTCTCTGTCACGACCTTGAACTAACTCGTTTGCTCTGTTCACCACCTGCAAGAGACTGGGTCACTTTCTAGTTCAAGCAAGATTTCACAGGCTCTGAGAGTGCATTAAACAAAGTCCTGTTTACTGTCAAGGAGACTGAGCAGCTCCTGTAATTGATTGTATCCAGCACAGAAGAGGCTCATACCAGCAAGCCACTTTATCAAAATTTGGGAAAAAACACACAAACAAACAAACACTCAACCACTTGTGAAGTTCTGTTCTGTCAGTTAACAAAAATAATTGTTGCAGCGGCAGGCCATCTTTATTTTATCATCCTTACTTAGATTCCTATCAAAACATCAGCTACATTAGTGTTCTATTACATTAATTGAAACAGGGTTTGTAAATATTAAACCTTTGTACATCACTGCCTTCTTGCCACAATGATACACCAGCCCACAAAAAGAGATCGCTTTTACAAGTGGACATGTAACCTGAATGAAAAGACCACTATCAAAGAGCAGGAGTGAGACCAATGACTTAATATATGATATAATTTCTTTCTGAACTAAGTTTCAAAACAGAACCTTTACCATGTAACATATTAATCTTTCCATATAAATTCACAAGTCCTGAGATCATACATGGGAGAATAATTATTATTTTAAATCTGAGGTTTTCTGTCCTGCAAGGCACCTTTTTATAAAGACTACATGCAGGCATCAAACTAATTTTATGCAAGATGGTTTGAAACAGCCACTTAAGGCCAAGTCTTTCTGTCCTGGAGGGTTCTGAAGAGAAACCAAACAGCATTATTAAAACAGTAATTTTGTTAGCAGATCAGTTGCTTGTGTTCATTCCAATGTCGGCGGCCTTCTAAGCCTTGTCAGGAGACGTGTGATTCCATGACAAACAGTTTGCTGTCAGGACTTGGAAAATTACTGTCCACGGCACTTTACGCATTTTACTTCCTTCTTTTTTAACACTTTAAGGCAAACATCTTGTACAGCAGTATCATCTATTAAAAACTGAAGGGAATCTGTGGTTCGATTTGTGCATTTTTTCTTACACATACATTCTACAAGTTGCTCTTTTTAAAGTAAAGGTTTGCGTAATTGCATGATGTTAAATATCTCCCCCAGCACCAAGGGAAGCTGCTGCTGTCTCGGTGCTGGGCCCTGCCATGGCTCTCTGACGCCCGACAGAGCTGATCATGAGCCTGGAAAGAGAAACCGCAGAGAAGATCCAACCGCGGCCGTCAGCGCCTTTCCCAGGCGCCTTACCCAAACCGGGACACCCGGCTCGGAGGCGCAGGGCGCCCGCGCCCGACACACCGACAGCCAGCGCCGGGCCGCGGCGACAGCGCCAGCGCGGAGCTCCGCCCGCGGCTGCCCGGGCACGGCCCGAGTCCCGCCGCTAACCCGGGCACGGCCCGAGTCCCGCCGCTAACCCGCGGCCGCGCTCGGGGCACCGGCCAGGCCCGGCCACCGCACCGGGGCCGCTCACCCGTCGGCGCCGGCCCAGCAGCCGCTCGCCCCCCAGCCGGCGAGGGAGGCGGCCGGCCCGCAGCGCCCCCCCAGCCCGGACACTCACATCCGCGAGGGGAAGATCTCGATGCGGTCTTTGCCCGACATGGTGGCGGCGCGGACCGGGCGGCGGGACCCGCTGCGGCTGTCACCGCTGTCGCCGCTGCCGCCGCCGTCAGCTGACCCGGCCTCGCTGTGCCCGCCCACGCGCGGGGCGGCGCCCTGGTGCAGGGAGCACCCGGATGCCGGCGCCGCTTCCCTTCCTCGAGTCCCCCGAGGACGGGAAGGTAGAGATGTAATTGGCTGCCGGGTCTGTTTGTGACACCCGGAGGTCTCAGACTCTATCCTCCCGCATCGCTTTCAACGCCCGGTCTCGGGGGGCGCTCTAGCAAAGAGCGGCCTTCTGCCTCGACCGTGAGCCTCTATGGTCGTGGGGGGTGCGGTGCTGGCCTGTCGCGTGCGGAGGAGCGGGGCGAGCTGGGCGGGGCTGGGTTGGCGCCTGCGCAGTGGGACGGCGGTATCCAGGCGCACGCCGGAGCAGGAGCGGGAGCAGCGCGGGAGTCGAGGCCGCCAGCGCAGAGCGGGACGTCCCGGCAGGAGCCAGGTAGCGCCCGCGCCGGGCACACGGCCGGACACACGGCCTGCCCGCGGCTGCGCCGGCCCGGGCGGAATGGGAGGCGGGACCGGCGTGGCGGCTCTGAGCTCTGCAGGCCGCGGGCCGCGGTCCCCGGGCGGGCCGGCCTGGCTCTTGGCCTCGCTGTGCCTAGAGACGCGCCTTGCCCTGCCCTGCCCGGCCCGGCCGCCCTGGGGCCCACTGCCCTGCTCCGGTGCCGGAGCGGTCGCTGATCAGAAGTTGCTCCGTTTCCGCACAGACTTGTGCGGCCGCGGCGGCTTAAACCTTTGCTGAGTCGTTTCTAGCGGCTTGGAAAGGCGATTTCCAGCTTTGGCGCTGTGTTGGTCCTTCCGTAGAAGGCCAAAATAAACAGCTTGTGTCCATAGAGAGTGGGGTAAAATGCTGCGTGTGTAGAGCAGCGCTTGCCCGCTCTTGCTTGTTGTGGTTGGGGCTTGTTGCTTTGAATATGTATTTATTGTGTCTCTCATAAGTAGACACGTAGGATTGAGTTGAGCTGCTTTAAGAGGATTAGAAAAGTGAACCGTAAAGTTTTCATTTTTAATCTTGGAGTTCTTTGTTCAGTTTCCAGTTATATGAAGTTGTATGAAACCTTTAGAGGAGTGTCTTTATAATCCTTTACCAATCTGTATTTCACCTTCCCAAAAGTTAAGAATGGAAATAAGGGTGGACACAGTCTTCTGAATTGTGTGGCCATATGCACATAGCACTCGGCATTACCATTTTACTCTCTTTAAATTCTCGTAGATCTTGAAAGCATTAGTACTGCTGTAAAAATCAAGAGTAAAACTTCAAAATGGTGAATACAACAAACCTGAAGGAATAATGCATTGCCTTGGCATCTTAGGCTCCTGCTTCTGTAGGAAGCTTTCTGGGTAAAACTTCTAGGCATAAACAAAAGGAATTGGACTAACCTGCTTAGCAGTGATGAGTGTGTGGGTTCATCATCAGGAAACTGGAGCAGTTTAAGCATTCATTCTTATCGCTACATGATTATGAAGCATTAATTTTGTACTCTTTTTATGTATAATGTTTTGATTTTCAGGTTGGGTTGTTTGTTTTTTTTTTTTCCTTCTGACCAGTAATACATTGAGAGGTGCTTTTTTCCTTTTTTAGTGCTTCATTAATGTCAGGCTAGTTCTGGCTTCTGTTCTGATTACTGCCTTTGCTTTCTTTGCTGACAGGTGGCCTCTGGAGCAGGTCTTACAGGATTGTTCCAAACATCTTGTGCTGAGTTTAGAAAGTCATCTTCCAGAGTGTAGTGTCTCTTCCTTCTCAGTACTACAGAAGCTTCACTATGCCTCTTATTTTCTCAACCTCTCTCATGCTGTCCTCTTATGTGCATAGAATACTCCTGTGAGCGCTGCAGACTGCTTTTCTTCCAGGTCTTCCTGTTGTTAAAAATCTGATTTAAAACTTTACACAGCCTCATGAATTTAGATGAATGCAGAGTGCACAGTGCCGTATTTTCACCACTTCAAGTCTCTTGTCTGCACTGTGCTGTGGATAAGTACTATGATAGTTGAAGTGGGTAATAAAGTCTCTGGGTAGCAAGCTTTTTCTGTTGTACTAAAAAAAAATGGCATCTTAGCAAATTGTTGTGGTAATATTAAAATACCAGTGAATTTATTGTTTAGTTTCTATTAAAACCTAAGTATGAATTGTACAAGCCTTATCCTAATTAGCAATTTTTTGTACCAGTGTACCTTGCTCTCCTCAATGGCCTTTGCTTTTTTTTTTTTACCATGTTTGTAGGAGAAGGCAATGATGTACTGTGAAATAAAATCTTTGTTTCTTTCTGGTCAAATTCCAGAATGCCAGGACTAAGCTGTAGATTCTACCAGCATAAATTCCCAGAGGTGGAAGATGTAGTGATGGTCAATGTTCGGTCCATTGCTGAAATGGGAGCCTATGTCAGCCTGCTGGAGTACAACAACATTGAAGGCATGATCCTTCTCAGCGAGCTGTCCAGGAGACGTATTCGTTCCATAAACAAACTCATCCGCATCGGGAGGAATGAATGTGTCGTGGTCATAAGAGTTGACAAAGAGAAAGGTATTTGGAGTTATTGTGGGCTGTATTGAGATTGAAGTCATAGAAAGAAATGCATATAAACTAGGGAGCTTTGGTATTCATTGGTTTTGCTGGGGGTTCTGTTTTTAAGACACTTGAGCAAAACAGACCATCATCATGCCATCTGATATTTATAATAGTTCTTCCCTTCCTCTGTATCCTTTGGGAATTTGCTTAAAGAAGGTCAGTCACATCAGTAAAGATTTGCTTAAATGGGTCCTCACCAGCTCAATGTTTGATCAACAAACCGTAGTGAAGTGGCATTTTCTTTTCATATCTGTGTAGATTTTCTAAGTCTTAACTGAACAGAAGGATCATCTGCTGTAGAGATAAAAATCTAGATGGTGAGCATATAACGCTCACAGTACATCCTGTCCATTGAGAAGTCTCGAACCTTGGCTATAAAATAGATGACATATATGTGTTATTGACTACACGTTAATTCTGTAGGTTACAAGTTGAGATTTTACAGGCAACTTTGTCTTTTCCTCTATTCTGAACATTTTAATCTTTTACTCTAAATGTTTTTTTAAAATATATTTTCTATTTAGAACATGTCAGATTTTGATAATACTGTTCCATGCAATCTTTAAAAATCTATATCCACATATAAATAAATAATAAAAATAAACACTGAGCACATCTCATAGAAACCTGACTGTTGGTATGTTTCTCAAGTAATAGGCTTTTCTAGGATACTTCTGAAACTGCAGTTAACTTTGGGATTAAGTAACAAATGACAGGATAAGGAAAAGCAGAGAGGACAGAAGCAGCAGAAGAAACTTATTTCAGATAGATCTGAACTGAAATAACTTTTCCCAGCATCTCTAATGAAAGAATATTTCCTCTTACAAATTCATTTTGTTTTCTTAATGACAGAGAAACATATCTGGAATTCACATAGTGGTCTTCTATTGAATCTTTTAGGGAACTCATAATTTGTGAGAAGTAGGTGGAGGCCTTTTCAAATTTACTAAGAGGTGGTTCAAAAGAACTTTTTTCACAGACAGTTCTCCCAAAAGTGTGTCCAAGCAGTAGAGTCAGAATTTGAGGACAGGCCTACTTTAGTAGGAAACTGTTCAGAGCTAAACTGATGGAGTGCCATCCTTGAATGAAATTGAGTTGAGCGTTACAAAAAATATGTATCAAACTTGCTTCTTTGTATGCTGATATGTTTTTTGCCAAAACTCTATATAGCAACATAAAAATTAATAACTGCTGAAACATCATGAAAATTTCTTCTAAGTTTGCATAGAAAACTTTAAGGCAGTAATTTTAAAGAATGCTCTACAAAACATTTGCTATTGTAAGTATTCACAACTGAAACAGTAATATACTAATTGGATCATAATTTGATCAAATTCATTACAGTTTGGTTTTGTTACTTTATGTGGCAACAGACAGGGATAGTTTAGGCAAGAGGCAAATCCTGAGCCAGAGTGTTTGTTCTTTATACATTTATCTTGTGAGAATGCGCAATGCTTGACACTTTCAAAATGGTTTTCCCCAATAGGTTATATTGACTTATCAAAAAGAAGAGTTTCTCCAGAGGAGGCAATTAAATGTGAAGACAAATTCACAAAATCGAAGACAGTAAGTTGCTTTGCTATATTCAGGCACTCTGTATTTCCAGCTTCTTTCCTGAGCAAGTAAAGTACACAGACATAAGATAATATGAAAATAAAGTATTGTTCTCATTTATTAGGCATATTCTGATTCTTATTTACCTGTGCAAATATATATATATATATATATATCTATATATATCACCAGTTCATTTGTCCATGAGTGCTCTGCTAAGCTGCTTCTTTATTGATGAATAGATCAAGTAAGATGTCAGTTGAAAATTTCTAATGTAAAGGTGTATATTGAAATGACCAGACATCCAAAAGCATATGCTGGTTTAGCACACTGCGAACAACTTTTATTGAAAAGGCAGACAGGTAGTTTAAGGCATTGACTCCTGCCTTTACTAATGTGTGGTCTTATGCTTCCAAGTAGAAGGCTTACCATTAAATATTACTTTTGATTCTAATTTTTTGTCTGGTTTTGGCATTTGATTGGTGTTTTTTTTAACATTCCATTTGTGTTCCAGGTTTACAGCATCCTTCGCCATGTTGCTGAAGTCTTGGAGTACACTAAGGATGAGCAGCTTGAGAGTCTGTTCCAGAGAACTGCCTGGGTATTTGATGACAAGTACAAGAGACCAGGATATGGTGCTTATGATGCATTCAAGCATGCAGTCTCGTAAGGACATCTTTTCTACTTCTAGGGGTTTATTTTGTAGTTGCAGAGAAGTATTTCCTGGAGTAGATCCAGCATAATATTGGTTTGGGGATTTGTTTTATTTTGTTTTCAGAGTCAATATGTAGAATGTACTGGTCAAGTAAACCTAGTAGATTTTAACGTTAGTCTTCCAGTTGCTTATTGTAGGTTTCTCTGTCTTATTGATTTCTGCAAGTTCCCAACGCTCTTGAGAAAAAGGCTCAGAGTTGACTTGTTTTTATCCATCCTTGAGTCTCCTTCTCTGTGTGTATCAGGTTTGTAAAAGCAGTAATTGAATTTGATGTAGAGAGCTACTGAAGCATTGGTGAATTTGTTAGACATATAAAAGAAACATGATTACAAACACTGGAGAGATTTCTGTTGCTACAGATGAGCCTGTGACATTTCTAACAGAAGAAGCGGCACTGATCTTCGTTTGTCTGTCAGAATTTGCCTGTTCTCAGTCCCAAGTACGTGTTATCAAAAATATCCAGCTCTGTGTCTGAAGATATTTCTACTCAGAGCTGACTGTCACTCTTCCACTGCACAGCCAGAGTTTTTCTTTTTTAAATGCAACAAGCTGGCTTGTTATGTCTCTATACTTAAATAATAGGAATGGGATAATGAACTTAGAAATTGAATTATGAACAGAAAAATACAGAAATTGTGATGCTAAGGAAATATGCATTGAGATAGACTGGTCTTTTTAATGATATTTGATATTTTAATTTGCTTCCAGAATTAACCTATTTGGTTTCCCCCTAAATATTCTGTAATGAAATCGGCAATCCAGAAATCGATTTCTGAATAAGTATTTCCCATTTAACTTCTTTTATAGCAGATAAACCTATGAACAATGAACTTGTGTTGAACACTAGATGGCAGTAATAAAATTTTAGAAATTGTGTTGATTTAAGCAGTGGCACTTCATAGCATTTCCATTAGCTTAAAACCATCTCTGTGATTTTGGGGAAGAGACAACATGAATCCTCATTTAGACTGGATGTGTTCTGTTTCATGGAATAACAATTACTTTCTAATGGTAGCAAACTTACTGGTTATGGGGAAATCTGAACACGTTGCTGAAGAAGGAATTCCAGATCATTCTGTAACTGATAAATACTTAGTTAAAAACCTGTATAGTAGATGAACAAAAACGTGTAGTTACACTGGCTGTTTAAGCTTCTCTTGAACTCAGAAAAATTCCTGAACACACATGCCATTTTTTGCTCATCTGCCATTCAGGTTGGAGCACGAACTTCTGAAGCTCTCTGTTCTCAAAACATGTTTCCATCAGTAATGCCTTAAGACTTCTGACAATGGACTGCAATTTTTATCTATTTCTGCTGTGCTCTTACATAAAGCTGTAGCGGTTGAGCAGAAAAATGTAGATATTACTGCCTTCCTATGCTTGTTTAAGTGCTTGCTGGAGGCTTAGTGTGCCCACTAAGGATTTCACTTGCTATCTATTTCTTAGTACCAAGGATTAGTGGTTTGGAGTTTCACACAGCAGGATACCTGTGGCAAAATTTTAAAGTATATTTACCCTCTGATCAGTAAAAATTAGATATCCAGGACCTATTTGTTGGAAGCCTGCCAAATGCTCGAGAAAGTAACTCAAAGATTTAACAGAATAGACTGTAAATGAAAAAGTAGAATTAGTATGTTCCATAAATCACTTCCACCACATGAGTCCATATTTTTGATGTGTAAAAAACTGTCATATTTCTGGATTGTTTGCTTGTGTTTGGCCCTTCTACTATCAATAGTCAGTATATAAAATCATGAAAGATGAGATTTTATTAGCAGCAGTGACCAGTCTCCTGTATTGTCTCTTGTTTCTTGGATCATATGAATTCATGTTTTCCTGCTAATAGTATTGTAGGTGATCTGATATTGCTTTTCAGAGAACTGCGCCTCCTGTCTCTGAAGAACAGGAACAATTTTTGTGAGGAGTTTTTTGGTTATGGTCTTTGTTTCAGTTATATTTTGGATGAAATTAAACTAGTGATAAAGAGAACTGACACCGCTTCCTCAAACAAGAACTGCTAATTTATATGGATAAATAGCAGAGGAGTTTGCCTCTTTGACCCCCAGACTTTAAACTCTTTTCTTATGATCTAAAAAACTTTATTCTTTCTTTAGCCAGTAATGTAGGCAGCAGATAAGTATCTGTCTGTGATCTAGTCACTGTTAAAAAGGAGTGCAGAATAACAAGGAATGAGTATAGGTTACTTGGCAGAATGACAAAAATCTCATGTCTGAACGAAACGCTAAAATAACTCAAAAACCTCAGATTCATCATGGATTCTCTTTCATGCAGTATGGGTTTGTTTTCACATTGGAGGGAAACATAAATACCAAGCAGCTAGATATTTCTCTCACTCTGTGTTTCATGTACAAATGGAGCCGGGCAGAAGTCATTACATTTCTTAAAGAAATAAAAAATAATAATTCAGATCTTTCCTTCCAGCAACAGATTGAGTAAACTGCTTTTCTGCTTTGTTGTTAACTCCTTCCAATTCAAAATATTTTAGAAATAGATGTGTTTATTTTCTTCCATTGTTTCAATAGATTCTTGAGAAATTTCCCTGGTTTTATTGCCTGGTAGATCATTACGCTTGTGCATAATAATATTGAAATAGTACCGGAAGTTAATGTTATTTTACATTCCATTCCAGTATAACTTGTGTAACGTTGCTTTGTTTGGCTCAGAGACCCTACGATCCTGGATAGCCTAGATCTGACAGAGGAAGAGAGGCGGGTGTTGATTGACAATATTAACAGACGTCTGACCCCACAAGCAGTCAAAATCCGAGCTGGTGAGTTATTTCTAGGTGTTCATAGAACACGTCTTGACACTTCAGTCAACTTAGCATATCTTGTTGCAAACTATAAGCTCAGTTAAGCTAGTGTTGGTGGTGCTGATATCTGAGTGGAACTGTTCTTCCAGAGTTAAGACATCTTAATCAAAGGTTGGTTGCAGAATGCCTACATGGAGTCTCTAAGTCCGAGGTGGTTTGGCTTTTATATTTCCTCATAAACTGCAGATTCCGTGGGACACAAACTACTTGTTCTGATATGTAATGCATATCAGAATTACCATATTGCACAGGTACACAAATTAAATATTTTAAAGTTATACTTGCATCCACAGTATTCCTTTTCATTATTCAAACTGTTAAATTCTTTGGTTCCATAACAGAATGATTGATCTCCATCAGTGTGACTGGGTCATGTGTCTTAGCCACTTGTCCATGAACTTGTAAAAATAGTTCTGACTTTCCTCTGGGTGTATCTCTGACTGATTGGTTGCAAGCCATTCAGCAGGAACATATTAGCTGAAGCTTAGTACATCTCTACTGTATTCATACAGTGCATGAGCCGGTTTGTCTCACATTAGCTCAGTGCAGGCAGAAAAAGCACATGCCTGCACATCTTAAGAAGGCATACTTTAAAGCTGTAAATGTGTTTGTACAGCTACCTGAACAGCCTAAAAGCATGCTTGCCATTAAACAGATAGTCAGTGTAGCAGAGTCACATTTTTTTAACCGGACTGAGAAATTGTCTCTGCTCTGCAAGGGTATATTGAAGAGCATTAGCATTTGTTGATTACTGTGGAGATAAGCCATGTCCACATGACAGTGGAGTCAAGGAGAGAGTGCAAAAACTAAGGTAATGAAAAATTTCTTTACCTAGTACTTTATATCACTGTGTGTTAGCGTAGACTTCAAAAATGTAAGTGGGTTTTGGTTGCCATAAAGAATGCAGTTGCCAACATAAATAGCACTTCATTAGTTTTGAAAATAAAATTATTTGACAAGCAAATTCTCTAACTCCTTCATCGTGGCTATTTTGTTGGGATAGTCTAAGTTGTTTTTAATTTTGTCTTCAAAGCAAGCGTAGCAATTCTCCATTGGCTTGTAATCTCATCCTGAGGCTGACTGGGATGCTCTTCTGTAAATGCGTTTGTGACAGCTGTGAATTAACAGGTTGCTGTTAGTCACCTGGAAGTGAAACTAACTTCTCTGTGTAGCTTATTCTTGCACCATTGCTATGTAGGTAAAGAAATCTTTATCTTTAGACTAATCAGGGTTAATACCCTGATATGACTAGCTTTAGTCTATGCCTTGATTTCCAAACATCTACAAAAAGCTATAGCTATATGTTAATATAACTTAATAAAATGAAAATAATTCTAGTGCTCTTCATGTGCTGCCTTTGTAATTGCTGACAGAATTCCACGAATTTGTGGATGTGCTTTCCTTCAGGTTTCATTTTTCCTGATAGATCTTTCATTTTCTCTGATATTTATTGCTTTTATGTTTTCATTTCTCCATGTGAAATACGTAATTATTCCCGATGAGTTTATTGGTTGAGAGGTGAGTGAATGTGGGTATATTATTTCATACCTTGGCTTTTCAAAGCACAGTGTAAAATGTACATCTGAAGAATTTCTGAAGACTTCAACTTACAAGTCAAGAAAGCAAAATACCTTCCTCAGCTACTGAGACTCTCATTGTGGATAAACATCAGATGCTAAAAGGCTTTGCTAAAGCTTAGGTTAACAAGCTTTGAAGATTCTAGAGCTCTTGGTAACTGAAGTTTTATTATTTGTATTCCTCTGTCCTAGATATTGAGGTTGCCTGTTATGGTTATGAAGGCATAGATGCAGTAAAAGAAGCTTTGAGAGCTGGCTTGAACTGTTCCACGGAGAACATGCCCATTAAAGTAAGTGTCTGTCTTAATAGTGAAGTCAAAAGCAAAGTTCCTGATGCTCTCAGGTACCAGGAGCACGGCAGCTGCAGTTGTCACAGTCACGTAGCTGAAGCTGGGCAGCCGTGTACCTGATTTCTGATTCTTCTCTAGCAGGTCTGTAGCACGCTTCCTTTCAGCCGTGTGCTGACAGTTGTTCCTGGGACTAATGCTGTAGCTTCTCAGGTTCAAAAACTGTATTTATTCTGTTCAATTTACTGAAGTCTGGTATTGGCACACTACATACCTACTGCTCCTTTATGTAGCCTTGGGTAGGGAGCAACAAATTTTATTTTCAGATGTAAGATTATGTAAGAATGATTGATTGATCCATGTATGTTTGAGTGGTGGTAGAATGGCTACTGTACCGAGGCCTAGTTTTCTTCTCCAACAGTTTTAGGATATCAAGTGCATTACTGAATGAATCAGTGTTTTCAAAATAACTTGGAAATACTTCCTTCTTAGAACATGGTTTCTTGTAACAAAAGTTTACTTTTCCAGTCATCTTACAAAAAAATATTACATATATATATGTGTGTGTGTATATATATATATATATATAATATATATATATACACACATATCTATATATATACACATACAAAAGACATGGTCTCTAAACTGTTTGAAAAATTATGTGGTAGGCTGTTTTACTGATCAGCAAAGTAGATACTCTCTGCTTAACAATATTTGCCTAAATAAACATACTATGTAGAAATAACTTACGCTGATTTTGGAAATCAGGTGGGCCATGCACTTTCTTGTCTGCTTTTTCTGTCCTAGTTGTTTATATTTCTAGAAAGGGATTTTCTAATGGAAAAATGTTTGTTCTGTGAATTGTACGTTCAGAACAGCGTTGCTCACTTTGCTTTTGAGATTTTTCTTTGTTTTTGTTACTGAGTTGGCTTTTTTTTTCCTCCCTCGCTTATCCCTACAATGTGTATTAGATTAATCTGATAGCCCCTCCTCGTTACGTGATGACTACTACAACACTGGAGAGAACTGAAGGACTGTCTGTTCTAAATCAAGCCATGACTGTAATTAAAGAAAAAATTGAAGAGAAGAGAGGAGTCTTTAATGTGCAGATGGAGGTAAGAACACATGACATTCTAAAAGGGCATTTTCTTTTTCGCTTGCCAGATTTTTAAAGTAGAGAGAAGTCGGTAGTCCTAGGAGAAATTTCAGCAAAAACGTATTAAGAAACTAAAAAAACTAAACCTCTGTGTTCATAAACAAATGGCCAAAAATTCTAATTTTCCTGGGTTTTGTGTGGCTTCGGGATGTACTTAATCTCTTTATGTAGAATCAGAGCCTGCAAATATATGTGGTCTTTCTTAATGACAGTTCACCATGTGTTGTTTTTTTTCCAGCCTAAGGTGGTTACTGACACAGATGAGACTGAGCTTGCAAGGCAGTTGGAAAGACTGGAGAGGGAAAATGCCGAAGTGGATGGGGATGATGATGCTGAGGAAATGGAAGCCAAAACCGAAGACTAAATATTCTGGGGTATTTAGAAGAGGCAGACCACATGAATAATTAGAGACCCCATTGCAAACACTCTGGACTAAATGTTTCCAGTATTGAAAACTTCAAATGCAAATACTTAAAGTGTTTTACTCTTTTAAAAAAGACCAATATGTGAAAGGCTCTTCTAAATAATATTTGATGCAGCAGTTTTCACAAATTCAGTCCTTCAGGGAGAAGCTGCCTAGTCAAATTCAAGGCTCAGATCTGGCCAAAGGGAGGTCGCAGCCCTGTGTTTAACATTGTCATACATAACAATTTTGAATTGGGGATTACAGCTCAGTGCATCTGTTAATGAGCTTTCCTGAGAGCACCGAAACCAAGCAAGCTGGACAGTTCTATACAAAATGTATTTGAGCAAATATTCAATAAATTTCTGGGCTATATAACTCTAAGATTTTTTTTTTTTTTCTCCTTTATTGCATAGCCTAGAGTGGTGTGAATATAACACCTGGAAGAACATGATCAGTGGGTGACTCCCCTTTAACACTGAAAGGGTTTTCTTTTGTTTGCTTTAAATCAAGCTGCCAATGTGGAGCAAAATGTTTTTGTTGCAAGTTTGTTGATGCAGACTTGTTCAAAATAAATTTCCTTTGTTTTTTATCTGCATTTAGGGACAGAGAACTTGAAAGCTTCGGATATACCTTGTTACCATTCCAATAAACATAGCTAATGAATGAAAAATCACATATAGTTGCCTTTTGCTCCTTTAGGTGGATATAGCGGGAGCTTTAATTAACTTACTGGTACTTAACATAGGCAGTGCTGTCCTCTGAGCTCACTGCTGCATGACCTTCAATTCTGCGTACCCTAAATCTGGTTTACATTGGATTGAGCTATTCACTATAGAAACAACCTGTTTATCATCTCTGAAGAAGGGAAATAAGATGTGCTTTCCATGTTGAAGTGTGAAAGAAATAAATATATCCGGTTTTCCTAGTCTGCAGGAATTGGAAGGGAAAGTTGTTTTGTTTAAGTGACCTTTCCAGATTGCTCGAATTTTAAACATTTATATATTTTTTACTGTCATGTCCCATATTGCACATCTCCTTTTTTCATAATATTTTTGTGCTGCCAGAGTAAAAATTCATAAATGAAGCTTTGAGCCTTAACTAGGAATTCTTAATATCGCCACAGTACGAACAATGTAATTGCTACTTGGTGTTGCCACAAGGCAGTCACAACGGGCATATGTATTTCAATCCATGCTTGATTGTTAGAAAAGTTTCACATATACCCAACCAAAGAAAGTTAAGTCACTTCTGGTGTTTGCAGAATGTTGGGAAGTAGCTGAATGTGTCATCACAAAATGAAGAAACAAATCTTTGGGGTTATTTTCTCAAATCATTGTCTTTTCAGAAGTTTTATAAGATAACATTGATCATGGCTTGGAGGTGCGATGTTAGTATCCTGTTTGAACAGCTCTTCCAACTTTGCCCAACTGTTCCATTAAACACAACACATGCATACCCAGACAAAAGAACAGTGTTTAAAAGCTAAAAAAGTTGCCATGTGATCTGTATGCCAAAATAATGCTATAAAGCAAAGCACTGAAAAATGAGCCACCTACTATTAGGGGGTTACAATTACTATCATCTCCAAGAGCTGTTTTGGTCTGTTAATAGGTGAGCATCATTTCTGCCAGCAACTTGGGCAAAAGTTTGCTAAACTTGTTCAAGTAGCTGCAGGAACTTTTCTAATTAGAGCCTCAGTTCATTGGTGTATACAACTCTCTGTCAGTTTTGAGTGCCTGAAAAAAATTACTGAGATGGTGAGGACAGTAACAAAGCAACTGAAGATAAATGCATTTCAGTCACTTGTTACCCTGGCAGCTAAAATCAGGCTCTCTTGTTGCCTGAGCAGATTTTAACCAAGAAGCTTAAATAAAAGGTTCAAGGCAATTTAGTGGGTATTTGTTGTGTAGCTGGAAGGAGCAGGTCTAAGAGGGCTGCGCTGGTGCGTGTAAGGGAGCACCGCATCTGCAAAGCCCGCGCTGGGCCTCAGCTGTGCTGCATCAGTTGCTGTGACTTACGGATCTTCAGAAGTTGTTGAGGTGATACCATCTATCTCAACTGGTCTCTTCTGTATGTGTGGAACTGCATTTGCTTGCCAAGTGCTTAAAATAAGGGCCGCAGGTTTTGTGTGTATGGCTTTGTCCAGTTGCCAAAGCGAGGAAGCATGTTCTGGCTGTTCATTAGCAACTGTGCTGTTTACTCGGTTGTAATTACAAGGCCGAAATCTCCACTTGCACTCATGCAGTGAACTGAAGAGAAAGGAACAGGTATACCTGTAGACAGGACTTGGCGTCATGGGTTAATTGTAAGAATCTCAGTTTGACTTTCATATCCTGAATTAATTTTGTAAGATTGGCAGCTTGGAAGCAGTTTTTTGTGTAACATCTAATAAGGATTCATTAATACAAAAAACCTCAGAGGTGCTGGCTCAGGTCAGGCACACACAGTCCTGTGACACACAGCCCAGTGTCCTCTTTCTTATAAGCGGAAATCGTGGCTGCTACAGAAGGGGTGTCCTCCTCTCTTGGGGCTGTTGTAGTTTGTTTTTTAAGTACAGTGACAATTGCTTGCTGTTTTCTCTCTGATTCTGGCCCTCGGTGTTTTTTTAGATGCAGCGGAACTGACATGTTGTTCTTCATAGCGGAATCTACACTTTGATGTTTAATTTCCGATAGTTTTTTGTTCCAGATTACAGGCAATTAAACATTGATTTCCAAACACTGCCACCTTTCTACATAAAAATGCTCTTATGTCAATACTTTTAAACACTTGTCATCTTTCACTTTTATCTAGAAATATTTAATCCTTTTTTATTTTGATGTGGTTTGGTTTTGTCTCCTTTCATCCCTAATCCACCAAAGGAGCTAAATATTTAATGGTGTCCTACACTAGAGGGCAAAGTTCTAGCATCTTAAGAAGAGGCTGCTTTGGAAAAGCCGGGTGTATGTGACACTGTCCCCATGACGGTACACAATGGGTATTGCAGAACATGCAACGGAGGTTGTCCAGGTGCTCTTAATCAGCTGTCTGTGGCTTTGTGAGGGACTGACCTGGAGGTGTCAGCAAAGTGTGTCCTGTCGGCCAGCTGAAACAGCACAGTCTGCTCAGAGCCTGACTCCTGCCCTTCCCTTCAACCTTGAGTAGCATCTCGTGGTGCTGGTGCCTGCAGCTGCAGCTCCAGGCAGCCAAATGCAACTTCTACAGCATATAAAGTATTTGGGGGACACTTTGAATGGAAAAAAAAATGTCAAGCGCTCAACTGTGCTTTTTTCTTAAAATACACTGACGTGTGGAAGGCACTCTAAGAAGGATCTGAGGAAACACACAGTCTTCCCTTCAGTGAGCTTCGAGCCCCACAGACTTGATACAGAGTTCCCGAGGTTTTTATGGATCAAAGCATGTCCTTTTCCACCCGCTGACTTCAGTGCCAGAACTTGCCTTCCCAGCACATATGTGAGTACAGCAACCCAGGTCTCCTGGCTCATTTTACACTATATGACCATGAAAGATCTGTATTTACTCAGCCTCAGGGAGCAATGTAGGTAGGGGCAGTTTGTTAGCCTTGAGTAATTACAGAATGTGACAGGGGGAAAGAGGTATGTATGTCATAAATATGCAAAGTATTGAAGAAATACTTTGAAGTATTGAAGGAATTGAAGGCTGTAGATTATAAAAAGTAGTTGATACAAATCCTGTTGTTTAATGACCAGCTACAGCATTTGCTTCACCATTCACTGGCAGTTTAACATAAAATTCTTTGTTGCTAATGGTAATTTTGTCAAGACCCGTCTGCAGGGTTGTGGGTGGTCTGCATGTTGGAGAAAAAGAGCTCATTCAGATGAGGGCTGGTTATGGTGCAATTCTGAGATCACTGAGCAAGAGCCCCCTGCAAGCTTCTACCTGCCCTCACTAGCATGAAATTATCTCACCCACCCTGTTATAAATTGCCTGCAGTAACAAGCTGAACAAGGTGAAGTCAAACCTCAAATACCGAACGGTGGAACACTGTGTTCATGGAGCTGGATATATAAAGAGTGCATCTCCGGGAAAGGCACAAAGCAGTCTCTTGTGTACCTACACTCGAGTTTTCTTTTTTCTCAAGTTTAATTCTGATGTACAGAATACTGTGAGCTGACATTTATTTGCCTTTTTCTGCTGAATGAATCATTTTTTTTCCCCAAGATTCTGCTTCTGAGTACAACTTCTATTTATATTTATGTATCAACACAGAGATTCTTTTTTAAACTAAAAGACATACTTGAAGTTAATTTCTCATTTATTTTATGGCTACAATAATATTTTTTAAATTACAAAAATTTCCATTGACATACCACATACCTACAGCAAGAATTACTCCTCTAGGTGTTCTGTTAAACTTACTGTACTTCTTCAGGTGGCCTGAAGAACAAACATAACTGGGATATGACTTCTGCAGGCAGTTGCCTTGTGGCTGCCTGCCTTTCCCAAAGTGGCAACAGGAGTACACCAGGAGCTACACAGGTAATTTCCATACGGGCCGGCTGCTTTTGGAATCTCAGCCAGCATGCTTTCTCTATCTACAGCAATCGATATTTATAACTTCAAGGAGTGTTCAGTCACGCACTGTATTTCTTGTGATCTCTGTGGGACTGTTCTCTAGGTTGTCTCCAGTACATTGTCAGGTTTGAATTCTTCCTTGTCTTGCTCTTTCTTGCTAAAAGTTATAAAAGATAGTATAAAGATAAAGAAATTGTTTGTTCCTTTCCCTTGGTACAGGAAAGTGTGACCAGTAATCTGACTCTGTGTGCAAAGACTGAGAGATACCTGAGTCACTTTGTCTTATTGAACTCCGGACTCTTTTTACAATACAAGTGCTTTTGTTTATTCATTATACTCTACATCGTGTTTCTTATCACAGCCCCTAGCCCTGCCCTTGTATATCACCTTTATTTTGGTACAAGTCAGGGAATGCTCACAGTACAGCAACGAATATTGCTTCTGAACAGCAGCACTCTCTGAAATACTAAAACTAGTTTATTTCATCAGGACAAGATTTGATAAATATATCAAACATATTTATTTAAGCCAAAGTCTTAAAAAATGTAATAAACATCTAAGCTCATATTCAGACACAAAAAGGCACTCTATTTCAGAGGAGCTTGGGAGTTACAGGAAGTCGCAGCACATTGTTCTTTGATCAGACTGCTTCACTGAAAGCCCAAATAGTTTCTTACATTGGGATTTGGGATATTAAGTTGAGAATCTTGGTTTATACGCCCAGAGGTCACTGAAAGTAGAAGAGGCTTTTAGGTGCTTTGGGGCTACTTTGGTAAAAATTTCTGTCAAAAGAAATTATTTCAAGGTTTGTAAAAGTTTCCTTGTAAACTTAATGGTCTATGTGTTCCCTTTAGCATGTTCTGATCTGTGCAAGATGTGTTTATTAGATGAGAAATTTTAAGCAGCAGAGTTGATTAGTCTGAAGTTTTTGAGGGATGTGATCTTATAATTCTGCTTCTCCCTCCCATGCAATACCTGATTTGTCATTATGTGGCTGCTTGTATTGGCCAGCTCACTTGGTGGAGGTTTTTTTCTATTCTGTGAAATTCTCCCGAGATCCTTTTTAGGCTTCCTTTTGTTTTACTTCCCGGAGGGCAGGTAACGTATCAGAGCCAGCTCAATGTTTACGCAATGTCTCACAGGTAGGAAGAGAGGGAGAAAAAAACAGGGAAGGGAGAGTGCGTCACATTGGAGGAGGAGGGCAGCGAAGAAAAATGAGTTTTCTTAAACAAATTGTGTGCAGAAGGACAGGCTGCCAGGGCTTGGGCGCTTCTCGGCAGGGGCTCGACTCTCTTCCCTGCTGGCCGTGATGCAGGAGGCAGCGGGAGTCCTGAAGGAGGGCTTCCTCGTCAAACGGGTAAGTGCTCCGGCTCCCCTTCATGCGGTTCTGCCCAAACGTGGAAGCAGCCCCTGAGTGGGGATGGGATCGAGCCAGGGTCTATGGCAAGGCAGCCCCTTGGGTGCTGGGTGTGAGGGGCTCCTGCCAGCCCTGGGCACAAGAGCTCCTCCAGATCTGTGCAGATGTCTGCCAGGGGAGCTGCATGTGTTCACTACCCTGCCTTCAGTTTCCTCATGGCAGTGTTTACCCAGTGGAAAGTGAATTAGCTATCAGGATTACTCAGGTATCAGAAAGCCAGTATGTCTGCACCTAGGGCATACCTCTGCATAAAAAAAATACCTGGCAAATGGCTACACAGCAGCAGTGGAAGTGGCCATGGGAGGATGGAGAGAGGGGAGATGTTTTGACTGTCTCTGAAGATACTTTGTGCCTTCTTTAGCAGCCCAACTGAGCAGGGTTTCCCATTTCATAGGAGAGGATGGAGAACAGACTATCCTTTTTGAAGGGGATCAGAGCAATGCAAATGTAGAAATGAGTTTGAAATAAGTTATTTCTTCCACACCCCTCAAGCTGCACTATAAGAAAATTTTAGCCAAAATGTGGAGAAAAGAGCTGAAAGATGGTGTCACAGATGTCAGCCTTTCCAACACTTCTCCCTGTAGGACCAAGTGTGTCATAGCTGGGACACAAGAGGGCAACTTAGCAAGGGGCATAAGCTGCTTTTAGTACAAAGACCCTGTCTCAATTACATATATGGTCCTTGATTGCACACCAAAAATGTGATTCAAAGGTTTGTTCAAAGCTTTGCCACGCCTTGGGAAGTGACTTTCTATAGTACGTGGCAGTGCCTCTTGTGCTGACATGAAGGTAATCCTGGGCAGGAGCTCTCCTGGCAGCTGCTGGCCATGTGGAGCTGTTCTTTATGCAGAGAAGGGCTGCACAGCCCAAGCTGTTCCTCGTCCTCCCTTCTGCAGCCAGGGCAGAGCAGCCCCAGCTCCTGCTCTCCTTGCTGGGTGTATAAGATAGGAAGCCAAGGCACCAAGCATGAGAGGGGAATAGGTTATCGGCAGCACACTGTGCTGTGAGCGCCCAAAGTCTGTACAGCATCACCGAGATACGCAGCTTGATAGGAAGGAGGCCACAAAGAAGACAACTAAAGGAAACTGAGGGAGAACAGAACAAAGGATCCAGAGAAAATTATGAAGGGATGAGACCAGATGAAAAAAAACAAAACAGACCTTTCTTAAGAAGATAGCAGAAGCAAGGAGATGATCTAAATGTATTAAAAATGACTGAATTATGTATTTTAATGTATTATGAATATACTATAAATGTGTGGAAGTCAGGTAAAGATAAAGAAAAAAAAGGTAAAGCAACCTCTTGAAAAAGAGGACATTTCCAAGATGGAAAGGAAAGAGCCATAGCAAAGAACACGATCTCAGGAAAAATAGCCAAGGGACTTTACAACAGGTAAAAGAAATATTAAAGAAGGCAAAGGGGGGGAAGAACACACCCAAGTTAGATAAATTGCATTTAGTATAAACTGCTCTGGATTTTAAAGACTCATTACTGCACCTTTCCTTGGAAACTGCTGGTTTTCCCCTTAACTCATAGAAAATTAATGAGCTTTGATTCCTGCCACAACTGGACCCTGCATGTTCCTTTCGCCAGCTGCACCCGCCCTCTCCCAGGTGTCAGAGCCTTCCCCTCCCCGCGCGTTGCCCGCGGGCTGTAACGCTGCACGGCCCGTCGCACCGCCAGTCAGCGCACCGCCAGTGAGCTCCCCGCAGCGCAGCCGGACACGGCTCCTCAGACCGGCCCCAGCCCGCCGGGCCAGCCCTGCCTGGGGCTGCTCCCTCTGCGGCCGGGCCAGGCAGAGCCGGTGGCCGTTCACAGAGCGGGAAGAAGAGGTGTCTGTGTTCTGGTATGACCCGGGAGGCGTTCAACAGCAGCCTGCCTTCCTTCTCTTGCCGTTAAGAAGCATATTTCCTTTACAGGAAATGGGAGCACAGGGAATGCGCAGGACAGAAATAAACAGCTCGTTAGCAGTAAGAGGTGATATAAGGAAAAGCCAAGGCACGCAGCAAAGTGCTCTCAAAACCACTTGGCACCTACAGCCACGTCAAAATGACAAAGAACAAAATCATTCAAACACCACCTGGGGTCACTGGAGAGAAGTTTGTCTCCAAGAGGCCCCACGTATTTTGGATTTAGCCCTGTTCCTGACTAGTGCTGTCAGCAGGCAGGTGTGCACCTAAATGACAGCTCTTGGAGATAATTCATGTGAGCTTTCGTAAGAAAAAATTATTGCCAGCAAAGAAGTTGTCCTTGCTGAAGGAAGAGCAAAACACCTTTCTACTGCTCCATGATTTTATAATGAGGGAGCTGTGCTATTTTGTTACTAAAAATTTGTGTTTCATGGAGAACAGAACTCCTGATCGCTTCTTGTGTTTCTTTTCATACAGTTTCCTATCGGTTTTTAGTATTTTCACCAAAAAAAAGTAATTCCTCAATGCTTGTGAAGTCAGCTCTGTGGATTTTTTTTCCTCTCTAGGGACATATTGTTCGTAACTGGAAAGTGAGATGGTTCGTTCTGCTTCAGGATAAACTGCTGTATTACAAAATTGAAGGAGGCAAGAAGGAGCCTTCTCCAAAGGGCAGGATCCTTTTGGATGGCTGCACTATTACTTGTCCATGCCTGGAATATGAGAACAGACCGGTATGATTGGAAAAATGTATCCCTCTTCAATGACACTCACCTTCTAACTTCTTCCTAGTCTTTCCCTCTTCTCCTGACTTCTTTGATTACAGTAACCACATCACTGGGGTGTTTCCAGAATTGGGTCCACCCAAAAGCAAGCTGCTGTTACCAACATAACCAGGACAAGCAATTAACTCCTTCAGTGTGTGTTTGCTGTTCCCTATGCCCAAATCTGGGTGACAGCCATCAACAAAAGAAAAATGTCCCACACACAGTGGGAAGAATAAACGTAAATGCATCAGCCCAATAGTGCATGGAGAGAGGATGTAGACAACTCAATAAAATTTGAGGAGGATGGGAAAAAAGTGAAACTTATCCTCTATGGTAGTTGCCTTAGACTCTGGCTGTATCCATGGATGCTCCTGGGCAGCCAGGTCAGACTCACTTTTCCTTCTCCAGTGGGACATTCCTGCTGTGGAAAGTTTCCAGAAGGAGGGCTCTGGAAGGGAAAGTGCCTCTTGTGCTCCTGCGCTCACGCGTGGGCAGTGGCAATGCAGCCTTCCTCCGAGTGGGGCCAGGAGGGAAATGACTCTGGAAGCTGGTGACTGTTTCAGAACTTCTAATGGCAGAAAGAGCCTGGTGAGAGTTTGTAGTTATTGAGTAAACTAGAGATCTGGGTGTGAAAAGCTCCATAGTCAGCAGCATACTCCTATGTAATCCAGGGTCTGGGTGGTCTGCTCCCTTTTAAGTACCACAAGCTCCATGCATGCAAACTATGCTTGGAACTGAAAACCCCAGGGATCTGAGGCAGGGGCAGGAAGCAAGAAAACCTAGAGTTGTGCCCACCATTCTTCTGGCCAAGAATTGTTCTGTAGTGCTCAGGTGGGATGCTATATCAGACTCATTTGTGTCACTTGGGCCAGTGTTAAAAGAAGAAAAATGCAAGTGAAGGACAATAACTAAATGATGTTATTGCTTTGCACTTCTTTCTCCACAGCTACTCATCAAACTAAGGACAAAAACCAATACAGACTATTTCCTGGAATGTTGCTCCAGGGAGGAGCGAGACTCTTGGGCTTTGGACATCACTGGAGCTATTCATGCTGGTCACCCAGTACAGGTACAAGAGCTTCACAGAATGAAGAACTCTTTCAAACTGCTAGAGAATATCAGCCTCCAGTAAGTGTAACCGCTTTCTCCGTCTGCAATTCCTGCAGTTTGCAAAGCGCACAAGCTGATGGATGGGGAGGGTCAAGGGAAGCTCCTCTCTGCACAGATCCACTCACTGCCTTGTGGCCAGGAGCCTCTAAATTGTCTGCTCTGCCCTAGGTTTGCACATACATTTACGAGGGTACAGGAATTCACTTTTTTCTGATGATGTTTTTTTGGGAGTATGTGGGTTCTACACAGCCACTTCGCTGCTGGCTTGAAGACCTTCTTAGTCAGCTGCTAAGGTTCTCACAGGGAAGATGTAATGTCAGGGAAAGACTAAGCGATGACATTGTTTGTGCCAGGTTGATGAGCTTTCAAAGCTGGTAGCTGGAATCCAGGCTAGTATTTTTAGGGTGCATCATGTTAAACAAGAGGAAACAGAGAACTGATTAAGAAATAGAAAAATTACATTAATTTTATATTTGTTGAGAAGTTAAATGGAGGCTGACTATAGCTCAGTTTGAAGTGCTTTAAATTGAAAGATACTATGTGAGGCATCTTGTTTAATGCTGCTATTGGGAGAATAAAGTTTTCCTATAACAGTACTTAGGACAAAACTTCTGGGGGAGTATCTAGGCTGTTTCCCATCTTTATATGGGTAGTAATGAGGACATTCCAGGCACTGAAAGAAGTGTGCATCTACTTTTGCCTATCTTTCTATTCTACTAACGTTGTCCTGTGCTCTCATTTACAGCCACATAGTGGAGAGAATGTGTGACAGCAGTACTGGAATTAAGCTGACCCGCAACTTGGAGCAAGGCAACAGATACAAAGAGACCTTCACAGGTACCCCTACTTCAGACAAAAAGCTTCCTCACATCTGACAAGCGACATTGCAGAGACAAGGAAACCACTGTACTGTCTTCATGATGGTATCAGTTGTGGCCCAGTGGAAAGTACTGGTGCAGCCAAGCTCTTTGACACCTTTCTCTCTTGCTCTTTGCATATATGGAAGCACATGGTGGACCTCACACTTTTGGTCAACCTTGCACTTCATTGACAGTCTTTGTGGTGGTGCCAAAATGCTTCATCAAATGAAGACCTGTGTGGCAGAAGACCATCTGTCTCACCTTGGAAGAGCATGTTGCCTTGGTGTGAGAGCTGCCTTTCTCCCTACAGGTTCTGCCCTGGTGGACTGGCTCATCTCCAACAGCTTTGCTGTGTCACGATTTGAGGCCATCACTTTGGCATCCATGCTATTGGAGGAGAACTTCGTCAAGCCCGTGGGAGCCCGCAGCACTGAGGCCACACGCTACAGTGATCTCTCTGAGCAGTTTCTCGATGACTCCACTGCACTGTACATGTTTGTAAGTGATGCAGCTGCCAGAAGAGGCACCTCCTCTGCCCCTTGTCACACGCTGGATTTGGGGCAGTGGTAAAGGGGACATGCACAGTGTGCAACCAAAGGCAAAATATGCAGGATATGAAAGCAAACACAGAAGGAACAGGTCTAGTCTTTCAGCAATACTAACATTTGCACTTTTGCTGGGACAAATAGCTACATGGACATGGAGGGATCTACAAATCACATAATTAGACATTAAAATGAGTGTTTGCCTCAAATACGGTGCTGTGCCTGCATGTAACAGAGGCCGTGCTGTAGTTACACTAAAACTCCAGGCCACAGTGTATGTGTAGGCTTAACAGCTGTAATTTGTTGCTTGTAAATCTTGGACTTACAAGGTTGAGGAGTAGGGCTATGGAGTAGAATTTACTGGGGAAATATGAACTAAAAACAGCTCAAGGAAAATAAAATGCAGAAATTTGTACTTAAATGTGTGTTTAGATTAAAAAGAAAGGTGGAACCATCTTTTCCCTGTTTGCAGGCTGAGAGCAGTAAGAAAAATATCAGTTCCAAGGAAGAGCTACAATTTAACATCTCTGAATTAAGTGGCACAATTGTGAAGCAAGGATTCTTAGTGAAACAGGTAAATACAGCCTTTGAACCTTCACTGGGAAACAAAAAAATGACAGCTCTTATGGCTTCCTAGAGAATAAATGTGATTTATATGAGTGTGGCTGGAGAGTTGTGGCCAGCAGAGCTAACTTGCCTGTCAGTACTACTATCAGAGATGGTGTGGTGAAGACTATCTAATTATAAAGAAGTAAGCTATGGAATTTGCTGCTCAGGCAGGACTAATTGGATATTCTGTATATATTCAGTGTATACTGATAGGTATAAAAAAGTATTAAAAGCAGAAGCCGTCTCCCCGGCAGCTCCACATCCCACCTGAGGTGGTGTATTCACTCCCATGCAGATCCACTGTTCCTCTGGTTTAATCTATCCCATCTGGTTTGTGTGGGCAGCTATGACGTTCTGCTGGCCACAGACACATATTAAAGCTAAACAGACTGACTTTTGCATGAAGTGGATGTTTACCTGTGGACAGTCACACATGTACACTCTGGTGGTGGTGAGACCTGTTTTCTTCAGGCACAATTTCTTGTTGTCAGTAAGTGCTTTATGGGATCCCACCTCAGTCTGTGAGATTTAGTTTCTGACCCTTGCTATGTCCAAGTCGAGGATCAGTCTCGCTGTTTCAAAGCATAACAGCCACCTGCAGAGGGAACCCTGCCTGCACCACATGGCCACATCTCTGCTCTGGTTTGCAGTGCTGTGCTTCCCTGTCAGCAGTGGAGAGGGCTCTGGCGAAAGAGTGAAGAGCTGCAAAGAACCTGAAATAATCCCCTCAGAGCACGCAAGCATGGTTTTTTAATCCAAGACCTGTATTTAATCTGAAATTAAGAGCAAGAATCAGGGGTACAATCAATTGCTTCCGTCACTCTGCTGTCTTGGTTCTCAGCGCAACAAAGGCAGAGAGGAGAGAATTATTATTGTATTAAGAAGGATGTTAAGCAGAAAATCCTGGGAGTTACTAAGATGTCAGAAAATATTTTTCTCTGTTGGCTCCAAAACCTCCTTTTTCAGTTCCTGTTTAGGTCTCCCCTACAGCCTGCAGGAAACTGGCCATTTCAGATGGTATTTTCTGGTGGTAACTTGAATTCTTCTGTTCTACAGGGGCACAAGAGGAAAAACTGGAAGGTGAGGAGATTTGTTTTGAGAGCTGATCCTGCTTTTTTGCACTACTATGACCCCACTAAGGTATGTGAGTGTAGATTTAAGACCCCCAGAAATCCTCTTAGAACATTTTAATGAAAATATAGTTATACTCTAAATGTTTCTTTCACCCAAATCTCCATCTGGGTTCCTCTGTCCATTTTCTGGGGAATAGAGCCTCTCTGGCCTTACCCTGGGAGGCTGTCCTTTTGGGATTTTCTATCCCTGCATCTTTCTGTCTTTTCCTCAGTGAGGTTCCTTTTCCTCAGCCAAGGGGCAGCAGTCTTCTTGGATTATTTGGTTTGGGGTTTTTTGTTTTGGTTTTGGTTTGGTTTGGTTTCTTGCTGTACCCACACAGTCTGAGACCATGCTCCTGCAGGGATTCTTCCTGGGCTGTGATCTTTCTGGGCTGATGTCCCACCGCTTTAGGGTCCTACTACTACTACTGGGATTTTTTACATTCTTATTCCAGCATTGAATAGGGTCTCCTTGATGCCAAAGTATTTACAAGAATTTTAGCTATTTAGTTTCAAACTTGCTCAGGGAACAGTGTAATTCATCTTCATGGATATAATAATCAATGTGAGCAACCCAGAAGGGCACGTTGATCCATCAGCCCCTCATGCATGGAGTACCACAAAGCCCAACAGGTTGCTGAAAGAACATGTATAGAAATGTTTTGTGTGACGTTTAAAGGAGACATGAGCAACACAATGGTGAAAAAAGCTTATGTAGCTCATTCATTTTTTGTTACCTGTTTTTTTTGTGGTTTTTGGGATTTTTTTTGCACTGCAACTCATCTTTGCAATGCTATAAACTCAAACTGCAGAACCTAAAGATCAGACAAGAGAGCAAGCCTACTAGTGAAAACAGGCATTTTTTTCCCTGTGCAGTCTCAATGAAAAGCAGCAAGCTAAAAACTTGCAGAAATATATATATATATTTTAATACAGCTTGTTGTTGATAATATGATACATAAGTTTGAAATGTGGTTGTTAGCCTATCCTTGTGCTACATCAGAGAAACATCTGAGACTGAAACAATATAGTAATGCATTTTATTACATGTCCTAACTGACTTCTCTTGTGACATGGATGTTTTATATCTGGAAAGACTGACATCACATCTCCACTTTCATAAAAATAGTTGATGTGCTCTGGGAAATTATTCTAATGATGATATTTTCCAGATAAGCCTCATTTCCTTTTTTTTCCCAGGAAGAAAACAGGCCAGTAGGTGGATTTTCTCTCCGTGGCTGTCTTGTCTCAGCTCTGGAGGACAATGGTGTCCCAGCAGGTAAGCACAAGCCTCCTAACTTTCACACATACATACTTATGCTATAGCAACACAGTCTTTGTGTGTGTGTTTTTGCGTATGGCTGTCTGCATGCACAAGCGGGCTGGCCTTTCCTCTCCCCTTACAAGTAAGGGAAGAGACACATCATAAAAAATCCCCATATTGCTGGGTTGTCCACAGCAGAGGGGATTTCTTAAGTGTTATTTCCACTTATCTTGGGTGTTCCCCTTTTTATGGGCTTTCCTCGGTCAGATGACTGCTGAGACAGTCCTAAGACACTGATTAATATTACAAAGTTAAAAAACAAAGAGGAAACACCTTCTTTTTGGATGTCGTTTAACTCAAAGTCTTGAGATATCTCCTGATGTCATCCCTTTTTGGTGTGTCCTCTTTACTTACGCTATTACCTTTTCCTTTTTGATCTCCTAGAACCCGAGTGTAGGGGAAACACAAAGCCAGCAATACAAAAAACAGTTCTGCTAGTGAATGTGCCAAGTTTAGGCATCTGTCTAGAACCTCAGCCTCACAGATGAGTGTTTCTGCTGTTAAAGCAATTTGTTTTATGACAGCAACCACAATGTGTGAATGTCTAATAGGGAGCATCTTTCTAGAGACGAAAGATGAAAAAGATATGGTCAGGGGTGTGGGGCACAGTAAGCAACAGAGCTCCTTGCTAACAGGAACTCAAAGATGGGCAGGAGCAAATCTAATCTACTGCACAAACTGGTAGGGAGTTCATACCTTCATTGCATAACTCAAGCAAGATTTGCCATCTAAACAGCGGCTATTTTATATAAGATACATAGTACACAGTAGTTCATACACTCTATGTGAGGGGTCTCTGTACTATGTCTATATTTTGCAGAAGGGAACTCAAAGACACAAGAGCTTTAAATGTCTTATCCATAATGAAACTGAAAGGTCTGATGTCCTAATTCACTAAATGAAAATTCTTCCCTATGAAGCTTCATATTGCCACAAAGCATTTCTCTGTGCACCTTCCTGATCTGTCATTTTTTTTTTCTCTGCAGGAGTGAAGGGCAACGTGCAAGGCAACCTCTTCAAAATCATCACCAAAAATGACATTCATTATTATATCCAGGCCAGCTCCAAGGCAGAGCGAGCACAGTGGATTGAGGCAATCAAACCACTGACATGAGCAAGCTGGACTACATGACAAATGACAAGTCACACTTCTGACCAAGTTTCTTGATCTTATTGTCTGAGAGTGCTGTTTTTCCCTTAGATAGTCTATTTTTGTTATTCATATCACCATAGCACCTAGCAATTCCTGGCAGACCAGCATCGGAGGCAGGTAGATCCAGAATAATTCCCCACCAAGAACTTACCATCTAACCAGGAGTCAGAAGACAACAGGTGGATACAGACAAACGGGGCTTTACAAAGAAACAATGAGATATATTCCAAGATGGAAGAAAATAATTATTTTGTAAAAGTATTCAGTCTATATCTGGCAGATCCAGGTTGTGCTTTATCCTAAAGCAGAAATGTCTTGCTCCTTTCCCCTTTTTATTAAGGGGCTCGTAAACTTCATTAGTTAAGACTGACTGAATCAAAGACGTGAAAGGTCTTGGTGTCTAAGGCTGCCTTTCTTGGTATTCCACAGGAGTCTTGTGCCAGGCCACAATCCAGCTGCCAGGATAACCACTGCTGTGAAACAAACCAGGGGTCTGTCTGTCCATCCATCTGCTCTACCCTTTGGTTCTCTGTTAGGCTGGAAAACACCAAAGGATCCTCCTCGCCAGTATATAGAATATTCTTGTGCTTGTAATGGCTCATAGCAGTACAGGATGCCAAGTATCACATCAGACCAGTGGCAGTTATTCCAGACAATTGCTGGCACTGAATGCATTGGAAAAAATCTCTCAGCCATAAAAGCAAGACTTTTCCTCCTGATTATCACTGTAAGTCCATTTATGTGGAGCACCATTGGGACCGAGACGTTCTGACTATTGCTTTTTATATTTTAAGCCATTAAATTTTCTGTTATTTGTTTAGTAAACTTGACTTTGATATTGTTAAAAAAAAAAAAAGTTTAGTGCATTTGAATCTCCTGTTTTCTTTAGACATTATTTTTCCTAGAGGGCAGTTTGAGTATATGAAAATAATGGTTTCACACACTGTACATTTAGATTTATGTAGAAACTGAGACATTCTACATAACATCAGAGGGTAGAATGGAATGTATGAGATGATTAAAACACCCAAGCAGTCTACTGATATATTGTTTTCATAAAATTCCTCATGTTATCTGAGTACCTGTACCTGACAGCTGGACTCTGCAGAGCCTCCAAAATCCCCATGAAAAGAGCATACTGTATATCTTCCCTGAAGTCACAGAGTAATTTAATAGCCACAGAGCCACCTCTTTCCAGATCTTTTTTCTTCTCCAAGTTATGTACTACAAAGAAAGTCTCTTTTCCTTCATCCTGTGTTATAACCAACCAATCAAAACAGAGCCAAAGGCAGCAGCTGTGATACATGCTTATAAATGTATTAGAATAGCTATGCATTTAGACCTTTCTTCTAAATCTATAGCAATGAAACAATAGCACAACACTCAAGTGCATTCAAATATTTAACAGAGCTGGTAAAGAAGTTTGCCAGCAAAGATGCTGTTTGAATTAGATACAAGAATGGGCAATGCAGTTTTGGCTACAGGTACCATTTCCTAGGGCTGGTCCAGAGAAGACCATGAAATCCACAGCTGTTGAACCCTTTCGATTCATGAGAACGCTACCTGCAAGAGACAGGGATGCTGATAAGGCATTTATTGCTCTGTACTGGGAAGTACAGATGGCTTTGCACTGACTGAGCAGAGATTCCAGGAAAAGCAATTCCCTCCTGATAATATGAGCCTTGCTGGGGACCACCAGGCTCCCTTATTTACTTACTCTTTTCTCAGTTCCACCACCTGCTTACTGCCCAGTTCTGGTGACAAGGGGAACAGCCACTCCACAGCAGAGGACTGAGCTCTGCCAGCTGACATGCCTGGGGAGTTAGGGGACCACAAGCATGTGAGACACTGCATAGCATCATAAATCTTGCCATTTGGGAGGCCATAAGAGTATCTCAGCAAAGGCGCTCTGATTTACCTGGACCAGCCATAGCTCTGCAATTGCTGAGTGTGCATAGGAAAAAAAGTGTATATTTCAAACACATCAGCAAATTAAAAATATACAGTTCCTACTCTCCAGAATCAGCCAGAGAATAGGACAAAACATTTATCAGACAGGAGAAAGTACATTTGCCTCTGTCCCCTGGTAATATTGTGGTGTCCTTTTTTTTCAAGCTACTTTGGTAAGCTTGATGTCCCCTGAGATCTGCAAAGCTTTCACCAAGTTCAGCGGCTGGATGCGGTGAGTGAAGTCACAGAGCTGCCGTCCATCAAGCAAGACTCGTATTTGCTGGTGTTCACATAAGAGCTCCATCTGCAATGGAAAAGGACAGGGAAGCCACTTAGACATCAACAGCAGTGTTGATTTCACCAACATGGACTTAGGACCCCATGTGATAGCGATAGTGAAGCACAAAGTCTACTGGTTCTTCTGAAATGCCCCTAATAAATAACCTGCCCTCTGATGACATGCTACTGTAAAGCTCCTTATAGTGAGTTCTCTCACTTATACTAGAGAAAGGAATGGATCTCCCCCATCAGGGCTTGAACTGTTGTTCTCTGTGCCATACTAGACTGGCATTGTCAATAGTTAGCTATTTGTGGTAAGACTACAGCCTGTCTCCTCTCCTTTCTCCACCCTATTCATAGTACCCCCAAAATTACCTTAAATGTGTCGCCTGCTGTAAATGGAAAGTAGGGAATAGTCTTCTCTTCTCTTCCCCATTTCCCAGCAATTCGTGCATTTCGGGTGATGGATTTGTCACTAAAGTTAACTGTAAATAACAGCCCAACATCTTTGGTTGCATCCCGTGGATCGCAGAGCAGAGTCACTGAAAAGCTGAAAAAACAGTGAAATAACTGTGACTTTCAGAAATGTGAAAGGACGTGGTAAGCATGGCAAACGCCTTTAAAGACTTAGACAGCCTTCGATTTCTTGTCAGACTGAAACATGGGAGAAGCTTCAGAAATGGATGAGAACAGGCTTGTTTCTCCCCCGGTTTCCAGTAGGATGATAGCGACTGCTGATGTTGCTTTTCCTCTCTCATGACTGAAATCAAGCCACCATTTGTTCACGAGACAATTCCAATTTGTGTCCTAAAAGAGGTTATGGCAAACTCTTCACCAATGCAAGCACTGGTGTTTATCACTGTAGATGCAAAAAAGTGTAGTGATAAGCACAGTTGCTGTCATTCAGATTAAACACAGCAATGAACCTGCACCTCCTGTGTCAAAAACACTGGTTTTAAAATGGTGTTGATTTTAGCCCCCAGCAGACAACCAAGATGCAGATTCAGAACTGCACCTCTTCCTGGAGGAGAAATGCCGCTTGTGTGCCCACTCCAGTTCACATTAGATATGGTCAAGGACTAGAAAATCCTGACAGGGCAGTCAGAAAGGCTTAACAGAGAATTCTTTCTTGTCATTTTAAGCTCAGTCTAAGAGCAGGAAAATTAAACAAAGCTATACATCTGTTTTACTTTCTTCCTCCAAAGAGCACAGACCCTCAAGAGATCTTTGGATTTAGGAGACAGGTAGGAACATGTATGACAGGGTGAAGCCCCCACCAGACCCCTCACCTACCTCTTGGGGTTGGAGTGTACCATTCCTATGACTGTGAGTTTCATGGCTGGTCTCAGGCCACCTTTAATTTCACCAACATACTGCTCCACCTGCAGGGAACAGGGAAAATGAGCTGCAGTAGGTCATGCCAGGGATAAAACAGCTTTAACAGCTGCTTTGGTCACCTCATAAAACTTAATTTGATTTTTAGATGTATAAAAGAACTTTAAAATACTTCTGGCCTAAAGTACTTCTTGCATTTTTGGTAACAATTCTGTCAGTTCTGGTACCTGAGGCGAGTGAGAGGGCTGCCATAAGCGAACGGCTGGTGACAAGGCAATGGCTGCCTGACAGGACCGCCGGCTCCGCTGGGCAGTTTGTGACCAAAGCCCCTGTCAATAAGATGCATGGCTGCTGTCAGTGCGCTCCCTGACTGATGTGTGCAGCTGACAGCCCTGATGGAGTGCCTCAGGAGGCTCTGGGAACAGTCACCACCGACTTTGAGCGTGAGGCCACTCCCCAAGACCAGAGCAGGGACTGCAAGAGCTGCGGTGACCCACAGATGCTGTCAGTGGCAGCACTCAGACAGCCGACGCACCCGGGGTGAGCCGGTGATGGCTGCTATGGTCTAACAACACAATAAATGTGTTTGCAGTGCTCCATGCAACAGCTCGAAAGCTTTGTGGTAGCATGATGCAGAGCTCAGACTCTGCATGAATTTACTCCACCAGCTCTATTTCATTAGCAGATTTCAGTAGGCTGAAGTGACACCAACAGGCTTCACACCGGCTGGGTAGCCTCTGTCGTCCCCAAAGCCAACACAGACGCTGTCCTGCCACTGCATGTTGACAGAAACGCAACCATGTCCTCACGGATGATCGCAGTCGCACCTGTCCCCATTGCATTGTCAGAGCCAGAAAATGGCTTCTCAGTGAATCTACTTTTGTCCTGTTCACAGAGACCTCTAGCTGCAAACCCCACCCAAACTGCAGAGCTACATTTACTTGCTCCAAGTAATTCTCCAACAGCTTCGACAGTCAGTGGAGAAACTAATACAGGCAATGGTTGACATGAAAAAATAAAAGAAAGAGCTTGAAAACAAGTGATAGAGATGTTTTGAGAATTCAGTTTCAGAAATGCCTTTAAAATGTAAATGCCACTAGCAGGTCTCTATGCAGATCCACTTAGAAAGAAGCTGCTATAAACTGCCAAGTATTATTAGCAATTTGCCTAACACTGATAATATTCCAAGGCAATGCACAGCAGACCCTATTTTAGATAAAAAGCACTTTATCGTTCCAGTGTTCCAAGGCAAAAATTCAGACTTTTTTTTTTGCTAGAAGACCTGTACAATATATGCACGGTTTAGTATTTTGACTATGAGAAGCACCACATCAGCATGGGAATCCACAGACTTCTATTCACAGCAAATGGGCTTCCATTCAAGTGTAAGTTGCTATGGCTACTCCATAGATATTTTTAAATTTTGGAAAATATAACCAAAGCTAGATTTTTAAATTATTGAATGCCAGCTTGCTTGACAGAAACACAAATTCAAGATGAAAAATGTTTTGCCTATACTCCTGATTTCCTGATTTCAATATACAAGTTATGTTTTCTGCTAAGATGACTTTAAGCAATTTATTCTTTCACCGTGATATTTACATCTATCCACACTGAGGGCTTCACAGATACGTTAATAAACCTCTAATTCCTAACAAGGCAAATAGTGGAAGAAATTAGTTTAAAAGAAACTTCAAAAATGAGAGCACTACTGCTGGTTGTTAATGATGTACGTTCACCATTGCAGAAGTGGGCAAGTGACTCCAGAAGGTATGTTTTGAACTTTGTAACACAGAAAAAGTATCAACCAGTTGAGATGTCTTATGTAAAGGAGTAAGGAGTCTGTAAGATGATTCAAACTGAATAAAGCAATTAGAAGAGTAGGTAGTAAGCAGAAAAGATCATCCTCATACAGGTCCTATGTCCCAGCAAAGCTCCTTCCTTGCTGACACAGGAGACAAAATACAAACTAATACCCCAAAGTGAAAGTGCACGTTTAGAAATTGTTTGTACAGAGCTGCACCATAGTAAGCACCATCACTAAAGGCACAGGGAACACCTCGAATGACGACCACATGGTTTCAACCCTTACAGCTTGTCCAGCATTGCTGAAGTAAGGTCAGAGCCATGACTACTCATGCACCATTACTCTGCTGACATTGAACTGACAGTACAGGTGAAAAACACTCAGGGTGTCGTAAGTACAAACTCCTGCAGCATCTTGCATGGTTTATTGGCAGGTCCCAGCACGTGCACACAGACATAGCCCCCTTCCCATATTTTCCATTCAGGAGCCCTGGGGGGTCCCTTGATCACTTACTTTGGGACACCTTTCCTCTGTCATCACCACTCTGCCTCTTACGCTTGCCTCCGCTGCAGCAGTCCCCAGGGGAGCTTTTGTTTTATTGTGTCAGGACAAAAACAAACAAAAAGCCCGGAATAAAGGGAGGATGTTGGCAGGGGGCTTATCTCTGCCGAACACTGGCTGGACACCACCCAGCCGAGCAGCTGAGTCACGGCCCTTGTGCCTCGTCCCACCCAGGGCAGCTCAGAAGCGACAAGGGCAGTGATGGCAAGAGGGCAGGGGGGCCGCAAGGGTGGGCAGGGGGACCGCAAGGGTGGGCAGGGCCCCACAACCCTGCACAGAAGCACCCGGCAAGCTGACGTCTGTAGCTGTATCTGTACCTACAACTAATGACATATTTTATGTAAGTATTTAAAATTGTGGGGGTGTGTGCATAACTTATTTGTATATGTAAGACATAAAAATAACACGTCACATACGTATTTTGATACCATTTCTGCCCTCAAAGGAGTAAATATACATAACACTTATATTCCTATAAAGACTTATATAGAAGTATACATATATAAGGGGTAAATATATCCACTTATATCTATACACCCCTATAGGTATACTTCTATATATGTATGTATGTATACGGGTGTACATAATATACGTATAAATAACCTCCCGTCCGAGAGACACCCTCACGACGATGTCACAACCACACCTCATACCTCCCGCCGCCTTCTCGGAGAGGCGCCGCGGCGGGGCGGTCCCCCTGCGCGCCAGGGAGCAGAGCTTCGGGCGAAAGCCAATCACAACCACGGAGGCCGGAGCACGGGGTGAGCCTGGCGTGCGGTAGGAGGAGGCCGCGGGGCGGGACGGTGGGCGGAGATGGGCGTGGTCATCGGGGGCGGGGCTTACGCTGCCCGGGTTCTTGAGGCGGCGTCAGGCGCCCCAAAGAAAAATGGCGGTTTATTTACATTCTGCCCCGGCTCGGCCAATGGGCGGACGCCTGCCCGCGTGCCCGCCCGGCGGCGCGGTCAGCTGAGGCAGTGCCCAAGATGGCGGCGGCAAGGGGTGGCGTTGCCGGGGCGGTGCAGTAGAGCCCAGTGCCGCCGAGGCGGCCGCGTCCTGCCTCGACAGGTAACGCAGACCACGCCGGGGGCCGCTGGGCCGGACCGGACCTTGGGCAGGAGGGCGAGGCTGCGGGTGGGTGGGCGGCAGAACGCGCAGCCCGGGGCGAGTGCCGCTGCCGCCCCCGAAGACAGTGTCTCCCAGCGGGGACGGGCGGCCGGAGCATCCCGCGAGCCGCCGGGCTGGGCTGCGCTGCGCTCCCCCGGGCGGCGCACTCGCGGCGGGGCGGCCAGGGCCGAGCGGCAGCCGCGCTGTCAGCCCGCGGGGCGCGCTGGCGTGTCACCCCCGTACCCGCGGGAGTGAGGAAGGAGTCCGGGGTGGGTGCCCCAGCGCGCCCTCACCGCCCTCGCCTGTGTCACCTGCCCCAGGTCCTGGCTGGTCCTGGGAAGATGCATTCTTTCGGAGACGAAGAAGCGGTCTCTCTGGAGCGACTCTTCGGGTTCTTCTGCGAGTGCGTGCGGCGTGGGGACTGGGTGCTGGCGCAGGCCTGTGTGCCCCAGCTGGGCCGGTGGCGTGGGGATGGCCCCGAGAAGGTGGAAGCGATTCTTCGGGCTCTGGTAGCTTGTCCCGCGGGGATCAGGTGAGCAAGGTGCTGGTTTGGTTCGCTAGGCTCGGGTGGGGAATGGGGGGGAGCGATTAGTTCAGTGGTGGCTGTGGGAGACGGGTAGGACCTGGGAAACAGCGCTTGGCTCAGTGCTGAGATGTCTTGGATGTATCTCGATGTAGTGTTATCTGAATGTTGACGTCTTATCGCTGCCCAAGCACTTAGCAGGCTGCACAGCCCACTGGGATTATGAGTGGTGTTTATTTATGGTGTTGATATGGTGATTGATAACAAGCTTAAAATTATTTGGAGGCATTACAGAACTGCTTTTGCTAGATCTTACTGAGGGATAATAACAAGGAGCATCTCCTAAAATTACATCACTTTGGTGAACTTAGGAATGTTACCACCGAGATCAGCACTGTAGTTATTTAAAATGTTCTGTTTCCAGCTCTCGAAAGACCTTCCGATTTCTAAAAATTTAAATGCTAAAAATTCAAATTATACTATTGATTTCTTATTTCTCTCGCACTGGATTTTGAAATGGCGTTAGTTTTACTCAGTCGTAGTTAGTTTTCATCGCTGCTTTTCAGGTAGGTGCATATGAAGGCTGACTTTCTAGCACTTCAGTAAAATTTGTGTAACATTTTGGTAAATGTTCTAAGAAACCATTTACACTGACAGCATTTCAGTAGTCTGGAGGAAGGTGTGCACATGGTTAGGTGAATAGTATTAATGGCCATGTGAGACATAAGCATTTTTGATCTTTTTATCTTTGATAGTTGGACTTATCACATCGAAAGGTTTTAGTTAGCAGTGCTGAGCTTTTTAAAGGCCAATAAACTATCTCGTGCTTTCTTCTTTTCTTAGTCTGTTTGACAGTACTGAACATGTTCCCTAACTTTGTTTTGGAATTGTGTATAAGTACCGGAGCACATGAAAAACTGCTGGAAATTAGTGGTATTATTTTTTTAATTAGTACATTGCTTCACTTTTAGTTTGGACATGGAGCTGCACTTGTGCTGCTGTGACCTGAGGCTTAGTTTAAGTTTTTTTCGGGTAGAACTAGACAGAACAGGAAATAGCAGCTTTTGTCAAGTGGTCAGATTTCAAAGAAATCTGCTGAAGTGCTCAAAGAGGGCTATACAGACTGAACTTTAGACCAGAAATAAATTGCATTGTTTTGAAGCAAAGAACTATGGCAGTAGTGTTGGTATTTGGCAGATCTAAAAGCAGGTGTTTGGGTTTTTTTTTTTTCACAGCAGAAATCATTAAGTCAATGTGTAAGCAGTACCAATATTCTGATTCCTCTGCATTCCCTTCCTATCTGACTCATCTTCAGCTATTTAGTCATCTTTGTTTTTATCTTACACAAAGAAATATAAAAATCAAAATTACCTCTGATGGTGTTTTCCTGGATCTTAGAGCTGGGATTGACCTTGTATAATCCTGTGCTTATTGCTTTTGTAGATGGGGACAGAATTCTAGCCCATGGAGAACTGCATGGCTTTGGCTTCTTGTGCTGGAAAAATGGCTTGCCACGAATCAGGTACAGAAATATCTAGCTGACTTCCAAGTGTGGCGTACAGCTCTGACTTCTGGCTGATTTCCAAGTGCAAAATGTCAGCCTACTTGGTTATTTAAATTACAGGCTTTCCCACATTTCACTGAATTAAGTACTCAAGGTAGCTGGAGAAGTGCATTGCTTTTGCTTTTCACAAACTTGTCAAGAAACAGCTGTTAATATTTTCCACACTGGTGAGAAAAATTGTTTTTGTCTTTTTCTGTTTAGGTTTCTGAAGCACCTTACTTATATTAAAGATGAAATAGCTCAGGCATGAGACAAGTCTTTGTAAGCTTTAGGTGGTGAGGGGCATGTTTGCAGTACTGTTGTTTTCAGACAGACAAGTGCAGTATGTTTCATGAGTAAAGGAGAAACTAGTATTTTTCCTTTTTCTTTTTTTTTTTTTTTTAGTTGGTATGCTGGGACTTGTGGTCATTTTTTTAAAATTCATTTCTCCTTGTAACTACTCAGACTTCAGACTTGCATGTTTTCTTTATTTTCTGAAGAAAGATGTCTCCAACTGATGGGATTCTAATTCCTGACCAAGTGACACTTGTCTCTGTTTCCAAATGTGTAGATAAATGGAATCCACTGGTGTGGCAGCAGAATCTAATTGTGGAATAGCCTTTAACTGAGAATTAGGCTTCTTCAGAGAGATATTTCAGTCTGCCTCAAAACATTAACGAAATAGCTGAGATTAGGTTTATATGGTAATGTAAATGAATAAAAGTTTTATTGGCCAACATCTTTCTCATTCTCTTCTATTGCTTCAGAAAACTGTTCCAGTTGTTCTTCGGAGAGAAACTGAATTTTTATTGTTCTTGGAAGAATTACAGAAAGATGTCTCTGAGGAAGTCCTAAAGGTGAGCTACATAATGTGCCCTGCTTCTTGTTAGTTATGCAGAATGTCCAACATCATCAGGTTTTGGAATCAAAGTTAAAGCTTCCTGCTAAGTGGCTACCTGAGATGCTAACGTGTTATTAATCTACTAGGCAACTGAAAGAAACTGTAACTCAGATCCCTTTCTGAAGTTAAACCAATGTGCCTGCAAGTGATTTCTCTGCCTAGAAAGGAGGCTGTAGGCAGGCAAGGAACAAGCTTTTCTACATGGTCTTTCTAACACACTTCAGTCCTGATTGCGGCTGCTTGCCACAGTGTTATATCTATAGACATGCTTAGCAATTGTAAAGCTAAAACCTACTGCGAGCCAAAATAACCTGCAGTCAGCAATCACTTTTAAATGTATGACTATTTTCTTTTTCTTCCTCCTGAAATCTTAATTTTCCTCTCCTCTGCACCCTTTTGCCTTCTTCCTGGAAATTTTTGAGTGCTGTACTGTTACTACCGTAGGATTAAAAAAAAAGAAAGCGTGAACATAACTCAGTAGGAGCATGATTATTAGTGAAGATACAGTGACGTCGGTATGTTGCTAAGAGGTAGAACATGGTAGTGCTTCCGCCATCCAGTAGTAATTGCCTTTGAACTAAGGTAAGTTGCTTATGAGTACATGGCCCACATAGTTTAGTTGTGTATTAGAGGATTCTTTATATCAGTAACTGTAACTGCTCCTACCTTTATACAGTCCTAAAATTGCATTCAGCCCTTTGAAAGCAACCGCAATGCCGATGTGGCCCCTATAAAAATGAGTTTGACACCCCTGCTTTATATTTTGTTACATATTGAGGCATATCCACTCTTCTAGGAAGGATATTGGACAAGGTGAACCATTGTTAATGGATTTCGTAGGTAATATGATGTTTCCAAATTGCATTATCTTCTTGCTCTCAAGTTTCTCTTGCTTTTTAAATAATGTATTTTCAATGCAATCTGAAAGGCTTACCCTTTTATTAATTCTCTACCAGGAGCTGTTTGAAGCATTTGAGTGCACCCAGAACAAGCACATCACAGACAGGAAAAGAAGGGATGGCCATTCTCACAGATTCAGTTTGGATGTTGTTTTAGCTCTCCGGAAGCTTCTGCTGCGGGCTCCCCAGAGGGCAAGAGCCCTGCTGGAGTTCTTCCAGGAGGAACAAGGCACACACAGCTCCTCGCTCCAGCAGTACTGCTCTCTACAAAACATCTTCGTTGATTTTCTTCGGGACTCCTTGAAATCTCTGCAGAGGCTTCAGTGCAGTTCTGAGATTTCATCAGAACAAGATCGAAGAGAACTAGTAGATACAATTTATGCTGCTCTTAGTACACTGACTTTTGAGGTGGAGCACCAGGCAGATGAAGTACGACACCTGTTCAGGGAGCTCTTGGATGTGTGCTGGGCTGAGGGAAGCCTCCTGAGAGAGGAGAAGCTACTAAGCTGTATGCTGAGGAGACAGAGCCAGGGCCTGCTGAGCCTTTATAGCAGTGTTGTCATAGAAAGAACAAGAGAAAAATTTCTAGTGTCAAGATCGATACAAAAAGGTTTGTTTCGCTTTTTGCTTTGTTTTAATTTCTTGTTTAACAAAGTCGTTGAGGCATTTTAACAGGCAAGTTGTCAAGAAGTCGAGCAGTGTTCCTGCTAAGGTGCCTTAACAAGCCACAGAGTCTTGTAAAAGGTTATGCTAAAATGACTTAGAGCAAGGAACTGGCATAGTAACCCCAGGGTTCTCCCTACATTTCTGCAGTCTGTGCTTTCTTTTGTGAGCACTTCCTTTACCACCTCTTGTGCTCTATTTTAATCTGCTCAGCATTTTTCCTGATGAAGATCTTGCATGTAACTAGAAAGTTGACTCTTCATATGTAAATAAAATTTTTATTGGTTCAGCTGCAGCTCAGGGTCATCCGTGTTGGAGGATGTTCCATTTCAGGCCAATAACAGTTCAATGACCTCAGTAATCCCAAAACATTCAAAACTCTTAGTATTGGAAAATTTCTAGAAGTGGAAGGAGATGTGGAGTGGGCCAATATCCCAGCTGGAGAGAAGATGCGGTTTGATTACCTGCTCACTTTCCAGAGCCCAACTCTTGTTTTTGAACCGGCTATAACTTTGTAGCTTCTCTCTAGCTCCCTGTGACTGGTACATCTAGCTGAGGATCTCAGCTGGATTTTCCGGTGCTCTTGAAATTTGAAATTCCCGTGCCCTTGTCAGGAAAGTGTCAGGTGAGCGTGCAAGGATGGAAAAGCTAGAACGCCTGCCCTTCTTCTCTTGCCTCTCTACACTGAGGTGTAAGTCAGGGAGTAAGTCTCTGCTCCACTCATAGGAATTGCTGAAGAAAGTTCACGCTGGTGTGGTGTGGCAGACTCTGGCATTTCTGATAATAACTACAGTTAGTGCTTCCTTGTGGGGTGAGAGAAATGGAAATACAGATACCTTCACTCTCACTGGGAGTAGTTCAGTTCCTGCTTTGCACAGATCTGAGTAGTTGCTGCGCTGGCTATGTCTCTGCTAAGGCCCCATAAAGCAGCATAGTTTCTCAGAGCACAAGGAATTTATGAACATACAGATAAGATGTGTGTGACTAAAGAAAGAAAGGCAGTGTGACCTGAGCTAATGTAGCAACTTGTGTGCTGAACAGGCTCTTGGCATGCTAACAACTGTCCAGACAGTTTCCTCATTTCCTGTCTGACCTGTTTATTTTCTATCAAATTTGTCTGCTTGGCTTTCTTGTTACCCAGTAACAATATCTAGAGTCTTAAATGCTAACGTGTAACAGCTTATTAGTATATGAGGAAATGCCGAGTGTTTCTCAGTTTAAGTTAACAGCAATTATGCTTCTTTAAAAGATGCCCCTCTGTACTGGAAGGTAATCTTTTTGTGTTGTGTTTTAGGTTCATCTGATCAGCTGGATACAGAGCGAACTGTGATGAGTTTGTTCTCAGATCCCAAAGAGGCTTCTTCTTGGAAGAAAGCCTATTTCTACTGCTTGAACAGCAGCAAGCACTTTCTGGAACAGATTCTGGTATGGCCCTAAAAATCATTAAGAGGGAAACCCAATGGTGGCTAAAATCAACCCCTGTATTGAACATGTCTCGGTGGTACACAGAAGCATTTTGTATTCAAGTAGTATTTACTAGGGGTCATGACTTACAGGAACAAGGAGGTAACTGGTGATGACTCCTCTACTTTCAGCTGTGTGATGAACTCAAAACACTCAGTGAGATTTTTGGAAAAGCTCATCTGCATGCAGACTGAAGATTAAATCTTCATGATTTAAGTCCTGAGTCTACAAATATGTTAATAACAAATATGTTAATAACAAAAGGCGGGGCAAGGAAAACCTCCATTCTCTGTTGGACTTTGAGGGAAATATAGTTAACAAAGATGAGGAGAAAGCTGAGGTACTTAATACCTACTTTGCCTCAGTTTTTACCAGTAAGAAAGGTGGCCCCCAGGACAACTCATCTCTGGAGGTGGTTGACAGAGATAGGAAGCCAAATAGGCCCCTTGTATTCCAGGAGGAAATAGCTGGTGATTTACTGAGCCATCTGGATCCTCATAAGTCTATGGGACCAGATGGGATCCATCCTAGGGTGATGAGGGAGCTATCAGAAGAACTTGCCAAGCTGCTCTCCATCATCTTCCAACAGTCCTGGCTCACTGGGGAGGTCCCATATGATTGGAAATTGGCCAATGTTACCCCAGTCCACAAAAAGGGCTGCAAAGCTGACCCTGGTAACTACAGGCCTGTCAGCCTGACCTCGGTGCCTGGCAGGGTTATGGAGCAGATCATCCTGAATGGAATCACATAGCACCTTCAGGATGGACAAGGGATCAGACCCAGCCAGCATGGGTTTAGGAGGGGCAGGTCCTGTCTGACCAACCTGATCTCCTTTTATGATCAGGTGACTCACCTGGTGGATGAGGGGAAAGCTGTGGATGTGGTCTATCTGGACTTCAGCAAGGCCTTTGACACTGTCTCCCATAATATACTCCAGCAAAAGCTGGTAGCCCGTGGCTTGGACAAGTGCACTCTACGCTGGGTTAAGAACTGGCTAGAGGGCCGGGCCCAGAGAGTGCTGATGAATGGGGCTGCATCCAGCTGGCGGCCAGTCACTAGTGGTGTTCCCCAGGGGTCAGTGTTGGGTCCAGTCCTGTTTAACATCTTTATTGACGATTTAGATGAGGGGATTGAGACCATCATCAGCAAATTTGCTGGTGACACCAAATTGGGAGGGAGTGTCGACCTGCTGGAAGGCAGGAGGGCTCTGCAGAGGGATCTGGATAGACTGGAAAAATGGGCTGATTCCAATGGGATGAAGTTCAATAAGGCCAAGTGCCGGGTGCTGCACTTCGGTCACAACAGCCCCCTGCAGCGCTACAGGCTGGGCGCAGAGTGGCTGGAGAGCAGTCAGACAGAAAAGGACCTGGGGGTACTAATTGACAGGAAGCTCAACATGAGCCATCAGTGTGCCCAGGTGGCCAAGAAGGCAAATGGTATCCTGTCCTGTATCAAAAATAGCGTGGTCAGCAAGACAAGGGAAGTGATCCTTCCCCTGTACTCTGCATTGGGGAGGCCACACCTGGAGTATGGTGTTCAGTTCTGGGCCCCTCAGTTCAGGAAGGACATTGAAGTGCTGGAGCGGGTCCAGAGAAGAGCAACACGACTGGTGAAGGGACTTGAGCACAAGACCTATGGGGAGAGGCTGAGGGAGCTGGGGTTGTTTAGTCTAGAGAAGACGAGGCTCAGAGGTGACCTCATCACTCTCTATAACTACCTGAAGGGAAGTTATAGCCAGGTGGGGATTGGTCTCTTCTCCCAGGCAGTCAGCGATAGGACAAGGGGGCATGGGCTTAAACTCTGCCAGGGGAAATTTAGGCTGGATATTAGAAAGAAATTCTTTACAGAGAGAGCAGTCAGGCATTGGAATGGCCTGCCCAGGGAGGTGGTGGACTCGCTGTCCCTGGAGGTTTTTAAACTGAGATTGGACATGGCACTTAGTGCCATGATCTAGTAAACGGACTAGAGTTGGACCAAGGGTTGGACTCGATGATCTCTCAGGTCTTTTCCAACCCAGTCGATTCTGTGATTCTGTGATTCTGTTATACTCTTGATTTTGTTGGATGTGCCGCTTGATTTACCCCATGACCTTGAACTCATTGCTTTGGTTTTCTGATGCTGGTAGAGTTGGGGCAGTGAGGCTAGTTTGGATGGTAAAATTTATGTTTCTGAGAGCTTGAAGACCTGGTGAAAAATACTCTGTTATGAATTAAATTATTTGAATGTATTTACATAGCTAAAAGAAAAAGAATATGGGTAAGTGGTCACTGTTAAAATGTGAGCTTTTAAGGCTGAACATATTTCCACTTCGAAATAATGTGCTCATTCAAGTTTCTTACATAATCCCCTTGACAGAGGCATAATCAATAGAAAGAATGTAAAGGTAATGTAGTGAGGGGAGTGTGAGCTGGCTCTGTGGTAAGCATGTGAAATGATGTATTTTTCCTCATGACAGTTTTACTGAAGAGTAACCTGATGGCTTGGAAAATTTAAGTTTACGGGAATTGCAGATGCAGAACTTCACTATTTCAGTGAAGCTCATATTGAAGTGGCTACTGGCTTACATAAGCTGCCAGACTTTATGGATCTCTGCATTTTGGAAAAAAAAATACTTCTTCATTTTGTTTTCTAGATGACTGCATTAACTTTACTGAAAAGAGAAGATTATTCGAGCCTGAACAGCTTATTGAGGGGAGAATTCAACCCCCTTAGCCGCCTCTTGATATTGCTAGGATGGACTCATTGTCAAAGCTTAGAATCAGCAAAAACATTGCTATGGACACTTCACAAAACTCAGGTAAATCAGCAGAAAGCAAGTGGCAGTATCCCAGTCTGAGTCCAGATGATGCAATTTGTTTGCAAAAATAAAAATAAATGCACACAAGGAATTTCCAATCAGAATGTTCATCTTTCTCAAAATGGAATTTAAGAAGTGAAGATGTTACAGTTTTGTGTGGGTAACATTATTGGACACTTACTTTTCTTCTTACTCCTTAACTGTGAAGGGAGTATGATTGCCCAGGAGATTCTGAAAGTTTCTTTTGCATAAGCTCTTCGGCCTTTGCTGTTAACATAAGAGAGAGAAAGACAGCAAGGATTGTTGATGAGTTTTGAAAAGAGCTGAGGGACGTTAGATCAGTGTCACTTCATCCAGTGAGTCACCCCTGGCTAGTGACTAATTTTGGTCACAACTAACCTGAGTTCAGCAACTGGGTAGCTTGGAAGTTTTTGATACCCATTCTCAAAATGATAAATGACAAGAGCTGTGACTGAAAGATCCACCTTGTTTGTGGAGAGTCTTCATCTTTGAAGAAGAGAGAGGTTTTTAACTCTGAGGGTGTATTTGCAGTTCCCATGATGTCTACCTGCAGGCAGATTACTTCAGTGACAGAGGTGGGGAGACAGGGAGCCTTGTACTGCAGATTTAGGCTGGTATTGCCTTAAGGAAGTTACCATCTGTTGATAATAGACCAAAAATGTATTCACTAACATCTTCAAAGTGAAAGTCTTAGATCTGATTTTAGCAGGCAGCCATCTGTAGAAAAGCACATGGAAAAGGAGGTTAACTGTCTGCTACTCAGTATATCATCTGTTCTAGTACATGATTCGTTCTATAGGTTAGTGTCTTAGACTGTTAAAGAAGCATTAATTTGTATTTTGAAAGCTAACCTTGGAAAGGGATGTAGCCACATTTTCATGGTCTGTCAGTGTGTCAAGTGGAGGCTGGTTTTGTTGGTCCTTCTGAACAGCCCTTCCTTGCTGGCTTTGTGATAAAACTGGCAATTTTCTGTACTTGCGAGTTCCTATCTGGATAAAGAAGTCTTACGAACATCTTGTATGTGACACAGGCTTGGTTCTGCTGTCTGATTAGAGGATTTGTTGTAAAGGGATTATTTTATTTGTTTTTCCATTTAGGATCTGTGCAGTGATTCACTACTGAAAGATTTCTGTGATGGGTTGTGGGCGCAGGTGGAAGTCCTTGAATGGTGCATGCAGCAAAACAGGTAAAATGGTCGGAAAGACGTTTTCAGAACTGTCTTGCCAAATCTGTCTATTAGTTAATTTATGTATGGAAGTAGAAATGGTGTGGTTTTTTCTGTGAATCTTGGCTAATCATCTCCTAGTGACTGTGCATCACAAGCTCTCAAAATTACTTCATGGGCGTTAGTTATGCTATTTGTAGTAGTTTGGTTGAGTCAGAATTGGAGTGGGAGATATGTCTTTAAACATGGCTGAGATGCCTAAATCTGTTTGTGCCACTTCTTTGTTCTCTCTTGCAGTGTTACTATCCCAAGGACGATTCTTTTGCAACACTTGCACAGTCTAGATTGCCACACTGCAGTGTACTCTCTTCATCATCTCACTAATCTTCTGGCGCTGAATGAAGACGATGTTATTGAGCTTCTTCAAAAAGTTCCTGCTAGAGACCAACACATGCAGGGTAAATGTGTAAAGTCACGAAAACACAGAAAAACCCAATGCACTAAGTATGTGCTGCTCAGTATTTCTGCCAGGAAGAATCTGTTCTTTCGACCTGCTTCTGTAAATAGGGAAGATACTGCTTATCGGCTGTTTTCTGGAAATTATTTTAAAATCCTTTTGGGGGGAGTAAATTGTCTCCCAAGGAGGAGTTGGGAGATCTCTTTGATCTCACAAGGAAAAATCTCTAAAAGAGTTTTTTTAAAATGGTAACAAGACTTTGCACGTGCTCATAGTATATGCTACTCATTGTAAATTACATACTGTATAATACCCTTAGCTTGAAAAGTAAGTGTATGTTTTGAATTGCAGCCATCAGTGCACTTGAATTCAAAATCAAAGGGCAAAGCCAGGTGAAACTGACAATATCTCCTACTATAACACCTTCATTTTCGAAGGATACATTTTTTTTTTCCTTCTAATATTAAGTCTTACCAAATCTACTTTAATATTAAAATCAGTAAGGCCTACCTACAGGCTGTGGTTTCATCCCTTTTGCCTCATTTCTCTCATCTTCCCACATTACAGTTTGGTGCCTAAAATACCTGAGATTACTAAACGTGTTAGTTCACTTCGAAGTGACTCTCCTTGTACACTCTCCTGCTTGCAGCCTATGCCCAGGTTCAGCTGCTGCTATTTTAATGCTGTTTTCTGATAGGACCTCTTAATAACGATGCAGAAGCTCAGTCTTTCTGCATGTACTGGAATGTAAGAAGCTGCAATTTTCTGTGCCTTATTCCTTCTATGATTGGGAGTTTGTACATGCATAAATTCAGCCTGAGTTGTGTGGAGAGCTCTCAGTGATTAATCTTGAACAGATTTTCCAGGTTGTGTTGTTGGAAGCAGTTTTCTCTCCTTCCAGTATCATATTGTTAAGATTTTGATTTCCAGTCCTATTTTTACAGGTTTTTTTTTTTTTAATTATTCTGACAGTTGTCTTGAATAGTCTTAACAGATGTAATGGTTGAGATGCTGTATCGATCTCTGGTTTCAGTGTCCTGCTTTCTGAAATTAGTTGTTTTGCTGCTGCTGCTGTTTGGTTTTTTTTATAATCAGATCTTATGTTTTAATTCTTTTCTGATTACATTCTGTCATAACCTTTCACAACCAGGAAGAAGCAGTCTCATCATATCTTCTGGGAGCTGCATGACTGTAACAAAAGAACTCTAGCCATGGTTTCTGTTCTTTTTTCAGGTCACCTTAATTTGCGGAACTAATAAATGGAGGACAAGTCCTCCCTTTCTTTTCAGCCTAGTGATTTTTGTAAAATTCATGTAATTCTATAAACACAGTTTAACAGAATCTCATTTAAAATAGTCCATTTTCAAACTGAAAGCGAGGAGTGGAGTCATGAAGTTTTGATTTGTCTGACTTGGTATTGTTAACAAGCCTTTTTCTCCCCTCGCCCATGTACTTCCCCTTCTTTCTGACCACATCACAGCTGCAATAGTGGAACTGAGGTGGTGGCACTGGTTCACGGTTGTGTTCAGGCAGCCTTCAGATCAGTGTGTAACACCAGCTTTGATCAGTTACACTAACAAACGAAACAATAGGGAGGCATTTCCTCATGAGTTACAGAATTTAAGGCATAGCAAAAACAAGTGCTTATAGTTAAAGGGTAGTTCTTCCATGTTGGTACAAGGAAAAGGGTTGGTTTAGACACAGATATTGACACAGACTTGCTGCATCCAAGTCTTTCCACGTGGGAGGCAAAAGTGTATTAAATTTGCATTTGATTACCAGTGTCTATTTTGTAGTATCTACAGCTAGCTATTTCTCTTTTCAGAGGACTGTATTTGTTGGGCCTCTGGCTTCTCTTAAGACAGAGATATTGAGAACTTTTTGGGTGCCATATATTAGTGTAGAGTTGCTGGTGAATTACAGCATTTCTGTGGCCGTGTGGGTTCTGCAAAGGATTCATACTTGAAAGTTTCCTCAGTTTTGTTTGCTCTCTGCATTATGGTTTCCACCATTGTTGCTGTTTAGAATTGCAATGATAGGGGATACTTGGTTTCAAACTGTTTGTGCTCTTGGGGCTTTTGTCTTGGCTGCTCTGTAGTTTTCAGAAGAGTTCAGGCTAGTGCTTTTCTTTGAAGTCGTGCTCAAGGCTTGTGGAGGACAGTGCTGAAACACTTTCTAGGTAATGCTGTTCAGTCCCCGAGTCTGGACAAGGACATTATCAGTACGTCAAACCAGTGCTTTGTTGAAAAAAAAGCTTTGCTAATGCATCTCCTGTGTGACAGTGGGTGGAGGGACGATCCAGCCCTTGTATAAGAGTACAGGATAGTGGATGTTGTGAGTTTTTTTGTTTGTTTATTTATTTTAACCTTTGTACAGTAGTTGGATACTTCATCTAAAGCCAGCATAACAGAATATGTAATCCTATATTGTGTTCCTGATGAAGGAGGTGATGATGCAAATTTTACGTAATTTGCAGTTCTGATGTTCTGTTGTACTATGAAGGGACCATGTCTCTGACATGTGACACCTTATTTCTTAAAACAAACAAACAAAAAAACAAAAACAAAAAAAAAAATGCAAAAGTGGGAAGGAGCAGGTGCAGTACTTTTTAAAGTTGCCTTTATCATAAATGTGTGAAAGAAACAGTGGGACTGTACTTCTTTAATCAATTGCGGATTGAATATGATCTATATATACATAGAAGTGGTGGTACTTTATTCTCACTATGGTCACAGCCAGTCTACACTATCTCCTTACTTATCTACTGTGTGACAGAACACTAAATTCTAAGACACTGTAACAAGACAGGATCTGTCCCGCTGTTGTAAATGCAGCAGTGTAGCTTAACCACGTACTTCTAATGAGACTTATCGTGAGCAGATTTTAATCATTCTGTGCTGTAGCTGGGTCCTGTAACACAAATTCAAGGAAAAATTCTGTTTTGGAAGGGGATCCAGACCTGACTTTTCTGTGCCCATCTATTGTGGTTTGGTTTGTTTTCCAAATGTTGTGCCATAACAGTGAGGGATGGAGGTGACACGGGGGAAGAAAGGCTGGATAAATATTGCTGTGTGGGAACTGCAGGAGAAAACTAACTTGTTTTCTTGTCTACTTCTGATCCCCTTACCACCCTTATTTCCCTCCACAGCAGCAACACTCCCGAATACCTTGAGCCAGCAGCGCAATCTGGCACTCTTCCGAGCATTTTGCGCCATGAAGTACGCTATCTATGCTCTCTGTGTGAATTCACATAAGCATTCCAAGTGCAAAGATTGTGTACGCAGCCTTCTTGGTGATATCACTGAAGATGCAACTGTTGGCCAAACAGCAGGTGACTATCTTCCTTTCTGAAGTTCAATAGCTTGTGGTTCTCCATTTGTTGGTCTCTGAATTATTACTTAGTATTGGGATAATATTGTACCCTGTGTACATATGATGTTTCTATTTAGTGGGCTATGAATGCTTTGCAAACAAGTATAATGGCATTTCTTTGAGGTATTGTTACCTTTAGTAATAATAGATATGAATAAGCTACTTGCCTCTTCTAAAACATTTAAAGTTATTGTAGTAAAAATATAGTGCAAAAAGGTGATGTTAGATATAGGATGTTAGTTGCAGGGCTGCTTTTGTAAGAGGTTATTATTTCACAGAGCTAAAACTGATTTAATGGTTGAAATGGATGTAATCTGATTTTGCACATGATTACACAAGGTGATAATTGGCATTACTGAGAGGGAAGAGGCATGTTACCTTTTTAAATGTAAAATGTTGGACATATATGTACTTGATTTGTGGAGGAATGGTTGGTTCTTTGCCACTGGGACAGTTCCCTCTACTAGGATTTTCTTAAAGGGCAGTGATTGGAGGAAGTGACTCCTGGAAAATGTTGTAAATGTTATTTCTTTTTGTTCTTAAATACACAGATTGCTCTTCAGTATTTCTTCAGTACCTTGTGAAGTGTCAACAGTTCTTAAGGAGTATTCCTGCTCCTCTGCGCCTGGAGGTTTTGGAGAACATCTTCTCCTTGCTTTTTGTTTCCTACAGTGACCTCCATACAGAGCCTCTTCTACCTGAGGACTATGCAGAGGATGATGATCTTGACAAAAAGACTGCTACTGTGAGCACAGAAGGCAGTGCTAGTCGGCGGTCTTCTACCGCAGGAAGTCCACATCGCCTGATGGAGACCGAAAAGAAATTAGACAGGCATCTGCTGTCTGCTCAGACGGTTCACACACATAACCAAGATCTTTGTGACTCAGTGTTAGGTGGCAAAAGCTGTGAAACCTCTAGGCTGAGCTACCTGGATCTGAAACACTTCACCAATGGTGTTACTGGATTTTTAGTGGATGATGTGGCCATGGATGCCTTCCTCACACTGCTTCTCAACCATCTGGAAGAAATTCAGAGTTCTCTTCCGCGGGACTCCAGTAATGTGCTTCATGGAGAGCTGGAGCTTGTCGAGTGCTTGAATCTTTCTGCAAGCAGAGATGCCTTTGCAAGTCGTGTGTTACAGTTTTCCAAATACCTTTCTGAAGCTCACTGGCGATACAAGGTGGTGATGAGTAACAAAAATGCAGGTAGGCTCTATATGTGGCACTTTCCGATATATCGACACTGTTCTGTTACAGCTGTTCAGGCAATGGTTTCAAGACTAAATTCCCTAATCATCTTACTGAGGCGGCACATTTTGGCAGATATTAGGAGAGTGACATAGTTGGAGACCACCTGGTTCTTGCACCATTTTTCAACAGGAGTGATCTCTATTCTAATCAGAAAATTTGGGTTTTCTTTTTTCCCTCTCCTTTGTGGACAACCTGCTTCAGTTCATCTGTTTTTCTCCCAACACTTTATCACAAGTTGTGTTGACAGTGTAGTGATATGAAGAGACATGGTGGAGTGTCCAATGCAAGCCAGATAGACTCATCTCATTCATGGGTGGAGTGTTGATATAGCCTAGTCTGGAAACACGTTAGGAACAAGTATCAGAGGAAGTTGGATTATTCTGGGATGCAGACCACTCCTCAGCAGTAGTTATTAATAGAAAAACACACTCAGGAACCTATTTGCTACCCTTCTCCATATCTTACAACTTGCTAACCCTGCTCCTATGAGCATTCTGCTTGTATCATAGTGTGGCTTATAGTATATCTCAGCCCATGCAAAGTCCATGTCCGAAGAAAGACTGAGCAGTATGGACCTTAAATGTTCCAAGTTTCCAGACTTCTGTTCAGCTATTTCTCAGGTCTCCTGCTATGAAGGGGAAGATGTGGTGGGACTTATGTTTAAGTAGGCATCTGTCAGTGTTTATGTTGGACAGGCAGCAGCTTTCTGTGGGATTCTGTACTTTAGAGTCCTAACTTCTGATAAACAATGACAACTATTTGGGGAATATCTTTCAGGCAAAGGTGTCTGGCTTTTCTTGACACTGCTTATCTCTTGGATTTTATGTCCCAGGGGTTGGCACCCCCATTACTTGCTCACTTCCAGAATCATTGACTGAGCCAGGGTTCATACTACCCCACATTACTGAAGAACCCAGTTGTTTCAGCAAAACCTTAATGACAAATCAAACTTTAACTATTTTAATTCTTTTTTTTCTGTGTTTCTACCTGCTTATGTACTTGGACTATACCTATTTTTCTGTGTCGTTAGAGTAATTTAGGTTGGAAAAGACCCTTAGTGCTTCTCAGGGGTGTATAAGAGGTGTAGTACATTCCAAGCAATGTTGCATGTGAAAAACACAGTATTAGTTGAATTGCATCAAAATTATTATACTTCAAGGCACTGGTTTAAATTTACTGCAGAAGAGGTCTTAGCTGAGGTCAAGTGTGTTTCCTTTGAAGATTTGCCATCATAGCTCTACCTAGGTGTGCTGGTAGATTCTTTAAGGTAGACAGATAACTGTTTATGGCCTGTCCAGCTATGTGATAATGTTTTTGCTTGAATGTTTCACAGAACATCAGCTAGCAGCTTCCAGGAGATACTGCTCTCTAATCAGGTGCTCCAGCTTTAAGAAACGAAGCAGATCTCAAAGGTACAAGACAGGTGGGTTGAAAAAGTGACCTGGAGAAGACATCTCTAAAATGTGAATAATTTTGAAGAGCTCATAGCTGGATGCAATTAGATTTAATCAAGTAGGAGTAGAGAACTAGATTTATTTCCTTCTAGTTTTCTAACTGGTTTGAGGTGTCTTAGTCCAGTTCCGGGTGGGCTGAGGTAGTTTTTCAACCTCAACCTCACCTGCAAAACTAAAATGTAATTAATTTTAAATTCAGGTAAGAAAATACGGTCTTTCCTACATAGTGTGATTTGGAGCAGGGGAGAACTTTGCAACTACAGTACCAGTTCTTCCCTTTCTCCATGATATCTAGTGACTGGTATATTTTCATTCCTATCACAATAGTATGTAGGATGTGAATTTACAGGAATTTGTGGCTTAAATTGGCGACCTTAAGAGAAAGTTGGATTCCTCACCCTTTTTCTACTTAGCCTGTAAAAGGCATGTCTGGTTTTGGGTTGGGATGTTCCAAAATAAGAATCTTTAGGGTATCTGATGCGAGTTACTGATTGGCCACTCCAACATAATCTCTTACTTAGCATTTTCTTCAAATTGGCAATTTTTGCATTTATCGTAGACATCAGTGAGGAGCCATTTGTGAGATACTCTTGATGATCTATTGTGATTTCTTGATCTGTTATTTGCAGTAAGTGTAATTACCTTGTCTAGAAAAAGTGCGTTTAATGTGCTGGTTTTGATTTGTTTCCATTTTAGATGGGAAAGAGGGAACTTCCAGTCCATCATTAGAAAGTACAAGTAGCGAGCTAAGCACCAGCACCTCAGGTATTAAGCCACAAAAATAGTATGTCTTTGTCTTGTCAATGTACATGATGAGGTATTTGCTTGACTAGTTAATGTGAATTAGTGCTCTGTGCAGGACAGAATTAGAACTTTTCACTTCTCAGAAAAAGTCAGCCAAAAATGGGACCTCTAATTAGAATACCATATATCTCTTCTTCTGGAATAAGAAAATTAGATTTTTCTTGATTGTTTGTTTGTTTTTGTTTTTGTTTTGTTTTGTCTTGCAGGAAACAGTATGCAATAGAGTGATGTGCAAACCATTAAAAAAACAAATAGACTGATAGTCATGTAACTTAAAACATGCTTAGGCATGCTAAATTGATGTAATAGTTCCAATACTTAAGGCTTCTCCCTTTACCCATGTTGAACCAGTGCCTTGACATTGCGTCTGCTTTAGGTAGCCACTAAGCAATATTACATTTGAATGAGATCCAAACTGAAAGTTCTGACCGCACAGTGAAATATTATGAGAATTCTTCACAAGATGTTTATGTTGACCTCTTGACCCTAAAATTTCCTTGCAATTCTTCTCCTATATTTTTGTGTTAAATATGTGATGTACTGGTTTCTGATAGCTGGCTGTTCTCTGGTGAAATGTGTTTTCTGTATTAATATCCTAATTAATTCTGTTTTTTTGCAGAGGGAAGTACCAGTAATGTGTCTGGCTCAGGTGATTTCGCAAGCAGGGTGAGACCACATCAGCAAAACCCCCTCATTCCCATGATGCTTTCCCCACCTGAATCGCTCTTAGTTTCTTGTGTTTTGAGAGGAAACTTCATAGAAGCCCATCAGGTAAAAGAGTTACATGTGTTCTGTGCAATTAAAAATCTAATTTGGTAGCTGTGATAGCTGATGAAATTTCTGCTTCTACATCAGCAAGCATAGGGCTAGAGCATCTGCATTCCAAATGAAAGGGTCACTTCAGAAGTAGAAGCAAGTGAAAGGAGCAAAGATATTCCAAACCTGTTTTTTTTTCTTTTCCTTTGTTATATAACAATGTTTTCTCTGAACCTGGTTTCTCAAAGCATGAAAATGTTTGAGAGCTGGCCAAGTTTAGTGTTTTGGGTGAATGAAAAACACAAAGAGCTCATGTGAAGCATGAGCTTCTTTGGCAGGAGGAGGCAGCTTCTGAACTGCTTAGTTTAGTCAGTGAATCAAAACCATGACACTTGGCCACTTGTAAGCTTATCAGGAACGTGCAAAGGTATTCCTTACCCAAAGCAGATCCAGAGTGGTGATTACATTTATTTGAAGGAGTTATGTTTTGAGGCTAAATTCAGCTGCTAAAAACAGGCAGAAAGACTTGAAATCGATAGTCTGCACATCTGTATTTCTTTGCTTCCTCACAGCTGCACGTACCTTTCTTTATGTGGCTTTGGGGCTGATGCTCTGAAAAACCATCTTGAGGTACATCAGGGACTGAAACTTCTGCAAAAAGCTGTGACCTGGCTGAGTTTCAGATGGCGAAATGGGAGCACTTAATATAATCTAAACATTGCATTAGCAGCAGATTTCCATTCAACTCATTAGTTCTTTTTGACGTCAAGCACACCACTTCATCTTTTCCCTACTTATGGGGCCAAAAGAAGCATTTCAGTTTGCTTTTTTACTTTGAATTTCAGTATCACTGAGGGTAAAGAATTCAAGCTTGGTTTGTGTTCTGTTGTTGCTTTGATAATAGGAACTTGCATAGCTGTGCTTTTACCTACTCTGTGTTTAAATTTATTACTCAGCAAGGAATACCTTCTAGCATTTGTTTAAAATAGTTTACTTTGGAGGCCCAACTTGATTGATTTATCTTGTTACATAGTGTATTGAAATCATAAGTCATTCTGAAAGGTGTGGTTTATGAAAATTAGCCTTGCAGCAAATAAGCACTAAGCTTTATAAAAATAGTTGAAAATGTCTCTAAGGTCCTATTCTTTCAGGCACTTAAAACTCTCTGCATAAAAAACCCCACCGTTTCAGCCTGCTGTGTCTGTGGGGATGTTTTTCAGTTAAAGTATCTGTTTTATTTTATTCACTAATCTCCTCCCAAAACCTCCAAAACTGTTTGACTGTTAAACTTCTTTTGACGTGCTCTGTAATTACTTCTACTGTTATTTTTGAAAGGTGGCTTTGATGTTTAATCTGAATACCTCACCTTGCTATGGTGAATTGGTTTTCATGGAGCGCTACCAAGAGGCTGTAAGAGAAATGGCAGGAGTGGAGCACAACATTGAGAATCAAGCATCAGATGGCACTGGAGGCATCAGGAAATCTGTCAGTGGCCGTTCGACACTCCAAGCTATTGGGAATGCAGCAGCGGCTGGTAAGGACTGGGTTTTTTTTAGTTCTTCTCATAAAAGGTGAGGGAGAAGTTGAAAACAGGAGAAGGCAATTTGAATACTGTCATAACAAGTGCAACGAGTGTTCAGAAGAGTAAGTGCTTGTTCTTTGACTTAAAAGGAGACTAAGAATGCTGACAGTTGCTGTTGATGCCCAGTTAAGTTTTATCTATTCTGCAGTAATTGGTCCATGAAGCAGGTCACCTCATGAATTATTTTCCTAAAGGATTAGGGAATAATTACGTGTGACAGCATCTAAGATAAATATGCTGTTTAATCAGTGATTGTGTGTTTTGCTGACACTTGTAGGTATGGTATTTTATTCCATCTCGGATGTTACTGATAAGTTGCTTGCAACTTCTGGAAGTCTTGCCCCTACTCTCCAAGACAACTTCTGGATCAGCAACATCCAGCTGGAGCATACTGGTCCTCTGCGAGAAGTCCTGGAGGACCTCAGTCCTTCAGCAATGGTGACATTTGACTTGGCTTGTACTCAGTGCCGTCTTTGGAAGACATGCAAACAGCTCTTGGAAACAGCAGAAAGAAGACTGTACAACAGCCTTGAATCTCGGGGTAGGCTTTTGATTTTTGTGTTTATCAATATGGGCCTGGGAGCAGAAAATGGCTCTCTCTGCTGTGTTGTTTGTGCTAACACTTGCATCTTAATTAAACCTCATTCCTTACTTTCATGGTAATTTCTCCTTTTTCCATTCCTAACTTTTATTTTATCAATGACTTTTCTAGGCCACCGACCTGACTTTGTTTTACTGCACTCTGAAGGTGTAAAGGGTTTCCCAGCAGTTCTCCAGCAAATAAGTAAAATTCTCAACTATTCCTGCACATCACAAGGGCAATCCAAGCCAGGTAGGATGTTTTGCTGATAAGATTTTCAATTGAAATGTGTTTAAATCAAGCTCTTGCCTTGTGTCGCAATGGAAATTTTAACTTTCAATTCTTTAGCTTAGTATTTAAAACAAAAAACCAAAACCAAACAAACAACCCCACCCACCTAAAAAAAAAAAAAAAGGGAGGGGGACCCAGGTTCAACTCTGGATAAACTGAAACAACCTGCATTTGGCAAACTAGTTGTATTTGGAAAACTTTGGTTCTCTGGTCCTTTTTCTGTGCAAAATATTTCTGCCTTTATTATAGTCACTGTTTCTTTCTCTTCATTTGTAGAGATCTCAGATGAGAAAATAGGGAGTCATTTTCGATGCAGTATTGTAGACCTTCTGCAAGCTTGCTACCCTGCCTTGACTGAAGAAAGTATTACTAATGAAATTGTTTTATCACAAAATCTGGATCAAATCCTAAAAGCACTGACACACGTTGAACGTTCTGTGGGTGAGTTATTTTTGTGATCTTGAAGACTGACAAATGGATTTCAGTTTTTGGTGTGTCCAGACAAATATAAATCTAGTAGTAATGTTCTTTGACATATGAATAAATATATACTTTTTAAAATCATAAATGCAAAGAGTAAAATTTATCTGTAATTCTTATATTCTGAGCATTTGTTTTCAGAGCTGAAATTGTGAACTTAACAGAGAAGAGAGGAAAAAATATCGATGAGTACAACTGACCTTATTTGTCCTGTTTTTCTTCAGTCCTAACAATGAATTCTTTAAGTGTATTTTAACCTGACAACTTGTAGATAATTAGATGTATCCTTACTGTTGTGGGGTTTTGAGGTAAACTTATAAAACTATTGTAACATAATAATATCTTCCCATTTTCATAAGGCTATCATAGAATGTCTCATCCTTTTCTGAAAAAGTCTTCCACAGTTGCCTTTTCTCAGACCTCTCTTTGTTATATAGCACTGGGGTGTTTTCTTATGTTTTGTTTGGTCTTTTTACCTCCTCCATTCAGCAGATTTCTAAATGGCATGTAGATGTTTGTAAAATATTTAGAGATATTTGTATGTTTAATGAGCAAATATTTAGGAGAGCTTTAAGGGCTAAATGTTATGAAGCACAAGGACTGATCAACACTTGTGTTTTAGAATAAGCTTATGTGTTAATGACACAACTAGATACATTTTAGACCTGCTCTAATATATTTCTAACTTATCAGATGTGTGGTTACCAGTTTAGATGAACCATTGATTTATTTTGCTGTGAAAATTTCTCTTGCTTTCAATAAAATTGTAATGCCCAGACTGAGATTTGTAATTACAGAGAGGAAACTAGGCTAAAGCATTTCTCTCTTTTTCTCCCTCTCTTTTTTTTTAAAATTTCCTTTCTTTTCCCCCTCCCTCTTCCTTTTTAGCGTTTAATACTTAGTTGAATCTTGGATGTATGTCTGTTCTCTTAAACCAGACTCTAAAGGGAGCCTGCTTGTCACCTTGGTGGAGCAGGCCTCTCTCAAACCTGCGGAGCTGGAGAAGCACCTGGTTTGGAATCAAACACGACTCCTGCTGAGAACTCTTGACCAACATGCCCAAACCATGCCAGAGAGCAACACGCAGACAAACTTTGTGAAGGCCTTCTTTGACTACATCGCTGCACTGGCTGCTGTTGTGTTACGAAGCCTGAATGCAGAACTGGGTAAGGGGTTTCTGCTGCCAAGTGTGAGCCGAGGTGTAGATACCCACTCTGTGTAGTCTAGCCTGATTCTGAGAAGTAATTGTGCAACAATGGTTCCTTGCCAAACATGCCTACTACCTGTGCATAGCCAGATCTTTTGATTTCAACTGCTTTTAAAATTTGATTTCTTAACACCTAAGCCACCCACAGCTAAGATAAAAATAACTAATGGCACTAGGAAAATGAGAACAGAAATGTTAACTGCTGACCCAGATTCTGCACTTTATTTACACAAAACAATCTCTGACCTTCAAACGTTCTGATCACTGTCCTGTAAGGCAAGATTGATTTTTGCATCCAGTGGATCAGCATGCTGCACACTTTTCTGCTCCCTTAGAGGCAATCAGTGCCCTGCTGCTCTGCAAAGATAAGTAGAGACTGTGTAGAAGGCTGTGCAGAGGTAACCAGGAAAAATTTTTTCATCAAGTCAGCAGATGATGGTGAAAAGAAATGCACCATCAGCACATAAAGCTACCAGAAGAACAGAACAATTCACTGTGCTAGGAGAAAAAGCACTTGTCTGGTTTTTAATGTTGACACTAATTGAGCTGCACTGATGTAAAATACCACAGTACTGGTTTCAGATAATTCCTTCCCAAGAGGATAGGAAAAAAGGGCAAAGCTTTGCTTTCAGACATGCTGGTTCAGCTCAGGTCACTACCAACCATAACTTCTGTATGGACATGCTTCAGTCCTCATTGACTAACTGCCAAAGCCAAAAGAATGCACAGTATTTAATGGCTGAGCGAGTTTGGGGAAACGTTATTGTACTGGAAGATGAAAGGAGAAGGTAAACTTATCTGTTCAGAGTTACTCAACATAACTCAGTAGTGGACACAAAGGCTTTTCAGCAATACTGGCAAGGGATTCACTGGTTTTGTAAAAGTAGCTGTATATCTGTGAACTCCCTCTGCTTTTGCCAACTTTGACTTGAACAGAGCATGGGCTCACTAATTTACATCCAGAGACTCCTCAGAAACCAATACTGCACATTTTTAGTCTCTCACCACAAATACACATTTTGCTGGAAGTTTGAAGTAGTAGAGTTGCTAAACTGTTTGAACCTAGGTCTCGCTTAGAGGCTAAAGACTCCCCACTCCACTTGTTTTGGTAGTAGGTCCAGTAAAACATGAGCCAGTGGTGACAAGTTTGAGAAGCATATCATAATCAGAAATGCCCTGCAATTTAGTCTGGATTTGATCACACTAATGTGAATGTGGACCTCTGAATTTAGTCGAAGAAGTTTCAGACTCAAGCTCTTAAAATTTGTGTTCATAAAATTAGACTTGGATGGTGTATTTAGCTAATGTGTCTGTATTATAAAATGTGTTCTGATTTTTTTTTTTAAGATGTATCTGCAGAAGTGAAAGTGGCGAACCCTTTCATACTGTTACAGCAGAGTCCATCTCAGCTGCTCTCCCAGCTTGTGTTTGAGAGACAGGTTCATCCTGACAGGTTGGTGCTTTTCAGATTATAGACTTCTCTAGGTTATTTTGGTGTTGGTGACTTTGGACCTCAGTTAGGATTAAGTGATTTTCTGGCTACTTAGCACAGGTAGCACAGCCTGCTGTGTCCCACCAGCCGATCACTTAATGCTGCAGGGAGGAGCTTAGTCAGTGGTTTCTTTGGCAACCTGAGGATTTTTTTTATAGGAAAATCTGTGGCACTATATTTTTAACAATTACTGTATGTTGTGAAGAGAGAGTGCATTCATGTGGATTTTTTTAACTGAATGTGTGACAGTTCAGAGCAGTGGACTTGCAGCTTTGAAAGGTATTACTAATAAAATAGACCAGTAGAGCTTCTTAAGAATACAGCTGGGCATGGCTCTTGCCCTGGTCAGTAGGTAAACTGAATAATCTAAGGTACTTCCATCACAAGTTACTAAATTAGGCTGGCATGGAGAGTATCTGATTTGACAAAGTAGTTCTTAAAAAGATGAGCATTAGTGGTGAACCGTTTTAGTACATCACGTTTAGGTAAAAGTCAATGTTTGAGGACAAAGTTCCTTTTCTTTAAAGAAACGGCAGCATTAGCTCTGAGTTATCCGTGTCATGCTGTATACACCTTTCATACTGGGTAAACACAGGATATGTACTCTTCCCCTATATGTACCTGTGAAGAATATTAGGAGACTTATGTTCATAAAACATTTGGAAGATTTATGAAAATATGTGATTGTAAAGTACCGTTTATATATACTGGGTAAGCTGGTTCTGTTTTCAATCCTACAGGCTTTCTTCTCTCTTGGCTAAAGAAGAGTTGAACTTGAATGTGCAGCAAGTTATTGTTAACTGTTGCTGTGAACCCCTGTCTTTATGCAGTGCAAGGCAAAACTTCCAGGCAAAGTCTCTACTGACAAACATCAGCAGCTTAGCACACCAGTGTGCCTGCCACTGCCTGCCAGATGTTGAAATACCTATTCACAATTCTGCGGTGACCTCTGAGAACGTCTCCACTCAGGCTCCATCCTCTGTGAATGACTCAAGCCAGCACACACTCACTGCCTCCTCCCTGGACTTCCTAAAGTCTCAGTCGAAGCTCATGGCCACGGTGGCATGTCTAAGTGCATCCAATATACAGAAAGTTCCCAAATCGAGTCTATCTTGGATGGAATTTCGGGGCAAACGGGAGGTGCCTTTAGGTTTGGAACAGGTTTCCAAGGAGTGTGAGGCATTGTTGAAGGAGTTCCCAATATTGGAGCGATTTCTTCTTGCTATGTTTGAGCCACTTCAGAATCAGCAAGAGGAAGGTTGCAGTTTGGCTACTGTCTTCTCTGGCAAGACATACATATCTCTGGTTCTCCTAGGACTGCATTCCACCACAGCTGTTAAGGTATTAATGGAAGTCTTTGAACAAGCCCTTGCTGCAAAGGATTGGGACAGAGCTCTGAAGGTCTTGGATCTGTACAGTCAGGATGTGGAGGAGCTGGTAAATGTGAAGGATGCTGTGCTGAGCTGTGCAGCTGCTGAAGGTAAGAACAATTAAGTCAGGCTTTTTTCCCTTGATCTTTCTTTTTTCTTTATTTTAATGGAAAATACAGCCTGAGACAGGAGCTGGAAACTAAAGTAGTGGTCCTTGGGCAAATCCAAAGACAGAAACAGATCCCTTCTCTTCCTTCATCCTAAATTTGCTTTCTCTTTTGGTGTAGTTTCTGTTTTGCAAATGTGCAAATCCTGACCAATTTAGTGCAAGAGAACTGGAATGCATCTGCCGTGTTATTTCCATGTGAAGAGCTGAATACATCAGGAGACGTTAATCCTCATCCTGTTAATGCAACATCTCCTACAGCAGTGTCATTGTCATAGAGGGATGATGTATCTTGTAAAAGGAGGTGCCTTTTGGAGTCTAAAGATAATAAGTAGCCCATGCTAACTTCCTGAGAATCTGATGCTTGGGAAGAGTCTTACATAGATTTCTCAGCACTGTGAGGTTTCTTTTCGTGATGTGATCCAGTGAGGATGAAGATTTTTTTTTTTTTTTAATTTTTAATAGTCTGAATTACACAAACTGAACTTCAAACTAGTGGTTTCTTTCCTCCACAGATAAGGACGGTTGGCAATACTTGTTCCCAGTAAAAAATGCAACATTGAGAAGTAGGCTGGCCCTACGCTGTCTTGACAAATGGCCCCTCGATGCCTGTTTGGAAATCCTAGCTTATTGCATTTCTGATTTGGGCATAACTGATGAACTGAAAGCCAGTCTGCAGAGCAGGAAGAACGAACTTCAGGTTTATCAAAAGGTATAAAGTCATTCTTCAAGTAACCAGCAAGACAAAATGGGCAGCAGGGAGCAAATAAAATTGCCCTTTGAAAAAGTTTTAGCCCTTTGTTCTTTTTCAATCGTAATAGCGTTTCAAGTCTTTCCTCTAAAACAGTTAATGTGATTTCAGTGCTGTAGTATCCAATTAACATTCTGCTTCCATCCGTCATAACTTTCCAAAGCTTCTATTAGCATTCAGGACTGCCAGCATGATTAGACCTAAACATTGGTGTGAGGTTGCTTTTTTGCAAAGTATTTGTTTTTCCATTCTATACAAATGCTCGAGCCTCTGGAAGCTTTTTGTGGCAGTTCAATATAAGCTTGAGAGGTGTAGATGTACCTGGGTACAGTGTACAAACTAGTGGTTCAATAAGCATGTTTGTATTGCAGTCAGTTCTTCTGACTTCAGGATAGTGCAGATACCCAAGTTAAGTCAGAGTCACTGACCTGGAGTTCAGCACAGACTGAAACACCAAACAGAGCAAAAAGACGAGTCGTAAATCCCCGTCTGGTGGTGCTTCTGCTGACAGTTAGCTCATTTGTCTCTGTTAGTGCCAGCAATGTCTGCAACATACATGGACTTTTTCATCCATAATTATTGCCATTTAGACTTTTAAAAACCTTCCCTTATAACATGCTTTGTAGACTCATACCTCTGAGAAAATGCCACAGCTTTATTCGAGTCTCCTTTTTGACTTTTTTCTTTGTATGAAGCATCTCTTGATATGATCAGCTCAGCTGCTTTCTTAGACTTAACGGTTGTTGTAGATAAAGCTTTCAAGATTTGTGCTACCCTAATCTTAACTTTTTCAGATTTTGAATATGCAAAATGAACCATTGTGGAATGACTGGCAGGATCTGAAAAAAGCCTGCACTGATGACCCTCAGGCCGTCATGAATATTGTTCTGAAAGCGAAGGTTAGGCATAATCTTGTGTATTTTGGTGAATTAGAATGCATTAAACTTTGAATGGATAAATTTGTTGAAATAGCATCTTAAAACACCAATCAATGGAGATTACTTTGTTAGGAAGGATTGCTTTACTCAGTTCTGTGCTACAGAAACAAATACAGATCTGTATTTAATGTCAAGATTTACGTGTAGTTAATAATCCTTAAATTTAAGTTACAACTCTTACTCTGAGATACAACCTGTTATTTTCTCTTAGAATTTTGAAGATGTTAATAGCATGGCTTTTGGCATAATACGGGCTTGGTTATTATATAAGTACTAATACTGTAGATCTGTTTGGCTTTAAAAGTGTCTCTCTAAAAAGCCAACGTACTGACTGTGAAATGAGAAGGTATTCTGAATGCAGGCTGTGACTCTGACAAAATTGACTATCCCTTGTCAATGTAATTAATTACCTTTTGCATGTGGGAGAGTAGGCAAAGCTACAGAATTTCTTGAGAAGTTGATCAGAATTTTGGGAGAAACAGCTGTATCAGAGAGGGTAGAGTTTATTATTTGTCCTTTTTTTAAAAAAATTTTTACTCTTTTTTTCAATTCTTCAGGATTATGAGTTGTGTGAGGAATGGGGACACTTGTATCCTATCCCAAGAGAAGACTTGATCAATCTGCACCGTGAGCACCTTCTCCACTTATTGGAGACAGGAAACATGGAAAAAGCGTTGCAGGTAATAGTGAGATTCTTTCAGCCTTATGTCTTTAGGTCAGGTAATTTGAGAACTGGTTTCTTTGCCTTCTTCATGTGCATTTTCTTGGCCTTTAGGGTTCCTCCCTTAAGAGATGCTATTTGTTTAAATATGCTTTCAGGAGCTTCTCTCTCCCCTGTTCGCTTAAGTGAAAATCCAGCTTGTCAGTCTGGTTGCTGAACCTAATAGCATAAATGTCACTTATGTGGAAATACAAGGCGCTTTTATTTGAAAAATGATAATGAAGCATTTCTGTGGTACTCAAGCAGAAGAGCCAGAAGTGAAACTAAAACCAGGAATTGGTCAGTTGTGCTTCAGTGCTCAAATTAGTGAAGTGTGACTTCTTCTGGTTTTAATAATTACGGAGCTCTTGCAAATAACAGAGAGTGTAAAATATAGTGCAGGCTTTTTCAGACTACATAGCTTCAAAAATACTCTGGAAGCAAAGTGGAGAGACTTCTGATCAGTATGCCTTCTGTCACATTCCTTGCTTACTTTTTTGCTTATTTTAATTTAAAAAATATTTTTATTAATAAATGGAGCAAATGGGTGATGAGTAGTCTATAAATAGGTTATCTAAATCATGCTTATATATGTAAGACACCTATGCAAGTTAATTTGCTTCCTTGACCATTGTAGGACAATAATGTGTCATGGAGTGCCCATTACAAAGGCTGCTTTTTCAGGAATGTAGTAGGGATTCACTGTGTTTTGGTTTTGTGTAGCTTTTACAAAGAATTGAAGACCCTGGTATTTGCCTTGCCATCAGTGAACAGGCCCTTGACCAGCATCCAAACTTGGCAGCCTCTCACTTCTTAGCTGATTACCTCACAGCTCACTTCTATATGAATCTGACAACAGCACGCCGTAATGAAATCCAGGCACTCTACATGGGATCAAAAGTGAGTAAAACTGCTGTGCTGTGGGATTAGTAGCAATATATAGTTATGTAAGTAATTTTATATTATATATTATATAATATTATATAATATTATATTCTGACTTCAGGATAGTGCAGATACCCAAGTTAAGTCAGAGTCGCTGACCTGGAGTTCAGCACAGACTGAAACACCAGAGCAAAAAGACGAGTCATAAATCCCCGTCTGGTGGTGCTTCTGCTGACAGTTAGCTCATATATATTATATATTATATATTATATATTATATATTATATATTATATATTATATATTATATATTATATATTATATATTATATATAATATATTATATATTATATATTATATATTATATATTATATATTATATATATAAGGCCTGTAGATTTTACCAGAGCATTCTCACCATATCAGGTCTAAGATCCTGAGTCTCAGGATCCAAAGGAAAGTTAGAGGTGGATTAAAACTTCTCTTCTGCATCTTTGGAGTTCCTGTATTGTGAGGTGGTTGTAGCTCCCAATATGAACAGATCAATTTTGTGTTTGAGCTGTAGGAAGTGGAGGAATGCGCAGGCTAAAAGAGGATGTGGGTGGAATAAAATATAATTGTGGTGTTTATCAGGCCAGTTGCTATCTTTGTCCCAAGTGAAAAAGAAAACATCCTCAACTTGCTCTCCGTGTCAGTAACAACAGGTGTCCTACGTATGCCCACCTATGTGGTGGTCTTTGACACTTACATGGCCTATTTCTCCCAGATGCCTTACCAAGTTAGACAGTATCACTCCTCTTTTTGGATGGCCATTGCCTCCACAGAAATCACATAAGTTCTGTGTTCAGCCTGGGAATAGACACATTAACCAGTAGATTACCTTAGTCTAATGCATTGTATGAAAGGATTGGACTAGATGATATTTTGAGGTCCCTTCCAATCCCAAACACACTGTGATACTGTGATAAAATGCAGTGCTTTTGATAATACCTATTTTGTTGCAGGACTACAAATAGCAGCTTGCTCTAGTGTGTGTCACAACAGTATTTTGCTAGGCTTCCTGTTGCCTTACTTGTCCCTTTAGAAGATAGGATTGAATTTAGAAAGTGTCTGTATTAAGTATCCATCTTCAGAAGAACTGCTCATATTTTCTCCTCTCAATATTTCCTCAACTGATGGAAGGATAAGGATTGGGCTAATATTCTTTTTATAAGCTTATTTTAATAAGAGAATGTGCTCTACCCTGCTACAACACATATGTCATAGGGTCACAAAATGCTTTCTGCTCTTTGACTGCCTCTGAAATGAGGTAGTGTTTCATAGAATGGGAAAGTGGAATTTAAGTAATCTCTGCAAATCCACTCAGTAACTCTGTAACAGAAGTAGGAATAGGTCTGAGAAGTCCCACCTCCATTTGTTGGCCTCTACATGTTATTCCATTCTCTCCATAAGCTACTGTGCTAGTTTCTTGTCATTTAATCTCACAGAAACACAGACTTAAAGGTGTATAATTTTAACATACGTTTTTTCCTTTGTGGCTAGGTGCTGCTGACTCTGCCTGAGCTCTCCCGTGTTAACTACTACCACCTCTCCTCCAGGCCACTGCTCATGCTGGAACAGCTCCTCATGAATATGAAAGTGGACTGGGTAGCTGTCGCTGTGCAGACACTGCACCAACTCTTAGCTGTACAGGAAATTGGGTTTACTGTAGAAGACCTTGACAATTTGCTCTCCAAGTATGCAGGAAAAGCACTCAACTTCCCTTTTGCTTTAAAAGAAAAGAGATCAGGTGACTGTCCGTGAGAATGCTGTTTTTTCACTTGGGAATCGTTTCACCAATTGTGCCACGTTTTTAGATGTGTGCTCCAATCTACATGTAGCCTGGAACATGTTCTTAAAGTCTTTGCCTTTCTTGTAAATAAATGTTCTCAAGGATCAACAGGTTCAAAAGTTTCTCAGACTTTCCTCTGCTGCTCCTTTTTGGGGTCTCTGTTCTTGTGTGATATTCTTCAATTTTATTTCATTCCAGTTTAACACAAAGTCACTGACTAAAGTCACTGACAGTTCTAAAACCTGCAGCCAACTGTATCTTCCCCCAAATAGAATGGGAGTTTAATCTTCCATAGTCTTTCCTCCTACCAGAGCCTTGTTCCTTTTTTCATATAAACACTTAAAAACTGGTAGTTCTATTTAACATTCTCAGCACAGTTCTTATTTCTGGTTTACCAATCCCTTCTCATCCATGTTGTTTTTGCTTCTCCTGCATTTGGCTCTCTCAGGGTTTTAGAACTGGAGCAGCAGAGGGTGCTGCAGATCAAGTCCAGTGCTTTTGTTTGGCTGCATTAAAAGCGCATGGTGTGTGTACCTATCTGTATCTATTTATACCTACTATACCTATTCTTGCTTCATGCCAGTTTCCAGATGTTGGCTTCATTTCATGGTTTAAAGATGCAGTTCTTGATAACATAAAAGCCTCAGACTTACCTATATTTTCCTGCCAAAGGATCCACCCATAACTTTGCAAGGATGTTCCTTCCACTGTGATGTGAAGCATTTAATATTTGCTGTGAGCATTTTGTGTAGACTAATTGCTTTCGCATCTGATACTTACTCTCTGCTGTGTTACTTCTGTGCCCATCAGTAGTTCGTTGCTTTGATAAAGATCTGTTTCTCTGTGTTTTAGATAATAGGATTTTATATAGTTTTGCATGAATTGTTGTGGACTAATCTTCATGAAAACCTAGTAATTTGTAGTTACATAGCTAGTCCTGTTTTGTGCTGACATTCTTACATACTCCTGTGAATAGATTCTTCCAATCTTCATAAACACAAGGCAGATATATGGCCAGTATTGTTCTCTGATTTTTATTTTATTCCCTTTTTCCTAGGTTCCCTGGCACGTATCCAAGAAAGTCTCAATCAGGTACTGGATTGTGAAGCACTGTCTAAATCGGGATCATCAGAATTATCTCCTGTCAGCTTTACTGGTAATGTTAAGACGTTGGTGCCATTTTCTTTCAACCTATTCTTATTTGGTTTATACCTTGTGTATGCGTGTCCCATCACTTAATAGTAACTTGAGTTGCATTTAATGCAGGTTAGTAGGTCTCGACTATTGGATGCTTTGGGCCCGATTAAAAGAAAACTTAAAGGGGGACAAATGTATGGCTTTGTTTTGATTTTTGGTAGGTATCTACAAAACGTCTGAAAAATCAGAACAAAACCTTTCCAGACCCTACATAAAAAAACCAAGCCTGAACATACTGCAGGAAACAGGACAGGAAAAAATGATCTCTCTGCCACAGCTAGGTCGCTAGGGGATTGATGGTGCTGCAGGTTAATCCTTCTGTGTCTTATTTCTGTACTCTCTCTCTGGGTATATAGGCAGAGCTTGTCTGGAAGCCCATCACTGTGGTACTTCTCCCTGTCTTCTTATTTTTTACTTTTTTTCTTTTGGACCTTAACTTTGGTTTTACAGTAGGGATCTCATTTGTCTTTTATTTTTTTGGTCATTCTTTTGGTTCTTGAATTTATTTTTTTTCTAGGATCACCGCTGTGACCCAAAGGAAATAACAAACAACCTTGTGTTGTCTGAGAGGCTCCACTCACAGTCCTCAAACAGAAATAAATAGAAACAAAATAATTTAAGTCAAAAAAACTGAAGAATATTTGTGGGTTAAAAACAACCACAAATTCTTCAATAGGCTCCATTCAGCCTCTAATGCAAGAGATGGACCTTACGGAAGATATATTGTGAGTGAGGCACATTCTGTGCTCTCAGGGCATGACTATCAAAAGATATACTCACACCTCAGCAAATGATGGCCCTGCACTAGAACTGTGCAGTGTTACCCAGATCTACACTTTAGGGTGTCCAAACTGTTCTCTGGTTCTGTATCCTGAACTGAAGACTCTCTGTGTTCTGCCTACATGCAGTGACAGCAGCATCTTGGTTTTGGCTGTGTAGCTCTTCAGTTTTTCTTATAATGGTCAGATTAATATCTGTATGTTGTTACAAAACTTGAATGCATTGGCCTCTAATGGTCCTTGGCAATCCGGTATCTACTTGGATAAGAATGAGTTAGCTTTATTGGAATGGAGATTTTTTTTTAAAATTTTTTAATTTAGTATTCATGTACACAGAAGGTAACTTGCAGGGCTGCAATGACATGTTGAACTTTTTAATTAGCCTGTAGTGTAATTGGCTCACATCATATAAACTAAAAGCCTATCTGGTACTGTAAATTTGATTCAATGTGTGTTTCATTGACATGCTCAAAGATCCTGAAGGCCAAAGAATTAATCTGCTGCCTCTTTGAACTGATTTCCACACAGTAGATTGTAAAGGGGACTAGAACAGGGAGGGGTGTGCTGTTACTAGCCATACCACACATTTCCTGAGATAAGAAAGAAAAGTCTCAATCTTCAGGAATGTCAACGCTAGGTATCCTTAAGATTATGCTTTATGGTATACCAGAGTATTTTTTTTTTCTTCCTCTAAATTTGTGCTTATGATACACGAACAGATGTTGACTAGTTGTCTTGTACATCTCTAATTGTTATGATAAAGGTCTATTAATAATTATGTACTCTTGCTTACCATTACTGAAGTACTATAAGATTACAGTCTTACAATTTTAGCTTGAAGTATATATATATATATATGTATTCCTTACACAATGTTATTCTACCATACCTCGTTGAAAGATAATCGTAGTTGTCTTGTGAGCCAGACAGTCTGTAGTGTTTTCTGGTATTCAAGACTCCATTGGACAGCTGAAATTCCATTCTATGTTTTTATTGGCCTGGTTCTTCTTAAGGTGTCAACATATCTGCAAGTCCCAGAGACAGAAGTCTGCAGCAGAATTTGTTTCCTCAGCAATTTGTGCCTCCTGAGAAGCCACCACCAAAGCAGCAATGGATACCTGATGACACTGAAACGCTATGTATGGTTTGCAAAACTGAACGCTTTACTATGGTAAGGAGGAAAAACGAAGTACAGACGTTCCTAGAACTGTGACCTTAATATGAACACTTGCTCAGTCGGTTTCGTAAGAGACACTAGCTACTTTAGCAAGTTTGTCTGCATCAGTGTAGGCTTGACAAGATTGCCAGTCCTTTGACATTTAACCATTAGTTTCTATTTAGTGTAGTTAAGGAGACTGGCAACAGCTCCTTGCAGAGTCCTGTGAAGTGATAGAACCTAAAGAGGAAATCTGGTCATCAGAGAGGAGACAACTATGAGATCTCAAAAATATGTAATAATAGCAGTATTAATATTTCAAAAGGCTGTCTACTTGACTGCACTGGCAAGAAATAACATGAGCATCATGTAGTTCAGATTACCAATACAGAAAACATGATTTTTGCTGTTAGTTACACTTCTCTGAAACCTGTTGTTTCGTAGAGTACTTGAGCAACTGCATTGGTGCTTTAAGGGAGAAGATTAATTTTGAGTTTTGCAGGTGTGCTGGCAGTCTATCTTCTGTTGCTTAGAAACTGTAGTGGTTTTTTGAAGTATCTGTTGCTTTTGAATTTGCAGATCATTAAGATGGTGTCAGAAAGACAGTCTAACAGCTTCTCACTTTTCCAAGAGATGATCTAATTAGCTCTGTGATCAAAATGGGAGACAATTTAAATAGTGGAAAGGCCAAGGCTGCAGCAACCATGGTTTATCTACCTGCCTCTTGGTTTTGTTTTGTTTGGTTTTGTTTTTCTTTACCATGCCCTATCCCGAAGGGAACGATGACAGTGAGAATCAATCATTGTATAGTTCTGCAAAGCCTTATCATGCACAGATTTCCTCTCTTCAAATGGAGCAAGTTCAGTCATGAGTAGAGGCAGATATAGGAGGCGATTTTAGTAAATTCTTTCTGTTGCTCATCTGTGACCTCTTTTGCTTAGTTTAACAGGCGCCATCACTGCAGGCGCTGTGGCAGGCTGGTGTGCAGCTCTTGCTCCACCAAGAAAATGGCAGTAGAAGCTTGCAGAGAAAATCTGTCTCGGGTATGTGATCAGTGCTATAGCTACTACAACAGAGACCATGTGCCTGGCTTGGTACAAGACAGAAGCACGTAAGTCCTTCCATTGTAGTTCTTCTCAGTTTCATGTACACAGCAGAGTACATGGATGAAATGAGAAAGAAATAAGCTTTTGGGTTTGTCTGGATAATAAAATCGGCTTTTTTTGCTTCAGCTGTTGGAATTTTCAGGTTTAATAGATGTGGGGATGTTCATTATGCCTCAGTTTACTTCTCATATTAGAAACAAAACTGGAGAGCGAGGCAACAAAGTCTTGTAGTCTTTAAGCATCAATTGATCATCAAACTTAAGAATTGACTGCTTTGATGCAAAATGTAATCAGCACAAACCACTACAGTGTGACAGAGTTTCTTGCAGTTTACTCTGCTCCTAGGTTAACGTCACATGTTGACTGGCTCTGCTGAACATATCAGTGTTCTAATGTTATTCCATAATCCCTTGATTACAACTTCCTGAACACTTGGGGATTTAAAAGCAAATTCATGATTAGATAGGTTTTGAAATTGGCCTGATAAAAGGGACAGCTGCCATGACAGATTTTCATGATGTCATTGCTTTAAGCTGAGAATTGGACTGAAATTTGTTATGTGTATGTTAGGCAAGCAGGTGAAAAGTGCAGCTGAAAAGAGTGGGTTTTGCTCTCCGTGACCCTGTCGAGCCTGCTGATAGCAGTGTCAGCTGTGGCAGTATCAACAGGCTCGACAGGGTCACGGAGAGCAAAGCTCACTCTCTTCAGCTGCACTTGCAGCTGCATTTCCTGTTTTCCTAGCAAGCCTGTAGATAGCACTATCTGCTGTGGCAGGGAAAAAGGAATACTGTGCAGATCTGAAAAGGAACCTCTGCAAAAACAAGCAGTCACCTCTAGCTGAACCAGTTTGCGTCAGAAGAGTTGCCAGATTAGGCCAGCAGAACCTAGCAGTGAGCTTGAATGACACTTGTCACATTTTAATTGCTTAAGTGTCTGGTGGGGTTTTTTTGTTGATTTTGATGATGTCGGTTTTGTTTGTTTGGTTTGGTTTTTTTTATACTTGCCCTATTTGTGTGTCAAAACCAAATGAATCTTAATTACAGAGACCTGGATACCTAAAACTTGTTTTTAGCTCTGATGTATTCTGATACTGGGCAGTTCTTGTTCTCAGCATCTGCTTTTGTATGATGTGTGCAACAATACTACTCCTAGAGAAAGTTATAAGAACTAATTATGTAGCGTAGTTGAAATACAACAATGCAGAGGCAAGGTCTTAGATTTCCAGACAGTTTTTGTGTAGGGCCAGGGCAACGGGTGAGAGAGAGAAGGGAGGGGAGATGTTAGATTTTTACAAGACGGTGTTCTGAAAAGGTTAGCCATATTGATCTCTCTTTTAAAACAATGTTTTCCCTGCTCTACTTGCATAGGCATGATGTTTCTTTCTGTCATTTTATTACAGCAGAAAAGAAGTTCAGGACCAAGTGGAAGGTAAGGAATGGGGTAATGTTCAACTTTGATTTTTATTTATATATATATATTTTTAAAGTGCCTGATTAGCAGCAGAGTTAGAGATAGGAACCTGATACATCTGGTTGAAGTGGAATGATGATCAAAACTTCGGTTACAAAATATCATGGATAGTTTTTGCATGTGCAGGCTGAAATTGAACATTCCAGACTTCGGTGAATGGAAGCTGAGATTTAGGAGAGATGTCTGAGCCAATATTGAATGTACTGGATGGAGATTAAAGGAAGGAACTGAAAAATAACACTTGGAGAATGCACTTTGCACAGTGAGAGGCTGTGGTATGATTAGGAATTAATTAGCCCGCTGCAGAGCTGCGCTGAGTGTAGTGATCCTCTTTTTTCAAACCATGATAGTAAAACTCTGAGTAGCACTGCAGTGTGCTGGGCTGTTTGATACCCTGTGCTGGGGGGGTAGCACAGGATGAGGCCCCTCTCATGGGTCTCATTGTGTCTTGAGTTCCCTGTCTTTTTCTGGTTGTGTTACTAGTAATTTCGGTGCCTCAATTTACACATCTAATATCATAACACTTCAGGAATAATAACAAGATTTAGTTGATGGGTTTTTTTCTCTGCCATTTTTCCTCAGAAGGCATTTACTGTTTGTTGCTTAGTTTGGCGATTCTGCAAAATTTTCCTACACTGATGTGGAATTCCAGCAGACCAAAACATAGTTATTTGAAGTGTTTATAGCAGTAATGTGAAACATGGTGCAAAATTTGCCCTTCTGTTTTTGTTTTTTGTTTGCTTTACTGCTACATTTGTTCCAAGACTGAAACAGCTGAAAGGCAGTTTCTGAGCTGCTGCTTCTGATTAGATCTTTCACTTTGCCTGCTACACACCACTGAGCACATAAGATTCATTCAGCAGGAGTGAATAAGAACAGTATAGAAATCCTCAGATTTAAGAGGGAAAGTGTTTTATTCTGCTTTACTAACTTATCTGGTGAGACTGTGAAGAAGGCTTATCAAATGTCTTCAAGCCTGGTTTATTGTAATTATTCCAGTTCCCAGTTCAATTTAGAAATAGTGTTTTTCTTTTTTTTTTTTTTTATTCACCCGACAGTTTTAGTTTTACTCAATAATCTTAACAGTCCTTCAGTGAAATGTAGAACAGTGAATTTTGAGACTTTTTTTTTTTAAGTTTTTCTAGGGAGAAGAGGAAGTTGATCAGGGGAAAGAGTAGAAAATTAGCATTATTCTCAGTCTTTTAGCATTGTGAGATTGGCCATTGTTTTTATGCCAGCAACCACAATCGCAAACTTAAACATCAGAGGAATCCGGAGGAAAGAAAGACTTTTCACAGAAATGAAATTTCTTTAATAATTTGATCAAAACTCCAATTTTCTGCAGTATTATTTTATATGAAAACTTAACGTAGAGAGTTAACTCATTTTCTGTTTTGTCTTGAAGCTGCTGGGCTGTATGTTCCGATAGCTTGTATTCTAAAAACAAGACGAACACAGGCAGTTCAGTCAGTTTACCCTTTCTTTTACAACTGGCTCTTCAGTTACCTTTTTAGCTGTAACCCACAGGTCTTGTATTTCCACATGCCTCTTGCCCAGAAATATTTAATAATTTGCCTGAGGGAAGGCTAAAGTGGGGACATTGCTGTACTTGGTGTCCAGTAGGGTAAGAGTTGGATAATCATTTGAAGACGTGTTACTGGAGCCAGTTTTTGGTGACAGCTTGTTGGTAGCAGTGAGAGCAAGTTTAAGTCCAATTTAGCAGCCTGCTGAGGAATGGAAATCCTTCTGTAATCTGTGTGCTGGATGTGTGATACTGTCAGGAAATGGCACAATGAGAGGATTACAGATGACACTTCTATGAGAGCATAGGAATCCTCTGCATTATGTGTCCTTAGACGGCTTTGTTGCTGCTTGTATAATTATTCTGCCTGCTGTTTTCTTTTTGGCTGCAGAATCTTCTAATAATGAGTATTCCACAGTGGTGCGAATGCCCAAGGCAACGGAGCTTGAATGGATTTTTTCCCTGAATGAAGAGGAGAATGAAATTGTACGCAGTGAATTTTATTATGAACAGGTGAGGCCTGGGGAAATATACTCCAATATAACTAGTTCCCTGGAGAACTATCTCAATACCCATGTTTGTCTGTTTTTCCTCAAATTGTCAGGCTCCTAGCTCTTCCTTGTGTATTGCCATCCTCAGCCTGCACAGCGATAGCATCGCGTGTGGCCACCAGCTGATAGAACACTGCTGTAAGTTGTCCCAAGGGCTCACTAATCCTGAGGTGGATGCTGGTCTCCTTATGGACATCATGAAACAATTGCTCTTCAGTGCCAAAATGATGTTTGTAAAAGCTGGAAGGAGCCAGGATCTAGCTCTCTGTGACAGGTGATTTATCACATGTTCACTAGGATGTATTGAGGTTTTGTGGAGACCATCAACCTTTTTGACTGGGAAGTGGAGGGAGGGAAGCTTGTTTTGTGATTGTACTGTGGACATTTTAAACAAGAAGAGAAGTTCATAATGTAAGAGTTCAAATAGTAAAATTTCAAATAAAATGACTAATAATTGCTGAGAAAATTTTCAGAGTAGGGAGAAATAATTCACAAAGACTGGGGTAAATATTTTACTTATGATATTTTGTATCTGCTTTCAGTATGTATTTCACTATAGGTGTTCAAACCTGCACTTTAAGAAAGTGCCATTTTACACTTTCCTCAAGTTTTGTCCTACAGAGCTTGATGTAGCAGATGTAATATATAAATTTCACATGTATTATTTTGATTTGGTAACATATAGCTGGTGTCTGCAGTCAGTGGCTGCCAGCATTCCACTGAATGTGGAAAACAAAACAAAACAATAAAAAATAGTCCGAATAGGATAGCATGATGGATAGAGAAACTAGGTGATTAGGGATGACTGTTCTAAGAGTTGTCTTCCAAATAAGGTTCTTTAAGTGTACAATAGTAGTGGAAGTGTATGTATTTGTTTAACCTCTTTGTTTTCCCCTAGCTACATCAGCAAAGTGGATGTGTTGAATATTTTGGTTGCTGCTGCCTACCGTCCAATACCATCTTTGGATCAGATTCTTCTTCCTGCAGCAGTAACAAGATTAAGAAATCGGCTTCTAGAAGCAGAGTACTATCAACTAGCCATAGAGGTAATGACAGTGAAGGGATGTCAGTGCTAGTAATGCTTCTGTAGTTGTTTTTTTTAAGGGAAACATAGGGGCCTTGTTTCCTGGTGCAATTAAAATTGGGATGGACTAACTGCAAGAAATTCATTTAAATGGAGGAACCTTGCATGTGGTAGAAAGACTGAGACATCCTTTGTGGCAGGACTTATTTGGAAGCCTGTATGTTTGATTTTATTTGTCTACAATTCCACAGCAGACATTAGTAAGGCACCTTTCCCAAGTGTTTACTTGGAAATCAGCAGTGGTGGCAAATCTATCTGTCAGAGCTCATCTGGTGGGGTTTATAATTTTCTGTCTTCCTCTTGCTGCCGGGATTTCATAAGCTTCTGTTTTATGGCATTGCGGTTTGTTAAGAACAGGATTATGACACTAAAAACAGGATTGGGATTTTTAAGAGGTAATAACCAGCAGGAATAGATGACCTATTTGAATAAAAATGATTCATGTTTAAAGGGAGCTGGTCATCTGAAGAAAATAAGGAATAAAATTGATCAGCAAAATTATGTGAAATAAATAATTTCCTGGAGATTTGTGAAGCGTCTTCAGTTGCTTTTTTTAAAACCGCAAACCTGATGAATTCTGCTGTTTAAAAATCAGCTGCTTTAGAAAAGCGGATGTGAAAATGTCCTGAGTTTTAGAACTGCTGAACTGAAATTTCCCAGATAAATAGTTGCTTAAACTTGCACAGTAAATGATACTTCCACATTTGAAGATTATGGGTGTTTTGGTAGTTGGCATTTTGTGCCAGTAATACTAACATAATCAATATGGGGGGGGTTGTGTTTTGATTTAATGCAAAATGTACTCTAGGAAGTGAAAGATCACAATCACAGACTGTGTGACAAGCCAGTTTTCCCGTTTTCTGTACTGGGACTGTTGCAATATTAACAAACAATTTTTAATTTAGATTTCTACAAAATCTGGGTTGGATCCTGGTGGAGCGTGGCATGCCTGGGGCATGGCTTGCCTTAAAGCTGGAAATTTAAGTTCAGCAAGAGAGAAGTTTAACCGATGCTTAAAGCCACCTGTGGATCTGAACCAGCTGAACCATGGTTCAAGGCTGGTCCAGGATGTGATACAGTACCTGGAGTCCACAGTGAAGCCCATGCTCATTGCGGTAAGAGGCTTCTTTCTGCTCTGAATGGCTATAGCAAAGCCAAGTATTGATGTTTCAGTATACATCTTATAGCAATGCATGTTACAATATCAGACATTAGTTTTTTTCTTCCTTTTGTCATGATTGCGTATTGCAAACTGAATATTGTTAAGAAATTCATTAGCTGTTTCAGTACAGCTGAGAGCCAGATCATAGGATTTTATAGAATTTGGGGCATACTTAGTGGAGGGGAAAGAAGCTGTACTGGTTAACATGTTATTACTACAGTCTGAGGAAACTAAACTAGACCCCAACAATATGTTATGATGCTGTGGTGACACCATTTTTCTACTGAAACTGATAACTTTTCAGGAATTTAAGGGAGAATTTACAAATGCTCTTCCACTCTTCTTTTGTTGTCAAAAAGCTTTATTATGTGATTTGAGATTAGCTCTGGAAGTTCTGATAAGATACTGAAAGAAGACTTCTAGTACTAAGTAACTGCAGAATCATAATGATGAAAGACCTCTTAGTATATGTTTAGGAGAATAAAAAAGCCTGTTTGGACTAGGTTATTGAAGTAGCTGTTAACAATGGTATTGTGTTTAAATAAATAAGCCTACTGTCTGTCCCTGGAAACAGCCTTGCTAGTTATAGCAGTGTTCACCACCTGTGCTGATAGCAGGGTTCCAATCTAGTGTTTATAAAAAGCATTACTGGATTCTCATCCCTGTAAAGCTGTACCTGTTTTAAAAACAACAGTTACAGAAATGCTTCAGGGCTGAGTGACCAGATCTAACAAAAAAAAGTTTTCTTCTTCCCCATCACCTATGATTGATTCTTTGTTTTGACGGCAGGATGATGATTACTTTGCCACATTGAGGGAACTTGAAGCAACACTGAGAACAAGAAGTCTGTCTCTGGAGATGATGTGCGAGGGGAAGATTCAACACAACAGCTACTATCAGGAGTGCTTGTTCTACTTACATACTTATGGCACTAATCTGGCAATAATAAGCTTTTACATGAGGCATGACTGTATGAGAGAAGCACTGCTTCACTTGTTAAATAAGGTGAGTAATCTAATTTGCCATCACCTAAATTGGAATTGGAAAAGTAGCTAAGCGGACTTCAAGGCCAGTCTAAGGTGGTAATGAGCATCATGCAGCATTCTGCGTGTTTTCCTGCACAGGAGTTTTCTGAGGTCCTAAATGTTGTTGTATGAACTGTCCAGTGACTGACAAGATTTCAGCAACATGAAAAAATAACTTAGATCTTTACATGTTCTATTTAATCTTTCTTCCCCATTGTGTTGAAACAGTGACTTCTAGAAAGTAGGAAGTGTTTTATTTTTTTTTGGTAGAGGTCCTGCATCAACACTACTTTGTCTTTTTTTCTACCAAGCTGAAATCCTAGGACTGTAGTCATACAGTTCAGAAGAGAGAATGAAAATTTTGAATTCCAACATGCTGGTAACACCAGACACTTTATCCCAGCGGCTCTGTCTCTTGTTTGAGTAAGACACACGTGTTTGCACTTCTGTAACCATTAAGCATATAAGGGAGTACAGGATCATGTCCCAGAGGACAGAAATTTAGGGAAGCCAAAACGTGGTTTCCAGTTCTTCTTTAGGAGAACTGTATAATATAGGAGGGCTTAAGAACGTCTGGAGAAAACAGTTCTTTTGGTGCTAAATTACAATTAAACCTAGAAATTATTCCAACAAGGTTCTCACTGATTCATTAAGGGTGCTTCTTAAGAGATGTGGAGGAGATGTGAAGCCATTACATCTCACCAGCTTGAAAGCTTATAAGTGTGGGGGGTTTTATTTTTTTTTTTTTTTTTTTAAGTTTCTGTGCTTGTGTTTGATTTACTGATTATTTTTATTATTATTTGAAGTAATTCTTATTGAGAATATACAGCTTGAAACATCGAATTCCACTGTCTTCAGCCTTTATTAATCAAAATTTGACTTATCAGCTCTGCTTTCTCATTGTATCAATAATTTTAAGCTCATATACTCTTCTGCATATTAAAGGACACATTTGAAAAGCAAATTTATATTAGTTTAAGTTTGCCTGTAAAGAAAAGTTGCATATTTTTGCAATGTTAGTGAAATAATTTCACTGGTAAAGTACAGACTTTGAAAATAGTCTAGATAAACAATTTGATGTGGAAGTTTTGGACAAGGAGGTTGGCAGCGATCATGCAAACTAGAGAGAAAGGTTTGTTACATTAAAGCTGTAAGGTACTGGGCTTTTGATGAAACATTTTGCAGTTGGTTGTTTGGAAACATTTTATGTGTACAGGCTTCGTAGCTTGTAACTTATTCTGAGATTAAAAAGGATAGATTCCATATCATATCTTTAAAACATTTATGCAGGCCATGTTTTTCCACATGCTCCTTCCCCTAGTAATGTTAATATGTGAGGCTGCATTTGCAAGACCACAGTCAGGAGGTCAAGTGAAGGAAATATCCCCCTCACCTCACTACTTGTGAGGTTTCATCTGAACTACTGTGCCCAGTTTGGGGTTCTCTAGGAGAAAACAGACTTTGTCAAAGGGGAGCAAGTCTAATGGAAGGCCACCAAAGTGGCGAGGGGCCTGAAGCACATGACATATGAGGAGAGTGATAGAGCTAGGGTTTTTCAGCTTGGAGGAGAGAAGGCAAAAGGAGATCTGTGTGCTCTTTTCAACTACCAAGTGGGTGATTGTCAGGAAGATGGAGCCAGGCATATCTTACACATGTACAGTAAAGGGGTAAGAGATAGTGAACACAATTTGGAGCAAGGGAAATGCCAGCTGGATATAAGGAAAAGTTTTTTTGCAGTGAGGATATTTAGACATTGGAACGGCATCCCAGAGAGGCTGTCATACCTGGTCATGCTCAGAACTTGACTGGACAGGCCCAGAGAAGCGTGACCTATCTTGGAAGCCATTCTTTGAGTGGGGGTTCGAACTAAACGACCTCTGGAGATGCCTTCCAACCTAAATTATTTATTTATACTTCATTACCTCTGTCACATAATACTCCTTTATGTTATATAAGGAAAACCAAGAAGCCACAGTGGCTTTGCTTCAAGCTGCCTTTCTGATGTCTGTGTAGGAATCGCCATCAGAAGTGTTCATTGAAGGGATCTTCGTTCCAAGTTATGAAAGGGGAAAACTGCATATGTTGGAGAACTTGCTGGAAACCATTGATCCAGGATTGGAAAGCTGGGGAGTCTACTTGATTGCAACCTGCAAATACTTGCAGAGGAAGAACTACTACCATATTCTGTATGAGCTGCAACAGTTCATGAAGGTAAGATGAGGGTCAGTGCCATCTCTTTCAGTGAAATGTTAAATACTGTCAGACTTTTGGTTATGTGCTTTGGTATAAATCTGCATGATGGACAAGTATATTTTTGCTACTTTCCAATGCTAAAAGACGGGAAGGCCTGAGCCTGACTGAAGCTGACCCTCTGTTTGTCATTGATTTGACACATTGCAGTAGCTTAACTACTGCTTTAAAGAAAACAGAACATTGCCTGCTTTATGGGAGCACTTCAGTAGAGACAACAATTAGTGAAGGTGGGGCACTTTGGTCCATCTTAGTGTTCAGAATATTTTTCCCAGGATCACGTTCGTGCTGCCATGACCTGCATTAGATTTTTCACACATGGAGCGAAGTCTTACACGGAACTGGGAGGCAAACAGACATGGCTTCTAAAGATCAAGGACCATCTCAAAGTCTATCTGCAGGAGGTCTCAAGAAGTTCGGGAAGGAAAAAAATGGCATTCACTTTTCGGAAGAAAATGTCTGCTACGGATGTGTCGAGGTATCTGTAAACAAGAAGCTAAGTTATAGGAAAGGGGAAATTCCAGGATTTTTTTTTTTCCCAGTGGTTGTGTTTAAGTTGACTTTAGCTAACACTTGCTAGCTGTGCTAGCTGACTTTTATGTAGTTGCAATTATAGGATTCCCATTACCTTTTCCCTCAACAACCCAACCCAGGAGATGAGCAATTATTCCTAATAAAAATATCAGTCTTTGTATCATCTACCATCCTTTAATTTAAAAAACAAACAAAAATGCTGCAGTGCATAGACAGATATACATCAATCCACCAGTTTTCTTGCTTTTATTCTTCCTTTCCTCTCCTCTCCACGAAGCAAACAGTTTTGTGATGCTTATCTGCCTACCAGGGTTAACTCATGACATTCAACTGTGTACAAGATATAGGTGCCAGATGTAACTGAATCCCTGTATTCAAAAGTTGAAGTGCAAATTTAGCCAGATCTCTCTTGTAGTTGGGCTTTTATATCTTGGTTTTCTTAGGGTTTTTTCCTCCTTTTTTTTTTAGGCTAGACTCAAATGTGGGGGGGGAGTGCATGTGAGGAGGTGGAAAAGAGGGAGCAGGTATTTATTTGGGATCCAGATTCTCTAGATCACTTCTTTGAAATAATGTGAACAAGTGCTCACCCTCAGCTTCTGATCCATGTTAAGTGCACAGATCTGAAAATTATCTCGTTGCTGTGGACTTGTCTACACAAAAGATAGTCAAAAAGTAACCAAAATAATTGTTTTTTGGAAATACGTCGTATTCTGAAACATGTTCAAGAAATGAGTAAGTTTATACAAACAATAATTGACACTGTTTCAAAATAGTCAGAATTTTTCCTCTGTCAGGCACATCAATACAGTTGATCTGCAGATGGAAGTAACAAAGTTCCTGCATCGATGTGAAAGCTCAGGAACCTCTCAAATGACCGATTCCTCCTTGCCCACACTCTTCGGAAACAATAACATGAAAATGGATGTTGCTTGCAAGGTATTTATCACTATTTCAAATACAGCTCTGTTTTTCTTCAACAATGCTAACTTGATATACAGGTTGGAACATTTAATGATTGGAGCAGCATCTTGTATTTTTCATGGGCAGGTTGCTTGTGTATGTATGGAACCTGCCGTTTATGAAAAATAAAGTTTCTCCTCAGAGAACACAGGAGAGGTTGGATCTCCTCTAATCAAAGTTCAAATTTTAAGATGTAGAGGATCCCAAATACAAACAGTAACATGCCTTTTGACTGTGCGTGCTTTGTTTTGAAGCAAGGCAAATACTACTGTTATTCTAATCCTTCTTCACGTCAGCTCAGCTCCATCTGTAACTTGCCTGATGTTCCACAGGGAATCAGTGTGTGACAACAGACTCTATATTTGCTCTACTTGTTGGAGTGGTGCTGTTTCCTGTTGAAGTAACACATTGGGTTTTGGCCTCTGAGCAAAATCTGGAAATGCATTATTTTTTAACTGTATGTAATGGAAAATGAATGTGCATCCCTGAGCTTGTCTATGCCTCTCTTTTCAGGTGATGTTGGAAGGCAAAAACATTGAGGAGGGGTTTGGGATTGCATTTAGAGTCCTTCAGGTATGTAAAACCTCGATTTAACAAGCACTATTATTATAAAAGTAACTCCTGCAAGCAGCAATTGTTTAAGCAAAAGTTTGTGGTTTGTTTTTTTTTTTTCTTTTCAAAACGTCTTTTAATCCCCCAAAAGAAAACCCTCTTGTGACAAAAGTAATTTGTTCAGGTCTTAAATATCCATGTATTTGGAGGAAGCTCGGTAAGGAAATTAAGATGCTGTTTCAGTAGGACACTTCCAAATTAATTGGATCCTAGAAGGGAATTAAGTACAGCTTTTCCTTTGCTGTGCACCCTGCTCAGTGACTTATCTGTGACTGTGGTTTGCCAGAGTTGTGAGCAGAGAGCTCTGACTTGGTGGCGCTCTGCAGTTCACGATAGCCATGCAAAGACAGTGCGTAAATAAGTCCAAGGCTGTCTCTGAACTATTCTCCTGGCTGAAAGAGCAAAGCTAATTAACTGGAAACTGTCTCTTGGGACCTCTTCTTCCTCCTGTTTTAGTAGGACCTGAGGTGCTTACCAGTCAGCATCGCTCATGAGCCTTCAAACTTCCTTGTGTGTTTGTTGTCCATATATTAGGAGCTGCTAAAAGATCATAAAATCATAGAATCATTTTGGTTGCAAAAGACCCTCAAGACCAAGTCAAACTGCAAACCTAACACTATCACTAAACTGTGTCCCTAGGAACCTCATCTGTGCTTATTTTAAACACCTCTAGGGATGATACTGCATCAAACAGTGCAGTTTGCAGTTGCTTCCTGTCTGGGACAGGAGGTATAGCAGGGCCACTTCTGGACAGAGCTGGCACACTGAATGAGTATTTGTGGAAGTGGCAGGCCCTGCTTCTTGTCTCAGATCAGGATGTACAAGGCAGATAGCCTGTTTTCAGTGAGACGGAGAACCTTAGAAAAATAGTACGTTTTAGCAGCAACATCAGTCACTACCACCCAATAAAAATGGAGCAGTGCATCCAGCTGGCTGGCATCACTTCTGTTTCCTTCCTTTTCCTTTTTCCTTTTCTTGCCTTGTTAATGGCAGGATCAGTCCACAGCTTTCATCATCTCTTCCTTTGTATGGGAGGTGTACGATGGTGAGTTGCCTCTTGTTTCTCAGGGTACACAAAAGGGTGACAGATGGTGGGGTGGCTGGAGGAATGTAGTGGAAGCCTGATAAGTGAGGGAGAGATGGGTAGGGATCTGTCAAGGTTTAATTGCAAGGCGACAATACACTGTGGCAGATGCTCTCTGTTACCCCCTCACAAACAAAATCAGGACAGGATCTAGGCAAGTTCTTTTGCGGGAAGAAATAAAACTTATTTTTTTGCCACCCCTGAAAAGGAGGCAGTAACTGTGCTCTTGTTCTTGAGCAAAATTGAATTTTACCAGTCTGATTATAGAAAACCTTTAATCCAGCCCTGAGCAGTGGAGACTAGAAAATCAGAGACCCCTAAAACAGCTTTGACTTTTTGGAGCATGGTGTGATATTTTGTCCTTAGGAGAGATTGTCTCAGTTGTGTAGATCCCCTGTGAGAAAACCTGCAGAGAACATTCAACATGCTGCTCTGATGTTCCAACTACCTCTAGGACTTCCAGCTGGAGGCTACAGAAGTGTACAGCAAAGTGGCCAAGCAGCTGGTGAAGCAGCAGAAGTACAGTGAGATCCGGCAGCTCCTCAAGTGTGTCAATGAGTCTGGAGTTGCAGCAAAAAATGATGGAGATAACATTATCCTAAACTGTCTAAATGAGTTCAAGAACATACCAGCTGAGGTAACTCTACCCTCTGTTTTGTACCTTTTGAAGTAAAATAGGCATATACAATACAGGCTACAGGAAAACCATCCTGTGGTGCCTGTGCTGCTCTTTCAGTGAGTCTTTTGTATCTTCTGGCTCTGTACTGTATGTGTTGTTTAAAGGTGGGAGTGTGTGGTTTGCCTTATGCAAGTTACTCTGGGAGGAAACCATAAGAAGCTGTAGCATGTTCCTACCCTGCACTTCCCAACTGGATACCTGTGATGGGGAGCGAACCTGTGCTTCACAGGATCCTGCCCAACTCTACTGAGTGAGGTGGGAGGTGCTCCCTTCGGTGAGGCTTCCAGGGCTAACACAGAGGATGTGTGGAGGCGGGAGCCTCCTGACTCTCTAGGAAACAATTTAAAGATTCCCTTTGCCTACCACAGTGTCTTTTCCATCCCAGGAAAAGAAAGAGATGCGCTATGAAGTTTTACTAATCAAGCTAGGGGATGCAGTCCATGCCTTGGGTCAGGGTGGGCCATGGGGACAGACTCCTGCTGGGTGCACAGATCCTACAGATTCATTTTGTGCAACATGAGCCATATCCATGGGGGACTCCCAGGCTCATAGCATTCTCCAGGAATACCCCACAGGCATGACAGGCAGGAGAAACTGTGCTAGAGGGAAGAATTGGACTTCTTGTTTCCTGCATCTGCAGCACTTGCAGTTGGGACAATGTAACCATCTAGGTGTAATCTCAGCAGCCTGTCCTCTGTGCAGGGGTTTGGTCCCTCATGGGGTAAAGGTTTGCAAACTATAGTCACTCTAAATGTGAACACCTTTTTCCTTTTTTGGATCCAGGATCTCGATAATCTGATTCAGGATATGGACAGTGATGAAAACAAGGTAAGTAAAAGTACAGTAGGGGAACTCCTTAGCAAGCACTGAACAGCCCAGTCTTGATCTGCAGGCCATGTGCTCTCTGTCACTGTCTTCTCTCTCATTCTTGCTCAAGCCAAAGTTTTGAAGGCCACTTCCTAGATTGTAGAAATCACAGTGAACTCCTCAAGGCTGTGGTGTTCATGGCTGTAGGACTGTGACATGAAGTTACAGATTGATGCCATCCCTGTTAGTCCTTGACAGTCCTCAGATTGAGGCCAAGGCATTTGTTGTAATGGGAGGAAAAGTACAAAGTACTCTGGGGAGGCGCATTGATGGGTTTGTTGGTTTTGTTAGCCAGCTTTTCACATAGGTGCAGACAGCTAATGAGGATCAACATACCTCCAAGATGGCCATTTCAGCTTATTGTTTCAGGATTATACTATTTCCCTTGTGATCAACAGTTAAATGACAAAACTTCTCCAATACTGATATGCTTTTTTTGCTTAGAGAAAGCAAGGCCTAAACTACATTTCTTTGTTAGCTTTCATACTGACCAGATAAGCCACTGGAGAAACAGATAAATATGTGAACTGTAGATGTGTGTTTATAGATGAAGAGGCTGTGGCTCAGCGTTTGTGGATTATTGTAGATCTTGAATGGCTTAGCTGGAAATCAGATCTTAAGATTTGTGACTGTCCTCTGTCCTGTTCCAACTGACAATCTCACTGTTGCATGTAGATTGAAAAATGGACCTTTCATTTTGCTTTTGTGTAAGATCTATCATTGAAAGATGTCAGCTGTTCTAGAACCAGCAATGGAAGAAAATGACTAGTTTAGACCCTTTGCTATGAGGATATGGTAAATTAATGCACAAGATAGGATTCCTGGTGCTGATTTCATGGTAATACAGTACAGGAGTTTCCACAAGAAACAAACTTAATAAAATACAGTTATCTCTCCATCTTTTACATTGGGATCTGCTCCATGCCATACTCTGCTTCATAATACGCTGCTTCTACCTTGTACAACATGCTTCTGAACTAGGTATTTCCAGTGAATCCTTGCTTAAGCTTGTCCTGTCAGTTTACTACAGCCTTCTGACCAAGTTCTGACTGCCTCTTCTGCTTCAGATCCAGGCCTACGTGATGTGCAACAAGCTGCGTTCTGCCTATCTCGTCTCGGTGAGACAGGAGAAGACCAGAGCAGTGCAGCTAGTCCAGCAGGTACGGCAGCTGGCTGAGAACAGTGGAGATGACGTTGTGAAGGCCATCTGTGCCCAGTGGCTCTCAGTGCACCAGCCCAGAACAAGAAATCGGCTTCCCCAGGGCACTAGGAAGTAATAATTAATGGACATTTGCCATCATACAGAATGGGAAGGCTTCAAGACAGTGTAAAGGTGTGTGCTTCAGCAACCTCTTGGTAAAATGGAAGTCTCTTGACTGGTGATGGCTAATGGATGCTGCTGATGTGCCTCTGGTGAAAGGAAGGGAGCTAAATTCCAAGTGCCAGTCGTGTATTTTGACAGACAGTCACTACCTCAGGGTATTTTTTGGCTATCTTTTTGATGAGGGGGGGAGGGGGACAGTTTCAAAAAAACAAGCAAGAATTTAAATGTATAGAAGAGAGCACATCTGTGTCTGGTTTGGTTTTTTTTTTGGAGGGTGCTGGTTTCAGTTGATTTTTTTGAAAGGCACTGAACTTTATTGTTTGTTTATTTTTAATCCAGAAAACCTATATAAGCAGGGCAGGAAAATCTCATCAGCTCAGTGTAGCCTAGAGTATAAAACTTTGATTATAAGTTTTCTGTAAAGTTTTTCAAGATTGGAAAGATCTTCTTTACAAAAAACTGAAATGTTTTTAACTGTTGCTAACTCTTTTTTCTTCCCCGCCCCAGCTAGTACAGTGTGCCCAATTTCTATCTTTCATTTGAAAAGTAGGAACTGATTCTCCATGGCAGGCTGCTACTTACCAGTCACACTGTCTGATGTGTGCCATACATATGGCACTTGAGCCCTTACTAATTGGATTAAGTTATAAAGGGCATAACCTATCAATGGAGTACAAAGGGAAAATGATTCTTTGAAACAGTTGAAAAGTCTCATACCTCTTTCTTTGCTATGGTAATATTCAATAGATTGTTGCAATGCAGTTTTATAACTGAATGGTTGCCGATAAATTTTCACAGTTTTTTATCAGGTATAATAGAAAATGTGGGTAGAGCAAGCTGTGGTAAGATTCAACAGGCAGTCTCTATCCCTGTCACATAGGGATTTATTTGGTTTTTTACTAGACTAATCTGTCCCTGTCTGGTACAACAGAGCAACAGACTAAATTTGTATTAACTGGTTGTGCTGTATAGACTATATTGACAGGCTTTGCTTTGGAAGTGTTAGGTTATCTCGGTTTTATGAAAAAGCAGGAATCTTTGTGTAATGGCTGTGTTCAGGGATGCTGAAAAAAGCAGCTGCTTCTCTGCAACCGTGATTGGGACATGAGAAACGGGCAGAAGAATGGTAGACAGTGGTGGGACCTTCAAAAAGAAACAGAACAAAACATGCTACTCCACAAGAGCTTGTGTTTCCTGTTTACATGTATTTCAGCACAAGAGGAAGAAAAACTAGTTCACTTTTTTGTTAAAAATTTAGTTGTTTACTTCAAAAGAAACAACGGGTTTTCTGAAGTGTAATATAGCTGTAGATAGTTTTAGTACATAAGATAATTGAGACTGTCAAATAAGAGTTTTTGCACTATCTCCAAGCTCACTGTAGAGACAGAACAGACTTCCATGGTATGCGAAAGGACTTGGTCCATCTCCTTTAGCGTTTTGTGAGCAGTGCCCCACTGACACAAACCCCTCTCTTGGGGGTGCTCTGCTCACTAAAGCAGGGCTAGAACTGTCTCGGGCTGAAGCAGTCAGAAATTACCACATTTAGTTTTCAGAATCTCCTGACCACAGATTTGCATTATCTCATTAGTGAGCAGTACTAATGAAAGCTGCTTTTGTTTTCTTGGCCTGACTGACCTCGCTTTCCATCACATTACAGCCATGAGGCTAATCCTAAAACGTGACACTATCCATGTCTTCAGTCATTTCCAAATCTCTAGTTATGTGGAGGAGGTTTTACTGTTTGTGGGTATCCAGATCTGCCTTGCTGTAATACCTGCTTTTCTGCTCGAGTTCCTTCAGCTGTGTAGAGCACCTCTGTGCTCCATACAGCTATACAGTGGAGTTTGCCATGCAGACCAGTCAGTTCTGTACCTGCCTTTTTTCCTGACCTCTTTGCACTGTACCTGATGCACTTTATATAGTGTTTGTTGTAATTTGATGTTCTCAACCTGGAATCGTAGGGATCTTTCTCTTACCAGCAGAACTGGAATTTTGATCCTGACTAACTGCCTTGTGTCACAAATAGTGCAATTATTAAGGGGCTTTGAATTTTTGAACCTCAAAAAGGGATTGAGTACTGCCAGTTAAAAAGAACTTCTCTATTAATGACCAAGGTTTGTTTACGGTGAAAAAAGATAATAAAGTGTTATGACTGTTAACATATCTTCTGTTTGCTTTTTATGTTAGCATAGCTGGGAACCTCTTTCTAGACCAATGTTTTGCTTTTGACTATACGTGGCAGAGTAATTAGAATGGGGAGAATTGTTCTGTCATGCAGAATCTCTCTCTGCTACAGTGTCCTCAACATTTAGATCAATCGAAATATCCCGTCTTCAGAAGTCCTCCAGTAGACAGGTAGCCAGCTCCACCTCATACATCTACTCTCACAAACCAGTAATCCTCTTTGGAGAGCTTTGCAAGTTAATGTAACTCTCCCTTACAAGCCTCCCTTTGAGACAGCTAAATGAGCTTTAGTTACCTCATTTTACAGGTCAGTCCAGAAGAAGATATAAATTACTTGCCCAAGGTCAAAAAGAGTGGGTGTGTGTCTGTGGAAATGTGTAGTTATATGTCTTATGTTAAATCTATCAATCAGACTTCTGAGAAGAGCATTGACTTGCAAGGGCAAAATATCTCAGCCTAGAGAAATTTTCTGCTGTTTTTTTTATGATTTCTGTTGTTCCCGAAAGTGACTTTGAAGATGAGAATCACACACAGAGAAGTAGTTTGCTGTCACTTAAAGGTGAAGTCTCAACTGAAACTGTTCAGTGTTTTTTAGCATACATGGAATGTTCTTTACTCTCTCTGCTCTCTTTTCCAGGTTCTAAGGTCACTTAAAGGGCAGCTGGGGGGTTTATTGTGACAACTTTTACACCATCTTTGCTCATCTTTTTTTTTTTTTTTTAATATGATAACTTGCCTACTCATAATTGTGGCACTTCCACAGCTCTTAACCTCTCCGTCACCTGTGTTGAAACCTGGATTCTCAAAAGATATGCCAAGCCTCACTTAAGTTACTGCAGTCAGAAAAACAAACAAAAAGCCCCCCACAAAACTTTAAATAAGGGTGGTTGTTTTGGGTTTGGCTGGCATACAGTTACTTCTCACAGGAAGCTGGGTGGGGACAGAGCCAGGACAGCTGACCCAAACTAGCCCAAGGGATACTCAATACCGTATGACATCATGCTCAGTATGTAAACTAGGGGAGGTGGCTGAGAAGGGGAAAATTATTGCTCGAGAACAGGCTGGGCATCAGTTTTCTGGGTGGTGAGTGATTGCATTGTGTATCCCTGGCTTTGTGATAATGGTGTTATCTTTGTCTGAGCTGTCTGTATTTGAAACATTCAAAATATTCCCATCCCACTCTTCAGGGGATACCATTAGTTTTCTAATATGAACTATGTCAAGTTGTTTCAGAGCTTGCATCAACATAATCTCAACACATTCTCATAATTTTTGTATTTTTATATTGACTTCTTGAAGTTGTTTTTGCAGTTGCTCTATTCTCACAGACAACAACAGCTCAGTGGTTTTACCTCCCTCTACGTTATCTGGCATATCTTTCATTTTATTTGTTGTTTAGTACTTTTCCTTATATGCTTCCTCTAAAAAGGTTGCTAGAATTTTACAAATTATACTTTGGTCTTTTCCATCTTTAATTGAGCCCGTGCAGCATCTAGCTTTTTTTCTACCTCTTCCCATCTAGACCAATAGCCATGTGCCCTAGTTTATTTTGAAAACTAGGGTTTGGATTAATTCAATACTTTCGTAACTAACTAGTGACACAAATTAGCATCCTACCAACTACACCAATTTGTTGCAGAATGTTAATACTGTTTTGGTTTAGCAGTACTTCAAAATGTATTGGGGTAGATCACCAGTTTAATATATGACTTTTAATAACACTCAATAAACAGCTGATTAACAATATGATATAAAGCAATTCAATGAGATTTGTTATAGCTAAAACAGATTACAGATTCAATGGTGTCAAAGGTCACACTGTACTTAAAAAAGAGAAAGTTGTATCACTTATACCTCTGTGTGTGTCTATATATATGATTAAAAGCTTACTTACAAATCCAGAAAGGCACACATACTTCTGTGCATTCATCCGTGGATATTTGAATGTCTGAGGAGGGTCCCACCTTGCAGAGAGGTGCTGAGCCACAGCCCGCTGGGACCCAGGAGAGCTCAAAGGGCCTCACTGTAGGATCACTTTTTATAGGGTCACAAGATCATTGACCTTAGTCAGTATTTTTCCACTGTAGCCACTCTTAGGATCAGGTAATATTCTGGCAATGTCCAGAGCTCTCTGGATTGTACAGTTCTGGTACCGTTTTGCTCTGACTGAGTCCTAGGTAGCAGGTGTACCAAACTGCCAAAAGTGACTGATGGTCACTACACGTTTCCCAGGCAGAAAGGACATCTTTTCCCATATGGAGCATGCCTTCATGTCCTGATTGACCGCACTTGTGCCTCAGTTTCCCAACTTCACTGCACTTGCACAATGGGGAGTTGTTCTTGGCAGGAGCTACAGGAGTGTGGGGTGGGCGCCTCAGTGGCCTGTCTCACTGCACTTGCACAATGGGAATTGTTCTCCCCAAATCATGCCTGCCCTGCCCCAGTACCCAGGTGGTCGAGTGGCCAGGGAGAGCAGGCAGGGTTGCAGCCACCACAGCAGATGGGCTTATGATCAAGGGGTGGACTTAACTGTGGACATTATTGCACAGGTTATCCATGAATGAGAAACACATGCTAATCAAGCAAGATTTTGGAAGGAAGGCCCATAGACTGGGGGATGATGTCTGTGTACATAGGACAGGAAAAGTGGTGGTGATCAATTGGAAAGTGTAGGATCTGGGCACAACAAAGATGGTATAAAATAAGGGATAAATAATGTCCTGGGTTTGGCTGGGGGAGTTAATTTTCACAGGAAGCTGGGAGGGGACACAGCGAGGAAAGCTCACCCAAACTAGCCAAAGAGATTCAATACCATATAGCATCATGCTCTGTATCTGAATGGGGGGAGCTGGCCAGTGAAGGGTGAATTGCTGCTCTGGAGCAGGCTGGGCATCTGTTTTCTGGGTGGTAGGTGATTGCATCGTGTATCCCTTGCTTTGTATATTCTTTTATTACTATTATTGTTGTTGTTGACCTCTTCCTTTGTTGTGCTGTTAAAATGTTTTATCCTAAATCATGTTGTTTTTTTCCTTTTCCTGGTTTTGCTCCCCACCCCACTGCAGGGAAGAGGAGTAAGCAAATGGTTGCATGGTACTTAGTTGCCAGCTGGGTCTAAACGTATCAGTAATTCTTTGTTATTTCATAATCTAAACATAAAACTGCAACCTCCATTTCTGTTCTAAAGCCAGAGAAAAACAGCCTTGGGCTGTTGTGTGAGATGCAAAGCAAAAGTTGCTACCTGTGCCAGTGCTTACAAATCTCAATCCTGAAGGGTAAAATTCCAGAAATTCGCATCAGATTGATGGGTCTGTAGACACATTTGGGAAGCTGAAAAATCAGTGTTCTGGTCTGGAGGTCTCTCAGCCGTGCTTTTCCAAGGAGAAGCATCACTGGGCTCAGCCAGGAACACACTTGATGTCTGTGCTGCTCAGTCCCACTGGATGCCGAGGAGCTCACAGCTCACACTCCAGAGGTTCTTTGCTGCCTCATCATCCCGACCCCGTGGAGATATGTACGCTGGCCGGCAATCACTGTAAGATGAACACATTTTATTTTAAATTTTAAGCCAAAGATCTCCATCTGCATTAGCACACTGAAATATCTGTGTTAAGATAAGGGAGTTGTTTCTATCAGCTGAACTTCAAGACCAGCAGAAGCAAGCTGGGAGACTATCCAGCAAAAGAGCAAGGGTTGGTGCTAAGCCACCTTTAGAAAGCTTTCTTTCCCAATGGCACCAAGAACTGGCAAGCAAGTCTCACTCTATCTGTTGTCTCAACTCTTAAGGAAACCTGTATATATTCTACTATGTACTCTTCGATGTACATTCTCATGAATACCACTAAAAAGGGGTATAAAAATGTGAACAGAACTTCTTCAGGGGCACTTTTCTAGCAAACAGGCCACTCTAACAGCTCTTCATCCTAAACTGTTTATCATCCCATCCTACTCCTCCCCTTCTATTGCCATTGCTCAGGAGGCAAAGCTGCCCCAGAATAATAACCCTGTAATAACCATCCCTGGTTATCCCTTTTTCCAGTATCCTCTGAACTCTGGCTCCTTTCTGCTCGGCTCTGGCGATTAGACAGCACTCTCTCTGGAATAGAGATCGCGTGTTCTCATCTGTAATGCCGGGTGCTGCAATAACATGGGAGTTTAAGAGAACGGAGGCAATTGCACCTTGTAAGATTTCTACCCAGCCTAATGTCTTCAGAGCTCCAAGTGCCCAGTCTCAGTGTTCCTGAAATGACTCTGGTGGACTCCACCTGTCTCGCTGTGGCATGCAAATTATTTTCTTAATGTCTGTCTTGTGCTTTATATTCTGTTCCCTGGAGAGAGAAAATAGTTTTTGGCTTCTCCAAGGTAAATCATGAATTTCTGTTGAAGCTCTTCATTTCCCACCAAGTCCAGAACTCGTTTCTTTTTTGAGTTTACAATCCACCAAGGTTTTCTGTACTCCAGCACATAAAGGCTCCATTTATACCCTGGGACACCAGTCATCCAGGGACGATTAAGACATCTATTTATACACTCCAGTCTGATTAAGATGGTACAGACCCCCAAGTGAAGATCAGACCAAGTCATTACAGAGACTAATCTGGTTGCATATCACAAGAGGAAAAAGCTCTGCAGAGATGCAAAGGCTCTAACATCATCCATGTGGAAAAGAAAAAAAAAGAGAGATGTCAAATTCTCACGTTCTTTTCCCAAAACCCAATGTTGTTACTCTGCTCTGCATCCAGTGGAAAGCTGAAAGACACATCTGCATGAAAGCTGTTCAAAGGGCAGCCTTCAAACCCAGGGTGACACTGACTTGGAACTGCTACAGGCTGTGGTTTGGTGAGGGGAAAAGGATTGACCATGCAGGGGCCTGGAGTAAGTCAAACAAGTCAAGAAACAACATCGTTTGTAGCGGATGCTGCACAAGACAGTTTGCAGAACACAGCGATGAGCAGCCCAGCAGGAGCTCCTCCCAGCTGGTGCAGCTGCCACACAGGAGAATCGAGTCATTTTGTCACACGCTGCTCCTGAAAGCCTCCCCTCCCAGCTCCCTGGGAGCACAGGCCTCCTCTGCCCCAGTGGGGTAAAACTACAAAGAGAACCAAAGTGTTCTTCCCAGGATTGACCCAAGTGACCTCATTAACTAAACAGCTCCTCTGAAAAGTGATTTGCCCAAGTCTTAGGCAGATCAGGATTAGAGCTCCGAGCACGTGACAGCCATGCCTGCACTCTGAGTACAGTGATATTCCTAGCACTGAGGACCTGCTGTTTTGTGAAATGTGACACAGGTCATGGATTTCTTCTAATACAATAACCACTGCAGCAGACCTGGAACTTTAGTGTTTGTCATGCTTGGGCTTACCAGCCAGCCTCTTACCCCATCTCTTCTTAATGAAGAATGACTTTAAGTCTCATTTTCCCCAGCCAACAAGGTTGTCTTCCACAGTATATGACTCCATCAGCTTGCACTCACCTGAAATACTGTCCTGTCACAGAGTTTAGCTCCTCTGCTACTGCACAGTAGATACTGGTCTGAGCTCCTTCCCAAGGTGTCTTCAAGAAGAATGAGAATAACTTTGACAGCCACATCATTAATAATGAGTGCCGGACCAGATCAGAATAGACAGAACCAGGATGGAGAACGTTTGCTGTGACTTTAGTGCCTACGGCAAAAGAGGACAAATCTGCATGCATCAAACTGCCTTTAAGAGAAATGGTCATCTACTCCTCAATTCTACTGCAGATATTCTACAACTTAAAGGAGGATTCCAGGTAAGGGTACAGGGAACGTAACTTAAGTCCTCTGTAGTTCCTGTTTGCTGGAGCATCCCCTGCTCCCTTCCAAACAAGGCAGTCACTACATGCCTTTGACAAAACAATGTGCTAGAGAGCCTGGGTGCTAAAACAGCTTTTGGGAATACCAGCTACTGATTTTCAGAAGACTCTGAGTTGTACAATAAGAGTTTCAATAACAGCTGGACTGGGCCACAAATATCCACCTTCACCTGACCTTCAACATGCAGGGGTGTTAAAGCTTCTCTGTCTCTGGTTTTGCTCTTCTCCTTCCCCTGCCAGGAGCTGTAGGAAGCCAAAAAAGTTGCACCTGAAATGTCACCAAGAGCTGCTGCCTATAGCCCTCAGCATGAAAAATGTATAAAGGGCATTTTAAGAGAAGTATCATTTAATGAAAGTATAATACGGGGTTTCCAAAATTAATAACACGGGCAAGGTTTTGCACAGACCCAGAAGCGTGCCACATTTTCCAGTGATGCGCCTCCCATACGCTACAGAAAACCAACCTCAGCCCAAACTTTGCCGCCTTGGCTTTGATGTGAGTGATTGCTGCGGCCACAACTTCTCCTTCCTGCTCAAGTGCTGCCGCACATTTACTACAGAAATCCAGCACGACCAAGCGGCAGCGTTCACCCATCTCCCCTTTATTTTCTCCCGAAAGCTCCAAGCTGCTTTAGGGTTAGTGGTTTCTCTGACAAAGTTTGTGTTCCATCAGGTTGCACTGTTGAGCATCATCTTGACCAACGTAGTTTATCTGACATGTAGAAAGTTTTCCTCCTTCTTATGGCTTGTATGTAACCTTTAATCTATTGGAAATACTTCTGTTGGGGTAGTGTGGGCTATAAACTGACAAGTCATGGTGGTAATGAGAAACAATCATGGTGTATCAAAATAGGTTTCAGTCAGTGTTGTACAACTCTGGCCCTTTAAACAAAATCTCATTTGTAGTGATATTCTGATTCCTGCCTCCCCCCCACCCCGTTCTTCATAATTTAATTATGAAGATTGTGTCATGGAACTTAGCTTTCAAACGCATATGGGGAATGAATGTGCACCAGATTTTAGAGTAAGAAGCCATTTCATGTTGTGTAGATTAATGAATTACCACATGGGACAAACACTCTTAAATCAAAAAATCAAAAATTTGACTTCCTCAGATCCTATTATCACAGCTTATTCAGAAAGATTTTGTGCCAAAAGCATCGCCTCTAGACTGCAAGAAATATTTTTCATACTACTCTGCACAATCAGCAACCAGATCTACTTTTAGGTTATCACAAAAGCAACTGCAAATTCCTGTGAAAAGAGAATTTTCTACAACACATAGTTCTACTCTAATAAACAAAGAAATAACCTTGTTGAACTTTAAGTAGAAGAGAAACGTCGTTTATGAAAGGCTGAAATTCTAACTGTGGCGTGTGTACACAAGATTTAAAAGTAATGTTCTGAAATGGAGAAGTACGCTAACCTGCTGCAATAAGCTTTTGTGATCGTTGCCGGTTTCGACATTTCGCTGTGCCTACCAGCTACAAAATGATTAGTACACCAGAAGACAGATTCTAGCAAGTCACTAGAAAGCTTGTGATTAACTGTCTCCACGCGTTAATGGGTAACACACATCAGAAAGGTCTAACAGCATCGCTTTCCACACCTTTCTCCCTGCAGCAACCACCAAATGTACAATAACTCTTCTGAGTTGGAAGGGACCCGAGGGATTAAGTCCAACTCCTGTCTCTGCATAGGACCACCTCAAAATTCACAACATCTTGAAGACATTGCTTCTGTTTTAGAAAAACAAATACTAGTTAACTTTATTAAAAGGCCTGAGTTACATAGCTGTGACACATGTACTGAAGAGGTACTGTCTAGTCATATGATTGTGGTTTTAGAGGCCATCAGCATTTACGGCACCTGAATATGCATTTGCTTTTCTGCTGGAGACTGCAATTGTACTTCAGTTCTTTCATTTTTTTCAGCTTCCACCCACGTACCACACTTTTCTTTTCTTTCACTTTTTTTCTTTTTTTTACATGCACCAAAAAAACCCCAAATACATTAAACTGTGTCAAACTAATAAGCTCCTCTGTTCTGTGGCTGTAAAGACATTTAGGGTATTATGTCCCCTGGTTCCACAGGCAGGAGCTATTTTTCTCCTGCTGTCAATGACCTTTGCCTCAAACCGCTTTTCTGCATAATGAATTTGCAGCATTTCTCCAATCCTCTCTCCTCACCCATGGTGCTCAAAAGCTAAGGAGAAAACCACTCCGCTCTCCTCAGGACTTGCCTTGCAGCCGCCTTGCCAGCTCCCGGGTGAAGAGCACATTGGCCAGTTTGCTGTGACAGTAGGCAAGGCCACGATTGTAGCTCTTCTCACCATAGAGGTCATGGAAACGGATTCGGCCAATGTGATGAGCCAGCGAGGACACGTTGACTATGCGGGCTGGGGCAGACTGCTTCAGACGCTCCAGCAACAGGAAGGTCAAGAGAAAATGACCTGCGGAGGAGAGGAAACGTCATCCTTCTCTGCTGGGTTCCCCTCCTGGAGTTTTGTAGTGCTTGCAACATATTACATACATGTTATATCTTACTGCTGCCCTCGTGTCAAGTCCAGGGCAAAGAAGTTCCCCCTGAATCAACAGCTAATTGTTTTTGTGGCCATTAAATTCTGCTCTTCAGCTTCAAAATGCTGGAACTGTCATACATTTCAAATGTCCCAGGTAACATGTGCAGATACTTAAACTGGGTCCATGATAAGCAAATACATTGCGTTGCACCTCCAGAACTCTGTAAGACTGCACTTCCATCCTTCCCCAAGAAGCAAGGATGAGGAAGAGAAACTCTGGAAGCAGCGCTTCCCTCCGGCGTTTTGCCACAGATACTGAATGCAAACTTGCCGCCACCGACCTTACCAAGATGATTGACGCCCAGGTGCATCTCAAAGCCATCCACAGTCTTGGAATAAGGGCATAACATTACCCCAGCGTTATTAATGAGGATATGGAGCTCCTTTTCCTCTGTAAGAAACAACAGACATCCTTAAACTGGGAAACAGAGAACAAAGACAGACAAGAAGGTGGCACAAGTCAGCTAAATAAGCAAACCCATGCCTGTCCAAGTTGAAGCCACAATACATCAAAAAAATAAGTCTTCTACCACAAACTAGCTCATGGCCTCCGACAAGCCTCTGCTGTCAAACCACAAGGCCTAACACGGTACAGAGATGTGCCGGTCGAGATTTGGCATTTGCTAGAAGAACATACAGCAATCCTTGGTAAAATGTTCTCACTGAAAACAAGGATCTAGAGACGGTACCTGCTAGAAATTGCTCAGCAAATTCCCGGATGGACTTTGTATCAGCCAAGTCCAGTTTTTTCACAATCACTTGCTGGTTCCCTGTCTCAGCTCGGATTTCACTGGCTGCAGCTTCTGCCTTCGCTGTGTCTCTGCAAGCGACAATCACCCTCGCACCTGCAAGGGGGCAAAAAGAGCAGGAACAGAACCTGAGATCACTGGAGCACACAGGATGATCAAGGCTGGGACAAGCTGTCTGACTACACACAGTTCTTATAAACAAGATATTGTGTCTTTAGGGAACTGGCATCAGTCAGGGGAGCAGGTGGAAGGGACAAAGCCTTTCCCACTATGTTGATGTCTCAGATCCAGCCCAAAGCTGTTTTCAGAGCAGGCAAATGCACATCTGAAGTGCCTCTGTCCAGGTTCTCCCAGCTCAGGAGTGTGCACCACAACCGGGGGTTTTTACCTCAGTGGTTACATGCTCTCAAGGAGAAACACTTAGGGTCATCTGAAATAGCTTTGGAATCCAATTCACTTAAATGTAAGCATAAAATTTTCTTCTCATATCCAGAGAAGGGACTTCTGACACACAGGCCCACACACATCAGCCACACAGGGCTGCTGCTGCTGCTGGACGCTGACTTGCCTCTTCGCGCAAGGTCTCTGGCCGTCTCCTTCCCGATGCCCGTGTTGGCTCCTGTGATTATCACCACCTTCCCCTCCAGCCTGGCTGTTGACTTGCACCGTCCTCCGGCGACATACCTCCTGCAATAGAGGACGGCAGCGGTCATGCAACAGGGTCCGAGGGCAGCTTCCCTCCTCAGGGGACTCGGGTCAGGACTAAGCGCACAGATGTGGTGGCTGCAACCTCCACCAGCCCTTCCTGGGCCACTCGACCACCTGGGTACTGGGGCAGGGCAGGCAAGATTTGGGGAGAACAATTCCCATTGTGCAAGTGCAGTGAGACAGGCCACTGAGGCGCCCACCCCACACTCCTGTAGCTCCTGCCAGGAACAACTCCCCGTTGTGCAAGTGCAGTGAAGCTGGGAAACTGAGGCACAAGTGCGGTCAATCAGGACATGAAGGCATGCTCCATATGGGAAAAGATGTCCTTTCTGCCTGGGAAAGGTGTAGTGACCGTCAGTCACTTTTGGCAGTTTGGTACACCTGCTACTCAGGACTCAGCCAGAGCAAAACAGTACCAGAACTGTACAATCCAGAGAGCTCTGGACATTGCCAGAATATTACCTGATCCTAAGAGTGGCTACAGTGGAAAAATACTGACTAAGGTCAATGATCTTGTGACCCTAAAGAGTGATCCTGCAGTGAGGCCCTTTGAGCTCTCCTGGGTCCCAGCGGGCTGTGGCTCAGCACCTCCCTGCGAGGTGGGACGCTGCTGAGACATCCCGCAATGAACTGATGGTACAAAGCTGTGGGTGAGGACAGATTTCTTGAGCCTCAATGCATCACCCGTTGAGAAATGCCGATGCATTAAAATGAATAATTCCCTTAACTCCAGAGGGGAATTTTGGCCATAGGTGTACGTCCACATATACTCCACATACATAGGCACAAAGTTATAGGTTACTGTGTGCAAATATATTCAAATATCAATGGATGAATGCACACAAGTATGTGTGTGTTTATAGATTTGTACATAGGCTTTTAATCATATACTTCTGTGTGTGTCTATATGCAAGTGATGTAACTTTCTCTTTTTTAAGTACAGTGTGACCCTTGACATCATCGCATCTGTAATCTCTTTCAGCTAATACAAATCGCATTAAATTGCTTCATATCATGTTGTTAATCAGCTGTTGACTGAGCGTTATTAGAAATCATATATTAGACTGCTAATCTACACTGGTAAATTCTAAAGGGCTTGTGAAACCAAGGGTGTTAACATTCTGGTTTGTGACACCAGAGCCCCAGGCATCGCCCCAATGGCCGGGATCACCGATGCGCTCAGGGCCTTGGGGACTCACGGGCATCATTACCTGAAGCGGTTGATCACGATCGTGTCGTGACCGGGACACCGGGAACTCTCGCTCCACGCCCCCCGCTCTACAAACACCTGCGGGGCGCGGCCGGAGCGCGGACCCGCCGGCCCGGCACGGGAGGCCCCGCCTCCCCCGGCCCCGCCCCGGCCCCACCGTCCCGCCCTCGAGTCAGGTAGGGCTCCCATTGGCTACCGCCGGCACCTTGGCCAATGGGCTCCGCGGCGGCACCGTGAGGGGAGCTCAGGCCCCGCCTCTCCCCGAGCCCCGCCGGTTCCGTGAGCGCGGACAGACCCCACAGCAGCTCCCCCGAGGGAAGCGTGAACGGCGCCCGGCCCCGGCGGGCCGGAGAAGCGGAATCCCGTGTGTCCGCCCTCCCGCCAAACAAACTGTCAGGCGCGACCGCCGCGAGACGCGGTGTGCACGCCGGCTCCGCGCCCGCACCCGCCGCACGCGCGAAAGGCCGGGGCGCGCTCGGTGAGACGCACCTGATGCAGGGCGCTGCCACCAGCAGGAGAATGGGCACGGACACGGCGGCGCCCAGCGCCGCGGCCCAGCAGCTGAGCATCGCCGCCGCTCGCTCCGCGCGCTCCTCGCACCCAGCGATCCGCGGCGACCGCGCGGCCCCGCCCCGCTCGGCCCCGCCCCGCTCGGCCCCGCCCCGCTCGGCCCCGCCCCGCTCGGCCCCGCCCCGCTCGGCCCCGCCCAGTCAAGCCGGCCAGGCGGCTGAAGCTTCGCTGAGTGGGAGGGCGATGGCTGAAAGATAAATACAGGGAGGCCGGGCAGATCGGGTCTATCACTCTCCCACAAACTTGCCAAGCTGAGCGCCACTTCCTTACTATGGTGGAAGCAGCCACTGGAGGGCTGGAAACGTGGCCTGTGCCCCATGCCACTGCTTGGAACAGTCCTGGGCCTTGAAAAGCCAGTCCTGTGCTGACGCGGCACCTCAGAGAGAACTGAGTCAGACAGCGGGACTGATTTCTGAAACAACCTCATTGACGTGGGGGCCAAAGAGCATGGCACTGAGTGCGTGTATCCCATCCCCTGTCATGCACCATGCGGGAAAATTGGATGACTCAATGGACTGCTACAAACTACATCTAGAGCAACAGGTGGTGGGACCTTCAAACAGTGGGGTACACATTTACCCAGAGCCACCTGGTGCATTGGCACTAGGGGATGTGCCAATCGAGCTGGCCCTGCCAAGCAAAACTGCCATGGACTGGAGAAGGGGATAAAGTCCCTGTAGTGCAAAAGAAGAACATGTTAGGGAAGACAGTCTGGGTTATTTCTGTCTCAGGCAAAAACAAACCCACCCTTGGAACTGCTTTTGGTCAAGGACTTGGGTGTGCTTGGTGGGTGATGCGGAAGGACGGAAAAGTCTGATATGTATGGAGAAGATTGTTCTGGGAGTCATAAAAAAAACACCTGAATGACAATGTAGTTGTTGGTCCCAATCAGCACGGATTCATGAAGTCCTGCTTAACAAACTTAATTTCTTTCTACGGCACAGTTACCCACATAGTTGACCAAGGGAAGCCTGTCGACGTGCTCTTTTTGGATTTCAGCAAAGCCTTCACTGCTGTCTCTCCCAGTATCCTCCTGGACAAGATGTCCAGCATACCGCTGGATGAACACACAATGCAGTGGGTGACAGGCTAGGCTCAAAGGGTTCTAGTAAATGGGGTCATCTCCGTCTGGTGAACAGTCACTAATGGGGTTCCACAGGGATCCATCTTAGGGCCAGTGCTATTCAGTGTCTCTATAAATGACTTGGACATGGAACTTGAGGGAATACTAAGTTTACAAATTACACAAAATGGGGAGGAGCTGTTGACACTTGAGAGGCGAGAGGCCATTCAGAGGGATCTGGACAAACTGGAGAACTGGGCAATCACCAACCGCATGAAGCTTAACAAGAACAAGTGCCAGATTTTGCACCTGGGACACCCTGGCTATGCATACAGACTGGGGAATGAGAGGCTGGAGAGCTGCCCCATGGAGAGGGATCTGGGGGTTCTGGTCAATGGAACGTTGAACATGAGCCAACAGTGTCCCTGGCAACCAAGAGGGCCAACCATGTCCCAGGTGCATCCAGCACAGCATTGCTAGCCGGGCGAGGGATGTGATTGTCCCGCTCTGCTCTGCAGTGGTGCGGCCTCACCTGGAGCACTGTGTGCAGTTCTGGGCAACACAGGATAAAAAAGATATAAAGCTACCGGAGAGTGTCCAGAAGAGGGCTATAAATTTCATGAAGGGTTTGGAGGGGAAGCCGTATGAGGAGTGGCTAAAGTCACTGGGTTTGTTCACCTTGGAGGAGACTGAGGGGAGACCTCATCAGTCTACAGATTCCTCACCAGGGGAGGAGGGGCAGATGCTGATCTTTTCCCTCTGGTGACCAGTGACAGTACCCGAGGGAATGGCAGGAAGATGTGCCAGGGGAGGTTTACGTTGGACATTAGGAAAAGGTTCTTCACCCAGCAGGTGGTGGAGCACTGGAATAGGCTCCCCAGGGAGGTGGTCATGGCCCCAAGCCTGACAGTGTTCAAGAAAAGACACATGGTGTGAACTGTGGAGCTGTCCTATGCAGGGACAGGAGCTGGATTCAATGATCCCTGTGGGTTTCTTCCAACTCAGGACATTCTGTGATTCTACTACAAAGGGATTTGCTTTTGGGTGAGAATAGCCAATGATAAGAATTTTATGATGTTAATTGCTAAAGAACCCTGCCACTGTACATCATCACCACTATAGCTGCTATATGCCATATAAATGGTATTTCTGGAAGAATCACCCAAATTAATGAAGAATGAATTTTGATGAAACCAAGGAAAGTGCAGCAGTGAGGGAACTAAAACTGGCTTCAGGAACTGGTGCCCAGCAGCTTCCCTGAGATTGACATCTTCAGCCCAGCTATGAGCTCTGGAGGCAGTAAGTGACATCCCAGCACCTCACACTGTCACTCCAGCCCTGAAAGACTGTTATGACAGATGGAGCCAAAAGTCATGGATTAAACGAACTTAAACAAAATTTTAGAAGGATGGCCCACAGACTAGGAGAATGAGATGTGTGTATGTAAGACAGGAAGGTGGTGGTGATCAGTTGGAAAGTGTACAATCCAGGCATGATGTAGACAGTGTAACATAAGGGGTAGATAACGTCCTGGCTTTGGCTGGGATAGAGTTAATTTTCAGAGGAAGCTGGGAGGGGACACAGCCACATGATATCACGCTCAGTACATAAATGGGGGCATCAGGCCAGGGAGGGATTATCACAGCTTGGGAGCAGGCTGGGCATCAGTTATCTAGGTGGCGAGCAATTGCATTGTGTATGCCATGCTTTGTATATTCTTTTATTGCTATTATTGTTGTTGTTTATTTCTTCCTTTGCTGTGCTGTTAAACTGTTTTTAATCCAAACCCATGAGTTTTACTTTTTTTTTATAACCAATTTTCCTCCCCATCTCAACACAAGGGGGCAGGAGTAAGTGAGCAACCACCTAGTACTTAATTGCCAGCTAGAGCTAAACTAGGACAGAAATTGTTTGTTACTTCATAATCTAAACCTAAGACTGCAACCTTCATTCCTATTCTCAAGCCAGAGAACAATAGCCTTGGGCTGTTGCATGAGATACGAAGCAAACGTTGCTACCTGCCTTGGTGCTTACAATTCTCCAGCTACGAAGGTGTTGGTTGCCTAGAAACCTCAATCCTTAAGTGGAATATTCAAGAAATTCACATTACATTGTGCCCATAGAGCCATCAGTGTTCTGGTCTGGAGGTCTCTCAGCCGTGCTTTTCCCAGGAGAAGCATCACTGGGCTCAGCCAGGAACACACTTGATGTCTGCGCTGCTCAGTCCCACTGGATGCCGAGGAGCTCACAGCTCACACTCCAGAGCTTCTTGGCTGTCTCATCGTCCCGACCCCGTGGAGAAACGTACGCTGGCCGGCAATCACTGTAAGATGAACATTTTGGTTTTTTAAACGTTTTAAAGCCAAAGATCTCCATCTGCATTAGCACACTGAAATATCTGTGTTAAGATAAGGGAGTTGTTTCTATCAGCTGAACTTCAAGACCAGCAGAAGCAAGCTGGGAGACTATCCAGCAAAAGAGCAAGGGTTGGTGCTAAGCCACCTTTAGAAAGCTTTCTTTCCCAATGGCACCAAGAACTGGCAAGCAAGTCTCACTCTATCTGTTGTCTCAACTCTTAAGGAAACCTGTATATGCTCTACTAGGTACTCTTCAATGTACATTCTCATGAATACCACTAAAAAGGGGTATAAAAATGTGAACAGAACTTCTTCAGGGCCACTTTTCTAGCAAACAGGCCACTCTAACAGCTCTTCATCCTAAACTGTTTATCATCCCATCCTACTCCTCCCCTTCTATTGCCATTGCTCAGGAGGCAAAGCTGCCCCAGAATAATAACCCTGTAATAACCATCTCTGGTTATCCCTTTTTCCAGTATCCTCTGAACTCTGGCTCCTTTCTGCTCGGCTCTGGCGATTAGACAGCACTCTCTCTGGAATAGAGATCGCGTGTTCTCATCTGTAATGCCGGGTGCTGCAATAACATGGGAGTTTAAGAGAACGGAGGCAATTGCACCTTGTAAGATTTCTACCCAGCCTAATGTCTTCAGAGCTCCAAGTGCCCAGTCTCAGTGTTCCTGAAATGACTCTGGTGGACTCCACCTGTCTCGCTGTGGCATGTAAATTCTTTTCTTAATATCTGTCTTGTGCTTTATATTCTGTTCCCTGGAGAGAGAAAATAGTTTTTGGCTTCTCCAAGGTACATCATGAATTTCTGTTGAAGCTCTTCATTTCCCACCAAGTCCAGAACTCCTTTCTTTTTTGAGTTTAAAATCCACCAAGGTTTTCTGTACTCCAGCACATAAAGGCTCCATTTATACCCTGGGACACCAGTCATCCAGGGAAGATTAAGACATCTATTTATACACTCCAGTCTGATTAAGATGGTACAGACCCCCAAGTGAAGATCAGACCAAGTCATTACAGAGACTAATCTGGTTGCATATCACAAGAGGAAAAAGCTCTGCAGAGATGCAAAGGCTCTAACATCATCCATGTGGGGAAAAAAAAAAAAAAAGAGAGAGATGTCAAATTCTCACGTTCTTTTCCCAAAACCCAATGTTGTTACTCTGCTCTGCATCCAGTGGAAAGCTGAAAGACACATCTGCATGAAAGCTGTTCAAAGGGCAGCCTTCAAACCCAGGGTGACACTGACTTGGAACTGCTACAGGCTGTGGTTTGGTGAGGGGAAAAGGATTGACCATGCAGGGGCCTGGAGTAAGTCAAACAAGTCAAGAAACAACATCGTTTGTAGCGGGTGCTGCACAAGACAGTTTGCAGAACACAGCGATGAGCAGCCCAGCAGGAGCTCCTCCCAGCTGGTGCAGCTGCCACACAGGAGAATCGAGTCATTTTGTCACACGCTGCTCCTGAAAGCCTCCCCTCCCAGCTCCCTGGGAGCACAGGCCTCCTCTGCCCCAGTGGGGTAAAACTACAAAGAGAACCAAAGTGTTCTTCCCAGGATTGACCCAAGTGACCTCATTAACTAAACAGCTCCTCTGAAAAGTGATTTGCCCAAGTCTCAGGCAGATCAGGATTAGAGCTCCGAGCACGTGACAGCCATGCCTGCACTCTGAGTACAGTGATATTCCTAGCACTGAGGACCTGCTGTTGTTAGAAAGGTTGAGCAGGTGAGGGATTTCTTCTAATACAATAACCACTGCAACAGACCTGGAATGGGTAATGCTCTAGTGTTTGTCACCCTTGGGGTTACCACTCAGTCTCTTACTGGTCTTAATGAAGCCTCCCTTCTTAATAAAAAATGACAGTAAGTCTCATTTTCCCCAGCCAACAGCATTCTCCCATCAGCTTGCACTCACCTGAAATACTGTCCTGTCACAGAGTTTAGCTCCTCTGCTACTGCACAGTAGATACTGGTCTGAGCTCCTTCCCAAGGTGTCTTCAAGAAGAATGAGAATAACTTCCACAGCCACATCATTAATAATGAGTGCCGGACCAAATCAGAATAGACAGAACCAGGATGGAGAACGTTTGCTGTGACTTTAGTGCCTGCAGCAAAAGAAAGCAGTCCAGGAGAAATCTGCATGCATCAATCTTGTCATTAAAAGAAAGGGGTCATCTACTGCTCACTTCTACTGCAGATATTCTACAACTTAAAGTACGAGAGAGTGAGTACAGAGAAAGAGTAGATAAAGAGAGAGTGAAGTCCTCTGTAGTTCCTGTTTGCTGGAGCATCCCCTGCTCCCTTCCAAACAAGGCAGTCACTACATGCCTTCAACAGAACAATGTGCTAAAGGGCCTGGGTGCTAAAACAGCAGCAGTTTCCATCAGGGTTTTGAGAGCACCAGCTTCTTTGGATTTACTGTAATACTAATTTCCTAAAGAGGACACTGTTTCTGTTTTAGTAAAATAAATACTACTTAAGTTTATGAAAAGGACTGAAGGACATGGCTGTGACAGATGTTGTATTTAAGAGGTAGTGACTAGTCATACACTTCTGTTTTTAGAGGCCATCAACATTTATGGCACCTGAGTATGCATTCGCTTTTCTATTGGAGACTGCAATTGTACTTCAGTTCTTCCATTGTTTTCAGCTTCCACCCACATACCACAGTTGTCTGTGTGGGTGCAGCTAGTTTTTTTACATGCACCAAACAAACAAACAAACAAACAAAACATGAAACTGTGCTCAAGTACTAAGCTCCTCTGCTCTATTGTTGTAAAGACAATTAGTGTTTCAGATCTCCTGGTCTCACAGAAAGCAGATATTTTCTTCTTGCAAAGAGCTGCCAGTGATCCTTGCCTCAAACTGCTTCATTTCTGCATAGCCAGTGGCCAGAGCTTTCTCCAATCCTCTCTCCTCACCCATGGTGCTCAAAAGCCAAGGAGAAAACCACTCCGCTCTCCTCAGGACTTGCCTTGCAGCCGCCTTGCCAGCTCCCGGGTGAAGAGCACATTGGCCAGTTTGCTGTGACAGTAGGCGAGGCCACGATTGTAGCTCTTCTCACCATGGAGGTCATGGAAACGGATTCGGCCAATGTGATGAGCCAGCGAGGACACGTTGACTATGCGGGCTGGGGCAGACTGCTTCAGACGCTCCAGCAACAGGAAGGTCAAGAGAAAATGACCTGCGGAGGAGAGGAAACGTCATCCTTCTCTGCTGGGTTCCCCTCCTGGAGTTTTGTAGTGCTTGCAACATATTACATACATGTTATATCTTACTGCTGCCCTCGTGTCAAGTCCAGGGCAAAGAAGTCCCCCCTGAATCAACAGCTAATTGTTTTTGTGGCCATTAAATTCTGCTCTTCAGCTTCAAAATGCTGGAACTGTCATACATTTCAAATGTCCCAGGTAACATGTGCGAATCCTTAAACTGGGTCCATGATAAGCAAATACATTGCGTTGCACCTCCAGAACTCTGTAAGACTGCACTTCCATCCTTCCCCAAGAAGCAAGGATGAGGAAGAGAAACTCTGGAAGCAGCGCTTCCCTCCGGCGTTTTGCCACAGATACTGAATGCAAACTTGCCGCCACCGACCTTACCAAGATGATTGACGCCCAGGTGCATCTCAAAGCCATCCACAGTCTTGGAATAAGGGCATAACATTACCCCAGCGTTATTAATGAGGATATGGAGCTCCTTCTCCTCTGTAAGAAACAACAGACATCCTTAAACTGGGAAACAGAGAACAAAGACAGACGAGAAGGTGGCACAAGTCAGCTAAATAAGCAAACCCATGCCTGTCCGAGTTGAAGCCACAATACGTCAAAAAAATAAGTCTCCTACCACAAACTAGCTCATGGCCTCCGACAAGCCTCTGCTGTCAAACCACAAGGCCTAACACGGTACAGAGATGTGCCGGTCGAGATTTGGCATTTGCTAGAAGAACATACAGCAATCCTTGGTAAAATGTTCTCACTGAAAACAAGGATCTAGAGACGGTACCTGCTAGAAATTGCTCAGCAAATTCCCGGATGGACTTTGTATCAGCCAAGTCCAGTTTTTTCACAATCACTTGCTGGTTCCCTGTCTCAGCTCGGATTTCACTGGCTGCAGCTTCTGCCTTCGCTGTGTCTCTGCAAGCGACAATCACCCTCGCACCTGCAAGGGGGCAAAAAGAGCAGGAACAGAACCTGAGATCACTGGAGCACACAGGATGATCAAGGCTGGGACAAGCTGTCTGACTACACACAGTTCTTATAAACAAGATATTGTGTCTTTAGGGAACTGGCATCAGTCAGGGGAGCAGGTGGAAGGGACAGAGCCTTTCCCACTATGTTGCTGTCTCAGATCCAGCCCAAAGCTGTTTTCAGAGCAGGCAAATGCACATCTGAAGTGCCTCTGTCCAGGTTCTCCCAGCTCAGGAGTGTGCACCACAACACTGATATGATAAGGTTATATCTGCCCCTCTAATGGGGATGTCAAGCAGGGAGCACATGAAGGTACTGGGAATCCAGCCAGAGTAATTTCTAAGCGGATTGTGAAATGGGAGTTTAATCTCCTTACCAGTGACTGAAAAAGCCTTTAAACCAAGTTTGCCTGAAACATGAATAACTAAAGCACACAGCAGCATGGACCCGGCATATCACAGCTTCAAAGAAGCAGAACCCAGCGATACCAGGAACTCCCCCAGTCCTCTCAAAACAGTTGCAGTGCAGAGCGTGTTCATGTCACAAGGTGCATCTTTGGAGTTCAAGCAATGAAATCAGTTGAGGAACCAGGGGTTTTCACTTCAGTGGTTATATGCTCTCAAGGAGCGACACTTAGGGTCATCTGAAATAGCTTTGGAATCCAATTCACTTAAATGTAAGCATAAAATTTTCTTCTCCTATATCCAGAGAAGGGACTTCTGACACACAGGCCCACACACATCAGCCACACAGGGCTGCTGCTGCTGCTGGACGCTGACTTGCCTCTTCGCGCAAGGTCTCTGGCCGTCTCCTTCCCGATGCCCGTGTTGGCTCCTGTGATTATCACCACCTTCCCCTCCAGCCTGGCTGTTGACTTGCACCGTCCTCCGGCGACATACCTCCTGCAACAGAGGACGGCAGCGGTCATGCAACAGGGTCCGAGGGCAGCTTCCCTCCTCAGGGGACTCGGGTCAGGACTGAGCACACAGATGTGGTGGCTGCAACCTCCACCAGCCCTTCCTGGGCCACTCGACCACCTGGGTACTGGGGCAGGGCAGGCAAGATTTGGGGAGAACAATTCCCATTGTGCAAGTGCAGTGAGACAGGCCACTGAGGCGCCCACCCCACACTCCTGTAGCTCCTGCCAGGAACAACTCCCCATTGTGCAAGTGCAGTGAAGTTGGGAAACTGAGGCACAAGTGCGGTCAATCAGGACATGAAGGCATGCTCCATATGGGAAAAGATGTCCTTTCTGCCTGGAAAAGGTGTAGTGACCGTCAGTCACTTTTGGCAGTTTGGTACACCTGCTACTCAGGACTCAGCCAGAGCAAAACGGTACCAGAACTGTACAATCCAGAGAGCTCTGGACATTGCTAGAATATTACCTGATCCTAAGAGTGGCTACAGTGGAAAAATACTGACTAAGGTCAATGATCTTGTGACCCTAAAGAGTGATCCTACAGTGAGGCCCTTTGAGCTCTGCTGGGTCCCAGCGGGCTGTGGCTCAGCACCTCCCTGCAAGGTGGGACGCTGCTGAGACATCCCGCAATGAACTGATGGTACAAAGCTGTGGGTGAGGACAGATTTCTTGAGCCTCAATGCATCACCCGTTGAGAAATGCCGATGCAACGCAGTGGGGTCCGAGGAGAGCTTCCCTTCTCAGGGGACTCAGATCAGGGCTGAGCACCCAGAGCCCCAGGTGTCGCCCCAACGGTCGGGATCACCGATGCACTCAGGGCCCCGGGGACTCACAGACATCGTTACCTGAAGCGGTTGATCACGATCGTGTCGTGACTGGGACACCGGGAACTGCCGCTCCAGGCCCCCCCCGCTTTACAAACACCTGCGGCGTGTGGCCGGAGCGCGGACCCGCCGGCCCGGCACGGGAGGCCCCGCCTCCTCCCGGCCCCGCCCTGGCCCCACTGCCCCGCCCTCGAGTCACGTTGGGCTCCCATTGGCTACCGCCGGTGCCTTGGCCAATGGGCTCTGCGGCGGCACCGTGAGGAGAGGTTAGGCCCCGCCCCCGGGCACACCGGCGCGGCGGCCGCTTCTCCCTGAACCGTGCCGGTTCCGTGAGCCGGGATAGACCCCCAGCTACGCGCCGCTCCGGCGCCCGGGCTGAGCCTACCCCAGGAGCGCCCCAGGTCCTGCCGCCAGCGTGTCAGAGTTACCGAGGCGCTGGGGCTGGAGAAGCCTGAATGACCCCCGGCCCCGTCGGGGCTGGAGAAGCGGAATCCCCTGTGTCCGCCCTCCCGCCAGTCAGAACCGGCCGCTCCGAGGCGCGGTGCGCACGCCGGCTCCGCCGCCCGCACCCGCCGCACCGCGGGTCGGAGACCGCCGCCGCCGCTCTTCGTACACGCGCGAGAGGCCAGGTCCGCGCTCGGTAAGACGCACCTGATGTAGGGCGCTGCCACGAAAAAGAGAACGGGGAAGGAGACGGCGGCGCCCAGCGCCGCTCCCCAGCAGGTGAGCATCGCCGCCGCTCGCTCCATTCACTCTGCTCGCGCCCAGCGCTCCGCCCCGCCCCGCCCCGCTCCTCTCGGCCCGCCCTCTCGGCCCCGGGCCCGCCCGCTGCACGGGGACCCGTGTGGCGCCTGCGCGGCAGCGTGCCCGGCAGGGGCCGTGTGCTGAGGAGGCGGTACCGGCTGCTCCTGAGTGCCCTCGCAGCAGCTCCTGCTCCCCGCCAGGGCTGAGCCCCCGCTGGGAAGACCCGCTGTGGGCAGGAGGCCGGCCGGCCCTGCGCCAGCGGCCGCTGCCAGTTTCCCTGGGCAGCGCACTGCTCTGACTGCGGTCTCTCGGAACAAGCCGAAATCGCAGTTTTAATTGCACTTTCCGAGTAAAAAGCCGAAAAATATCTGAAGAGAAAGCCCGGCGGCTGTCTGGGAGACACTCAAAATCCAGTTTTATAACCTCACGCCAAAGTTAATGATGTTAACCCCAGCAAAACGGATGAGATGACGCATATGTATCCGCAGGCAGGCGCCGAGGGCGGGGATGACGCGGTGACGGGCTCAGCGCTGCTCGCTCTCCCCGGTCCCCGGAGCACAGGGCCCCGCGTGCTGGCTGCGCTGCTGCCGCCGCGGCGCCGGGCACCGCCGCCTGCCCACGGAGACTACGACTCCCAGCAGGCACTGCGCGCCGTGAGGGTTCCCCGGCCCGACCTTGTCCCGGTGGGCCGCCCGGCGCCTGACGCGTCTTGGTGCCGCCGGCAGTCCTGCCGCAGCGCGTGCGGAGCAGCCCGCGGCGGGACGCCCGCGCTGCCGCCGTCGCGGCGTCGTTTTGCAGTCAGGCGGCGTTCCGGGCACCCCGCTGCGGCAGGGGAGGCGCGCGCTGCCGCGGGTGCCGGAAGTGCCTTCACGGCAGCAGCGCGGTGTCGCGCAGCCGCGGGGAGGTGGGGCTGGCGGCCGTCGCCGAGCGCGGCGGGAGGCGGCTGCCTGCCATGGCGGGCCGCGGCCCCGGCTCCTCGGAGCACCTGGAGCGGCTGCACGAGATCTTCCAGGCACTGCACAGAGACCTGCGGGGCGTCCCCGAGCGGTTGCGGGGCAGCGCGGCCGGTGAGGCGAGACCGGGCGGCGGCAGCTCCCTGCGCTGGGGAAGGGCGCAGCGGTGCGCGGGCAGCGCGCTGGGCCTGAGCGGCGGGGCCGTGCAGGGGTGTTTGAGGGGTTTCTCTCGGATAAACTTGGTTTAGCAGCCGTGAGGGCCAAGTCTGTTCAAGAAGGACTGTGCCGGGGGAAGGGGTTTGCCAAGGCAGCTGCGGCAGTTCAGTGCGTCGCTTTGGGACGGCGGTGGCTTCGCCAGGCCTGGCTTCACGGGGTCTTGTTCAGTTGCTGGCTACAGGTGAACTGGCTAAACTGCAGTGCTTTGGTTGTTTTGTTTTGTTTTGGTTTTTGGTCATTGATGGCAGAATTAGAAGCAGTTTTTATTATCACAACTGTCCACAACCATTTGTAGACATACTGGAGAAGATTTGAGTTTTAAATGACTGTTTTAGAAGTCTGGTTTGTGCACTACCTGCCCACATACTGGAAAAAAAAAGTGCTGATCAAGCTACACAAAGTTAAATCAGAAGCAAAACTTGATTTTATGGATATTCTTTATACCATATCAGTGGGTAAGACAGGCTGACAGACACTTACTTCTCTGTAGGACTTGACATTGTGCTTCTATTTCAGTTCGTAATACTTGGCACTATTCTGAGAACTGGAAAGGGAAGTGATCTGACACAGAGAATTTTAGCAGTGTCACCAAGTCTCTTTAACTAAATATTTCCTTCATGTGAGAAACATGATACACAGTTACCATGAACTGCTGTACCTAAGCTTAGGTTTTGTATCACAGGAATGAGTAGTGGCCATCAGCCACCCTCTGCAGTAGTCTTGTCATTCTCCTAGAGTTGATCAGTTTTACATATTTAGGTGTAAAATAATAAAAATGGTTTGTTCAGAATATACCAGCCTGTGATAGGTAACACACGCTATGAAGAGAGTACCTTTCCATTTCTTACGTGCATTGCTGTTTAATAATGAGTTAAGTTTAGGGTCAAAGTCCTCGTCATCAGCTTTTCCAGAAAGTTTATTACAAGAAAGATGTTCAAACCTTCAAACAACCACTTTCAAATCTGACTTAATTTCACTAGTAATCAACAAGAATAAAAAGCATAGAATAAAAAATATCCTTTCTTGTAGGAAATCCTTATTTCCTTGTAGAGAGGAGAGTGGTTGGTTTCTTGGTGAAGTGAAGCTTTGTCAGGTCTCCATGGAACTGGCCTGGTCTTGAACAATGAACACTGAGCAGTGGGCTTAAATGATGTATTTACAGGCAGCAATTTTTGCAATGCTTCTAGATCTTTTCCTGTGGGCAACCTGTTCCAGTGTTTCACCACCGTGATTATAAAATTTTTTTTCTTATGTCTAGCCAGAATCTTCCCTCTTTTAGTTTAAAATCATTTCCCCTTGTCCTCTCACTATAGGCCCTGCTAAAAAGTCTGTCCCCATCTTTCCTATAGGCACCTTTTAGAACTGAAAGGCTGCAATAAGGTCTCCTCAGAGCTTTCTCTTCTCCAGGCTGAACAACCCCAACTCTCTCAGCCTGTCCTCACAGCAGAGCTGTTCCAGCCCTCTGATCATTTCTGTGACCTCCTCTGGCCCCTCTCCAACAGGTCCATGTGTTTCCTGTGCTGAAGGCTCCAGAGCTGGACACAGGACTCCAGGTGGGGTCTCACCAGAGAAGAGCAGAGGGGCAGAATCACCTCCTGCAGCCTGCTGACCACAGTCATTGTAATGCAGCCCAGGGTACGATTGGCCCTCTGGGCTGCGAGTGCACATTGCTGGGTCATGTCCAGTCTTTCCTTCACCAGTACCCGCAAGTCCTTCAGATTACAAATACTTACAAACTGATTTTTCAGACATGCTATGAAATGTTAACATGACTTAATATGACCTAAGATGACTAAGTCTTTAAATTTATTGCTGCAAATATCCTGGTAATATTTTTTGAAAGTATTTCTTAGAGAGGTTAAGATAAGTCAGGAATTTGTGTATCTGGTGAAGGCATTCTACTCCTCTGACATGTGTGTTTGCTTCTTATGGGAAATGGGGTGTATCTTTATTTTTCAAGTTATCTGATCCTGAAAATTTCAGGAGCTGACGAAAGATACCTTGCACACTCCCAGACTTGAGGGAGGACAGAATCTGTAGTCCTTGGGACATCTTTGAGGGGCAGAGGTTTGGAAATGCTGTTTCACTCTATATAAACAAGATAACAAATTCTTAGATCTAGAAACAACTTTTGTTTCCTTCCAAATTTGTAAGAAGGCATTTTAAACAGCCCGGATCAGTTTCAAACAGATACTTTCCTCTAAATTGATTTAGTTAGCTGTGCTTTTCTACTGAATCTATTTCTAACTGGTTGGATATAAATCAGTTAAATGTCAGTGAGCACATTGGAATGTTACTGTGGCTTAGCTACTTTCTACTTTTACTGCATTAAAAAAAGTTCTCTCAATGTACTTTGAATTACAGTTTAATTTGGAGTGATATGAATTAAATTGCTCAAGATATTCTGTTAGGCCAGACCCATTATAATGCTTTCAAGCCACATTGCCTGATTTCTTTTTGGCGTATCGTCAAAGTCTCAATCCGTGGCTACTTGAGGTTTGGAAACTAGGATTTGTTTGGCTGCTTGTTTATAAATGCAGTGTCTTCTCAGTCCGCGTGGGGGGGACAAAGAAGGACAAATAGAGCTTTTCCAGTGCCGCACTGGGTTTCCACTAGTTTGAAACAGCAGTTGTTTTAAGAGACATTATTCAAATCATATTTGTGAAATGACCTGTATGAAACAAAATATTGACATCCGAAGGCTGTTTTCCTGCAGTTCGTGGCCATTATTTCACTGGTAGCCCAGCTGCACAAGGAATTGCATCAGCACAAATGTGCATGGTAGCAAATCATGGAAGAAGTTGGGGAGAGTGTATTGAGGAACCTGCTAAGTCAGCATTTCCCCCTGACTTAACTGGGCTGTGACGCTGCATTTCCTGATACCATCCTGGGTGTCATAATGTAGCTTAGTCTGTAATAACTGCGCTGCTGGAGGGCATGCCTTCTTAGATGATGGGGTTTAATTCTGTTTTAAGTTCTCTACAGTTCAAATTCTGGGGCCTAATGTGAATTTGAACCAAAAAGGAAAGCCTGCAGCTTAGACATGTCCTGCATGTGAGAGGAATATAAAAATATTTTAATCACTTCAATTTTTTTTCCTGTTTTCTGTTGAGAGCTCAGTGGTTTAAAAACTGCTTCTTTTGCAGAGGACTATATTTACAGACAGGTGTTATCAAGTATTTTTTTACAGCAATGATGTTTTCATAATGTCTTTAATTTTGTCTTTAATCAAATTACAGAAGTTTTACCAAGATGAGTGTCTGCATTTTTTGCTATCTAAATTTTATTTAGGATTGAATTATTTATTATTATTATTTAGGCTTATGCATATTTATCAGCCTTCTGATAGAATTTGGTTTCATTCTCAGTACAAGAGTCCTCCGGTGGTCATCTTCAGTGCTTTTGCAAAAGCTTATAGAATGTGGTTTTGCTCCATAAGGAGAGTTTCAGAATTATCCTAATTGATAGTGGGTTTTACAGAGGTGTGATACATTTTTAACACATGCAAAATACATGTCATAAGGTTTTGTTTTAAAATAGAATAACAGGTGAATGTGTGAAACCCATTCTTTGGCCTTCAAAGCCCTGGGTACAAGTATCTTGGCAATTTACTGTCTCAGACAACTAAAATGTATAGTTTTGTTGGCTAATTCAAACAACTGTTGTCATTCCAGAAGAGGGAAGCATTTGGACATTAATCTGTGAACCTGAGGTGATACCTTGATGTCATCTTTTATCTCTGAGTACTCTAGAATGCTTCTCCCATTTTCCTTGTTACTTTATGACCATGAGAATGCAGAGTGCCCTGTCTGCCAAGAACTTCAGGGCTCACTTGGAACCGTAGATTGACTTGATGTTCTGTTCAAATCTAAGATACAGTTTCAGCCATCACTAGTCTTGCCAAATGTGTGCAAAGAAAGAGAAATATTTACCAACATGTCCTCTTTGTTATTCTGTCATGTTAAATGTTCTCCAATGGAGAAGTGGAGATTGGAAGTTTGAAAAATGACTTATTTTGTCTACCAGAGGTAGTGGCCAGCGTTTGGAAGGGTGGTTTCTGCTCTCTTCCCGACTCCCACCTCCTTCTGAAAAGTTGTGGTAAGAACAGGCTGTTCCCATTTGGGGCAGACTTTGACCTGGCATCTCTGTAATCAGCCGTCCGTGGCAGCTTCCTTGTCTGTAATGGATTGAGGTGGATTTCCGTTCTCATTTCTCTGTAATTTTTCTGACATACTACTTTTTCTTTCACAGAGGAGAAGAAAAAACTAGTTCGAGAATTTGATGAGAAACAGCGTGAAGCAAATGAAACGGTAAACATAAGTGTAGGCTTCTGGCCTTTCTAACCAGCTGAAATATTGATGCCTTAAAAAGGGCAGTACTTCCAAATTTTACTTCCTTTATGGATCCTATTCTGACAGGCAGATACTGTATTTTTTTAATGGTTGATTAATTAATCTGATAGACAGGTCTGTGTGTCAAGACTCTTGTATATATCTATATACATATACGGAGATAGACAAATATTCTTACATGCCTTGGTTTTTTTTTGAGTGGTCTGTTTGGATATCACCTTCCCCTTGTTGAGCAAGGGAGAGTGATAGAGGTGCGATTACAATTGCTAGAGATTGTAAGGAGGGCATGCAGAGAATTTGTCATGCTTTAGTCCTCTATCTTAGTGAGTTTTATTGACGTGTATCCATGTAGGTGATGTATGAGATGGAAAGCTCATATTGTGAGAGAGCTCATACTGAGGGACAGCTGTAAGCATTGTGAATTTGTAACAACTGTCACTAAAAGCTGATGCGAAAATTCACACATCCAAAATCTCAGGGTTTACAAATCCAGACGTGGAAGTTCGGAGTGTGAATTTAGTGACATCCCTACCTGTGCAACAGATCTCTGTGATGTGAGGAGGAACTGATAACGCATCGTATAAATGTTTAAACTATATTTCAGAGCTAGAGTGATGTTTCAGAAAAATCAAGCCTTTAAACATGGTGATTTAAAAATTATTATTGTTATTATTTTCCTTTTTTTTTTTTTGTTTTTCCCTTGGGGCGTTATGTGTCTGAAACCCCATTTGGGCTGAGCCACACTGTGCAGAATGGTGCACTTGATGCTAGATGAGTGGTATAGGGTTTGGGGTTGATCCCCCTCGCCCAATCACATAAAAACATATGAATCCTTTCATCTGGTGGTGAGTTTTGAATGTAACTGCTGCTAAGTGCTGTAAAAAATAAACACATTTTATTTTGTTAAAGCTGCGGGAAATGGAGGAAGAACTGAAGTATGCTCCTCTGCCGTTCCGCAACCAAATGATGAGCAAAATCCGGGCGTATAGAAGAGACCTCTCCATGTTCCAGAGAGAGATGAGAAGCACAGATTTGGGACTGGGCCCTGGAAGTCAAGGCGATATGAAATACGGGATCTTCTCCACAGAAAATGAACAGAGTGTGAGAATTAGATATAAATTTTGTTTAACATTGCTGTGATTGCTTAGAAATAATATTCCAGATGTATTGTTTATAGTGTTTCTACTTCAATCCACTTAGCTTCTGTGCTTCTGTAACTCCTTGTATATCTCTCTGTATGTAACATGAATATCTTGGAGGAGAAAGAACCTGGAACTCCTCGAGTGCCATGCAGTTAGTAACTCACACAACATTCTGTACTGGAATGCTTTATTTAATCATTCCTCTAGAGCAGTGAAAACACATCAGGGATGCAACTGACTGAGAAGAAGTGTTAACTGATCTACTTTTAGTCTCCAAAACTAGCAACATATGTGAATAATGCAGTGTATAAGTACTTCAGTAGAATTATCTTTTAAGCAATCTCTGTGTAAATAATTTCAAGAAAGTACAAGAAGTCATCTTCTAGCACTTTGTGCACTCTTAATGTGCTCATACAGTGCAGGAAACACACCATTTTCTTTGTTTACCAGATATGCTTAGACACATCTGAGTTAGTGAAATGGAAAATTGAATCTGCTTATTATCTTCAAAGTGCTGTCATCTGTACAGAAAGTTCATGGAGGTGGGCTCTGATTGCTCTGCCTTAGGTAAGGAAGGTTGGAGGGAGGCTCTTTCCATAGCATCTTGATCAGCAGTAGCTTGGTAGATTTTTGCATTTGATCCCTCTTGATGGGTTCCTCTAACACCTGAGGCCAGGGTGGTAGATTAGACTTTCTGAAGCTTAAGAAAATACTTTATTTTGAGCTACCTTTTGACCCCCAGGTCAGCAAACATTTGTTATCCTCTGCCAAGGCTACTGGCACTAAAGAGGATCTTTGTTATTTAGCAGTCCATCTATTAGTGCTGTTTGTTCCTAATCCTTTTGACTGTCAGCTCTTAGGGACCTCCCTGGCAACCAACCGTGAAGTCACAAATAAGTCTGAATTTAGATATGAATGGAAGGAGAAGTTAGCATCTAGAAAGCAAAGATATTATTTTACTGTAAATATCATTTGGAAAAGTAAATTGTTGCAAAGACAGGTTTTTTTGTAACTTTTAACTCTTCAGGGGTGTGTCCTTTGTCAAGGTTTAACCAGGTTTGTCCATTATTTTACAATGTGAACAAGAACTCTTTCAAAATTAACTGGGCTACATCAGTTAGTATAAGAAGCATGCACAGCTAATACCGATGGATGGCCTATGGAGTCACATCCTAATGCTTTAATGTCAGAAGCCTAATACCTCTGTCTTTGTGCCTAACGATTAAGCTTATGTTATTTTTCAGACTAATCTGCAGTCACAGAGGGTGCTGCTTCTCCAGGGAACAGACAGCCTGAACCGAGCTAGTCAGAGCATCGAGCGCTCGCACCGAATTGCTGCTGAAACAGATCAGATTGGCACAGATATAATTGAAGAACTTGGGGAGCAGCGGGAGCAACTGGAACGCACCAAGAGCAGAGTAAGCAGAGGAACCGTGGGCTTTGTATTGAAACAACCTGCGGTCAGCTTAGTGGGATCTGCGTGCCAGTCATTACTCTTGGCGACCTCCCCAGGCGGGTAATCCAATTGATGTTCCTACAGACCAAATCCAGGCTACCATGTTTCTATGCTGTGCTTAGAAAAGGAAAATAATTACTGTAGAAGGGCCCAAAACACGATGGCCAAATGTCTGCTGCCATGTCTGTGCAAGATTTGTAATTAGACCTATAAACCTGCTAAAAAATATAGCATTATTGAAAAAATTGCAGATTTAAAAGAACGCTAAGGAGTTGCCTACCACAAGATTACTAGTGAAGTTTTGATCTGGGAGGCAGCTAGCAAGTTCTAATGAAATGAAATTTAATAGAAGGTAAATTACGTGGTTACTAACTTTCCAATATTTGTAGGTTAGCTAAGGAGGGAGGAAGTGGTGTCAGACAAGAAGTCTGTTGCTCATCCTTGGGTCAGGAAGCTCTGCTGCTACTGTGGAAGCTTTAAAAAGTAGTTAATTTGTATTGTTTACACACATACGCGAAACTGAGAATTTGATTTTTAAAGTAGCAAACTTGATGGGATTTTCTGTGTGTGCAAGGGATCCTGAACATAAAGCTTTTAGGTGAGTGACTTGCAGGGAGATACTGAGTTTGACAAGTTAAGCATGCTCAGCAAAAAACAAAAAGCACATCCCTTTCCTGGGAGTTACATCTACTAATTGCAACAGAGCCTATAGCTTTTTCATTTAAGCAGCTGTTTGATTTCAGTCAGAATTTGACTTGCCCTGCTCCCAAATTTGGGTTGGAGAGCAGGAAAGGAAATATGATCATAAGATTTGTAGGTATAGTTCTTTGTTCTTTTTCTAATTAAAAGTATTAGTCCTTCAAGCATGTCAGTCTGCCCACAGATTGTTCATGAAGCTGTGACTTATTGTGAGGCTTTTAGGCATTGTGTTGCTGAACTATATTAACCACACATTCCAACAAGAAGCAGACTTTCTTCTTGCTTGGTCTTTCACTGCAAAACTTGGAAATCTAGTCTGCTTTGAATGGACTTGGTAGCTTTCTTCTCAGCTTGGGCCAGTCCGTCCCAGTGCAAAGTAACGTACATACAGTGCTGGTTTTACAGCTGAGGGCAGTAGCATAAACTGCAGAGGAACTGCAGGTTGGCATCTGTGACGGGAGGTGACCTGGCTGACCTGTCACTGCCCTTCAGGCTTTGCAAGTGGAATAGCGAAATCTTACCTGGGTACCTCCGGTGGCCGTACATCACGAATCCTCTGTGAGACAACCGCTTTTTTAGCTGTCCATAACATCACTTAATTACGTGCTGCTTAATAACTGACTGAGAAATACTTCACAGTTCCTTTCTGAGCATTACAAAGCTGAAGTGGATTATGTATTAACAGTTCAGAGCTCATCTCCACTGGGTCACTTAAACTTGTCAGTGCAACACACTTTGTTCTTTGCTAGAAATTGAAGAGCATTTGAAACAGTTCCAGATACGCACTGAGGAGAACACCTCAGTATCATTTTCTTCTGGTGTCAACAACTAGAATAATGAAATTTAACGGAAGGAGCTAATACTAACCATCTGATATTTGTAGATTAACTGAAGGGGCAGAAAGTGATCCTAAATTGCCTGTCTTCATTTGTATCTAAGCAAAAGTATACCTGAAAGTCTTACTTCCTCCTTAGAAAGGAGACAATGCTTCCAGCTTGTATTGTGTACAATATTGTGTACAATTTTGAGAACACAGGGTTAGCCTTGGTCCCATTATTAATTGCAACATTTCAACACCAGCTATTTCCAGGTGCATTTTTGCTGTATACTGGTTCAACTGACAAATACCTTTTGTTTCTTAGTTGGTGAATACAAGTGAGAACTTGAGCAAGAGTCGCAAGATTCTACGTTCCATGTCCAGGAGGTGAGTAGCGTGACTGACTTAGAGCAGCACTCAGCACTGTTGACTGCTGGTTTGAGGCAAAGATACAGAATGTCAGCTGGAACTGTAGGGAGGTTTTAGGGGATGTGCAAAGAGAATGTTGTGTACCCATGTGCAAATGCTAACTTGTGTTTTCTCCTCTCTGGCAATTACTTAATGGAGTACAGGTAGTTGAACACTACTGAATTTGTGCTGCTTGTTTAGGATAATACAGGGTCTTTAACTGTCCCCCAAGATAAACTGTAGTGAGGACACAAACAAGTTACAGTGAATTGATAATGGCAACTTTAGATGCAATTCCTTGCTATTCAGGTTGAAAAAGCTGTGCCTAAGTCACTGCAGCATTGAGTTAGAGGTCTGATGACACAGACAAATCCATTCAGCCCACAGTAATGCCCTATGTTGGACTATCACATGAGAAACTCTGAGCCTGAGCATATACTATTTTTATCACTAAAGCCTTCACTGCTTAAGTTAATTTACAGTTTCTTAACTATATGATTTAATTATCCTTATAAAGCAGTTCATGGAGTATATTTCCAGTAGGTACTTCAAGCCTAACACCCTTTCCTTTATCCTCATTGCTAAAGGAAGTTATCATATAATCATATAATTTTCCATAGTAAGAGTACATTATTGAGATTTTATAGTTTTACTTCAACTACATGGTTCCAAGTAAAAGCAGCACAGGAGTTCAACTGATGTTTTCCTCTTTGCCTAATTGAATGACTAGGCACATTCAGAGCAGAATGATGTGGCTTATGTGGGGCAGGGGAAGAGGAACAGAACTGCTACTGTTAAAGTAGAAGATTTTGGCAGAATTTCCTTGCTGCTTAAGAGCTGTCTTGGATTTTTTATTTTTTAACTCTAGAATAACCACTAACAAGTTGTTGCTGTCAATTATCATCATCCTGGAACTCGCCATCCTAGTAGGTGTGGTCTACTACAAGTTCTTTCGCAGCAGATGAATCTTCATGACTAACAAGAGCTTTTCCACTGCTGAGGAACTGGATGGGCTGTCTGTTCCATCTGACTTACTGAGGATTGAACTGTCTCATGAGACAGCATGTTCAGCTGAAAGTGTACTGACACTAGAAAGACAGAATGTGAGGAAAAGGAAAATGCAGAGACAGACTTGAATTACTGGTAAGATTAACAAGAAGGTAATAAATATTTTATTGTCTCAATTTGTATATACTTAACTAAATGAATAAATCTTGGTATGTAATAAAGTAGCCACCGATCAGTGGAAAAGCTAGTTTATTTAAAAATTGAGAAGTTAACAGTATTTGCCAAGTGTTGACATTCTATCCACGCAGGTGCCTCAGCAGAGCTCTATAATGTCCGGTGTACCCAGCACTTTGGGTTCTTAAATCCTCACTTGCTCTTTGCTGTCAGATTCATCTGGAGAACTGGGTGTTGGGAGGTTATCAAAAGCGGTGTGTGCTCCTTCCCGTGTCTGCCCAAAGCATGTTGCTATCACGTCGACTGCAAGACTGGCAGTTGCGTTCACTTCCTCTTGAGAAGCTCCAAGCAGTGGATTGACTTCAACCATGTCTACAGCTGAAAGCATTCCTGTGAAAATGGTTTACAGTTTGGTTACTATGAAAAGGGATAAAATCTCTAATAGGGTTTAATTTTGCAGCTTTTCATTCATTGCAGCAAGTCTGATATTTGAACTCATGACCTGCTGTACCCATGACACAAGTTAAATTAGCTCCCAGGTGAGGGATGAGGTCATTCTTAGGTGCAAGTTTGTGTTTTTAATTTGGTTCTTTCTTACATTGTCACTACCTCATTCATACTTTCAGCATTTGGGGAAAAATAAGTTTGATATTCCATATACACTTAGAACAGGAATATTTTTTTAATCTTGTTTTTTCCCAGTCTAAAAATTAAGAGATTTTTGCCATCTTATTCATGATCCCTCTTTTACTGCAAATAAGTAATTGTTTAAACATATTAAATAAAAACTCCATGGCATAAGGAGAAAAGTCCTCATATATTGAGTCAATTGCAGTATTCTTAGTGAAAGCTTGATTTGTTAGCCTTGAGTCCTAGAATGGCACATCAAACTGTTCAAAATTGTTTGCATCCAATTTTTTTTATTCCAGATGTCAATTTTTACATCTCATTTCATGTGTTTAGGGAACAGTATTGTACAAGATGACCAAGTGGGGTGTTTTTTTTTTTTTTGTATTAGTCGTTAATATGTTTTTTATTTTATTTACTTTTGTTAAGTTCAAGTTGTTGACAGTTAAGCTACTTCCAACACCTGGGGTATTGCCCAACCACAGGACTTCTTCCCTTACTGAAGGTTGCACTGACTTTGTAGGCACCTCAGCTTTGACTACATTTATCTAGTCACACAGGAAAAACATAACCAGTCTGAGCTCTATGTAGTTTGTCCTGTCCTTGCTTAGTCCAGTACTGCTGGTCAACTCGTACCTGTGTTGTGTATCTCCTCTGTGATGTACATGCCTTCTCTGTAAGTCAGTCCACCTATAACAGGAGTCCCAGTTGCTGAAGCCAGTGAGGGATCAAAAGCATCAATGTCAAAACTCAAGTGAATTGGTCGTTGTCTCCTGAGACAGAATAAAATAAGAAAATCTCAGAACTTTAACCTTTTTCTACATTTCTTTTACTGTCCAAGTTGATCAGCAAAGTAGCATCATGCACCATGATGTAAGTTCTATACTGTGTCTTAGATCATTTGGAAATAAATAATTCTTTGGACTCTGAAACATCTTTTTAGCTCAGAACCTTCTCTAGTACAGACTGGGAAAACCAAAAGTTTGACATTTTAGTTTTGCTGAGCATCTGCCCAGGTGTGATTTGGCTGAAGAGGAGTACTTCATTTCTATCTTATTTAGTTCTTATCTGGTATTTGTCTCTTTATTTGGAAAAAAAGGTAGAGAAAAGTGTGATATAATCCTGCCTTTTCTTCTTTTGTACAGAAAGCCAGGGTGAAAGGCTGAAATATTGATTTACATGGCATCTAGGACAGAGGAAGCACCAAGCTTGGGGATTTCATAGACAGCTCATCAAGATGAATGAGACATTCTGCATTTTTCAGGTCAATAGTTGAAAGATGCCTGTAAACTGTGTGTAAGCCTAGTTAAAGAAAAAGTGAAGGATAATCTCAAACTGGAAATGTTAGTTACATGTACTGCATTAAGTCTGACAACTGATGGCACACTTAATAAATGGCACACTGCTTGCAACCCAGATGACCTATTTATGTTGTAGGCTCTGTACTTCCAGCTCACTGTAGATGTTCAGTAGGGAGGAGCATCTGGATTAGCACTTTCTTTACATGGCACAGCTGCAACGAGGAAGAGGGAGCACACTTGCAGATACAACAGCATGCAGCACAGATCCATGGACCTTGTTCTGCTTACAGGACTTTGTTCTGCCCCATGGGAAGAGGTTACCCTTTCTAGCTCTGATCCTCTGTTCTGCCGCATGGGAAGAGGTTACCCTTTCTAGCTCTGATCCTCTCCCAGTGTCCCTGGACTGGCATGATTTGCTCCCTGATCTGGTCAGAGGAGCAAGGTCAGAGACATCAGTACTGAGCTGAAGTCAGGGAGTGGTTACAGCAAACTTCACCAGCTGAACTGAAAGTGGCCTTTGTTGTCAGGACAGCAGATGCTTAGTCTAAGGAGGAAGCCAACAAATGGTTCTTCCTCATATGCTAACAGCTGAATTCAAGTTGCTATACATACATGTTTTAAAGTGTAATGTATACCCTAGATTCTGAGTTGGTTAAAACATCTTGTCAAACTCTAGAATTCCTCAAGAAACAGAACTAATTAAATAATACAGAGCACAACTGTAGTGACTGTAACCTATCACGTAGCTTTTTGCCAAACACTGTGAAATGGTTCCAGTTCAGGATGTGGAATTTGAGGACTAAAGTCAGTGCTAAAACTTTACTATTTACTGGACACTGTCACAGTTCTCTTAGGCCACCTTACATCGAGAGTGATATTCACTTAAATAACTTCCAGGAAAATAGCTATTCAACAAGTGGATGATAAAGAGTAATTTAAATCAGATAATTTGTTACCTGCCCATCAGTTGTTCAAATGTTCTTTCCATAACTTTCTGAATTCCAAGGCGATCAATATCCCTCATGGAAAAATACTGGATGTCATAGTTCTTCAAAATATAGCTGTTAAAATAATTTTTTTAAAAAATCATTACTGGCCTAAGCTTAAATGTAGCAACCTTTGTGAACAGCCAGATATGGAAAGAAGCTCAATGACTTTAATCTAAATCAACTTACTATTCAGCAGGATCCAGATCCCTCAAACCAATGTACACAATATCAGATGCTGAAAGGCAGGGCTTTAGCCAGGAAAAGCCAGGAAGCTGTGGTACCTGCAAGCAAAGGTTTGGTATTAGGTTAGTTTAATGACATATATAACAAAACCGTATTTAATGCTTCCCTCAAAACTTTATTTATAGCTCTCTTTCTCTGTCTAAACAGAGAAACTTCATCACTTTAGAGTCTGGCTTCCTGATTTAATCAGTCCTTACTTCTGTCATACCATTTTACCTGAGTAGAATGTTAATGGATGAAGGTTTTAACTCTTCTACATTTTCCAGTTTGAAGAGGAGGAATGAAAAACTCAAATCCACAACCAATAGATAACTGGCATCAGTGAATGTAATGGGGAAATGCTAAGAAACTGGAGGTCACTTATACAGTGCATTTAATGGTAATGCTATGTAGCTTACACAGTACCTCATATTCAAGTGGAAGAATAAAAACCAAGGCACCTATATCTTTTTAGGAGAATCACCAAAAAGTCATACAGACTTTGTTGCAAAAACAATGTTAAAGATAGAAGAATTCAAACTGGGAAGTTTAAAAAAATAGAAAAAAAGAGCATGACAAGAAGTTGGGCCTCCACAATGGGCTACATTGCACTGTTTTTTAATGTAGAACTGAAGAGAGCAGATTTAAGACAGCAAACAAAAGAGGACAAGGTCATAATTTTTCAGCTTTAGTAATTATAAAAATCCTTCAGTTAGTAATATCTACTAATTTTAGGAGTGCTTTAAATTAACTCAATTTTTTTCTTCTTCCTCTCCCAGCTCTGAAAATGGCTACAGCCAACACAGCTGTCAAGCAGCAAGAAGGCTTTGTTTCCCTCTTGTACTTTTCAATTAGTAATTCTATTCTAGTTACAACTTTTGAATTTGTTTTTAAAGGCTAACACACCCATAGCTGCATTTGATTACATTGGGATTAAATAAGCACAGGTAATAAAAGTATTTGTTACTCTGAGGCAATGATCTTTTTCTGCAGTCATAAATTCAGAAGAGATAAATGAACTGGAGACTACTAGGAAAAATAACTCAAGTCTCAGAAATGAAGCTGTATCTGCAAAACCCATCACCATACCATAAGTTGAGCATAGTTTTGATAATATTGTCATAATGTCTAGTATCAATTATTTAGTAGATTTAATACTGCCATTTTTAATTATACCTCTTCCTCTTTAAATAAAGAAAATGGAAATGGAATGCCTTCACTTCCTTTGGTAGGCTCTGTTTTTACCTTGTCGCAATAGAAAAGGAGTTGCTGGTAGTAAAGCCAAACAGGCATCAGAAGAAGGTGCAGGGATTTCCATGGTAAGTTACTAGTAGCAGTTTATTAGTTTAGTTTGAATGGTTCCAAGAGCCCTAACACTAATGTTGCATTTGAAAAATGCAAATCAAAGGATTACGTTAATAAATATTTTCCCTTCAAACAGCAAATTTTTTTTTTCTTTTTAAGCCTTAAAGTGCTGCCTTGTGTACCAGGCAGTGCTTCTGGGAAGCTGACTGGACCAACAAGGAGCAGCTGATGGCCTGGGAATGGACGGTGCCAGCCACACCAGGGCTTGTGCTACAGTGACCTGGCTGAATGCTTTATTTCATTTCATAGCCAGATGTATCACTTTTATATACTTCATGTTGTCTGCTACATGGGGGTGTTTAATTCAGCAGAGCATTGACCAAGCTCATTAGCCCTGGAAATGTATGGGATTCTGAAAGCAGGTGAAATAACACCCAAGTTAAGGGACTTGAAACAGCCCTGGGGAGTTCTTGGCAGTTGTACTAATTTAAGCAGTTGCTGCCAGATCAGTTTCCCCCATTACGTTGTGCCAGGACAGCTATTTGTAGGGTCATACAGTGAAGGGGCTAGGACTTGGTGCATCCCAAAAAACTGACCAAGCAAAGAGACAGTACTCTGGACTCCGTTCTCATGCAATCCCACAGAAGGTTAAAGGAGGTAAACTGAGCTGCTGGCACAGCATCAAGAATGGTCTAAACAGATTGTGCCACAAAGTGAGATGTATGTTACACCACTACCTCAGTCTCATGTTCTCTTGATAGGGAATGAAGAACGAGGAGCCTGGAGCTGCTGGAAGAGCAGTACCAGTTCGAGCTGGGCAGTGAATCAGGAAAAAAAAAAAAAATGTAATCACGCAGGCTATTTTGCTCCCTTTTTACATCCCCAGAGGAGCTGTTATTTCTCTGTGGTTCTAGAGGACAATCTAGACAGGGACCCAAGTGCTAACTAGCCTTCCTGAGACCATTAGGTTGATGACCAAATCGTGACACCCAGAGAGACAGCTTGGTGGAATTACGGGAGTTGACACAGAGGGGCATACGTGCTGATGTGTCATGGTGGGGATGTGTTGCTCAAAAACCCCTTCACAGCATGAGTGAAAGCAAGGACGCAGACACGGGACTCACTGCAGAATCTCTTTTGTTCTCTCACACTGCTATGCTGTGTGCCCTTTGACAAGATGGAAAACACCTTGGGGAGCAAAGTGCAACTGGTTAGTGTCACTTTGAGAAGGAAGTTAAGCTTAGTAGAGTGTAGGACTAGAGTAGCCTTCTTGCTTGTGGCTGACAGTTTTAGGATTCAAAAAGAATCCTTGCGAAGTAGTCCAGGAAAGAAGGACAGTAAATTTTTTTTGTCCCATTATCAACACAACCGTGCTACTGGATGAGAGCGAGAGTGAGCCACAGGCACCTATTCACACAAACATTTCCTCCACTCAGATGTTTAGCCAGACAAGCTACTGTCAAAGGTACATTCTACTACCACTAAACAGCTGTTCAAAAATGTATACTGTTGTAGAAGTGCCTTCCTGTACCAGCAGGACAGATATTGTATTCCTCTTTAGAGGGAAGAAAAACAACATGGTAAGAAAACCCTCTAAATGAGTACTTGCCTGTTTGTGTAGCTGCAAATACAGGTTGAGGGGCTTGTGTCAGCTGTTTCTGCATAGGCTTCCTGACAGCTTGAATTTTAGGTGGGCTTGTGATGAGATCTCATAACTGGCACCACACTAGGCTAACTCACCTCCAAGGGTAGCCTCATCTTACTCTCTACTTCTACTGAGAGAGGCCTGCTCTCCCCTTGACCCCAGAAAGCTCATGGTATTATTTTAGTAGTGCTAACAAAACAAAAAAAATACTGCTTTTCTGTGCTGCTCAAGAACTGGAGCCCAGCGACCAGAAATCAACAATATATACAGAGAACCAATTCAATACTTTTCCCCTACTGACAAAAAAGGAAAGCAGCATATCTTATTCTGCCTTTTTTTTTTTTTTTTCTTTCTTTAGCTATCAAAGAGCTTGGCTTTGTTCTGCTCTCATGAAGACATGAACTGTTCCCCTTAGGAAAAGCAGAACAAATTCTTCTGCATTTTGGAGCTCACCTATCTCCTGCAGAAGTTGGTGCAGCTGCCAAAAAAAAAATCACTCCCTTTAACTTACAGGCAAGAAACTAGAACTACAGTAAGCTTTTATATTAACCTTCTCATGTCCTGGGGGTATTTCAAGAAGCTCCATTAATTTTGCATTACTTTTGGAATTGTAGTGTGTTTATATAGACCATCCAAGAATTATAAGAAAGAAGGAAGTATGTAAAAGTACCAAGTGACCCTGTTGACTTGTGGATGGAATTAATTCAAAAGAACTTGCAGGGGAAAAGCAGAAGAGCTTTAGCACATTATACCAATCTTGCTATGCCAAACGGGTACTAACACAATGGTATCGTCAGTAGTCATAAAGATGTTACACATACTCGGTCTTACTTGGAAGAGGCCTATGTCCATCAACACAGCACCCCCAACATGTATTGGAGAAAAAAAAAAAGAAATGACTACCAGTGCAAAGCACCAGAATAAAAATCGAGAGTCAGGTTTTCTGCAGCCTGCAGTTGCTGATCCTGCTCCCACTCTCCAGCCTAAGCTTCAGCAGAAGCATATTGTCCTATCTAAGGTCCTACTGCAAACGCCTCAGCTACTACAATGCACAGGCTGCCACTGTGATGTCTCCAGTAGATGCTACAGGAATCTGTAGAGGGATATACAGTCAGCAGCTAAGCTAGAAAGGATATGTAGGCCTTAGGTCAACCTACTGTTTAGCATCTTGAGAGTGCCAAAAACTGGCCGTGTACATTCCATGCGCGGCAGTAAACAGCTCTTTTTGATAATTTGGCCTCTTTCCAAGACAAAGACTCTCTTTAAAAGCAGCCTGTAAGCAGGTACAGCTGTTCTGATTTGTAATATTTGCCAGTAGCACCAACAGCAGAGCAGCCAGTTAGGAGAGATCACACAGGAACAGCCTCTGTCAAGTGTCAAGGTTGTCAAAACAGAAAACCCAAACTAAGCAGAAGCAGCAGTGCTGGAGGGGAGCTCAGCACAGCTCCCGCAGGCTCGGCAAGGGGGAGGTTCCCTCTTGCCCTGCCTTGGTAGAGCTGCTGCCATTGCAGAGTCTCCGCACCAGCTCTGCTCATGACACAGGAAGGACGCCACAGCCAGCTGCTGCGCAGAGCTTGTGTGAGCTCTGTTTTCTGTGCAACCCACAATGGTGCTAACACAAAGAAAAGCTTTCTCTCTTTTTTTCTACATGTGTGTATATATATTTGTGTATGTGTGTGCATTTGTGTTTATGTGTGTGTGTATATATATATATATGCCTGTATACACACATAATAGGTATTTTTGCTTGTACTCAGATAAAAAAGGTCTGCATTTGCAGCAAATAAGAAAGCACCTCACACCAGGAAAAGTAAAATGTTCTGAGAATTTCAGTGCAGGTTAACTGTACAAGCAAGATACTTACTTTATCTTGAAGCTCTCTCAAGAGAAATGAGACAGGTTGTCCATGGAGGTTTCCAGATGGAGATGTAAGAGGGGTGTTGATATCGGCATGCGCATCCACCCAGATTACACCCAGGTGCGGGCACTGCCGTGCATGGCCACTGATGGATCCAAGTGCCAAGCTGCAAGAACAGTAGCAGAGTCTTTAGTCACCATTTCTGCTTCAGAACAACTACAAGGACAATGGGAAGTCTGCACAACTTCAGTCAGTCACTTCATCATGTTTCAACACAGCAGACATCCGTGACAATAAAGAATGCATCGCACAGAAACTGCACGGCATGCCACTGTCATTCCAGAAGACTCTGAGTAACTGTACAGGACTACACCAGTACTGACAGATGAGGAAGAGCTCTTTTCTCTCTCCACTGTCACCCTTCCCACACTCTACTCTTCAGCTGTTCCAGATCAAAATGATCTCTTAGAAAATCTTGTGTGGTCACTCATCAATTCTGCTATTCACCCATTTTTTATTCCAGTCATGACACCTTCCCCTACAATTCATCCTTACACACTGTACCTTCAAATGATTCTCAGACAAAAAGTTAGAGAAAAAGAGATTCACATGTTATAAGATCTATTACAAAATGGTCTGTGTGCAGGCATTAAAAACCTATGCTAAGAGCTGACATCCTGAGAGCTGAGGGGCAAAAGAGACACATCACTAAACATTTAGCAATAAAGAAACCACAAGAGTTCCTAAAGGGACGTGACCACACAAACTTTCCTGAACAGGAAAACCTCATTTGTATGTCTGCAGATTGCAGAACAGTCTGGAACTAAGAAGTGCCCTCTTAGAAGGTCAGATTTTTGCATCTGTCTTCTATGTTCCACCCCAGAAGTCCTAGCAATACAATAAAAATGCTGCTACCCTATGGCATTGCCAGGAAACAACCCCAAGTTGTTCTCACCTCCTCCTTATTTTTAATTAAGTTCTTACACTCCCAGTGTCAACTGGCAGCATGCACCACTGATCGCTTCTAGTTCAGCTCACCTGTGATCGCCTCCAATAGTCACACAACTGTGTCCAGCCACTATTGCTCTGCTTACAGCATCAGCCAACACCTGGCTGGCTGAACCCACTGACCGGGGATATGAAATCAGGTTGTTGTACAGCTCGTCATTGGGAACTTGAGTGAAATTCAAATCTCCAAAGTCATGCACTTGGCATCCTGGAAACAGAGCAGCAAAAGGAGAAAGCAAATTATTTAAGTAAGTGCCCAGAGAAATGTTCAAAATATGGTCTCCTCAGAAAATCAGTTCGGCAAGTATGAATGGAACAATGGGAAGGGGATGGATTCATTTGACTATTTGCATGCCCTTGCAAACAACCATGCCACAACTTTACAGATTAGAAAGCTTAAGACGGTATTGTCACCTGTTCAGTGATTAGATACAACAATCATAGAAAGTCACCTAGAAAAAGTTTGTTAGTTTTAATTATTTCTTGGCAATTTTAACATGAAAGGGTACAGATTTTATTGCCATTTTCTCAATTAGACAGATATAGTATACAGCCTTAAATAAACTCATTTGCTCAAAGATGCCGAGGACTACACATTTCACTAACTATACCTGAGTCCTAACAGTTATTTTCCATTTTCAAACCCCACAAGAACACAGGCACAAAAGTGCCAAGTTACCAATCATGGAATTTTTCTTACAGTACTTCCAGGCAACTCCATGAAAGACACAGCAGTACTCTGTAAGAGAACCTGTCCATTTTCTCACTACAGTATGTAGTAGATGGCATCTTAATCCTGCAGCTTTGATCCCAGTCTTCTTTGAGATCCATCCTATCATTGCCAGTTACAACTTAATTAGCTGTTGAAGCCTGACAACATTCTGGGTCTAAGACTCAGCCTTTCCAAAAATATATTTCTGGCTGCTTACCGTGAAAGTCACTTCACAGATTAGGAAACAGGGAATGGTTTTGAGTGTCATTTCCCCTCCTCCACCCAACTGGGAGCAATATTTGTTAATTTGCTGCATTTAGAATTTAATTCTCTTTCATATGCATTATAGAGCTTATCCTTTGAAGTTCTGCTGTCCAATACCATGTGCTTTCTTAAGAGTTATTGAGATACCAACATTTTTAAACAGTATTTCACAGGCCAGAGCCTCTGTTTTCAGATAGGCCTGTTGCTGCAGGCACTGATGAGGACTGTGAAGGCCCCAAGGCATTTACAGCTACACCAAGACTGGCTTAATAAGTCAAGACCACCCTGAACACCAGTCGTGCCTGTCCCATGTGCCCCTCAGAATCATTAGTCTGTTTGCAATTCAAAGCATCCAGGCTAGAGCTTGACATTTTCCTTCAGCCATCCTATGCCTAATAGCACAGTTGGGAAAATTATGGCAAGCAAACCAACATGAAAAAACAGCCCACTTGGGGCTCTGAGTTTCCTGCTTAATTTCCATTAAGCCATTAGTCTAATGTCTAGGGAATAGGCTCTATGAATTTGCTTGGTGGAAATAACATAAAAGTAGCTTTGAGAAAAACATTATTATCATTTCAAAGGGAGTTTTGACTGGTGAGAGGGATGAAGGAAAATGGTTGAGTCACTTGTAAGAATGAGGTGGCTGGGAAATAGGCTAGCATACTGTTTGGAGCAGGGACACTGATGGACATATGTCAGGGTATTTGCTAGGAGAGGACATGTCAGCTAAGCACAGCTACTTGACAAAGGATTAAATAAATGTGAGAAAGCACATGATCTGCAGAGACTTAAAGCAGTAAGCATAGCCATGAAATACCACTCAAGCAGGCAACAGCAGCTTTTTCCTCCCTTAGGCAATACCTAATTAGCCAGCAGGAGGATGGCTCTGGAATTTGGAGCCCCTTTTGTTCAGATTTAAAGTGCTATCTGATCTCTCAGTGGCCACAACATTTTTTTTAACCCTCTCTTTCATTCTGCTTCTGTGCAGAATCAGAAAAGAGCTGCATGTTCTGAGAGATGCTCAATTAACATCTCTTTTTTAAAAAATGGTGTCTTCCTGCAAGGCTACTTCTCATGCTACTTCTCACACTGCTACACACTGCAGTATTTCAAGGTTTGATGAAACTACATCAGTGTGCTCAGACAAGTTTTGGAAGTAAGACTTAAAAACACTGCATCATTCAATAGGTATCAAGAGCTTTTGGAGACTCTGTGCAAGTTAATAATACCTTTGATCTAATACCTCTGACATGTGTGGGAAGTAAATCTGTGTTCAGTGACTTATACATTGCAGGGCAGCATATTACACAATGCAATGGAAGAAATGACTGCCACTTATGTTTTGTTCTCTCTTACAGGACAATCAAGTGCATCACAGTATTTTTACCCTTTAAAGTATGAAAAAGAATAAAAGGAAATTATATCATGATGCTCCATCTTTAAATCAGTGTAACGTAAAGAACCAACCATGCCATCTTTCACAGCACTTGAAGGAATTAGTTAATGCTCTCCAGGTTAAGCTTAAGTCAGGCCAGACATGGCTGATTCCAGAAAGTGTGTTTAGAGAAGTATCACTTGTGCTCAAGAATTTCTTTCTTCTTTACCCTGCTGTCCTTTCCAGTCCCCAACTGTAAGGCAAAAAGAGCTGGTTCAGCTTCTAAATAAAAAAGCCATTCATTTCTTATAATCACATCAGGTTCATACAGCTTACAGTGTGAGGATGATAGAGACAGATGGGCAGACACGCACTTTCGGCATCCAGAATTCTGGGGCCTTGTCCACCTTTTGGACAGATGGTATTCTTGTATCTCCTGCATTACAAAGACTCTGTCTAGTTACTTTTATAGAAAGGTCTAATGTCTGTTAAAGACAACAGGTGCCTTTGTTTTTTGTTACCATCTTCAAAACTTTATTGTTTGGATAGAGTTCATAAACCTTATAGCAGCTTCTCTTCTCAGCTTTGTGTTTCCCTCTTATTTCGGCTGTTTTTCTGTGCTTGCAGAGGATAGCTCCAGTTTCCCAGGGTGATATGAATGTTTTCAGCCAACTACCCAATGACTGATTAAGATACAGCTAACCTCAGGAGTATGCACTAACCCAATCCTCAAACATTAAGAATATCTTCTTTTCCTACTATTTTTTTTTTTTTCCCCAGTTGTGCCCAGAGTTTTGAAAGCTCTGATTAAATGACCTTAGGGCAAAAGGAAAGCTTAAGAAAGAGATAGTATACACACACATAAATTTGCAGTACATAGATAAACCATGTATCCTGCAGTGATGTGAAGTATATGTATGCACGTGTGCATATATTTATTAGGACTGACCAGATATTAAAGAGATTAAATCAACATGTTCATTTGTCTTAGTTCTTACCGAATAGCAAAGAAAATTCATTTCAAATTATTGAAGTAATAATTGCTATATTTTCTTATCTTCTTTTCAGAGTGTCTAAGATATTAGTCTAATACCTGAAGACCTCAATTGTTTTCCATTTCATCTGCTTGTTTGCACATAGTTTTGATTTCAATAAATTAAAAAACTAAATCTTTCCCAACTACATTATTATACACAACATAGAAATTGCTTAATGGACAGACATGCTGCAGTGCAGTGTAATCTGGTGGATCTTCACATTATATGCCCGTTAGTGAAAGATTTATATAACCCACCACACCAAACAATATGCACTTTCTTTGGTACTTGAGGCATTCTTTAAGACACTAATACCTAAACCAAACAGCTTTTTAAATCAGCATACAAAGTTAACACGAAGAATATGTATAGGCCTGTTAAAATGCAGTAGATCCAAGTTCTGAAAACTAGAAAAATATGTGAGCAGATAGGAAAGCCAGCTTCCTTACGTTAATTAGAAAGCACAGCACCCACACCATTTGTCAGTGGAGCAGGTCAGGTCTAGCCAGAACTGAAGTTATTTTCAAATTAAAAGCACTTACTGACTAAACACCACAGACATTTTGCTAGTAAATAAATAATATGAAATTAAATATGATCAAAGAAGTCTTTCATTCCACTTTCAAGCTCTGACAAATTACATTCAAATGAAAAATATATTGTTTGATTCATTAGTCAATTATCAATGGTGCAGAAAATTTATAACAACCAAGTCCATACAAGTCTGCTCCACCAGGACTTTGGCTCAAGAGGAGATCACTTTTTCAAGTGAGGAAAACAAACGAAGAAAAAAAGGCTTGATTGATCTATTTCTATTACAGGAGCTTGAAAAAGAGATGAGGGAGATAAAGGTGTCAGTCTGAATACGAACACACAGCATAGTTACACAGAGAAGATGGATATATGCACAGCAGTCCTCCTGTTAGTATGAACTATTAGTTTGCAATTCTACAGTTTAGGAGTGTAATCCTCAGTGGTTCAGTGCCCCCCTCTGACACAGTTCCATTAAGAGAGTTGCTTGGGGACACATTTCAGCCAAAAGTAAACAAATTAGCTCGAAAGAGTTGGTACAGTAGGTCTTTCCTAGGTCAACTTATTTTGACCAGAACACGTTAGAGAAGGGTCACACAAGCATTCAACCAGCAGACTGGGGACAAGATGCAGCCATTTCTTCAGCCTGCACAGCCAGAACCAGAACTTTACTTATATCTGATAAAATAAATCAACATTTTTCATAATTAAGAGCCTAACTTACACTTAGGGAAAAAAAAAAGTAGAAAATTAAATTAAGAACATATTTAAGAAAAAAGTTTCCTGCATGCCTTTTCAAATGAGCTACTAATGTAGCACTCGGACTCAATGCAATGATGCTCCTAGTAGGGATGGCCTTGAGCAAGCTATATGAAAATGGTAATGTTTCCTTCCATTTATTCAGTACCCACAGCAGGCAGCAGTTACTATAGTAAATCATTTTCCTGTACAGATTTAGAGAACATTTTATTTTATAAAAGCAGGTGGCTCTTAAGTCTGGGGGCATTTAACTGGAGCCCATGTGGGCAGCAGCAGGGAGCACTTCCCTCTCCTCCTCTTCCTCCACTAGGATGCTGCACCAGAGCCAGAAGCGACAAACCGATAGTAGGAGATTCAGCTTTCCAAACCCAGGCTGTCTGCTGACACTGCTACTGTAACAACTGTAACATCTCTGCCAGGCAGCAAACAGGGACTGCAACAAAAGCATGTGGAAAATGAGGTAGAAACAATAGAGGCTAAAAAAAAAATCCTAAATTAATGGGCAAAATCATGTATTTTACTCTTCCCGTTTTCTACACCCTGCTGAACTACTTTCAAAGGCATCTGGAAATCCCACAGTTATATAACACATAGTATGAAGTAAGATCTAATAAAACTGCATCACTCTTGCAAACTGTCTTCTCAGATTACAGCCCATTTAGTGAATCACTAGACAGGCTTTTCAGGAAGCAATGACTATTATGAACAATGTTTATAGACAAACTTAAAATTTTCCATCCTGTGAACAAAAGGAAGGGCTACAAGCTGTTACCATCCCTATTTTCAGTATGAGCTCATTGGCTTATGGTAAGGACCTTGTAATCCTTCCTCAGAGACACTATCAAAATGTTGCACAACAGCAAACAAATGACTCAATTCATTATGACCAGCACATTCTGAAGCCTCTTTAAGACAGTTTTAATCCTCCAGAATTATCCAGGGTGTGTGTATAAGAACTATACAAAGTGCATACTTTTGTTTTACATGAATATGAAATTAGGCTAGCAAGGTTACCACTACAAGAGACAGATTTCAGCAGCCTAGTTCAACCATAACGTTCTTGCTTGGAAGTTCATATACAGTGCCTAATTCTCTTTAAACTGACTATGGAAGAAATCTATTAGATACAGACATTTGATGGCTCAATAGGTTTCCATCAGCTCTAAAATTTCACTTCCTAGAAGGCAAGTTCATGTCTCAGTAATTTCCATCCTACCTTTTGGAATTTTGAAAGGTCTAGTTTAAGATAAAGCTTCTATACCTGTTGAAAAGGCTTCAGCTCATACAACAGCAACCAGCAAACCCAATTACAACTGCTACCCCAAGTCACTAGTCTCAAGTTATCCCTTGCATAAAATGAGCTAAGAAATACTTCTTTTGCCAACCCCATATCAAGCAGCCTCCTTATTTCCCTTTGATAACTGTTCACAAATTTCCTCACTTACGAAATCCAGTGCACGTAACCTGAAGAGGTCTCCAAAAACGTCAGCATCAGGTGTTGGGAAACATTTGCACTGTGGCTTGCATCAGAGAGGAGACAAGGGCGCAGCTATTGCAGTCTGCCGACCCACCAAGCCCTGCACAAGTTCTAATTCCCTTCAAACAAGCTTAACCTAGAAACAGTTCTCAATAGCAAGAACACAAGTAGGCACTTACAGCCGTAGGAAGTAAAAATGCCAAAACAGCTCTCTCCTCAAGAACAACCACCTTGTGCTTTGGATCATTACAGAAGCAGTTATTATATTAGTTAACCCAGAGAGGTAACACATGAGAATAAGGGAGATCAGAATACAGAGATTACTGAAGCTCTCTCCCTCCCTCTTATCAGCTGCAAGGAAATAGTATCAGAACAGCTAATTTCTTCATATTCTAATGAAAGATCTATTTTTTTGGTTGGTTGGATTTTGGTTTCATATTTGACTTCAGTGCCTCATTCCCGGCTTTTCAACAGGTGGTTTTACAGCAGAAATTTCCACTTTCCATCAAAAAATAATCCTCTGTACCGTATTCACATAAGCACATACCTGCCATAGGTATCTTGAACTTGTGAATTCACAATGATAGACAGTATTCAAGTTTCAAATGAGAAAGTAATAACAGATTTTGTACACCATAAATCAGATCAAACCCCAGCTCATTGCCTAAATTTTCTGTCATCTCTCTTTGTGCCCCTCCCCAGTAACTCCTCTCCTTCAACACCATTCATACTAAAAAATAAAATAGCAAGTGATTTAAACTTACTCCAATCTAGGGATGATTTTAAGGGCGAAGAAGTTTGGGTAACTCACGTATTAAAACTAATTGGACAATATAAAAATACTAAGGATGAAGAGCATCACCGTAAAACCAAAGAAATACAAAACACCCAAGAGCTCTGTTCTTTGGTCTTTGAATCTAACCTCCCTTTATTGAAAGATTAGGAAGAAATAATCAGTCCAGGTTTCCTGATCTACATAAGCACAGCTTATTTTTTTAGGTATATTTAAACTAAACAAATATGAGGAGCAATTGCAATTAAAGTACCAAGTGAAGTTTACCCCAGATTTTTTGTAAAGTCAGCTTCACAGATCAGATGCAACCTCAAATACGTATCATCCAAATGGAAAGGCAGGAAAAAAAAAACAATTCAACAAATCAATGACTGACACAAAGCTTTTCATTCAGAAGCAAAATCAAGCAGATGGTGTCCTCCATCAGTGTGGGGAAGGGAATCAGAACTGACCTGCTATAAGGAATGCTAAGACTCCATGTACTTTCACTGCTGGCATTTTTCTAGTAACTTCTAAGGCTACTTGCAATTAATCATGCAAACATCAAAGGGTACAACATTCAAAAGGATAAACACCAGAACTGCTGTCTGAGCACACTTCCCCACTGCTAGGAGCTTAGCGGCCCCTGCTCAAGGCAAGCTAGCCAATGAGGCCTGTTGTGAAGAAACAGCCTAGGAACAGCCTCAGCAGAGGCCTCTCCAAAACAGCTCTCTTCCAAAACTTCTGCAGGGTTCCTGCCTGCTGGGTTATCAGAGCCCGCTCCTGGCCGCCTTCCCACAGGGAGTGGAGCAGCACCTGCCCTTGATGCATTCTGACAACTGGCAGCATTTCAAAGACTCATTGCAAATGCCAGTTAGCACCAGTCCATCTGACTGTGCTTTGATTTTTGCCAAACCATTGGTCTTTGAAACTAACTAACCATGGCTGAACAACATTTGAGAGGTAAACAAAAATAGAGTCTCTTGGATCTCTAGCTATCTCTGCATAAACAAAACATAAAAATAAATAGTTCCAGAAATAAGGTGCAGTACTACATAAGCATGTTTTACTGATATTGTAATATTAAACAGAAGAGTTTGTGCATGCTTGTGCCTAAGGAAAAGTAAGGAAAAACAAGGGATTGGAAGGGACCTTGTAAGATCATCTAGTCCAGTACCCCTGCCGGAGCAGGAACACTTAGATGAGGATACACAGAAAGGTGTCCAGGCGGGTTTTGAATGTCTCCAGAGTAGGAGACTCCACAACCTCCCTGGGCAGCCTGTTCCAGTGTTCTGTCACCCTCACTGAGAAGAAGTTTCTTCTCAAATTGAAGTGGAACCTCCTGTGTTCCAGTTTGAATCCATTATCCCTTGTCCTACCACTGGTTGTCACCAAGAAGAGCCTGGCTCCATCCTCGTGACACTCACCCTTTATATATTTGTAAACATTAATAATGTCACACCTCAGTCTCCTCCAAGCTAAAGAGCCCCAGCTCCCTCAGCCTTTCCTTGTAAAGGAAATGCTCCACTCCCCTCTTAAACTCTTCACTCAAGAAGATTTAGGTGGAAAAAGAGAAGATACATGTAGAAGAAGCTGTTTCATGATTTATTGTTAAGACTGAAACTAGCCATATGAGCAATGTTGGTGAGATAGCAAAGTTGAATTGCTGGTTTTGGCAGCAGATGTCAGTCAGAATCCATTGGTTTTAGGTAAAGCAGGAGCATATCTCCAGCCATATGGGCATTAGCAGCTCCATTCCTCTTTTAGAGGAGGTTAGTCCTTTCTGAATCACTACATGGACCTCCTGAAACCTATTACTGAAGAGTTTTGTTCTGTTCAAACAACAGAAGAGTATTTTGAAGGTCATTCTCTTCGACAGGTCTAGCTCTGCTTCTGTCTGTAAATCCCATGTCTCTGCAGTCCACTAACTAGTCAAACCAGCAACTCAGATCCAAACTTTGTTAATCAATTTTAGGGTAATCCAAGCCCAACAATGAACACTTGGGAAGAAATTTTATACTGAAGTTGTTCGATGTTAGCAACAGCAGAGGTGCTCTAAGTCACCTTAAGGGCTCTAGTAATTAATACAACAGCTCTCTATTACTTAGAGAAATCTGAAAATGGTCCTTTTCTCCTTCAAGTAAGAGGACTAGGGAACACTCTGAATTTAAGTTTGATCGGATTATCTGCTTAATCAGCAGCAAACAGGAGAGGTCAAAAAATTATCACTTTAAAGAACTTCATCCTTTGCATCTTCCATAGCTTACATCAAGTTCATCTGTCACCTATCTTCCCTGCTTCTTCCCACCACAAGTCCAGGGGCCTCCACATATTGCATTCATTTCTCTTTACTGCCAGAAGAATCCACAGTCCTGCAAGCTTTGTACCCTTTCCTCCCCCATGTCAGGGAGCTATGGTTCTCTATTTCATACAGCACTTGTACTTCTTTGGCAAGATGGAAGAGTCCTTTAATGTATTAATATTTTAGTTTCCCTCATGAGAAGAAGCAAAGCCAAAAGACAAACATCACCAAAGTGTATTAAAAGCCCTACAGGCTTTGTCAGTTATATTTTAAATTATTCCTGCTACAGACTTTCACACTCACTGTTTCTTCGCTTCGGAGTTGGACTCTGGCTACATTAACTTTCCGTCCTGAGTACACCTTCAGCTATTACGTAGCAGTGCTCTCTCTGCTCCTAACAAGGGGATAAATGTCAAGTCAGTAATTCAGATTCATCTTTGACAGCCTGGTACAGATCAGTGATACCACCTGCCTCGGAGCTCCCTCCTCATATTTCAGCCTAAGCATAACTAAGCTGTTCATAGGCAGTCATCATTGTAGGCAGCCAAGAATTTATCATACTATGTAGGTACAGTCACAGTCTCTTTCAAAGGAAGGATCTCCTAAAATATATACATACATACACAGACACACACACACATATATATATATAAAGGAGCAGCAGCTCAGGACACTGCAATACATCTATGGAAGAATAGAAATTAGGATAGAGTGAAAGGAACTATAAAATTCTCTCCCAAAGATACCAGCCAGAGAAAGCAAAATTCAGAACAGTGCAAAAAGGAGGAAACAAAGGTCTAGTGTTCTCACTCTGCCGTGGCTTGAGCACTATCAACAGAAGTCATTAACTCAGGCATATAAACATACGAAAAATTATCTGGTTGCTTCATATTCAAAGGAACAAAGTATCTATACATACAACTACAACAAACAAATGCGGTGCATGTGTCTTACTATCTAAATGCTACATTTTAGAGGAGACTTCAGAGCATCTTCATTTTGTGCAGGCTGAATTGAATTTGAATATACAAACGGAAACTGAATAAATAAAACTTTAGAATTTCAGACAAACAAAACAATCTGGTGACCAGAAATGTCTTCCACTTGGAAGTTACTGTTAATACAGCATTTTCATTACAGGAACACTGCCTCTTTCCCCACTCTATACTTTCTTAGACTGCCTAGAATCCCTCCTTCCACTGGAAAGTATCATTCCACAGCTGGCCTTACGCCTGCTTACAAGCTTGTAATGACAAGGAAAATCATGTTACTACAATTTTGAATTTATAGAATATCCAAGTTAATGAAACTAATACAGTAGGTCTATTGTCTTATTCAATGTACAAGAAGAAAATTCATAGTGTTAGAAAGACTAAAAAGAAAACAGCTAACATCTTACTGCCAATTGAGTGTACCAAAGGAGTTCAAGCAACAGCACTATTACCACAATACTACAGGCAAAGCTGTCCTGCCAGCCCAGGGAACAAAAATAAACAGCACCTCGCCCCTCCCAACCCAATCATTTGTGAAGTTTCCACGAAAAACAGATGCACACAATACAAAAGGCTATATGGAAGTGTCCTCTTCAAGCTACCACCCTACGCTCAAGCAAATTGTCTTTGCACGATAAAGAACTCTTCTGTGCATGCTGATCACTGACATTGTTTCAGGATGGGCTCTCACAGCAGAACCCATTACAATCCATCTGCCATCTGAACCTGTTCATAAGAGAACTGCAGAGATTTAAACAGCAATAAACATCAACAGACCGAAAAAAAACCCCTACCTCAGTGGAGGAATATGTCAGCAACAGGAAACTGTAGGATAAAGAAAGAAGCCTTTAAAAATTCTAAGGGAACAGCAAGAAAATATCTCCATGTGCATTATTAATGAGTAAAGACCCCATAAGCAACTAAACAGGGAAAGTATTTTTCACCATCCATGTATTTTTAGTTTAGCTTGCTTCATTTCTGTCCCCACATCTTTTTGTTACTGGAATCCAGAAAGGGCTTGTTCCTATTGAAGTGAGCTTGTGTCATGCAATTGACTTTTTTTCTAGTGTATATTTTTCCCAAAAATAATTCTTAAGAAATGGAAGTATTAGATCTGAACTACTTGAAAGAGAACCCCCAGCCTTCCAGTGTAAGATTCTGTCATAAATATAAACTGCTGCCTATAGTTTTGTCTAGAAGAATATCCTCTCTTCAAACCTGGTAACTTGATAGTTTTAAACAAACTCTCAGCTCAGCAACATCTAGAACTGCTTTTAGTCCCGTACATAAGACCTCTTTTAGACATGCTCTTCTATGTTCGTAGAGGTTATAAATCATGCTCACTAAAACTTAAGTATTGCCAAAGCTGGCATACATCTCAACTTCGCACAAAGCAAGTTGGAAAAGAATGTCTACTCATTTGATTGCAAACCGGGACTTTTCAGCTTGTGAATCATAACATATGCAGAAGCCCACAGGGCTGCACAAAACAATAGCTTCCGTTCTAAAGAGGCCTTATTACTCAGAATGAATTTGCTAGAGGGTTATTAGGCAATTATATTTCCTCTGCATGCATCTAAACTCCACTGATACTAATCACGCATAGAACTATGTTCTTAGATCTGGTTTATCTGTGGTCCTCCCCTGCAATCCATCCCCATCCTACAGTTTTCAGTAACACTTCTAGATTAAAGATTCTCCAAGACAGAGTTCAGCTTTACAAGTTTCTATCCCTCATGTCCTGTTTCTAGTAACTGTTACATAGTTTTCTGCAGGTCTCAGTTTGTAAAAGCAATAGATGTGAGAAGCTGAAACACATGGATTTGCTTGAATAACAGCAGGGGTAACAGTGAAAAAACCAGAAACTTTCCATTCACACGGTGCTATTTGCAAGTGTTGTCCAAAGCTCCGCTTTGAAAAGTCCTCTTACACAAATCTGAGGATTTCTCCAGAGTACTGAATTTAATCACTTGAAAGCACACAAGTATTTTAGGAACAAGCACAGCAGCTGGTAATGAAGACGGAAAAGAAAACGTGACGCGAGAAATCGAGGAACGTGGTCAAGAGTACGGAGCGCATACACTGAGTGCACATAACGTTTTAAATGGCCTCACGTCTCCCTATTTTTTTTTAAGTCAACACGGGAGCAGCACACACTCCGTATGCCGGTAAAGCACTCAAAACGCCACCGCAGCAGGCAGAGGGGCGCACCCGGCTGTTCGTGGGGGGTGAGCCGGCAGCCCCAGCCTTTGTTCAGGGGACCCGCCAGGGCCCCGCAGCGGCTGCGGGCGCCGCCGGCTGGTCTGCGATGAGCCATCCTCTCCCGATACCGCACCAGGCGGTGGGCATGGCCCTGCCCCGGTGGCTCGGGGGCATTTCGGGTTTCGCGATTCACTGGAATGAACCGTTTGCACCCCATCCCACCGCACCCCGCCCCCCCGGGGTTCGCGGCAGCGGCTGAGTCACGCTTTGCCGAGACGCGCTGTGAAAGGGATGCCCGGCCAGGGGAGGGGAAGATGGAAGATGAGGGCAGCCCCGCAGTCCAGTCCCCTCCGCCCCCCATCACCCGCCGCCGCGCCTCACCGAGCCCGGCCAGCCGCTCCACCAGCCCCGCGGCGCGCACGGTAGCGGGGCCGCGATCCACTCCCCGTCGTTTCTGCGAGACAAAGAGAAGGGGGCGCGTTAGCCAGCGCTCCCTGCGGCCAGGTGCGCGAGCCCCGCCGCGGGGAGGGGAGGGGAGGGGGGGGGGAGCCGAGCGGCTGCGGCACCCGCGAAGGGCGGCTCGTCCCCGCTGCCGCGATGCCCACCTGTCCTCTGGAGAGCGGGGCTCCCACCAGCGCCACGGAGTGCGCCTGCTTGGGCAGCCGCAGCCCCGCGTCCGCCTGCCTGGAGAAGAGCCGGGTGAGGCCGCTGCGCAGCGACATGGTGCAGGAGCCGCCAGGCGGTGCGGAGCGACGTCCCAACCGTCACCGCCGCGCGCCTTTTAACGAGCTCCCGCGCGGCGCGGCCCGGAGCCGGCTCCCGCCCCGCCCCGCCCCGCACACCCCCGTGCCGCCCAGCCAACGGCAGCGCGCGCGCCCGGAGGTGTGTCCCGCCCCCCGCGGCGCACGCGGCCCCGCCCGCTACAGCCGGGGGGAGGGGCAGCGCCCGGCAGAACGGGACCGGCACCGCGGCGCCGGCAGCGGCTCCTCGGCCGCCCCCCCCCCCCCCCCACCTCCTCCTCGCCGGGGTTTTTCCACTCCCGACCGCCACGTCCCCACTGGGACCTTGGGCCGCCTCGCCGCGCAGCCGGGGGCGGGCAGAGCAGCCAGGCCCCAGCAGGGCGGCGGGCTGCGGCCCCTGCACCGCCTCCTCCACCCAGTGCCCCGGAGCAGGTGCAGCAGCGGCTCCCCTTGCCCGAGAGGACAGGCCCGAAGCACCGGCACAGCGCAGCGAGAGAGGCCCCGGGGAATGCCCCTTCCCTCGGCCGCGGTGAGAGGCCGGGCCCTGCGGGAATGGAGCTTGGCTTGAAATGGCAGAACTTGAAACTGTCCGGCGGGAAAACACCAGCTCAGCCCGGCTCCCCTGCTCGCCATACCGAGCTCCCCAGAGCCACCTCACAGCAACGCTGCTCCTTGGCTTTACCAAAGAAAAGCTGAGGTGATGCTCATCATCTGATAACAAAGCACTAAAAAGCCACCTCTCCAGCACCTGTTGCAAGCATCTGATCTTGGGGTGTCTCAGCCTGAGATAACTCGCAAGTTCTCAAAGCTCTCACTGTTCCTATTCACAATGCAGCTGAAGGCTTATGATTAAGAAATTACTCAAAAATTAGTAAATGCCCCCATCTTTCCCTTCTGTGACAAGATGACGTGACTCCTACTGTCTAATATGCAACCCTACATACACAGTCAAAAGAAAGGCTAGCAGCACTCATGAGAAGAGAGATGACGGGGCGCAAGCACGGCTAAACTGGGACTTGCCAGTGACACACAAAAAGACACCCACTCACACTTCTGGGTTTTCCTCGTAAGATTTCCAATTCCTCTCCCCGTCTCTTATAGCCCAGTAAGTTCCCATTTCTTTTTGTTAATGTGAATTACCATTGCCATCCCTCCAGGAGCTCACACATACTTTCCCTCCTGTCACCAACTTTCTCACTCTTCACATTGCTTTTTCTTCTTCTACCCCCTACTCCAATTTTCCCTTCCCTTTCTCCCTGTCCGTGTCTCCTAGGTTGTCATACCAGAGGTCCTGGTTTTTTACTTCAGTCCTTCTCACCTGCCTTTTCAAATATTTCTTCCCTTTTAAAAAAACCTGCAACGCTGCTTTCAATTTATTTTCCAGTTTCACTCCATCTATGAACTTCTTTCACTCACTTTTTAACATTTTCTCCTCCATTTCTGCAATGCGTTGTTTGCCGTAATACTTTTCTTTGTAAAGAAAGGCCAGCCCACCTTTTCAGAGCTCCAGCCCACCCCTCACCTCAGCTCTTGTGTCACAGTGAGATCCTGGACTCCCATAAGTGCCAACCATCACTGACTCCTTGAGGCCAAACAAAGATGTTGGTAATGATTCTTCAATGTCCCTTCGTTTCTCATGTCCATTACAGACTCCTCTGCTGCCCTTACAAGTTTTTAATACCAGGTTTGTAGATATACCACGAGTAAAGTGAATTGCTCACAGAAAGATGCTATCTGCAGTTAAAGCCAAATGACACACTCTAGGACTGTGGGAGAGGGGAAACCACTAAAAAGGGCAAAGGAGTTAGGATGATGCGTTGGAAATGACAGAGCTGTAGCTTTATGTCACTGCCAGGCAAGTCATATAAAGTAATAAGTGAAAAGTATTAAAGAGAACACAACACAAAGACTCATCAGCTCTTTGTACACAAAGCTAAGCCTCCAATTTATTAAGTACTTAGTCGTCGAGAACCAGAAAATACCGCCTTAAACTTTGAAAAAAAATTACTGAAACAAACCGAAAGAGCTTGTAGTAAAGGATGCTATAGACAAAATGATACACTTCTGTATCAGGAATTGGTAAAAAAAAAAGATGGTGACAAAACCCTGTCTCTCTTCATCACGGCAAGAGACATAGACACCACCACTAAAACCTGTGATGTTTACAACCGTTACTCAAACACCAGGGGAAGCAAGCAGCCAATTATCAACATTTGCAAGGCGCAGAAGCTCCTGATGTCGATCAGGATGAGGGAAAGACGCCTGGCCAGGTTTAGCCGAGCTGCACAGTGCAGCGGCACCACCCCGGGACAGGGCGGGGCGCGCCGGGGCGGACAGCCGGGGCCGGCGCTGGGGACGCACGGCACGGGAGGCGGCACGGGAGGCTGCCCGGGACACGGCATTTGCCAGGCCTGGCGAGCCTCCCCTGAGCTCACCTCAGCTGAGGCTCCTCCCGCACCGCCGCACCAACCCTGCGGAGTGTCCGCGGCTCCGCCCTACGCTCGGGCCGGGCCGAACCCCGCTGCGGCCCGGAGCGGCCTGCGGGGCCCGCGGGAGGCCCAGCCGCCCTGCCCGCCGAGCCGCACCACCCAGCGCTGCCCGCGGCCGGAAGTGTGCGGCAGAGCCGTACCAGGAGGCGGGCGGGCCGCTCTAGGCCGCTTTCGGTGGTTCCGGCGGGGCGGCATGGAGGAGCGGCGGTACCGCTCGGCCTCGGGGGCGCCCATCGCGCTGCGGTGCCGCCAGCACAGCGCCTCCTGCCGGGAGCTGGTGGTGCGCTGCCCCCGCCTGCAGCTCCGCTCGCTCAGCGCCGTCACCTCCGCCGTCTGGCTGGCGGCCTACGGGCTCTTCGTGCTCAGCGAGGTACCGACCGCCCCCGGCCCGCGGCCGAGGGGTGTCCCTGCGCTGGCTGCCGCCCTGAGCCGGTGTCCCGCTGAACACCGGGGAGCGGCGCTGCGCTCCAAGGTGGCGGGTGCCGAGTGCTCCCGGGGCGGGGCGGGGCAGCCAGAGCCGGTGGGAGGGTGGTCTCCGTGTGTCCTGGAGCTGCTCCGTGCCCGGGAGCAGCCAGCTGGTAGATCCTGCTGAGTGTGTAGTGGAAAAAATGAGAGTTGTGTTGGCTGGAGTCTCAGGACAGACTGGCTACGGCCCGAGTGCTCTTGGTGGCTTCTCGAGTGCCTCCATTGGTTTGTAGCCTCTTGCCATAGATTAGGTGTTCGTATGGGTGTTGAGTGATGCCTGGTGCATGTTTCTGAGTCCAAATAACAGGTGTTTACTTGGAGAGGTGAATTGCAGGAATTGGGAATAAAGAATACATTGAAGAAGGTGAGTGACTACTGATCCCCAAAGGGTTTTTCCTGAGTGACTTGGAGAATGCTACTCAGTGAGTGTCAGCTGCTTGCTCATGTTTCACAGCCAAGGCAGTAAGACCTTGGCAGTACAGATTTCAAAAGTTTCTGATAAATCCAGAAGTATTGGTGTAGATATCTGATCTTTGACCCATACTTGCAGGAAAGGACCAGCTTTAGACCCAGACCAGTTACCTCCAGATTAAAGCCAATAGCTTGACCAAAGAAGCTGATCACTGTGACCAACACTATCACTGTCACTCTTCATTTTTTCCAATAATCTTTCGCAAAGAATGAAGGCAAAGATTGCAACATGAGTCAGTTGGCAGGTTTCTGATATTAAAAGATGGTTCGTGTTCCTCTAGCTGGAAGGGAAGCTGTGTTTGAGTTTTGTTACAAAAGCAGACACCCCAGCCACTGGTTGTTACCCACTGTCTTCCTGCTTGGATTTACATGTGCTTGTGCAGCTTTTACACAAGCGACTGCAATACTTCCATTCTGCGGGGAAACCAGACCCGAAAGTCTCTGTCTATGTGGATTTCAGTATCTAATTAATGACTCTTGGTTTGTTTTTTGTTTTGGCGATTTTTTCCCATGATAACAAATTTTCAGAGGGTCCTGTACCCTTTTTGTTTGAATGTGGCCATGGCTTCTTTACTTCACATGTTGGTACAGGCCCAGCTTGAGTGGTAGGGCCATGCAGTAGATCTGGGTCCTTTCAGAAGTGTCAGTTCTAACTTTGATTAATGGGTATGAGGCCTACAGCTCTCCAAAACATGTCCCAGAAACAGGTTGTAGGTTGTGGACCTTTGGGATTTATTACCAGGTCTTCAAATGACTTACTTGTGTCTAAAGTTTAATCAGTTATGTATTATGTTATGTAACAGCAATCCCAAGATTGCAGCATGCAAAAGATGTTTGTCCTCAGACAAAGCAAAGGAGAAAGCAAATGTTGTTTAGATTGGTATTTAAGGCAGGAAGACAGATGAGGTTTGAACAAGTTTAGACTTGCAGTTCATAAGAAGACAACCACTAGGCCAATGGTTTTTCCTAGAATATTTTTCTACCCCTCTGTGATTCCACCCTCAGTTCTAGCAAGCATTTCACAGCACTTCTCTGTCAGTGACATCACCTCTATACGCATTTGTATAATATGCCATCTTTGATGTAACTGGCTGGTTTTGGTTGAGATTTCCGTGCTAAATTTACAAGGGAACAGAATTTTCTTGCAGTTTTCCGTTTCAGCTCCCAGTTCTTTTGGACCATACTGTGAAGACTGATTTAAATCTCATTACACATATATCAGCTGGTCAGGTGAATAAAAGGACACCACCTGAGTAAAATTGCCTTGTAACTGTAGCTTTAGTATTATAATTTATTGTGCAATGTTACTTTATCTAAAGCTGTATTTAGTTCATTGTAGGACCAGAGCTCTGTCTTTGCTTGACTTGTGTTACAGAATAGCATGATGCTTTCTTCTGCTATCTTCATCACGTTGATTGGCCTGATCATATACCTGCACTTCGTGAAGATTGACCAGGAATCCCTCTTGGTCATCGGCTCACTTGGCATTCAGGTGACTTCATCCTATGCTTCAGGGAAAGAGAGCACGACCTTCATTGAGATGGGTCAGGTGAAGGATGTGGTTATCAATGAAGCCATCCATATGGTAATCATACACAGCCTTCCTGTTTCTGTATCTGTAGGCACACTTGTGTCCAGTACATGTTCATGAGCATGGTTTACCAGAGCAATTAAAACACAGCACCATCCACAGCTTTACTGTCATTAGGAGCTTTGTTTCAGATTTCTTTCTTTATTCTCTTACCAGTTTTCTCACCTTTAAAGGAGAACTCAAGCCAAACAGATAGCCTCAAGAAGTCAAGTCCATCCCTTACATAATGCCACTGACACCGAGCCAGTGGTTTTATTTCTTTGTCTTATACTGTTCTTACAAATCCTGATGCCAGACTCCATAAGTAGTCAGGATAGAGATAAGAAGACAGACAACACGAGAGATAATTTTTTCTATTGCTGGGGTTTTCTATAAAGCTCCTGTAGAAAAGTAGACCTTACACGCTCAGTATATATATGTTCTTTTCAGGTTAAAAGTTAAGTAGAAAAAAACACAGGTAAAATTATTTTTTCATTGTGTGAAGGGAGGAAAGCTTATAATTATAAATATAAATTTGTAGACTTGACCATGGCCTGGGGTGATTGACCTTCAGCCCAATGAGTTGAAACAGATCCTCTTTCTGTGTTAACTCCAGGCACTTGGGTAGCGTTTTCAAACTCTGATGATTTTGTCTGTCTGTCTTGTAGCAAAAAGTTATCTACTACCTGTGCATCCTCCTCCAGGACCCTGGGGATCCTCAGGGAGTATCTGAGGTTGTGCCACTCTTTCAGGTGAGTTTGAATGGTGGGGAAATCCACATCTGTGGTCTGTGTGTGTCTGCGTGCCAGTTGTCTTAGCATGTGTGTTTTGCACTGCAGGTAGCTGACTACAGTTGCCTTTGCCTGACTGCGCCTTCAGGGTGGGTCTTAGAGCATTGTGCAGTGGGTGATCTTAGAAGTCTCGTAGAAACACCTATCAGGGATGTTTTTTTCATTTTCCCTCCATTCAAACAACAGGGAGCTGTATGAATTTGAACCCAGCCAGGAGTTTGCATGAGCTAGGAGTCTGACTCATGTAGGGTACTGAGGACTCACAGCTTTCTGTGTAGTCTGACAGCCAGTGTTACCATCATAATTATGGCACTGTACTGTGGTTGATATTTCTCTCAGCTTTGGGTGCCAAAAGTGCTCATAGAAACCTCCTTGGCTTGCACTGTCTCAGCCCTTGACAAAGATCACAGTACAAGCTGTGAACAATTTGCTGAATGTATAATAACTTGTTTGCTTTACCATTACCTTGTCTCCCCTTTCTCTTCTCATGCTAACTTGTTCTGACTGTTCACAATCCCATTTTTTGGGATGGTTTTTCTTTCTGTGTGTATGTGCCTAACACAATGACGCCCTGATCCTTGCATGGTGGTAAGCAGTACAGAGGTGCCTCACATCTTAGACTGCTGTGGTTTATAGCCCTCTCTGTCCTTTTTAATCTACCTGCTGCTGGTCGCTGTCATTTTGTAGTCCACATCGAGGTTGTGACTGGGCACAGTTCGTCTTCAGCTAAATACTTATGGATATAAATAGACTATTCCATCAATACTTCCTGCTAATTCAGTCCCACAATTGTAAAGACATATACTAACAATAATATAAACTAAGTATTTCACACACAGTCAAAGGGAAAAAAAAATGAATTTGCTGGAAATCAACAGCTAATAAATTCCAGAGAGCTGCAATCAGGAACCTGGTTTTAGTTATCCATGCTCCTTTCCAGCTTCAAAGAGGCTGCCTGGCATTTGTGTAGTTTCTCTTTTTTCTTAGCTCAACTCTGAACAGTTTTATTTTCTTAGAAATATCTTAGTATTGGTAGAGTTGACTCCACCAGCAAAGGAGGTACAGAAAGAGCTGTGTCAGTTTGCAATTCATTACCGGTCAGTAATTCTTACTTTAACTTGCAAGTTAGTATGTTACTTAGTTTTGAAGGAGCAGTAATTAGTAACTTTTTTGCATCTCCTTCATTGGGTTCCTCTAAGTTTTGTCAGCCTTCAAAAATACAATTTACCATGTCACTGAGCCCAGGAGCACTTCTGAGCTGAACTGACCTCTTAAGCAACACTTGCAAGGAGAGGTGTTTGATGGACTTTACATAGTAAAGCTGTTTTGGAAGCTCAAAAGTCATGGACCATAGGGACTGTGGGACAGGGGAACTTTCACCTCCTTGCTGGTTTTAATCTGGACCAGGTTAGAAGTGATGGAATATCATATTTTGATCACCATTCACTGTGTGAAATGAATTAATGTTTTAGAATCATAGAATCATTTTGATTGGAAGACACCTTCAGGATCATCAAGTCCAACCATAAACATAATTCTGGTGCTAAACCATGTCCCTAAGAACCTCATCTATGTATCTTTTAAACACCTCCAGGGATGGTGACTCCACCACTTCCCTGGGCAGCCTGTTCCAATGCCTGACAACCCTTTCCATGAAGAAATTCTTCCCAATATCCAATTTGAACCTCTCCTGGCATAACTTGAAGCCATTTCCTCTTGGCCTATCACTTGCTACTTGGCAGCAGAGACCAATCCCCTCCATGCTACAGCCTCCTTTCAGGTAGTTGTAGACAGCGATAAGGTCGCGATAAGGGGACCTCAGCCTCCTTTTCTCCAGGCTAAACAGCCCCAGTTCCCTCAGCTGCTTCTCATTAGACTTGTGCCCCAGACCCCTCACCAGCTTTGTCACCCTCCTCTACACTCGCTCCAGCACCTCAGTGTCTTTCTGGTAGTGAGGGGCCCAAAACTGAACACAGGATTCGAGATGCCGCCGCACCTGTGCCGAGTACAGTGGCACAATCCCTTCCTTAGTCCTGCTGGCCACACTGTTCCTGATACAAGCCAGGATGCTCTTGGCCTTTTTGGCCACCTGGGCACACTGCTGGCTCATGTTTAGCCAGCTGTCAGTCAACACCCCCAGGTCCTTTTTCCCAGGCAACTTTCCAGCTACTCTTCCCCAAGTCTGTAGTGCTGCCTGGGGTTGTTGTGACCCAAGGGCAGGAATTAACATCTCATCTCTGAATACTGATCTGGATAGACAATACCGAAGTTTATATATTTATTAGCCCTTTAGCAGCTCTTCAAGGATGTATGCTGAGTGTAGCAGGACCCGGCACTTGGCCTTGTTGAACCTCATGCTATTGGCCTCAGCCCAACAATCCAGCCAGTCCAGATCCTTCTGTATGGCCTTCCTACCCTCCAGCAGATCAACACTCCCACCCAACTTGGTGTCATCTGCAAACTTACTGTGGGTGTACTCAATCCTCTCATCCAGATCATTGATAAAGACATTAAACAGAAGCAGCCCCAATACTAAGCCCTGAGGAACACCACTTGTGACTGACCACCAACTGGATTTGGCTCTGTTCACCACAACTCTTTGGGCCCGGCCCTCCAGCCAGTTCTTTATCCATTGCAGAGAACACCCACCTGGGCCGTGAGCTGCCAGCTTCTCGCGGAGAATGTTGTGGGTTATGGTGGCTTTACTGAAGTCTAAGTACACAACATCCACAGCATTTCCTTCATCCTCTAGCAGGTCACCTTGTCGTAGAAGGAGATCAGGTTGATCAAGCAGGACCATGGGCCTGATCACTTGGTTGTCCAGTATGTGCTGCGTGATGTCACTCAGGTTGATCTGCTCCATTAACTTTCTGTTGTCCTTTTGTTGACAATACTAGCAGAGGCCAAGGGCCAGGTGTCTGAATTCCCTGTCCTAAAGGTAGATTTTTCAGGGTTGCGATCTTCTAGGATGATGGATTAGTACATGGAAATATGCATCTCTAGAGGGAGTATGGCCTAGCAGATAGGTTAATGGGTTTGGAGGTGTGGGTGTTCTTCTGTGCTGTCACTGTGAACTGTGAGCTGAGATAAGGGGAGGATTTCTGATTTGGTGAGAGATTCAGGCTAACTGCAGAATGGTGCTCATCTTTGGACTGGACAGCTTTAGGGACTGGCATTTTTCATCACAGAGCAGGTATGGCTTGTGGAGTGGCTTTGTATTCCTATTTCACCAGTTTACATCAAACACCTCCTGGAGTTTGATGGATTATTTCTCAACGAACATGTAAAAGGGAAATCTGTTCTCCATTGGCTTAATTTGAGAAAGCAAATCAACTACAGAGATGTTGCTGTTGCATTCCTTAAACATGCAAGGTTCTGATAGTCAGCTTTGTGTCATCTCTCTGCATCCCTTTCTCTGCCTGACAATCTTACTAATGGGAAGCTAAAGCTTTCCAGTGCTTTTACAGACAGTTCAGAGCCTGATTCTCTGCTGTTTGACTTAAATTCTAGAGCTCCAAGCCGCGTCTGGACTGCCTGATAGAAGTGTACAAAAGTTGTCAAGAAATCCTGGAGCAGAGGAAGACAGAGCTGCAATCAAGTGGAGGAAAATAGTAAAAAAAAATCAAGGCAGCAAACTTGCAGCAGGACTTGGAGAGACACATGGAAAAGGAAGCAAAACTGCCTCGTGGCTTTTTTAATTAGATGAGTAGGAAGTGGTGCAGCAGTACAGTGATTTTAAGGCTGACGACCTGCACAGACCCATAGAGTTGTTAGAGAAAATGGCAGCTCAAGGACAGAAGCGAACCTTGAAATCATCTGCTATGAAGACAGGTGAGCAGAACTTTTTTGACTCAGACAGGAATGGTTTTTCCTTGCCTCTCCAGAAAAGAATTATGGGAAATAGGGCAAAGGGAGGCAAGAACATGCATCAAACGTTTACTCTTTTTTATAACGTAATTTGGGCTGGACTGACAAAAGTATGCTTTTGTTTGCTTCTATTTAACCTTTTGTTTGAAAAAGTGTATACCATTCTACATACCAAAGCTGATGTGTGGGCCGCGCTGGTGACTTCATGATCCACAGGTGAATTTCAGAAAGAAAAATAACAGAAAATTAAAATATACTGTTGCATTCAATGATGTTTAATGAAATAAACATAAGAGAGCAGGCTTGGGCCTCTTCAGGGATCTGCTTGAAAGAGTCCCAGGGGATGGGGCCCTAGAGGGAAGAGGGGTCCAAGAAAGCTGACTATCAAGGATCATCTCCACCAAGCTCAAGAAGAGTCCATCCCAGTGAGCACAAAGTCATGCAAAAATGCCAGGAATCCTGCAAGGATGAACAAGTTGCTCCTGGCAGACCTCAGACACAACAAGGAAGTGTACAGGGACAGGTAACCTGGCAGGAACACAGCAACACTGCCCAAGATGTGGTTCGGAAAGCCAAAGCCCACCTGGAGTTGTATCTGTTGAGGGATGTCAAAGGCAACAAGAAGAGCTTCTGTAAGTACAGAAGTAGCAAAAGGCAGACGGGGAAGATGTGGACCTGTTGCTGAATGGGGCAGGGGTGTGGTGACACAGGACATGGAAAAGATGAGGCATTTAAAGGGCCAAATCAATTGCTCTGAGAAGACGAGGAAAATGTTTTGTTGAAAACAATGGCAATGACTATGTGAATAAAGCTTTATTGTCCTGTGCTCTTCAGAGTAACTTAAGGTTGGGAAATTCTTCCTTGTTGCTGAGCTAAAAGTTACTGTAACCTTGAACTGGTATTTTTCTCTTTTTTTTTTTTTTCCCCACAACTCCTTAGTAATGTAACAGACACAACTGAAATATCAACACAAGAGCTAAACCAGCAAGTTGGCAGGAGCCATGGGGTCCTGCTTAATTTGCATACAATGCTGTACAATACTTTACATAATCTGCAATTAAGACGTGGCAACATACCATCCTGTAATATGGTAGAGATAAGGTGATTTTTTTTGGTTTTTGTCACGATGCCATGAAGTTTGAAAGACGCAGGTTAGCTTATGTCACAGGACATATTCTGGTTGTCCAAGTGAAAGGCAGCAGCTTGGGCATGTGCCTATGGCTCGGGGTGTGCTTCGGCAAAGTGGGGTTTTTCCATGGGGAGGAGAAGTGGTCAAGGCCCTTGAGGAGCAATGTATCAGCAGGAGGATTTGCTGAGCGTGGGGAAAATGTGTTAGAAAATAAACTATGTCTCAGCAGAGCGAACAGACTCTTGGACTTAAGAGTGTGCTGGGAACATGGACTATGCTGTAAGAATCCTATGAAGTCCTGAAAATGTGCACTGAAGAAATGAGCTGGTAGCTGTGTCCCAGGAGGAAGCCTGGCAAACTGTCGTAGCCATCTTTGGAAGGTGTGAACATCCTGTGCCCTTCAGCCATCCATTAAAGCTGGGAGATCAGCAGAGAGAAACAAGGAATCAGACTAGGGCAGGTTTGCACTGGGTTTGTGCCTGGGTACCAAACACAATTTTTGTCCATTTTTGTTTACATCAAGACTATTTTGGCTTTTAAAATAGCTTATTTCATTCTAAGAATAATACAGTTAATTCACAATAACTGCATTTTATTAAGAACAAGCAGAAATCTCACAGTATCTCCCAGACATCCTTTTACATACGCACAGCAGTTAGGGACCAAGAAAGGCTTTTGTCATCTCATTCTATGCTGCAGCAATCATCTTTGTCAAAAGCATTGATTAAAATAAAAATTGTTTTCTCTACCAAAGAATCATACAAAATAGATATCTATACAAGACTGTTTGAAGTCAGGTAAGCTATAAATAAGAGGTATATGTGCATCCATCAGAGTGGGGTGGCCCCTGAAATACTCAAGTATTGGTGAATATTTTTAAGAAATAAGGAAGAAAAAAAAAAGTTTCATATGCCATGCTTCTCAATTTAAAGTGCAGTTATGGCAGAAAATATTGAGCTTCAGGACAGCTTTTGCTCATTCAGCATCTCAGCTTCCCGCATGCCCTGGTACAAGTCTGTAAGGACACGAGTGTTAGCTCTGGAAGGGAAGTACAGGCTCTGAAGTGTCAGCTGGAGACTTCTATACCTTCAGCATCCCCAGCACCAGTGACTGCTCAGCTTATTCTGAAGCAGCTTTGCTAGTGGTGGGATACAAGAGGACAAAAACACCTTCAGATAGAGGAGGAAGTGTAGGTACAGGTGACTGGGTGAGGAGGAATACTGCTCTCTGTATTCAAAGTATTGGAGCCATACTGAGTTCACTGTGTGTATGTGAGAGAGAGGAAACACACACTACTGACCACTCTATCAGGATATATCGTAACTTAAAAGTATCTAAGGAAAAAAAAAAAAAGACTAAACACCTTCTCAAAATTGGTTTTGGCTCAGAAAACTTCTACCCTTTTCCATAACTTCAAGGGCTGATCCTTAAATTCATAACAAGTACATCACAGTATGTGCAAATCAGGTCTCCATTTATACAATCTTTTCCTGCCTTATTTCTGAAATATGGTTTCTGCAACCCATGGGTGGCTTTTTTTTGGTTGGTTGGTTTGAGGTTTTTTTTGTGTTTTGTTGTTGGTGGTTTTGTTTTTAATGTTACAAAGATGCTGATAACAGATTGCTTAGAACTATTTTTGTCTGTCCCATGCTCTTCTCTTTTAATTTGTGACTTTGCACCCAACGTAGGCATGAAACAGAAATTTCTTGAAGAATTGGTTCCACTGTATGCATTAACTGAGTGTTTCAAGGTTGGTGGCAGGTACTAGAGAAGTAAAAACAGTGGTATGGTTGGTTTGTTCATTTGCGATAACTGGTTTGCTATTGCTGAATTCATTCTAATGGTTGAATTCACACTGTTCTAATTTGGGAAAGTTGCCCATGAATGCATAATTATTGTGAAGTTGCATGTGGTACTTTGGAAGTGCAGTTATTCTTCCTTAGCTTTTCTAGAATGCTTATCAAAATAGCTGAACTCAAACCAGGTAGATTTAGATTTTTCAAGAAGAGCTGTTATTTTTCTTTTATTTGTTTAAAATCCATTAACGTCTTCAGTCATAACAAAGTCCCTTTGAAACAGATTAAAAAAAAAAAAACACATTCTTTTGGAAAGTTGGAAGAACAATTCTTAAGGACACATTTGCTGACTACCTCCCCTCCTTGCTGTGGTAGCATGAGGGAAGCAGGAGTTTGAAATGAGCAGCTTCTGTCAAGTCAGAATGGCAGAGCTGGTTTGGGGAAATCTGTTCCTGTTGCTGAAAGACAGAAAAAGTACAACATTTGCTTGCCTTGTCTTCCTTTGTCTGAGATTATGTAGAGTTTCAAACACATCCTGAAACACCTACCACAGAGATGAACAGAGTCTCTGAAAGTGCTTGTCTGAGGGGGAGTGTGTGACACGTTCAGCCCTGTAGCAGAGATCTAACATTCAGCTCTTGCGTAGAACAGCATTGACTCCTGAAATGCGTCAGTCCTGTGGGAGCCAGGGCATCATCTGACACTGAGTCCCAGCTGTTCCGAGTCCTCAACATGCAGAGACACCAGGTTTCCACCTTTTGTTAAAGTTTAAAATATTCTTGAGTACCACTGAACTCTTATTCTGTAAGTCAGTATTTCAGGTCTGAAATTACCCTTGACTTGCATTGGAATTATTCTTGACAGTTTAGTTCCTCTTCCTTCTCAACAGTGTCTTCTTTCATTGTTTCATATCTGGAGCAAGGACTTGGAAAGTTTCTGTCTTCCCATTTTAGCATCAGTTTCAGGGAGGAGTCGTCATAGCTCTAGGGGAAATTAAATTGTCCTCTTGGTTGTGTTAAGCAGTTGCATAAACACTATTATAGCCTCTGCAAAAAGACTATCTTTATAGTTCTGGGAGTGGCAACATTTAATTTAAACACTGGTAAAAACTTTAATATGCTGGCTATTCACAACCAGAGCCTAGAGCTGAAGTTACATCTAAACTACCTGATCAGACTATGTCATGTTAATTTTACACTCTAGTAATAACCTTTTCAGTGTATATCTAGTTGATAATGCAGCGATGCGCAGCTCCTGATCCAGGCAGTATTCAACAGGATACATCCTTGTAGGGGGTTCATGCCACAGTATCCATTATCACCTGTTTTTATGTTGGATAGGACTGTGTGCTCAGCCCCCTGCAGTCAGATTCAAGCCTATATACCACTCAAATCTGCCTTGCAGAGGCTGCAGTCTAATTTAGGTTAAAAGTGAGCAAGTTAGGGATTGATGCAAACAGAAGATTATTGGAAATAATGATAATAACTGAAAGGGGCGATAATGAGAAAAAGAGATCACTGGGAGTTTTAGGAGCTGGACTGAGATTCCACACACAGGATATACAGTGATCTAAAGACAAGTGCAAAGCTGAAAATGGCAGAGATCCAAGAAAACGTATATGCTTGTAAGCAACCAGTAAGATCAGGAGACAGAAGAAGAAGGGGTGCAAGGAAAGAGAACAGATGTAATGTGACTGGGGCGGTGTGCAGGCAAATGACTTAAGGCATGGTATTTTGGATGGAACATGGCATGGAAAGGAAATTCCTGTGCAGTTCCCAAAAATCAACTTTTTTTTTTTTTTTTTTTTTTTTTAAGAGAAGGGACACTGCCTCTACCCAAACTAAGGAGCTTTGTCTGTTATTATGGAAAAAGAATCATGATCTGCATTAGAGTGTGTAACCAGCAAAATCATGGCAGTCTGCAAATCAGTGCAGAGCAGGGGGGGGAAAGAAAAAAAAAAAAGCCCAAACAAATCAACGAGATCCCTCAAAGTCATTTGGAATGAGCCCTTAGAGCAGGGTGGGCCCCTTAGTGCTTCGGGGCACGGAAGGAAAAAAGCACCGGCTTTCAGTCTCCCAGAGCTTGTTTGCAGATGTTTTGCTGCGGGAGGGCTGCGTAGAACACAGGAGTGAAGGTGTCGAGCGGTAGTTAATGTAGCTGGCAATAAGAAGTGTTGCTTCAACAATCTAGGGAAAAAAAGAAAATCATTAACTGTAAGCCAATTAGAGGTAAGAGCACCGTTTGATTTTTAGAACCTATTAACTGCATAACTTTTGCAGATGGCTTTCTCACATGGAATTGTTCCGTTTTGAAATGAAGGTCTGTTTTTAAGAGTTTGGTATAATAAGTCTCTTGATTAAAGGTTCCAGCTTACAAGGCATGTATTGAATGTCTATAGCCAATGCAGCAGCCATAAGTACCAGTCCCCAGGGCACGTACAAAATGCCCGGCTGTGGTGATTCCAGCTGAAAAGAAACTCACTGTTCATTTTGTAATTACCTTTGGAATCGCCATTGTGAAAAGGAGTTTTTCAGTGCTGTTTTTCCCAGAGCTCCTGTCTTTCATTTGACTGACTACAATCATGAAGTCATCTCGACAGCCTCCAAAGGTCAGCACAGAGGAGTATGAATAAAAGACCTTCACGTGCTGTAGACAGAGAGTTTGAAAGAGTCATATTTCTGTAAAAGAAAAAAGGGCCACCTTACACTAATGTATTTGCCACTTACTGCAAGAACACCAGATCTCCAGCAGTAATAGGCAGTATAGGTAATGGGCTCTCTAGGTAAACAGCTGGCAGAGAAAGCTCAAGTGAAAATTGCATTTCTAGTTTTCTCCTAGCCTGCTTGATGCCTCACTGCTCCAGAGCAGAAGTCCAAACTTTGCTGTATCCCAGGTGGTGGTAGTAAAGCACACACCACTGAGATTTTGCAAGATGACTGAGCCTGTTTGCTGTCCAAAGAAGCAGTCAGCTGTTCCACAAAACCCTACCTTAAACTGTAGCTGTAATTTTCCTTTGTTTATGTAGCATTCAAACATAGCACGGACTTCCCTCTTCCCTGACTTCTACAAATTAACTTCTGGATCCATTTGAAGTTAAAGACAAACTTTTAGTGACTTCAAGTGGACCCAAGGAAACGTCTTTCTGTGGGAGGTAAGTTATTTTTCTTAGACAGTGTTCCTCACCATACCATAGTGTTATAATCCAGTATGCTGATACCATCTTCATTCACAGCTATCCAGACTGGACAGTCTTCCAATGCAGAAGGCAAAATAGGCTAGAGAAAAAGAAAATTATTAATTTCAATATTTTTTGACCACCATCCAAAGATGTTTCTATCCTTAAAACCCAAGATTTATGTCAAAGTGAAGATGAGAGAGAATCCTACAGTCTTACTGGTCTGACCTGGTTTGATTAAGAGGGCTTTCTCAAAATCTGGAATAACATTTTTAGATTTTGGGACTACTGGCACAAGAGATGCAGTGATAACAAAGGCTTTGAGATTAACTAAATTCTGTCAGTGTAGTTAAAACTGAAGGAAATGCTAGGACAGAGCAACAAAATGCCAGTTCTGCTCTGCTCTGGTTCTTACACCACTCCCATCAGTCAGGCAGGCAGGGAAGCCTGTTGGTTTCTGTAATATGAGTGCACCCAGTACAACCAATGCAATTTTCTTTCTTACAGATTTTTACAAATGTGTATCAATTTTCTGTTAAAGAGAAGTTTTGTGTTGTTATGGCTAATGACATCAATCTTTCATGGGAACCTGCTGTTACATGGCTAATGCCATAGCCTTTGCTATTTAACTGTTGAGAAGTTGTATGTTAATCATCAGGAATATCAACATTATTTAAACTCTGGGTGGAATTTTCTATATTCTGATTCTTCAGTGTCAGTGACCTCAAATACCAGTAACCTCTTCTGCTTTTACTCCTGAAAGTGGAAATAATTGTCGTTTTGGAAACTTTTTGTATATTTACACAAGAGATCCCTTTCATCCTTAAACTTTATTCCATAACTATAGAACTTTGACTTTAAAGCCAGAGACGTAACCTTGAACAGGACCTATCTCAAGCTTTCAATAGAGGAGGTTTCTACTGGGTTGGGGAAGATGGTTAATGCCTAAACAAGATTTCTCAGACAGCCCCTAAGACGTTAGTTTGGGCAGGGTAACAGGTACAGAGCTCTGGCCTGGGATGGGCTAAGGGATGGAACAAGCTCCTGGGAGAAGCGCTCCCTCCAGCTGTTCTTTGCTGTCCCACTGATGCCTGTGGGCTGGCAGCTTACCCAACATGTGCTGTAGTTTTCATTTTTGCAACAGGACACGAGCAGCGCTTGCCTCTCTCGTGTGGCAAGAAAGCAGCTGCTCTGTGTCAAGTAGAGAACAGGACTGCACTACCCATTCTCCTTTAGCTAGCATCAGCTGCCACGTGTGATTTATGGGGGACTCTTCCCTTCCACCCTCCAGTGATACGTAAATAGTATTTTTAAACTATCATTGCAGCCTTGATGACCAAGGAAATTCCTGCCTGAGAAAGCATTGGCAAGGTTTGTAAAGAGAGGTGGTATCCCATATTATGATCAACTGATTTATCCAGGGAACTTTCCCTTTTTAGTTACTGAGCACTAGCAACCTCTAGCGTTTAGAACATATTTCTTTCTTAACATATGTGGTACCACACGGAGCTGTTCCTTCTATTTTTTCTCTTCCTGAAGTAGAAGCATTTTCAACCTTTGTTACCAGAGATCATAGATACATGTCTACTCAGTTCACTTTCAGAACAGAAAGAAAGTGTGCTTCAGTTACCTTAGCAACAAATAGTTTGGCTCCAAAGAGAGGCCATTTACGGGCTACTGTCAAATAAATTCGAACGCATTCTGGTGGAGAGCATCCCTGTAGGACCATCCACTTCGTCGCCAGCCTGTCAGCCAGTTGTCTTTACAAATCCAAGACACAAGACAGCATTATTTACTAATGTCTTCTAAGGAAAGGTGAGTAGAATTATAACAGTTAATAAATATTCCTCTTATTCTAAAAAAGGCTGTTCTACACAGCACTATGGACAGGGCTGTCAGCAGTGACAGTTATGAGAGCTGTACAACCTGAGTTTATTTGAGCATTTTCTCTACTTCCACAATTATTAATATTTTACTACTACTTATACCATAATGCACAGGAATCCCAGTCACATACGGATTGCTCACTGATGTATATATTAAACAACTGTATCTACAAACACTCAGGCAGCTGTTACAGTAAAATGCTGCCCAGCTGGTCTTCACATTCAATTATACTTTCACCTCCATCTTAACTTGTTTGCAGTATGCTCTACGTGGAATGGCAATATCTGCTAACTCTTGATTTGGCTCGGTAGGGATGGTTTGGCAGCTGTCTTGCTGCACGCAGGTGGAATTTGCTTCCAAAAGGAGGCAGTTGTGTTAGTTCCACCATTGCATCCCTAAGTAGCTTTGGATCTGGAAGACGACCATTTTCCCTCTTTAAAACAGTTAGAGCTGGGACCGATGGCAGCATCTGAATTCTGTACTTGAGATCTCTGCATTATGTGTGAGAATTTCCAAGTCAAAACATCAAAAATCCCTGCCAAAATACGTGCTAGCAGAATTACTGCATGGCCTGAAGCAGTTTATATGTGTTGGCTTTATGGCTCATTGCAAATGTTAGACATCTGGATTCAATTGACATTTGGGGGAAGCGTAAAATAAAAAATCAGAAACAGAATTAATCTTAGGCCTAGGTTAGAGTTTGTTGGAACAGAGATGCCTAATTTGGAAGTGAAAGGCTTAAACTTCTTGCCTAGGGGAAAATTAGTTGGTGGTTTGGCTCTTTTTATATTAGTTAACTGCTATTTTCTTTTAAAGGAATCTTTTCCTGACACTTGTGTTTTGTTTAAGTTTCTACATCAAATAATCATGACATGGCTCCTTGAAATTTCTTAAATATAAAACCAGTATTTTGCAAGAAATTTGTTTTCAGCACAAAGTATAGAAGAACCAACAATTTACCTGAGCTGTTCAGGAGTAATGTTTTGCTTGTAGCGTTTGGGGTAGAATTTATCTAAGACCTGGTAGAGAAGATGCTGCATTTTTGATTGTGATAGTCCCCCAGGACTCGAAGATCCTGGTCGATCCAGATCCCCATATTCCACCTAAGACAACATCATAGTTTATGGTGCAACAGAACTATGTTTTTTTTTAGTATAGTAGAACATTCCATGAATTCTCAATACCGATTAAACTACTGTGTTTATTAGTCATGCAAAAAGACACCATTAGGCCGGGGAATTTTGTCTACAGCATTTACCATAGAAAATGTCTACAGCAGAGCAACTACTGAGGACATGACTGCCCAATTCTTTACTGATCAAACAAGATCTTGTATAGGGAGACACTTCTGCATAACTGCCAGACTTTTGGGGTTTATTTTCAATTAAAACAACAGCATATTTGTAAATAGTTTGGGTAATGTTCCCAGCTTCTTCACCTCAGTTTACATTCTTTTAACAAATGCAACAATCTGTTTCAGCTCAGTAAGAAACTATTATCCTGCTTATCATGCCCACACCCCATACTGTGTGTTTTATGTGGTAAAATGTTAAATGCAAGTCTGGGGGATCCTGAGTAAGAGGCTATTGGCAGTGCAACAGGGAAAGATTTTACTATTAATGTCACTCTAGTAGTGATACTATTTCCGTATCTCTGCTAAGGCACTAACTGGAGCAGTTCTGGGGACCATTCCAGCAACGTATGTATGCTGGTACAATGCGTTTGGCTGTTTGGCATGGTACATCTCGAACTGTATGTTTGATAAGAAAACACACTTTTGATGTAAAAGATAGGTGCTTAGTCAAAGATATTCAGTGTACAGCTGAAGTCCCTGGAAGACAGAAGGGAGGATTTCTGCCTATAGCTATACTCACCTGAGCCATCAGAGCCACCATTTCCAAAGCTAATTCCTTATTAACAGGAAACCTTCCATTGGCGATTTCATTGCTGACTTGGAAGGCCAGGAGCAACCGCTCCCGGTCTGTCTCACCTTTGGCCTGGTTCTGAAAATATAACCTAAAAGTAGAGAGGGTTGTGAAGGTAAAAAGATATTGTGAACTGAAAGTAGAGGTGAGAACCTTAATCAAGGTGAATAAAAATAAAAGCAGTTGCTTTGTTTTGTTTCTCCTCCTTCTCTAAAGTGAACTTTGTGTATTGCGGGGGCACTGGACAGAGATTTGGAAGCTGAGGTGCCTCCCGTATTAACAAGATTTAGGCAAGGAGGCTCAAAACATGCTTCTAGCTTTGGAAGCCATTTGAATTCTGTAGGACAAATACATCAAGATAGCAAAGCCTTATTAAACACAGATAAATCAGTGTCCGTCCATCCCCATCAAGCATAGTCAGTCAATATTTAAGATATGGCCTACTCTAATTATCACGGAATATGGAACTACCTCTGCTCTACCTGTGTGAGCTTCTACATAGCAGTCTTTTAGGCTTGTTAATTTTGCCAGCTTTGTTTTGACCACTTACACTGATATAGTTATTAAAAATAGTCATTGGTTTGCTTCAGCAAGAAATACGAGACCAAATTAGCAGACTTTATTTCAAAAAGTAAAGAATTATTGTCAATCAAAGTTTCCTACTATTTTTTATTCCCTTCAAACTTGCATTTTCTTTGACCTGGTATAGCAAGATGACAAATGGGGGTTGAGGACAGCAGCCTGGGGAATGTCTCCCAGAACTGTTCTTCATGCATGCTATTTACAGTCCACATAATCTAATTCAAATATTAAATTAAAGATGCATCTATGACTGTATATTCCACAATACTACACAAGATATTCATTCCAGTGGATCAGTTTGTTTATTTTTTATGTCACTTTAACAATACCATTATGACCATATTGACCTTGCACATCTTATCAGAGTCCTTGGTGTCAGAAAAGCCCAACCTTGGAAAGACCTTATCAAAACATCCTTGCTGTCCAGGCTAGACACATTCCAATCCAACAAAATACTGCAAAGTTTCACTCATGAAACAAATGCTGCCTTCTGGGTCAAAAGCAACAACTTCTGCTTCCACCTCTGTTACACCAACTAACAAAGTTTACAGAAATTAGTTTCCACTATTACAGTCAACAAAATCTTCATATATTCAATGCAGAACTTAGTCTCTTTTCATTTTGGGGGTGGCCTTTGTTTCTCTTGCAAAGAGAAGTCACATGCAGAAAACTGTTCCTTGTTCTCATACCTAGCTCTCTGTTCACTGTAATTCAGAATTCCTGCCTGTATTATAAATGATTAACTTTTTCCAGTTTTTGGTTTAGATCTTTGTCTTGTACTTCCCATCTCAACTATCTTTCATCATCTAACTTTTAACATTTCTCTCTTTATAAAGTCTGAGTGCTGCTACTACATGTCTCTTCTACAGCTTATGCAATTTAGAACATTGTTCTTGTATCTAAAAAGATCTTTGCAGATCATCTTTGTGATTCTTCACTTAATTGCAAGTTACAACATACTTATTTTCACTGGTGATTTTTCCCTCTGGTTTCTCTTCCTCTCACCTAACACACATTATTTAATTATGTTTTAGGATCTAGGCAAAGGAAATTGTGCCAAGTATTGCTTATTGTGCTACAGCTTGTTCTTAACTAATTTTAAGTCTATTCTGCTATTGCAAAGTGTTTTGGGTTTTACCTCTAGGCCATATACCCCCTTTTATACATGTACCACATACAAAAGTCATCACATCTCACGTAGGATTTGAACGCATCTTAGCTAAAATACTTTTGGGACTAGCACTACTGTGAATTACTGGACATCTACAGAGATACATACCATCTAGAAATGTTTAATTAAGAGCAGTAGTGGGGCCAACTGAGGGAGCACAGTACCTGTTCTTATAGGTCAACTTCACAATTCTTGTGCCACCTTCATATTTCCCAGGATGCAATTCTTTTAAGGCTTGTTCCCATTTAGAAATGACATCACAGATCTTTATAAAATATCATGGAGAGAAGAGAGACAAACTGAGGTGAAATGTAGAGTCAAGGTTTGAGGGAAAAGTAAGTGAAAAAAATATTGTGGAACACAGAAGTTAAAGAAACAGACCGGATCAGCATAAACACAGCCAAAAGTGACAATTCCTTTTTCTATTACACAGTATGTATAAAATAAAGCTTTCCCACTAAAAACTCCATCTCTCATCTGCAGGGGGACACACGTAAGTGAATTCTGACCTGGGAGCAACTCTGTGGCTACGTCTATATCAGGAGGGATCAAAGCCCAGTAGTAGCAGATCTGCACAGTGGAGCACCTGTTCCGAGACTCTGTGCCCACAGTACGTGAGTTTCGAGGGGTTTTCCTTTGGACTACCATCAGTCTGATCAAATGGCTTGAAAGCCCACTACTATGTTGGATCACATCTTCTAGTTCATATTTCATGTAGAAAGAATCCATTTCATGCTCTCTAAGGTTGCTCCTTAATGTGAATCAAAACATGGTTAACAGGAATGATTGGTAGGTTTACTTCAAAAGTGCCCTCCTGAGTCAAACTAAAGCACTAACATACCCGCTGCATAGCAGCTGTCTACATGCATGGCTAAACCAAACCCTTGGCTGTCAATGTCCAAACTTTGGGAACATCGCATCCTAGATTCCAACTTGGTAATTCAAACATATTTTTAGTAATAGCATGGTTAATTTCTCTGGTTCCATTCAGCTCCTCTTGGTTATTCCAGTCCTTCCACAAGCAGTCTAAAAAAGGCCCCTACTTATCTTTTGATAGCATCTCAATAAAAGGAATATGAACATAAGAAGCCACATGAAATACATAATCAGATATCCTAAACCTCTCTTAAGAAGCTATTGAGTTTGCCTTGGCAAGTAAATAATAACCAGTTAAAGTTATGCCTTTGATTGTATCGAGCTCCTTCATTTATTCTAATATCTCATCTCTCCAAATGGTGGTTCAGTTACCAGCAAAGCTCCACATTATCTGATCTATATCAGGCCATGAAAGCGAAGTATACAATTTGGCACTGTCTGCGGTAGTTTCCGCTTTGAACCATCTAATTTAAAGTTATTGGTATCTTCTCCCTCTGTTGCCCAATGTGAAATCATACACACTGTAAAACTGAATGTTCATGTTCTTTACAGGTATCAGGTTCTCTTAAAAGCTGCCACTACCTTTAGTCCTCCATCAATGCTGTACAACAAATTATTCTCCCAGACTTGTACCAAAATCTGATATGTCTCATTCATGGCCATGAGCCTGCTAACTTATGGCGGTCATCCAGCTGCAGCAGGGGTAAAAATCTCCACAGGAAAGACACAGATGTTAATACTTAGTCTGCTTTGCCTTTCCCTTGATCTGAGGCACTCCTCCCTCTTTTAAAGTGAAGGTGTACTCATTAGAGCTTTCGCCCCTAAGTACGCTCATCAACAATGAAAGCCTGAGTTATCTGGATAGATCAAGGAGATAGTCCAATAGATGGGATTTATATAGACATGCCAAAAGACTCCCAGCCTAACGAAAATTTGTCTCAATTAGGAGTGGCACACTTGATGTTAGTTGTGATATCTGGTCACGCCAGCTAGTTCAGTCATGTTTTAATTTTGTAGTCAAGACAAATTAAACTTTAAAATGTGCTAAAATCCAAGGTAAGTACTTTTTAAAAATTGACCAATTTATCACCTGCTAAAACAGAACACGCTTTGCCTTAACTAGTATTTTGGACTAGACTGAGCTAATTATAGAGTCACAGAATCATTTAGTATGAAAAAGACCTTTAAGATCATCAAGTCCATCCATAAACCTAACACTGCCACATTCACCACTAAACCATGTCCCTAAGCACTATATCTACACATCTTACAAACTCCTCCAGGAATGGTGATTCCACCACTTCCCTGGGCAGCCTGTTCCAATGCCTGACAACCCTTTCCATGAAGAAATTCTTCCCAGTATCTAATTTGAACCTCTCCTGGCATAACTTGAAGCCATTTCCTCTTGGCCTATCACTTGCTACTTGGCAGCAGAGACCAACCTCCTCCATGCTACAACCTCCTTTCAGGTAGTTGTAGACAGCGATAAGGTCTCCCCTCAGCCTCCTTTTCTCCAGGCTAAACAGCCCCAGTTCCCTCAGCTGCTCCTCATTAGACTTGTGCTCCAGGCCCCTCACCAGCTTCATTGCTCTTCTCTGCACTCTCTCCAGCACCTCAGTGTCTTTCTGGTAGTGAGGGGCCCAAAACTGAACACAGGACTCAAGATGCCGCCTCACCTGTGCTGAGTACGGTGGCACAATCCCTTCCCTAGTCATGCTGGCCACGCTATTCCTGATACAAGCCAGGATGCTGTTGACCTTTTTGGCCGCCTGGGCACACTGCTGGCTCATGTTCAGCCAGGTGGCGATCAACACCTCCAGGTCCTTTTTCCCAGGCAGCTTTCCAGCCACTCTTCCCCAAGCCTGTAGTGCTGCCTGGGGTTGTTGTGACCCAAGGGCAGGAATTAACATCTCATCTCTGAATACTGATCTGGATAGACAATACCGAAGTTTATATATTTATTAGCCCTTTAGCAGCTCTTCAAGGATATATGCTGAGTGTAGCAGGGGAGAAAAAAAAAAAAAAAAAATATATATATATACCTTAATATTGCCCTGCAGGCAGTGTTCCAAATTCCTACCAGAAGGATCATCTGTGAACAGAGCAAATCCCATGTGGGATGGCTTCTTCATTCCTGTCTCCTGGTTCAGTTGCTGGATTAATTCATCAACCGTTGAGGAGCCATCAAAACCTACAACCTGCAATGAAAGAGGAGTTGCTTAAGGATAACTTTCAAGAAACATGACATTAATGGGTATTACAACTAATGAAGCCTGGTTTCCTACAGAATGGTGTCTTATGATTGACTGCCAGCTCCAGTGACAACATTTGGATATTGTGTTCCTTCACACGGCATTCATCCTTGTACTGAGACTTGACATCTTTCCTTTTTCCCCAGCTACCTTTTCTTCCTAAAACCTGTAGAGCCAAGGCTGGATTCCTTTCATTTTCTCAGGAGAAATGGCTAAAATGGCAAGGAGGAGAAACAGCATCTATCTCCCAATATCTGATACTTACAAACACCATGGTGCCACCCACACAAAGGAGACAGGTTATAGTGCAGTCCTCTAGTGCCCAGAAGAGAGGCAGCTGTGGTGGCTCACCTGGTAGGTTCCGTTCATGAAGTGCACTGGGATGCTGAAGGGGAGTGAGTGGTGGTAAGGATTTCTCAGCAGGATGGACACGATCTCCATCCGAGAGGGCTTGGCTTCCCGCTCGCCAGTCTGCACTGTGCGGTCTACTGATCTCTGGCAGTAGATGGCATACTTGCCTATTTCGCTCCTAGGCAAAGAGGTGGAGATAAACCACAAACATGCTTTAATGCCATGTCCTCTTCTATTTCTCATGCCATGACAAAGCATTCCTCCCTCAGGCTTTTGCTCAAGCAAAGATACCTCTATGTGCAGATATCCTAGTTCAGCTCAACAGAGTAACAGCTCAACTGAAAGGCTACAACACAAACCTGAGCTCCAAGGATCTGTAAAACTAAGGCAGATAATAGACTCTCTTGGAAGTGCAAGAGCATTCTCTGCTCCTAGGTAGAGTGGACATAGTACAGGAATATCCTCTTCTGTACCCTGTTGCCATCATTGTTCCCATTAAACTAAGAGCAGTTCACCCTCAAATTTCCTGTCATGACAGCCAAATTTAGTTACTATCCTGCTAAGTCCTGGTAAGTATTAATAATAATTTGTAATGTATTAGTTTCACAGGACTATGTAAGTTGTGTTTATCAATTTACATGGTTATACAAATTATAAGTTTCCATGTAGTAACCCTATCTGCCAATCAAAAGACTCGACAGAGTTTCAAAGCAGGCTCACATTTGTTAGTAGTTCAATACAGGATAGGGATTGTCACTAATATGTTTGGTTTACTGTCTAGTGAAGAGAGTGCTTCATTGAACAGCACCAAAAGGATATAAGTGTCTCTAAAGCCAGGCACAAGCAGTCAATTACACCTTTTGCAAAAATGTTAAGGATGTATATTTGGAATAAATTCTGAAATGGAAGGATTTATAACCATGCTATCACTTTGCAGGGGAAACTAATTCCATTCAAGATGCCTTTGGGAGGTCAGTACATTATTAAATCTCCAGTTAAATCCATGCAAGTAACATGGAAGTCAGGAGCTCTGGCTTTTCACTGTAGCAATATATTGTTCACCTCTCCAGTAATGTGTTTGAACAGTTTTCAAATGGAGAATCTTGCTTCAACGAGAAGCTGTTTTGTCTGGCTTCAAATGCTCCTGAGCCCAATGTCCTCCAACCTAGAACTGTGGCTGACTTTTCTTCCTCTCTTACAGGTTGGATATATACTCTAAGTCACCTTTCACGGAAAAAAATACCTAGAATGAAGATCTAGTGTAAATCTAGACCATAGGCCTGTGTAAATATTCTCATGTCTTGTTTGCTGTATGAATCAGGGAAAGCATATCTATTTAACTGGTCAAGAGACAGCTGTACCTGCTTCATCTGAAGAGACAGAAGTGTTCCTAAAGCTTGTTGGAAGGAGCTAAGCTAAGTCCCATTTAGCAACTGCTCTAAATCTAATGAACTACAGATGAAGCTAAGCACAGTTTTCAGTAATTTCTGTATGTTTTTCTCTAACCCTAATGATTATTTCATAGCTGGGTGGTATAATTCCTCTTTGCTTCTGCTTAAAGTTTGTTTGTGGATAAAGGTACTTTTGGGCCGAGAACCTGGCAGACCATCAGCACTGTAATGCTTGAAATTGATGCATTAATTCAGTTTAATAAAGCCCAGCACATCCTTATGAAATTCAATAGTCCCTAACAGCAGAGCAGCTCCACTATTAAGTCAAATGGGCCAGTTTGGGAGCTGGTAATACACAAGTTTGAAGAGATGGTTTCTAGTTACCAGCCAGAAGATCCCTAACGTGTTGCCTTAGCCAATGCAGGGAGAGCCTGAATATTGAGGAGCGCCTGATATCGGTACTTTTGCTACTGAGAAGAAATAACAAATATTAGGCAGCATAAAAAGACCCGAACAAACAAACCACACCCCACCCCACCCCCCCAAACAAACAAAAAACCAAACAAACAACACAAAACACCAACCAAACAACCAACAACTTGATAGGAATACATAGATATCCTTTGCAATACCAGTAGACTATCAGCTTGAGTTCTGAGGCAGACTTATACTGAGTATTTCAATATGAATATTTGTTTAAAAGGAAATCACACTTTTACCAATGTCTTAGCAACACTATATAGTTGCAGCAGATGACTAGACATCTCTAGCTGTGACCTCAAGGACAGTGAGATAAGCATCACCATGGAAACAAACCAAGAGCATGTACCCTGGTGAACAACTTACTGCTGTTACAGTAGATCTTCCAATGTTTCCTTATAGGGAAAAGTGTTACACAACAAAGAATTACCATGCAAAGTGATAGCATGGTTATAAATCCTTCCATTTCAGAATTTATTCCAAATATACATCCTTAACATTTTTGCAAAAGGTGTAAAACAGTACTAACATGTATTTCAGGTTTGATAGTTTTTCTTCACTTTTTGTGGTTCCCCGAGATGTTCTCTGCCTCACTTTTGTTCTGTCAGTATGCCTGCTAACCTGACAGCAGAATGTGATCACCTAAAATTCTAATAATTCCTTCTAAATAATTACTTTGGTCTGTCTATCAATGAAAGAAAATAGCTGCAACAGCAAAAAACTCCCTATGTAGCTCCAGTTATACCTGAAAAAGTTCTTTTGCTCAGTTTAGTGAACTGGCTTAATATGTGACAAATTAGTGTGAACAATTGAAAAGGGACAGCTTGATACCACCTTCTGTCCCCTTCCTCAACTATTTTTGCAGATGTGAGTTACAAAATTGCTTCCATCTTTATCTGTAGTGGATGCAAAAGGCATTCAGCTTAGCAGAAGAAAATGGTGTGGTGGTCATTACCTGGGGTCTGCGTGTCGCTGCAGGTGCTGTTTGATGTACCAGAGGAAGTGATGTTGAGGCAGGAAGAGAGGAGCACACAAAGCCAGGAGTTGCCAGCACTGTGAACATAAAACTGGACATCATTCTTGTTCTGTACTTCTTGCTTGTTGTCTTTCATAGAATACTGCAACCAAAATGTTGGATGGTGACTAGTGCTTTTGGGACTGCTCAGTTTTTAGACATGTAGTTCAAGATGTTTTAAAGGGAAGTGGTGGTCAGAGCACAGCCTGCTCTTCAGTATCTCAGCCTAGACTCTAAGAAGAGGTGTTGTAAATGATTGGCCACTTTTGAAAATTTTGGCTAGTGTAGCCAGAGCTGAGTGAACAACTGAGACTTTAATTAATACTTTTTTCCTATTTGTAACTGTAAATCATAACAAAGAATACACTGGGAAATTTTATTTCAAATTAGACCCATTATTCTTCAACCAGATTTTATTTTCTCATGTGAGTTGAGAATGTTATGATCAAGTATGTACATTCATGCTGTAACTCATTAATTTGATTCACCCAATAATTATCAGATTTCATGCTTAATAGTAATATTCATGATTTGCATGCTTTCGATTAACTGAAATAGAAAACCAAATTAATACTATGTGACAATTAGAAACTAGGCAACAGGAGCTATTAATTTGGCTTCTGAATACAGTCTGAATAGACCATTAGCAACTGGCAAATGGTTAAATTCAAACTGAAATCTCTTTTGCAAGTCATACATTCTCAATGTTTTTCTTTGCACATCAGTGCTGAGATTCTCTTTCCTCCAGCACACCTGTAGCATTTGCACAGCTTTATGAGAACCAATCCCATTGTTAATTATTAAAAACATGGAATTAAATAGAAAGCACTTGCAGAGTGGAAGTGACAAAAGAGGAACTCACCTGAATGAATGAGTGGTTCTGGGGTTGTCGGCAGCTGGTCTGTTTAACCAGCTGACAGTAGATTTCATTCTGCAGCTCAGTATGTGTCAAGCAGACCTGCAGTGCTGTCTGGGCAAGTGACACATGGTAATCAATAGAAGGTGCCTCCACAGGGACATTGATGAACAGCTGACAGGACTGTAAAAGGGTGGAAGTTAGCCAGTGCCATGAATACAGCGACTTTTCTCTGATACTTTGCAGGCCAGGGTCCCCAGATGTGTTACAGACAATTAATGAATTCTTCTACATAACCTTGAGAGGAGGGAGGAGAATAAATACCTAATTCCTAACCCTCCCTCTTTAGTTGTTGCAACTGTGAAATTCACTCAGCCTCCCCCAGCTGAGGAACTCACAAGGCAGCAAAAGAATCAAGGGGAAAATGTGCTTCCTGCCTTCCATGCCTGTGCTTTACCTTGCTAAGACTCTCCAGTCTTGCTGCTGATCTTACACTTGCAGAGTGTGAGAATCAAATCTCCAATGGCTTCACCATTTGCCTTACTGACACAACTGTTTGCCAGTAAACTATTTCTGCTTCCTTCAATCCAGCTATTGGAGAGGAAAGAGGAAGATAAGACTAACTCTGAAGTATAAAGCTTGTTGGGGACATTGCTCCTAAACCCAGATTGCCTAAAAGGAAAATGTAAACTTCCAGAGAATTAATGACACCTAATTAATGACACCTGTAATTAAATAATCCAGCAGGCCTGTCTAAACCAACCAATGGCAACAGTAAATGTCATGACAGTGTTGTTGCAAATTAACTGCAATTTTGAGGAAAATAACTGAAAATCACACAATGTCCCTTTAAATACCTTAAAAAGTTTCAGAGCTTCAGTCTGTAGAGCCTCTGATGGCAGAGTGGTGAGGGATGTGTGCAACCCATCTTTACTGTAGCACAACATAGGATGTTTCCACAGAGGAGAATCTGAGGCAGCAGACAGGCAGAAACATGCAGTGTCAGAAACAGAAGAAAGATAACAGTGTCCGTACTGAAAAGGAGCCTTGCTGACATGGCAAAGCACCCAAGGAAGCAGCACTGCACTAGGTCACGTTTATCTTTGGTGCCACTTCACTGATTTCAGCAAAGCCTGCTATGACCAAACTGTCACCAGTAGCACTAGTCATCAGCAGAAACAAGCATTGCCATTCTCAATCCTGCCGTGTTAGAGCTTCTCATCAGCTGGACTCAGCTGAGAAACTGCTCAGCTGTGCATTCAAACCAGAGACACACACTCTGCCAGGGCAGCTGCCTGCAATGGGGGTCTTTGTTAGTGAAAGTCACAATTCAACAGTAAGCAAGGTTCACGTATATGTCTAGGAATAGGTGAGTGTACAGGATAAGAGTGCTAAGTATGAATGGATGTGTTATTACATGTTTGAGAACATGGTGCATAAACATACATGAATGAGCAAGTATCAAAGATGAGGAGGAACAGATGAGCATGGATATATGTGTGAGGGTTTATATGTGCTGACAAAGGATGAGATGAGAAGGTAGGGATGTGTGTGAGTGTGTTTAGAGGAAAGAGCATGTGTTTGTATGGTCAAGATTCCCAGGAAAGGAAAATCAAGACCAACAATAACAGGAAAAATTAAAGCTCACAGTTCTTTATTTTAATTTGAATTAATGTTATGCATGCTTCAGATGCTTTGATAAATGATGTGACAATATGATGGACTTGTCTAGTTTCACTATAATGCCTGTATCCTCTCTGGAGATGTTCCTGTGCAACTAAGGGAGAAGGACATTATATCACATGCTGTTCTACTAAAAATCCACTTTCCTCACCTTTGGCTGTATTAAGACTAGGAACTGAAATTACCCTTCCTTATGCTTTGCTACTACGGAAAAAAAATTGTGGTTTCTACTTACCAGGGTCTCCCTCTGCATCCAATAGCTTTCCAATGAGTTGTTCATATGATGTGCCCACTGTGGCGTTACTGCTACCAGCCGCTACGGTCAGATGGTACAGCCAGGTATTCTAGGAGCAAGGATGAGAACAGTATGGGTCAATTCAGACCTTATCTTCTACAAAGAGGTTCAGTCTGTATGCCCGATTTGCTTTGCTGATACCAAAAAGACTCTTGCTCTCCAAAAAGACTGCCTTTTATACCTTCTCCTGTTTGGTACGAATGAGTAAGTATGTGGGACTCTGGTCCTGTGGGTGAATCACCAGTGTACAGTGGGATGAGAGAAGTCCTCCACCAGTAGCTTCATAATCTTCATCAGAGTCACAGGAACGGTCTACCTCTTCCACTCTGGACTCACGCATAGGCAGATGCCCTAGAGGACACTGTAAGAGGGGAAGCAAGTTAGACAAGTGTAGCTAATCTCCCCCTATGGACATGGAACACTGGGAAAGAAAACCAAGTTCAAAATGTTAGCAATTCTGTAAAATGTAAGGAATAAACTATGATTCAGTGTTTAACTGATATAATAATATAATCTTGCATTTGTATAGAATCTCTTCTATCAGCTAAAGTACTCATAAAACTGTGTTGCTACTTTTATTTTTCCTGGGAGTGAATCTACAGGTCAGAATGAGAATATGCAAATAAAAAGATGGTTTTTCCCATAAGGTACTGTTTTCATCCCATGACACTTGTCAGTTGTGTTTACATCATTGGTTCTGCAAGGCAGGATGTGTTTTCTGATGGTCAGTTGCTCAATATCTTGAGCCACTGTTTTCCAATCCTGCTCAAACTTTCTGCTTTCTACATTACATAAATAGGTAGATTCAGACAAACAGGATATCTGCTGTACTAACTCTGGAGGTCGATCCCAAGTATGAGTCACAGTATTCCTTGATATTCTAAAACTTGAGTTTTGACATCACCAAGACAAAGGAATGGACCGTTGAGCCAAAATTCCAGAAACAGAAGCACATTACACTGACTATATTGTTGTTGCTACTTATTTTCATGATAGTATGCAGAATATATCAGCTGATGTATAAATGTCTGTTCTAAAGGCTTCACAAAACCAAATGGAGAAAGTGAGAAAGAAGATATACAGTGATCTGAGAAAGAGCAGTCTATTGTCTTTTAAGTCTTTTGTCATTTTAGCTTTAAATATATATTTTTTTTTAATTATATTTTTTTTTCTCTTTGTGGCACAGACACTATTAGAAGAGGAGAAGTACAACCAAGGAAGAGCTTGAAGCGTGAGACACAGAAGCAGTAAAAGCAAGGAAGCTTCATGAGAAATGGGAAAGGAGGGTTCAAGAACCAAAGGTGAAAAGGAATTACCTTATCTTCATGATTTCGATAGTAGTAGAAGGTTTTTCCAATCAGTGCACACCAGACCAGCTTAGAGTGACCGTGCTTGACCTGTAAGGAGGACAAAGAAATACACGTTTTAAAATAAGCAGTGTTGCTGGAACAGTTTTCAAGGATTTCATCTTTCAATTCAACTGTCCCTTAAAACCTTGCATATGTTATTTGTTCTGTGCTAATATGAGCTCCTCTCCAGACATACAGGGCACCATTTCCAAAAGCAGATAAGTATATTCCACCTAAGTAGATGAGACATAGGTACTTATGGAAATGGGTCTATGATTTGGTGAAGTATTTTACTCATTCATAACAACTCATAATTTCATATCCTGAAATACAATATTAAGAATAATGTTTTTAAGATTATAAAAACAAATAGTTTCATCTCAGCTGGAAAAGACCAGTCAAAGCATAGCCTAAGTAGTTGTTTCCTATTGCAGACAAACAAGCTTCAGATGCAGGCTGTGTTTAGCCATCTTTAGATGCTGACCAGAATTATATTAAAAAATTCATAGTAACATACTGTGCAAAACTAATCCATGGAAATGGCATAACACAACAATTTTCAGCCATTGTACTGTGTACTAATAGCGTATGCAGTCTGGTATGATGGAAATAAATGCCAACCTAGATCCATACAAGTAATTTCTTCGAAACTCTCCTGTATCATCAAGTTAAGATCAACTAAATGTGACATTTAACAGCATTTCCTGTTTTTTGATTTGTTTTTTACCATGACATGCTGTGAATTCTGTTGAAGAAAAGCATACATAAGCTGGGTATTTGTTATAACTTACTATTTAACAAGTCAGTATCTCTCAGTAGCCTTGTTTGTCCCATTCCTTACAATTTATACAAATGTTCCTCTCTAAAATACAGAGATCTACTGCCACTTTTCTTTCTTTCCCCACTCTTATAGGGAGTATTAGTACACTAATTTCTTGTTGACATGTACTGAACAAACCAAGAAGATGGTACACTGTCAATACTGAACCAAACTGAATAAAGAAAGAAATCGTATTTTACCTTGGTGAGCCAACCTTTCACAGTAGGTTTGGCATCACTGTGAGGGACACCGACAGGACTGGTCACCTGCACTCTCAGTATACTCTGTAGGACATGAATCCATTCCTCCAGGATGTTGGGAGAGTCTGCTGTCAAGAAGTAAGTTCTCTTGTCTGTCATGAGCTGTAATGAAAAGGAGTGAGGAAGTACAAGTCTGCAAACCTACAAATCTTTCTTGCAGCTGCTTGCAGTTTCATGATCCCATACAGATTTTTTTTCTTTTGGTGGTTCAGACGGGATTTTTTTGAGGTAAGAAAAAAGGTTCTAACCCTCAAAGCCAAAGTGAAAGAACTGAAACTCAAATGAATCAAACTCTCAGGAGCTCTCTTGCTGTTTCTGTTGGAAAGAAAGTAGCTCACAGGTCAGGCCATGTGCCTTTCAGTCAGGGTATGAGAGAAACTTTCATGCTGCCTTTATAATGAAGTCTTCTAACAGTAATGACTTCAAACAGAACCGAGTGATGGGTTAACTTCTAATACTTTGGAAGTAAAATTATAATAGAAATCCAACACTTCAGATCCTCCAGACATGGAAAGTCAGGCTAGAGATCTTCTGAATCCTTCAGACAGAGGAGATCCTAGGTACTATCTGGTTTTAATTGTTATAAAAATCACTTTTCCTGCAGATTTCAAGCTCTCAGTCCTAACTGCAAAATGAAGGAAAGTGCTATGCTGTAAAACAATACAAAATACCTGGTGAGACCACACCTGGAATATTGTGTCCAGTTCTGGGCCCCTCAGTTCCAGAAGGACAGGGAACTGCTGGAGAGAGTCCAGCGCAGGGCAAAAAAGATGATTAAGGGAGTGGAGCATCTCCCTTATGAGGAAAGGCTGAGGGAGCTGGGGCTCTTTAGCTTGGAGGAGACTGAGGGGTGACCTTATTAATGTTTACAAGTATATAAAGAGTGAGTGTCACAAGGATGGAGCCAGACTCTTCTTGGTGACAGCCAATGGATGGACAAGGGGTAAGGGGTTCAAACTGGAACACAAGAGGTTCCACTTCAATTTGAGAAGAAACTTCTCAGTAAGGGTAACAGAGCACTGGAACAGGCTGCCCAGGGGGGTTGTGGAGTATCCTACTCTGGAGATATTCAAAACTCGTCTGGACACATTCCTGTGTAACCTCATCTAGGTGTTCCTGCTCCGGCAGGGGCATTGGACTAGATGATCTTTTGAGGTTCCTTCCAATCCCTAACATTCTGTGATTCTGTGTGAAAATAAATGAGAAGTTTTTTCAGTTTCAAAAAGCTGTATTTGCATTGCAATTTAGCTGTTTCCCCACTGTTTATTAAACTGCTTCACTTGTGCCAGGAAAGACAGGGGCCAGACAGCTAGCTCATTCAGTTGAGACATACAGTATCAGTCAGCCTGAAATAAGTGCGTGATTATCTGCAGGATGAAAAAGCAACGCTCACCTGGAATGTTTGAGACCCTTCACCTCTGACAATTTGGCATGAAGAATTCAGCTCCATCTGCCCTTGTGGCTTGTGGATAACGTCACTCTGAGGCATGAAAAGCAAAGAGCTTTTTCAGTATGAAAAAAAATTCAGGTAAGTCTTAGAGTACTTAAATACAGCATAATATGCATGTGCAGGTTGGAGTCTGAATCCATGAGCTGGGAAGGAGAGATGAAGGTTGCAGGGTTGAATATGAGAGTGCGATCCCATTGAAATGATGAAGCAAAAGTCTCCTCAGTAGTGGCAGACAATATAATAGGGGTAATGGCGATGAATACTGTCTTCTGAAGTTCAGATTGGACATTAGGAAAAAACAAAACAAACCTGTTCTCACTGGGAAGGCAATACAACACCAAATAGATACCCAGATAGTGGCTGAATTTCCACCTTTGGAAGTTTTCAAGATTCAGCTAAAGCCATGAGCAGTTTGATCTACAGCTGGTGACAGTCGCTCTTCAATGTGTCAGTTGGACCAGGGTCTTCCAGAAGTCCCTTCTAACCAACAGTCTAAATTCTGCATATTTATGAAATTATTTTTTATATACAATACATATGTATAATTTGCTTGTGAATTCTCATTTCTTACCAGAAATAAAGATGCATTGTGCCCTAAAGGTGTATTTTTTTTCATGTCAGAATATGACAACTGCAAAAAAATAAAAAAATGGAAAATAGGTCTTCTCAATATTCCTGACTCGTAAGCAAAGATGTGTATATACACAGAAACACTGTGTAATTATGCAGGTATGGAGGAAATTGCTGTGTCCAGAAGAAAAATGTATGGAAGGTTAATATCTCGAAATATAATATAATTCTCTGTAATGCAGCTAAGTACAGCAGAATAATGAAGGCCAACAATACATGTATTTTATTGTATATACAAATTTCAAATGCACACTGCTAGAATTTTGGAAATAACTTTGAAACATCTGCAAATTATAAAAAATATTTGGAAAGGTTTTTAATATACAAATATGCTCTCTCAATATTGTTTCATTGAGCATTGCAAGACAGCATTTTGCACAAAAGCTTATTTTCAATTTTACCTTAGTTTTCTAATATTTCATGTCCATGTAGGAGGATGAAAAATGAAAGAATCTAGCTTTTGTTCCTCTGAAAGTTGTAGTTTTCCTCAGAGCCCCATATACTGACTGATGAGCATGTATCTGTGCCCTCCTGGTATTATAATTTATTTTTCCTTTATTTCCAACTTAAACATGACCAAAGCTGGGCCACAGTATGCCTTCTGCTTTTCATCATCTGTATGAAATTAACCAGTAGGTGTCAAGCTTCTGTCATGAACAAACTTTGATCACCTGGAAAGTGCCACCATAAGGAGCTTGCCTGCCTAAGAAGAGACCCGTGGTTGAACATCTGAGTCAGACATAAAGCTCTTTGGCAGGACATTTTTAGGGAAGCTTCTCCATGGCTGCCGACTCTGCCAGTGGTATCAGCCTGATATCAGTTCTGCAGCCTTCCCCTGTGCCTCCACACAAGAGTAAATCCACCCCAGTGACTCACCGGAGACTTGTAGTACATGATTTGTCTGTTTCTTAGAACAAACCATCGTCTCTTCCACATCTTCACCTGGCTGCCCATTTTCAGCAAGTAACCTGATTTCTCCATGGGTTCCTGGAGAGCAAAAAGAAAAGGTGAGAGGAGATTTTATTGTACCTCTCAAAATACAAATGAAAGAGTACTGAAATCAAGCTCAGACATTCACTGCATCTCCTTCATTTTCTGCTTTACTCTGCCTGATGGGAGTAGCAGGCATCCAAGGTCAGCACTCTATGGTCAACTTGGAGAGAGTCCTGGACTGTCTGTGTAGCTGCAAATACCACATTATGTTATTTTATTAAAGAAGGCATCTGAAGATCATTTCACTAATTGTTTGATGCACTGAAAACTTATTTGTCTTCCTACCACAGCAGTGATTTTCCGAATAAAAGTGAAGGCTGGCTCTTAGCCCTGATTTGACTTCAGTTTCTTGTCTCCTTGATCTCTTACGTTCAAGAGTACTGAACTGAGTGCTCCTCACGTTTGAGGTCTTTTTCTAGGTCAAAATATTCTACCCTTTCTCCTTCCTTCCTCTGAATTTCCAAACTTGTTTTGTCACAAAAGTATAAGGCCATCATTAAAGTAGAATACAGCTATAAGAAACTAGTACAGGTCATCAGGAAAGATGCTTGATGCTTATACTTTTATAAGCCCTTGATGCTTATACTTTTATCTAACCACATAACAGAAATTGCACCTTCTTCTGAAGCATCAGATAGTACTTTTGCATACAAACCAGCTGGGCCAGCAGCCCAGTCTATTAGAGCATCAGTTTGCAGGGGATAAACTCAATATATCGCAGTCATGCTTTTTCAAGGCCGAGGCTCTGTGTCCCTTCACAACTGTGAGGCAGCAAGACTTACAGTGCAGATTCCACCATCAGCGGAATAGGAAGATGTTCGTTGTAGCTTATGTTCTGGCTCTGAATAGTCACCATCCAAGGAGTAGGCATCAGGAGGGATGGCATAGTCACTCTCAGAACTCAGTGAAGACATAGATACCCCTGCTCAAAATAAAGGGAAGAATGAGAATCGTGGCTAGACAGAAGCATGCACTGAATACTGCACACTCTGAAAAAGTTTTTGAGTTCACCACTAAGGCTTTTGTTCAAGAACAGATCAGATATCGGGAACTCAAAGCCCACTAAACAAACTTCCGCGACTTTTTTTTTCTCCTAGGAAGACAAGTAGTGAGACTGATACTGACAGTGAAATAAATTTGTTATGGAATAAAAAGAGATTAAAACCCTTTAAATAAATAAATAAAACAGACTTGTTAACTAAATCACAGACAAACTGTTTTCAGCTTGGAAACAATCAATCATAAAGCCTCGAGCCCCTCTCATTCAAACTAAAGAAAAGGCTTCCTCATCAGCAATGGGGCTTTGCTTTCTGTGAATCTTCCACCACTGGTCCATGGCAATGCACAGACACATCATAACAGAAGTGAAGACTACATGAAATGGGATTCTATTTTATTGACTACCATTTGTAATGAAATTTCCACTCAAGAATCCAGTTTAACCTTCCCAGTAGTCAAGAAAGATTGTCCTAGCCAGGACCCAAATTGCCCAATGCCTCTCAGAAATATGAAGGATTTGCTTACTGGTCAATAAATTATCAAAGGTAGAAACCATTTTCAGCATGTCAGTACTAGCTTACTTACAAGGAGAAATCATAGAAAAGGTATGGACGGGTTCACCAAGTATATGACGAATTTGGGACATCAATCCTTCCCACAGTCTTAGCTTAGCAATTGCCTGGATGGAAATCTATTAGCAGTAAAATCCCACCTAAGCGGACAGGTTTCTGTCGAGTAGCTGTTATGTCTGCACACATTCTGGGAGAACTCCTTATTAGCATCACCGAGGCTGAGCGTTCACCTGTCACTGATGATGCTATTCAGGACATCTTGCCTGACTCCTGAGGACAGAGTTCATGCTGCTCAGTAGCAACACTCCCACTTTACCTCTCTTCACTGCACGAGGACTGCCTGGCATGCTGGCTTTCCTGTTCTCAGATCCAGCAGTAGAAGTCCTGAAGCTGGCATGGGAGCTGCAGTCATCATCAGAGCCTGAAGACTCATCTAAGAAAGGCACGTTGCTGATCTGTGTGGCTTTCTGGAAAACAAACTTGGATGGTCAGCATGTAAGGGAGGAGTTTCCCCAGGACAATCCCTGCTCAATAAGGAAACAGAGCAATTGACACAGACCCTTCACTCTCTCACTGCCTTGCCCACTGTGGTCCCCAGGGCTCCTCATTTCCTCTCTTTCTGGTCTGAGAACTTCCAAACTGGACTATCTAGTCTGATCTGTTTGGGTCTCCTCTGGTTACACCCTCCTACTGTTTCACAAGCCCCATGCTTCCTCATAAGCTCTCAAGAGCCTTCTTCCATTTCATTCTCTCGGCTATAGCCACTATTACCCCTAGATTTCTACAGTCTCATAGTGCACACTGCAGCTTCCTCACTTCCTCCTTGCAACTTCTGCAATGTTCTGTATTCCTAGATACATTTATCATCTGCTGCTCCTTCTGCATTCGTCTGGTGTCTAGTACTTCCCGGCATTCTCTAATGTTCTTTGCTTCACTGCACAGCTTCATCCCATTCTCTCTCAAATTACTGGCAGCCCTAGACCATGCTTTTCATAAGAAGAAAAGTGAGGTATCTCCTTACCCCCTTCAGCGTAGTGTAGACTGGCACTGTGACATTTCTGTAGATGAGACAGGTAAATGGCCCAGAAGTTGAACACGAGAAATTGGAAACTGGAAAAATTCAAAGAGACAGCAAGAGTTCAAATAATGCAAACTGGTGAACATGAGGAGGTTTTAACAGAGAGATACCTGTATGCATGTAAGAACTTATGTTGTCTCTTGGAACATCAAATAATGGAGGACTGCCATCCCAGACAGTTTGGCTTCAGAAAGGCCGGGGGATGTATTATTAGCTACATACAACTCCAAGAGACAGCTGCAACACTCCCTCCATTTAGCCTGTGACATCTTGTCCACCCTGTGCTCCCCACAGTACAATGACAATCCAGTGCGCCATGTCCAAACAGGTAGAAGCCATAACAGGGGAAGGTGATGGTGAATCACAGACTAAAAACAGGGTACAGACATGCAGAGGCAGAACAGCATCAGTGGAAGTGAGGAAGGAGATAATGGAGTCCCTGAAGATGTCACTGAATATGGGGGCTCAAACAGCCCAGCACCAAACATCCCTGAGATCAGATGCATCCTCCTTCCCTCCTTTATTTATCATGGCTACCTGCAAAAACAAATCTACTTTGAAAACAGGAAAAAAAATGAAGAAATGTGAATAGCCAGAAGCTCAGGTCTCATACTGTCACTGTAAACTCCCTCGAAGGTTGGATCTTGTCTAGAACTTACAGCAGCTGGAAGTATCATTCACTGCGCCCACCTCAGACAACCTCATGCCAGACTTGGCCACAGCATAGATTCGACTCTCCTGAAACAATAATACCATGAACAACAATAGTCAGACAAAACCATGATTCCTACAAAAATAAATGCTCGTGTCACAGAATCACATCACAATCACAGCTTTGGGCAGGAAGAAAGTGCTTCCTAAGAAAGACTGCTCTGTTATGCCAGATGTTTGATCAATGACCATTAGTGGAAATGTGCATCTGTGTGCAATTCCCTGAATCACAACAGGCATGGCTTATAAATGTTACTGAGATTACATCCACAGACTGGAACCCCTACATGCAATTATCAATAAACCACTATATCACAGCTTGGAAAAAGCTGGGTTTTTTCCATTTCATCAGCAATGTATTAAAAAGAATCAAGAACAACCCTAAAACAGGACAACTTATTCAGTCACCAACTGCAAAGGATTCCCATTCTCTGATAAGGGAATGAAAGAAATGCCTGGAATGATCCCGATAAGCTGGTGTCTCAGTTACAACAACACATGGAGCCTCCAGTTCAAAGGATTTCCAAGCGCTTCACAAATTGATAAAAATTCCAAGGGGAGAACTCAAATCTGAAACTAAATGCAATGTTATGACTAAGACATCAACCAGTCTAAAATGGATACAAATCAAAGCTAGGAATCCTCTTGCTGCTCCTTGAAGCATACAACCAATCACTATCAGATAACACACATACTACATATACGTGAGAGTACCTAAGACTGCAGAGTCAAGTACACCAAAACCAGAAACAACAGAATTCATATTTCTGAATGTATATGCATTGTGATTTAGTCTCTAATGAAATGTTATGTGCCTTTTTTCCCCAGACACCTCCTGTTCAGGGCAGGTAATGGACATATCTTACTGATTAAGCTGCTATTTAATATTCTATTAATGCTTTAATTCATTCTATTCATACTTAAATTTGCCTTACTCGGATACACTTACTTGACTCTGGTCTGAAGAAAAAATAATGGATTTTTTCCTGTTGTTCCTGACTATAATACTGCAATGCTTCATAAACATTATCAAAAAATTTTACTAAAACCCTGGGAGGGACATTAATGGGTGCTTTTGTTATTTTCCAGAAGAGGAATGCAAACATATGTTCTTTGAAGTACCTAATAACTTTGGAGTGCCCATTTCAACAGGTCAGGAGACCTGATTTTGAGAATTTAGCATCATATAACATTGTTTGTAACTACAACAACTGAATACAGTTGCAGTAAAGAAGCGCTCAGTGCTTCTCTAATCAAATTTACTTGTCAAACTCAAGTTAGGTATTCAGAAGGTGTATGTGGAGCTGACAATCACCTGCAAAAAATTTAGCTTAAGTGCCTAGAAGAACCTTACATGGGAACTCTAGATCAGAGAAAGGAATAATAACCGATTATTCTAAGCTATTTCCCTTGTTTCAAGTGAGTACACTGTTCATGACACCATTCTGACTTCTGTAGTAAATGAAACAGACATCTTGAAAACTGCAGTTTCTTTTACTACACTATCCAGCTTCACATCAAGCACAGTTCCATATTATGGACTGAATGCAAAGAGATTATTTTTGAAAAATGGCTGTGATTATACTGGGGTTTAAATTGGTATCATAAAGGACACAGCCAAAGATCACAAATAATGTCAAGTTTTCATAGAACATAATTATAAAACATAAGAATTAACAATAAGTGCTTGACTTTGCCCCTTCAATAAACCACTTATTTCCCTATGCCTTTAAAAAAGTAAAAGAAAATAATGGAATTATCCCTTTCGATACTACATTGATTTCCATCAAGAAGTAACTGAAAGTGATAATAACAGACTTCTCTGTCATGTAAAGTAAGCAATAGGACATGTATATTCACTTTACCAATGATTTTCACAAAATTTTCCTGATGGCAGAAGTATACCATGAGACAGGAATGCTGAGTTCTAATCCATGTATCTATTTCTGCATTCACAGCTTTTTCTGACCTTGAAACTATTTGGTCTGGTCCATTAACTTGCATTTATAACTCATTTTTCGATCTTAAACACATGACAACTGAACAAAGGATTAACTTTTGATGACTCATAAGCATAAAATACAATGCAGCACCTCTTGACTTCCTTTTTATTCCTATGTTTCTTGAGTAATATTTTCTTTCACAGATTTTTTTCCTTCAAAGGAGAAAAGAAGAAAAAAAAAATGTCATTGGAATGAGCACATCCCATGATTTGGAACTGTCAGACTAGGTGGTTCAGAAATGTGACTGATGTCCACAGGCAACAACTGCTTGAGACCAAGAACTGTTGTAACCTAACTACTAGGTGCTACTCAAAGATAAACACCATCTCTCAGGCAGTTGTCTTTGCATTTCTTACCCATGATGGGAATCTGTGCAGTGGTGGTGTGGGTGGTTTACCTCCTGCATCAAGAACACCAGCCTCCAAACTCACAGCTTCTCTTTGCCCTGCAGGTAAGTGGTTGATTTCCTCGCACACTCCAGCTTCTTCCTTCACCAGACCATGTTCTGTCTCCATCTTCTCCAGTACTCCATCATCATCAATGTCTGTCTCCTTCACTTGCCCATGGCAGACTGCAGAGTCTGTTACAGGCTGGAAGGTGCTAGCTTCTAAGCTCATTACATGGTGGAAAGAATCAGCCCCTGACTGTGGCTGGCTGTAATGTCTCTTGGCTAGCTGGATACTGTCTCTTGGTGTATTAGGAGTTCGTATTTTTGGAAAGGTCATACTACTGCCAAGGCTGCATTCCCTCCCTGGACAGAAGGAATGGGTTGTAACAGCTGATGTTGACACAACCAAGGGTGGTTCAGCAGTTTGGAGACGGCTCTCAAACATGCTGATTATTTCTCCAGAAGAAGAGGAGTCCAGCTGGTGGGAGCGGAACCTGGCACACAGATCATCAGAGAAGCGGGTGCCATCCAAAGCCATGTGTTGCAAGGTGCTCACAGTGCTATGTTTTCCTTCCAAAGATGACTGGAAAGTCAAAGCCTCAAGGATTCTTGTGGCCTCAGCTGGAGGGTCCAGTGGTGTGGGATCAGAGCACCCTAACCTGTGTTCAGAACTTACATGTGGGAATATATCTTTCTCTGTGGAGAGATTCCATCTCGATGGGTCAGACATGAGCTTCAGCGTGCTCTGGGAAAGCAGAGATTTATCCTCTTCATCCTCAGTAAAGGTGTCATTGGCAAGGACTATGTTTGCTGTAGAGAGGACACGTTTAGTAGATCCTGTCTGACACACCTGTCTGAAACCAGGTGCAAAGAGCACAGATTTCTGGTCTATATTCTCAGCAAAAGAGGCCTGTGATGCTCTGGACTTCAGAAAATTACAGCTCCAAAGAGATTCAAAAGGAGGAATGCTGGTCATATCTACGACAGAAGAGAACACATGGTTAGGGCATTCAAATACTTTACTGTCTAAAATGTTACTTGCTAGTGTAAGTTATACATGTCAGTTGTATTTCAATAGCACCCTGGCCTGGTTAGGACTATACAGAATGGAAAGGAGACGGTTGGGCACAGGTATAACAGAAGTGCTCTATATTTATAATTGAGAATAGTACAGAAAATGTTAATAGGAAATTATTAATTGCTGTTTCTTACAAAAGTGGAATTAAGGGCTGCCTAACAAAATTATCAGGCAGCATGTTTGAAACTTACAGAAGGAAGAGGGGCGGGGTTCAAACAAAAAAGGAAATAGGATGCTGTGGTGTCTAAAAGTTAGGACAGAAAAAGTAATTTATCAGTGGTAAAAGTAACAGTTTACACAGAAGTTCTATCTTAGGAACTTCCTACAACTGACAGCAGAAGCAGGAAGAGTACATGGAAAGGACACCTCTACTTGCAATATTTTCTACACTCTTTCCTGAAACATCCATAGCCAACCAGGAGACAGCATACTGGACCTAGGCAAGCTTTCAGTCTACCTCGATATAGCAGTTTATACCCTTACCTATCCACAATTATGTCTCTTCTCTTACAACAGCCATGAGAAGGAAGTACACCTATCCACACCAGGCTTTGTCAAAAACCATCTAAGTGTCCAGAAAATTGCTTAGTGTGGCTTTTGACTTCAATGGACCTACAGCGATTTAAGACAAATAGACTGGTATGGTTCTCCCCATTCCTAGATGAGGCTTCCAGCGTATATATGGAAACCTTCTTCACTATCACACCAATCAGTGAGGTTATCCTCTTTTTAAGAATTTCCCTAAAGCTTTTTGCTATCCTTTTGTGCTATATTAACCAGCAGTGCTTTTTGTCAACAAGTTTTCTAACAGTTACTTACATGCTTTTGGTGTAAAAACTTCCTTTTCTTTGTTTATTTTTTCTCTGCCCCTTCAGTTGCTATATTAGAAGATGACATAAAAGATAGATCCTAGATTGCCTCCATTGTTCTTTGTCTATTTAGTACCTATGCTTTATAATTCTTCTTTCTTCCTTTCCATACTTACTAAATTTAAAGACTATCTCGCTTCTACAGGTTCTGCTGAATAGCAGCTTTAGGGTATAAGAAAGTACGGATAAAACTTAAAATGGCAGAGGATGTTACTTCACTTTATGATTTTGACTGACCTCGGCATTTATATTGGCTGACTGAAAAGAATCAAGTCATAAGATGCTTCGGAAATTGCATAAATATGAGTGAGCGTGGCTCTGCATAGCTATCACTGAAAATGCTGCCTGAACACTAAACTGGACAGGCATTGCTTAACCACTAATGGCATTTGCGAGGAAGGAGAAACAAACTGAAGACACAAAGTACAGAGGGAAGGGCAAACAGCAGAATAAATCACTGTTGATTGTGGAGAGGTGGAAACCTGCCTTTGGAAACATAGCTGAGAAAAAGACAACCATGAGGGCTTGACCTTGGCACTTGAGTCACAAGGAACTGGATGCTAACAAAGCTATTCCTAACACGTAATGCTGGCACACATTTTCCCCTGCCTCAGGGGTAAATCATTAGTATAGACCAAAAAGATGCCATTCATTTTAAATATTATTGGTTTTTTTTGCAGCTTCCTGCATGTGATGGGAGGTGAAGCAGAGGAAGCTGTTACTATTAGCATGGCAAGAAAGAAGAGATTTGTCTTTCTGCAGAGGCCTCTGAATTCAGCCTGGCACAGTGAGACCAGTGGGGGACATGAGGAGAGGGCAGAGCTGTTTACTGCCCAGAGAGTCAGGATCCAGGGAACACTTAATACCAGATTATTAACACAGCTTACCAGCCATTCTCTTTTTGCAAACAGCCAGAGCCAGAGGGGATGAGAAAAACCCAGTCATAAAGCATTTATCTAGAAACATGGTGGGATTTAGAAGGAATTTTGCCCTATTCCCTTGCTGTGGAGTGATAGGAATGCCAGAAAGACTCCTGCAGGAAAGAAATGCCTCCTGCCTTCATGCCCAGTGAGGTTCTGGAAACTGGCTCAGCTTATTGTGACCAAACCACGCTCATTAAAAAAACAGGAAGAAAATGGTTAAGAGAGAATTTCCTCTTCAAAATGTATTGCAATGAAAGGTGCTGATTTTAACCCCTGGAGACCGAAGTTCTCTACCTATCCACGAAACAAGAACTGCAAAGAGCACAAGCACCGTAAGCAGCTTTCTGCAACCCAACCTGATGGCACAGAGGAACCCAGCCTCTAAAGGCAGACTAGGCAGCTTTTCCTTGGCCCATACAGCCCCCAGTTACTCAGCTTACGTGCCAGCAGAGGTTCTGTGGGGATAAGAATAATTTGTGTGTGGAGGTAAAGTGAAATACCTCAGAGACTCCTGCACCACTGAGGTGAATGGAGAGCTTTGCTATGTATTTCAATGACTGCTTTTAATTCAGGAGCTCAGTGGCTTATTTTAATGACAAAAGCAGACTCTGGAAAAAAACGGGTCTGTGTTCAGTCCCTGGTGGGAAACCAATTAAAGGTTGAAGGCAGATAAGTAATGGTGTTCCTATCTTAAAAATGGACCCACTGAGGAACAGAGCAATTCTACTGCTTGCTCACTGTCACAAGCACTAATTTCTAACAAAGTTAAAAATACAACCCAGGAATGCTGACTTCCACTCTTGAAGTGGTTACTAGGCTACAATGCCAGGTGAACACATTTACCTTGCAATGTATCCTGAAGGGCTTCAATTTGCTCCGTCAGTCTCTGATTACAGTTTTTCAGGTGGTAATTTTCTAGCTCAAGCTATGAAACAACAACAATAAAAACTGAAAAATAATGCAAAACTGTGTGCACATGTGTTCCACTATACAGAACATGTCTTAATCTTTATTACATTGAAGTGTCTGAACAGAAAAAGAGGATGGGTGAGCCTACCAGTCACCCTGAAATCCTCCTCCTCAGCAGCTCCACTGGATAACCCACTTAAACACTTTGCTGTGCTTTCTCAAATAGCCTTTGTATATACTATTTGCACTTCTCAAATACATCTTCCTTCCTTGCTATTGTTTCTAATTTACTCTTGCTCCAGAAATAACTGTCATGAAAAAGATAATAAGAAAACCTATTACCCAGGAGGAGCATGTTTTCCTCCTCTCACCCCATATGTGGTTATAAGGAGATCCCCTGGATCCAGGAGATCAAAGGAAGAAATAAACAAACAAATCAACCCCAACCATTAAGAGTGCATTTACATTTGCAATTAGTGCACAAGGGATTCTTTGCAAATGTGCCTCATGTCTTTGCTTGAAGTGACTCAGGATACATTCTTAAACACAGCAGTGGTGCACCCAAAAAGGCTTCCCTCTTGATGGAATCAAAGTTGAAATTGCACCCATGATGCTGTCCAGAGCGACACATTTACAACACAGATGCAAAGTCCTTCAGTTAGCAGTGATCCACTTGCCCATTGTATGCACCTAGAATCAGCATCTGGCACAAACCTCCTTGCCACTAAAGCCACAATGTCATTGTATGGTTCTGGATTCACCACAGGTCACACCAAGTCAACCCCTGTGCTTCCTCCTTTGTGCTGCACCAGTCAGGAATGTAGATGCACCTTAAGTTATCTCATATAGGAAAATGAAAGAAAAGCAGCACGGCAGCTCAGTAAATTGTCTAGGCAATCTAATGAGATTACAAAGTCACTTAGTAACACAATTAGTGTCCACAAAGACTGGTTCTTTCAGCTCAAAAAAATTCCCTTTCTGGCATAAACCTGGAAATATATGGCTTTAACTTGGAATAAAAGCGAAAGACCAGACAGACCCGTTCCTTGTTGTAAACTGTTACTGCATCTTTAAAATTGTGTGCTAACCCACTGCTATCTTTCAGGTTTTCTAGAGGGGTATTGAATTAGGCTCAGATAGAGGCATAAGTCCACAGAATGGGTAGGAGGGAGAAGTTAGACATGAGAAAATGCTGGGCAGTAGGAAAACGGCATTAGTCAGACATGGCAAATTAAGGAAGAGCAAAGGATATATGTTTGTGTCACAGCTGCCTTGTCAGAAAAAGAGACAGAAACTGCACCCAGAGAAAAAAAGGGAGAGGCAGAGGAAAGCTAGGTGGAAGCTGCTTGTGAGTAGTAAGTCTTCTTCAGAGACTGCTTTTGGGCATTAGTGACTTCACAGTCACTTATAGTTTGCCCAAAGCAGTAAATAGCCCTCAGTGAGAGGGACGACCCCAGCTCTGCAATGAAGCGTGTGTAGGGTCAAACAAGCAAAAAGCCTCTGTGGCTGACTGACTGTCCTCACACTATCATACTACATAGGAGTCCACTGGCAAGGCGGCTGCTGAACCCAGTCATAGGTCTTGAAACCTGGTAGCAAGCTAAAGACTCACCTCTCTCAGCTTAAATGTTACCCACTCCTTGATCTTGGCAGCTTTCTCTTGAACAATTTTGGCTTCCTCGGTCCTCAGCTGTTTCTGTGCCAAAAAAGAGATTAGATGCATTAGGAGAGTATAACTAACTGTTCTCACTAAGTTACTGCATCAGGAGTGCCTTAAACATTGAAGCTCCCATTCCAGAGGTAAGATTCAAGACTTCTATTTGGATGTTATTATTTAGCTGACGTCTAAAAAAAATTAAGCTCTAAGTTGTCTTACATGATCACTGGAGTCAAATTCAGAGGGTTGTTTCAAGACTTTGTTGTAGAATAGGAAAATCCAGTTCAGGTAATGATTGCCCACCTATCGCAGTTTCATTTGAGTAGAGTCTGCAACATTTCCCATTTCAGATGTTTTTGCAATGTTTTGTGATGTTGCTGTTTGCTATTGAACACCTGTAGTGTTCCCCCAGCCTCCACACACACTTATTGTTGGCTGGTTAATAAGAATTAAGCAGTGGCTATAAGCATTGTATAAACCAGTGTAATTCTTCCAAGGAAAAGAGATTCAATTGCTGCAGGCACAGATGTATAGCCTTTTAAAGGTGCGTAAGATGGAAACTAATACCAACAATGTATTTAACACACAAAATGTTCTCTTTGAGAAAGAAAGATAGCAGACTCAGGATAAAAAAAGCTCCAAAACTTGACCTTGAAACACTAAGACCTGCTAGGAGGTTTTGAGATAGCGTAAGTGGTTGTATGTTTACATATCCACTAAAACAGGTTCTAGTCCACACAAAGGTGTTATGGGAATACTGTTGATTTGCACAATGAACAATTGCACTTAAGTATCTGCTCCGGCAATATTGCTACAATATAATTTTTGCAGCTGTGTTTTCTCAGCTATGTTTTTTTCCTTTTCTGGGAATTTCCTTTGGAAGATTGATACCACAATCACCTGAAGCCTTCTGTTCATCTCCTGTGTGGCTTCATCAAAAGCAATGCCACTAAAAGGTCTCCTATCTACATAATGCTTTAAACAACTACAAGGAGAAATCTGTTCAGGAGCAAGGGAGGGAGGAGGGGAACATGCTCTGCATGGCACATTCAGCACTGGTTTCTCTAATTAAATGGACAAAGGTAACACTTTCTGGTAGAAGTTGGTGCTTTTCTCACTAGATTTTTACCCACTCCTCTATTTGAACATATTATCATCATGATAATAAAAAAGTCAGTGCTTCATCCCCTCCCTTTTACAATTTTTCACACTGAAGGGTGTAAGGTGACTTAATGAATACCACATAAATACTCAGTAGACTGCAGGAAATCCCCACATCTTCACAGTTTTAATTACCACATGCTATTCATCACCACAAATGCACATTTAAAAGCTCTTATTCAAATATCTTTGCTGACTTTAAAATAGACCTTGGCAGCATTATGGGTAACCGTAACATTTGTAGTTGAGCATAATGAAATAAAAGCATTCAAATCTAATGCTTCAAGAGGAGGATTTATTTAATTTTTCTCCCTGAATTGCTCTGTGTGTTCCCCGTTACTGGGAAACAGCCTTTGCTGGAGTAAAAATATTAAATGGGCCTAGTAGTCTGAAATGATACGGCACATGTAGTGGGTCTACCATAGTCGTCTGAATATCCATCCCATGAGAAATGCCTTTGAATCTCTAATGGCCTGAACTTGTTTCAGATCAGGGACCAAGAGGTAAAATATTCAGAATATTGCTATGCTACATGGTGAAGTGCAACACCAAGATTTTATTTAGGGTCTTAAAGTAGAATAGTGACATGACAACAGCATTGTCACAGAGCTTAGTAAGCCCTGTCTCTAAGCAGAACCAAGTCACTCAGGCACAGCACCCATAGATGCAGTTATTCCACTTTAAGATCCAGAAGCAGTTAGAGATTCTTTGTGTCCCATGCTATTGTGTGTTCCAGGCATGACCTCAGTGTTCTCTTGTTAACACTCTGAACTCCACAACTCTCCCCATCCCAGTGAAAACAAGAAGGATGCCTTACAGGGACCCTTAGTGACCATCCAGCACTACCACAGAATCACAGAAGGATTATGGTTGGAAGGGACCTCTGGAGATCACCTAGTCCAGCCCACCTGCTAAAGCAGGTACACCTAGAGTAGACTGCACCATCCCATCCCATTCTGAAACTAAACTGGCGATCTTAATAGAAAGTATTTCTTGTCTGAAATTTTCAGACTTCAACTTTCACTTGTAGAATCTCATTTGATCTCTTTTTGCTAGAATTTAAAAAATTCTACTACCAGAAGATTTTTCTACTTGTGTTTGTTGATTTTAATCAAATCACAGCTCAAATTTTTGGGGTAAATCAGAATTTGTTCCATTTTTGATTGCAAGAGCTGCTTCTAGACCTTGGTCACTATTGTATAGCTCCTTTCAAACACTCCTTTCCCCTCCAAAATGCACAAACCTCATCTGCATCCTACCTGAGCAAGGTGGCCTGGGGAAGCGACCTGAAACCCAGAATATTACAAAGACCTGATGCCTGACCTCCACACTACATTTGGTCTGAGTAGGTTCAGACATCTTGCCTATTTATGTTACCCTTGAAACAGGTGACAATTAGTTAAATGTAAAATGTAACTCAAATGGTAAACGTATTTTTTTGTGTAAAATTCTAGCGAGTTATTTCCATTTAAAAGTATTATACTTAACAATATATAATACCTCATTCCTCACATTATAAAGACCACAGGGCAAAGTGTTTACTAGAGCCAAAATACAAGCTCTGCTACAGATGTAGCTCCTTCCTACCACCAACTAAGAACGGAAAAAACTAAGAACTATCATGTCGGGAAACAGCTGCTCTTTTATAATGGGGACACTGGACAAGATATGAACTAGGCTAAAGGACTGCTAAAGACTGGGAAAAGTTCCTTCCTAAGAAGCATCATATGCTGAGTCAGAGGTGGGCTACAGAACAACTTTGCAGATCAATCAATATGCTAGGAAGCCAGACAAACACTGTGACCAGAATCTAGCATTACAATTTATGGTCTCAATTCTGTCTCAACACTAACATAAGGAAGTCCTTTAAGGACATTGACCAACATCCTATAATGAAGAGACAAGGGCTACTGACGCTGAAGTGATTCAGACAAAAACTTTAGTTTAGAAAAGAGAAAGGAAAGAAAGGATCTTGCACTGAGCAGGGCATCACTTTGCAGCTGATCTGAAGGCAACTGAGAGGCTAATATGTAATGGAGACATAATCCATACTTTTGAAACATACATTAGAGTCCCTCCAACTCATGAAAGGTACAGGTCTTGCTGTAGAAAATATCTTTACCTGTTTTGCTAGCTGTATCTCCAATCTGTTGATCAGATCTTCCTTTCCTTGCACTGTGCCCATCAGCTCTTGGTACTTCCTGTGCAGAGTGCTGTCTGATTCACTGGTCTTCACATCGGCTAGTTTTATCTTCTCTTCCATAAGTCTTACCTGTAATGACAATTAGAGGGAGACAAAAAACGAAACAATGCAAATGAAGGGGCTGCTTGTTTAGTGGCAAGTAAGACCTCTAACAGAGTATTTATGGGATTCAAAATTTTGAAGTCGGGAAAGGAAGAAAAAAAAACCAACCCAACCCACACCTTCAAGTCACACTTAGCTTATATCCACATGTGTCAAAAGAACACTGTCCATTCATTTGTAATGCTGAAGCAGCAACAGATGCAAACTGAACCATGAACAGATAAACACTTTGTGGATTACGAAACATTTGCAGACTATTGGTCAAAGAGTCCATACAGGCACTATAGTCTACACAGATATATGGGCAAGGCACACCACATTTTCCTACTTCACAATACCATGGTAGGCTTTTTACTAACAAGATATACCCTGGCCATTTGATTCAGATCAATATTTTTACAGGAAAACGTACTACAGAGTTCCTTCCTCCTCCCTCTCTTATCCCCAGCTTAGACAATGTTTTGGCAACTTCTGGCTTTCTGACAAGTCTTTTCTCCAGACCTGCTATGGACTTACCATGTTAGATATTTCAGAAGCTTTGTCTATCTTTGAGCTCGTTACAGTGCCAACACTAGTTCACCTCAGCAGAAGCATCAAAGTAATGCTCCTTCACCACAGAAAACATTTCAAAGCACTAAAATCAGGCTGTTGCTAAAGACTTTCAGTTTTTTTAGCAAATTTTAAAACCTCTTTGCTTTCTTCAAAACCTATGTCTCTCAATATATCAATTTGTTTTATTATTACCTCGTATTATTGCAATGGATTATAAGACTTCATTTCTAAAGGTGCATGGAATTCCACCAGCTTAACTCAAACATGCTAACTGCAGCATTTGATGATGGGAAAATATCTGGTTCCAACACATCCCAGAGTGACCCAATCTGCAAAGAAACCAACTTCAGATACTACTAATTTTGCATGACTTTGGAACCAGGAAGACAGAATGCAGGCAATGATGTGAGCACTTCACAGAATCTGTGAAGAGAGTTACTCATGCTCCGTTGGGCAGCCTACACTTCATACTTGCAGAAGCTGCGTTTTGTCCTCCTGTCTGCCTGCATTAGGCAGAGAAGCAAACTGCCTCTTCCTCACACTGAATCAGAAAGGTAGGCGCCCAACATGTGAGCCAGAAAACTAAGCCTGCTGAGTCGGATGTGTTTTCATTAGAGTTTAGAGTGATTATAGTAAAAAGAAACAGCCCCTCCTTTCTGTCTGATGCCTAAATGCTGACTCTGTACTAGAGGCTCAGAGAGGGGACTGCAAACATGTGATTTCCTTAATTGAGGTTGGCAGCTACAGGGAGCACATTGAATTAACAAATCCAGCCCCCCAGACTCCTGGAGAGAAAGATAACAAGGGATTTTAGACTTGATGGGGAGCCCTCTCATTTGTCAGCTGCTTCTCATTCATGGTGAACATACTTGTTAGTGGAACGAAATGGCCCTACTCCTTATGTTGTCACTTCTTCAGGCTGTCAGGCAGCAATGAAGTATTTCTCTAGGAACACTTATCTCTGGATGTGGATAAGGCCACTGGAAAGGCGAATCCTACAACTTTGAGGGTTGCTAGTCTTTAGGATCTGCCAACACATGGCTGCAGAACTGCTGATGGCAGGTGAATGAAGGCAAACCTCATTTCTCCTACACCTCCCCAGCCAAGTTCTCCCTTTCTTGCCCATTCTCTGACCTGGCTTTGACTTGCCCTCCATCTGCTCCCTTGCTGCCACTGCACCTTACCATATCACGGACACTCTACTCCTGTCATTGAGGTGCCTGCTAGTATGAAACTTCCTTCATTGGCCTGTCGCAATAACTATATTTCCTGCTGGTGCTGTCACAGTGACAATGTTACCTTTGCCTGTCTTGGCTGGGCATGGACTTACTGACACCACTATCAAGAACAACTCTGGTTCTTGGTTGGCAATTATTGATCTACCATAGAGGCCAACGACATGCTGATGAGACATGACATCTTTCCTATATTTAAGCTGGTCAGAAAAAAATCTTGACATCAATATCAAACTGGCACAGAATAGGAGGTTTTGCAGACAGAATACTTTACCAGGTGCTTCAAGTTCCTGATTCCTGGGCAATATTTTTTCCCAGTGCTTATAACACTGCCTATTCAGTCCTTCACTACTGAAGTCCTCTTCAACAGCCATTCTTGGCTATTTTGCATAGCTCTTAGTTCTGTGCTTTAATCTTTGACTCAATGCTCAGTCCTGGAACTCTTGACCAGCTTGAGCGAGCTGGTTCACTCCAAACCTTCCCTTCAGCAGTGGTCTGCAGTGATGCTGGAGCTCAGACCATCTGGCCCTTCTTGGCTCTTTTGTTTTTATAATACTCCTTACAACACAGACTGTACAACAATCTGCTTCCCAAAGGTCCATTATTCCTTACAGCCTGGCTCACAAGCTGAAATATCTCTCTCTCTCCCCTTCTCCATTATTCAAGAAGCATAGAAGGACTAGCTTAGAAAATATGCCTAATTTTTAGATGATTACAGTAATATGAAATGAATCCAGCTCTTACTGCTTTTCTCCCAAGCCAGAGCAGTAATTACTGAAAAGAAAGTCCAAAACTACTGATGGGTTTTGCAGGCACACCCTTACTTCTTTCGCAGAACCTCTTCTACTTGTAGACAAGTCCTTACCAGTACTCTTAAGTATTTGTTTTCTGAGGACCTGCTGCCAGGCAGTTCTGTCTCTGCACTTTAATCCTGAGGTATAGCATCCTTTTCTGTAACCAAAAATGCCTATCATGGATGAGAAGTAAAGGCTGTGAAGCTGAGACACAGATATAAGGTGCTGGTTTTCACTTCAGATTGAACCTATTTAGGTGCCTATCCATAGCTCAGGCTGAAAGACTGGGAAGGAGACCAGAAAATCCGTTCACCACCTAAAATCAATGTTTCCCTAGCAGAGCAAAGCACAGCACTGCAGCGTGCTGTCTGTATGCTAGACTGTGGGGAATTTAGAGTAAGTTCCTGCTTGGCTTGTACCGGAGCAAACAGAAGAGAATCTCTTACCTGTTTCTCTGCATCCTCAGCTCTTTGTTCTGCTTCTATCACTCTCTGTTCCAACTCCTGCATCTTCAGAGCCAAAAGGGAAGAAGGGGAGATGGGGAAAGAAAGAAAAGAAATTAACATCTCCTGGAAATTCACGTTTTACCCAGGAATCTTCCATTTCTTGTGCAGGTGTACAGATCTTTGGCATTTTGGGGGTTAACTGGACTGCTTTGATGTGAAAAAAAAATAGCGCCTTTGACCTTTTTCAGTCTACTGCCCTACTTTGAATTTACCGGAACTGTTTTCTCATTAGTGAGCTTCATCATTCATTACATGGGTCAAGGGAATAGTCCCAAAGTCTTGACCCCGTCCCTAAAATTTACATATCATGGGCTCTCCTTGCAAGAGGCCTGTCTACAGCATGCCATTCTTTCCTGGTTTTATTTCAGCTAGGATTCATTCAAGAAAGTAAATAAAAATGAATACATCTTGGAAAACTCACAGCAGGTCCTCCACAATTCCACATTATAACCAATGAGTACTTTGCTTTGGCTTCTAATGCATCACAAGATCATAACTGACAAGATTAACAATGATCTTAATTTTCCTACGTTTCTTTTAATTTTAAAGAGCTTTGTTAACTGACAATTCTGTGATTCTTTATCTGAGCATTGCTGCTATTGATGTCAAAGGACACTGAATAAGATTTTATTCTAAATGTGTATGAATCACTTCATTCTCAGTGAAACGCAGATATACCCGGGATTCCTCTAACAACTTACCACTAAAGCCCAGCTTGTTTTTTAAGCCAAATAATATAAAATCAGTGACACTGAGTTTCATCCACTAACTTGCAAAATTTGAGAAATTCTTCACAGAGTATCCACCATTTATTTGTGTTTTACTAATAAAGGAATGACATAGAAGCAGCTTCAGAAGCTTAAAAGAATCATGCTTCAAGCAGAAAACAAACTATAAGAGGAACTGAACTCCTTTTCTCTCCCATGCATTTTATGATCCTTGATAAAGCACTGGAGCCAAGTATTCAGGCTGGTCAGTATGAGTACCAAAACAATACTTCTGAAAGTGGGACTTATTCCCCTTGAGCTGACCGCCGAGACTGGAGACATGATCATTCCCATGTTTCCATTTCCCTTCCTTCAAATGCCAACAGGACAATTTTTCAAACATACACACTGATCATAAGAACAGACTGACATCTATTGACAAACGTATCAGAAAGATACATATATGTAGGCACCTCAATGGTCATATAACTAAAAAAGCCATGCCGCAACAAATTCAAATCATGAAGATCAGAAAATGCCACATTTAGCATAATACCTCTCAGGTTTTTCTTGGTGGAGCAATTGATGACATCATGGTTTACGGAGCTTAATAACCAAATCACAGACATTTCTTTGGTGGAGGAACAGAGAGATGCCACAGAATATTGCACAGACAGCTGAAGGTCCTCTGACTGAAAACCCAGCCTCTGAGAGTCTTGGTAGAGACTGAGTTTAAGGTAATCTAACGCAGATAGCAGCAGTCTGGGTTATGACATGCATTTGTGTCCATTAGGAACAGTGATCTACCCATGTATTTATCTGTTAGTCTCTGGATAGTCATCACCACAGACAGGTAGCAGCAAAACACATTGGTGAAAGACAGATGCTAACTGGATATATAATACACCTTGTGAAACAAAGACAGTAGCTTCAGAGTAACTTTCTGACGAATTGTCAGGGTCTACATTCACAGCACAGACTTTAGATGAATCTCTGGATGTTTTCCCAAAGGCTATCCTCATAGATTAAAAATTCAATCCTTTACAAGGTGCGTGATCTTCATGAAAGATTCGAGTTATTTTAAGACAGCACTGCTCTGATTGAAAAAAAAAATAAATCTTTGTTGTCTCAGCCTTGTGATAGTTTGCATTGCATTGCATTACTAGCAGTTCTGGTTTCTGATCAGGACAGAGAATGTATGCAGAGACCATTCCTGATCACTGGAGTTATGAAACTTCTTGTGCAAGGAGGGTGACCTGGCTAAGATCCAGTCAAATAAATTACTTTTGTCATCTTAATTCCCTCTGTAACCTTAAATGAACTTCGACTTTTTTTAACTTCCTTGACTACATTGTTGGGTTGTCCTACTATGAACTGTTAAATAACTGCTATGTTTCTCATGTGCACAAAATGATTACTTCACCCATCTCTGGTGTCATCTGTCTCACTGGAGCGCATTCAGATTTAATACATCCATGCTTGTAAGGCTCTTTCAAATCCCTCAATGAATTAATAATAATGCTTGGTATTTACATGGGTCCTTTCATTCAAAATGCTTTATAATTTGACAAATGCTACTAAGCAATTTGACCCAGGTCACATAAAAAACTTAGTGACCAAGCCAAATTCAAGTAACTTTTCTCCCAGACATTAACCCAGACAGCTTGCATGGAGAAAAACAGGCCCGGTTGTCTAGCCATGCTTGCAGGAGACAAAAGAGGATTTTTCCAAGTGCTGTTTATTGCAGTAAGACAGAAGCAGGTTAAAAGCTACCCAGACAACCCTTGTAAAAGCTGCAGAAGACCCTTCTATCAACCATTCACATAGGCTTTCCTTCTCCTGATGGCTCAGAACACACTAAGTAAAACTGAGTGAAAAAAGTTCCTGCATATGTCAGCCTCATTTTTGTCCTGTTGTTCTCTTTCAGAGCTCAGTCCTAACCAGGTCTTGCTGCCAAGGCAACAGTCTGCTATGTTTCTCCCCAACAGAGAGAGGAGTATCCCTTTCTTTGTATGTGTACAAGAACGTCAGAGTGGAAACAACTGCCTGTTTCCAAAGAGATCACAACCTCTGCTGACATCTACAAAAAGGCAGGACCCAGGGGTCTTGTGCCCTGTGAGGCTCCAGCAGGATGGCAGAGCTTTGTCTCTGAGACCAGGAGCTGGGGTCCCTCTGCTGTCCCAGCCCGCAGCCAGGACCTATGGAGTTGGCTGACACTGCTCAATAGCCAAGACCAGGCTACCAACCTTCAAGTTCACACCATGCGAACTAGGGCACTGGCAGTTAAACTCTTGGGTTTTAAATTCCTCATGTTCTGAACAGTGATTTAGATTATTCAATCTAAGCAGATTTTAATAATCGGAGGTATTTAAACTGTTAGCGCACATTGTGCTACCAATGTCAGGCATGAATGAGCCGCTGGGGCTTTTTTGCGAGTTAAAATAGTAAAATCTGCCTTAAAACAATAAAATTAGTTATAAAGACTGATTTAAAACAACCTAGCTGGTGAGCAAGTATCACACTGCTTTTAACATCATTCTTCAGTTTCACGGGCAAAGCCACTTTTTTTTTTCCCTGCTGCTGCAAACCATATCAGAGGATGTCAGGGGCAATGCTCACCACAGCTTGGGCAATGCAGCTTCAAACTGTGCCCACTTCACATTTTTTCAATATCTTCTCCCCCACACCCAAAAACCCCAACTATTTGAAAATGTGGTACTCTTTCAAATATGTCTGAATCTCTTTTCTCTCACAGAGAGAGCAGCAAGGAGAAGAAGAAAAAAGAAGAAAAAAAAAAAATCACAGTTACTGTAAAATCTACGATAAAAATCTGTGGAGCTGGCATCACTACGAATAAAGCATGCACCTTCTCTGGTTCTGCATCACTGCCCACCTGAGGGGATGCAGCGTGGACAGGAGCCCAGGTTGCTGTGACTACTGGGGAGCCCTGTGGCAACGGAGGAAGAGGGATGGAGGGTCTCTGAGCAAACTGTTGGAGTGGTTGGGAACCCAAGGCACAGGACGCTTTCCAACAGCAACGGTCAGCATCAGCATTGCAAGGTGAGCACGTGCTCTGGTGCCTGAAGTCCATCTGTGCCAGATAAACCCCCTGGAGCTGCCCCACGGTCCCTGAGGCTCTCCCCTTCCCACACAACATTCGGAGTGGGGAACTGTAAACCTGAGAGCTCTTTGACTCTGCAAGTAGGCCTACAACTGCCCTGCGCAAGTAGTTACAGAGTAACCTGATCACTGAACCAAGCTGCTCCTTAATCTTAACAAAGGGAACATCGGTCTGACTGAATGGCTGGATTAATGACAGTCAGGCCCCTTCCTTGAGGAGCCCCCTGAAGCAGATGAAAATTTCATTCTCTGCCACAGCCCACAAACCTCCCTACAGAGACAGTCAAAAGATTTCTGGCAAGTCTATTCTCCAAAAACAAAGTTTGATAGGTGGGTTTCTTTGTTTTGCATGGGGCTGGTCAGACAGTCTCTCAGCGCAGAAATTAATAAAGCATGAGGCCACAAGTTCCATAATGCAGAAAATGTAAAGTATTGCACATAGAGTACTGGCTGTCTTTACCAGACCTGAATCACATTTATACATGATTTTTAATTTTATTTTTTTTTACAGCTTTATCTAAATAGACTTTACAGCCCCTTTCAGTGTTTTCCAAGTTATCAATAAGGTCCCTCTCAGGAGCTACCTTGAAAAGATGAAGAGAGTTCTTATAATTGCATAATTTCTTTAAAAATGAAGGACGGAATGAATGCTTCATGCAGTATAAGGCACTAGTGGAAAGGTAATTGCAGTTAAAGCAAGGATGAAAATTGCTCCACTCTGAAGTAGATGTCATTTGGATGTAAAAACATGCAAAACCAACAAACAAGAATATACACATAAAAGTTACGTAATACAACATAGAGCAAAAGTGAGTTTAGAACATATCTGTCATCAGGTACAGCTGAAAAGCACTTGGAGTAAACTGCAGTCAGTTGTGAAGACTTCAACTTTGTTGGCACACTGTGACTGAAAGAAACTGTTCTCACTTTCCAATAGCAATTGAATATCTGAGTAATCTTGGACTGGACTGTGATAGTGTAAGCCACATTTTGAAACAAAGAAGGAACCCCACAGCAACCTACAAACTTAGATTGTATGCAAATTAGAAGTAGTGAAAAAGCTTTAATTCACATAACTCAATTTAATGTAAAGAAAAAACACCAAAAATCCACACAATGATGGAAACAAAAACAAACAAACAAACAAACACCAAAAACCACACACAAAAAAACAAAACAAAAAAACCCCACAACACCCCAGCAAGACCCTCAAATCTTTGCCAGTCCTCTCCAATAGGGCTGCAAATGAATTCACTTAGTGCACTTGAAAGAAATTAGTAGGAGATGCCTCTAAAAGCACCAATGTTATACAAGTTTCTAACATCCAGATCTCAAAGCACTCAGTCTTGCTCTTCAGTATCCCTAGAATGTTTTGACTGGGTATGCAATGTTATTCTAACACTATAGCAGTACATGTACCCCTGTCCAGTATTTTAACATTCCAGTGTAATCTGCGCTCCTGTAAGCTTTTCTATTGCCAGCCAAGTCCCGATCCTGCTGTTCTTATGCCAAATATCCATCTTTGTTCTGCAGCTGCCCCAGTCACTTTACATGTTCAGAATATTGTTCATACAGCATCTTCCAGTAGAGTCCAAATACCTGGTGATTTTCCAGTAAACAAGGTCAAATTCTTATTTTCATTAATGCCACTTTACACCACTCTGACAAGGCACATCTCTGTATCTCAAGTGATAAGCGTAGTGCAATGCCATACTGTAATCAAGGAAGAGATCCCCACTGCAAGTAACAGTCTTATTGGATAGCTCAGCTTTTAGGGATTTTTTGCTTTCATGCCATAACTCAGCACACAGTAGAAGCCACCACTGCCTCACCTTCTCGGCTAACAGCTCTCTGATCTTGCTTGCCTGCAAGCGGAATTTGAAGAGCTGGGACTCCAAGGCAAGGCATCGCTTTTGCCAGTCCATACAGCTGCCATTCTCCACTGTGAGTTCTGCCATTGTGAAGTTAATCATCCATTTGAGATGTTGTCTGAGGTGCTCTAAAAATCCTACAGAAAAGAAAGTGAAAAAAAAAGAACGTATTTTAGAGCGGCAAACTTTTCACCCCTGGTGCTTAGTCTTCCTTCGTCCATCTTACAGGACTGCCACAGGTCACTTTTTAAATAGATAACAGATAAATATTCAAATAAACTTTTACCTTCACTAATGCATCATGCTGTATATTCCTCAAACATCCTTACTGCCACCCTTACATCCTTGCTCAGTATCTACATACAGACTAGGAGTATTTTTACTCCTGCCTCCTTTGTATCTGTATGGCTATAAACTCTCAAATCACTAAAACCTCTTAAATATAACTCAAGTCACAGACCCATTATTCACTTGAGACACCAGTGTTTTATACAAATGTGATGTATGACGCAACAGTGTTCCCAATCCCTAACTATTTGATACAGTCAGTCCACAAGGAGACTGCAAGACTAGCTATACCACAGTATCCAAACAATTGCTCTGTTAAAGCATAAAGAGATCCCAGACAGGAATAAGCTAAGGCTGAAGACAAAACATGCAGGTCTACTCAAGTCCTTGTACGCATCAAGTGATATACACAACTCCACAAAGTGGAAAATGCTGTGGTTTTTGAAGTTGTTTTCTTTTGTTGCTCAGGAACTGTTCAGACATATCAGATATTTTTGCAGATCTTTTAAAATGAGAACAAAATGTATGTAAAAAGTATCCTTAAACAAATTCAGGTGTTTGTTAGCACTCACAACAAGGTTTATAATACCAACTCTGTGTGTGCAGTCTAGGATCCAGCTGTATAACCCTACAATAACAAATGTTTACAAAGCCAGAACAGTTATTAGTCCATCAGCTCCATCAAAACACTGAAATCCATGCTTATTAAAGGAATTTCTCACCTGCAAACTTGGTGCTTTCCTGAACTGGGACCAAAGTAACAGGCCAAGACTTGGGAGAGAGCAGTGAAATCACTTGGCCTCACTGCCTTCATATCTGCTTTTGCAGGGTGGGAAAACTTAAGATGTCCCTCTAGTTGTACCCACTTGCCAGGACACCTGGCTCATGTTTTGCATGTAGGAGACCTGAGACTCCAGTTACCCTAAGTATACATAATAGTGTAAGTACACATAATATAGCAAGCAACTCTACCCAGTTATTTGCCTGCTGTTCTGAGTTAAGGAAGACACATTTTATACCCTTTAGCTACAAATGTTACCTGTGAGTTATTTTACATGTAGGTTGCTTTGTTGAGTAAGAGAGTTTTCCAGGCTGCAAGTTGCCCGCCTTTCCAATTTGGGAAATCCCATTCCAGGTCAGAAGATAGGTTTAAATAAAACAAGGAAGAGGCACACTCATGTTCCATACTGCCTCACTGAAAATGCTCTGCCATAGGAAGGAAGACCTATTCTATTATACAAGCAACAAATATACAGCTTTACAGAAATAAAAAGGCCATCCCTTTCCACAGCCCAGTCCAGCACACCAATTTCATCTCTAGCCCTATCTCCCTGCCAGCCATTCACCCAGGTTACCTTTGGCTCACTTTACAACATCGTAGCATTTCCCTCTAACTTATCACTATCAGTGCTTCTCAAGCCAAAAGAGTGCACAAAGTCATGGAAAGATTCTACAATACCATAAGTTTGTTAACAGTTAACTCTGTTCTGGACATGATAATTCAGCTCTCAAAGGAAATGCTATTCTCTTTAACACAGGTATAAAGAGATTTTAGTCTTTATTTGTAGAGTTTAAGTCCAAAGAAGACATATGAATGAATGGGATGAACTTTAACGGCACAAAGTAAAAGGAATCTGATTTACCATACAGCTTATGCCAGAGCAAAAGTAATTTTCTCAGATAGTCTATAATTGTTGGTTGAACTAAAATACCCCATTCTGAATAGGAAATCTAAGACTGGGATAGATGTCCTGAATCATTAAGTGTTCCTTCTCACTGTAAGCAATGGCATAATATAATACCTTTCATAAATTAACACAGCCCTTCCCTAGAACCATGCAGGCAGTTTCACTCCCACTATTCCTGTTGTTCTAGAACCTCACCCCTCTAATGATCCACCTTCTAATTACCAGCATAAATATAATCATAACCAGCTTGTATCTGTTCATTCTTGTAGAACATTGCCCTTCAGCTTAGCTAGCTTGTTTGGGGTTTTTTTCACCCCTCCTTCTTATTTACCTCTTGGTATATTTATAGATATCAAAAGCTTTTCCTTAAAGACCTCATTTTGCAAGGCTAGAGATAAGGGGCTCTTTTAGTCTCATACAAAAAAAGCTCACCACTTTCCCTCTGCACCTGTTCCAACTTCAGTGCACATCTTATAAAAGAGTTGAGTTTTATCTTTCTCACTTCCCTTCACAGACACGGGTGACCACAACTGTCTCTGAAAGGCAATGAGCAGCCTCGAAACCTAGTGTAAAGGTGTTTAGCACTTCACACACTCCTAGGGAGCACCTCACCTGATTGCATTTGCCTTTTTTACAACCACATTACACTGGTGGTCGACATTCACAGACAATCCAAGACAACTGGAACAGAGGAATCTCTGCTGGCTTTGCCTTTGCAAATGCCAGACACAGGAGTGCAGGGAGCCCATTACAATGGTACAGGAACAGACTGATAAACCGCAAGTCTGTGCCAGATCTCCACAACATCAAAAAACCTCTGTGCTACAGTCCATTGCAAAATTTAAAAGGCCCACAGTTATGCTATGATTGATTAGTATATCCAAATATGTTCCTCCTCTGTTGTTTCTAAATAGTGCTCTCCCAGGTTTTGTGCTCACTTTATTACTACTTCTAATGTGTGATTTTACTTTGAGTCATTAGGGTTTTATTCCACCCTTACTAACCCCCTGCTTTGTCAACTCTTCCAGTAAAATATCTAGCTTCCTTCCAACAGCCCTGCTTCAGCACAGTGCTGTGATGTTCTCGTTTGTCATTTCTTTGTCTATCATATCATTCTTCTATTGATCACCATCTCCTCCACTTAAGATAATAAATTCTCCATGTGTCATCATAACAAATAATTTCTGAAGGCCAGAGATTAGAAGTGTGGCTTTTTCTCTCTCTAGCAAAAACCTTACCCATTTTCAGAGAAAGATATTATATCACAATGTTTCACATCTACCCCTAAATTACAATTTTATTTACAACTTCAAATTTGTTCCGAATTATCATTTAGTCTTAAATGCATCGTTCCCTCTACCCCACTCTCCTAAACATAAGTAGTTCATCAGTACTTTACAAATTACAAAATCAACTTTATTTTGACAGACTGGCTTTAAATCCTTGCTACTGAACCTGCCATTTCTTTTTTTTTTTTTTTTTTTTTTTTTTTTTTTTTTTTGGTATTCTTAACAATCTTAATCCACTACATTCTTTGACTCTGCCCTCTCCCCGATATTAGTACTTTTCATATCAGATAAAGAATTTATATGGTTATATAGACCATGTTTATGTGGTTATGGTTATATGAAACTTGTGCGTTTTTTTCCCTTTGGCATATGAAGAAGTTAGAAATCAGATACTTTCAGGTATGGTATTCTTACTTTAGGAACTTGCAAAGTAGGAGGCAGCCACTTCGTTCAAACAAGCTGAGACTTTTAAAACTTAACTCACATGTGCATACAAATGCTCCTTAAAGAGCAGCTTGATTTTCACTGGAAATTGTTTGATACTTAACACTGAAGATAATGGGAGCTAAAAAGTCCTTAGAACTTAGTGGGTGGGAAACGACAAACCAATTGCTAAATGCAGACGTGAGATTCCTAGCTTTGACTATATCTGTAAGTTTTTATTAGAGACAGTTCCAACAATAAATGCTATATCCAAAATAAATGTGAATATATTTACTTGTAGTCCCCATGTCCAGTTGTAATTCTGATGCAGCTAAAATTTATGCCAGAACGTCATGGGGTTTTTTTGGTTTTAGACCAGGATTAGCTGATGTCCCAGATGTCAGTGGATGCAGACTAGAATTAAAAACACTTCAGAGACTTTGTGTATTGCTACCTGAAAAGCCTTCTGAGAATAAAAAGCAATTAATCAACACTAAGACTTTCAGGTGCAGATATAAGTGCATGTAAAGTATTTGCAGCCTTGTTCTTTCAGTGCAAACAATACAGACAAGTGAAACACTATTTCCATATTTCAAATGCGAGTGTGTCCTCGGCTCAGGAATCCATTTACCTAGGCTGCCATAGGGGATTCAGTCAGCACAGGAGCGCAGTTCTTAGCACCTGCCAGTAAAACACACCAGACCCTGTTGGAACACTGGAGCTAAGTACTGGCCTTTCATCTACCATCTTACTACAAAAGGAATCAGTAGAAATGTGATAAATGTAACACATAAAGGGAGAGACATTTCCTCTCATGTCACTGCATCAACACCAAGAGGGCCAGCAGTATGGATGATGGTCAAAAGTCAGTGTGGAAACCTCGTACTATTAATCAACTCCCTGCTCCCAGTTTCTTCATTTTCCACTTCACAACCAGTTTCACCCCTCAGCTTTTTAACCCTGAAGCCACTGGAATTGTCCAGCCACACCGTGGTTGTTTCTTATTCACAAGTGTGGCCTGGGTTGCGCAAAGTATGGGGGAAAAAATAACGTGACAAGCTGCAAGAAGGGCAAGGCTTGGCGAGGGCCAGGGAGGCGGCGGAAAAATTCCCTCTACATCAGGGCAGGTGGCTTGACAAGGAAAAGTGCCAGATGGCAGGAAGACGGCTCCGGTTTTGCTGTCCTGACTCCAGAGGTCTTGCACCGCACACCTTGGCTTCCCAGGAAGAAAGCACAGACCACAGGACTTGCATGTATTTACTCCTGGGCTGCCTTTCCCCCTCGTGTGGCCGTTCCTCCCCCCACCTCCTCCACAGAGTTTCAAGGACCAAAGTCCCAAACCCGAAAGCAGACCTATATATTTTAAGCAGCAAATCTCAATTAACAGACATGACACAACATCACCCCCAGAACACTCCCGTCAGTCCCCTCACTGTCACCTTGAAGAAAGAAAAGAAAGGGGGAGAAAGGCTACGATAGCCACCCCCGCACAGACCAGCCCTTCATAGCGCCGACAGCTCTCTCCCCACGCGAGGGCTCCCGGCCGGCAGACACCTCTCCCGGCAGCGAGCAGGGGGCCGAGGCCGTCGGAGGGCCTCCCCGCCCGCGCTCACCTTGGCCAGCGCGGGGGTCTGGCCCCAGCGGAGCGGGGTAGTGACCGGGCCAGTGACAGGCGCAGCCGGCTGTGTACGACGACTCCTGAGCCCGCGGGGAGCGCGGCGGGGCCGGCCCGTGCGGCCGCGCCGAGCGGGGTGGCAGCCGGGTGGCAGGCAGGTGCCCGGCGCGGCTTGTGTCCCATTCAGCGCTTTTCCATTCTCGCTCCGTTTTCCTTCGAGCGGGAGAGCCCGGCTCAAATATCAGAGCCGGCCCTCCCGAGGAGCGCAGGAACTGACATCACCCGCCTCGAGCTTTTAACCCTTTCTCGGGCTCGGAGGCGAGGCAGGTGGGGCGGGCAGCGCCCTGCCCGCTGCTGGGGCAGCCCGGGAGCAGAGGAGCTATGGCCGCGCTCTGCCCCTGGCGAAGACATCCCCCTCGCCTCCCACCCTGCGTTCTCGGGGACTTCCACTAAGGCCCGCGGGTACGGGGAACGGGCCGGTGCTGACGGGACATCCCGGGCCGGGTTTCCCGAGGTCGTCTGGAGCACCTGCTCGCTGCACCCTCAAGCGGGGAGCGCTCCCTGTCCTCCTGCGCCGGGCATCCATCGTATTCCGCCAAGCGCGTTTGGGCAAAAGGCGAACAGCGCTGGGGACTCGACAGAGCAGAGCTCCTGGCAGCTGCAGGCTTCTTCGGCAGGCCTGCCAAACAGCAATCACCTCCCAGCCTTCAGAGCCGATGTTCCCAAACCGTCCCCAGCCCTGAGGCATAGTGGGAGCATCCAGGCAGGGAGCTGGCAGGCACAGTACCATGCTGCCCTCACCTCCCACGGGAGCCCTGAGGAGCTGGTGGCGCATCCCAGGCTGCATCTGGAGCTCCCTTCACTGGTTGTAGGCAACCCCAGGGTATGGGGTTGGAGCCAGGGAAGAGTTGAAAACCAAATCAGTGTAATGATGGCTCTTCTGAGTAGAGGATACCGTCCTGCCCCACATACTTGTGCTGTCTCCCACACAAAATGGCTCAGACAGGTCTGAGGCTTCAAGCATTTATAATGATAGCTGCCGGCATACAATATATTTTGTTCAGGGATAGGGCCACCACTTACTGAGCTACTTTACACGCAGCAATCCCTTGTATGAATATATGTTATCTGCATTACTCACAAAGAGCCAGCCGTCTTGCTGCCGAGGAAGGCTGGCTGCTGGCAGCGAGTGTGCACGCACAGCCTTGTACCACCGGCTGCCACCCTCTGCCACAAGCCTGGCACTGCCACACCTGGGCTGGCTGAAACCATGCTCCATCTCTTAATATTCAGCAGACTGGGGTGGGCACATGGAAGTGAAACTGGTAACAGAGGGGGCTGCAGGACCAAACACCCCAGGCCTTTGGGCCTCAGACCAGAGTGTTTCAAAGCGAAGTCTTTCATTCCAGTTGAGGCTTAGCAACTACTTGTTGCTTACTCCATCATCAGGCACATTACTTCCATCAAAAATACATTTAAAATGTGTTTGTGACACTCATCAAAGTGGGGATAACAACAGTCATGCTGATTTGTGTGTCTCTGGCCTTTCACATTGTCTGCTTGGTCTCACCTCCTCAAGACAGTGAGTTTGGCATATTGGGGGTTGGGCTACACCAAAAAGATGATGTATTGAGTGATTATGAGAGGTCTATGAATGCTCTGAAACTGTGTTTTTGCTCTTGTTGAGACTACCCACACAAAACAAGGCAGTCTGCAATAAACAAGCTTGCAACAATCTATGGAGGAAGCAGGCAAGAGAACTAAACAAAATTATCTCCTAGTAGCATAAGCAACACTAATCACCAGGCGTGATTAAACAAGAACTTAAGTGTGGTTGTCTGGCTCACTGATATTGCCTGGTCTGAGATCTGCTGTTTATTAAACTCTTGTTGTAAACTCCTTTCGTGCATTAATAGTGTGCTTTCACTGGTGTCTCGGCAGACAATGGGTAGTAAATCACTTACTACACACAAATAAAAGGGCAGATGTGATTAAATGGTTAAAATATAGACATACAACTAAAAACATAAGGTCAGGATTTGAACACTGGAGTGGCTAAAGGCAGACTCTGAAATCTATACCTCATTATCCAAATAAGTAGTCAGATTTCCAAAGACTCTGTAGACCTCACAGTTCCCTGGAGATTGTTTCACTTTAGATTTCTCATCCATTTCCAGTTTCATGGGAATATGGCTGAATGAAGCTCCCTGTTCCTTTCTAGCTCAAAGACAAAGCATGCACTACAGAGCTGGTTCAGGCAGAGAGCAGGATAGTGCTATACAGAGATGGCCAGAGAGCCAAGTGGAGGCAGGCGGAGAACTGAAAAGAAACAGGCATCTGGTGAAGAGTTCTCCCGTTCACCCCATTGAACAGGGACAGGCAGGAATACAGGCAGAGACGGAGCTGCCTGTTAGGACAGTGTCACCCAAAGAGATTTCTCCAGTAATTCCCAGTGGGACTCCAGTTGCCTACAATCTGTATGTTGCGTGTGAGCCTCTATTAATCGTTACTCCCAGTGATCATGAAATTGTAATAAATAACCAGAACCAACACAATTTGTGGCTCCATATAGGTATTTCAGAGGGCGAAAGGTAGCTTAATGCTTTACAGAGTCCCCTCCTGGAAGGAGGCTGTCCAGAGACAAAATGGGAAGAGGAGCTATTCCCTTCATGGTCCCCATCCTATTCCTGACTCCTTTCAGCCATAGCATGCAACTAAAATATTTCTTAATCTGAATTTTATGAGGTATTTTTATTCTTCCTTTAAAGGCACCAGTAAAGTTCTCTAATTTGCATCAGCAAAGCCGAAAGGATTGTGTCACTAAGTGAAATGTCAATCTGGCCTTGTGTTTTTCCCAGGCAATGAAGCCTGACTGCCAGGACATTCCTCAGCCACTGAACTTTATACAAAGTACCTCCCCAAGAATTGCCTGCACACACCTTGCATTAACCCCTGGAGAGCCAGAGCCACATCAGCACTCACACAACTATGTGTGGCCATTTCTTTAATGCAATAATTCTACAAAGCTGTGCCTCCTTATGCCTTCTGTTGCTTCTGTTATATTATTTAACAAAATCATTATCTAAAAAAAATATTTAAAATGTGGCTTCTGTTAAATAATGCAAATAGAAAAATAGTTTTGACTTCAGAGGGAGAAGGTTGTAAGAACAGCCAGTAGTATCTCACCATTCCCCAGTGATTTCCCTTAGCAGTTATCTCTAATGTCTGCTCAAGCACTCTATGTCAGGTCTTTGCAATTTGCAGACAAATCATTCAGAAAAAAAATACTATAAACAGCAAATATCTTATTGACAAAACAAACTCTCTGGCAGATCCAAGAGAACTAGCTTGGCACTGTTAGACTATTGTTATCGCAAAACAAGCACAGGCTGCTTTGTAAGAGCACCATATCCAAGATACCTAAATAGAAGGACAAAAAGATAAATGAGAACAAGGTGTCGGAAGATAAGAGCAGAAGCAACTCTTTCTCTAGTAAGCAAAGCTGTCATAGTTCTGCAGGTGAGAGAGAGCATTACGTTCCAGACACAGCGCTGCTGAAAACTTACCAAGGGGGCAAGGACACCAGCAAGACCAAATCCATGTGTCAGAGCCCACTGACAGCTCAATCCTACATGGGAAAAAGCTTGCACAAAAACAAAACATTGCCTTGAAACACACTGTTTCAGGCACTTGTCTCTCTTGACAGAGAACTTAGGCTTCATATTGTAGTTCTCTACTATAAATTCCACTTATGGCAGAGGCTTAAAGACATTGCAAATGGCCTTTGTGCCTAGTTCCCTTACTCTGTTTCTCCTGGGCTTGCAGTGTGCTGACAGACACAATGCAGACCCGCAACCCCCTGCCTTGCTTCTCTTCTAGTCAGCAAAGACATGTTAATGCAGCAGAAAATAAGAGACTGGCAGATGTGGATCAACTCACTGAATAAACCAGTTGCTCATGGGAGGACCCAGTGGGAGGGCCAGGAAAACATTGCCCTCAGTACTTTGTCAGCTGTTTTTGATTGTGTTATGGTCATCTCATCACACTTCACATACAGGACATAGACACTTACATGTACCGTTCAAGCCAGAATTTGAGAGAGAGCATATGTTTTGTATATACAGTCGTAACTGGCACAGAGCAAAACAAAGGAGAATTCCCATTTCACTTATGGAGTCATCCCAGAGGTAACTCCAGCCTCCAAATACCAGATTGTGTTAAATCTTACTTCTGCTACATTAAGAAGACATCAACTATCAATAAAGTAGTCTGACACAAAAACCTTAACTTTCTGTTCCATAAAATCCACAGATCTAGCATCTCTCACTATAATTAATGATTTCTAGTGTTTGTATTCTCATAGATTTATCTAGATCATAGATGAGACAGCTAGAGCTTTGAAAGTACATTTGAGGTTGTTATCAGCATGCTTGTGTATGCCTATTAAACTCCTGTTCCAGAGGGGAGAAGAAAGAAGGACAGCATGTGGGAGTCTTTAGGCTGTGGAGGAGAAAAACAGTCCTTGCAAGTGTATTTGTTTTGTGTGGTCTTTCTGTGTCTGACATTGGCTGATACGCAGCCTGTAAGTTTTCCACACACCACAGCACACTTTGAATCTTCTTCTGAGTCCACTGGCTACAGTGGTAACTGCTGTGCAAGTGATGCTATACATGATGGATCTCACAAGAAACCTATATCAAGCCCAGATGCTGCAGCTGTGCAGGGATCGCTCAACAGCATTTGCAAAACTGCATGTTGCTGCCCTAAGGATGAGAGGCCTGGCTGCTCTGCCAAGGAAAAGGAGACGCAGAAAGAAGGGTGGTGGAGATGGGACAAGGTGCTGAAGGGAATCAGGGAGAGCCCTGGAGAGCTGGAGCTGCTGCCTCTGCAGCCCCACTGATGTGAGGAACGGCCACAGCTCTGCTGCTGCAAAAGAGAGTCCATGTCCCTCAACCCCTCCTCAAACAGCAGCAGCATATCTGGCAGATTTGTATTATGCACATTCCATGGGTATGAATTAGAGGTTCCTTCAAGAGGATATGAACCTCTCCTGCACCTTCTGGAAACTGGAGCAGCCATTTTCCTAGGAGTTTATCCTTTTAACTCATGTACTCATTCCTTACGCTCTTTTTGCTTCCCCAGGTTTCCTGTGAAATGCCAAGCAAATACCTATTCACATATGTGGTTCTGGAAGTACTGTGCAAAAAGCTGCACCAGGGAAAGAGACTCAAACCGTTTGGAGAGCAGGAAACAGATTATAGATTACTGGTTTGAGTTCAGGCCAAGTAATAGAAATAAAACCCTGCAATCCTCTGACAAGCAGCAGCAGTCACAGCTATCTGGACAGACTGGTCATCTCAGCCCAGTTCTTAGACATCAGCTGAGGGACATGTTTAGTAGGAATGAGCACTGAGGAGGCAATAATGTGTGCTGCAGGTCACTGGAGGAACTCCACAGTATAGCATAGAGCTCTATTACTGCCATACCTGATTAGAGTTCTGTATTCACCCATCACTCTGAACAGTTTATCAGCAAAAAACTCAGACCACAAGGAATCATGTCAAGTGAACTCAGGTCCGATCCCCACTAGAGCTGTCAAAAGAGTTGTTAGATGGAAGAGGTTTGGGTAGGCCAGGAAAAAGGGTTGTCCTTGCCCCTGCCGTACTCCTATGACAGAGCTGGAAGAAATTTCTTTTCCAGATTTGTTAAATCAATACTTTCAATAAAGTAGATTCCAGCTTGCTCTCTGTTTGGGTGCTGATCTGAGAACTTCAGCATGGACGGCTCTGTGGTCAGACCAGGAGAGGCAGCACAAAACACCATGCTCTGATGGAGGATCTCTGCCTCTCCACAACCAGTATGGTGGCCTGTACTGGCTGGGTGTGGGGAAGAGAAGACAGCAGTAAGAGATGGGGCTCATCAGTGGGAAGGGTTTTGGCTGCCTTCCCAGTCTTGCACTGAAGTCAGATCTACAGCTGCCAGATGTCAGGATGGGGTGTGGAGAAGAACGTGGTTCCCTGCCACAGGACTCCTTGCAGAGCCTACATTGCTGGAACCAGCAGGCGGGCTGTCCTCTATGGGGGTACAGGAGGGAGGCTACATTAGCTGGGGAGGTTTTTGGCTCCTTTCCAGGTCTCACACCGGAGCCAGGCACACAGCTCCCAGATGTTTGTGATGTCTGCTCTGGGATCTTTCAGGCTTGTCAAGGCATTGCGTAAAGGGAGGAATTATTTCCCTCCCACATGGGGGGTGGAAATGTTGAGAGCCCCCACGGAGATCCCTCTGCCTGCTTCTCCCAGGAGGGGTCACCTGCAGGTGAGCAGACTTGGCGAGGGCTCCCCAGAGTACTCTCAGAGCAGCAGTTGCTGAGCCTCCCTGGCATGGCTCTGTTCCTGCTGGTTTCCATGGTGATCCACAAAACCAGCAGAAAAGCACAGATCTCTTTTGGAAAACGAATAATAGGATGTGATGGTGCCTGTGGCTGGGGAAGGGGGGAACAACCCTGTTAACTGAGTTCTGAGGTCGGTCCTGGGGCTTGCCCACCCCCCCGAATTGGCAAGGAAAGCATTGCTGTACTGTTCCCAAAAGGCTAGTAGCAGCTCAAAGCAGTAACTCCTACTTCTCGGTGCTACAGGCTGCAATAGGCAGGTTCAAATGATATTGCAAGTTGGTTTTAATGGACTGCACTGGCAAATTATTTTAGCGGACAGCCTAAGCAGTGTTTCATAGTACTTTGGCTGGATGAGGTTAGTTGAAGGTGCTGATGTGAAGCCCAGTGTGTGCCACCGCGTGGCCCTGCATGCGAGCACACATAGGAGTATGACATACACAGGAAACATGCACGCTGCCCTCTTCTGTCACACCTGAAAGCATATGGACAAAATCTCAAACCTTTTGTTTTGTTCATAGAGGGAAACTATCCATTCACAGTCTTTCCATCACAATATCATTTCACCAAGACTTCGTCCACCGCCTTGAAGGTCTTACCCTGCCCTCCTCTCCATTACAAAAGTGGCAAGTGTTACTCAGCACACTCTTCCCCATGTGTATTGAAGGTGCCTGCCTGCCTGGTACCCACCTACCCCCTTGCACACAGCAACAACTGCCAAACAGCACAACTGCCAGGATGAAAGGACATGGAAGGAATGGGTGGAGGAGTGGCTTTTCTGATATGCATAATTTTGGTGATGCAGTTTAAGATTTCCAGAAAATTCTGGAGGAGGGGAGGGATAAAATTGATATAGGATAAGATGGCTTTCAAACACAGCCAAAAAGCATCTTAAAAAGGAAACCTGATTTTGTGTGCCTTCACCTCTGGGCTAAATGTTTTTAGCTCAGTTTCAAAGGTGCCAGGAAATTCAAGGGTTAGGTATCTCTGAAAACCAGTTTCGGGGTGCCTGCAACAGACTGACCAGAAAAAGGTGCCAATTTTGAAAATGTCATCCTAATTTTTTTTTTTTTTTTTTTTTTTTTTTTTTTTTTTTTTTTTGTAATTTCTTGTCAATGAGCACTCCCTCGGATCCTCAAGGACTGGTCTAGAACTTGTCTTTTACTCTAGCCACTGCCTGAGGCATAAATTCTTGTAAAGTAATGTTATCTCGGCTGTAGATTTCAATGGTGCTTGGATTTCATTGCACTGACTGCTGCCATAGGAGAGACTCCCACCCATTTCCATACAGAGTTCTCCACTGCCCAGAGCCATAGAATAATGGATTCATAGATTCATAGAATACCAGGTTGGAAGGGACCACAAGGATGATCTGGTGCGACCTTTCTTGGCAAAAGGACAATCTACACAAGGTGGCCCAGCACCCTGTCCAGCTGAATCTTAAAAGTGTTCAGTGTTGGGGAAATGAGCCTGCAAAGGATCTTCTGGAGTTGAGGTTGCTGCCTGGCCTTTCCCTCCATCAGCAATTGCCTCCCTTGCCCTAGGGCAGCCCTGTAACCCCAGTCCTGTTGCAGAGAAGGTACTATGTCTCCTTGCACTCTCAGAAACCCCAGCCAGGACGCAGAACAGCACTAGATGGACAGTTAATTAAAATGGCTAGAGCAGCTCCAACACAAAACTGAGTTAGGACCTTCCGCAAAGCGTGTCATGGGGTAATTTTTAATTATTTGTTTAATTAGTGTTAATTGCACACAGTAGGAGGTCAGAACTCAGCCTGCAAATGCTCAGTCAGCTGGAAAGCATGAATTCTCTGGCTATTCTGGAAACCCTGGTTGACATGCAGGAGGAGGGGATTTGCACTTGGCATTATGATGGTGGTGACAGAAGGTGAATGAAACACCAGGGACTTTTTTCTGGAGCAGATGGAGGAGGAGGACAAGAAGTATGGGGAGCTCAGCCGGGGAGGCACTGAGGGGGTGAGCGGTGCCCCGGGCCCCTCTGTGCTGGCGAGGGTTCGGCACACGTCCCCGGCTGTGAAGTCGCGCCCCCCCGACAGTCAGGGCAATGCTGTCCCACCAGCGAGGGTCTTCTCCACGTATTTACACTGGGGGGCTCAACCCAACCTTTGCCCTTGGGGTTTTCTTTTGCTCAGAAGTGTCTTTATATTTGCAATTACTGTAAAATATACTGATAGCATTATATATTTATGTATGCATATATATGTAATAAGGTACCTACCCATACATACATATACATAGGATCTGTATAGCTGCATAATGTCTGATATGTTATAATAATAAATGCATTATATAAAAGCACAATACTATGAAAGAATGTACAAATCCATTGTTAAATTCTCCATTACCAGGAGGGCCGAGGCGGAGCAGCTGCCCCGGCGGCTGATAACGGCGGTTGGTAACGGCGGTTGGTAACGGCCAGTGGCCCCTCGCGCCGCGCCCCGCGCCCCCCAGCGCTGTGCTCTAACGCCACCTGGTGGCTGGAGACGGCGCGGCAGGTGGGTTTCTCCTCAGGGTGTTTTATTCGGGGCTTTGATACACCGATGAAACCCACCAAAACCGGGTGGCCTGGGAAAGGGAGATGCCTCTGTCTGGTTTAACATTTCTGTGTGTATTGGGCTGTATATAGGGATAAAGGGGTTCAGAGTCAGTGGGACACATCATCTGCCGGGGTGGTTCGCAGGCTCAGCCGTGTGCAGTACAGCCCTCTGTCATTCTTCTAAAACATCACATCACCAACTCACAGGCTTTGAAACTGCTTTTTAAATTTCTGTAGCCATGACAGATTTATCTGGTAATATTTTCAGAAAGATTTCACAGCATGGTGCTTTGTGGAGACCCATTTTGAACAGAAAAGTTCCACCACACAGCACTGAAATGTATCCAACCAAGTGTCCGCATAAGCCACAACGCCTGAGCTGGCTTACAAAGGCAAGGACATGCTAGGTGAGCCCTCGGGTGTCCTTGGCATTGCGTTCAGCCACTGGCCCAAACACTCGATTACTCTCAATTGAACAACAGGACTCAATGATCTTAAGGGTCTTTTTCAACCAAAATGATTCTATGACTCTATGATTTGCCCCTTTACAGTTTAGCAAGTTCTGCCTTCCCAGAGAAACAAATATCTCGGTGGGAAAGTCAGTCATTGCCCTCTGACAGACAAACACAATTGTACCTCTGCAGGGTTTAGGCCGTCTGCTAATTACAGCTAATAGAGATTTTTCTTCAGCTGAAATCAACTGAAACCTTGGATCAGAAAAATGTGAGCAACACCCCTTCTGTTCCTAGGGAGCATCATGGTGGCAACAGCTCTGAGGAGTCCAGGGGGAAAGACACTATAAATGGCCACAGATTTGTTACGGGAGCTCTGTTGAAGAGGTGCTGAGACTCAGCCCCAGACCATGTCTCTGTGGCACGGGACATGTACATGCTTGCATATCATCCTGACAGGCAAGTGCTCCTATAAAGGAAATAAACATTGGATAGTTTTACCAGACAAACATATGGGACTGTGCAGAGGAGTAGGAAATGGTGTTCTTAGGGCAACAGTTGCATACGCTAGCTGTGTTCAGTTAAGGCACCAGTCTAAAGAACCATTTTTCTCTTTGGTGCAACTCCATTCAGCATCTTAAGGCTTTTTCCTGGTTTTTGTTAAAGCTGGACCCGCTCCTGGCCTTATAATGGGTCAAAATTCAAGCCTGTTGTTTCTGTACAAGATACTTGTCTTCTCTAAGCCTTGATTTTTTCCTCATAAGGACAAATTAGCTTTAGAGACATTACCATTTATTTTTGCCCAAAGATTATTTAGCTTCTCAGAAGACAGAATAGAAAGCAAAAGCCTAATATTAAACCTTTAATAAATCAATAATTTTAACAAAATATTCTGTTTCATCAAAATTATGTGATTCTTCTAATGGGCAAGAGTAATGCCACCACTACCACAAGAAAGGGTTGCTTTTGCTTTTAAATCTAGGAGAGCTTTTGAGTCTGTACTGCTAGCTTTACATTCCCTCTGCACAGCATTCTGCAGCCATACAGAAATGCAGAATACTGATTCCGGATTTCTGTAGTATTGTATGAAATAAGTGCCCATAATTTATTGCCTGGGCTCAGATTTATTAGATTTATATGTAAGGTAAGCCTATTGCCATAAAAAATAGTCTGTGAAGGGTAGGCATGCAGGCATAAAGGGACAGAAGATTCAGGATGTCTTCCACCCATTTGCCTGCACAGAAAAGGCAAAATCCTCCTGCTTGCAAGGGGTTACACTCTCATGGCTTTGTGACAGGGTCATGTCTTGCAGCCCCTGCAGAAGAGATAGAAGGTTTTGGACAGCAGCAGCTGCCCTGTAAGCTATGAGCTCCTGTGGGCTCATATTTATTCCTCCAAGAGACCAAAGTCTCTGGGAACTGTCCTGAATTTCCAGTAGCTGTTTACTCCACTATCACAAAATCGATCACAGATGGTGCTTTTGATGCTGGTGGGTTGGAAAAAAAATAATCTCTTGGCTTATATCCTGAGCACATTTGATCTGGACCAACTGGGTGGAATCATTACAGCCCGTCATCTTGTCATTGGTACAGAAACACTTTCCTGACTGCAGCTAATGTTTGAGCCAGGGTGAACATTTTTCTTTAAATAGCAAACTTCAGCCTTAAATAGTTACACTTTGCCCTTGCTGTTTGGCTCTGTTTCATACCAAAGACTTAGCTCTTAGCAACAGGAAATCCCATCCTAATTAGCTTCTGTTTAACAATACCACTTTGTACCACTCTCAGAATGCCTCAGAATGCCAAGTTCCTTCTATTCTGGGGCTACAGAGGAGGGTAACATTTCATACCAAGCCCCATGCAATGCAAGACTCTTTCTGTGAAATGTGATTGATTTTTTTTTTTATGTGTAAAGTAGTCCTGTATGTTAAACTTGAGCCACTCTGTATGAGTAAAAGTCACACTCAAGAAATTAAAGCCTATTAACCAGACATAGCTCAGTGTAAGCACACAAAACTTTTGTGAGAAGTTCTGGAAAATTCAGAAGTGTCATAAATCCAACATAAATGGTGTACGCGAGACAAAAACTTGTATATAAGTGGTCAGCTGGTATAATTCATTCAATTTGACATTCAGCTGGAGAGAAAAATGTGTATCATTTATTCAATGGTGAGGCAGTGAGCATGTATGGAACAGAACAACTCTCACATATACAAATAAGCCATCTTCTGCATTTGCACCAATGCTTCCAACACCTTCCAACACTTTCAGTATCAAAAGTAGCTCTGTTCAAGACTACATTAATCTTCAAAAAGAAGGTCTTGTCATACATGAACCTGTATCTTAAATAGATGCAGTTTAATGTTTCACCGCAACATGAGTGTATTTTCTGATGAGAAAACTTCCACCATCAGTTATAGGACTGCTTATTTCATCCATTGTTAGGAACCATTCATGAACACAGAGGACAGACACACAAACACTGAAGAGAAAGTAATAAGACCTTATACTGAAACCTTAAAGACATTGGCATAACAGTGTGACCATTTGAACATATAAGGCTGGCTTTTTTTTTTTTTTTTTTTTTAATGCAGGCCTGGAGAATCACTTGCAGAAAATATCAAAATGAAAAATAAACAAGATGACACATGCAGATCTGCCCACCATGAATGACAATGGCTAATGATCATCATTCACACGTGTGGTTTTGCATTTGGTCCTTTTTCTATACGACTATAAATATTTTCTTCACCTAACAGGGAAATCTCGGGCCATCTGAAGATGCACAGAGTGACAAGGCCAAGCTGTTTTTCTTTTCAGCCTTTCAAGAAAACATTTTACAATCTATTTCACTTACTACTCCTGAAACTTTAACCTAATTTCAATTCCACAAATGTCCTCCTGTAGACAACATATTCATAATGATGAAGATTGTATGATGACTCAAAATAGGTCTATTTACTTTGAGTTCTAATATTTTGTGGTTATATTGAATTTCATCATTTTCCATACATCATGAAGTTGTGCAACCAACATATTCATATTATTTAAAAGCAGCCTTTATGTCTTCTAAGGTGAACAAAAGAACCCCTTCTTGAAATGGGTTTGGTGCCTATTTTTAAAAGAAAAACTCCTCTATCATAAGACACATTCCAACCACTGTAGGTAAGTATAAAGCAACCTGAAAAAAACCAACCAAACAACAAACAAAAAACCCAACTTTGCTCAAAAAGCTTTGCTGAGATAAACTGGAGGCGGCAATCTCAACTGGATATTGGAGCTACTGTAAACTGGATGGGTCTTGGTCCTGAAATGTAATATCCAGCAAAGCTTCATTTTTCAGATCCCAGTGCCCACAAAGCCCTGGAGGCAGGGGCTAAAATTTGTTGAGATAATTCCAGCATGTTTTGGTCTTTCAAACTCAATGGCATGCAGGGTGCAGGTATGAAGCATCTATCAGTGCACCCCTTGACCTTCTGCTCTGCGTGGATGACAGGCAGCTCTGTGGAGTTATCACGTTTTGCCTCAGAAGGCAGAGCTAAAAGACTGTGCTTAGCCATCTCTGGGGTCTGAATAAGGGCTACCTGCTGGAGGTGCCTTCCAGATAAAATTGTTGGAAATTGTTTATTGTCACAGGGAAACCTGTATTAGCTCCTGTCAGTGACAGAGTTTGTATTTGTAACTCAGCCTGGTAACCTGTACTTTTTTCACGTTATTACCTTTGGATACCAAATAGCGTCGTGGAGGAGCTGTTCTGACACTGTGAGAAGAACTTCTGCAGATTATTTTCTCTCCCTCTGTTATCCAGCAGGTGGGAGAAGATCAACACAAACAGTGAAACAGAGGGCTACTGGGTGGATTGTTCCCCAGGGAGCCTGATTTCCTTGTGCACGGCTCTTCAGGGCATATCTAGTTGCCCTAATTTTCATGTAACTATCCACCAGCCTCAGGGAACATGACAGCATCATTTGTTACTCTCTTGGAAAGAAAGGAGTTGGGTGTCACAGTGTCAATATTGATGGATCACAACAAAGGGACACAAGAACTGCCCAGCAATGTCTGCACCTAGGAATCACCTGGTGGGGTTATGAGACTGTGATCAGCAGGTGAGGGCAGCATGGACATCAAGTCACCTACCTGCATATTTTCCCATTAGTTTTAGACATTTCTAAAGTTGCCTCAGGACACCCAGATGATGTTGTTCTGCTATGCCAAAAATGCCCTAAAAAAGATTATTAGCACAAGTCTAGTGAAGTTGCTCTGCCAAAAAGTGTTAACTTGGCTGCTGAGCTGCTGACCTCGCAACGAACTTCCACCATTTTTCCTTATCCTGATCATGGGGGAAGGGCACTAAGAATATAGGGAGCATAAAAACTGGGAGAGAGAAAAAGGTAATGGACCTGTTGCAGTGTAAGGGAGAAGTGAGGGACAACATAGTTTGAGGATGGAAGCAGGGTTTGTGAATTCCTAGTTTATCCAAGTTTTATTTATGCTACAGTGATGTTTGCAGGTAAATAACAGAATTATGTTCACAGTGCATAAATGTTTTACAGTCAGCGCAATATAGTTAGTAGTGGTGGTTCATGTTTGGGATCATGCTAGAGAAACAGCTTATTTGAGGAAGAAATACTATTTCTTTGTCCTCTAGTCTTATTAAGGGGTTGAGAAGAACATCAACTGATGGTTAAGTCTGTACCTCTGAGACTGTAATAAAGAACACTAAATTGCTTGTATTAGCATAGACATCACTTAAGAAAAAAGTCTACTGAAAATGTAGCTGACTCCAAAAGGATTTTATAAGCTGATATCATCTTTGGCTGTGTTAAACCATGATAGAATATTTCTCCCTAATAGCATGCTCAATGTTACAAGAAAATTTAAAATGGCTTTGGATCAAAAAGCAACTATGGATTTTTTTTTTCTTCTGAAGAAGCAAAATTCAGTACTGGCACTTTTACTCCCAAATTCTCCTTCTACTAACTTGTACTTTTCCTTTGGAAGGATATAAAAGGGGGAATGTAGTTCCCATTTGCAAAGACAACTATGAAAAAAGATTCTGAAATAATTTAATGTCATAGGTTTGATAGAGGTCAAATTATGAAATAAATGAGATTTACTTATGCATCAGAGCCTAATTTGGGCTTCTTTCTGACTCTCATTTGACCAGTTTAGGATCTGTCGCATGTCAGGGTGTTATGAAACAAAAAGTACTTAGTTTGATCATCAATCTGGGATGATTTTGCTTGACTTCAGCTACCCAGAAGACAAGAAATGGGCCTGAACTACTCATCTGGGTGCATCTATCACCAGTGGAGACAGGGAAACTTGGGTTCCATCTTCTCGAGATGAAGCATATCATCATCCAAAAGTGGCCACTTCTCATGACTGAGTAAACAGGGAATTGCAGCAGATGGAAAAGAAAGGATCACAGTATTCTTGTAGGCAGAGAACAGTTAATACAGAGTCAAGTTACTGGGAGGTAGATGCAAGTGTATGACACTAAGAAACTGGGACAACCATCCATGTTAGCAGCACTGTTAAGAACTGGATCCGTCCATACATGAAGAGTCACAACTAACTGTGCAGATGGCTTTCACTGCTGGGCAGTGTAAAGGTGCATCAGGACCTTTGCTTGAGTTTCAGCTCACTTCATCTATTTTTGTGCTTATCTTTCTGAGGCTGATAACGCATTACCAGCACCAGTTATACTAGTTGTAACTGGAAATTTTGCAGGATGACTGTGATTATTTGGTATACAGAACATAATTGTTGGTATCTTCTAGAATAGAAAGTCCTATAAATTACAGTTTTAAAGTTCACTGGGCTGGATACTGTTAGGATGGCATTTGTAGTCAATGTAAAATACCTGATATAGACTACAACACAACACAAAGTCTCATTTCCTTTGGACATGTTGTAAACTTTCTTCAGAGCTATGTGTTTACTTAACTTCATTAAATTCTTCACAAAAAGTCTCCTTAATAACTTTCCAAAATGAAAACGTAATCTTTAGACAATATCATGGCCAACCCTGTGAAGTCTGTGCTGGGGTGGTGCCCACTGATAGGCAGCTTTGCTGTATAAGATACAGATGAATATTTGATGATGTAGTTATTTATTTAGTGTATCTATACAGACAGTCAATCTTTTTTTTATGTTACTCTTCTTAGTCATCAAAAAGATTTGGGAACATTTGGCTCCTACCCCACCTGACCTGCTGACATTTGTTGGGATCAAATGTTTATTGTTGGGACTGTAACCAGGACAGCATCAAGATCTAAAAGGAAAAGAAGGAAAGGAAAAAGCTACTTTAAAAAAAAAAAAGTGCAGTAAACTCCTTGTTTATCACTTTGATGCGTCTTTCATCATATGTACATACGTGGCAGCTGAAATAGGTGAGGTTAGGTGGTTGCTTGTCCAGGCCTCTGGGTTTTATCTTCAGCCCTGCATGATGAACTTCAGACCAAGTTCCCTGTGCCTGAGGCTATCTGCTTGAATGGGAGAAACATTCATATGTGATGCATTCTGAAAGTCACATAGCAAAAATAAGTTAATGGTGAAATATCAGCAAAGATGTTCAATGAACAATGCAAAAGTACACCATTTCTAGTGGAACTGTCATGCAGCTCAGCCTTATGGACAAACTGAACCAATTTCACAGAGATCAAAGAAAGGAGGGATTCTTCAGCTGTTTATGTACAGCTGCTAAGAATGGAGGTAGCAGCACAAAATCAGAAATATTCATTGTTAAGAGGAAAATTAATTTAATTAGCATTCTGAAACCTGCTGGAATAATTTTTACAGTAAAATCTCTTGTTTTATTTTGTCTCCAATGAGAGAGTGAGTAAAAGAGGAATACGAGGAGGAGACAGTGTAAGGAAGATATGTTCCCTGCTAAGGACAACCACTGAGTATTTTGGAATTATTAATAACTCAGATCCACAGGTGCTTTAGTGCAGAGTGGCTCAATGTACTAAACAGTAACAAAGCATAAGATATGGTTGGGGAAGAAAAATCTCTCAGAAACCACTGAATCCGTTTAGAAAACAGGAAAGCTATTTAAGAGCTAGTGGATTAAAGAAAAAAAGTCTCAATTTCATAAGCGTAATAGAGAACAATGTTGTTTAAAATGCCATCCTGGGTCAATGTATGAAGTGAAGGCATAGTTAGAAAATAAAAAGCCTACATAGGAAATGGATAAAACAGGATTAAAAAAAGCCATCAATATAAATTAGAAGTTATGTAATGTAAAAATAGACAAAAAAATTGACAACAGAGGGAAATAATTGTCTGGCAGGGCTTAAGACCATAAAATGTCTTAAAAGTATATAAAGAACAATGAAAGTCTTAACAAGAGTACATGCTGCTGCTTGATGCAGATGACTAAATGATAATGTTGCAGAAAAGACAAATATTCAATGAATATTTCTGTTCTGCATTTGGAAAGAAAAAAGAGGATGCACTTATATCACATGGGCCAATGCAAAATTTTCCGCTCCATTAGTGACCAGAAGGAATGTAAAGTATATACTGGGGTAAATATTTTAAAATCAGCAGGTCTGGATAGCTTATATGGGAATACTAATAGAGCTTATTTAACTGATCTTTAGCCTGCTGACATTGATACTTTATAAACCCTGTAATAGTGAGGAAATATCAGAATACTAATGGACTGTCCTATGCCAATATTAAAAAATGGCAAAGTCAATAATCCCAATAGATGTGCACCAGCAAGGCTAACAGCAGTTCAGGGAAAGAATATTAACTGATAGAGAATCATGTGGGAAAAAAAAAAAAAAAAAAAAAAGAGGCAGGAATGTATTTAATGTATTTTCCAGAATCAAAATAATCTTGATGAAAAAAACCCATAAAGAGTAACTTAAGCATTCCTGCCCTGAGCAGGAAGATGACTAGAGATGCTCTTAAAGTACTTTCTAACCCTATCTTCTACAGTTTCATGAAAAGATAACATGATTACCAACAGAGAGTCCTCACTGGACAGGAGTGAATATGCATACGGGATGTGAATTCTGCTTGATTTTATCTCCTAAATTGTTTTCTCACTGAGTGTTTCTTTGTGTGTAGCATTCAGATCAGGGGCAGTGCTGGACCTTTGTACCTGGGTGACTCCCATTTGCTGAGGGAAATGTGTGACACAGAATGGCTGAAGCACAGGAAAAAGAGTCCAGACAAGTTTGTCTGCTGGACATAAAGCAAAACAGAATGAAGTCATGTTGCCAGTGCTTTGCAAAAGCCATGGAAGGAGTATTAGGATGAATTTTAAATTTAGAATTTTAAATTTAGTGCTATACAACATTTTCATCATTGCTTCAGAAGTAACTATAAACTCACTTCTGATAAAATATGCAGGTATTAGGAAGCCTGGTGGAATGCCAGTGATGAGGGGAAAGCATTTATATGGAGCAGGCTGGATCACCTAGCAGATCAGATACATTCATGTAAAAAGCCTTTTACTACAGCCAGATGCAAAGTTATGCATGTGGGAACCAGATAGGAGATTAGGAGATGTGTAATCAGAAACGCTACCCTGGAAAACAGCGCTCTGAAAAGGATCAGGGTCGTCAGAGCACGGAGCAGTTTCACTCCAGTGAGATACTGTGGCAAAAAGGGTGAAATCAATCCTTGAATGTATAAATAAGGGAACAGTGAGTAGAGTACCACGCTGCTTTTCCCTTTGTGGTACTCATGAGACTAATCATATGCAGGATGTTTATTTTCAAAGGTTGGTGAAAAGCTGGGGAAGGTGCAAAAGAAGATTAGTAATGATTCAAGATCTAAAGAAAATGCCCTGTTGTAGAAGACTTAGAGTGCTCAACCTGTCTGGCTTACTGAAAAAAGATGAGTTGATTTATGGCTTGATTAATAAATTGGTACTGTTGGAGACATAAAACACTAGCAAGAAAGGGCTCTGAGCAGACTAAGTCATGGGAGGACTCAGTGCAGGAATTATAATGCCAGACAAATTCAAGTGAAGAATGAGACACAGAAAATTACTAACCACTAGAACAAGCTAATGTGGTGAATTCTTCATCTCCTTCTGTCTTCATATCAAGACTAGATGTTTTTCTTATGGGCCTACAGCCAACTAAAAATTGTCAAGAATGAGTTATAGCATTTAATAATGGAATATATCTGAGAAAATTAATGGTCTATGATATCTAGGAGGTCATTCTATGTGATAGTGATCTCTAAGATCCATGATGGTGTAGGAGAGAGATATATGTATTAATGATTATGATTATGTCAATAAGCAGTAGCTAAATATGCAACTTTCTCTCTGTCCTGCCCTTTAAATGCTGCCATTTAATGATAACAACATGAATTAAGGTTGTCAAGATAACTAATGAAAGAAATCGGAGGACTGTAAAAGTCCATGATTAATTTTATTGATTTAGATATTCCAGTAGATGGTCACTTTACCAGTTAGACTGGCATAATACATGGGAAATATAACTTGCTGGGTGACTTCCTTTCCCCTTCTTTGTTTCTCTGTCTAGAAACTTCTTCCTTTTTCTGTGACATGCACCTGTGGTAAGTAACCTGGCCTCATGTGCAAAGTATTTTTGAAAGACATGAAGGGAAGTGGAGATGCTGGGTAAAAGCCTATTTTTGCTTTGGTTTTGGAACCAAAAATAGGTTTGTACCAGAACAGTAAGAAACAAACAAACCACAACACTGCCATAGGAGGCAATGTTTTAACATTATTTTGATGTTTGAATATGGGAACCTCCTTTGCCAAAGTGATATTTGATGTTTGGATCACCAACACTAATAGGCATGAATTGCTGCTAATTTAGTCTTGAGAATCCCTGTAGTAGCATCCTGCATATCTGGGTGCCTAAATGTTTTTTAGAGTTGGGCTCATGAGAACTTTCATCCCGTATAATCCCAAAGCACTTCAGAGGCCTCCATGGCTGTAGGGCAAACATGGGTGTTACTGAGAGTGCACGGCCTTCCAAAGTAACAGTTTAAGAAACTGAAGAATCTCATCAACAATGCAACCTCAGGAGAAATTTGGGGAATGAGGAATGGAGAAGGGCAGAGTAGATAACTTATATCTAAAGCAGTCAGCTTATGTGACCAATGTATCCCCCTCTCTTGCTGCTTCAGTACTGTTTGTGAACAGCTTTTGTTCATCTCGAATGTTTTTGTTATTCAAACAGCTCTTGCCCTGTGGAATGTTCTCAAGTGGCTCATTGTGAATATTTGATACATGGAAGTAGGGAGTCAAACCATGATTTTTAGCTCTGAATCATTTCTGTGTATTCCTTTGACTCATCCACTTTTCACAGAATTTCAAATCTCAGAGGAACACTTTTTCAATTTCATTCATACTGTTTAATTGCTGACAACCTTTTTCATTTATCTTTTTGTATAATGTAACCCTTGTCTTTTCCATCGTTTCTCCTCATCCATTCCCCTTCTCTCCCTGATTTATTATCACTACTTGACTAATGTTTGAGAATTGTATTGTAAGTGACTTGGAGCAGACACTTGTCATTTTACTGTTGTTCAGAGCACTTTGCATTCATACGTGTTGTATAAACAAAAACTATAGCTCCAGAAATATTTAGCCTCTCAATTATATTTTGCAGTATAATATATACCAGAGACACTACATGAAACAGAATTATTTATTATAATTATCCCATCTCTGGTACTGATGTTAAAAAGCATTTCAGGTGAATCATGTGCCTTCTCTCTTCTCTGTCTCAGTTTCTTAGCTAGCTTAGAGTTACAAGATGGAGTGCTGGTATTGGGTTGTTTGGCATTCTTCTAGAAGCCCTACAAATGTAACACCTCTTTGCTTATCCTGCTTTCTACTGCTGTGTCTCAAAGCCTTCTAGCAAAAAAAAATGTGTTCCCTCATTTACAGATGGGCAAACAGAGAAACAGAGATGTGAATTTGAAGGCATTGAGAAGGCCTGGAGCATGTCTGTGAACAAGGCTCCAATCTCACGGCATTTTTAACGGGCAACACTTCTCAGAAAAATACATTATTGGATCCAGTTGGACTGCACATATCCAGGTTTGTATAGTTACCCACCCTTCCACAAAACAATGTTTGCATTTTGTTCAACTTGGCAAAACCCCCAGAAAACAGAGTTGCCCCCAAACCCTTCAGGATCCGTAAATTCCACATATATAGTATTTGCTTTACTTCTGCCTGTGAATCCAGAGTCCCATGACAGATTATTTTATTTATTTTTATTCAAAACTCAAGCAAATACAGGCTTACTTAGCCAGATCTCAGTCATGCCTCTGGTAAATCTTGCCTGTTGCTTGTTCTATAGGCAGTCTCAGCCTGCTCTGTTCTGAAGGACCTGTCTGGTGTCTAACCCACATGAAGGCAAAGGAGGTAGTGAAGGATACTAGTGCTCTGCTGAGCAATTTATCTGTCAGTCCAAAGAGATGACCCCTGAACAACATCCCAGAGGAAACTCAAAAGCTTTGACAGTCTCTGTGAAAATGTCTTGCTAACATTCATTCTCAAGGATACCTTGAATGGAAACACCCCTGGACAGGGCTTTCCTAAACAGGCTACTTTGTGAGACTAAGAAATGCTTTGTTGCATGGCACATCCATAGCATCTCTTAGGGATAAAAATTTCCTATCTGCTGTGCTTAGTTTCAGAGCCAAGCTCTCACCAAATCATAAGGTATGGCAGATATCTATTACAGAAAAATGTCTTGAAGGAAAGCAGATAGAGCAAAGATACACAAACTTTACTATTACAATTTCAATCTAGGGGAAAGAATATGCTCTGAGTGAGGGAATGATTTCAGCAGTTCCAGAGAGAAAGGCCAGAGTTTTCAAAAACAGCTCAGGATTCCTTGTGGATTGCTGCTCAGCCTTTAACATTCTGAGGATGATCCCAAGGACAGCACCTTACTAGCAGACACTGGCACATGCACAGATAAATGAACAAATGTTTATATGGCTTCAGTTTTGGGCAGAGATACATTAAGGACCTGTGTGGACTGAAGTCCTGCCTCAGTCCCTTTGTGAATTAAGCACTTCGTCAGGAGTGATGACTACAGCATTAATGTCTGTAGCCATAAAAAGAATCCAAATGTATTTCTATAGAGCCTACAGGGATGGGGGAGAGCCCCTGCCATAAGCAAAATAAAGAAGAGAGGAACCCATCAGACCTGGGAGGTTCCTCCACTTCGAAGGAATCACATTTGAAAATTTCCTTCACAGTTTCTTCAATAAACCCACCAAAAGAATGAAGGCAATGAAATCCATGGCTTGTACACTTTCAACCCTCATCAAAAAGAAAAAGAGACAAAGCAGGAAAAAAAAAGTTCCTTCTTTAATTTCTGTGTAAGCTTCAAGACTGGTATTTGTTCTGCAATTTCTTGACAGAGAAGCCCGTGTTTTAGATGTACCTCTGTGAAGCATTTATTAAATAAAGGCAGAGCATCTCCTCTGTATTCTGTATACCCAGAGAGAAGGAATTCACAATTCCCAGTTGCAGGACATCCTCAGCCAAACGGGAGAGAAAAAGCCAGACCTCCCCAAGGAGAGGAAAAACCCTGTTTTCAGCCTGAGAGTTTTAAACAATTGTGATGAAGTGTTCCATGATACGTGTTTCCTTCAATGCACTGGCTGGCTGGCGTCAGATGGAACCAGGGCTGGGTAGAGAATGGGGAGTGTTATAAAGTGAGATTCGTATTCCTTTTATTGCAGAACCCATTAGAGTGTAGTCAGTGAGGCAGGAAATTAGTGTAAGAGTGATTTAATGAACAACATGGTTAAACCCTGCTCCAGAAGGCCGGATCCCATTCCTCATTAGTTCCTAAGCAAGGTCAGACAAATCACTTGGACTAACCTGGTAAGACTAATAGAGGTTCCTGATTTTCCAAGTGCTCCTTTTTGTAGACTGGAGCTGGATTTTCAGAAGCAATGAACATGCACAACTGGAATGTAATTTTAAGGAGCTATATAAAACTAAATTCTCTGGGGCAAAAGAGATGCTACAAATCTCAAATTCATGATTCCTTTTAACAGTAACATGTCTGACCTTCAAACCTTCATCTACAGAGTGACATCTCACCTCACTGGGAATAACTACACTGGCAGCAATATTTGTGATGCATTCAGAGACCAGTGTAATGACCACATTAAAGGAGTTACTGAAGAAATAAGTAATTCTTTTTTTCACTGTAACAATTGTGCAATAAATAAAACACAAATTACAGTGAAGGAATAAGCTCTACCAGCAACAATATGAATGAGTGAGGAACTAGCTTGGGTATTGCTGCACTGCACTCCTTAGTGTGCCCAGATACAAGAGTATAGTAGCAAGCAAATATGATTATGCTACTTTCCAAGATGTTTCCATACAGTTAGGTGTGATGCTGCACTCGAATAAATCCTTCCAGAACCAGGCAGGGTGGTGCAGAGACATCTGAGCTGCTTCTGTGCACACATATAGAGGAACAAGATCAGGTGTTACATATGATCAGTGTTTTTCCAGATAAAGGCAAGGCACTCATGACAGGATTATGCGATCGCTAATAAGATCAGCTGCATCTCCTGTGTCTGTTTACAAGTGGCTGCAGAGGGGGTAGAGCATACTTAGGTCACAGCAAACTCTTTTCATCTCGGAGCCAGCTTCCTGCATAGGAGCCTGGATGCTCTGAAAAGAACAGTGCTCCCTTCAGGCACCAGGCCTTGGAGAGCTCAGGTCTCCCAGTGAACAAAAAGACATTTCTAGGAATCCTCTTTCCTTTATCCCCTAGGTTCACCCTACTCCCACTTTTACCATCTTATAATCTCAACTCCATTGTTTGTTGTTTGGTTTTTTTTCTCTTCCATTACTAGCTTAAGCTGAAAGAAACAAGGATCTACAAAGAAAAAAACAGCTTTTCTGGACCAGCTTGTGCAGCTGGGGAGAGTTGAACAAGCTCTCAGGTGTACAGCACCACCACCAGGTGCTTGACTTGACATTCCTCTCTCCTGCCTGTCCCCTCAGCACAGTACAGCATTTGCCTTCGTTCCCCTCACCCCTGCCTCATTGCCTTGTCCTTCCTCCCTTCTCATTCTGGGAGCCCTCTCCTTTCCCTTCATCGCCGCCTCCGTCTCTCTGCTTGCTGTGATTAGACAGGAGAACACAGATTTATGTATTCTCTACACGTGCTCCTCATTTTTTCCGGTCCCTCTCTGGCTGTTGATTTCTCCTGGTAGGTGAGTATCTCTTAGCTGTCTTCTTCCTTTCTTTCTGACCTTTCCTCTGTTCCTTGTAAGGCATTCCCTCCTCTCATGCTGTGAAACGTTCATGCTGTTTCATACTGTGAAATGATCTCTCTCACACTCTCTCTTGACTATATAACACTCAGTAGTATCTAAAGGATGCTGTTTCACAATAAATGCATAAGCACTGCATCAGGCTGCTGTCCTCTGCAGCTGCCTAATCCAATATAGTATTTTAAAGGTACTTCTTAGAACACCAGACGCCTTAGCTATCTTAGCATTTTCCTTCTCAGCTCTTTTGAAAGATATATATAAAACAAATTCATTTTTTTCATCCAGCTTGAGGTCAGCAGCACATGCAGTGCTGTCTTAGTTTGCACGGCTTGGTTGCTGAGGTAGGACTAGCTGTGCATTATTCTCCATTTCCCCTTTAAAATGCTCCATCTTTCTGACACTCCAGCTCTGGCAGTGAGATTGTGCAATCAGGTGACTCGGTGACAGTCTGGTTTGCTGCATTGTGGCATCCTCGGAGCAGCCACAGCGGTTTGTACACAGAGCTCCCCGGGTGAAGGCTGACAGGAACACCAGCCAGTAACCCGGGCACGCCGGGGTTACCCAGAGCTATGCGAAGCTGCGGCTTTTTTTGAGCGTGCAGCATCTGCTGGCCCTGCAGTTTTGGGGCTGAAGGAGCAGCCTCTCAAGAGAATACCTGCCTTTGAGAGAGACATTGCAGCCAGACATCTTGAGAATCCTTTGTTATAATGGCCTCAGGGCCTGCACAGATCGGATGTTGCCTCATCATTGAGACCATTTATTATTGATATCAGAAATGCTGTGTCATTAAACAGAGGTCATGAAAACATCCTTATTCTGCTAAAAATATTAGCTCATCATTTCTGGTACTACAGAAGGCAGGAGAGACCAGAAAACCTAGTGGCTGTGAGAAAGAAAATGTGGACTGCATCAGAGGCCCGGGAAGACCAGAGAAGAGCCCAAAGCTGGTAGCTCACAAGGAAAGGTGGGATGTTGCTTAAAGACAGCTCTCCGGGCTCAGGATCAACTGCTATGTCTGCGTTTGTGTCACTTGGGGTTACCATTTTACCCCACAATACTTTGATTTCTCTTTCTGTAAAGCAACAAAACTAAAAATCTCCCTCACTTCTCTCTGAAGACTTTAAGGCGCTTCAGAGGCATTAGCTAGTTAATTGTCACTGCAGAGAGCTGCTGTTACCTCCTTTTTTTTAGAGGGAAGCCAGAGGTACAGAGGGGTTATTTGTTTGCTTGTGAACTCTGGTTCAGGATTGCCATCTCCTGATTTCTAATCTTAGAGAAAGGCATTTTTTTTTCCTGTGTTCTCATGTTGCTGAAGAGTTAATGGAGCAACAGAAAGCATTTTAATTTATTTTACTAACTATTCTTTAAATTTGTTTTCTTATTCCTCTTCCTCAGGCAATTTTTTTAATCTGAAGAGATACTTCTGTGTGGGAAAACAGTTCTTGTAGATTATGTTTCACTAGTTTAACAGTGAAGCTGCAGAAAAATATTTCCTTTGCTAGCTATGTTTGATTTCCTGCACTGCAGGGATGTCCTGTCCGCGTCCAGATTCAACAACCCCTTAGCTGCTTGGGGTTTTTATTTGTTTTTGCTACGGATTTCTTCAGAAGAGTAAGTATGAAGAACCTGTACCGTGGGTGCACCAGCCCAGATGCGCTGCCGCATCTCGTACCCAGCCAGGGCAAGCACTGCCTGCTCTGAGGGAGCTTTTTCAGCTGCGTGTTCCTGCCACACACCTGAGCACACACCGCCAGGGTGCGATTCTCGGGAGAGGGGGGGCATGGCTCCGCCAGGTTTCGGGTCTCTCCTCGCCGCGGATCCCGGCAGGCCTCGGGGGGACCCCCTCGGCCGGGCAGAGCGGCTGCACCGCCGCGGGAGGGCGCGGAGCCGGCGCCCCGCGTAGGGGGCTGGCGGGGGCCGAGCCGCCGCCGCCCCGTCGCTGGGGAGGCAATGCGGGGCAGTAGGGAAAGAGTTAAGGGAAGGTGGCGGGGCAGGCCGGCTGTCAGAAGCGAGCATGTGCAGATTGCACCCGCATCCATACCGCGGGCGAGTGTCAGTGGCACACTTCACCTCCCGCCGCCGCCGGCCGCAGGGCACCCATGGACCCCGGTGAGGCGATGAGCCGCGGAGCGGCCGGGAAGGTGGGGGGGACCGAGCAGCGGCACCGGCACCTGCCCGCGGCGCGCCGCCGCCCGCACGCCCTCCCCGCCGGCAGCTGCGCGGCGCCCGGGGCGGCCTCCGCGCTGCGAGCGGCGGCGAGGGATGCGCTGCCCGGGGCGGAAAGCGGGGGCCGGCGCCCGGCGCCGTTTGTTTCGGTTTCTGGCGGCGGGAGGGCCGTGCCGCCTCCGCCGGGCTGCGGCCGCGCTTCCCGCCGGGCGGGCGTCGCGCAGGGAAGGCGGGCGGGCGCCGGCCTGAGCTAGACAAAGGCGGGCGGCGGTGCGAGGGCGGCGGAGCGCCAGCTTCCCCGCCCGCTGGCGGGCCCTGCGGGGGGCCCCGGGCAGGCGCGGCGGGGGCCCGGCGTGTCGCCCCCTCCCGGGCAGCGGGGCCGGGCGGTGCGGCCTGAGGGAGCGGAGGCCTCCGGGGCGCCGCCCGCGCCGCCCCCCGCTCCCCCCCGCTGCCCGTCGGAGCGATCGCCGGGCCGGCGGCGCGGGAGGTGTCGCGGGGATCCTGCTCGGGAGCCCTCGGCCCTGCTGGGAGGTACTCGGAGCTCTGGGGGAGCAGGGTGGGAGAGCTGTTGGAACTGGAACTGCTTTTCACTTTGAACTGCCCCTCTTTGACAGAAACGAAGTGTTTTGAGACTTTTTTTTGGTATTAATTTAAGTAAAACTTTATTCCAGGGCATGAGGAATTGATGTGAAGCAGCCCAGCATTTGCAGAGCGGAATTGGGAGATGGGGGCTGGCTGCCATCCCTTCAGTGACTTTTCTGCAACCTTGTGAATTACACATGGTTGTAACGCCAGGGGGTCAGGGACTCATATGATACAATCAGCTGAAAATGAGAGATTTTTGTTTTGGTTTGGGAGTTTTTAAATTTTAAATTAGTCTCAATATGTTTGCTGGTTTTCCATTTTTGGTATGGAAAAAATACTCAGAATAGCTGAATTCTGGCAAAATTGAAAATCTGATTACTTTTGTCCCCCATCCTCTGCACCGGGGTTTTGAAAATTGTCTCTAGGATGCTTAGGAGCAGGGATGCTGCCCTGCCCCTCTCATCTCCAGTTGGAATGTTAGCTGGACTTCCTAAAGAGCATTTGGCATTGCTAGTCCAAAGCTATGGGGGAAGTGCAAACTTGTCATGACTCCTAATTATGTAGCAGGAGCAGTAAAACTCTTATCAGATGAAGTATTTACTATTGTTCTCCAGCATCGCTTATTTGACAGGTTTGCCCTGTTTCCCCTTTAATTCTGAGGAAAAAGCAGTCCTTGCAGAAGCTGGATTATTTTGCAGGCGAGGTGGTAACAGCTCTGTGACTGCCAGAGCTGCGTGTGTTGGGGATGTGCAAGAAGAACAGATTGCCCAAAGAGCTCTGTTCTGTGGTTTACAGGAACACAAATGCATTAATATATGTACGGCATCAGAGATGGGGCTATCCCATAGCGGTTTATGGAAGTGGGCAAGGGGGGGCTAAAACGAGAGTTGTGGATAGCTTATTGATGTGTGGGTTGAGAGTAACCTAGATTTCTGCAGACATGTAGAAATGCTACCTGGTAGCGGGGACTCTGTGGTTTTGCTGATAGTGTCATAACATGATGTGTTGTGGAGCAGTAAAGGCAAATTTAACCTTGAAGGGACATGCAGGTTCCTGAGTTGGAGTGTAAGACAGGAAGATGTTGGTGGACTCGGCACCATTTGGAGTCTTTAAATTGAGGTAACTTTTTACAATCTATACTCTTTAATTCAGCATCTTGGAGAAGTCCCAAGGAGTGAAGATGTAGGGATCCCCTTGGCCTTGCAATTTGTGGATCTACTTATTCCCACACATCAATAGCACTGCAGAGGAGGAGTTATTTTGCCATGTCCTAAATGTGCTTGTAATACCTGTCCATGTGGTTAAGACAATGATTGTACTTGGCTCACATGCTTCAGGGCTGCCAGCAGTCACTGCATTGTGTCCAGGAATGCTATTTCCTCTCATGATGTAATTAGCCAGATGTTTATTGTTTTTGCATTCCTCTGAAGCATTAGAAATGAGCCACAATTGGTGACTGAGCATGCTGGGAAGGAAGGGGTCTGCGGTCAGTGGGGAAGAGGGAGAAACGACTCTTACTGGGGCATAAAACCCATCTTTTTGCTGTCATCACATGCTTCGATGGCAAGTCTTGTTTGTACCCTCAGAGCTGTACTAAACACAGAGTCTGGGACTCGACTTCGTAGGTTTTCTCTTTCCTCTGCTGCATGGGATCAGTCACTAAGTGTCTGTGTGATGCTCGTTTGAACAGTCCTTTGCCAGTTTTGGAGTTGCCACCCTAACTGTGGCGTGTTTTCATATGCTCTTTGCTCATAGTATGAAAATCTAATCTCCTTAGACTAAAAGGACTTCTGCCTTTATCCAAGTTACTGAGCTCTGTTGCAAGAAACGGCGTGAAATTTTAATAAACTGTGAAGTGCAGGAGATTTTACTAGGTTTTAGGCAAAGAGTCCTTTCTGTTCTTAAACTTTCTGACGTAAAGATGTTTTTCCTTGTGGAAGATGAAAGGAAAGTATCCTGAAAAGGTTCTCAAAAAAGAGAAGCCTGATATATTGAGGAGGCTTAAAGGGTAGTGGCATGAAGGAGACCTGCTTGTTCTGATGATTAAATCACAAAGGTAATGGGAAGTTTTATTATTGCCATTGTACCTCATGATTCTTTGTTTCTAGATTGGCTTTAATAAATGCCATGTTTAAGAAAATGAAATTAAGTTGTTGCGTTGTTTTGTTTTGTTTCTTTTTTCAGTCTCTGGCAGCCTCCTATTACATAGTAAGACCAGAGGTAACAACTCGACTAATTAAAGGGCTGCAGTGCTTCATTCCCTAGGGCTAATTATTCTGTAGGAAATGGGTCAATTACTTAAATTGTTTGCCGGCAGGAGGCAGGAAAAGCCTTTGTTCCCACTCCTCACCTTCCTTTTGTGGGAAGCACTGCTCACCTCCATAGGCAGCTGCAGTACCTTGGTAGGCTTCCAGGTGCCAGAGCCATGTCCTGCAGATGGGGAGATGGCACCTGAGCAAACACCTACATGGTCCCTTCTGTCTTGTGTGTTCATGTATAGCTGCGTATGAAGCAGTGTCCAACAAAGGTGTTCCTGGGCTGGGTCTGGAGTGAAAGAAATGAAATTGAGCAATACAAGTTGGAGTTCTCTTTCAAAATTACGTCTGCCTTTTGTGAAAGGTGAAGTATAACATTTTCCTTACTGCTTCTCAAAGAAGATTGATCGTCTAGGTAGCTGATGTTTTCCGACATCATTATCTGCTTGTGGCTTGCTTGGTATGGGTTTGTAAATGATCCCTTTTTACTTCTCAGATCTGCTTCCTGTATTTTAGGATTCTTCGGTGACTTTGTTGCCTGACTGTGATGTTTGCTCTTAGCTCCGCAGGCTCAGTACAGTCTGGGTGAGGAAGCAGAGGACTGATTTGCCTTGTACATCTGAAATAAACTGGTCTGCTTTTCGCATTTCTGTGATGGTACATGAGGCAGGAGTATCCAGATGGTTTCTGAGCTCCTAGGTGAGGTGGTTGTGCAGGCAACCGGAAAGAGTCCTGAAAGAAAGCCAGACTGGGCAAAGGCTTTGGCTCTGCAGGAACAGATTACCAACATCTGTGCCAACCAGGAACAAGGTGCTCTTTCTGGTTAGTCGGAGCACTACATTCCTGACTGTAAATGATACACCAAATAATGTCTAGTGCAAGCCAGAGTCCATGCACCTCCCAGTTCAGCTAAAAGAAGTGTAAAAGACATGTATTTGCAGGTGCACACTGCTCTTTAACATGTCATTAGGGGCTAAATAAAAGCTAGACTGCTTTAGAGATCTGTTTGTAGGCATATCTGAATGAGAATACCTATGAGTTGCTAGGTCAGAGGTGTCTAATCATTGTGTAAAAGAGAGAAACATTTTATGTTACCCTTTCTTTTGTTCTGGATTTTTATTAGTGTTAGTGCACAGAGGTTAGCCACAACCTTATTTAAAAACTCCCCCGCCCTCACAGGCTTCTGTCAAAGCTGGATTAGACGATGGAGGGAATCTTCCCTGTCACAAATGCGTGCTGTCTTGCTTTCATTGCATAAGATCCAAGCATTAGTAGTTGTTAGATAAGTGTTGATAGCGTAGAGTGGCGAAGCTGCTGTTTGACACCTTCCGTGCTGGATCTTTGCTTTCAGGTGCGCCATGTACTGAAGGTAGCCTGTATGAAAGACTTCTGCAAAGCACCTTTCTGTCCTGTTCTCCTTGACTCTGCTGGGAGCGTGAAGGAGGCGATGAAGTATTTCTGGAGGAGGAAGCTCTCTCTTTAGCATAGGTAGCTGTGGCATAGTGCAGTGTGTACTGCTAAGTGCCTTCTGGGGATGGGGAGTCTGTCTTGTGGTTTTTCACCGTGAAGACAGTCAAGCTTATTCAGCTCCACCAGGGTAATCTGTGCTGGGAAATCTGGGCTGGGGCTGTGTCTATACAGAGCTCTAGGTTCCTCGCTGCTTACGGCAGATAGTGCCTGGTAATAGTGGTATATGTGGCTGTTTCCTCTGCTGCTATCCAGCTTAGCAAAGCTGGGCTTGTTTAATCCGCAGGGCTCACTTGGGCCCCTTTATTTTCTCTGTGTGTTGTGGCAGCGGAGGTTTATGGTAAGGATTCTTCCAGTAAGTTCTAGAGGAAGAGTTATTTCTTTTTTGTGATTTCTGGTGTTTTCAAGATGTGTATATAGTTTCCCCTAGTGGCATGATAGATACAATGTGATTTGGTTTATTTTGATCCAGCAGTTCTTTCCAAGGCAGATGTCGCAATTAAGCTTTTAGTTGGAAGTGGGCTTGCATGAGAGGCACAGGATGTAGGGCACAGTTTATAAAAATGCTCTAAAGTCTACCAGAAAGAGAGGAGCTGCTGTGAAGGTAATGTCATGATTCCTTAGCAATGTAGAGCTTGGCTGTTGTTGATTTCCATTTTCCTTTGCAGGTTAATACTTTACAATGGAGATGAGATACTGAGTTTCCAAAACATCAGCTTCGGTCACTTCAGCTGACAGAGGCTAGTGTTGTATCAGGAGTGCCCTGGGCATTCCCATTTTCTGCAGTGAAAGACCCGGGTGCATATAGAAAGTAGACATTATATATTATATTATGCTATATGATATTGTTGGCATAAAACCTGCGGATGTGCAAAAAGTCAACTTCAAGAATCCAAGTACTCCTGCTGGGTAATTATATCCTTTTGGAAGCAATACCTCGGGTTGGTGATTGTATTGTGAGGTATTACTGCTCACTATAAAGGCAATTTAATGTGTAATTCTTTATTCACAGATTAGCTAGAATAAAATTAGTTTTTCAAAGATCAGATCAATAAGCAGAGAATGTTGATTTCTAAAAATGTAATGTATGCACATGTTCTGATTCACCTCTGATTTTCATGGTATGAGCTCCAAGAGCTGCAATAATGCTTAGTGCTCCACTTTCAAGGTGGAGTACGCTACCGTTATGTGGTTAGGGTGTTTTAGGGTGGGTTTTTTGTTGTTGTTGTTTTTTTTTTCTCCAATCTACCTGTTGGACATAGAAGACAAGAAAGTGTCACATTCTGATGGGGGAAATGTAGTTTTCATGGTTTGAGATCCTTATTTGAGAAACAAGGACTGGGCAATGTCATGACAATGATTAAGATTTGCTACACTTTGGACCAGAGCTTGGCAACATTTGGAGTACTAAAATGCTCGGAGTGCTAACACCAGCACTTGCACTGCATCTTTCATCTCTCTATTCTTAATGAATTTTCAGTGTGTCTCTGTGAGGCTGTTATTATTAGTGTCATTTTGCAAACAAGTTGATAAAATAAAATGCTTGTATAAGCACATTCAACAAGCCAGAAAAGGCAGGAATAAAATTCAGGAATACTAATGTTTCAACCTGTTCTTGAGCTACTATCTTGTACTTTCTCTTTTGCCAGAAAAGAGACAAAAGGCATTATTTTGGTAGCTTTTCACTCCCTTCCTTCTTTTCTTTCTAGTGTTTTTTTGTTTGTTTATTTGGTTTTTTGTTTTTTGGGTTTTTTTTGCATTGAGTTAAGCAGCATGAAAGTGAGACATTATTATGCAATATATCTAAGTGTGCATGTGATACTTGAAAAAATGGTAATCAGATAAGTTGCTAAGCAACAGTACCCTGCCTTCAATTACCAAAAAGCCAGGGAGTTTGCTTTCATAATGTAACATGTGTTCTGTACTTCTTCGTAAAGCAAGTGTAGGTGGAGTTTTGTAAGAGTTGCTCCTTTTTAATTCGCCTCCTTCTTAACCTGCCATATTGCGAGGTCAGATTTGACCCCAGTTTTAGAGAAAAGTATTCACAGAACCTGAAATCAACACAAAAAAATGTTAGACGAGCTCTTGAAGATAATGAAGCATATGTAGGTGTGCGTAAGTAAATAACATTCTCTCCCATGGAAATGTGGGTCTTGGATGGTTCAGCAGCTTATAGAAAGTAGTCTATAGCTTATCCTTGGGACCATGAGAAATAAGAAAACACATGAGAGATGCATAATCAAAGGTAGATGGCAGGGATATGTGGCAATCTGTGAGAAATCTTAAAACACACACGGTGGCCCATTGCCTCAGAAATATTGAGCGCCATGGTAATGCATGAAAACCTGAATGTAAACCCAGGTGGTTCGTTGCCTTGGCAGGAACAGAATGCAAGGAACATAAACAGGGATGAGTGTACATGGAGGAAAAAGTGAGAGTCTAATAATGTAAGACAGATCTAGCAGCACGGGGGAATTTGACTATGTGTTTGTTTGAAGCCTGAGGGGTTTCCTTGTTTGTTTGTTTGTTTTAAGACATTGCAGGATAACAACAACAAAAAATAAAAACTCTTGGCAGTTATTCTCAACACGTTTCTGCTTTTGGTGCTAAATGACCACAGAAGCATTTGCAATACTGTAGTTATGTGATAGTGTGGGCATCTGACCAAGCCTCTTCAGCTATTGGGTTGTGGCTTTTAAAAGAAATCTGAAACTCGGGAGGTCTAATGTGCTTCTCGAGGCTTTGCCAGAAGCTTTCAGTAGAGATAGGGAACCAACCTAGAGATATCTGAGGGAGGGTGCACCTAACCTTGGAGATAGTTTGTTTTCCTCAGGTAGCTGCAAGTTGTTACCTTATGGAGTTGGTTTTGGAATTTTATTGTTGTGTTCCAGAAGAGAGGGTTTTTCTTTTCAGGAGGTGGAGATTGCATAGCAGTGCATTGCCCCAGATATCTGTCTGAGGGAATTCAGTCTTTTGGGAAAGGAAGCTCAGCCACACCTGCCACGTTTTGTGCTCTATCTACCGGTCAGGGTTCCAAGATGTTCAGATCCCAACTGTCCGTGTGCAGGCTCCCAAGCCCCCGTGACAAGGCAGCAGGGCAAGGCGTGGTGGGACTTCAGCTGAAAGTGAAAACTGCATCACCCTCTGTGTAAGCTCTGCCAGACCAGGGTGAGTTTCTGAGAAGACGGATGCCTGCTTTCGGTTTCCAAATGTGGCCCTTTCTTCCCAGGAGAAACCCAGATAAGCCACTGAAGAGCATTGTGACTCTGTTGGTAGGGCAGTTTGTCACCAGGTAGTTGCACGGACCCGAGCCTTCTTTTTTGGAGCGCTTTGGAAATAATGAAGAAGTGTAAATACTAAAATAGACAGTTGAAGGAATGCACAACTAGCCACTTCCCCATCAGGAACATGCTTTTCTTTTTGTTTGCTTGTTCTTTGTATTGTCATTTGATGAGTGCTACTGCTAAATTATGCTAACATGCAGTCTCCAACCTGCTGACACCAGGAGTGTTGGTGTCTGTGTTAGAGGAACCGTCAGAGCATGGCAAGTGCTCTTTTCCTGCACTGAAAGGGAAGCCTGACTCTGGTCTTCTAGTAGATTTTAAATTTTTAATGTTTCTGTATATGCAATTGAAGGTCACACCACTGTAGTTGTGGGTTGGTTTGCTTGGTTGTTTTTTTCCTGCTACAAACATTACAACTTTTTAATCATTAGTATTTCAATGCAGAAAGTTCATTTAGCTACCAAAGGAAAAAAAAAACCAACAAATCCCCTTTTCTGAACAGCTTAAGTGTTGTTATTAATCATGTGAGCTTTAAAGTCAAACCTTTATCTTCAGCTCTACCTCTCTGCTCATGTGTGCTATGGCATAGTCTTGGCTAATGAAAAGTCTTCAATGATTATTTTCTTTAAAGCATAGATCGATGTGTAACTAAATTAATGGTTTCTCCAGCACTGGGAGAAAGGGGCTGAACTGAGTGGGCCTGTGTTGTCCTAAAGTTAGGTTGGCTTGAAGCCCTTTGTAAGGTTCATGTTAGCGCACTGAAGGAGTCAGGAGTGTGTCGCGCTTGCTTATTTTGTATGGTTTTATTTGTTACTACTTTACAAATCCAATTATAGGCAAAGAGATCTGACTGTGTACACAGCGTTCTTGTTGTCCTTGTGATCCAGGGAAATGCTTTTAAAAATTGTGTTTGCATGTGTCTGATAAATAGTTCAGTAGAAACTATATCCAACTATGATGAAATGTGTGTAATGAAAATAGAGTACATGCAGATAATTTTTAGGAACATCAATTTTGCAACTATTTAAATCGGAGCTAGCTAACAAAAAAATTCTATCCCAATTTGATGTACAAATATCTAGCTGTTAAAATAGCAACTATTTTCATGATAAGAGAGACTCCAAAGTAGATGTAAGCCTCAGTGCATAGGCAGAAGCTGCTAAATATGTCTCTATAATACCCATGTTACACTGATTTAATTAGTGGTTTTATGCTATTCATCGCTCTGTTAATCTTGGTGGGAAGGTTTTGTTGGGGGAGGATTAGTTATTTAATCTACATTTTTAATTGGAGTGTTTTTTGTAGTTCAGTGTTATCTAAATAAAACCAGTGGGGGGGGGGGTTGGGTTGTTTTTTTTCTTTCTTTTTTTTTTTAAGGAAAACGTTTCTCTTGAATTCCTCTTGGGCTTTGGTACTGAAGAACTGAGATTCATTAGAATGTGATGATCCCATTTGTTACAGTCTGACACATAAATATTCTTGCTCTGTAAGTTCATCACATGCAATTAGTCTAGAAAAATGCTATGTATAGACAAGCCCTTGGAGTGTAAGATCTGTGAGGCTGACAGGAGTATGATGTTAGATACTTGTGTGTTGGAGCTGACACCTCAAAGTGTGACTTCTGTGAATATTGGGAGTGTGGCATCTTAAATGTCAGTGCTTGAGAAGTATGGCCCGCACTCATGGGATCTGCTTGCTGGGGTTGTGCAGCCTGAGCTCAGCATGGAGCTGAAAGGCAGTCGGGTCACCGGAGCTGGCGGGGAGAGGCAGCACCAGTGTCCCTGGGATGGGCTGGGGTGGTGGCTAGGTGGCACGGGCAAGGACCTGCTTATGTGAAGGCCACACTCTGTGCTGGATTGGGGAAGGGCAAGGAGGAGAAGGGCAATGGAAGAAGTGAGGAGAGGAGGTGGTAGAGATAGATCAGGTGGCAATGTTAGGAGAGGGAGAGTGGGGATGAAAAGGAGTCAGCAATGAGGTTTACTTTAAAAATCAGGGGATTGGCTTGGAAAATGAAGATGAAGCACCTTCTGGTAGACCCTTCAAGGGTTAACCAAGGGTTAACCTTGGCTGAGATGGTAGCAGTGAGGATTCTTTAATCAGTGGCTCCAATGAAGTTGCTCGGTGTGTTTGCTGTGGCTGGGATCCAGAAGGACAGTGGAGTCAAAAGGCTCAGCCTCACCAGGGGAGAGGCAGCTGCTGGGGAGCCACCCTGGGCAAGGGGCAGGTACAGGTACCCGGGGCTCTGACCAAGTCTTCCAGGGCCCAGTCTACCAGAATTAAGCTGTCCATACGCGTTGCTTTTTCAGTGTTTAAAACCTTTCTTGCACTGTGCTTCATTATGATTAAACTGTACTTCTTTGGTTTAGGAAGACTGTGTGGTTGGTGTATTAGCTGTTGGTCGCACGCATTTGGTCCGAAAACTGCTGGAGTCTGAAACGGCTCAGACTTGCTGGAGGCAACCCGGTCAACCTGCGGATGCTGTGAACCAGGAGCTGAGCAAAAAGCGGGAGAGCTCCAGGATTCCTTCCCGGAAAAGGTAAGGACTGAAGGGTAAAACCGATGGGTTCAAACTGCAAGTTACTTTCTGGAAGTGTAAGTTAGATCACCATTTGCACACATTGCCCTTGATTTCTGTCTGCTTTGAGTCACATCATTCTGATTGCTTATCATTTATATTGCCCAACTTATTCCAGTGTTACTGTCTATTTAAAACCTTACACTCAGGTAGCCTTAGACAGTTTAAACAATCAGGACAGTGGAGCAGTATCTCTGAGCTAAACCAGAGCAGTAGGTAAAGAGCGGAGGGTTGCTCTCTCCGGTGGTAAAAGCACAGGTGTGAGTCAGATGATGAGGAATCTATTCCTGGCCCTAACAAGCAGTGCAGCCTCTGCACCTGATTCACCAGCATGCGAATACTAATCTTTTTAGGCTCCTCTTGTTGCTCTCCTGTATCTATGGCATTCTGTTCACACTTACACAGAGTGGATGTAAAATGCTATCAGATTGGATGGGTGATTTATATCCTGGCAGATGGGCTGGACATTGTGGAACCAGAACAACAATCTCCAGACCCTGCAGCATTTTCAGAGTGCTCTGTGTGTCTGCAGTATGTGGTATGGTGCCCTAACAGGAGGTTAAGCACAGGTGCTCTCATACAGGGTTCAGCAGTTCAGGCTACAGTATTGTTTTCCCTGTTGAGCATAAGGTTTCATGGGTAGCTTGTGCACGGTACTTTATCTCTGACTGGGAACTTGCTTTGCATATGCAGATGCTACATATATAAAATTCAGATTAACGTAGCACCTTCCTTCCTCATCCTATCCTGTCTCAGGGTTCTCATTACCCTCTCTAAGTGGTAGTGCCCAGGAGATTCTATGCTAAGGGATTCTTTTGTCCCACTCTTGTAGGTGTTCTTGCTCTAATAGTCCCCTGTCACTCTGGGGAGCAGATCCAGTCAGCTGCTGAAGGAATGCTGTAGAATTATGGCAACACTAACAGTGTGGATCAGCAGGGTCCGCTGCTGCCTCAAGCTCCGATGGTGATTGTGCTGCCCTTTGTTTAGCTGAACGTAGGGCTTCAGTTGGTCCAAAAGTGTTGTCTGCTGAGCAGTAAAGTCCAGACCAGTGCTGCAAGGTTATGACAAAGCAAGTGTCAGCAGCTTCCTGAGAGGGCTGCTGGTGATGGACCGAGCCTTGGAATGAGTCCAGCCGTTTTGTCAATGGTGCAGCCATGAGTGCTTCTGAAGAAAGCTGTGTCTGGCAAGCGCTCTGGTGTGTGGTGCTGCTGCTGTGAGTAGAGCAAATGCTGCTTATTGCCTGCCCTCCAGAAACATCAAAGGAAGCGCAGACGTCTCCTATTACTGTTAAAACAAAAACTGATCGCGGTATGGGCACAAGAAAACATAGATCCATTGGCAGTAGAGCAAGACTATGAATTATTAATTCCTCCAGTGCCTCCTGTGTGTTCCATCCACTCAGGCTGTTCAGGATGTTTCCTGCTGGAGATTCAGACAGATCTCCTTCCCAAGCCACGGGAACACGACCCTGCAGACTGTAATCACCACTCTGCTTGGCTTGTCCTCCATGAAACTGGCTCATGCGTTGTTGTGACATCCTGGAGGACACAGAAGTAACCTTTGATCGTCCTGTGGGCTGTTGGTAGGAACTCTTGCAACACGAATGAAACTGGGACGTGTCTGGCAATGCCAGCCTGGAATTGGTGGTGCGGGGAGGGCAACGAGTTAGGACCAAGATGGCTGGCTGCTCTGGCCCAATTTGGTAAAGGGAGGTGGGGGGCTGCATCTTTTGTGTAGCGTTGCTTTGGTTCATGTAAGAGAACTTTTACTATGTCAGTGTGTCCTTAGCTCTGTCTTGCTGAGAAGCCAAAGTGTCGTCTGCTAAAAGTTCCCTGAACACAGGCAGGATTTTTTCTCCATGCAGAGTGCATTAGTGGAGAGGAATGTATTTAAATGGCTGTTTGGGAACATCCGTGAAATACATCGTTTTTCTCAACTCACTTACTACTGGGCGTTTGTCTATGTAGTAGTTGTCAATTGGCAGCTGAAGTTGAGAGGCAATGCGGACTTATGAGGCTGCAGAGACTAAATTCTCCTCTGATTCTTCTATGAACTGCTCTGAGCTGAGGTAAGAGGTGCCTTGTGTGAGACGAGGCATTGGTGAAGGTTTGAAGGTTTGTTCAGAGGCTGTTCCTCAACATAAAATGTACATACTTAGATGTGGAGGGATTTTTACTCTTTTTTTTTTTTCTTTCCCTCTTGCTGGTTGACATGAAGATTCCTTCAGCCATTTCATACTCACAGGGTGTACCATGCATGCAATGTTGCAAAACTTTTGAGCGTTTTCCTCCATCATCCTTCTGCACCTTCCAGAGTTGCTCTTGGCTATTAGGCTTTTGCTGACAGGTATTCAGATTTTTAGTGTGGGAAAAGCTCCCTGTAACTAGCAACTGCTGTAGAAATGCTGAGCTTCTTAAAGCAAAAGTTTAACCCTTGCATTTACAGCTATTGTGTAATGTGCCCTACCCCATTTTGAGAGCACTTCAAATGTTCTTAAAGAGCTTTTAGGAAAGGAAGAGAATAATACTTCAGTTAAAACGAGACACTGTAACTTGCGTCCACAACAGTTTTTAGCTTCTCATTATGCCAGCTAGCTGAATTTGCCCTAGAGTGAGCCACCTTTCAAGTTGTCTTAGTCCAGAAGTGAGGGAAGCTGTGGAGGCCAAGATAAAATCCCCTGACTGTGTTTGAAGAGTCCTCACCTAAAGAAGTGGTGGAACCATCCTGGGGGGAAGATTGCCCAGCTGGTTTGAGAAGTAGGGTAGTTTACACAAAGAGGCCTCTCAAGGAAGAAAGGGTTGGTCCTGAAGCATGAAAGATGTGTTTGTCCTCTTGTGGTCTTGGCAGAGTGAGAAGACAAACTGGATTTATTTTATTTTATTTTATTTTAGATCAGTGGAAGAAATAGACAGAGCAGGCAGTAGGTTTGTGGTTTCCATAGTGATGTAGCTGTGAAAGCTTTGGTACGGCTGAGCTTTGCCCTCACTGTAATCACACTTGAAGATTATGAGTATTCAGCTTTCCTGCCAGGGAAATGTAAATATACATCAAACATGGAAATAGCTGAAAATGCATGTCCGTGATTTGTTATGTGTGCTGTGTTACCTGAGTATGTGGATGTTGGGAAGCTCAGCTCTATCGTGGCTTATTTGTCCTGTATCATAGAATCACAGAATGTCAGGGATTGGAAGGGACCTCAAAAGATCATCTAGTCCAATCCCTCTGCCGGAGCAGAAACACTTAGATGAGGTTACACAGGAATGTGTCTAGGCGGGTTTTGAATGTCTCCAGGGAAGGAGACTCCACAACCCCCCTGGGCAGCCTGTTCCAGTGTCTCTCACCCTCACTGTGAAGAATTTTCTTCTCATATTTAAGTGGAACCTCTTGTGTTCCAGTTTGCACCCATTACCCCTTGTCCTATCATTGCTTGTCACCGAGAAGAGCCTGGCTCCATCCTCATGACACTCACCCTTTACATATTTATAAACATTAATAAGGTCACCCCTCAGTCTCCTCCAAGCTAAAGAGCCCCAGCTCCCTCAGCCTTTCCTCATTAGGGAGATGCTCCACTCCCTTAACCATCTTCGTGGCTCTGTGCTGGACTCTCTCCAGCGGTTCCCTGTCCTTCTGGAACTGAGGGGCCAGTTGTCCTGCACTGAAACAGTGCATCAAACTGTCGTAATACCACAGCTCTTGCTGCAGCACAGAGTGATATGTTGACCTGTGTTCTTTGCTTTATCTCATCCGTACACACACACACATTCCACGTCACTGATGCCTGTGACTCTCTGCTCACCTGCACTGATTTCAAACGTGCACTGATCAAGAAACATGTGTCTGACTCTATCGGGGCCTGCCAACTGCTCAGAGCACCACCCTGTGAGACCTGGAGAGGTGTGCTGTGTGCTGCTCATGGCCATCACCTCACTTGTTCCCATGGACGAGGAAATGGGCTGCATATGTCATTAAATCATGGTTTATTTCAGGCATTTCAAACTCATTTTCGCCGGAGGCCACATCAGCCTCGCGGTTGCCTTCAAAGGGCCAAATGTGATTTTAGACAGGGCTAGTTACATTTATACAGTCCTAAAATTACATTTGGCCCTTTGAAGGTAACCGCGAGGCTGATGTGGCCTCCGGGGAAAATGAGTTTGACACCCCTGGTTTATTTTAATGGGCATTTTTAGAGTGTTTTAATTGTCAAAACAGATGGCCTGTGGAAAAGTTTTGCGTATGGAGAGAGCTGTTTGTGACTGTGTATGGTTGAATTTGTGAGCCTTTAAATCTGGCTCTCAGAATATGTTGGAGTGCAAAACTTTTCAGCATCTCAGCTGGTGGATTATCAGTGGGTCATAGAGGTAGAGGAAGAAAATGCTCAGTGCAAGTGCTGGATGAACACATCAGACAGGCATGTACCCAGTCCTGCACGCCCACCTGCACAGTCCAGCCTGCATGAGTCACCAGCATTTGTGCCTCGTCTTCTTCCTTTTTTTGTATTGCGGCTAGATGCCTCTCTTGCTGTTTACCTGAACAAATCTCCCCTACCTTTGGCACTTGTTTTGCTCATCTGATGGATGTAATGGATCATCTGTTCCCTTTATAGAAAGGAATGTTAATTATTTTCAGAAGGCTAATTAGGTTGCTAATGAGAAGCTCTACTGCAGTAGTATTTCCTTTAATTACTCACTCTTAAGTGCTCTACAGAAGAGCTTATTGAATATGCTGTTAAATACAAATGCTTGTATCTGGCTCAGGGTTGCACCTTCAGGCTCCCTGAAAGAAATGCTTTGGTAAACTTGGGAGTCCATGTGACACAGATGACTGAGCAAATGAGACCGGTGCTGAGAGCTGCCTAGTCATGCAGCCTTTGACTCCATGGGAATTAGGTGCTTCTGCAAGTGACTGGCAGCAGTTGCTCTCCGCATTCCAGTTTTGCTTGACGGCTTTTGGCGGTATTGATAACCAATTGTGCTACTTGCCAAACTCATCTGTAGTTAGATGCAGCCCTCACACCAAGTAGTTTAGTCTAATTAGCCAGATGGCAGCCAGAGGCACAGAGAGGTGGAGTGACTGATCCAAGGTCATGTTGCAGATCATGGCAAACTTGGTAATAAAGCAGAGGTTTCATCAGTCCTGTTAGTTCACTGCACTATTCGGCCCACTGTGCATCTCTTAGGGTCAGCACAGTTCACTACAGGACTTGCATCGGTTTGCGTGTTGCTTCATGAGGCAGCACAGCTGCTCAACAACCCCATCCATGTACCCACCTTGGCACTGACTTAGGAAGGTCCTTTTGCTTCTCCATTTGAGTCCTGGCTGCTACTCGCTTCTCTCCTTTTTTTCACCCTTTGTTCTGGAAATCTCAGTGCTTTTTAGAACTGCTCTGAGAGAGCTACTGTATTCTGGATGACATTTTAGTTTTAGTACTCCCAGGAAGAGAGGTGTTGGGGTGGGTCTCCAGCATCCCCTGCTTTTTAAGTGCTGAACCTCCATGCAGCTCTGCAAAAGAACTTCACTTTTGGGCAGCATCCTCTGATGTCCAGTCCAATGCCCGAGTCTGCTCTTAGCCAGGCTCCTGGAATCCTTTACATGCCGTAGCTCTAAGAGGGAGGATGGTGAGGGAAGGCTGCTGAGTGGGGTCCATTTCCAGGCATCAGAAGATGCTCCCTATGCTTATAGACTGATCATCAAAGACCCAGTTGGAGGAGGAAGGAAGACCTGTCAGTGTTGTGGATGCAGTGCAAAACTTCATATGTTGTACTGTGCTGGCAAAGTATCTAGGTGCAGGTGACTCTGTAGAGTGACTTAGGCATAAGAAATACCCAAGAAAACTATTAGCAGCATGAGAAAGCAAAAGTCACCTTCCAGTTCTTTTCAAGAACAGATGTGCACTGCTAGAACAACTTATATCTGTGCTCCACACATGAATAACTCCTTCGCTGAGGCACATTTCATTTAAAAGTTAACTTTGCTTGTGTAGCATTTACGTTAATTTTGCATATCTATACAGCTGTGGGAACTCTGAGAGACAGTGAAGATATAGTGAAGCAAGTTGGTTAACTGCAGTACATAGAAGTTCTAAGTTAGTATAAGCCTATGCACAAAGAGCACACTTGAAAAATTTGAAGGTATCTATTTTGAACACCTTGGCATTGCTATGAACTGTTGTGCAAAGTAGTGGAAATAGTGCTGTTTAGCATATGTGTAATGTGACAAGTTTGTTGTTGTATGTATCAAAGCTAGTTATATAATGGAAGCATATTTAGGTTGTTTTACTCATGGTGGGAGATAAAAACTTAAATTCTTACTTATCCTACCAACAGTGTATTGCTTAATACCTAGTGATTATCATAAAAGTCCTTAACATGCTGCAGGTTTGTGTACCTCTAGAAATGAATGGACAAGCTGACCAGAATGTGTGCCTCCAGGACTGTCAATAGTAGATGCATGATTCAGGCACGAAAATGACAGCTCTTAAGCGTTTTACATAAGCAGGGACAAGATAACATATGGTGCCTCTCTGGTTCCATTTGCTATGGGTCACCTGATGCTCCATTTGTTGAGCAGATTTTAAAGATGGTTTAAAAAGAATTTAAGGGTTGGGTTTTGGAGAGTGGTTTGTTTTTTTGTTTTTTGGTGGCCAGTATGAGCAGTATCTAACCATTTTGCTTAAAACTGAGGAATTCTTTTCTATTCTTATCACAAGACAGTTTCCAACATGCAGATGAGAACTGGCATCTTTGCTCAGCTGGCTCTTTGCCCAGAGGCATAAGGTACCTATTGTTGCCCAAAGGGAAAACAAGATAAAGAAAACATCTTGGTTGATAAGGCCTGAAATTACCCTATGTAACCTCAGGTATTTCACAAAGATGGATAAATCGGTGTTGTATGTATCTGAAGCATCTCTAAGTAGGTACTGGAACGATGCAGGAGTGGTAGCATCAGGAATGCTCAAACTCCAGTCTTGTTCACAGGATGTGTCCATCTCCAGCTACTGTAAGAGGCTCTAGTAACTACAAATGGGAGCCTGTGGAGACAAAGCTTGTAGTGAAGGTACCTTTGTTAAGTGCCTGAAATACATGAATGAATTGGGGCCTCTGTGCGTGTGGGAGATGTTTATATGAAATTCAAAAGCTAGTGAAACTGTGTCACGCAAATAATTAATTTGTTAGAATGGTATCATGTTGCAGTGATGGTGAAAGGCAGATTAGTGGAGGCTGAATCTCAAAGAACAAGTCACTGTTGGAGGTATGTTTCAGTCAGCAAGAGTGCAGTGCCTGCACAAGTGAGGGCTCCTCACTGCTTCAATGACAACTGTGCCTCCTAAAATAACAAGCAGTTGTTTAGAGCATATCTTTAAACTTTTATCTTCAGGAGTAGGGCAAAATAAAAGCCGAAGACATAAGTTGGGAGTTAACGGCACCACAAATGAAGAGCTGGGCAGAAAGTCCCTGGCAGAAAATAGCATGACCCTGGAAAAGCCCTGCCCAGTCCAGCAGCTCTGTGGCCAATGCTTAACGGGGCAGGACACTCTTGTCACCCCTGGCCAAGGCCATGCTGTCTAAATACAAAGGGGCAATGACATAGGTGAAGCCCTAGGTTACAGTTCAATGGAAAGAAACAGCTGAATTGCCCTTCCGTGGAAAGGCCTCTGCTGCTGCATGAGACTCCAGGATGGCAGGCCTGCTGCAGCCCTGGCTGTTTGCTTTTCTGGTTGTGTTTGCCAGGCCCCATGGGGAAACTGAGTCCTTTCAACCAGGTGCAGAGGGCAATAAGCTTCCTCTGACAAGTTAACAGAAATTAGTGGAGGCTTGGTACTTGACAGAAAGAGAAATGAATTATGGGAGGTGTTGAAAACAAACTGAACTTCATGGATGAGAAGTCGTGGTTTTGCCACTTCCTCTTACACGTTCCTATCTGGTGTAAATGGCTCTGTCACAAATAGGCTGGTAGATGCATCTCTTCCAGTGGTGCAGCTGAGAATGTCTTGTGTTTCATAGGATCTGGCCACTAGGCTACCGTGAGACTTCAAAAATAAGCCTCTTCTGGGAACCAGATGGAGTATGTTCAGTTCAGTATTCCCTTCCCTACTCTGTGCTGGTACGGCCTCATCTGGAGCAGAGTGTGCAGTTCTGGGCACCACCGGATAAAAAAAGATATTAAGCTACTGGAGAATGTCCAGAAGAGGGCTATGAAGTTGGCGAAGGATTTGGAGGGGAAGCCAAATGAGGAGCAGCTTAAGTCACTGGTTTTGTTCAGCCTGGAGAAGAGGAGACTAAGAGGAGACCTCATCATGGTCTACAGCTTCCTCACACAGGGAGGAGAAGGGGCAGGCACCGAACTCTTCTTTTCAGCAACTGATGACAGACCCCCAGGGTATGGCAGGAAGATGTGCCAGGGGAGGTTTAGGTTGGACATTAGGAAAAGATTCTTCACCCAGCAGGTGGTGGAGCACTGGAACAGGCTCCCCAGGGAGGTGTCACAGCCCCAAGCCTGGCACTGTTCAAGAAGAGACTGGATAACACCCTCAGACACATGGTGTGAACTGTGGGGTTGTACTATGCAGAGACAGGAGTTGGACTCCATGATCCTTGTGGGTCCCTTCCAACTCTATGATTCTCTTCACAGATCAAGTGTAATATGGTTTCTAAGAAGAGGTAGTATGTTCTGCTGGGTCAACTGATATTGTAGAGGGGTGAAGGGAGGCAATAAGTTTCAGGTACTCAGGCTATCTTTGAGCTTGAAGATGTTTGAAGTTGAGTATCAGGTTTCTGTCTCTAATCTGACCCAAGTAACAAAATCAAAGTTACTGAAAACATAGTCTGGGTCTGGAGTTGCTAATTCTCCCTGGTTTGAACATGTTGTTTGTAGATATCCCACCATCTTCCTCTCCCTATTATTTTGTATTCCAGCAACTCAGCTTCCAAGCAAGACTTGCAAAGATCACATTTCTCCAAAGCCAAGCATGGATCTGTACTGCCAGGTTAACTTTGCCACTGAGCAAAACTCCAATTCTTTGTTCCAGCTGCATTGATTCTAAAAGCACTGGTGCAGGAAGGTGATGTTGCTAAACTGCTCTCATGTAATTTTCATAAGTCTTTTGTCTGTTGTCTTGTTTGGCCACTGAGAGACTTTACGTGCCTTCCCCATCTCTTCTGACTTAGATGCCTTGGCTGTACCTGGGTGCTGCCTCTTCTCAATGATTGCTCAGCAGCTCAACCATGAGAGGAAAACTGCCTGACTTTTCCAGCCCTGTTAAGGCTCCCAGCCTCTCTGGTTTGAAGGATTCTTTTAACATGGGGTTGGTAGACAGAAGGAGGATGGAACGTGTATCCAAATTTTATCTTGTCACTGTAGTAGCTGTGGAAATCTATGGATCTTCATTATTCTCTGCTTAAGTGAAGTTAATGATAAGAAAACAGTGATGAGTTTACTTCCCTGACATCTGCCCCCTACAGGGCTTCGGCTACACTTAGAAACTTACGCGTGTGTTCTTCCTTTTTTCCTTCTATTCTACAAATACTCCAGCTTCTAGATCCATCTTCTGTTCTCAAGGCAGGGTTCCTGCAGGCTTTTCCCCAAATTAATTCTTACCAGCTTTTCCTTTCTTTCTATGCTTTTGGCTTGCTGGGTCATAGTGAAGCCTACACAGATATGGTGGTAATTTTAAGAATGAAGCAAGGGAACTGCTCTTCCTTCTACTGTGGCAGCTGTGTATGTGGACTCAAATTCAAGTATCTTTTTGTCATTGTGCTTTGACTTTTTGTGACTGTGCCATGTTTCTGCACCTGAGAGTGGAAAATGTCTTCTGTGCAGATTGACAGCTGATAAGAGTAAAGAGGTGAGTAGTATTTTTACCTCATTGCTGAGTTTAAGGATTAGAGTTAGCAGTTCTTAAGGATTTTCTTTTCTAAGGTGTAAGCTTAATTCCTTTTTCAGGTGTTTAGCACGTAGGTGGTATTAACATGATGCAGTTAAATTCCACAAGTCCTGAAGCAGATTTATATTATCTGCTATTCAAAAGAGATGGTTTAGAATTTTTCAGAAGGCTGAATGTGTAGATTGGATCTGGGATAGGGGATGAATGTGAGTAGAGTCGCAGTGCATACCACAGCCCTAAGCTGCTAGATCTGCAAAGCAGTCTGAAGCTGTGGTATTTCTTTTTTTTCAGGATTTGTGCTACCCAGTGCTTTAAAAGATTAATTCTTGAACCCCCGGCATTCAGAAGCATCTGAAGAATCTCTGTGCACTTACATACAGACTTTTCTGTCTTAGGGAACCTAAAGTCTTACACTTATGTTGACTAATAAATATAGTCATGGTCTGAAAATGCTTTCCTGTATTTGGAGCAATGGATCTGTTTATTGGTTTTATTGGGGAGACTGTTCAATATAGTGTGGTCATTTGGCCACACTGCAGTCGCAAAAGGAGATGTGGAAGAATGGTATAAGCATAATATTAAACTGATCTCCTTTCAGAGGGGCAGTGTGAAAGCTGGAATTGAGCATGCCCTGTGGCACCGTGATAAGTGATTGACATGCTCTAGGTAGGAATCTTGAATCCAATAGCAGTGTTCGTAAGGGGTCATCTCAGCATCAAAATGAACAGTCAGAGGAAGCAGTTATAGGAAAAAAAAAAATCAATCCCCTTCAAGTAGAGGGGAAGAGAGGGCAAAGGGGGCAAATAAGCAAATCAGTAAGGACAACATATGAATGTGTCTATGTATCTTTATATATCTATATATTTGTAGATAGAATAAAATTTATATGGGCATAGCGGGTTGATTTGCCTTTGTTAAAGCAGATATCTGTGGTCCAGTCCAAATTAGAGCATGAGAGAACAGACGAGTTCTGCGATTTGAGAGAGGCAGTAAGCAGCTCAGAAAGAGTTGGAAAAGAACCAAGGCGCCATCAGCTGTAGTCAGGCTCATGAGCTGGAGTGCATGAAGCTGCAGCTGGGAGCTTGTGTTTCAGCTGGAAGAACAGCACTGGGGTGCACCTCTGGGACGGCACCTTCGTAAACTGACTGACTGGAAAAGGGGGCAGCTGTAGGACGCACCAGTGGAAGCTTACAGGCCAATGCTGAGTTAAGAAATTGATGTCTGAAGAGATGAGAGGCTTCCTTGAATGGCAGGCAGAAATAGCCTGGCAAATACCAGTTCTCTGTGGGCCACAAAGATGTAAATAGCTATGAAGTACCCAACACAGTGGAGGGGTATGTATGCTGTGTAGGAACTAGGCCCTAAAACCTAAGGGTTTTTTGGCTTGTTACTCAGGACAGAGAAATTTGACTGGTCTATGAAGACAGATTAACCCAAGTGATGTGTTTAGAGGCTGCTTGTTGGTTTTTTTTTTTTTTCTGAATTGAAATAAACCTGAAGAATAGAGTACAAAATTCACCACTAATTTGTTTGCCCATACAATATATTTTCACTGCTGATTGTGTACTTTGCAAGCCAGTGACGGCATGATTAGCCCCATGGTATGCTAATTGCTGGGCACTAGTGGGAGAAACTCTGGGAAGCTGCTCAGAGGAGCTGCCTTTCCCAGCTATAGGCACGCCTGCCAACTGGAGGATCTTGTCAGACATGGTGGTCAGTAGGATTCTGAGATTCACTCTTTCCCACCCTTCCTTTCCAGGATGTTTCTACCTTTGAGGACCTGTGTGAACTTGAAATTAAGAAGATGAGGTAGCCACCATCTCGGAGGCTCCACAGGGATTCCTTTTGTGAAAAGGAATTATTTAGTAATCTGAGACTGCTCAAGTTTTCTCCTCTAGGGACATTAGCAGGAAACAAGAATCACAGCCTGGCAAATAGCAGATAGTGCTGGGAAGACTTGATTCTTTCACATCTCAGCAGTAGTTTAATGTTAGGAAGGAAAATATATATAGAGGAGGAAAAGTTATTTTCTGTAGAATTGCCGTCAAGAGACTTCCAAAAGGGAAGGTTTAAACGTAACTCGGCTTAGAGCAAGATGCTGGGTTTCTTTATGGTCTGCAGCAGTTTTGTTCCTCTGAGATGGAGAGTGACTGTAGCTGCTAGCTGCAGGTGTTTATACTCTCTAGTTACCTACTATCTGTTGAATGCTGGGGGTTTATAAAGGCTTGTGCACTGGTGAAGAGTAATACAAGGAGAGGGAAATAGTTCTTTACAACTGTGTTTATGCAGCAGGAATTTCCAATGAAAGAAGCAGCTAACTTTCTGAAATGATGCTTTGAGCTTCACCTGAGGCAAACTGCTTTGGATCTGTCAACAGTTCACTTTTTTTTTGAGTCATCTCACACACACTGCTGTTCTTTACAGATTTAAGGGACTTGGATTGTGTCAGGGTGTTAGCAGGCTAAGATTTTAGATACTCTTACCTCACTGCCCTGATTGTAATATTTTTCTCTGCCAAGCTTAATTTTCAATGTGAAATGTGTTTGGACTTTTTGTCAAACCTGGCTTTCCTCCATTGCATGCTGATTTTGGCTTGTTGCTACAGATTGTTCAGAAGAGCTGGGCTAAGCATATTGATTTGTTGCTGATACTGACCTCTGTGAGTTGTCCAAATCAATTTATTATTGTAATGTTGGAGCGCAGTGATCTATTTGCTTTTCATTTCACTTTAGAAAGAAGATGGGAGCATTTGCTAAGAAGAAAAAAAAATGCTTTTCAAACAAGAACTGTCTGAATTTCCAAACAGCTTTAAGAAACCATGTGAGATGAGTGACGCATAATGTCTTGACCTTAATGTTGACTCTTCTTTACATCTGTTGGCTCTCTAGGGACAGGGGAAAGGATATTGGCTATGGCAAAATCTTGTAAACTCTCAGCATGTTCTCAGGTTAAATTTTCTCTCTCCATTCATCGTTCTGTTTTGTGTTGGTTTTCCCTGGTAAGCCATGATATACATTATGCTCTTTGAATGTCAGATTTGCTTCAGTCAGCTAATACAACACATTAAGCCCAAGCTTTCAAAAACAGCTGTGGACTTTCATTGCCGCTGTACTCAAACACATGGTTTGAAATGAGGGGTCCTGGCCCACTGGAGCTGAGTCAGGCAGTTCCCCATCAGAGAACTGAGTGCTCAGTTCTGGGCCTGAAGTCATGGGCTACAAACTTGTGGCAGCTTTTGAAAAACTGGTACTAGAAACTCTATTCTGCTCTCACTGCAGAGAACCAAGTCAATTTGGACTTAGCGTCTAGGTTAAGGTAATGGTGAATCCAGCAACTCAGCACCCAGAACAGAAGGGCGGCTGATAGAGATTGTCAGAGCAGGTTGTACCCCCCTGGACATGCCATTTCCTTAGGGGTAGACCTTCCATGGTGCTGGCCCTTCTTCAGCAGTGTTCATGGGAAGCTCTGCCCACACAAACAGTGGGGTCCTGGCTTCAAAGTCTCTGCTCTGTGCTGGGGCCACTTCAGGGGCACTTGGGCCCTTGCTGGACACTTGCTTGTTTGAAAGCTGCAGTATCAGCAAGTGCTGGGGACTCGGGGCAGCTTTTCCAGACCAGGGGCGGCAGCAGGAAAGGCACAGGAATCTTTAGCAACTGCCTTGGAGAAGGACATAACCTCACCTGAAAGAGGTGCTGGGGGGATTTGGTGATAATACTTCTAGATGCTGAGTTTGGACTCGGTAATTTTTTGCAGATTTGTCTTGCAAGTCTGCTGCTTGCTTGGCTTTTGAGGGGTTTTAAGTTCTGTTAGGAATGCAGGAAGCATCCCTCTTGGTCGCTCTATGCAAAGAGCTGCTGCCTTAATTTGTTCTTGAATTGGAGTGGTCACTGTGGGCTAAGGCGTGTTCAAGTAACGTGATGCTATGTGTGAGGCAGGGCATGGGAAATCTCAGCTTTCCGCACTTATACTGACATTCATGAGATCACATTAGTCAGAAAACTATTAAACTACTAGTGTCCTCATGTTTTCTCTTTGTTGTCTGAAAAGCCTTCCTCTACACTCTCAAGAAAACCCTACCTTTCTCCTTCCCGCTGTGAAATGGTGCCTTCTGGGCAGCGCACACCCAGGCATTGCCGGTAAGAACTACACTTCCCCATCCCTTTGGCTTAGTCTTGTAATTGGATTAATTTAATCTGCTTTTGTCGTCATTCTTTTTTACTGTATCCCAATTCTCTTTGGTACAGATTTGAAAGATAGGCAGGGATCAGAGGCTGCCAGCAGGTACAGAGTGAACTGGGCAAGGAGCGAGGAGTGGTGGGGAACTGATGTGCCTTCTAAAGGAAAGCAGCTAGGGGGGAAAATGCAGATTGGAAACGGGCTGTGCTTTCTTATTTGCAATACATGGCAGTGTGGGTAGAACTCAGAGGAAGGCAGACAACGTGCATCCTGATGGAGTCCAGAGGCAGAAGCAGCAAAACCAGATGATTAATACATTCAGAGCTGACCAAAATCCCGGGGCTCCAGCTTCATCCTCAAAGTGCTAAGAGTAAGGAGTGGGCATCGAATCTGTATTTGGAGACATCTGTCTGTGGCCTGCTTTTAGCTTAATTGCAGGGCTTGATTAATCGATCTGCTGGAACTCTTCCACACTTCAGTATAGTGGAAATTCTATTTTCTGAGCCACAGTTAATTGAGGCTCTCAGTTACCTGAAGGATGAATATCTCCTCAGAGTTATGACTTCAGCACATAAATACCACTAAGACTTTACTGCATAAATCTTTAAACACTGATGAACTAATGTCTTGGGGCCAAATCCAGGACCAGTGTTCTGTAAATCTTTACTCCTAATGGTTTTTGTGAGATATATATGAAAATGTTGAAGCCAGATTGGCAGCACATTCATTGAATGTCATCTGTGGTTGCAAAGGCATGCTCATTTTGTGTTTACTCACAGGGAAAATACAAAATAAGAGAGGAAGAATTACATCTAAATAGGTATCGCACAAAAATGTGTGTTGATTTGCATTGACACCTTCTTTTATCTACTCCTTGTTAAAGCAGAAAAGCAGATACACCTCTGATTCTTCTGGTCTTACGGAAGAACGCAGCAGCTGCAACGATGTGGCAATGAATGTAATGCAAAAAGTCATGAAGAATGGTTACTTACATAAGTAGTGTTTGGGTAAGAAGGGTCTGGGGAAAGAGAATTCCTTAAGAAGCAGAGCTTATGGTCAAGGAGTGGCAGGTGCCCTCTACTTCAGAGTTGTCTGCTGCTCACAGTCTTGTCGTTTGCAGGGACTGAAGTATCCTACTACATATGTGACTTCTTTGTCCGCAGTTATTCTTTCAAATTAAAAAGGATGTTTCTAAGGCATTTTTTAGAAATGTGAATATGCATGTTGTAAAATTGAGTATTGGAAGCTATTTCAAATATGAATGTGTAAAATAGCACTGTGCCCTACTTTTTTAACAGGCAGAAACAACTGGGCACTAAGAATAAGGAGCTTCCTGCAGTAGTTCAAGTTCACCTGTGGTGAATCGAGTAGCTGACAGAATGTATAGCCTCAGGACATCACTAATCAGGGGATTTGTCTCAGGGACGCTTTTTGTTTGTGTTCTTTTATTAGCACTTCAGAGTTACTTCAGAGGTCTCATTATACCCATCCAGAGGCTGTGAGTCTAAACAGTTCTGTTGGAGTAGAGAGAATTGAGACAATCCAGGAGAGACTTTTTGAAGCACAGTTTGGCTTGGTAGCAGGGAAATGGGCAGGAAGCCACTGCAAAGGAGAGCTTTGAAAAAAAAATGAACCAGGCAGTGCTCAAGAACTTAATTGGGCATGAATATGACATGCACTGATATCTCTCCTGCAGTGCCTGCCTGTGACAAATCTGCCATTATGTCTTGGTCTCCCACTAACCCGTTTTGTGATCACTTGCCTGGGCTGCATCACCTGCAAAACTGACTGTGTATGGAAGCGCTGCTCTTGTGCAGAAGGCTCATGTGCATGAAGTGTGGGATTTATGTCCTTTATTCTCACTTGGTCTGGTGCATCCAGTTTATCTCTATCTTACATCAACCTAGGGGATTATTAATATTCATTTCAACATTGATATTCTAAAATATAATCTTTGTGTTGTTGCAGTATTGTTTTCTTGCAGACCTAACTCGGAATCCTGCCCTGATCCTCTGAACCAGATTTCTGTAGAGTAACATGGTCCTTCCTGCACTTTACCCTCTTAGGGCTGTGATTGTTCGCTACAGTTGGGGAAAGGACTGTGTGTCCTGCTGAGGCCCATGTGTGTTTCCATAGACCTGCCTTTTTTCTTCTATCAGCAAGCTGGAAAAGAAGATCCTACTGGAGAAAGAGGGAGAATTTCTGTGCTGGCTTAGCTCAGGCTTCCTGAAAACATCATATTGGAACTATTTCTACTTTAGCTGCTTGAAATATAATTTGATGATGATGGAAAGTATTTTAATAGCTTTGAATTTAGAAGCTCCTTGTTTTCCACAAAACAACACAGCATGAGCAGCCTCAGTACAAGCATGGCTGTCTGCATGCAGCCTCCAAGACTTGTTTGCTCTCTGCTGAGACAATTGCGTAGGTGGCAGCTGTGCTTCTGGTTTTCAGGAAGCCACTGCTCATCCCACTGTAACTACCTCAGTGATGAACGTCATTTGTTTTCCTCAGGAGACCGAATAGCTATCGTACATTCAGAGCTTTTTGGTCTGTATTAATGTCACTCCATTAAAAGTCTTGCATCACCAAGTTCAATTATCTACTTGAGGCTTTTCACAAACCTGTGTCTCTTACTGATCCAGTCTTGGCCTTCTGTTTGGATGCTTTTTCCACTAATGTCCTGCAACTGCTTTTCAGCTTGATCCTTTTATCATGAGTTGCTGCCTGATAAAACAAGACTTTTCTCCTTCATTTCCCTCTTGAGACCTTCTTGTGCTGTATCGCCTACAAGGCACCAGCCAGTTCAGTACGGCTGGGAAATAAGATGCTTCTGAACAGCTGCAATTTTAGTTGTTTTGTTAATGTTCAAGTGCCTTGTAGCCATTCCATTGTGTAGTCCCCAGCTTGTGCAGTGATGTCCCATAGCTTGTTGTAATCTCCCTAGGTATCCTCCATTCCTTTCTGTGTCTTGCTGTGTACTTTTTGTTTTATTTTGAATGACATTTTACAGGATGAGCTGTGATTTATGGCTTTGATTAGTGCCTAGCACAGTGGAACCAGTTTATGTTTGTGCTGTCACAGTTTGGTGTCTGCCCTGTCTTGGGATGCTCTTAATCAGCAAGTAGCCTGTGAGGACTTTTTCAAGCGTATTGTAAGAAGGAAGTTCCCATCAAGGCTGGGCTGACTGGGCACATGACAGCAGAAGGCAAATATTGGGTCAGCACATTGATGCTCGTATCCTTGCAGTTGTGGGGAAAGGCTCGGGATTCAAAAGAAGTCAACCATGGCCTTTATAGTGGGTTACCTTGTCTTGTAGATGTTGTCCCAGACCTGGTCTAAATTCAGTTATTAGACTTCTAGTGTAGTGGCTAGATATTATGCAAAGTGTAAAAATGAAATAGAGAATAAATAGATAATTATGAAGTACGTGGTGTAGAACAGGCAAAGAGAAATCTTCCTTGCAAAGAGGAAATAGTGTGGGGTAGAAAAGGAGCCCTGGTACCCGTCATCTCCCTCCTTATCACCAGTGCCACACCAGCTGCATCCCGCTTATTGGGCAGAGCAGTAGATGCTGTCCAGACCCATTCTGCGACTCGAAGCCCAGTAAAAATGATGTGATTCAAGATTCACTTTTTCAGCTTTGCCCTTTGTGAATGTTATGAGTTTGTGTGTGTTGCTGTCTGGGGGATGAGGACTTGTGACATCCTGATTGACTTCTCTCTCTGCCTCTCTGTTTCAGAGTGCCTGCTGGGGTGTGTGCAGAAGAATGGCTGCAGCAGAACCTCTGACAGCTTTCTCACGATGGTACCTCTATGCCATTCATGGCTATTTCTGTGAGGTGATGTTCACAGCAGCCTGGGAGTTTGTGGTCAACTTTAACTGGAAGTTCCCAGGTGTTACCAGTGTGTGGGCGCTCTTCATCTATGGCACCTCCATCCTCATTGTGGAGAAGATGTATCTGTATCTCAAAGACAAGTGTAACATTGTAGTGCGCTGCTTCATTTACACGCTTTGGACATACCTCTGGGAGTTTACCACTGGCCTCATCCTACGCCAGTTCAATGCCTGCCCATGGGACTATTCCCAGTTTGATTTTGACTTCATGGGCCTGATCACCCTGGAGTATGCCATCCCATGGTTTTGTGCTTCAATCATTATGGAGCAGCTGGTGATCAGAAACACGCTGCGCTTACGATTTGATGAGACTGCTGAGCCAGGGGCCCCCACCGTCCCCGTTGCCTTAGCCAACGGCCACGTGAAGACTGATTGAGCAGTGATTCGGAACCACACTTAGCAATCTGAGAGAGCCCAGACCTCTACCACAGACTGCCAGCTCTGGCTCTGAGGTACTGATCCTTGCTGTATGATAAGTTTCATAAACCCCATTTTTCTAATGGGGCGTGCATGGGATATACCAGAAAAAAATGGAACCAATAGATTTTCTATGGATTTTACTCTTTGGGCTCCAAGGACCCATATGTTACTTGTTAGTTAGGTCATTTCTGATTTTAACTTATTACAAATGAAAGCAGTCCTTTTGCTTACTCTTTTATGTGGAGAAAGAAGAAAAAGAAATACTAAGGTTGAAATGCATACAAAAAGAAACTGATTAGCGGATGGACATGGATGCGCCAGCTAAATTAGTGATTGGCTTACTCCATTAGGCAATATTCAGGTGCTTGCTTGCAACCAATACCTCCCGTGGGACCTGAGATGCTGCAGGAATGAGGAAAATCCATCTGCTGTTGAGAAGAACCTAAGACTGGCAGTCTGCTGGGGAGGTGGAGGGTATTGCCCTTGCGAGGTCCCACTGGCCTCTCCCCAGGTTCTTTGTTGCACCGCAAAATAATCTGGTGCTGGACATGTTGCTGAATTTATACAGATCTTGTACTTTTTGAAATCTCAGTCCTGATACTCACTAGAAATTTTTCTTTTTTTTCTTTTTTTTTTTCTTTTTTTCCTTTTTTTTTTTTTTTTTAAATAAAGGCCTTTTTTTGCCAAGCAAATTTTACCATAATCTGTGCAATCTGAATCTTGGCAAAAGGCGCAAGAAATAGCGTGAGTCTTCCCATCTCCTCTGTCCCCTCAAAGCAGACCTTACCTGAAGGGCGGCTGCAGATTCCAGCTCCCATCTCAGCCATGCAAACCTCGGAGAGACTGTCCAGGCCACAAGAGTTTTCTGCCTTCCTTCCCAGGGATTCCTCTGTTTCTGGTGATGTTGATGATTTAGTCTGGCTGCAACCCCTTGTATTTGAAGGTCAAAACCTTCATGTGACCAACGTGGCATCCAGGATTGGGTCCTCTGGCACTGACTCTCACCTTCCTTCAGCACTGGCAGGGCTTGGTTCAGTTCTGCCCAGTTGTTCTTCTCAGTGTATCACGAGGATTTGCTTTTCCTTCCCAAATTATGCTTTAAATAACCACAGCCATATTGTCATGACAATAATTGCAGGCAGCAAGAGATATGCCATGCTGCCTGATGTATTATTTTAAAAAAACAAGGCAAAATATCCTTCTCTGAAGAGCACTTCATGCTCTGCCTGAGTGAGGCTTTGAGTTAGGGTGCAAGAGCAGCAGTAGAGTGGTAGGGCAGGAGGGAGTGCTGTTGGCTCCATTGTAGAACTACCTGTGTGGAGGTCAGTTTGAAATTTTACCTGTGGGGGACATTCGAGGAGTATTCAGAGGGTGCTTGATAGTGGCAGCCACAGATTCGTAAGTTGTTCTGGCAACTCTTGCCTTTTGAAGTTAGCCATGAACATGGAGCTTCCAGATGTCAGATGTATCTCACTCCTAACTGGTTTATGGGAGAGATTTGGTGTAGGTGCCCTGTAGGGCTACATTAATTTTAGGTGTTGTTCTAGCATAGTCAACAGAGCTGCACCAAGGGTCAGTATGGTTTGAAATACAAACATATTGGTGTGGTTTTGGGATTCCACTCGTGTATGGGAAGTGGCCAGGCTATTTCTCTGTGTGTCCCTGTCTCTGGTAGGGAGCGTTCAGCTGTGAAGCTGCTTCTTGCCCTGTGGCATCCATGCCTGAGGGGAAAAGCACTCTTGGCCCTGTGAGGATAATTGCTTTTTGTTTCTCCTCTTATGAAGGCTGTATTAATCCTTTTTGTATCACACAGAATGCAATTATTTTATTTCTCCCCTTTGCCTTCTCACGTGGCATCTGTTGCTGGCAATGAGCATATGCAAACGCTGGTGGCACGTAGTTAATTGAATCTGCCCTCGGGTATGCAATGTCTCCTGAAGCACCCAGAATACTTAGGTGGGTATTTAGAGTTCCCTTTTTATAGTTCATTAAATTGAAAGAGAACAAACACTGAACGGATTTTTTTTTCCATGCTGTGATGCCAGTATTATGAAAGCAGGGGAATAGAGCGTAGTTTATCAGCCTTGATGGAGTTGGGCATGTAGACCCAGACAAAATAGTTACCTGACACTGTACATGGGGAACAAAAGAGATGAGATTTGTATGTGGGATAATGTAGAAGAGCTCTACTGGACCAGAACAAGAATTGCAAGGTGCAGGTGAGAGTTGGGATCTCCCCATTTTGGCCCTGGTTCTGTCAAGGTCATTAAATGCTGTGTTTAAAGCTAGCTTGTCCTCTCACAGCACAGCTTAAGCATGGTGTCCTGCTGCCTCACACACCACCCTTGCATCACCTGAACCCCTCAGCTTCATAGAAACATCCTTCAGATCCCTGCTTTCTCTTTAGGTGTTACCAAACTCTTCAAAAGGTTAAAAGGAGTTATCAAGGTGGTTTGGTGACTCCCAGCTGCAGCTGGGACTGGGAGAGGAGTGGCTGTTCACAGAGCTAACCTGGTGCACAGTCACAATCATGTGTCTTGACCTTAGAAGCTCCCCACTAAATGACACTGTTTTTGCTCAGTGATGTGATATTCAGATGCCCAAACTACTGAGGGGTTTCCCAGCAGCATCTGGTATCTTATTCCATTATCCTTGTTGCCTGTGCCATTGTAACAGCTATCATAGTCTGCTTTCCACTTATGTCTGACATGTACCACCCAGCTCTTGCATCCTCAAAAGAGTGGTTATTTACACCCAGAAGTGCACTTTACTTGCAGTTTGCACACCAGAAACAGAAAGGAACCCAGCAAATTCTTAAATCAATTAAAATAATTATACATAATACCGTGTACCTAATGCAGCAGGATTAGCCAGACTACAGTCAGAGCTTTGTCTTTTCTGCAAAATCTCCCTTTTTAATACATGTGATGCTTCTTAAAACGTCTTACAGAAGTGCCCAGAGCACATTACTGGGGTCTCAGTGGCAGCTCAGCAAGAGCTCAGGAGCTGGACTGAAGTTGTAGAGACATTTACATTAAGAAAAAAAAACGCACAAGGCCTAACATTTGTTTGTACGTGTATCTTCCTCAGTAGATTAAAGTTGCCTGTTTTGAGTTCACCAGCAATAAAAAAACCTTGTGATTTATGTACCTTGTCCTAACTGCAGCAAGGAGGGAGTGGCCCATGTCTGCTTCTCTTTTCCGGGGGGGTGGTGGGTGGTGGGACATGGACTCCAGTTACCCCAAGGTTCCTGTTTTGCCTCCCTTCTCTTGGTTCTCTCTTGTATGGTCCACCCTAAAGGATCTCAAAGCACATGATGAAATACAGAGTCTGGTTTCCTGCACGCAAGAGGCTGTTCCAGCATTACTGTGATGTTTGTTCAAGTTCCCAAGATCTTGCCGGAAGGGAACGGTTGTTCTACAGCAGGACCAGGCTGCCTTTGGTTCTGCGGTGTTACAATGGAGAGAAGTGTGTACATGTGTACCAGGTACTATTGCGCCTTTGGTCTGAGTGCATTTTGTAATAAAAGCAGAATAATCCAATCAAAGTTTTGCTCGACTAGTCCTGTGGCTATAAAAGGTAAAACAAGCCTGCAGGGCTTTGACCACTTTGAGAATTAGGAAGCGGGTGACTGAAGTCCTCCTGAGTTCGGTGGCATTGCTCTGCTCCTGACCGGTTTTGTGAAACCTGCACAGAAATAAGGGGGGCTTCTTTGTTCACTGGAACTTCTGCCCCTTTTGTACTATGAATAAAACATGAGCCACCACTAAGATGTGACCTGAAACCAAATGTTTTTCTGTTTTAGTTTATCCTTGGCCAGGAATACATGCTCTGTATTCAATGGCAAGGCTTGCAGACCCGAGTTCTTTGCTTCGGTTGTTCTGTCAGCTTTCCACCTAAGAAGGAAAGTAGTCTCTTCCCTTTCCTTCCTGCACATCAGCAGCTACCAGATCCCTCTGCCATACATCGCCTGTTGTGGAAGGAAATGTGTCTTCTGCTGCAACACTGCTAAAACAGAAGCTGTTCGCACCATGCATACCCTTGCCCAGCTGCTTTGGCACCTAACAACCAGGTAGGGTCACAGAGCTGGTGAGACCTCAGAAGTGTTGTCTTTGTTTGGGAAATGGCCTCCCCTTGCATCTGCCTTCCCTTACTCCCCTCTGAATGTCCCCAGCCAGCCCTTGGGGAAGGGACCTTCCCTTCCTTCCACCTCCCGCCCCAGGGAATGGAGCAAGCTCTGCTGCTGCCTGGAGGCCTCGGTGCCACTCAAGGTTTTAACCTAACAGAGGTCAGGCTCCAGTTAGACGGGGGAACTTTGATTTTAAGAGCTGTACAGTTCTAGGCTTCAGGCTCATTCCTAGCAAGTCAGACACAGGCACAACGGTGAATTTGTACCACATGGAATGGCTTATTCTAGGATGGCAAGGGCTTGCTCCATCAGGGCTCTGGCCACTTGGTTCACTGCTTTGTGAACAAGAAGGAGGTTACAGAAGCAGGTGGTGCCCCCAGTACCTGCTCTGCTTTTGGTTCCTGGGCTGCTACACATATGCCAAAGGAAAAAGTGCTGTCTTGAGAGAAGTCCTGGGAGGAGACACCACAGCTTCACACACAAATCTGCACTTACCCTCTGAGATCTTTACTACAAATGTAATAAATGCAAATGTAGAGCTGTGAAAGTCGTCTGCTTACCCTAAAGTATGTGATTGCCTGATCTTACTCTGAAGTACAAGGGATGTTAAAAATCTCTAGTCCTTTTTTTCTGCAGGTGATTCCCGACTTAAATCTTTGTGGAAAAATTCAACACCCAGAGGTATGCAAGCTAGTGCTCATTAAGCCACTGTAGGTACTAAAAGCCATACGGTGCTGTGCTCCATCCTGCTAAGTTAATCACGCTGAGCAGCAGAGTACTTTGGCCCACAGAGTGTGCTGCCATGTGGCTGTACCACTCCCAGCACCTGAATTAGTACAAACACTTACTCAGGAAGGCATTTTGCCTTAGAAAATTACTCTTAATTCCATGGGTTCGAGTGAAAATGTTAGTCAGGCTAAAGAGGGAGAAAGACTGAGGTAGTGTAGAAGTGTCATCACTGCTTATGATCTCACTTGAGAGCATCTTGTTTGAAGTTTCAGCTACTTAACTGAGACCGAATGTGGAAGGTGAGTTGTCACAGCCTTAGAACAGATCAGCAGCATCACGCAGCTGCAGACTGTGCTGCACGTGGTGTGCTGTGCAGCTCCAGCGTGCAGCCAGGACCAGCTTCTGCTGAACAAGGACCGTGATGAGCACAGGAGGTGATACGAGCGCTGCTGCTAACAGGGGCAGAGCAAGGGCTGGTGGTGACACCTGCATTCCCAGATCTTCAAGAGCTGGACAGGTTGGAAGCAGCTCTTACATGTTCTCCATGTTTTGGACTTCTTGCAGGTCTAAAGCAATCTGGCAGGTTTTTTATTCTGAGAGAAGCAGACCATTTTCTCGACTCCTTACTCTGGAGTTGAGGCTGCTCACTCCTCCTTTTGAAGCCACTGGATTTTCTGATGTGAATGGCCTTCATTAGTGTCTCAGAAAACAGCGATTTTTAAATGGTAATCCCAAATGCTTGACGTCAGTTTGTATTTATGCTTTAGTCAATTTAGGAGCTAAAGACCCTTAAGTATCTGATGGTGCTGTTTGTTTATGCTGTTGTGTGGCATGCTATAATGAAGAAGAAAGAGAAGGAAATACAATCAATTTGCTCTTTAATAAAAATAAGTAAACATATGCAGTTGAGACAATATTAAATATGTGCGTTTAGACACACATAGTGCTTGTAGATCTCTGGCCTTTCAAGCATGGGACACTTTCCAGTGCAGAATTTGTCTTTCCTTTGTGGTTAAACCCCTTTGAAAGATATCCATACTGCTACTTCAGTATGGTTCTTTACCTAGTATTTTGGGAATGAGAGTAAGGGCATTTGCCTTTCTTTTTCAGTTTTCATTGAAGGATCTCTAAGTACTTTTCACAAACCAATGAAATAATTCTTGCTTCAGGCCTCGAAGTAGGTCAGGATTAACCCCAAACAGCACTGATCAGGAGCTGATGGAAATGGCAATGTCCTGACAGCTCCCAGAAGGCCATTTCAGACCTGGGAGTGGGAGTTTAACATTTCTACCTGTTCACCAAGCTTCCAGATTTGAGGAGCAAATTAATAAACTTCCAAGAAGGTTGGAGAACTGGGAAAGTGCTACCTGGTTTCCACCATCTGAAGCTGTCCTAGAAATGGTTTTGTACATCATCATATTGCTCTCTCTGCCCAAAAGTCAGCACACGAAGGGACTGTCAGGCTGACAGGCAGCATGGTTCTATCTGTCTTGTACAAAACAGGACTGATTTCCCTCTGTTCACTACATAATCCCATCTCCATCAGTAGAATACTTTTGGGTAAATATTGCTAGGGGCAACAAGCCATGTTAGAGGCTAAACTGAGCTGACCATCTGCTCTGTCAGCTCGTGTTGTTGCAGTTACTGCAGAGCTTATCTATGTCGCTGTTTGTGTTGTCAGACCACTCAGCTGATACCACAGCTCTTCCTACTGCTCCTGTTTCTCCATGAGCTCCTTGGGTAACTTGTCCCTTTCTGTACCTTACCTCCACTGCAAGACTCTGCTGCAATCACAGGGACCCTAAGCCTCCTGTCTGAACCCCAGCTTTGGCAATTTAACACAAATGGGCTGATTGCTGACGAGCTATAGCTTCCATTAAAGCCCACAACAGCTGCAGTTGTCAGTGCTTTGGATGGCAGAAAACATTTTACACACTTGCCTTCAGGCACAAGTAGAGCAGCAAGTTTGCCACTGTTGTTCAGTGCCTTTGCTATAACATCCATACAATGGTACATAACAGGCTTTCAGGGGTAAATTGACAAAAAGCTTCTCTGGTCAATCTCTTTGAGTTTCAGTGTATGTGGAATAATACATAATTTCAACCAATCCTTCATATAAATGCATATACTCACAGTGTTTTGATGCATAAACATGGCTGATGTTTTCCATGCCGCACCACTGACTGCATCGTAACTTCTACTGGCAAAGAAGAGCCGCCACCTGCTTAGCTGCCAACCCCGATCTGGGCCCACGCACTGCCACTTTCTTGAGCACATGAAATCCAGAGAAGATCCAAAATGAAGCTCCACAAACACATGAAGCAGGTTAAGATTTGGGTTGATTACACTTGACCTTGCAAGCTGTGTGTCTGCATGTTTTGGTACGTGGGAAGGCCTCAGGTTGATGTGGCAAAGGGGTTAAAGCCTCTTATTGATGGGTTCTTAGCTCAGACACGGGGGTTAGGCCCATGTTTTTCAAACATGTTTTACATAAGATTTTAAAATCAGATTTAACATCTAAGGCAAACATGCCATACTATTCTGCTTCATCTTTAAAAAAAAAATGGGACTTATCACCTTGAGGACCTTCAGATGTCTTTGCTAGAATGTCTTTCCCTCTGTGCGCACTCTCTTATTGCTAATTAGAGTGGTGTGTACCCAACCTGACTCAGACCCATCCACTCTTCCTCAGCTAAGGCATTGACCAAAACCACTCCCACCCAGGCTGCTGTGCTGATCCTAGGAATCCTGTTCTGCTGCTGCTCCACCTGTTGGCCACTGGTGCCTGTCTGTAATCTCTGATCTCAGTCATGTTGCAAATTCTCCAGGCCAGGACTTGCATTTTGGTTGTATCATGGATGTGAGCCTGTCTCCAACAGGATCTGGGATGTGCTATCATAGTAAGCATTAAAAAAGTCTCTTGAAGTCTTTAAGGATAAGAGTAAACATCCCAGCTCTGTTCCACTAATAAAACAGCTTGGCCAAAATGTCCACGAGGCACCTTTGTTGCCCCTTTCCATCCAGCCTGGTCTCATAGCATCACGCAGGAAGGCAAATCTCTGCTTATGACCTGAGTGTGGCAGCGAGGCCCATGGAGGGGAGCACGGCTGGTGGCACACTGGGAGTCTCCTCCCTGGGATTCCTCTGCAGATGACACACAGGTGTCCACATTAGCCAGATGCTGGCATGCTCCAGCAAAACATATTTTTAATGTCACTGGGCAGTCATCTCTCTCTTCAGCAGAGGCTGGTTGGAGTTAGTACGATAATTACAATTATATTTTGTTTGACAAATATGATGACAAAGCACAGATGCCCTTTGATCTCACAGTAGAGGCAGTGTGGCCCTGGCAGCGTGCTGATGGTGGGGCTTGGCGCTGCATTACTGCTGGAAGCAGCATGGACATCTCCAAATGCCCAGCATAGGCTACAGGTGTTCTGGACACTGGTCTCTGGGCAAGAGCCAGGCATGCATCCAGCATGACGCTGGTGGTGAGGGTGGTGTTGGCACTACATTTATGTCCCAGGAACACTGCCTGTGACCTTGTGGCTGCCCACAAAGCCGGCCTGAGGCCTGGCTGTGGCTGCTGCCATGTATGGTCCATTAAACCTCGTTTCTCCGCTTCATCTTCCATCGCCTCAGCTGAGTCCTTCTACCTCACCAACCGCCTGCTGGCAAGGTCTGACTGTTAGGGCTTTGGTGTTAGTCTCAACTTCCTGATTTGGTTCTGGTGACTTAATCCTTGCCACTTGACAACTTTTCCTTGGCCAGGGCTCCACAGCACTGTCCCCTCCAGCTCTTCATTGTCACCTCACGGCTGCTCTGTTGTCCCTCCTCTTCCTTGGAAATCCTACTCGGCTCAGCTGTGTCCCCAGCCTGGGTGCCCCCATCCAGTTACCCAGCTTTTACTGCCATCTTCTCCTCATATCTCAGGCCTCTGCCTCCCTCCTAGCTTGCCACTGTCTCTCCACACCTGCACTTTGCTCAGTTCCTCCAGCATTTCTTCCCAGACGAGTTACCAGCAACTCAAACTGCCAGTAGCCAGAGCAGACTGCTGCTCCTTTTTGCTTCTCATGTTCCCTGCTCTTGTCTTTTCTCCCTGGCAGACACAGTACAAATGGAACAGGCAGAGACATCTTTGACCTTCTCTTCTTTATTTGCCTTTATGTCTTACCACCTTGTCCCTATCCCCTGAGGTCTCCCTGCTGGGCTGGTGTCCCATATGCCTGTTTCCCGTTACTCATTCCATGTGCAAGATGTTTTCTTCAGCTGACCTGCTAGAACATCCCCTTGTCCCCATGCCAGTCTGTCTCGCCAGCTCTGCAAAATCCAGCAAATTAAATCATGTGTGTATCTATTTCACATATTTATGAGTGAGATACTAATCCCTGCATAGTGAAAGGGTCCTATATAGAAAAGGGGAAATGAGGACACCAGCATTAAAGGGACAAGTAGGGGAAGGGAAAACCAAGTTCAAGGGCAGATGTCAAGGAGGTGAGTTTACAGTGTTGAAAAACTGCAGAAAACTGAAACCACAGCAGACCAGAGTATCACTGACAAGTCACATCAATGTTCTTTATCTGCTAATTCTGCTTTTAAGCTCTCACCTTTTCCTGCTCTCTGCATTTAGGTCTTCAGAGCAGAGACCAATCCCTTCAACTGGCTCAAAAAAAATGTATAGAGAAATAAAGAAACCCAGCAGACACCCCTTTTTTCTGTGCCTTCTGTGATAACAGACACCTCTGCTTCCCTTTCCCCCAGCAGGAAAGCTGATCTGTCAGACTGCTTGGTCTGTGAAGGCAGCCCTCCCAGGCCTTCTCGCCGAATGCTCCGTCTGATCTCCTGCCACTGTGAGTGCAGGGAAAGCTCCTCTCGGCTTCCCTAGTGCAGCTCACACGCCGTGCAGGTCCCCGCGGGAGAAGGATTTGCATGTGATGCCGTTACAGTGACCTCCTGAAACACGGCTCTGTTGCCCATCTGCTGTGTGCTATTGCTTTCCCAGGACACAAAAGCAGGTGAAATGTCTGTTGGACGCCACAGAAACCTCTCAGGCTGCAGCAGTGGTACAATAACCCTCCTTAGAGCAATACTGGGAGATCCTTTGTGCGCGGGAGCTCCTTTTAAATTGGGCTGGGACTTTTATTGCCCTTTAAAGGATTCCACAATGACCGATCTGGAGATTTGTCAGTTGTGTCCTGGTAATATTTTAACACAATGCAGACAGCAGATGCTTCAAGAAGATTATATTTCTTCATGTACACTGGGTCTGCAGGGAGATTACACATTCAGGGTCAAGGGCTTTAGGAGGCTGGCTTTGCAGCCCTGCAGGAGGATTTTTCTGTTTCCAGTAAAAAGTATCGGTAAAGCACAGGGCATTCTGCCAAGCCTTCCATATGGAGTCAGCAGGAAATGCTGCTCCCAAGAGAGATTTTACCTGTGGCTCTGTCAGGGATTGCTTTTATTATAATAATAGCAATTGATCAAATAGCCCCCAGTGCTGCAACACCTTGCAGCCTGAGTATCAGGGCTGAGCATGAGCAGAGGAGCAGCACTTACCCACCGGACTGTAAAAAGGTTGTTCATGTTGGGGAGAACTGTCTGCCTCCGTAAAGGCATGCAGAAATGGGCACAGTGTAACAGGATGGTGATTTTGAAATGCAGACATCTTGGCCAAGGCAATCATCAGCTGGCCAGCACAGATGATCTTGCAAGGGAGAGAATTATGCCCAAAGATACAACAAAAGCCCTCAGGGGGTCCTCACTGTACAAGCTGACAAGCCAGAGATTATCTAAGTTTTAAAGAGGTTTCACAAAGAAGCTGCTTCCTCCTGCTCCAATCTTGTACAACAGCTGATTTTTTTGCTTTGGATATTGAATGACTCAGACTGAGCAAGCCTTACCAGGCTGGGAATCTCCAGTTCCACAAGACTTACAGATTCAAACCTTGACACCAGCCCCTGCAAAGTCCAGTCCCGAGAACATCAGCAACTATCAGTAAAATTCAAGCGCAGGCACTGCAGGGTGCCAGCTCACAGCCACGGTGCTTAGAAGCTGTTGGAGCCCCCTCTGGCACTGGCCTGGCCCAGTGCAGGCCAGTGCTGCTCTCCCAGGCGCTGGTGAGTGGTGAGGCTGGACTATCCCAACGGGGAGCCCACCCGCCTGCAAGGCAAAAGCACATCCCAGCACAGACATGGGCCTTACCGTGCCAGTTCCCGAAAAAAAACAAAACAAAACAAGGAAAAGGTAGTATCCCTGGTCCAGATTAATTTCTCCATGGTTCCGTGTCTCAGGCAGTCATTCATGGCTCGCATGCTCAGGGTGAAACGCTGCTTAATCACAAAGGGGATGTTTTATGCTCACTGGATGCTGAAATAAGTAACAGCACCATGGGGAACACGGACCTCAGTTATTGCTAAATCCTACCTCAGACAAAGCTGTTTCTAATTTCCATGAGTGTTTTCCTAAGAAAGGAGCAAATGTTAACCAAGGAAACCAGGAATTACCTCAAGTGCTGAAATATGCACAAGGACCTGGTTTTAGCAGGTGCCCTCCAAAGCCTGCAGAGCCATACGGGGCATCATTTTGGATGTTGCACTGCAGCTGGCCTTCCAACAGAACTGCCCTACCATGTACCCCGCACCCTCATGCAGAGTTTAATGGTACCAGAAATGGTAAATGTCAAGATGTGTTTGTGCAGTGGAATGTAGAAACTATGGTTAGATAAAGCAGTGATCACAAGAGAGGCTGTGTAAATGCTAAAGAGCCCTTAAAGAGATGTCACAAATAGCCCTGATTTCTCTCTTCGTCCTGTGAACAGCTGCCATGTGCTACAGTCCCCTTGTCAGGGAGTAAATTTAGCAATGAAAAAAGGATAGTTCAGGATGCCTGTCAGAATGTGCTTTCCTGGCACCTAGCCTGCCTCCTTGCTCAGGATCAGCAGCATGGCAGCAGCCAGCCTCGGGGGACCAAGGCGTCAGGACATCCCTGTGACATCTTCTAGAGGAACAAGGAGTCTACAATAATTCCCTGAGCTCCCCCAGTCAGCAAACCAGGCCTGAAATGCCATGTTGGACCATGATATTTGCATCTAGCTCTAATCTTTTTCAGGTTTGGGAGTAAATGAGTTTCTGAGGGGTAAGCACAGTTATTCAGAAGCAATGCAATAATAAATTTTGTTCTACTCAAGTCATCAGTCCTCCTGCCTTGGTGTGTATGAACAATGTCTTACTCTCCTTGGATTCCCTCTATACCCACTTTTTGTGGTTGAAGTGGTGGCAGCAATTTCCTTTTTTGTCCACGTTTTGAACAGGCAGAAGGAGGAACAGAGGCACTGGTAAGCAGGGGAAGTTAGCAGTGGGGAGGAGAGATTGAAGGAATTAATGCCCATCCAAAGCTATTTTTTTCAATTTATTTTAAAATATGTAGTTCTGATGTTATATGTTGACTTTGGTTGTTGACAGACTGCATGAAAAGAGTCAATGTGTTACTTCAGGCATTTTTGGCAGATATGTAGGAAAGCTATGCAGTTAAGATCAGCAGCTAACCCACAACAAAGCTTAATCTCCAGCCAAAAGCTTAATCCAACAGAAACCAAACATCTGCCCTCCTTGGGCACTCTGGGATGGAGACACAGGTCTTGGCTTCTGGGGTGGCTCCTTCATCTTCTGACTCCTCCCAGATGGCAAAGCAGGACATGTGCACCCGCTCTGTGGTTTAGGTACGAAATTGTGGCATGGGGTGGCAGATGCCAGGCTCTCAGAGTTACTGCTACAAAACCTCAGACTGAACCATACGTAGATCTAGTACAAATAACAGTATTCCTCCCTTGCCCTGTAAAACCTTCTGCTATTTCTGGCCTTCCTCTCTCAGCGTCTCTTTTCATACACAGCAGATTGAGAACATTATCCCTGGAATAAGAGTGTGCATGCTGCTTTTTTCACTGTATCTCATTCCTGACCTCTGCTGCTTTTTTACTATTCTGGTCCTTGTTCATAATAGGAAATTGAAAGTCCAAACATTTTATTCACATCTGACATTCATTCATCCTCCCAGTTTTTTGGGGTTTTTTTGGTTTTTTTTCCCCTCTGTCAGATTAAAGGCAGAGAGAAAGAAACAGACAAAACTGTGTGTTTGTGCCCCATATTTTTAATATCCAAAGCCCCAATTCTGTTCTTAGTCTTGTTTTGTGTAACTTTGTTCATTTCACTGACCATGTTTTGAATACTCAGCAATGTAAGAAGGACGTTGGGTGATATATTTAAAGAGTATTTGTTTTAAACGTAACATTGATAGTTAAGACAAACAAGTCTCATGCTCATCTGCCTACTTCCCAGCCCTGTTGACTTGTCTACATTCTTGATCTTATCATTCAAGTTCAGATATTTGAAAAGTGACCACAGATTTAGAGTGACTCAATTTTTACCAGTTTGGGACATCTCTATCCTGATTTTCTTCAGGTGGCTCCAGTTAAAAGTATGGCAGCTGTGCACCCCTGGGGCTGAAAGCACTTCAAGCTGGAAGCCCTAAAATCAAGCCAGCTCAAATCAGAGGCTTTTAAAAAATAATTTGGCCTTCCCATGTGAGCTGGTGAGTCCCCGCTGAGAGGTTATGGAAACACTCAGCTCCCAGTGGAATCTGAATGAGAACCAGTTGAAGTAAACCTTTGGTACCATAAGGCTGTTGAGTCACACAGCCCAGTATACACCTGTCCCCGCTGATGCCATGACACAGCACAGCTATCATGAGAGTCAGTGATAGATGCAGGGTGGCACAATCTTCTGTCAGTTCAGAAGCACCTTTCCTTACGGTGCACTTTATTTTGCAAGGCTGAGAGTGTTCACATTTCATGCCCTTTCCCTCTTGGGTGTGAAAACTCCCGAGGTTTGGGAAAAATATGCCTTCAGTCACTGCAATGGATTGGATTGGACTGTGATGCTTCCTGCTTATGCATATAAGCCTATACCCTAAAGACCACTGAAAAAAAAGTTCAGTTACTGGACAATTAATTGGACCTCAGTTCAGCAAAAAAGCTAATCATGCACTCAGCTTCTTGCTCTACAAATGTCCTGTTTTACTTCAATTAAGTATAGGCTTAATTTGCTGCATAGTTCATTTAATAAAATATGCTGTAGTCATTTAAAAAATAGCTATGACACTGTAAAATCGATTTGTCGTGGGTAGTCAATGTAAGGTGAGGATAATGTGATCATAGCTATGGCATCACAGCCAAATGGTGAATGGCAGACATGCTGCCTGGATACAGTCTATAGTAACTGAGTTTGCAGCAGTGAAGTCCTCCTGGGATGATATTTGAATATATTATTGCTATACAGTCATCCCAGTAAATGGATAAGAAGCACCATGCTTCTAAGGAAAATATAATCACCACAAAAATAATTTGATGTCTTCTTTCTTCTGTGGGTAAATTCTTCTATAAATATCCACTATGAGATCTCTTGTATCTGTTCAGCAACACTGTTCAGACACAGGACATTGGTTCTCTGGTCTGATCTTGTTTGACAATGCTGAGTTCCTTCCAGGTGGTGTGTGAGAGTAACATTCAATTGCAGGGCACGAAGATGTCTCATTCTTTCAGGGCCAGGCAGAAAAATGTAAGGCGCAAAGACTGTGGGGGCAGAGACCTTTCTCTGCTTTCTCTGCCCAGGGTTGGTGGTTTCTTCTCTCTTCATCCCACTCAGCCACCTTTGCAAACAGTTCAGCAACATCTTCTGGGGAGGATGGTGAAGACGTCTGCAGCAGTTTCCTTTGTAGTCCCAGCCACAGGGATCTTATTCGTCGCTTTAAAAAGAAGTAGAATGAAAAGCATGCAAGAGCCAAAGGCCCCAGACTGAAATGATTCATGGAATGAAATGTTCCAGGCTTTGTTTGCTTGCTGGTTTGTGTGTTTGTTGTTTGACATAAGAGCTATTTGGCTCAGTTCAGCTTCTGGGTTATCAGTACCATTAATTTTTAACATCACAAAGCAAAGATTTTTCCAAAACCCAAAGCACTTCCACTGCCATTACTGATTTGGAACATGCTCCTCGGGCAGTGAGCTGAACAAAACCAGTCACATCAGGTGTTTTGTTTTTTTTTTTTTTGACATTGTACATGCATGAGTCTGTCTTTTTTTACAAGGGCACCCCCATATCTGGCAACTGCACAGAGATGAGTGTCTGGGACCTACCCTTCTCTGCTGGTGTTGTCCAAGAACAAAAGCTCATCTCTCAGTCAACTCCACTGCCTCCCACTGTCTCTCTTCTGCACTAAAGAACTCTCCAGATGGAACAAGGGCTGTACATGAAAGCAACAGATGTCCCAATACAGCCACAAAAACTAGGCACCATCACTGCTAATTTCACTGGTCTCTGACTGTGATGACAAGGGGTACACAGGACACTTCCTCTACTGTTTGCTGCGAGGTGCTTGGATTTTTTTAGTCTAGTTGCGGGTTCCCACTAGAGGCTGGCTGCTGGCAGGGATCACAGGGTGACATGCTGGATGTGCACATCCCCATGGAACCAGGCTGATCAAAGGGGAACCTCTGAACTACTGAGTTTGCTTCCATAGCTGGTCACAGTGACACAGATCTGCTTCATAGGACAAAAGTCTAAATATAGCTCAGGTTTCTGACTAACAGGGTACGTTGCAGTTTTCCCATGCTTTAGCAACAAAAAGCTGCAGTGGGGACCTAAGGGCTACATCAGTCAGATACTGTCTGCTTTGTATAATGCTCCTGAAGGCCTACTGCAGTGGCATTTGTCATTTCTTGGTCTCCCTCAGCATCCCAGGGAAAGCTGCAGGAAATTTTGTAGCAAGACCTCATGATTGCAAACATCACTGTTGGGATAACTTCAGCATCCCAGTAAACAAACTCAAGGCAGCAAAAATGGGGTGCTGGTAGGGCACAGGCAAAAGGCAGGAGTCAAGTTTGGTTTATGCAGGGTAGATTTGGTTTAACATATATGGGTAAAGATCTGCTCTGGTAAAAACTCCACATCGATTATTATGCTTTGGCTCTGCCAGCTCATGGCCTTCTCAGCTAACAGAAACCTAATAGGGAAGTATAAAAAGCCCAAAGACTTGAATGACTCCTGCTGTGCCTTTAACCAGAAAAAGCTAAATGAAGTAGGAAGCTGATCTTGGAGGACAATCTGCTTAGATGAGTACAGGCTAAAAGTGGAATAATCCCTGAGGTCTCTCATTTTGTTTGCTGTAATTTGGGCAGAAAGCAATGCAGCTGATGTTTTCAAAGCTGAAATGTGCAGGTGGGTCTGTCCTTCTGCTTGCAATAGCAGTGAAGGTGGCTAGTCTGCTTTCCTGTAAAAAGGGTAGGAGGTACAGATGCTCTCTTTCAAAAACTCTACAGTGCTGCTGAAATTTCTGAAATGGTTTTGGGGATGATGGATGATTCTGAATCCACAGCAGCATGTGTGAAGAGGCAGAAAACAGAGAAATGCCTGCTGCCTGCCCTGAGAAAAAAGCTTCTTTTTCCTGGATGTAAATGTGTGTGGTCAGACAGGTCCTCACTAATACCTGAGGAGGATTCATTATAATTGAGTTTAATCCTTCCTGAGCAGGACGAAAAAGGTTAATTGCCTGGTGAGAAGCATTTTTCTGGTCCACAGACTGTTCAGAGGACTGGGGGAGGGGAAGAATCAGTCAGAATGAGAAGATGGGCTAATTTTTCACAGGTCTGTTGCTCTTCATCTGTTTATTATAGCCAGTCATAATAGCGAGGTTGTGCTTAGCAGCTTGTAGAAACAACAGAAAGATGGTTTCCTTTCCCTCTACTGGATCCCTGGAGCAGACACAGCTGAGAAAGTCTCAAGTGAAGTGGCTTTGCTAAAGCTGTGCTCATTTTTAACTAAGGTGCAGGACTCCTTGTGAGATCCCTTAAATTGCCTTTTTTTTTTTTTTTTTTTTGAGATGAGGGGAACCTCAAAAGGTTCAAAGTGAATCTTCATCTCCTTTGGGGAGACAGCAATGGAGAGAATACTTAACTGAAGGTTCCTTCGTGTACTGTTATTGAGCAACCTCTTGGGACCTTAATCTCAGGAAAGCACAAGCTGGTCTATAATTGCTTTCCAGTCTCAGGAGCACATGTGTGGTGTTGTGGGGTTTTTTTTTTGTTTTGTTTTGGTTTGGTTTTTTTTTTTCAGAATGTGGTAGGCATCAAGCAGATAACCCCAAGGAACAAGAATATGCTAGACTAATTAGACGCTAGACAGCAAGCATAAGGTGGGGAACTGCTTTAAATATCTGGATTACCCTTGTGAATCAGAGTTGTTGCTGTGTTCCCATAAAGCGAGCTCTGCTGGGGAGAGACTGTCCTTACACAGGGGTAAGGGAGCACTTCTAATTTTAAGGAAAGAACTGATAGTTGGAAAATAGCAATAAACCTGAGGACTGTAGTCGGTATCAGTGAGCTGATACTGTGATAATAATGAAGTGAATACTCTGAAATGTTCCAGAATGCAGAATTGTTATCTGAGGATGCTCACAAAAGGCTGTCTTGGGTTTGAGGATGAAACTTTTCTGTGGATTCTGTTCCAGAAAGGAAAAACATTTGCCATTATCTTTTCAGACCTGGAGGCTTGCAGAATTACTTAACTGCTGAGTATTTATTTGGATAAGAACTGATAAGGATTTTATCCTGTGCCTTTCAAATCAGACCCTGCCCCTTAGCAAGCTAATCACCATTCCTTTTTTGTTATAATTAGTGTGTTCAATGTTAGAGCTCTCTGCTTCTATGAGACTACATTTTTATTGCTGTTACACTTTGCCTTTCTGTAAGTCTTGCTCCAGTGTTGCTGGTTTAAAGGACCTTCTTAAATTAATGTGGTGAAGCTCAGTTCTTATAAAGTAATCATCTCTTAGCTTTATTAATCCATTCTTATGAGTTCCAGGGGCAGCTAAAGGCTTAGACTTGAGGAGCTCTCTGCTGTGTCATGCCTGACACTTAAGTCTATTGGGCTGGCACTAATTACTCTGCTTACAGTCTAAATAGGTAAAACAAAAGACTGAGAAGGAAAACAGACACCCTGTCATACAGGGGCTTGACCAAGGTCACAGAACAGAGCTGTTTGCAGGGTGCCCTGATTCCCTAGTGACTAGTGTCCCATTCATATGGAAGCTCTGGAGCTGCCCGCTCTGTTGCCACTTGAGAATGTTGATGGTGACCAGGTGTGTGTGAACACATCTCTAATTATCCTCTATGTACATAGTATTAACTTTCTCAAGTTACACAGAGAAGATGATGGATGATTATTTGCCAGCAGGCTTAAAGGTGTATCTGCATATCTGAGAAGAGTGGAACAGTCATGACTCCACTGAGAAATGTGATGCAAGGAACTTGCGGGAAAGGTACCAGGGGCTATTTGTTTTGCTCACAGATCTTCTAAACTACCTGGCTGGCAAGATTTGCTTGCCTCACTCAACATCCCCAAACAGTTCTCTGGTTTAATACAAGTATTCAGTTTGTGCAGAAGATGGGAAGGAAGCCTGTTGGCCTGGACGTGATGAGGAAGCTCTGCTGCATTTGTGGGAGGGAAAAAAGTCCTCAAGGCAAGGTTACCTTTTCCTGCACCTCTGGAGGGAAAGTAGGGCTCCTGCTACTCCTGTACCAAGCAGGAAATAGTCTGTAACAGTTACGCTACAGTCATGCTCTCCTGTTTCCACTGAAACTAAAGCGCAGCAACCGACATCCTTTCCTTCCCTTAGCCAGCTTTCCTCAATTGCAACTTACATTTTTCAGGTCAACTTTTAGAGGCCAGCTACACTAGGAGGAGCTCTCCCTCCATTTCATCTTTTCTCTCCCTGTTCAACTGTCAATTTGCTAAAGCTCCCGGTTGCTTTTGTACAGGCTGCTTACTCCCTGGCCGGCCTCTTAAATCCTCTGGAGTTCTTTGGGCATGTAAGCTCCCTTCACAGTATGAATGGAGCACTAATTCCACTGGCCCTTTTATGGTTGCTGGGCATTTCATGACAGTCAGTTCCTTGCTATGTTTCTCCTGTTTGCTAGTTTGGAAATATGTCTGTTCTGTATTTTGCACCCTCACTGTTGTATTTATTTTTCAGTGCAGACAAAACCCTGCCAGGCAGTTCCCAACACACAGGCCTTTAGGCAACATCCCAGGCAACACTGCTCCATTTTTTATTTCAGTTAGTTTAATTTCTAAAATTGTAAAGATCATGCAGACAACATATATAAAATACTAACTTCAGTACTTTCTAGTATAAGCTAGAGTTGGAAAACTCACCCTACAAACATTAGTGAAATCATGTCAGTCATGTTTGACAACTGAGCCTCCCTGTTACATTTCCATTACAGGGCAACAGCTTCTTCAGTCAGAAGACGTTTCTCCCAGATCTGACAGCAGACCAGACGTTTGTAAGGCCTGAATTTGCAGACAAGAACGAGCACTCCAATATTATTTACTAATGCATATATGGATAGCTCTTCCTGCTGAAGACTTTTATGTTTTGTAGGTGCTCTGCACGCAGAGAATGGTGGGAATTTTTAAGGTAAAGCATGGCAGCACTAATGAGAGGCAGCCCCTGGGAAGGCCTGCATCCGAGGTCTCCCCGCCTGGAGCAAAGACATTTACAAGGACATTGACTCTCCCTTCCCAGCCTGGGGACACGCTCATGAGCGCGGATAAACACCGAACACCGCTCCGGCCCCCAAAACGCCTTCTTTTCTGAGGGACCGGCTGCAGGAGAGGCGCTGCTGCAGGAGAGGCGCTGCCCCAGGCGGCACAGCAGCGGCGGCCACAGATCCCTCACTAGGCCGCAGGGCCCGGGCTCAGCCGCCATCGCCGCACTCGCCCCTTCCCGCCCACGGGAACCACTGCTCCCGGCATGCCCTGCGGGCCACCAGCCTTCACGGGTGCGGAGGATTGGTGGGAGCGGAGCCAATCGTGAACGTGAGCCTTGTCTCGCGGCCCCGCCTCTTCGCGCGCGCCGCGGGGAGCCTTTGAAAAAGTTCTGAGGTGCGCGGGGCTTCTGTCTCCCCTCCCCCTCCCCCCATCCCCCTCCCGGCGGGTCTGTCCCGCCCGGGCCGCCGTGAGGTTGCTGCCCGCTGGTTTGCGGGGGAGCGGGGTTTCAGGTGCCGGCGGCGCTGCCGGGAGCGAGGGCGGGCTGGGCCAGGGCTGCGGGTCTCGGAGCGATGGGGCGCTCACCTGTGGCGGGGCAGGAGGGCCGCCTGCGGGTGTCGGCGTCATCAGTCCCGTTCTCGTTGCGGATGAGGGGATAAGGCCCAGGGCACCTGGGCCACCCGGTGTAAGAGCCGACACCGCGTGTGTTTGCCCCCTCACGCGTGTCTTCCCCCTCGGCCCGGCCCCACAGAGCGGGCGCGGCCGCGGTCCCGCCAGCAGCTGCGGCCGCCACCTGGGGCACGGGGTCAGTGCCGGGCTGTGCTCGGGCTTCGTTCCGCTGCCGCGGGTGGGACGTGCGTGCCACCCCGGACCCGCCGCTGTGCCCCGGGCAGGCTGTGCGCGTCGGGTGGCAAGCGGTTGTTAACGCAGCTGGCAACATGAAGCTCTGCAAGCACTTGATTTTTCTCCTGTGTGAACAGGATTTGGCGGGGCGGGGGGAATTGTTTCCATCTTGTGAGGATGTGGAGGCCTGTTCATCTGCAAAAGCTGTAGCAATTTCACATTATTTAAAAACCTTTTTATTTTGCCTAAACTTCTGGCTAAATAAATACTAGGAACGTTGCCTAAATAATAGGTGTGAAACAGCTGTGTCCTCGAACACATATGTAGGTCAGGAAAACACATGTGCTTTAGGTTGTACTGAGCTGAATACTGTTCAGTGGAGTTTTGTCCGGTAGAATGGAATGACACACACAAAAAGAAGGGGGCAATGAAAATAGCTGAGGGAACAAGGATTCATAGTTGCAGTGGAATCTTGTCTGCTATGCAAAATAATCCTGAGGCTTATCTGAAATAATCAGATACTCTTTAAGCAGGAATCTTAATAAAAACAATTTGCTTAAGTGACTGAATGTACCACAGTTGTTGCTGCTTTGATCCAGTGGTATTTTTGCTTACTTTTACAACAAAACAATATTTATGTTGTAGTTTTTATCTTCATGTGCCTAGCTTTGGCCTCCGATTTCTTTCACACTGTTGGTTAAATTAAAGAACTCTTTATGAAGTGTATTTGTTTCATAAATCGTTACCCTGAACTTTATGAGATGGGTTTGACTAGTTTGACCATCTTGAGTCTTTCATAGTAGAGTGTGTTTCCAGGTCTTCAGTCTTTCTGGTGTCTCCAGGTCCTTCCTGTTCTTTTAACATCTGTCATGAATTGTGGGTCACCAGGACTGAGTGTTGTGTTCTAGCAGTAAATGTTCTAGGGCTGAGTACTTACTGTGATTACTGTTCATGCTTAGGCATCCAAAGAGCTTATTTCTTTCCAGTGCAGTATAGCATGAGGATTTCTCGTTCTGTTCACCACTGAGTAATTTCCAGCTTTCTTATGACCCAGAAATTGTGATCAAATATGAGGAGATATAATTCAACATAACTGCTTTCAGAGTGGTAATATAATGTGACATAGACTTATACAGGAAGTCTATATCACATTAACTTTTATATATGGATATGTATACACACATGCACACTCTTTTCTTTAGCAGGGAACAAGTGGAATTGTCTGCACAGTCATATTCCGAGCATCTTTCAAAAATTTTTTTCTTTGCCCTGTAGATTGGGGATCATGGCTACTAAGAAACTGCGAAGAGCAAGATTGTCTCAGGAGCTGTGTGAAAGGCTGAGTCGCCATCAGATCACTACCTGTCAGGTGAAAGTGTGTTTTGTTTTGTTTTCTTCCTTTGTGGGGCTGCATTGTGTTTTAATGCCTGTAGTATTTACTTTTTTTTGCAGTTTTATTTACAGGGAGCTTTACTTTCTGTAAAATAGGGGGCATTTCAGGCTTCATCTGGCCTGATGCCTTGTAAAAACATAGTTTTAAAACAATAGATGCCTAACTAAAACATTTAAACTTATATATACCTTCCCTTCTAAAAAACCTGAAGATGCTTCATTTTAGCAGGAGTGTTCAGCTACTACTTGTGTGGAGTAAGGCATCTGTTTGTGAACACTTCACAAAAATACATTTATAGCATATAATCTAGTGTGTGAATGTGCTGTGATATTAAACTGTCAGTTATGGGTTGATTCAGCAGTACATTTTGAAGATATTCTCATGAATGCTCACCTAAAGAGAGCCAAGAAGGCCTTATATATTTCAGTAGTATGTGTGATAAATACAGGATCTAGCCCTGGGATGGCAATCTAGAAGACATGATGTAATTTGAATGTTTTTCAGGTAGGCAGAGACTTTTGTGAACACAAAGGTGTTATCTTCATTATCACACAGTTCTTGAATGCTTGGTCCATGTCATTTAAAATATCAATACCATTTCTTTTAATATACTGGTGTCAGAGAAAGGTATGAGAGGTGTAAAAAAATAGTGCGTAACATGGCAGAGTTGCTAAACCTGTGGGATGTGCACTAGTTGAGTATTAACTGCATCAATTTAGTACCCAGTCTTGATTTCTAGGTTGAGCTCTCTGAACTGTTCTATTATCTTTCAGGACTTTTTATGTCTTTCCCTCTTGGAGCTGATGAAGGTGACGGGACAGAGCTACTATGATGTGCAGAAACTTCTCTGTAAAGTCAGCCGAGCTTGTGCTCCCAAAATGCAGACAGTAAGTGTACTTGTGTTGATTCTTTTCTTAATGCAATACCTGGGAAAAAGCTAAACGGTGTCACTCATCTTTTTTCCTGGGAGGTTTGTGATGTTTGACTGCACAATGAAATAATACTTTTATTTTTAATTTTTCATCTCTGAGATACTTTAGTTTGATGCAGTGACTTTTATTAGGCATTATAGCCTCAAGAGATTGTTCAGGCTTGCAGGATCGATTCTGAGTGCAATAGAGAAATACAGCATTCTCTCTTGCAATCCAGCCTATAAAAATTGCTCCTCGTTTGGAGCCTGCAAGTCAAAACCAATAAAACCAACATCGTTTAATACAAGCAAAGAATAAGAATTTCAGTATAAATATTGGTTTTAGACATAAAATGGGTGCATAGAAATGAAGTGATCCTGAAAATAACTTCTTGAGGATTTTTTTTCCATACATGTAAATGAGCTGTGGTGTGGTTTAGGCTACAGGTGGCCTGTACAAGAAGGAAATAGATGTTAGCTGCAATGCAGTGGCTGGATTTCATGTTATTTTTTGAATTCAGGTGAAAAGATGTCAAAAATGGTGTCTTTTTAGAACAGAGAGGACATGGACAGTTCTGACCTGTCTCAATGCAGTCTGCTTTTTTCCTGAGAAAAATAAGCCACATCAAAATTTATTATGTGTAATTGGCATAGTAATTGTAGCAGTAACTCTGTGAAACTTTAAATTCACAAACATACTGCATTAAAGTTAGCGATATGCAGAATTTATATAGCTTATCCTGTAAACCTAGCTAATTACTAGTTTTCTGTCCATAACTGTTACTAATCATCAATGTATTTAAGACAGATGGAAGTTTTAAGTAGACTTCTCGCATTTACTTTTGCCTGTTGTCCACACATCACTGTTCAATCAGATTTCTTTGCCAAGAAGCTTGGTAGATAAGAAACAGCAGTTGTCAAGGACTGTTAATACAGAGCCAGCTGACAGATGACCAGCTATGTAAGTGCATACAATACAGAGCTGTATGTCCCAAAACAGAGGATGTTGACTCTTTTTAAGGAATGTTGACTGAATCTTTGCAAACATAGGATTTCAAAGGGACTTCAGGTCAGAGTGACTGATATAACTTCATGATTGATGTAGCAAGAAGATTTTATAATATCTTTGATTTTTTTAAAAAAAGATAATAGGACTTATAAATAAGGGAAAAATACTATCCAGATATAACATTAGAAGTGCTGGTAGCAAAACTTGAGATTATGCCAAGATATACAGTAGAACTCTAATTTCTGGAAAACTTGGCTCACAGTATGAAGTACAGAGTGAAGCCTACTTAACTCATCAGAGAGGAAGTTAGCTAAGGGGTGACTAGAGCAACAACCTTTAGACTTTGGACTGTTCCTTTTAAAATCAGACTGCTGGTGTGTAGGATGCTCAGTGGTTGAGGCATGTCTCAGTTTTAGCAAGATGCAAGCAAGACTTGTTTCTTTTGAAAACATTACCTTCTGATGTTTCAAGATCAGCATTACCATTATCTCACGTAAATTAATTCCTCAAATGAAGAGAATTCTTATGAAGTAGATTTCTGATCTTGGGCCACTTCCTCCTGTCAGCGGAGGAACTAGGAATTCAACTCTTTTCACTTCTATACTTATCTCTTTCCTATCTTCTTGACTAGTCTTCCTCACGAAAGTGGAAAATGATCAATGACTACTGGATCAGTCCAGACTTGTTTGAAGACTTGAGAATGTTTAGCAAACCTTTCCTTGAAGCCAGGCAGTTTCTAATTGGTAACAAATGTAAACCCATGGACTTCTTGATTTTAGGTTTCATGTGAATGTCCTGCATTGGTCACTAACCACACACATATTTAAAAGCTGGAGTTTTATGAGTTACAGCAAACCTTGTTGAATAGGAGCAGAGAAAACCTTTGACACATCATTATAAAAAGCTTATTATAATTTAACATTGTGGTGAGGGTGATAAAACAAACTTAATTTTCTCTGTGACCTATAAATGAGACATAAATGCAAGGGAAGGATGATGGGCTAACAGGGGACTATAACTGAAGATAGGCATAGTTTGCTTATTGACAAGTGTTAAGACATTCTGTTGATGAAAGTAAATGTGAGCAATTTGCTATTTCCATTTAAAATAAAAGGTGTTTTCTGATTTGTGTGAGTTTTTTTCCCTTATTTTTTTCTTCTTCCCCTTCTCTCCCTCCCCCCCCCCCCCCCCCCCCACTATTCTAGGCTTATGAAATGAAACTAAAGAAGTCTGTCAGTCCCTCTTCAGCCTTTCTATCCACCACGCTAGATAGTTTGGATAAAGTCTTGCATGGTGGAGTGCCCTGTGGATCCCTCACAGAGGTAAGTTGTTTAATATTAATATATTTTTGCCACAGTGACAGATCACAACTTGAAGTCAAAAGTCACGCATAGATCGGACTGTCTTGTGTTAGGGGCTTTAAACACAAGCTATGCAAAAAAATTTGGATTAGTGCTTTTGGGTTTAGTTGTTAGAGGCTGCACCTTGTTTTGGTTTTGGTTTTGTTTTTTCTTTTTTCCTTTCCACCCAGCATGTCAAGTAAATAAGAAAATAAAGGAATGAAAAAATTTGGTGATTCTATTTTTCTTTTAAAAAGTGAAAATTTTCCCAGGAAATCTGTGAGATTTGTTGACTGGATTTTACAGCGAGAAAGCTGCAGTGTGATTTCGTGGTCAGAGCACAAGGTGCTGAATCAGGAGTCTGTCCTTTTAATTCTGACTCACTCTGACTTTACTAAAGTTACTTTTCATGAAGGTACAATAAGCAAATAGGACAAAAGGGTGAAACATATGGGCATGACAATGACTTTGTAGAGCTTTTATATAAAAATGTAACTAACTTATGCGATAAATATGTAATGCATTCTTTTTAGAAAAGACACTGTAATTAAGGCCTGTCCTATATGCACATACATGGCAAGGCTACAAATTTCATATATATGTATATATATTGCTATAGATCTGTTGCTCTCTGGCCTTTGTATGCAATGCTACTTTTTTGCATGGAATTTTATTTTAAGAACAAGGGAGTACTTCATCTTCTGGTGCTTGCATTTCTCTCTGACCTCACAGACATTGATAATAATGTACATAGTTTGTATAATCTGAAAAGACAGGAATTATGTAGATGCTTATAGGAGTCATTGGGTATTATAAAAATGCAAGGATGCAATCTCTGGCTTAGAAATTTGCTGAGCTATAAGTGGAGATGGAGGAATGTATATAATGGAGGGAGTATTGATATATGTGTGCTCTGTTCTTGTGTTATTCCCCTATCCATCTGTTGTAGGCCCTGGTAGAGAGAGAATCCAGAGATTTTATGAAATGTGGCTGTACTTGCATTCTTAAAGTTAAGTTCTGAAGTGACCTGTGCACTTGAAATGGTTAGAAAAATATGTATTGTGTGCTTTGTGCTCTGACTTTAGACAGGTTTAAATAATTCTTTTGCTTGAACACTTTAATGGTCCTTACCAAGTGCTTTTCTTTGTCTGCTGTGGCAAGTTGCCACAGTAGAGGAATATAAGTGAGTAGTTATAAAAATCCTACTATGAGGAAAATACATTTTTGCACACCCTATAATCAAACTAGATTGGTTTTGATCTTGGATAGAAATAATAAATAAATAACTTATTTCAATAGTGACTTAAAACACATTAGAATTTAAGCAGCACTGAGTTTAGATTGTAACAGCTTCTGCTCTAGTAAAATTATGTAATGAGAGGCTATTACTTTTTAAATATTCTGAGTATTTTGTTTCCTATACGATATACAGGAATATACAGCATTCAGGTCTTCATAAAAATGTTGAAGAATGCATCCATGAACTTTCATTGGTCTGTCAGAATTATTATATTCTTCATATTTAAGCCTAGCTTTGCTATCAATTTACTATAAGAAAATTAGATCAGAAGAACTTACTCTTAAGATGAATACTGCTAGTCTTTAAATTCTGGGAGAAAAGACTAGGTAATTTCAGTTTCACTGAAGAAGAACTGTTCTTGTAGCAGAGGGATATGCGGGGTCCTGAGACTGTAACTATACTGCTGTTGAGGATAGTACCTTCAGCAGGAGATGAACATTTGTTTCCTGAAAATATTTTTATCACCAAAGCAGTGGCCACACTAGATGTAGTTTGACTCCTTTTCTTTTGAATTGTTGTTTATTCAGTCAACTGATGAAATAGTGCAGCCTGTGTTTGAAAAGAAATGATGCTCACTTGTGTCTAGGATCGGGCTTTAAGGGATTTCCGTCTGGTCCACTGACTTCTCCTTGGTGGAGATGAGAATGGCTGTTCACACGCTTATGCTGCTCAAACTTCTGAATTGTGCCTCTTTGGCTGAAATGTGGAGGCACTGCTGCACAGATAGAAGAAAGAAGTAGGATGGAGACGTGTCTTCTGTGATATGCTGACTTGTCCTTGAGCCTGTGACTGGCTCATGAGTGGTGCCCAGAATAAGGATGTTGCCCTTCTATAGGTCAACCCAGGTCACCCAGTCTATTTTGCCTGCTTTCCCATGGCTTGGCAATTTTGAGTAAAAGATGGCCAGAGTGTAAAAGTTTACATTAAGGAATCCTGGAACATTTTATTCCTAATTAAAAAAAAAAAAGTGGATTTGATCCTTTTGGGTGGGAAGAGCCACACGGGTTATTTACAAAGCTGCTGATAACAATGTTGTTAATATTTGCCCTTTTTTCTTAATCCTAGCATAGCTATCATTCAGCTGTCAGTGCAGTCCATCTGACGTGTTCTTGCCTGAAGACCAGGTAGAATGGCTGTGGAGCACTGATAGACATTCAGTTTGCCGATTGCCATGTTCTTGGCCTTGCTCCAGAGTGAGATTGGAGAAGAGCAGTGGTTGACATGCTGGGCATTCTGTTGGAGTTTCGCTAACCTTTGACTTCCGAATTGATGTGTGATGCTTTTTTTTGTGTGTGTGTATGTGTGTGTGTGTGCCTTTTTTTTTTTTTTTTTTTTTTTTTTAATTTGAAAGTAAATTCTGCAAGCAGTTGATCTCAAAACATGGTTGTCAACTATCATTTTCCTGAGATGGTATAAAATAATGCAAATGCTTAATTTTCCGGAGTTATGTATTCTGTAATACCTCTCAGCTTGGTTGATGGTCACAATACTAATTGTGTATTTTTTTAAAATTTTTTTAAGTGCTCCCTTAAAACATTTATCTCTTTATATATGAGAAAATCTGGGAAACTTGCTAAACTCTATTTTAAGAATGGTCATACCCCATATGTATCAATGTATTTAAAGGTAGTTGGGGAAAATATATTCAAAGATAAGCTGAACTTTTATCTGATTGTAAATGAAAAGTGCTGTGCCAGGAAAGGTATTGCACTTTAAGTTTTCTTCTGAAAGAATCCCAATACTTAAATGTTAAGCTTTTTATATTTTAACATATTTTGGTTGAAAATACGGGGACCTGCCTAATGCAGTTGTGTTCTGTAGGTGACCTCGCTAAGTGACTGAGATGTCGAAGTCTGTGTGAGTTGTCTAGAGGATGAGACCAGAACTGCAAGCACCACATCCTTCCACCAGTAGCTTGGTCTTTGTTGCAGCCTCATGCCAGATTGACAATACTGTTGCATAATAACCAGTTAATTAGAAATATTATAGAGAGAACTAAGTAGACTCCAGAAATTAGGTGACCAATTTAAGAGATTAGAGGTGTCTAAAAAAAAAGGCGTGTTGCTTTTTGTTTTCTTTCGGGCACTAAATGTGGAAAGCAATTAAAGCATGTATTAGGGGTTTCTCAGAGAATAAGTAACGATGTGGAAGCTGACTTTCTAATTTAAAGCTTGTTTCTGGAGATTTTTAAAAGCATTTTTGTGAAAGTCATGACATCTGAAGTAGTTTCAAAGGTTGGCAGCACTACAAGTGTTCTTCAGCATGATTGTTAGATGAAATTTTAGTATAAAGCTATCAAGTGTCTGCTGCTGCTTGATGCTGTACTGCAGCTTGCAAACACTTTCAAGTCATGTTCTTTTTGGATTCAAGTGATTTTGGAACTTAATAATTTTAATTTGCTCTTTTGCAACTTACTGGAGCATAGCTGATCAGCATATTGCCCTTTGGCCTTTTTGTTATTAGGCAGATATTCTGAGAGAAGTGTGCAGCACTTACTTCCTGACTGGTGCAGCTAAATCGTTGTCTTCCTGTTACTTTACCCAGCAGTGGAGGTGGTTGGAAACTTGGAATTTGAGTACATGAGCCATAGGGTTAAGACTTGTGGTGATATCTCCTACAGCCAAAGCTGCTTGCTTTTTGAGTGCCAGAGGGATTTGATTTGCGTTACACTGTCTCGGACCATTTTTTCCCAAACCACTATAAGGTTTTAAGTTGGAAATTAAATCATAGCTGAAGTTTTGTGGTCAGATGTCAGAGCTTTTGGCCAGCTCCTCTAAGGAAAAATTATAGTAGCGACTCTGTGAATATTGAAGAGTTTAATTCCCTGGTAGCTGAAGAAGAATTAGCTCCTTGTGACTTCGTCCAAACCCTACAGATATGCCATAAAAAATGTTATATAGCTTATTGAACAATAAAAGTATATTTTATTAGGCAGAGATAAATTAAAAACTGTTATGGTCCTCACATTTCTATCTGGGTGGACTTGATTTTTTTTTCAGAGCAAATTTAGAGTAAAAGAAAGCAAACTTTTTGCAGACATTTGATTTAAATTATATTGGAGGATTTTTTTTAAACTAATACTGTATTGTTCAAAGCACTTGTTGAACCAATGGTAACAACACTAAAATGTGGTAGTTCTTTACAATGGTTCACTGTAGATTATTTAAAATCCCATTTTAATACCCTTTAAAGTTATGCTGATAAAAGATGAAGTATTGTTGTCTTTGGAATAGAAATCCTGCAAGATTCCCTGTCTTTCGCTGATATGATGCTCTTACTGCATCTCTGCTGAATTAGCTTCTGCATCAGCTACTGAAATAAAAGTTGACTCCAACGCACCTCCCAGGCGAGGTTGAAACTACAAACGTTTTTGAGGTCTCCTCACAGTTGTCCAAACATTTTAATTTAACAACTGGATTGATGCTCTCTCCTCATTTGTTTCAAGTCTTCATTTCAGCTAGCAAGAGCTGATGAGATTCCTTGGCTATCACAGTCTAAGGAATGTGTATTGGCTCTGCATTTTTTATGTATGTATGCTTTGGGTTCATATTGAAATGCGACAGCTCTTGTTGATATGATATTTTGTTATTTAAGTACACTGGATGGAGGACAGATAGTTGCATAAATATGACTGATTCCTGATCTATAATTCACTAAATGCAGTATGTGCTTCTAAAGAAAAATCATCTAATGCTTCTCTTGCATTAAAGCTTCAAGTAGATTGACTGATATGGCTTGGTTTTCAGGCCTTGTTTAAAGACACGAGTGTTTAAAGGGATTTTAACCAACTGTTAACAGTAGCTAGTGTGTAATTGTAGCTAATGCAGTCCTTCAGTGTTTCCCTGTAGATTTTCTGTTATTTAAGTGATGTTACTACTTTTTAAAATGGAACCATAGCAGTACTGTAGTATCTTGTGGTAAAAGGGTGTTTGTACTTAAAAACAAACTGTTGTACATTTAGGCTAAAAAATCAGTTTGATTTTGACTGTCTATCTGTTATAAGGTTTCTTTTTTAATTTAAACCAGTGGCTCTGTACCTAAGCCTTTGTTTTGACAGTACTAGGTGTTTTGAGGAGATGTGCTTCATTTTGCAGTTTAACTTCCCTGGAGAGGCTTACTTGTGTCTTGCATTATTATTTAGACCCTACTAGCATCAGAATGAACCCATCACTCTCTGTTTTTAGTGCCCAAAGTTACTTAAACTTTGTATTTGCTGTTTTTCAGCCCTCTTAGTATTTAAGGTGTCATGATCTCCCTTCCCAGAAGCAGTGACAATGTGATACTGTATTTAAAGATCCACTGTGATAGTAATGAGCATATGATTATATGAACACAGAGCCCAGCATTCATTTGCAATCTCTTCAAGATCTGCAGTGGATAAAGAACAGCATACTGCCATCTCTAGTAGAGAATCTTGCTCTCAGAAACTGGGGATCTCATCAAACAATGTATTCTTTTGTTCCCTGTGTTTTTTCTCTTGGATCAAAATCATGCTGGAACCATTTCACACAAACTGAGTGTGATTTTTCTGAGTACTGCTTAACTGCAGTAGGCTTTCAGTAAGCACAGGTGAGAGCTTAATATTGGCGAGATGCTCTGGATCATTAAACGGTGTTCATGTTGATATATGGTAATAGGGAGTTAACGCAAATGACAAAACACATGCTGCATAACAGAATATAGTCTCTGGGACAGATGAAATCTCTTTTGTATATGTATATGTATGGTTCATATTGAACATTCAGTCTTTACAGCGATTATCCTTGTGATTTCCAAGGGAGACCTGGTTGTGACCCAAGTAATGATGATTCCTAAGCAGTCATTTGCATCTGTGAACTCATTAGCTCTGGACTTTGTTTTCAGCTCTAGAGGTCATTGATGTCATCTGAATGTCAACTCTGAATCTTCTAATTTGGCTCCATTTTAGAAGGTAGCACAGAGAAGGAGATGGAAGAGAACTTAGTGGTGGCTCTAGGGAAGATCTGTAACATACAGGGGGAAACAGGGGGCCTCAAATATGAGAGGTAATAAAAGATGTCAAAGAAGTAAGGTACAAGCATAAAGCTATGTATGAAGAAGAACTGTTTATTCTTTAGTGCATGAGTTTGACTGCAAGGTACAGATCCAAGAGTAACTGTAAGTTGCTCTTTGTGGGCTGCTTTCTGTCTTTTTGTGGCTGTGTCCTCCTTTGGTAGCTGGAAGAGCAGAATTTGAGGAGTTCTGGCTGATGGGTCTTAGTTAAAAGTAGAATTAGAGTGAAATGAATGTGACATCTCTTGTTTATGTTCCTGATCTTTTTTTCTTCCAGATAACTAGCCCAGCAGGTTGTGGCAAAACTCAGTTTTGTATTATGATGAGTGTTCTGGCTACACTGCCTGTAAGCATGGGAGGACTAAATGGGGCTGTTATATACATTGACACGGAGTCTGCCTTCAGTGCTGAAAGGTAAGATGCAAAATTCTAAAATACACACTTGAAACGTCTTTAGCACCTTTTATCTTGTAGCCTTCGATTCTTTTCCGAGCAATAATTAAGCATTTATTAAAGTAACTACCTATGGTAGTTACTAAGCGTTCATCTGATATATCCAGTTGTTCCATAGATGATTAAATTAGTTTAATAGAATGATTTGCTTGCCTTTGTAATTTGTATGATGTTGCAGATTCCAGCTGTGGTATGACGATGTGGATGTAGCGTTCCAAATTTATAAGTGGTCTTAACAGTCCTGCACCTGAAAACTTTCTTTGCAGTTTAGTTTGTCGAGTTAGCAGGAAGGTTTTAAGGATGCAAAGATTCTTCTGTGAACAGCAGGACAGACACAGCAAGTTTTCCCTCAGATTTCTGTCCTGTTTCTGCTGAATGGGGCACCCTGCCCTTCTGCACTTCCAATTTCCTCTGCAAGAACCTCATATCTCTCCTGTATCCTCGGTGGCTGTGCAGTTTGATATTCCCATACTTCTGTAACATCTCTGGTTCTCCTAGTATCTTCTGCTTTGCCCGTGCAACCTAAACTGCTCAGTTATGTGCTTATGATGTCCTGTGACTGCTGAATGGGTAGGAGGCATCGTCTGTGGTGTCTGCTTGAGAGTCACAGATGGATACACGTGTTGATTACCACTCTTCCCATGTTAACTGACTGATTAACTGCTGATATAATCCTGTAGTATTTCCTTAAAGATAGCTCTAATTTACTTTACTTAGCTACCAACTTGTTTTTTTTAACCATGAGGATTTGATGTTTTTGAGATGTCTTTTCCTTTGTCACTGTTGTTTGGAATTAGTGAGTTTGAAAGTTATTAAGGGTCTGGGGTATGATAAGAAGTACAGTAGTCTCATCCTTGTTTGTGTAGAAAAATAGGCAGAAAAAGGTTCATTGAAATAATTTATATATTTCAGATTACTTAGTAGTTATACCTACGGCCTGAATCTGGAGTATCAAAGCAAATGTATTTGCATTGTTTTATCATTGCATTGTTTTATCATTTCAGGTTATTTTGGGTGAGAAGGTGGGGCTTCTAACCCTGTTTTTGTCAAGTTAATTTCACAAGTTTGAATTACTGTAAACTGTAAGTGTAATATATTGAAAAAAAAAAAAAAACCACAACACAATTTCAAGCAATGGCTCTGCAACATATGTTGCTCCCTTCTTACATACTTAATTTTTATTTCAGGTCCCTGAAATGTAGACAGTTAAAAAAGGGTAGGACTTAATGGGTGAGTTAAGACTTGTGGCTTAGAGGTGAATGCTAAAAAAAAGGAAAACAGGTGAACGTGAAAATGAGACTCCTGAAAATAGAGTGGGATGTAGAAAAGAAACATGGTAAAAATAACATTATTACAAAGGATAAGATGGCCAATGAGGGGGCCATCAAGAAGATGGCATAGTGGTATGTGGCAGGGTGATGATAGGTGAACATAGAAATCCATTTCTGTGCTGACATATGGAGAAGTTTCTTCACCATAAGGATGGTCAGGAATTGGAAATGGTTGCCCAGAGAGGTTGTGCTGTGTCCATCCTTGGAGGCTTTCAAGATACAGCTAGATAAAGCCTCAAGTAACTTCTTCTGACTTGGTAGCTGGCACTGCTTTGAACAGGATGTTGGGCTGGAGATCTCCTGAGTTCTCTTTCTAAGCTGAATTTTCTTACGATTCTGTAATCCTGTTTTATTAATAAAAATGGCAAGTAGAAGAGATTCTGTGTGTGATAAGGTTTTTTTTTGCCTTTTGTTGTTGTTGTTCTAAGCACAACAGATAAGAGGGCAGATAGTCTTTTAATAGCAACTTATTTTAAAGGGGTTAATGGAGACATTATCTGGCACTATTTTAAAACTTGCAAGTGTCTACAGAAAGCCTGTGTGTTTGTATCTATGCTGAATTTTAGGGCTGAGAGTTGCTAAATTGTAGCTGTTGTGCTGGCTGTAATGCCCTGCTGCTTCTATAATAGAAAGATACTGCATAAAGCTGGCTAGTTTTATTTCTTTTGCTGAAAGGCACTTCTCTTTTGTCATTCTACTTGGCAGGTCTTACTTCAGGGCAGGGAGCTTTTTTCCTTCCACAAACTCTCATAGTCTTATTACTTATTCTCTAACATCACGGTTGATGTTCAATCTAATAGCAATGCTGAGAAGAGTGATGGGAATTGAAGCAGGTCTTCTAAGATATGCCACTGTTTTTTGTGATTTATATACTTCTCTCTTGTGTAAGGGAAAGCTGTAACAGTGCAGGTGGTGCCCGTCATTCAGCTTTGTGAGAACGCAGACACTAGGATAGGTGGATGGAATGACCATATTAAGTCTGGAAATCAAAATTGTTGTCATCAAGTTTGTAGCAATTCAATTCCACTCTAGCCAGCTATTAACTGAAAACATTCCAGGCTTATTCAGAAAGTCTGAAAATAGTTTGTTTGGTTTGCTTTTCTCTCTAGCCATTCTTATTGCTTGTGAAAAACACTAGATACAAATTTTTGTGAACGCAAGCTGGAGAACAAACAGGGATTTGTTTACTCCATGGGCTTTTGCCCTGGTTGCAGAGAACATGTTCTGTGCAGTTTTTGTTCTCATTATGACAAATGGGATTTAGATCTTAAAGAACTTTGAACCTCCATGGAGCTCTGTGAATAGTACCACCATCTCTGCAAGATTTTGATGTGTCATTTTAAGTCAGTCTGTGTAATGGTGTTCTTTGTGATATGCGTGTCCGTTAGGAAGTGTACTGAAGTTTCATTTCATGCAAACCGTTGAATGATAGATCACTGTTGCCCAGATGTTCTGCATGATTAATTGTGCAAATGGAAAGTCAAGATTCTGTCCCTGGAAGTTCTGCAGGACCAATTTAGATGTGAGAAGTAATTCATCTAATGACTAAGAATCAGGCAATTTTGTAATTGCTTACTCAGGATAGGTATATTAATGTTCAAGCTTAGTGTTTATATTTTTAAACCAAATAAAAGGGATTTAAAAGATTTTTTTCTAGAATAGCTTTAATATTTTGGGTTTTAATGAAAGGGGGCTAAATAAGAAGCATCAAGATAACCAGTAAGTTGTGCTGGCAGGTATCACCCACTAGATGACACTCTTCTCAAGCTATAGGCGGTAGGATATATCTGCTCAAAATACAAACAATAACATATTTTCTTTCATTAAAAAATAAAATCTTCCTTACAGAATAAAATTACAGTGCTCATATAAGTATGCATTTCTAAGTTAAATTATTGGATCTTTTATTTAAGGACCTAGATAAAATTGCCTTGTGTTCCGAGGGGTGGAACTTTTTTCCACTGACTTCTGAAGAGTTTACAGGCAGTCGGCATTTCTAAAACGTACGCTGTTTAGTGTCCTCAATGATTTTATGTCTAAAATATCATTTAACTGAAAATGTAAGCCTCTCACCACTAAATTGTTTAGTTTTATATCTGTGCAAGAGGTTTTTTCAAAGCATAGTTCTGAATATAAAAGTATTTTCACAACAAATACCCAACTTCCTCTGTTGTCTTTTGTTGTTATCACCAGTGATCTAATATGCTTCTTTAGTCTACTCTGATAATAAACAGTGGTATGCTTTACAATTGTAATTCAAAGTTTTGAAGGGTCGTGAATTTGCTAATAAGGTAATGGAGAACCCATGGAATCCCACATTCAGTTCTGTCAGTGAAGCAGCCACTTGAACTGTTTGGTCGTTTCATTATATCAAGTCATGGCACTTGTACCTGTGCTATCTGAATGGATGGATGCTCAGTCGTACCTCCCTGGCAGCTGGAGCCTCAGCCACTTTGTGACACAATGCTGATTTTTTTTTTTTGTTCTATCATATAAAAGTATATTTTCTTAGGATTCTATAAGCCCTTTTTAGAACGTAGTAACTCGCGCAATGGAAATGGTTTCAGTAGAAAAGTCTCCTGTCCAAATGACCCTGTTCTTGTTCTTAAGGAGAGATTGTCTGTGAGAAGACTTTCACTTTGGCAGGCATACTTTCCATACTTGTACTGCTTGTGTAAGTACTTGCAGTCAAACTGGGCCCTGGTTTTGCAGTCCTGCCTTCACATTATCTGGATCTTGTAATGGATCTTCTGTTTGTTACCATCTTGTTAAATTTCTGTGGTGACACAAGGTCCACTTTATGATTTCACTGCAAGATAAAGGTGGAAGGGGAAATGGTTTCAGTTGGAGAGTATGTTTGTTTAAATGAAAAGAATATTGAGATATAATAATTAAAAAATGAAAATGCTTGGCCGTTGAGTGGAACCTCTTGTACGAAACTCAAAGAACTTTGCATCCAGTAACTGCAGACTTTGCAGTTTCCTTCCACAGGAGATGTGCTGTTTCTTTGTGTACAGACACATGGTGACTTTTCCTCGTGTACCACTGGGGAAAGAACATAACTGTTCTGACTCCCAGTGTTTCACTCTGGCTGCTAAAGTATGCTTCTCATTTAAACAATTTTCCAGTAATACGTGCTGTCTGCTTATCATTCAGAGGTTTGCTTTCTTTGCTTTGTGAATACTCGATGCCTTATTATCCCCCATTATTCCTTTTGCAGTGTTATGCGTTCTGTTTTTTTGATAGGTTGATTGAGATAGCAGGAAACAGACTCCCTACCTATTTTGACTCAGATGAAAAGCTCTTCTGCATGTCCCGTAGCGTTCACGTGTATCGAGACCTGACCTGTGGCAGTGTGCTGAAAAGGTATCTTTTTCCAGAGTTTAAAAAAAAAAAAGACCATTTGGACCAGATTGTCTATAACAATATTTGTTTTATATCAAAGTTTTATGTAGAGTAACTGATATATTTGAGGCCTTTTCATGTTGATAACAGTATGCTGTCCAACAGAATAAAATTGCTACAGAAAGACTGATATTGCTCTTCTCATTTCATAGCATGTGGCTAATCCAGTTCATGTTTTCTAATTTCTGATAGACAATTTCTGTATGATCTGATCCCTGTAAGCCTTTAAAGGAGAGTGTTCATGTGAGTTAAATTATATTTTAGTATTATCTTCTGTGTTTTACATTAGTGGGAGAATTATTCTAAGAATAATTTCTTCTTCTAGTGCAGCTTTATCAGAGAAGAGCTAAGACCATATTGTCAGTGGATTAGGTTTGGTGTACTGTCTTTGGCTGTGCACAGAGATGGATTTGACCTTCTGCATAGACAGACAGCAAGAATTCTTGTGTTGGCAATGGGATGCTGCTACTGTGAGCAAAAAGGCAGAGTTTCAGTGTCCATTTAACTTGCTGTCTGCTGTTCAGGGGTTGTACAGCATAGTATTGCTAACAAGAGGTTCTTTCATACCTCTCTTTTGAGCGAGGTCCTGCCTTGGCTTATATGGCCCACTGGAGCCTCAGATCTGTTTCCAGATCTCTTCAATACATGCAGATGTTAGTGGAGGTGGTGTGTGAGGGGGAGAAAGAGGGGCTGACTTTCAGCTTATTAAAGTAAACCTTTTAAATAAACAATTTCAGGATTATAAAATGGGTTTACTGTGTAAATAATGTTATCAATGACTTTTTTTTTTTTTAGGATTATGTCTTTGGAAGAAGAAATTATTTCAAAGAAAGTTAAGCTCATAATAATTGACTCTGTTGCTTCAGTTGTCAGAAAGGAGTTTGACACAAAACTGCAAGGCAACCTGGCAGAGAGGAGTAACTTTTTGGCTAGAGGAGCATCAATGTTGAAGTATTTGGCAGAGGAGTTCTCAATACCAGTAAGTTGTTCCTCCTCTCTTAGGTTTTTTTCCTTACTGTATCAAGTAATAAAATCCGAGGAGAATGAAAATGACAGGAAGAAGAAAAACAGAAAAAGAAGGAATCTTCAAGCAGGTATTATACAAGTTGGAAAATACTTGAGAAATGGGGGAACAGTAATTGTTCTTCTTGGTGGTTTTATTGTGTGTGTTGTTTTTTTTTTTTTTTAATTTAGGACTTCAAATAAGGGTCAACAAGATTCTCCAGCTGTGTTTCAGTGCTTTGTTTTTTGTTGTGGGTTGGTTTATTTGTTTGTTTGTTTTTAAATCTTATATTTTGGTTTTCTGTTATTAAATATTGCTTACCCTGATGGTTCCCTTCTAATGCAATGCATACTCTAACTAGTGTGAGCTCCTAACTAACTAGGTGAAGATGTTTCTGCCACTCTTCCTTCTACTTAAGATTGTAAAATCTCAAAAAGCCTTATGCTCTGGAGCAGTGTAAATTCCTTTTGTGACTGATAATGTATGCTAATTAATGCAGAAATGAAGGTAGCTCAGCAAATCCTTGTCTGTGGACTTGCCCATAAAATATAAAGGAAGACACAGACACTTAATGCAGGGACTTGGTGGAACTGATTGAAAAGTGCTTTAGAAGATGTAAGCTATGTAAGTGTGTCTGTGTTCCTTCATTATATGATCCATGGAGGATCATATCAACTTGAAAGATGTCATTGAGACTCAACTTCTGGAAGTATTTCCTAGCATGGGTAACCTGTTCGTCACTCCTGTGTAAGAGAGAAACTGTAGCAGAAACTTGAGTGAGACTGGTGAGGCCTTTTCCCTCTGCTGCTCCTGAGGTCACAGCAACTATCGTACCAGCAATGGATATGGCTTATTTTTAGAGGAATGGATTTCCTTCTGCCGTATAATTTCTAAAGACTTCTGATAGAAAAGATTAAACCCTACATAGGCACCTTTAAAGCTGAGGTACCAAAGACAGCGTCCGAGTTAATGCTCCCAATAATGTTTATAGTGCTTTAAAAAGCCAGGAAAGGATTATTTGTGTGTACACTCTAATATTTTTGGAAAATATTATACAGTCCTTTGGAAAAGGAGAGAAGTTTTGTGGGAAGATAGTATTTTTCTCTATTTCTCTATTCTCCTTCAGACACTTCATGCTCCCACCTCCACCTTAATTAAAATGGTGAAGCTGAGCTGGATTGGAGCCTCTGATAGTTGAGGCTGCTGCCCTCTTTTACAGTCAGAAAGACAGTGTTGATATTCACAAAAGTCTTAGAGTTGGACAACATGAAATAGCCTAAGATTGTCATCCTAATGCATCCTGCCATCCTAATTCATCCTATGTAGGATGAAAATAAAGATCAAACATTTAAAGTCTTCCATTATATTAAAGCTAATGTGTTTGTTTTGAGGCATTTGTGATACCTTTGTCATACACTTTGGTAAGGAGTTCTGGGATTTTGGGCAAGAACTTGAGCTCTGGTCACAGGTCTGCTTTTTCTTAATTGGTCCATATGACATCTTACCTTTTAAATAAAATATTTGTAAGGGTCCATGTAATTACCTGTAAATACAGAGACCGAAAGCTTATATATTTTTGATTAGGTTTATCGATTTATTCACCTATTGATTAGGTTTATCAGTTTATTCTACGGAAATCTAACTGTTTTCATTTATTGCCTTTATTTCATTTATTATCTTTAACACACATTGCTTGTGGGTTTGTTCTGGAGTATTTTAAAGATTTGTTAACTTTTTCACAGAATCACAGAATGTTAGGAATTGGAAGGGACCTCAAAAGATTATCTAGTCCAATCCTCCCGCAGAGCAGAAACACTTAGATGAGGTTACACAGGAATGTGTCCAGGTGGGTTTTGAATGTCTCCAGAGTAGGAGACTCCACAACCTCCCTGGACAGCCAGTTCCAGTGTTCTGTCACCCTCACTGAGAAGAAGTTTCTTCTCAAATTGAAGTGGAACCTCTTGTGTTCCAGTTTGAACCCATTACTCCTTGTCTTACCGTTGGTTGTCACTGAGAGGAGCCTGGCTCCATCCTCATGACACTCACCCTTTATATTTTTGTAAACATTAATAAGGTCACCCCTCAGTCTCCTCCAAGCTAAAGAGACCCAGCTGCCTCAGCCTTTCCTCATAAGGGAGATGCTCCACTCCCTTCATCATCATCTTTGTTGCCCTGCGCTGGACTCTCTCCAGCAGTTCCCTGTCCTTCTTGAACTGAGGGGCCCAGAACTGGACACAATATTCCAGATGTGGTCTCACCAGGGCAGAGTAGAGGGGTAGGAGAACCTCTCTCTATCTACTAACCACTCCCTTTCTAATACACCCCAGGATGACACTGGCCTTCCTGGCCACAAGGGCACAGTGCTGGCTCATGGTCATCCTGCTGCCCACCAGGAACCCCAGGTCCCTTTCCCCTACACTGCTCTCTAATAGGTCATTCCCCAACTTATACTGGAACCTGGGGTTGTTCCTGCCCAGATGCAGGACTCTGCACTTGCCCTTGTTATATTTCATTAAATTTTTCCCCGTCCAACTCTCCAGCCTGTCCAGGTCTCACTGGATGGCAGCACAGCTTTCTGGCATGTCAGCCACTCCTCCCAGCTTGGTGTCATCAGCAGACTTGCTGATAGTGCACTCTAGTCCCTCATCCAAATCATTGATGAATATATTGAATAATACCGGCCCCAGTACTGACCCTTGAGGCACTCCACTAGATACAGGCCTCCAACTGGACTCAGCTCCATTGACCACGACTGTCTGGCTTCTTTCCTTAAGCCAGTTCGCAGTCCACCTCACTGCCTGATCATCCAGACCTCACTCCCTCAGTTTAGCTGTAAGGGTGCTGTGGGAGACTGTGTCAAACGCTTTACTGAAGTCAAGGTAGACCAGAATGTTACAGAATAAACTGTAGTAACTTCTATTAGTTAAGAATTCTGAGAGGGCCTTGGCTAGAGATTTGATTCTTACAAAAACAGGTTGCCAGGCAAGGCTGTGTATGAGTAACAAGCAAAATCCAACATCAGAGTGTGTTACAGATCTGCAGGTGTTGGTGCCTACTAAGGACAAGTCTGCTGTTGTTTACATTGCATTAACCTCTGCTACTGAGGTTACAGAGTATCCAAGGTCCTTGTTGTAAATAACTGTGTTGGAATTATTTCAGATGTTTTTACTTAGAAAATGATAAATATAAATTTGAAACTGAAAGAACATTAGTAAGGTTGCAGAGTGATTTAGATCTCTAATATTTTGGACACATGAGCCAATATGTAATACTTATTTCATGACAGAATCATTGCAACTAAATACTGAGTTGGACAAAAACTAGGGGAACTCAGTCTGAGACTCTGAAAAAGGTTTGGAGTCGAGGACTGAACTTGAAGACATTTGATTTGGCTGTGGCTAAAAGGCCTGGTGAAAAGCTTTGAGTAGTTGAGCAAGGGAACTGGAAATAAGGAGGCGATGTATTCTCTATTTAGCTGTAACTGTTACTGGAGCAGTGCATCTGGTGTTAACAGTCTAGGGAGGATGGTGAAAAATCGGCTTCAGAGAACAGCCTTGAAAATAACTGGGAGAAGGGGAGGGCACTCTTAATTGTTAAGATGTAAGGTGCTTACTTTGTAAGGTGTCAGGGTATTGAGTTTGATGTGCTAAAGTGCCATTCATAGCTTTTACCGAACTCCCGCTATGCAGCAGGGTCCCCATTTCACCTTCCCTGCACACAGCCCACACCAAAACCTACTTTTTTTTTTTTTTTGGGTCAGGATTGGTTGAAACTAGCTGGTCAGATCAAAAGCGATTGATAGAAACTGAGAAGGACAGTTTGACTGTAAATCAAACAAAGTGCCCTTTATTTTTGAAATGTAGTGAATATGTAAAGCTATATGGAACATTTACATTACTGTGTTTCAGAGCACGCTGCACTGGAGATCATTTGGATTGGAATGTTTTCTGTTACAATGTGTGTTGATGCTGTCTGCCACGTTACATAGTTAAGCAGCAGTAATCAGTGCTACGTGCTTCCTGTCTAGTTTCCTGACATCTGTAGCCTTTTTAAAAAGACTAGAAAACTAAATACACTTTGGATTTTCTTTCTTCTTTTCTTCCATATTCATAGGAAACTACTTATTATTAGTAAGTGGTATTGTGGAAAGCAGTTTAGTGTTCATGCTGGTTAAAAGAGAAATGATGTCTCCATTTCAGTGAAGAGCTAAAACTAAAATCCAATATGACTAGAATTGTTCTTGAGATCTAACTGTTTAACTTATTATAATTGTCATTTGTAGAACCTGATCTTCTAGTTGTTAGTAGTTGAGAAAATGTGTGAAGCTGACTAGACATCTCCACAGAAAAGCACTATGAAAGTGGCAGTTGCAAAACCAAAATGCTTTAAGCGTTCTTTTAAATGTCAAATCGAGACTGAAGATGAAACTTGCTTTGTAAATGCCTAATGCGAATCAAATTACAGCACTGGCTCTCCTTTGCACTTTTGGTTGGGTTGTGTTCTTAGATCTGTGGTTATCATTACTACCAGCAAATGTATAATAGTATCTCTTTTTTTTTTTTTTTTTTTTTTTAAAATTATTCTTTCTGAGAATATGAAATAGCTTAGGAGGAGAGACTTTCTTCTCTCACTTGTGATTTATAGTGCAAATGAAAGGCAAACCTTATGTAACTGTCCTCTAAAGCTTTTATTTGCTATGCTAAGTAAGTTAACAGTAGTCAAGAAGCCCATAATTTCCACAGGTAATATTTTTCTCCTTTAGATGCCACATGCTCTATTTAAAAACTAAAAGTTCACTTTATCAGTATTGATAATGACAGCAATTAAAGCTGTCTTAGTCAAGTTTATTTTCACACTAATATTTTTCATTTCAGTGTTTTGCACTCACTTCATGCATTCTACTCTGTAAACTTTACACCCAAGATTTTCATTGCTTTAGAAAGCCAAATGTTTAGCTAAACATATATTTGTTTTTAGCTTGTATAAGTTTTTTCTTCTCAAAACCAATTTAAATGTGCAAATTACTTGACATCTGTACTCCCTTTTCTGGTGTCTTTGGTTAAGTGTGTTTAATAGTATAATCTCAGCTTTCTGCAGTAAAGTGTCTTGTGACTGAAATGCTTCTGTTGGCAAAGACAGAATATCCAAACTGTTAATGTTCTCTTTCTTTATAAGCAAGTATTTCCATTTGGCCTGGTCTTCAGTTCAGTTTTATTCTGTTTCCATGTACATGCTTGTTTGTCAGCTCCTCTGCACCTTTGCTATTGCTGTTCTGATATTTGAAAATATTAGTTTATGGAGTGCTAAACAAATTCCAAAATGGAAGTTTTCTGAAGAAAAGTTGTTTAAATGCCAGTACCCTTTCAATTGGTAATAAATATATAGAAAGTTTAGAAGAAAACAAAGGATAGTTGATTTGTTGTGACAGTATGTAACAACACTGTATGTTGACTTTTCCAAAACCATGGGAATACATTAGACTTCCAGGTGAATTTGTCTGTATCTGGAATGTAAGCTGCTGAGATGCAAACTCAGTATTATTAATATGAGTGTTACAGAAACAGTAATTGAATTATCTTTGCAAGTAGTTTAAACCTAGAATAAGAAAAACTTTTCACTACTTCCCAACCTAGAGAATTGGTTCCATTTTGAAGTTTTCTAAAAAGAGTAATAAATGTTATACCACATCGAAACATGTGTTTCTTTAATGAGGAGCTAACTTTATCAGAAGAGAACATTTTGGAACTGAGTTACCAGACTTTTACTAGCCATATTTAGGCCAGATGTGGTTCAGACAGTTCCTAGTGGTGAGAATTCAGTGGAAAGCATGGGTCCTTTTCTGTTGGGCTGCTGGTATTTTTATGTAGTAACTTGTCACTCCAGTTTCAAGCATATTTTGTGTTTGTGTATGTATGTGAACTTTAATACCCTTCCCAACTGCTAATAGAAGGACCTTTATATTTCTGCCTCATCATGCTGAACTCCTGGCCGTCAGCTTTCTGCAAAAGGTTGAGGTTTACCTAATAAAGTAATTCTCCTGTCAGTGTGGGGCTGCTCTTGCTTTGTTTTTCTCTCTCCCTCCCTCCTTCCTTTTAACTGTCATATGTGCAGCTTTGGTGCTTTTTTTTTTCATGAAGCCTGTATATTTCTCTAGGGAGCAGCAGGAAGGTTAAAACAGTTTGTGACTGTCTGCTTCGAAGACTTCTGAACCTGCAGAATTTTATTAAGATAATTCACCAACTTCTTGGAGAAACTGAGCTGTCCTTCTATTAACTTGATAGGATGAAAAGATAGTAGTGCCTTAAGCTGATCCTATTGTGAACATTATCCACAGAGACATAAATATTTAGAATAATGTATATATCGCAGAATTTGCTGACTCTTATTGTTCTGTATGAATTAAAGAAACAGTGAATAGCCCTACCTTTGTTTTGAGCCATGGAATCGGTAGTTAATTTGTTTCTTAAATCAGGAAAATTACTTCCAAAACTGACTTTCTTTTAGTAAAGAACAGTTCTTGTTTTCTTGAAGATGTTTCACTCCCCCACACCAAAATTCAAGTTGGTGTTCATGTCCTCATTAAATGGTGAACCGAGCAGCATTAGAAAGTGATGTTTGTGCTAGCTATTTTGGAACTTTTGGTTTCAAACACATTCTCTTTTGGTGCAAAGGAATACCTAACCTTGTTCAATGTGCTTCATCAGTTTAAGTAACACATAGTTTGTGAAACAAACAAAACATTTTATGTTAAGATTTGCTCCCATGTTATACTCAGCAGTATTTTCATGTCCAGAACTGAGTCTATATCTTTTTTTTTTTTTAATTGAATATTATAATGTTACTCTTTGTTTTCTTACAATAACCTACTTTAAAAAAGTGCCAGAATTTCACACTGCTGTTTGTAAAGTGTGGTTTGGAATGAATTTTATTTGTATTATTGTTTAATTAGGAAAACAAAATGGATAAAGGTGACTTACAGACCAGAGTTCTTTCATTGCCCTTGCTAAAGCTTAAGAAACCCATTTTTTTGTTGGCAGATTGTTTATGTTTCAGTTATCCCTTCACTCCACACTACTGAGCAAAAAATCGTTTTAATCAAAGGCAGTTAATTCAACTGCTAAGTGTCATTGCAGTGGCAAGGTTAGAGGTTTTTGTCTTCTCATGTGGCTGTTAAAAATTATTCTCAGAAGGCACAACTTTGTTTTAGTTTAAAATGACTGGTTAAAATGTAATTATAACTATCTTCAGTATTGCTGCCATCTGTGTACTTTTTTTATATGTGTCTGGAGAATATACGTTTCTGCAGTTTATGGCCCAACACAGTGTTCCTTTTGGACTGTCTGTGCTCATAACATGTTTAATACTGCTGAGGAAAAGCAATGAGAAATGGTAGAGCAATGTTTCCTGTTTTCATGTGGTGGTGAAATATAGAAAAGGAGGTAGTTTAAAATTATATGATACTGGAATTCAGTTTTCTTTTTTTTTTTTTCTTTCTTTTAAAGTATTCCCTCCATTGCTTTTTCCATTTTACATTGCAAGTGACTTTGCCAAAAGCTATCATTCTGTGCAGTTGCACATATGAAATTATGTAGAAGGAAGGCACCAGTATTAACGGATAGAAGAGGGAGTTGAGAGGAATGAGATTTTATTACCAGATTTGGTTTTGATTTGCTCTATGATCATGGACAATGTTTACTGTAAAGGAGAGCAGACACTTTACCTGATATCTGCCTTGGCTTGAATTTCTGAAAGACTTTATCCAAAATTAATTAGCAGTTTCTTGTGTCTTCCAACCCTCATTCTTGTTACACTTCTTTGGGTTCCCTTCAGCTGATTTAAATCAACTTGAAAGTGAGGTGCCCAGAACTGAGACAATATTGCTGATGAATCTCTACCAGTGTTTAGGTATGAAGAGCAATTTCTTCTCATGCCTTGCAGGACAGCCTCTTGTTTATGCGTCGTAGTACACGGTTTGCTTTCTTTGCAACAGCCTGGTGGCATTCACCATTCGTTAAAACCCTGGATCTGTATCTGCTGACTTTGTTACGTAGCTAGTTGCTCCTCCTTCTAATGTGTTATTTTTCCTGTCTTGTCAAGTTTTGAATTCTAATCTTATATTCTAGTGTACTTGGAGTGTCCTCCCTACTTTCATGTTTATGCAAGGAAAATGATCATTCTTTCTATTATAGATTGTTTGTGTAACTATTAGATAGAGCCAGACTTCAAGCAGACTATAACATTTTGTTCAATAAGAGACCTTTAAACACTGATGGACTGCTATGTGTAATTTTCCATTAAACTTTGCATCTAGGTTGTATTTCTCTAGTTTAATTAACATACCTATATAAGATGTTCTACTGCTAAAATAAATATACAGTATTTGTTTTTTTCTTTTTTCTGTCTGTCATGTTATTACTCTGTATGTGCTGTGGAAAGCAACAGTAATTGTACTGAAGGGCTTTTAAGCCTTTGATTGGGAGTTTAGCAGTTGGCAAGGTTTACTGTTTTGACTGTGTGAAAAATTGCCTGAACCTTTAGGCCAATGATCTATTTCTGATTCTGCAGAGAAGTGCTTATGTTTCAACTATTCCATTCTTTTCATATGTTTTTTTTTGTGCCTCCTTCTTGTCCTTTGATTTTATTTAAACTGTAGGTTCTCTAGGAATATTTCTGCATTTGCATAATAGGTAACTGGAAGACATTCTAGTCTATAGACAGGATGGCAATACAAAGAGTAGCTGACCAGATTACAAGTTGTTGGTGAAATCTTATCTGTCTGAGCTTGGTGTAGACTAATTAGTGGCTTGACTTCCAGATTCTCAAGAGTTTTTGCTTGCTTTATTGGTTACTCAGCCCAAGGGCTTCTGGGAATAAAGACTACCTGCTCTGCAGTTGTTACTCCTAAATAATATTGTACCAGCTCCCTGAGGTGTAAAGGGATGGGGATAAGAGAAAATTAAGATCGGGTAAGGCATATGTCTTAGAATACAAATGTGCCCAGAGATCAAAAGTAAAATCTTATTTACTTGGAAACTGGTAGTAGCAGAGATGATTGTGTCACTTCCCTCTTTGTGTCTACAGGACTGCTTTGTGGGCGTGTTGCATCTGTATGGAACCAAGTGCACCACTAGGGCTGATTTTTCATGAAGTACGATCTGGAAGCTTCATGATGCAGTGTGCTTGCTGCTGTTAACTAGAGAACCTGCCTTTTTCAGTCTGCCGCATTTCCTCTCCTTCCACATGTGGTTGAATGGTAATAACAGACAACCAGACCAAACTATTGCAGCTAAATGGTTGATGATCCTGTGCTGCCTTGAAATAGGAGCATCTAGGTTTACAGGATGGGCTTTTCAGTCTGCACGTTCTTCTACTGTTCAGGCTCTTGTGCATTAGAGGAGTTGTGGAGTTTGCTGTGGTTTCCCTCCTGTTTTGCTTGGAATTGGAATTTTTGAGCTATAACACAGACTGTCCTGAGCAACTTCATTCTGATTTTTCTACAAGAAGACTATCTTCCTTCTTGAAAAGATATATGTTTTGTGTTATTGTTCATTTAAGTTGCAGCTATCTCTGTTGATTCATTCACTCCAATTTTCTATTTAAAGAAGGAAACACATCATTTTAACAGCAAGCATTTTACTTCATTTGGCAGAAGTTCAGTATAACCAAACTGAGGGAGACTCATTCCAAATATGGATTCCAATGAGAATCTACACGATTTCGGTAATCTCATCAAAACTGTCATGTTGTCTCTTGCTAAAATGCATATCTAATTTGAGAATATAATACTTCTGTTGTAATATTCTAGGTCAGCAAAATTAGATTTAGTGGTTTTTATTAAATAAGGCTGAGCAGTGATCTGCAGAATTTTAATTAGACAGGAATGAATGAGATGCTGTTTTTTGTTGGTGAGACTACATCTGAATTTCAGTAAGATAGTATCTTTCTCCTCTCAATATTCAATTAAATTTTTGATACTCCAGTTTGGATGAGCTGCATTGCCTACCTCCAGAATACAAATCACTTTCTTCCTCTTTAGATTCCAGTATTTTCCATACTTGACTTTTGTATTTATCATATTTCATACTTTTGACTGGGTGCAGAGAGTGCTTTGCTCTTCAGTGATATCTGAGGTCTTGACTGGATTCTTGGTAGACTCTGGTACTATATTTTTCATTATGTGCTGCTTAGCAAAATCACCTCTAAAACATGAACTAAACACTACTTTTTCTTGCAGCTGAAACCCTTAGTTCTTGTGGAGGAAAACTACTTTAGAAGTGCTTACTGTGTAGATGCTTTTTGTAACTTCATAAAGGTCTCCCCTAGGGAAAAGAGGGGCTTGCTTAAGGCTACAGGCACATACCAGTGCTCCGGGTACATTACTTCTCAAGAAGATTAGTTTAAACAAACCAGCTTCAGATGCTGGCAGTCTTTGAAATACCAAACTGAAGTTATTTCTCCGCAAAGCCTATGAACAAAACCAGCAAGCTAAAACTGGATAATTGGAAGATCCATGTGTGACTATGTATCTCTTTCTCTGTTAGTCTTAAATTTGCATGTCATAAAATGTATGTTAAGTCTTTTTTTTTAGTTCCCAGTAGTTGTGAGAGAAGATGCAGTGAAAGGTAAGCTAGGTATGAAATACTAAGATGACTTTTTAAATTCAGAGCCCTTGCCTTCTGTTATCTTCTGTGATTTCTTTAAACAATGTCTAATTCTAACAAACATCAGGTCTGCCCAGAGAGTTTTAGAATGACATCTAAGAACTGTTCCCTTATGTCTTTAGCAAATTATCTCAGTTCTTCAGGAGCAGGACAGGAGCTTGCTGCTCGCCTTTTTAGTGATATGTCCTTTTCCATATAATTTTCCAGCTGGACAGTGAAGAGCTTGTTTGGAAGAATTGAGTGATAAAACATTCAAGGTATGCTTGTGTCAAAAATTGTTTGTGTGGGAAATTCTAAACCTGAAAAATCTTCTGAATATGCCCTACCATAGGATCTCCTGGGGGGTATATACAAGTGGCTGCCTAAGGCTGGCATGGGTTGGACTTGTATAACTTTCTGTGGTTGCATGGAAGTGTTCCATGTCACAGCCTTTCCTGACATTGGAATGGAAACACTCAGGCCCGGGTGGCAATCATAAAGTTTCTGCGGAGGCCTGAGTGCAGCGCATATGCCTAGGGCTAGCATAGTGTATATTAGGATGGATATGCTCTACTCTGCTGCTGTGATGCCCCTAGAATGGAGCTACTAGAAACAGACAGATGCTGAAACAACTTGTGAAGCCTACTCCTGCTTGTCATATTTTCAGGGAGCAGACTGGCAATAGTAAAGGAGGTTGTTATTCGCTAGAGATGCTGTTTTGGGGTTGGCAGCAATGCTTACTGCTGTGCCTCCTTTTCCAGTTGGCTTAAGCAAGCCAAAGGAGAGAGGAACTAGCGAAGTGGTGAAGCTGCTGCCTGGAAATACGCTGACCTGCAGCCTGTTCTGAAGTTGTCCCTAGGAAAGAAGGCCACCAGATAGAAGCTGCAAGCAGAATACATTGTCTGTGCAAATCACAAGTGACACGTGGGTAGCAGTTTAATTGAATCTGCATTACAGAAAGTTTGAGCAGTCCAAAATCAAGAGGAGATCAACCAATGTCAGAGATTAAACATCAACTAGAGGACAATACATGCTTTTTTTTTCCTTCTTGTAATTTATTTCAGTATAGAGTGTGCAAATGGTTCATACTTGCTGATGAGCCCAAATAAAGATGTAAACCAGCTGGAAATCAACCCAGGGAAAAAAAAAAAAGTAGTGGGCAATTGTGCTGCAGAATAGGCACTAATGTAGGCAGAAAGGAGGGGCAGGAATGTGTGGTTTCTGGCAGCAGTACAGATTTTGAATGTAAAACTGCATCTTCAGTAAAAAGGGTAAGTATGAGTAAAACTGCTAAGCAGGTTATTACTCAGAACAAGCAAAGAAAAAGAGAGTTAGGTGCTTGGAACATCCTTTAAACTTTTAAGAGCTCTAGGAAGGCTTTTGTTAGATACCCATTATTATAATGCTTTGTATTTTGAGCAAATGCCTGGCTGTGTACAGCCAATGCTTCCACTGCTTAGGGCTTTTGTGCATCATTAGATCACTGTCCTGGTTTTAGTCTACATGTTCTGGTTTTAAAATGCATCATAATATGCTGTATTTGGAGTTGTAATATATCCATGCATAATGAATTATAGCTGAGGTCAGAAACTATGCTGAATAGTAGGTTTTCAAACCACAGTATTTCTTCCTATGCTAAAATTCAGACAGAAATGTATAATAATCCATTAAATAGCTGGTGCAGTTCATAACATGCTTGCATTCCTTCATTATTAATAGTTTCAAGTCCATCTGTCAGCATGCTATGGCTAAACCATTAGCCAAGTTTTTGCAGCTGCTGCTTTATAAGTCTGTAGAATGTAGTTATCTCCAGCTCCTGTTTGTCTGCTAGTAAGAAGAAATTTTACAGAGAACTTACTAAATTGTCCAAGACTGTAAGTTCAGTTTTAGGTGGAAGTCTATGATCTTGATTTAACTTGCTTGGCCTATGCTACTTATCTTGTTACTTCTTTTGTTCAGACTACACTGGCCACAACTGTTGTTTCAAGTAATAGAGGCTTGTTTAATCTCATTAGAAGTTCTGCACGTAGTTGTTGTAGTCCTGTATTTTTGTAGGTCTGTTTTTAAGAAAATATTGTGCAAATTATAGTTGCTGACTTGATCTGAAGATGGAGACCCTAGAGAAGTCTGTTTTGAGACGAATGGGTCTATGGGTAGTATGTGAAGGGTTTTCTGTTTTGACGCCCTCCGTTAAAACATGAATGAAGATGAATATCATTTGTAGCGAAGATAGCTATTGATGTAGACAGCTGTAGGTATGTAGACTGCCAAACTACTTTGTGCATGATACTGAACAGTTACTGGAGAATAACACTTAAGATCATTGCTAAATCAAAATAGTTTCATACTAGTTACTCGGAGGCACAAGGTTTCTAGAGGTATTTGTGTGGTCCAGTACCTCTGTGTGTGTGTCTGTGTGCTTTTTTAAATTTCCATGCTGTCAAATGCCAAAGGCCGCAATTTGTAGATCACAATAGATACCTGCTTTCTCTCCCATTTTTGGTGCCAGATAAAATCTGTTAAATATGAAATTTCTAAATGACAAAATAATATTTGTGTATATCTACAAGGTTCTGTTTCCTCAAATAGCATTATTTATGCTGGTAGGATGTAATGAAATGTTTGCCATCTTATAAAAGCCCGTGCTAGGGAATAAATTGCGTTTTTCATATTTGGTTGTCCCCCCTGCATTCAGTCCAGTCACGCACCTCTGACTGGTCCATCCACTAATATGTCAAACCTCTCACCTGTTTAATACAGTGGCTGTTGAAATACGAACCAACAAGTTATGTTTCCATTAATTTCCAAAGCCTTCAATTTGTTATTTAAATGCCAAGAGCCAACTATTACCAGGGGTTATTGCAGAGTGGTAGCAGACTGGTCTGTTAGTAGGCTTGTATTTCAGTTGCCTTAATGTCTTGTTTGCTTGTTGTTTTTTTATTTCTGATGTTGGAGTGTTCCACAATGGGGTTAGTTTGAAAGAATGTCTGTCTTCTGTTTGGTGATTTTAATACTTATTTATACTTCAAGTGATCTATTTGCCCTTAAACACTGCTATTTTTAATATTGTTTGAAGCTGGCTTAGCAGTTCCTTCTGAAGGAATAAATGACTAGCGATAACAGCGATGTGTTTCTCCTCTCAAGGACAGATAATTTGTGCTGATGCCTTTACTGTTTCTTCTTGGTCACTGCAATTGAGTCCTTTGTCTGGATGCTAGTGGTGAGGTTTGCATACTGGTGAATATATCGTGAATTGTTGATACAGTTGTTGGTACAATATGTCATGAATTGTTGGTACAATGCCCTCAGACACATGGTGTGAACTGTGGGGCTGTCATATGCAGAGGCAGGAGTTGAACTTGATGATCCTTGTGGGTCTCTTCCAACTCAGGACTTTGATTCTATGATTCAATGATCTAACAACTACTTTTTTTCATAGAGCCTCCAAATTTGAGTAGGTACTAAATGGAAGAAATCTGCCAATAGCCAAGAAATGAGAGCTTGTCTAGAAAAAACATTTATACAACTTGATTGTATAATCAAGAGGAGATCTCTGGATCTCTGTAAATGTCACCAACTTGTTTAGAATTAACAATGCAGTTTAAATGCTAGGTGCTGCTTAAGAACATGAACCTGGCCCTAGTACAGTTGTAGAACCTTCTGGAGTTTTGAGCAGAAAACATAAGAATTCAAAGCCAGGCGTGAAGCACATGCGTGCCATGCAGAAACCATAACTGATTCTATTGAATATAACTTTAGTATTTATTTAAGTTTGTGTTCTTGTAGCTGTAATGTTCCTCAGATAGAGAGAATGTCCACAGAAATACTGGGTGATTAAGAACAATCAGTCATGGTACCCCAGTTCACCTGAAGGACAGACAACATTGACCTTCTTGGCGTAGCAAACTGCCTTCTTTCTTATAGTTGGATACCTGACACTTAAGATTCAGTTGTTTAAGAAATCATATCAGTCATTGGTGTTTTTTAGGCAAAATATGATTTAGATTTGGTCCATATGTTTTGCTATATGTGAAGAGAAAAACTCAAGTAAAATAAATTTCTTTGGTACCAGGCAAAAGATGCTGTTCATGATGCTGTGGTATCAGTGATGAAAGTAACAGAGGTTGTATTCCTGAGCTCTAAAAATAGCCGCAAACTCAATTACTGTCACATGCTTCTGTCATGAAGTATATATGGAATTACAGTGTTATGTTTTCTATCAATGCCAAAGTTTTTCAATAAACCATGTATTGACACTGTCTACGACCTCAGAATATTTTAATTACTACAGCTTTTTTCTCAGCTGCAGAGTAAATCTGCTTCCTAGTTTAGAGCTGTAACTGATGAGGTAAGGAAAAAGTGAAGAAAGCTTGATAGAGAGTGGTGTGAAAGTTTTTATTAGCTCAATTGATACAGTCAGGAAAAGAGGAGAGCTTTTCACTAGAAACCTGAAGAGTGGCTTGGGAAAACCTACTTGTCATTGGTGCAATAAAGGATAGTATTTCTGCCTGTAAACTTTCTCTCCTGTAGTTGAAAGTCGTTGAGTTACTGATGAGTAGAGACATAAAGCTTTCTGAGCTACTCCATCAGTGTCACTTAACCTGAAAATTTATTTTATGTTTAAATTGCTGTTTTGTAGTTTACTGTAAGACACCAAACACTTGTGGTCATTTGCATCCCTTTGCATGTGAGTGATGTACTGAAGTACACAGTACTGACATGCTTGATCATTTGGCATGAATGAATTTTTGGACGATTCATTCTCCTAGTGTAAGCCTTGTGGAAGTTCTAAAAGAAGAATAAAGACAACAGAATATTGTGTTAAATAGAAATACTTGTAAGACGTTTTGTATAGGGGGCAGCTGATAGTTTGTTTTGTTGGTACTGAAGTAGAAGCAGAAAACTGACATTCCTTCCCCTCTCTGCACCAAATTTTGCAGCAATTGGAACCGAAAACTGGCACTGTCCAAACCTCTCAAGTTTTTGCTGTCATCACCATGGTTGATGCGTATCCTTGGTGTTTCATCTGTTGTATGAAGCAGCTGAGAACATCTGTCTTCTAAAGGTTTTCTTCTTCCTTTACTTCAGTATGTAGCTCGGAGAGAGATCTCCAAATGGAGTCCTCTTTTGTAGGTGATTATTATTTCTTCTTTCATGTTTTTTTTTTCCCCTCTCTTATCCCCTCTAAAAAGGGGATAAGAATCCAGTTTCAAGACACTTTAAAATCGAAATCTTGTTATACCAGTCACAATATTAAATCTAATTTCAATATCAGGACTGAGTTTTCCTTGGAAATGGTGAAGAAATTGGCAGCATAATTTAAAGTTACATCTTTTTGTGTTAATTTCTCGCTAGTCTTTTTTCCACTCCCCTTTTGTGTATTCTTCATTTTATCTGTTCAAGGCATGTTATCCACATTCTTTACAACAGCAGTGAATTTATAGTGCCTTTTCAGTCACTGTTGAATTTCTTGAATTTGATATGTTTTTCTGAAACAAGCAGAACCATGTTGTTACAGTCAATTGGAATGGAAATGAGAGTGGCTGACAGATTCAGATGGTGGTCGTACTTAGACTTGCTAATATTTTTTTTGTGATTTAAGGTGAAATTTCACTAGTAACATTTCGACAATGCTGTGGGCTTTTATATGTATGTGTGTGTGTATATATATATGTATTTATAGACCTGTGAATATACACCTTATGTTACCTTTTTTCTTCTCACAGAAGCATTTGTGCACCCATATAGTGAATGGAGCGGGGAACTATCCAGCTGAGAAGTTGTCTTTCAGGGTTTTTTTTTCCAAAAAATTCCACCTAAACACAATATCCTTGCATCTTGACTTGTTCCTTTGTATTCAACTGTAGCCCCTACATCCTTTTGTAAAGAACACCTGTTGCTGACTGGTCTTTGTTTTTAAATATAGTTATCCTGGTAGCAGCTTGTGCTTTCTGGAATTTCATCTCCCACTTCACTTCTTCTCCTCCCTGCCCCGCCACCTTGCCTTTTAAAAATTATTTTTTGCAATTATTTCTTCCATCTTTTGAGACCTTGAAGCATAATCCTGTCCTGTCATAGTAGTTGGTTCCTTAAATTTATAGTGCTGACGCAGATGCATTTTGCTGGAATGGCACAGAGGACTTGGGGACTTAACTGTGGTGGGAATGAACAGTTGAGAAGGTTTAGAAGGAGGAGGTAGTGTTGTTTGAGCATGTGTGGTAATGCTGCTACTGAATGTCCTGCTGTGATTTGTCTGTTCATATCACTAGAATGTACTAATTGGACAACAGATCTGTTTTCAGCTATATGAACTAAGACTGAACTTAAATGTACCAGGTCTTCTTTTGGGTTGGACTAGATGATCTCCAGAGGTCCTTTCCAAACCCAACCATTCTGTGATTCCCAGATTTATTATCTGTGTTATTATAATGAAATATCAGGATATCAGGTGATTTGCAAGCAAATAAATGTCATACAGGGTCTCTAATTATACTGAAACTAGAGGCACTGACTTTTGAATCATCAGAACTTGAAGGCAGAATTAATTCCCTGTGCTCTAACTCATTGCAATTCAGTTTAATTTTTCTTCATCATTTTAGACATTGAAGTATTGGCATTTACATAAAAATACTAAACATGGAAACATTTTCAGGAACTGCAAGGAGATTTTATGTTCTTTTGGGGTTTTTCGTTGCTTATTCTATGTAAATGGCTAAAATGCTCTGGGAATGTTGGTGAAGTATAGAGATGATATACAAAAGAGTCAATTAGCTTTTAAAAGATGATTTATGGGCATTTTCTGCTTTCCATACTTTCCAAATACTCAGTGTGTAGATATTCTGAAGTGTGTTCTGTTATTCACTTTGTATTCCATCAACCCATTGTCATTAATTTTATGTTCTGTGAATCACTTTTCAGGATGTGTTTGTGGTCTTTTGACAGGAGGACATATTTTGTAGTAGCTAGACATTGAACTAGAAGTTGTTTGGGTAATGTGCTTAGCTGTGTTGTCTGGTATCTCCCCTGGTCCAAGTTTAACATGCAAAGGAAGAAGCAGCTTTAATGAAAAGGCCTGTGGATAAAGGATTCTATTTCTGGGAGATATTGTTTGCTTCACCAACTGAAATAAGTACAGTATTCTTATTCTAACTTCCAGCATACTGTCCTATGCAATTTTGGGTGTTTTATTTCAGACAAAGGTAGTGGCTCTGTATTTTGCACAGTGCCTAATTAAATGTGCTTTTGACTGTGACTGCTATTTGGCTATTGCTTATGGAAAGATGATATAATTTCTATGTGCAAATCAAGCATGTTAATTTCGATCCTTCAGTAAGTGTCTAATCAGTACTTGCTGGAGAAATAATAAATGTAGGTAGGATAGTGGAGAGGCTTACTGTTGCATGTTACAAGATAAATTCCTTCCTCTTAAGATCTTGCATAGTTAGTTTAGTTTAAGAACTTCAGTATTCACTTTGAGATCAAATATAACAAAGCCTTGATTTACCCCCTTTAGTTAGCCAGAATGCTTTATTGGCCGAAACATGCCCTGATATTTGTTATTTAGTGGTAATTTTTTCATTATACAAACCTTTTATGCTCTCATTGACAGAACTGGGATTGGGCTGTACTGGAATATTTTCTGCCAGTTGCTGAAGCCTTTTTCTCAGAGCAGCATCCACGAGGTGGTGCCTTTTCATCACCCAAAAGCAAAAGGAACTTTGCTTTACAAAGTTCTTGTTGGCTTTTGGCCTGTTGCTTGGTAGAAACTGAAAGCTCAGATGCTGGGGTGACAGGATCCTTTTCTCCCTCAGAAATGCTATCGTTCTCTGTTCTTTCCAGCCCTTGTGGTTGGAAGCTGTTTGTGATGCTCAGAAGTTCAGAACTAGAAGACAAAGGTGGTGGCTTGGAAATCAAAATTGAACTGTGTTGGTGGAATCATGAAAAGATTGGCCCTGGAGTACCGAAGCAGTGCAGGCCGGGGCGATGGATACTGCCAGAGCATATTGCCAAATCAGACCTAGAACTGCAACAACTTCTACGTGTCAGGCTCAGGCCACCTTGGTGGGACTGTGCAGGAGCCTGAAAGCAGAAAGATGAGAAGTGCTTTTGGCAGTTTGGGGTGGGTGAAGGGGAACTGGCAGAGCATTGGCAACTCTCTTCTAGTTCCATCATAGTTCATCTTTGTAAGGTGAATTCAGTTGAAGATGAGGCAGTTGGAAAACATTCTGAAATATTACCCTCTATTGCAGAATACGACCTGAAAATAAAAGTGTGATAAAGCATTTTTCACATGACCTATATGTATTTCCAAGCTGTGAACCCTCTGGCAATGAGCATGAAATCCAAAACACAGCTGATAGGGAAAAGGGCCATCATCAGCTCAGACCAAACACTTGATTATTCATAGCATGGTGCTTTGACAAACAGACACTAGAGTACGTCAGAATAATTTGGTTTTGAGATGTGTGCAGGAACCTCCTCCATAGCTGTGTGTGTTTTGAGATACAGTGGCAATCAGTGCTGAAGGATGACCAGGTGTGCACTGTCTTGTACTAGTTTTCCTCCAGAATAGCAAGCCTCCACTTGCCCTGCCCCTTATGCTTCTCTGCCAGATTTCCTCCTGTAAATTGGTCTTATGTTTGCCTTTATATACCTTGTGACCCCCTCAGAATTCTTGGGGTTTTTTAAACCCCGCATTGTGTGCATGACACAGTGTTTAGTTTGGAAAAGAAGCTTAATTTAATCACATGTGCTGATTGTGGTGTTTATTTTAGAACCAAGAAGTAGGAGGCAACCATTTATATTTTATTAGTCTGGATGAATTCTTTCTGTTACTTGATAACTATGTAGAAGTTTGAACTAAAAAAATTGATATTCAAAGGAATGCTGAACACGATGACACTTGAATACAGCCTCTCATCCACTCTGGGCTTGAATTCTGTTGGACACTTAAAATCTTTGGGTGTTTGTGGTTCACTGTGGTCATAGTGATAGAGTGGCTGTTTTGTTTTTAAAGGATTGTGTATTATTCCTCTTTATATGCCAGTAAAGCTGGAGAGGGAGCTGTTTTGGAAAGAGCAACATTCACATTAGAGGAGAGGCTTTGAGAGGCTTTTTCTGTTTCTTCCATCTATTCCAAATGGAGGGACCTGTGTTTGCAGAGGGAGGTTATAGCTCTGTGGCCCTGGCCTCGTTTCCTCTGTTGCCCACATGTCTGCAGTTACAGCAGAATAAGCAAGTGTTAGAAGCTGATTTGCTGCTCCCGGCAGACTGGTCCCTACCCCTAATATCCCAGCGGAACTGTTCCCGTAGTCTGCAGTTAATAATGCAGGTGGTGGTAATTCTGGCCCCAAATCTTATCTTTCTCTGAGCGCTGAGGGGCTTGGGAAGAAAAGGGGGGGTGAATTTCCTCTTTAATAGAACGTGATAGAAAAGGATGTAACAGAAAGCTGAAAGGAATCCACCAGCAAACTTTAATGCAGCATTGCAAGGACACTTATCTTCAGTATTTTGACTGCTAAAGTGAAGCAATTTCGATGCGAAGTTCTGTATGTAATGAAATAGCAGATATTGTATGAGATATTTAAAACTGTGTTGTGTGAATATGTCCAAGCTATATTTTTCTGTAATTTTCTGCTTGTGTTTTTCTAGAAGAAGCTTTCCTTCAAGAGAAGTGTTGGAACTCTCCCCTCATAAAGCAATGCACTTAGGAGGCAAGATCTGATAATCCAGGGATTTTTGAGATACCATATGTTTTCTATTCCAAACCCCTGTGTAGCAAAACGCAGTGTTATTTGCATGACACTTACCTAGTGGCTCTTGGCAAATGCTGTTTTTCTGGTGTTTGCTATAAGTTTGTTTCCTCCCCCCCCATATCTGATTTCCGTGATCTTGTGAAAGAAAACAGGATGTTATGACAAAAGCATAATCGAGAGGAAAAACAGGTTAATCTTTGTTATGTCTTGTTGTTGTTCTTTTAAAAATTTAATTGCTAATCTGAAGATCTGCTTTAGATCATTATGTTAACTTGGATTCCATACTTCAGAGGTTACTGCCTAGAATTCTGAGCATAGCATGTGTGTTAATCTGTATGGAGGACAATACTTGAAGATATAGTATCAAATTTGGCATAAAATCGATGGCTTATTTCTATATGATGTTTTTGGCACTATCTTCCATTTGTTGTCCACAGAAATACCGCATTTGAGTGCAGACACAGTAGATGGCACTTGAGTCATTAATTTTATGGTGTAGGAAAGAAAGCCTCAGTTACAGAGTTGGCTGTTTGTGGAAACAGGCACGTTTTATTGAAGGAGCAGCTTCAAAGATTTTGCTTTCAGTTACATAGTCCTAGAAGGAAGTAAAACATGCATAAATTCTTTTTCAGTACAAGCAGCCCCTCTCCAAGTCCTTCCTTGAGTTTGTTGAATTTTTAAAAAGACTAATGGGCAGGACATGATCAGTCTGAATCATAAATACGTAGCGCCAGATTACCTTTAAACATGTTGCCTTTGTTTGGTTTTGTAATCTGTTGTTTACAGCCTATTCTCTAATACAGTTTCTTCATGTATTTTTTTCTAGTCTTGCTTAGTCCATTGGACCATTTGTGATGTGACCTCTGATAGCAGGTGAAGGATAAAAATCTGCTAACAAGGTGGATTTCTAACTATTAATATGTTATCTCATTATCGGAAGAGTTTGAATACTGTGATCTTCACTGTGACTAAGCGTGACAGCCAAGACTAAGAGGATGCTGGTAGTTTTGCTAATCAAAATGTAAACATGATTTGTGGTATTCAGAAATGGTTACGTTATGCTGTGTTTGGTGCTGTACTCTTGGACATTACTGTTTGGTCATTTGTTTATTCTCAACATTTTCAATACTGGCATTAGGTAGTGGATTGACAGTCCTGAAGACTGAAGCGGCAACACAGACGTCCCCAATCACATCCTGTCACTATCATTCAGCGCTAATGTTTACTGCTGAGTTAAGTAGGTGTAGTCAGACTTCACTCATGATTCATTCTTTGGCCTTTCTGCTGATGCTCTTATAATACTTAATTAATGAGGATGTTATCAGACTTGAACCCAGAAACTAGCTTGATTTATTAGGTTGCTCCTGTGTTGTTTTGTGACTCTGCCAATTCCAGGTTTTAGAGTTCATAAAAATGTTTGAAGGCCAAAAAAGGATGTTTATTTACTAGAGGACAGACTTCTGACTGTTATCTTTCAATTTGTTTAACCAGTATTTGTAAAATAGGTAGAGATATTTATGTATGCTTTACTAATGTTTATGTGATTGTTAATACATTTGGAAAAAAATGCTGCATGTTAAACAGGTGTTTTCCTGACACTGAATTTGGCCAGTGGGACTTTGCAGGGAGTCTACCCCTTGGTTTGTTTTGCATTGAGTATTTGCCAGTGAGTTTCGTCTCTCAGTACAGCTCTTTCTGACTGGTTATATAGATGTGTAGTGGACAGAAATGTACAAGCTATGAGAAAAGTGTAGGGAACTTTGAGGGTGAAAATGATTATAGCTTCCTACTAACACGGTCTCTTCATCTTGTGATCAGGACAAAGTCCTCTGATGTTGTCCCTAATTCAAGATGCTCTGTGCAGGTTCGAGAATAATTAAATCCTTTTAGCAGCTAGTCAGTCTTGTGAATTTTTTTTCCTTCCAAAAAGCCAGCTTTTTCCTCTTTGATTGAGGCTCAACAGCAGGAGGTACCTTTGTGCTTTGCCAGCTGGAGAAAGCCCACATCCACTTACAAAGACTGTGCTGGAACTCACAGGCATTTCATTTTAATTCCAGGCAGCCATCCCTTTGCCTCTGGAACAGCTCAGCTGTGGAAGAAGTGAGCTAATCTGGAAATTTGAAAGTGAAGTACTTAGCGAAGCCCTGGGATTTACAGTTGGAGTAATTAAGGAGAGGAATTGCACACCCTGTACTTGATTTTTGTTTTAATTAGTCTTCCTTTGATCTAGTCTTTCAATTTAAATTTTAAGATTTGAATCAACAACCTGCCACAGTATATTGCTTAACTCCTCTCCTCAGCCTGTAGAGCAGATGTCAAATATTGTTTATGCTTTCTATTTCGTATTGTTGGGCAAGGTTTTGGTTGTCACTCCTGCTTCCTATTTTCTACTGGGATTCTTTCCATCTCTCCCATCCTCTCTTTTCCTCCATTCTTCCCTCCCAATCTACTTTCTTTCTCCTCAGACATCTTCACCAACTTTCCATTCACTTCAGGATGTAGTTGAGAATTGTTGTAACTTTTAGAATTCTGCTTCAGGCATCTTTGTAGTTTGTCTCTCTCACTGTGAATCAGTCCTACTCCTTCCATATGTCTTCTCATTTATTGGAAAAGCTTGGAAAGTCATTCTTGCAATTGGAACAGGCTGTCTGCACTTCTCTGCCTTGCTAGATGAACCAGCTAGTTTTACCTCTTATCTGAAAAATACTTTTTTTTTTTAATTTCTACCTTGGCATCTGAATTCCCTGTTCCTATGTTAATACGTTCTATGTCTCAGTTTATCACCATGTTGCTTTCGTGATACAGCACAAGGGTATTTTCACATACACTGATTCTGCAAATTGTATGTTGAAACGTTGAAGTCTACTGTGATCGTATTATTGCTGAATATTCTTTGTTTTTATAGCAGGCTTTGATAAATATAGTCTATGGTTGTTCTGCAGGTCCTCTCTGATGGAAAGAAGCCACCAACTTTAGAAAGAGAATGGCTATTTAAGTCAGAGGCATCAGGCCAACCATGATTCTTGAAGAAAAGTCATGAAGACATTAATATCAACATAAAATAAATGAGACTTTAGTTTTTGAAGTCTTATCCAAAAAAATTTTCCTGCCAAAAAGCTGCTGGGCAAATATGGTAAATGGCATAGGAGCCTGGTCTATCTGCTTTGGAAAAATAAAACTTCATATTGACATTACCAAGATTTGAACTTTGCTTCTAGGAGCTGGATATTTTAGAATTAATCTAAGCTATGTTACTATTAAACTTTTGTTATCCAAGAGTAGACATGTGCCCTTTTATATTTTATAAATAAATGGAAAACATGTGGAGCTTCTGATACAGTTCAGTGCACAAAAATGCTTATGGATACATGCTGTAGTTGTGATTTCTGTTTGGCAACCAGTCAGTCTGTTTTTTTTTTATTTTCCACCAAGTGAAGGAGACTGGGCTACTGTTTTTTCCACGATAATTTTCCTGATCATTGATACAGCTACCCATTTTTTGTATATATTCCTGCTAGCTTTTAAATGTTCCCTCCTTTATGTTTCCTGTTTTGTTGTAGTCCCTGAGAATCAACAATGCAGCCACCCTGTGGCCAGTGGAACTGCTAGTGATTGGATGGACAGGAGAGCTGGTCAAGTGCTTTCCCTTATTTCTGAATTTTAGCTAGCTGCTCTTTACTTTAAGAGCAGTGTTACATGGTTAAAACTAGTTTTGTGGGTTTCTTTAAAGTAGTTTGATTATCTTTTTACATCTGTTGCATTTTGAATTAGCAGGGAGGAGTTGTGAAGGAATTATTCTTGAATGTAGTGGTATCTAACTTCCATAACTGGTGTTTAATCTCTGATATTATACATCGCAGCTTTGGTAATTACAATGAAAAGCCTCATCAGTTCTAGTCCTGTGTGATTTAATGGTACAGAAGGATGTTAAGTTGAAATATACCAGGTGTATTTTTCTCCTTCAAACCATGAAACTTCAAGTTTTTATAACCTTTACACAAACAAACAGAACCTAATGAAGATGTACCTGCGAAGCATGTGGGGAGAACCAAGTATCCAGTATTTTGCAAATATGAATATGCACTTTAAAGAGCATATAAGTATAACCTTTATATGCTCCTTGTCGTTGATTTAAGGTTGTTTGGTGGCTATTTTCGTTGAGTGATGTCTTTTCTTGTCATAGTTAGGACAGTTTCCAATGGTAAAACTGATCTTTCTTGAGATTTTGAAGAGCAGCTATGAAATAGGTGATCATTATTGGCTTGGCATTTTTAGATTTCATACCCTCTTGTATTTTGCACAAATGCTAGGCCACATCAGATTTTCCATTAAACTGTTGTTTTTGATGTCTCCTAAACAGAATATATGTGTTTATTTCAGCAGTTCTGATGATTACTCTTCAGTGTTTAGGCTGGGAGTTGCAATTCATATCAAAGCTCTTCTTATGGTAGTGGCTCCTAACAGTTGACAGTGAGGTAAAAACTTTTTGGAATGTGGTTCTAAAACAAACTAAAACAAAACATATTTGAAAAGCTCTAAGATAAGTGTAAAATGGCATCTTTCCACATCTTGCGTATGCAAATGACTGGTGGTTTATCGTAGAATACTTGGAGAGATGTAACTAGATCTTATTGGGCTGAGTCTTTCCCATTACCTCTGGTAATCTGAAATACAGATGACAGTGTGTGTAGCGACTAGCTGGCCATATGTGATAGAATTCAGTTGGGGTAAGGCTTAAGACAGGAAGAAAATAAGAGTAAGAGTCCTCCCAGTTTTTCATGGTGCAAGAAACTTCTGTTTTGCCTTGCCTTATATCTTATCTTTTGGATAAAAGCTGATAAGATGAAACATAGATGTAACAGCCTTTCTCAGAAAACTACATAGAAATGCATCCCTATAGGTCAGAAATTTTTTAACATAGCACTGAACAAGGGGATAAAATATACCTGGGTTGTATTTGCTCTATTTTTAACTTGAAATCATGAAGTAAAGGATGAGCAGGTTCAGCCCTGATAAAGCAATAAATATTTTGTATTGTTGTCCATTCCATTACAGAAGGAACTTCAAAAATAAAAAAAGCCCATCAATCTATTAAATTTTGCTCTTGGTTGTTACAGTTACTGATCCCTGTAGTAATGTGAGTTTGCTAGGCATATTACCATGAGACTTTGTAGTCTATAAGAATTCTATTCACAGTTTCTTTTCTGATCTTGCAGTCTGCCATACGTTTGTCCTCAAGTACTTGAAGGGTCTGCAGTTTAATTGAGTGTGGTTTTGACTGTCTTAAAGTTTTCTAGAAGAAAGCCGTGAGATAAAAGCCTTGCAAGCAGAATGGTGGGACTCAAAAAGGAGCTTCACCAAAGGCTTTAGTTTCTGAGAGAAGTAAGAATGGTTAAACAATTAATTATTTTCACAAAGATACAGATACAAAATTCATTTTGACTGTTTGGCTTTTTTAAGGTCTTTATTACGTGCAGAGTTCCATATTCTGAACATTAACAGTGAAACAAAAACTTCATGTTCCTGTATAGAAAATTAATTATTCCAGCACACTGGAAATGAAGACAGCAAGAAAAAATTGCTGCTGTTTTACATCTGAGAATGTTGATGAAGTACTGCATTGTAATAATTATTGCATGTCATGATCTTTATTACTTGATTATTTTTCTGGTAATAACCTTTAAATAGAAGTTCATAGTATTGCAACACTGAACGGGTTTCATTCTAGGTTTTGAAAAAGCAAGGATGAGGAATGGTTATAGTGTTATTTTGTTTTGCCTTGAAGAGAAATTGCTTTAATATAACACAGAGGTCTGAACTGAATTCTGAGTGAGTATGGAGATTTAGCAAAAATTGAGATTTTTCCAAAATACAGGAAATTCAGTATGTTTGGATAAAGTGATCATGCTCATGCATGGCTGGATTCATTGTGGGATAAGTTAGAAGGAAATATGAAAATGTAAACAAATTCTTTAAGAATTAAGCTATTTCCCCAGTATTCTGTCTGTCTTCATCTAATTTTGGAGAGCTATCAGCTTGTTTCATGAATATTGTGCAGTATAGGATTCTATGGGCAAGACAGGCTGACATTTGACTTTTTTACTAACATGACACGGAATTTTGAAGATTGTATTAGCAAAACAATATTTGAATCATTTGAAGACAGAGAACCTCCCTTTTCTGTCTGGCTGAGAACACCACCCATATGTTAATTTTCAGATGAAATCAATAGCTTTAGGAGCATTCTGTTTTGGAAACAGTGATGACTGACCTAGTTTAGCTTTCACTGCTTTTCTTAGCTCTGTGCAAATTAAGTGCAAAATTTCTTTGCAAGAGGACACAGCAGTGGATTTGGGGGTACAGAGGGAGAGGATCATTCAGAATTGAAAGGACTAAAACCTTAAACAGAGCTCTAAACCCATATAAGATGAATAATTTTAAGACTGAAGTGTTGGAAAAGACAACTTCTTTAGTAGAAATTTTGAGAGAGTTGATGTCAGGTAGCAGGAATTGCTCAGTGGTTCCTTCTTCATGGCAGCAAAGCCATGGTATGTTGTGTGTGCTTTTTTCCTTTTGTGTTCTTTTTGTGTGTGTGTGTGTGTGTGTGTGTGTGTGTGTTAGTTTGTCTTGCCTTCTTTGTGCTCTTGGAGCCCTTGTTCTGTCTGATAGCCCATGCTATCAGCGTACCTTCCCATCCCTCGCTTGTGCTGGGTCTGCCCAGTCTAGAATGAATCCCGTGCTATCCAACAAAATCTATTACCTTAGGTTCTGCACTACACTTTCCCTTCTAAACATGGGATATGTCACTATAGTTGCCTATGTGAGTTTTTAGAAGCTTAGTATTTAGGGAAAGAGAGTCTTGTTTTTTTCCTTTAATAAGTGCAGAGTGTCTTCGAATGGCTTTGCATTGTGGATTTTCTCTACCCATTTGATCTTGACTACAAGTACACAGGTCAGCTCATACACCTACTGTACAGTTCCAGTAGTGCAATCAGATCTCTAAGATGAGACAGCAGTCAAATGACGTGCACAAAAATATGAGCAATGACCTGGCCACATCTGTTGGTTTCATTAAAAATGCCATGAGATTGTTGTCCAGTCAGTAGAGAAAACTTAGGTTTTTAAAGGCTCATCTGAAAGGTCTTCAGATGGTAAATTGAATTAAACTCATTTTCATCTGAATCCTGCTGTAGATTGAAGCTGTGGTTCCAGAGAGTCTAAGTGTTTGAAACCTGAGGCAGGAAGATGCAGGTCATTCCCTGTAGAGTTTAGTGAAATGACAACATTTTGCCTGGAAATCTAGTTATGTATCAGCTAGTAAATGGAGAAGGAATGAAAGACAATGGAAATGGAGTTTTCATTTTGAAGTATCTTATACTCTGCTTGTTTTGAAATGCAAATACTGAAGGGAGATTTAAGAACAATAACAAAAAGGCACTGTATTTTGCACTACAAAGCAGATCTTTCAGTATTTTGTCAAGTGCCTTGAGCCTTTAATATTCGAACCATAAAGACTGAGACCAGAAAGTTTGGGAAGGGGAAAGTAAAGGAGTGGGAAACAAAGCGGGTGTGTGTGTATTTACTTGTCAAATATGTGGAATTTACAGATATTAAAGCAGAATTGGCCAAGTATTAAAACCTAAAGGAATGCACAAAAAGTTGTGCTGCTTTGGGTAGATGCTATTTTCCCTGTAGGCATATGAATCTGAGTGAGGCTTGTTTTTGTATAGCCAAAGATGATTTATGATTTCAACATGCCCAGTGGGCTAAACCCTGAAAATGTTTCATAACAAAGATAACCAGAATAAATGGTATATGGATTCTGTATTCATTTGAAGGTGAACCTCAAAGTAAACATCACTGGTTTCCGGAATGTTTAAGTGGTACTTTGCTATGTTTGACTAATGGGTGTTGTGAGTCTGATAACTTCAAATAGCAGGATGGCTTTCATAGAGAATAATACTGAGTGGAACAGTGGTCTGTCCAGCAAGATTTCTTTTAACGTAACTATCTTGGCCATGTAGGTTACAAAAAGGTCGTTAAGTGTTCATCATGCAAGAAAAAAAAAAATCTCTGCAATATATAAAATGTGGTTTTGGGTGCTTGGCATCAGTGTTTAATCTCATAAAAATTGTTCTGTTTGAGAGAGAATCCACACAGATAGGTTTTTGTTTTTGTTTTTTAATGAAAAATAATTTAAAGATTGTAGGAATGAAAAAAAAGTGCATAGAAGAGAAATATATGGTCTTTAGTTTATATAAAGGCAGGACATTCAGAAATAAAATTACTATTGAACGTAGTTTGGAAAAGGGGGAAGGCTTAAGCATTTCGATCTGCCCTGAAGTTACAGCAAAATGTAATTGCTCTTCAACTCTGAGTACAATTTGCACCTTTTAGCAAAAAAGTGAAAGAGGAATTGTATTAAGATTTTGCTATAGATGGTACCAGGTCGTTTAACTTCCATTTGATTGTTGAAAATGATTTATCTTCCTTTGCTAAAATAGCGTCACCTGATAACTTGATCCTGAAGCTTAGGTTGTAGTGATTGTGCTTTACATTGAAATACTTGTTTGATCGTAATCCGTTTGAGGCTTTTATTTATTGCAACAAGCATATATTCAGCTGCCGTTGGGATATTTTATGAATGCTGAAGTAAAGGAAGGCTATTTTTAAACTCATAAATCTAATGTGGGTAGTCTGGTTACGAGCTACACATCAGGTTTGAGATTATGAAGACAACAAATGTCTTGTTGACCCCTCAGCACCTGAGAGTCAAGTCCTGACAGTATTGCAAGTTCCAAATGTTACTTACTTCTGATCCATCTGTGAAAATGTTGTAATTATGTCTGTGAATCTTTTTCAAAAATGTTTCTCTTCCCTTAAAAAAAAACAAAACAACACCACCACCACACACACAAAAACCAAACAAACAACAAAAAAACAATAACCAAAAAAAAACCCCCACACCAGCCTGTCAGCTAGAACAGCAGTATCAGTACCCAGCAGTATCCTACTGTTACAACAGGGTTTTGGTTGACCTGGGTTGTGCAGAGTTTTGCCAGACCAGGTACCATTCCTTGTTTTAGTCTCCACTGAAGCATGATTATGGTGAGCAACTGTCTCCTTTTATCCTTCCATGACTGTGTGCACTGCAGAGAGTTTGTGAGGGAGCCTGGGATTGTTCTTTCATGTCAGGGACTCTGTGGGACTACTGAAATTTCAAATATGAATAATGTGCCTGGTAGAGAATTAGAAACATGAGTTCCTTTCAGATTCTCTGTGATGAAATCTTAGAGCATCCCAGGCAACCAAAGAAGTAGGATGGCAGGGCCAGAAGGATGGTGTGAGTAGTTTACCACATGCTTAGTTTGCTAGAATTTACTCTTGATGAATGACTCTTCAAGCAAGCTTTGCATGCCCTTGTGCACACACCTGTGCTGCAACAGAGAACTCGCCAGCTCCACAGAACCTGCTGGGCTTGTTTAGGACTCGAAGCAACAAAATGATTATGCAGTGCTGTGCAGTACTATTATCCCTTGGGCGTTTCTTGTGTGTACACTGTGCTGCGTAGGGTATGATATGCTGTATGTACCAATAGTTGTGTGTACCTGTATTGAAGGAAAGATGTTTCTCTGATTCTGAATTTAGTATGATTTTTATTTGGGGGTACTATGGGCTTGGCTTGCTGTGTGTCAGTGAAACAGGTGTATTGGTGTTAATAGGAACTGTAGCTTAGTCTTCTCTAGCTGCAGACGAACAGATCTGTGCAATTCACTCTGCATCACTATGGTTTTTCTCATGACTCTTCCACATAAGATACTGTATGTATGTATGCAAACCAATTACTGCAATTTTCAGCACCAGATCTGAACCACCTTTGCAAACCATGATTTTGACTTCTAGTTCCTACCTCAGCAGACTGCTTATCGTCCCATTTCATACAGATGAAACCATACAATGTTAAGTATATTTCAGGGGATTTGTAGAGATGTTGGTTGACCATGAACTCCCTCTGATTTTGGTCATGTGTGCTCAGTACCCAGAGATATGAGGACTAAAGTAGGTTGGTGAATGCTTTGGATTAAATTAGCAGGATGAAAATAAACAATGCACAGTAAATGCATCCATAAACATATTTAGATAGATGAGGCTAGCAGCAGCAGGGGTCCCAGTTAAAATTAAGATGTTGAGTAGCAACACTTCTCCAGTTTGTAGTCTGTTTGCAGTCTATAGAGAATTGAACCAAAGTGGAAAGCTATTTCAGTGTCAAGTAGTGCTGGAGTAATGTGAACAGCTGTTACATCTAGCAGTGAAAGGCTGATTTCTGTCTCTTATTAGTGTGCTGTCCTTTAAGTTCCAATCAAATAAGAGAAGTCTTCCCAGCTCTGATAACGTTCTTTGCTGTCAATACACTGTCTCTATTTCTTTATTAGGCATGAAGATCATCTAACTTGAGTATTTTTTATTAGATTGAACATATAGTCCTATCAAAGAATGTGAAGTTGTACACCAGATACCAGTAGATTGATTTCTCAGAATAATGACGTTCACGTACTTGGAAACGAATATAATTTGAGAAAGTAATTTTCAAATGGTAATGGCAGCTCATCAGCTTAACTGTACATTTGTATAAACTACCTCTGTATAAGAAATTACAGTAAAGGAGCAACATATGTGTCTGCTGAATGAGGTAGAGAGCAGAATCTGGCTTTTTGAATTTAGCAATGGTAAAGAGGCATCAAGGCAGTAACTTACACTGAGTCAGTATCTTTTAATGGAAATTTCAAAGGATAACTATTCCTGTACAGATTTTTATTGTTGTTCCAAATTGTTCTTTCAGTTTTACTCAACTATTATGTCTCTGTCCTTTAGTATTCAGTACTATGAAGTTAAGAGCTACTACAAGATTTTTACCTGGTCACCCTGACTGGCTTGCTTTCACTCACCATCGTTAAATTTTGTTTTTCAATTTTTATTCTTATATAACACCTTTTCACTTTTGTCTCAAGGCTTTCAGCATCATTTATTTTCATGTAGCTTTTATTTTCTTGTATTTGTTTTCACAGAAAGAAAATGAAAGTTCAGGTAATGAAGGTTTTGGTGATGCTAGGGGGCCTGAGAGGCTGATCTTCTTTCATTCTGCACTGTCAGAAATCTTTTAATCGTTTCTCGCCCCCCTCAGTCCCCCGAGCTATTTGTTTATCACTCTGTAACGTGTTAATACCTAGAATGGATGCACAGTGACCTTCTTTTTATTTCTGGATTAAACTATTCGTGGCCTGTTTAAACCAACAGTTTGTCTTATCTATTTCAGAATACATAACGCAGATGTATGCAGTGCCATGGAAACAGCCATTACTTACATTGCTGTTGAGCATTAGTTACATTGCTGTTCTGATATCTGCATGCTAAATACAGGGAATGTAAACAAAAGTGTGATTTGGATAAACATGATCAAGAGAAGATTTGGAGTTTGCTTTTAAAATCTTAACAACTAACCAGCTTAATATTCTGTATTTCCATATATGTCTAAAGATAACCATGTTGCATTTTTACTGATGGTTCTAATGAAAGTGCTGCCCATTTGTGCATGTGGTTTTTTTTGTTTGTTTCTTTGTTTTTTAAGCTCTATTCCGTAGCATAAATGTTGAGCAAACACTTAATTAAAGCACCACAAGCAGTGTCTTTCTGGACAGTTATCCTTTGTCTATAAGACTGGCATGCGCCTCTTGCTGAAGGGGATGAAGGGGAATGTCTGTAGTGTGGATGGAGTTGAAATGGGCATCGTGCCGTTGGCAGCCATTCATATGTATATATATATAAAATGAAAGTGTGTCTGCAGTTTTAAAGTATAACTCCTAAACTTTAAAGAAACTTCCTGTAAGGAATCAATTCATAACCAGCTTAATGCTGTGTATGGGAGAAGAATGCTTACTTTCCTCAAGTATTATGCTGAAAAAGAGCTGCATCTTGACCTGCTGTTTTACTGTGGTTCAGCTGTTCTGATGGTGGTGTAAATGTATTTGTTTTGGTGCTTATTTTATCTGTGGTTACCAGCCTCATGCCCATTGAGAGGGAGATATTTCTTAGCACTCTGTTTTGGCAGAGAAGTTGCATATCTTAATTTTGTGTTTTGTGGAAAACTCACTATGTTTTGTTGTTTTGGTAGATCCCAGGCATGTTGAATGCTCTCGTTTTATTAAACAAGTACACGTAACTGGATATCTTTAACAAAGCAGGTTTCCAGTTTCTTTGGTAAGAAGTGTAGTAAATCATGTTTCTATTTGTCTAGGCTGGTGCAGGAGCTTAAATACATTTGGCTTTTGACCTTGCTGACCGGAAATACATCAGATTAATGGTTCAGAAGTTACTATTGTCCTTTTCATGGGTATAAAACTCATACAGGCTAGAACTGCATCTTTTTGTAGTTACTTAACCAGATATATAGATAAGTAGATGATAGAGACCTGGTAAAAGGAAGATGTTACAGACCAGTAGATGAAGCATTTAGAGCCACCGTTGTTAGAAAGCCTTCAGGTAAATGACGTGTATGAAATATTAAGCTCTTACAGATGTGCACTTTCTCCATCATCACAAATAAGGAAGAACTTAGTCCCTAGAGGAAATCCCAGAGCTGTATTTTATTGTTTCAGTGAAGAGTAATGCTGTATGAAAGCATTTATTCCAGAACTGTTCCCTTCAGCAAATTTGCAGGACGGGCTCTAAGCCCATAGCTTAGAAAGCAGAAAGTGTCAGAGGGTCCCCGAGCTGTACAGTTACTAAATAATGAGCAGTCCATGTGGCGTGATCCCTACAAAGCTGTAGTTATGTTTGTAGCCAGCTGGGCAAAAGCAGAAGGATATAGAATATATGTCTGTATTTTAGATAGATGAGGAGTTTAGCAGGCCTCATGTCTTTGCATGGTTCAACATCTTTTTCTGTGTAAATGAAAAACTGTTTTAATTAACTGCCATTTTAGAAATGACCACAGGAAAATCTATTCGAATTTAGGGTTCTCATAGTTCACAATTTTGACTGACTTTCAAAAGTTATGTGATTTTATATTATTGAACAACATACCATACTAAGCAGGTATTTTTCTGGAAGACACATACATTATAAGCTCTACGGTATTAAAACTTGAAGTTGTTTTGGTTTTCATGTAGTCTTCAGTTACTTTCCTTAGATAATGGGTAGCAGTGCTTTTGAATATTCGCTACTCAAAGTGGTTACTTTATTGGTGAATACAAGGCTCTTTTCAGTTGTTTGGAGATTCTGCTAGAAAACATACATAAAAATCACAAATTCATGGTATTTTCTTAGGCCATCTGTTAACTTCTGAAAAAAATAAGGACAACTTTACTGAAGAGCAAAGGCTCCAAGGAAGGAAAATAAAAGATGCCTTGTGCTTCTTGCTTGGATTATTTGGTGTAGTTAAAACCTGAACTGTTGAATGGACAAATAATCTGCCTTTTGTGGCCCATGCATGCTGTCCTCCTATTAATTAAGAATTTAAGATATATTCTGTTGGTCTTTCCATCAGGAGCTGGTTTTTTTTTTTTCAGGTAGATGTGTTTTGGTCATCTGGTCACACCTTGTTAAGGGGATGCAGTCATGATAAAACTGTGGTTGTTGATCTCTACTCTGGTTGAGTTGTGGGATAGCAGGCACACCTGAGGCATTGTTTACATACAATATGATTCAGAATTTGTATCCATTGCAAAAAGAGGGTAAGATTCCAGAACATGGCAACAGACAATTATTTATATAAGATGCAGTTTTAAGTAATGACTTTTCGTGTTCGGCTTCCTTTTGAACTTGGAGGACAACTGGTGAGTCAATGCAAATATTTTATACTCATTCACAATCCATATTATTTTTTAATTCAAAACCATAACTCTCCGCATATGAAAAAAGAATAATTCACTTACCATTGAAATGGAACCAAAGAGGCCAAAAAAATGTGAAAAAAGACAGACGTTTAAAATACATGTCAATTTTGAAATGACCCATACACCTTTGTCAGACCAGTTCAGCATCATGTGATCATATTTTGAAGATACGGTGCCATTTGTTATGCTTAAGTGTGCTGGGAATTTACTTGAGACTTATGTTGGTTTGAAAATTCTTCTGGTGATGCTCTGCCAGTGGATGTACTAATTAAAGAGCAATGCCAAATTAGTAATAGAAAACACAACCCTTTATCAAAAGGCATCCAAACTTTACAGACTTCCTAGTTAGTAGAAATATTGATAAATCTGTTAGGCTTTGGAGCTGAGATAGCCTTGATTGTCCTATCTTCTTATAATATCAGGTTTCTCAGAAATGAGAGATTCTTTTCAAGAATTATTTTGATCTCAGCTACTATGTTATATTTAAATATAACACAGAAAGTTACCAAAAAGATGCAGAATTTATCATCTGCCTACAGTTGGTATTTACAATGTAGAATTGAGATAGAAGATTTCTTTTCTAGAAGTCCCTAAAAAGACTTCTGATGTGCTTTTTTTAAAAGGAATTAGAAGCAGCTCTGAGAGAATTACACTTTCTAGAGAAGAGTGAGAGTCTAATGAGGAAAAAATGATGAGTAACATTAAGAAACAGGTTAATAAAAACCTTTTGTTCCTTTACTTGGTGCCCTGTTGTGATCAGTGTGTGTTGTGGTTAGAAACCAGCCTCATGTCTGCTAAGGTCACAGCCTGGTCATCTGCCTGCAAAAGGTTATAGAGACGTATGTTGTTTCTGTCCACTATGGAGTGCTTACTCTGCTCTACACTAGCAGCCTGCCTAAAAGAGATTCTTTGACCTAAAATAGTGTTTCACGTTCAATGAGATTCAAGTATTACCTCACAAGTGCTAAGATTGTTTCGGGAAATGATGAAACTCTTGAATTCCCTGGTGTGTTGGATAACTTAACTGCCAACAAAGATGTCTGCAAGTCTTTAATCCGTGAAATGTGCAAAGAACCCTGCTTAATGCATCTCCTAATTTCCCAAAAGAAGAAGGTGAGCTCATTTTCTCAGATATTAAGTGCCAACAAAATCATGGAATAAAATGCTGTTCACAGTAAAAGCCAGGAGACAGTTTAGGGGAAGGGCTCCCTGTTAAGGAGGCCCTCTGCAATGTCTGCTGTGTCTTGCCCCTCTGATCTTTATGGCTTTAAGGAATTAATCCAATTAAAATACATTTCTACTAGGGTAAGATGGGATATCTGCCTGGGGTCTTATTGCCCTGTAACCCATGGTTAGCTTCTTGAGTCAGTGTCACTGTGTGTTGCCTTCTTCACTGTTGTCACCTCTGATATGGTGGGTGGGAAAGATACCTGCCTTAGGCATGTTCTACCTTGAGAATGTATCTTTATTGATAAGCTCTAGGTGTCTCAAATACAGAAGTGGAATTTCTGAGAAACAAATCTTCTTATCTTAAGCAAAACTTCATTTACCTGCGGTTTCATGCATCTTTGTTGAAGGTATGTTCTATTCTTTTTCTCGTAAATGGCTGAATAAGTAACATCACTATCTTGGCTTGTCGCAGGCACAGTGGGTGGAGGGAGGGCTCTGGTGATCTCTCACCAAAGGCTTTCTGAACCAGTCTGTGACGCCATGAGTGTGAGTTAAGACATGACCATGTTTTAGTACTATGCTGCATGTATCTGTTCCTTTTAAGGAGTTTCCCCCTCTATCCCCCTCCCCTGCCCACACACGAAGTTCAAATGCTGGCAATATCCTGAACATCTGTAACACGGCTGTCTGGAACTCCAAGCATCCTCCCAAAGTGACATTATGCAATTTCTGGGGCCTCCAGAAAATGCTTTCTGTTTATTATTTTGAGACCTTTTATGTCAAATTACAAATGAAGTGGTGGCTACCTTAGAGCTGCTCACAGGGGCGTGTGTGACACAGTAACTTGGAGGAGGAAATGACATCTCAGAACTTGCTGGAGTTCTTTGAGCTGTGGTACCATGTATCCAGTTCTGAGTGTAATCTCTCTCTTTTCTGCCTTGCTGTGTCTAGAGGGTGGTAGCCGTACAGGAACATGTGTCCTCTCTCTTGTCATAAAGACAGACAAGGCACATGCAGATCATTTGGATGCCTCAGTCTAAAAATAAATCCTGGCACTCCTATGAACAAATTGCCTGTTTGTGAATGACTTTGTGATGAGTTTCTTATAATTCACAATAGCACCTAGAAGATCTTGTTAATCAACAGTACATTTACCTGAAGTACCTAATGTGATGAATGGCACTGCATGGTCAGAGTCAGCATTCAGTATGGATTGAGATGTCTGTAACTGTCTCAGTTAAAATCATCTTGTAGCTGAGCTCTCATCTTGCTCCTTTGAATGATACGATGCAGTTTGCTGTAATATTCCCTTCTGGTTTTTTTGCCATTTCTTATTTTTTTTGGACAGTTCAGAGTTGTGTGCTTTAATGCTCTTGTGCGTCGGTGTTTTTTTTGTTTTGTTTTGTTTTTTTAAATGGGTGTAAACCAAGTTGGAAGAGGAATCGCTGCCATCTCCTAATTCCTGTGACTGGAAATTAAAAAAAAAAAAAAGAACTTCTTCTAAAAATAGTGATTTGAAGTGAAGCTTCTTCCTTAGGCCTCTGGATTTCCTGGGCAGTTGTCAGTTTGTTTCACAGCCTTAACATCAATTAAATGTAGCTGGTTTGATATTTAAGTTGTATTTTTAATGAAAAGGGAGAAAAAAAGGTATGAGAGGTCTTTAAAATACTACCTTGCACTCAAGAAATGAAATATTTGGATTCTTAGGTAAATATGATGTCTGGCCATTTATGTACCAAAAAAATAGTGTGTGCTATTTGCCAGAGAGTCGGAAAGGGCTTAGAAGGAAAACATGTAGTCCCCAGAAACTGGTTAATCTGTCTGTATCTCACATCTTGGATGCTGGGCCATTGCAGTAGATCTGAAAGCTTGTTGGGGGCACTATCTTAGAAGGCTGGGCCTTGGTCCATCACATTGTCCTATAGTTCCTATTCCTGAATTGCACCCACATCTCCCTTAGGATCCTGCCTTCTTTCTATATCCCCAAGTGTTCCATAAGAAAATCACATGAAGTGGGGAGGGGAAGGTGGCTTGGATCAGTAATTTCTAAAATTGAAAAAAACCTGATACGGTTCTTAATAGATAGAAGTAAATCACAGAGGGGGAGGACATTATTAGCAAAATATTAGTGGTGGCCTGGGCATGTTGGAAAGTTAGCTCTTCCTGCAGAACAAGAGTCTTAACATGTACTAGAAGACGAAGAAGAGGCCTCTAATCCGCAAAAGTTGGGGAAAGGAGTGGTGGATGGATTTAGTGCGCCTCTTAAGAGGGAGGTGAGGATTTGAGTTTGTTTACCAGCTTTACCTGCTTCAGTCTGGAGAGAATCAGTATCTTGAATTCATTTGTCATTAGGTTTTGTGGACTACAGAAAAATCTCAGTGTAGAAGTAATTTTGATATGCAAAGAGCAAGGTTTTATAATATGCTCATTTTTTTTTATTTCAAAGCTGTCTGCTTTATTAACAAGAACACTTCTGAAATTTGATGTTTTGCAAACAGTATTCAGAATAACTAAATATTTAGCATTAGCAAGAAAGTAGAAACAAGTAATAATAACAAGTAGAAATTATGTGGGAAGTAAATATTGTGATGATGGTGCAGGAGTTCAGGGATGATATTTTTGGACAACAGACTGTATCTCCAGATCCTTTAACTTGTCTTGTTTAACACAGTAATTTTAGTACTTTTCCAGGGGGATTAGTCTTGAGTGCCTGTTCCTTATTAAGTCTTGCTCCTATGTGTTTTGGCTAGTTGTCAAAATCCATTTCAATTAGTGATGCATTTAAGTGTTGTTTATCAAATTCTTTGTGTTCTTACTAGAGTAATGATCTAAAAAGCTCATATTTCTATTAATTTGAGAAGCAGTTTCTAGGTTGCAGATAGGTAGGACTGCCTGACCTCATGTAAGAGTAGATTAAATCGTTTTAAACCATGAAGTAAGAATAAGTGTTCAAATTTAGTTTAAATTTAAATTACAGACAAAAAGATATTAGTCTTTGTATGTAACTATTCGGTGTCTTCAAAATGAGCAAGAAGGTTTATTTCTTAGTCTTGTATGGTCAGTTGAAGGCAAAATGTGGTATTTCTCATACACTGATGTACCAATAAAGTGTCTTCTGTGGCTTTCCTGATGCCATTCTGTGATGGGTTGACCCAGCCCAGCAGCCAAGCACCTAGCAGCTGGTCGCTTCCTTCCCCTCACGGGGATGGGGCAGAGAACTGGAAGAACAAATACAAAAAAGACATCATGGGTGTTGATGAAGACAGTTTAAGTGAAGGGAAGAGCAAAAAAGAAGAAAAATGATGCAAAGGCAGTCTCTCACCACCTCTTGTCAGCAGAGCACTGCCCAGCCAGCGTACGATCAGCCGGAACCCCTGCACGTCCTGAAGCTTCGATTGAGCTCACTGGTGTGTTGGGAGAGAGACCTCGCTTCTTGGGTAGCAGAGTGTGCAAATAGTGAGAGATAAGATCAGTGAGACTCAGATGTGGTGTTTGAGGCAGTTTGATGGTTATTCTACTCTACTACTCTACTGTATATTACTCTACTGCCAGGTTTTCATTTTTATCTGTGTGGGACTGTGGAGGAAGAGTATCAGGACAGGACTCTACTGCCAAAGTCAAAAGGGTGAGATGGAGAGGGATTGACTAGTAGAACATTAGTTTAAAACCAGATGTGATTGATAGGTTGGAAGATGAATTTGTTTTGCTATTTGAGTGTTGAGTCATTACAATATTTTTGGTAAGTTTCAGACTAGTTTCTTTGTGGTTAACATTCACACCACAGAAGTTTTTCAGCTTAACTTAAGAGGAAAGCTTGTTGATTAGCTGAAGCAAAGTTGATTTCCTTTGGGCATTTTAGATTTCATCTGAGGTGTGCTAGTGGGACACCTATGTGAAGTATGTATTTTGCTTTGGCAGAACATTATTTGGGAATGTTAGTCTTGAATTTGTAAGCAGTTTATGACTGGCATTTTCAAATCTAAATATTTAAGGTAAATTGTTGAATTAAGAGACTGAGTTAGTGCATAACTTTAAGGTTGTGTGTTCTCTGCTCAGAAAATCAAGATACTGATATTTATGTATCTACTCCTGTGTTTTTGGTAACCCGTCTTTTAACGTGGATGTATGAAAATACTACCCAGTTTTCACAGACGCTTCAAGGGAATGGGGTGTTGTATTTTTATTAAACTGTTGCTTTTCTCCATAACATATCTTACAAAGTAAAATAATACCCTAACTCTGATTTCTGTTTTGCTAAAATATTTTATCTTGGAATCTCAAAATGTTGTACAAATGCTGATGAATAAAACCTCCTTTCACTTCTGTGAAGCACGTGGTGGTGTTCCCATTTAACGTATGGAATGGAACCCAGATGTATTAACTTACAGTCCTGTGCCATAAGCAGCAAATCATCTCCTCCTTTCTCTCCTTTCTGTTTTTACATGAACCGTCTTTGCTTTCCAGCTCTTCATTTTATGAGACTTTCAAGTGCATGGTGCAGTGATTTACTGTTGAACACTTTGCTAACATTTTATTCTAAATGAAATAGCCCTGCAGGTTACGAGTTGCCAAACGACAGAAAACAGGAGCTCCCCCAAGTTCAAGCTGTTTTAAAGTCTAAAGATTTACAATAAAGAAAGTAATTAAATCAATGGTGTCAAAGAGGCCTCAGTTTTACTGTTAAGCTGTCACCAACTCAGCTGTTAACATCTTTGTATTGACACCTTTGTGGTTGCTCGCTTTTTAAAAACAAAACTAAATGAAAAATCAACCCTGTACTCCATCGCTGTTGAACTTGCAAGGAACATGAAGGCCTCTTCTTTTTGCTTTTGCTTAGAATCTCTTTTCAATCGCAAGGGCTACTAGTGTGGCCATTTTGTGTCTGATAGTTGGAGCATTGTTTCAGAACTGCTGATTCCTTAGGTTTGAATAAACTCAGCACGTCTGTGATGTCCTTTAAAGCTGTAAGTAAGAGACAAATATCTGTTGCTGCAATTGTTTTTCTCATTGTGTGCTAAAGACATAAAAAAAGAACATCAGAAATGGAGGTAACTGAATTTCTCCATCAGAGGTTCTTGTGGAAAGGTCTTTTACTGGGGACACTGTACTGAGCGCCTGCTTGTCTCGAGTTTGGAGAGGGGCAGGCATTTTGTGAGATTTGATGTTGATCTGCAGAGAAAACAGGTGTACATGGATATAATTTCATTAATTGGTCTCTGTATAGTGCCTCACTTCTTTAATGAAATTGTGTAGCATATACAGTTTTCGTATATTTTTAAAAGAGTAATTTGGAATTCCTTAGCATTGGGATATTAGAAGAAGTTGTAGATACCTCATCGAGCACAAATTGCAGTACATCCTGCTAGTGCACTCAAGATACCTCAGCTAGTTTAAACTGACAGCAAAAGGACACTAATAGCTCTCTTTCTCAGCTATGGAGACTTGTTGCCAAGGAATGGATTTTAAATTGCATTTTTTTGTTAAATGAGCATATGAAAGGCTGGAGTGAAGAATTACTTCTGCAAAACATCTGATAAATGTAACACTTCTATAAAAAGGCCTTTGCTCCTCCCCAACACTATGAATCAACTGTAATTTTTCCAGAATAATCAGGAAGAATGATGAAAACACACTTTTTTTTTGGTTGGTTTTTTTCTGTTGTTTTTTTTTTTGTTCAACTTCCATGTAAATGAGTCAGCAGGTGCTGATCAGTGGGTTTTTTGTGCAGAAAGGAGGCAGGGAGAAAAGCCAAAAGATAAGGGAAGCAGTGAAAAGCAAAATTTTCTGTAAAGACAACACCTGAGAAGAGAGAGGACACTTACTTATCAATTTGCTCTGGAAACCAGTCTGGTAACAACTTTAAACAACTGTCTCTCTATAACCAAGTTAATATTCGACATTTTCAGACACAGTTGCTCATAGAGTTGCAGCTCCATGAGACTAAAATTAATGCGTTGTCAGGAATTCTTACTGGTCTGAGTAGAAGCCCTGAAGATTAGGATGTGTACCTAAATGCTCATGTCAGAATTATGAGCTTCATGGTGGCATTGGTGTGACTGCTATCAAATGTTTCTGTGTGTGCCAGTATAACAAGGTAATTTTGAAATGAAGGGGGGGAGTAAGCATTTGGGTAGTATCTTGTAGTTTCTAGCAGAAGAGCCTCTATAGCTTTTATTTCTTGAGAAGAGTTGGAAGAGAAATAATTTATCAGAGAAATTGGTAGTTTTCTGATGAAAACTATTTTATCTGCACAAGTTGAGTTGATAGATCATTCTGTCTTAGGTTTCCTGACAGTTCTTGAAGACATTTCAACTATGCCACAAATGTTGCATGAACAATTTAAATTGATTCTTCTAAATTTTTGCTGATACCTTTTCTGAAAAAAAGAAAGTGTCAGTGACTTGCTTGGTGATGGAAGTGCTCTCTAAGCATTGGCTATATTTAAAGAAGAGCTTATGCATTTTAAGTAGGCTTTGTAATTACTACTTCCTTTCCTGGCACACTGATAATATAGTGTGGTGATGACAACATTGAGGCTCTTTTGTAAATTAAATTATAAATTGTGTAGCTACTCATGTATTATATATTAATTGTCTGGTTCTGAGTAAACCTGTCCATCAACCGTTTAAGCTTGGAGACTTTTCTCACCTAAATGTTGTTCATGTTCCTTATCTCTTTTGATTTGCATGAGTGACCTAAGGGCAGCCAATTCTTTGCAGTCCCCAGCTCATCTTAACCTCCTTAATTCAAGATTCAAATTTTAATTCAAGATTCAAATTCTAATTCAAGAGTGTCTTCAGTCTGCTCTAGTTTGGTTAACAATCACTATCAATCTAAAACCTGTTGTTCTTTCCTCTCCTTGGTTTTTAAACTCTCCAGTTGTTTCTTATTAAAATGTCTGTATCTTCTTGAGAGTTAGTTTTGGTTGTGTCGTAGGAAAACTTGAGATTTTCTTGTTTTGGGCTACATGACTGTTCAAGGCAACAGAGGCTTCATTTTCGTTGTGCTTTGGTCAGGCCTTTGGCACTTGATGTCAATGTTTGTTTGTTCTGTTAAGAGCTTTGTCAATCGCACATGGGCAAAACGTATGAAGCTATGACTCCGGGGTATCTTAAGTTGCTGAAATATGTTGTGTTTTTAAATTGCTGAGTTCCTGATGACAAAAGACTAGTGGTTTTGCTAATTGTGCAGGCAAAATCATGTCTTCACTGCTTTTCACTTTTTATTTTATCCTAGTAGGCACAAGATATGCTACAAAATCTGAACTAGAGAATATTAGATTGTTACAACTCTGATAACAGCCAAGCTTTGGCTGCAGGTTTAGGTTTAGCTCCAAGGAAAACCAGAAAGTTATGGAAATGTCAGTGTTAGTAAGCTCAAACAAGATAAAGCACAGCTGAGGAACAGGTATGGCCAATATACAAAATCATTAGTGCTAGGACATTTGAAATCTGAATATGTTCAAGGGGGACTTAACTTCTGCTTTAAAATAAGCACAGTAGAAAAAGGACAGTAGATTTAACTGTTGTGGTCAATAAGACTTGCTCAGGGTGTGCAAGTAATGTTAAAATGTAGAGTAGTAGCATATAATTAGCATATTTGTATACAAAATTACCCCATTTTAAGAAAGGGAGGAGAGAAATTTGTGTGATAGAATACTAAAAAATCCTAGCTTCTCACAAAAATATAGAGAAGTCTGTCTTTTAGATTTCTAATTTAAGGAGAAAAACAGGTAGTATGTGGCGAAAAATCCTGTATTGATGGACTGTCACATCAGTGTTGTGTGCATGCAAGAACGTTGTATGGATAGAAGGGGAAAATGCCAACAGGAATGAAAATGGGCCAGAAGGTCTTAAATTCCCACAGCTCCAGAGCTGAACTGTCCAGTTTGAATGTACAATTTGATGGGCCACCCATTTGGAAGAAAACAGTCCCTTATAGAGAATGATGAACCTACCAAAGTGCAGTAATTGTGGTAGAAGGAGTCATCATTTCTGGTCACAGAAGTGTCCAGGGGAATGATCCATACATGAGTAGTGACATAGCACTTGCTTCCGATTTACCATACATGACTTTGTAAATAAGGTTCCTTTTTCTTGGGATCATTTATCTTAATACTCTTTCGCACTTGCATATTGGAATACTCAAATACTTTTAGGCCTCGCTTACTTTTAATGTGCTCTTTTACTTTATTTCTTCCCCCTTGGAAGCAGGATCTAGCACATTCAAATTCTGTGCCTGCCTGCAGAAAATTTGTGGTCGTGTATAATGGGCCTCGTAGTTGCTAATAGATGATCTGAAGTAAAAACTCAGGTGACTGGAGTGAGAGAAAACATGTTTGTAACAATAACTGTTTTGCAGTTTGGCTACGGAGAAGCCAACCTATGTTCCATCCATGTTTTCAGAGTCATGTTTATCCTTATAGCTTATTCAAGATAAATAGAAGGGGATACAACTATTTTTATGTTAAATCAAAGATTAGCTTAGATGAGATACTGATAACAGTTGTGTCATAGGCAGGGTGATCTAGTTTCAGGGTTTGGATGCATATCAAAACTATTTTAACCTATAGAGGACCTCTGAAGGCTGCTCCAGATTTCCCCTTTAAGTTGTGCCAGATGTTTGTTATTTTACTAAACGTGGTTACCTTGTTCCAGTGTCAGTGATGGATGTCTCTTCTGGTGTTTTGGGAGGCTGCGTAAATTCTGTCAGGGAAAACCTTTGACACTATCTCCAGCTTTAGAGCAGAAAACAGAGTGGTTGCTTCCTTGTGATCTTTGTAGTCAGACTGGCTCTGTAAACTGGCCTGTCACATATGGTGGGAAGAACTCATCAGAAATCTTGCTGGGATGTGTACTGTTTCTTCTGATGTATATAAACATGGGCTGATGTGACACTGAAGAGCTAGCCTGACTTGTAAGGAAAAGGCAACATGACAACTTCAAAGACAGAATGTCCTTGCAGCTGTCCAACAGCAATAGAGTTGCACATCTGTTTGTCACCAAATTTGATTTTTTTAAGGTTTCACAAAACTAGAAGTACAAAAGAGATCTTTATACTAAAGATCCCAGCCTCATATGTTTTTAAACTGTCTATTCTTCAGAGTCTTTAGGTTATGCAGCTCTTAATGACTATTATGACTGTCGGTCACATTACAAGGAACTTGTGCCCCACTAAGATATTACAGCAGTTCCCTCTGTTGTTGTTCAGTATATTATCTTAATTTCTGAGTGCATCATATATATGTTGTTCTGGAAGAAAGGTTTGTCTCTTGGTGAAACAGAGTACAAAGGAGGGGTGCTTCCTAGACAGAAGCACCTTCTGCAAGGAATGGACAAGTGGCTTCAGGAAACCTGGGAAGAATGTAGAATTGGAAAAGCATACAATCTAGTTATAAATGCTTACTAGGAATTGGGAAAGCTCAGTTTGAGGTGTGGTGGGGAGGTGTGTGCATATACTTTAGGGAGATGTGGGGCCAGGAAGCTAAAGGCAGTATCAGAAAAGCAGGTTTGAAAAAGATGCACCGCTGGAGACAGTCAAACAGTAAAAATGGTTTACAAGAAGATACTGCAGGACTCTCAATACTACATATCCCTCTAATCTACTTTTACAGGGAAAACTGTAAATGAACGCTTTCAGAATTTTTAGGAAAGTTACTTTCATTGTCCAACCAGTAGTATTTATTCAATTGCTAATAATAAGTCATCAAGAGTGCATGTTAAATGGATCAGGCCATTGGCGGGGAGTTGGACTGGGCTTGTAGTTCTGCTGCTGGCCTGGCATGACCTCAGAGGTCAGAGCAGATGACCTGATAATGCAGATGTGTCATTCCACCTCTCACACCAGCCCTATCCCTTACCTTTTCTGTCTAATTTTGGCACTGGGTTAGAAGGAAGGTTACTGCTTTTACTTTTCTACGATGTGATTAAGAATATAGTAGGCCCAAGGCTTTCTTCTCCTTGTGTGTCATAGTGAAGTTGTGTGGTTGTTTTTGTGGTGTGTTTTTCTTTTTTCTTTCTTCTTTTTAAAGTAGAATAGTTAGTACCGTTTTGGGTTGGTGTGTTTTTTGGGTTTTTTTTTTTTTCTCCCCATGAAGATGAAGTTTGTTGCTAAGAATATCCTGTGTTTACAACCTTCGAGTGTCCCTCAGAGACTGATGGTGTCACAGATGAGGTCAGTTTTCAGCAACATAGTTGGTGCCAGCAGAGAACCTGGTGATGTTCTGTCAATCAGAAACCTTTTAAAGTCCGTATTAAAAATGTTAAAGTTTTTGCCAATCAGACTATGCTTTTTAGTATGTGTTTATTCAAGAATTTGAAAGAAAAAGCTTTGAAAATGCTTTTGTTTATAGATCATAAAAACTTCCATTTTTAGTCCCAGATCCTGGTAAATTCCAGATGTTTCAATATTTTTGCACCAACTTGTTCATCTTTCTAGTTGATATGAAATAATGGTTGCAATGTAGAAAGCCAGCAATAACCTGACGTACACTGCCCTTTATCTATGTAGTCTGAAACAACCAGGTGGAACTAACTGGACAAAAACTGGACAAATGATGTAGGCCTGAAGCAAAAGTACTTTCCTAAAAACTTAAGAAATACAGGAAATTTTGTTTCCCTCCTTTTTTTTTTTTTTTTTTTTAAGATGGGGTGGAGGTTGCAGGAAAATGAGAAATGCGAATAACAAAGTGAAGCTTCTAAAATACTCCAAAGCAACTTGCTGAAATAACATCCTTTATAAAGATGTTTTGGTTACTATGACTGTCTGGTACGTTCCAGTTAGGTTACAGTAATTACCTTGAGTTTTGCCGAAAGTGTCTTAAATGTGCTTCACCCACTGTAAGCCCAATTAGTTGACCCTAAATGAGGGGAAGTGTATTTCTCCTGAGATCAGGAAGGCTAAATTGCTGCTCTTGTCCATGCTGCGGATGTGAGCAAAGCCCAGCAACTTCTTCCACCCTTGTGCTTACACAGGCATAAGTCAGAGGAAAGCAGTTTTCCTGCAACCTGGACTTGGTTGTACTTCTTTTGATGGCTAACTTATTTATTTATGCTATTTTTGTACCAAGTCCAATTAAAACAATTGGACTCTGAACCAGCTTCTGTCTTGATTAAGAAATGTATTTATATGGGGTAGCGTATGGAAGCACAACCTGTTAACAGCTGCAAATTTTGTTGATTAAAGTAGGTGCAGACAAATTTACAAGAGAAACTGTTCTGTGAAAAATTCCAGTTCACTGACACCCAGAGGGATCCTGACTTATTTTCTTAATGGTTTCCACAGTTTCTTGCCAAGAATAATACAAGTTTCTCGCAATGTGTTGACACTGGATGTTCTAAATGCAAAATGCTATATCGGTCATTTTGAGTTGTCTTGAATCTCAACAAATAAACATACGTATCAATGCAGATACCTGGAGATACTCTTAGTCCTTGAAGACCATATTCTTCTCAAGCAAGCTTTCAGGTCCTCCTGAGGCCACAGCAAATTTTGTTTGTATCATCTACTGAGAGGCACCACAAGGTAATGGATGTTACAGGGCACTGTGACCTAATTTTTGTTCCTTATGGAGTTTAGTAGAAGTTAGGGATAATAGTACTTTGTGATTCATTTGGATAGGAAGACTGTATGAATCTTGACCTTGTCAAGCAAGATTTTAAATGTTCTGAAAGGTTAAGATATTTTATCTTAGAGTCTTAAAGCACTTTTCAAATAAATGTTCCTCTCAAAATCTATTTGATATAAAATAAATCATTCTGCTTAGTAAGCAAAATAACTAAAGCATGGAGAGTATGAATGACTACTTCAAGGATTACTAATTGAGTCAGTGGAAGGCCCAGCATTGATGAAATAGTCAGGAATCTCAGAAGATTTGAATCTCAGGTTAGCAGTGAGATCAAATGTAATATGAAGTGACAGTGTCAAATAAGTAATATTAAAAATGGGACAAACTTCTTCACTTGTGCATAAATGTCTTTACATCTGTCATTATTGGCTTTTTTGTTTAAACACAAATACATAAAACTTTCTCGAATTGCTGCTGGGAGCTTCATAATTTGCTTTAATGGCCAGAAGTGTGTTTGCAGTGCTTGTAAATGAGTAAATTCAACTGCTGCATTTTCTGCTTTGGACTCATAAATCAGCCTGCAGGAAAAATCTCTGAAGTACAGTGGTATGAATGGAAACAAGAATTTTTATGGATTGAACTTTCTAATTCTCAAGGTGTGATTATTTATAAAAGCTTAAAAAACTTCCATGATCTCAGGAATCTGCTGAAGTATTTGGTACTAATTAAAGTAATTATGTCCATACATATAACGAACAAGGCTATTCTGGAGCCAAGGTAATAAAATTTTGAGTTAAATGTCAAACAAATGTAGTTCTTACCTAAATATTCTTTATTGTGAATTACAGATGGAATTCCTGTTATTTGATGTGTCAGAAAACAATACACTGCAGTCTTACAGAAGAAAAAAGTGTGTTTCATGAGAACACATTATTTTCTTTTCTGCTTGTGTTTTTGTCTAATATCTTGCAGCAGATGTTTATAAATATTTTTCTTTTGTTCTAAGACAGTTACTTTAGATAGCAAAAAAGCTTGTATTTTTTTTTAATTAAAGTGGACACTAATCTAATTGGTGCAAACTATATTTGTTCATTGACAGAATTTTAAAGGAGAAACTTTAAATATAAAGAGCACCATAGATACACTATGAAAACTGCTCCCAGACTAAAGCAGTCTTCTGGTTAAGGAATATTGAGCTTTTCACCTGAAAGTCAGCTATTCATATGTAGACCATGAGCTCAAATGAATCAGAATAATGGGTAATCTTTAAGAATCTTACTAGAACCCATGTGCAAACAAATATAAATCTGTGTTTCAAAATTTCAAAACATTATTGAGGGTAGTATGACAGACAGTCAAGATTTAGAGAATTGGAGATTAGATTTTTCTCTCTAACCTGAATTTTTCCCTTTTGGTATTATCAAGTAATCTGAGCTCACTGTTGTGTATTTTATCTCTGCCTTAGTCAGTTCAGGGAATGGGTCCTTTTGCAGTGAGGGAGACTGTGTGCAAGATCATGGCCTCACTGGTTGCAAAAGTTGATTTTCTGAAGTGAATAAGACCTTATCAAAACAGCTGAATTATTCCCTGGAGAATCCGATATGCTTTTGGTTGTATAAACATATGTAAGTATACTTAAGGATGACTAAATCATTATAAGCAGATTTTTCACAGCTGGAAATTAATAGTACATCTAATTTTCTGGTTACTTGGCTTGTAAGATTAAAAGTGAAGTGCTCATTTATACAACTATGTTCAGTAGAAGCTGTTCTTTTAACAAATTAAATGTTACAGTATGCCGTATTAAACCAAACAGTCAAGTCCCGAATGTCTTAGAGAAGGCACCCCAAACTCGTTACATTAATCTGTCTGTGGCTCCATTCCCTATCTGTAAATGGGATTAATCCATTTCACAGGACAGAGGTATTCTGAAGGCAAAGCACCTGTGAAGCACTTAATGTGGGTTTCAGTTGCTAAAGAAAAGAGTAACTTGGTGTTCAGAGCAGAACTGTAGCAGTGTGCATTAAGTGAGGGCTTGGATTACAAGCTTCAGAGTGAAGAGAAAATTAATAATTTCTTATTGAAAGCCATCCTGCACACATGTAACTGTCTTCATATAGCCTCGGTTTAAGTCCGATCCTGGAAAATAAACAAAATAGATTGTGTTCAATAACATTCTGTGTGACTGAAAATGAATTGAACCAGATAGTGCTAGATAGTGAAGGGGCCTGACATGCCCTTTGTAATAATTTACAGATATAGTATCCTAATACATATTGTCACTGAGACAAGCTTCCACCTTTCTGAAAATTTTATGCATATAATGAACTCTGTGGCAGAAGGTGGTTAGAACGATTCTATTTCTTTATTTGGGAGCCTCCCATTGCATCGAGTGTAAGCTAGTGGTATTCTCTAGTAACCGTTATTATTAGGATGAGGTCTGTAGGTAGAGTTAGCAACTTGTATTAAGCCATCTAAGATGGACAAAACAGTGTAATGTTGGGGGCAGAACAACTTGATGTAGATGAAAATGCTGGTGAAATGCAGCTTAAATGACCGTGTCTCTGCCTTCTGCAGCACATAGGGTAAACTGTATTTAGGACTGCCAAATAAATTAATGTGCTGCTTGGAGTCTCTTCTAAGTAGTCTCCTATTTTTTCAGTTCTTCTTTTTCTGTGGTACTTTTGAAGCCTGCTCTTGAGATTATTTCGATTCTCTTGTGCTTGAATCCTTGATAGATTTAAAAAATGCTCATGATTCCCCAGAATTTGTGATTCTCTTATTTAGGAGGTGGAGGAGAAACATCATAAACTGAACAGAAACAGAGACCAGAAACTGTGCAAGTTGTAACTTTGCCTTGGGAATAAGACAGACATGTAAGAGAGTTGCTCTTGCCTCTAGAAATAACGCTGCCTCCTGTGGAACTTTGCATGTCCCTTGGCAATAATTTTTCCTTTCGTAGGTTGTGTCACAGGTGATTCATTACCTTACAGTACAGATTTGAAAATAAAAATATCCCACAATAGCTTTATTTTTAGTTATCCATTGTTAACGCTCAATTGGGTGAAAAACGTGGGAGAGGCTTCTTCAAACAGATTTCTGTTTGGATTTGGTTTTTGTGACTTTGTTCCATTTTGGAACACAGAAGCTTTTATTTTTGCTAATAATTGTGTAATATGAAAGAAATATTCTTTTTGAGAGCATCTCACCAGTCACATAATGTAACTTAAAGCTGAGGCTTGCAGTGCACTTAAAGCAAGAATTTTGCATCCTTATATAAGAGAATTGGAGTGCATGTCTTCTAAGACAAAATATTTTTAACAATACTAGTTGGCTTATTGAAAGCTTTTACAAGGTACTTATTTTCCCCAGATGATAGTGATATTAAAATAATGTAAGCCTTTCTCATTAAAATTGTTTGAAAGAACATGAAAATGTGGTAAACGATGTAGCTGTCGACCTAAATTTATTACTGAATTTGTCTACTTCTAAAGATTTATCCTAAACTCATCGTGATGTGTCCTTTTCTGCATGTATTGGTATCTGCATTAGCCAAGGCCAAATGCAGTGACAGCTCAACTCCTGTGCTTACTTCATGTTTGACAAGAGGATTTTGGAGAGAAGAACTCAAGCTTTTAGGTCTGAATTGTTCTGTGAATTGTTTTGCAGTATAATGGGGAGGGGAAATATTCTAGATCCTTCTGAGCTTTACATAGAACTTCATCAATCTGCCAAGTTTGTAAATGAAAATATTTTGAGTGAGATGTGTGCTGACTTCTGGCTGTGTTTGCTCTTCTGGTTAGCCGTAGTAAATCATACATACTAAAGCATATGCACATAGTAAACCTCAGAATAGTGACTTGAATCCTGTCTTCTTTCCGAAATAGTTCTTTTGGAAAGTTGAGGATGCAGGATAGGAGATATGATAGAGTATTTTATAATGATTTGTTACCTTGAGATGCCAGTGGCATGCAGACTGCATATATACCTTTTAGTGCAGAGGAAGTACATTCAAGTTTCGAGAGCGGTTGTGTTCCTGTAGGGATTGATCTCATTCACTGAGTGGTGGTACCACGTCGTACAGATACTGCGTGGCTCGAAATTTCCTGTACTTGGCGATGTCCTCTATCATGGAGCTGCCCAAACAGCTTGCTCTTTTAATTTCTTTTTTATTTTTCCTGTCAGGTTGGCAGAAGACAAGAGCTGTACAAAAGCAGCTTTCTAGGGCCATCTGGAAACTGGCTACTCCCAGATGCTGCAAGTCAGTGACTAACTGGTTTTATGTTACCAGATTGAAAATAATGTAGTGGTCTAAGAGGAAATAATTGCTTTTGTTTGATCTTCCTGTACTCGTTTCACAATTTTTCATATACCACTAGCTAATCAAGAATGCAGTTAAATGCTAAGAGAAAGGAAGCAGTTCAGCTGCTATTGCAGTACTCAAAGGATACTGGGAATTCATAATCAGCTGTGTAAATAGACTCCATGATAAAACCAATTAGTGTACTGTTAAAGGAAGCAGAATCGTGTATCCCATCTGTATTCTCCTTCTTTGCCTCTGAGTGCATGGAGTAGCATTATGTTGTTTAATCTGTTTCGGCATCTTGGCACCAAAGAAGTGTGAGCTACGTGGAGGGAAGTCCACCTGAGATTGCAGGTGCTGGGTTGTGCTGCTTTCTGTCTGTTGGTCTTCAAGTACCTGCTAGATGAGCTCATTTTGATCCTGTTGATTTCAGTCTGTTTTGCAGAATATTTGGCAATTAATATATTCTTTTTTTTTCTCTTCTTCCCCATTCTGCTTTAACACACCAGGAGATCCGTTGTACTCAAAGGCTTTTTGTGGGCTCTCTAGCAAGTTGCACTCCTTGTTCTCCTCCTTGTCTTGTTGTTTTCAGATGAGAAATGTCAAGCAGTGGAAGATCATGTTTTACTCTAAAGGAAGAAAAACTTTATGTTCCATACCACAGCAGAGGCAAAAGTTGCATATTTTTCCTCCTGTGTACACCTGTGTTCTGCCTCTATATTGTCTGTCTTAACTGATTCTGAAGTTAGCAGGCCATCAAAGGGAGTTCTAATTACTTTGCTTATTGCATTATAATTACTATTTTACTATCAAGATCCTCAGAACATTAGGATTGGGTGATTAGGACATGATCTGGGGATCTTGTGTTTTGGTGATCTTATTGTTGTTTTAGGCAGTCAGGACATTGAAAGGAAGGTTTCAGCTTGCCTAACTTCCAAACTGGAAAGGATTGAAACTTGTGTTAGTCCTCAGACAGAAGGCCTCTCTACTTGTGACTGACTTGTTACCAGAATTAAGGTGTAAAATTCTGTTAGCTAAGAAAACATTAACTTGGCAACTATACTTCAACTTTTATTTTTATGTTAACCCAACTTTTTATTTTCCTTTTTTTTTTTTTTTCCTCCTCTTCTAGTTGCTTTTTTCTGTTCTTGGGCATTTTCTCAGATAACTTCTTGAGATACTACAGCAAATTACTAAACTGCGTTTCCTGTCTATAATCTGGAATATGAATGAAGTGCCATTTCTTATAATTATGTGCAATTTGCTCCACAGTGGACTCTTTACCAAAGTTCACAGCTTTTAGTTTAGTTTAGTTTTGTTTTTTTTTAAACTAAACTATCATCTTCATGCCAGTTAATCATTTTCAATATGACTCATGAGTTCTTTTCTGCTATTACTTTTCATCTTTATCTAAATCCTGCTGGTGCTCATGAAGCTGCTATAGCCTGATAATAATAGATAACATTATACTGTTTCATCTGAACTGCTACTCTTTCGAAGCCAACCAATCTCTGTTAGGAATGTATTGTACTGTGTCTTTCACCAAACTGTGTGGCTTTGAGTTCACCAGGTGTACTTCTTGTAGAGCTACTTGTTTCCTTGGGGACAGTGTTGTAGACTGTGTTCTGGACATTGTTGATGGTGCTTATGATCTGTTTATGCTTCGAAGTTACACTCATGGAGAAAATTAAGAAAAAACATTGGTCTGCTCAGAGCCTCATTTACGCTGTTGTATTTTTTGCATATGTTTTTTCAGCCACTTGAAGAGCTCTTTCTAGGAGATGCTTCAAGTTGCAACTCAGTCTCATAACTTCATGCCTGAACAGCTTTCAGCGCTTCATTTGGAGCCTGTGTAGAAAACATACTCCCCTTTGCTGGGTAAATGTTAATACTCTTGATGTCAGTACAGGTTTCAAATCTTTCAACTTTTTCTTTGTGCTCCACGCTCTTCTTCATCCTTCAGAAGGCTCTGTGGTGGGGTGTTTACCTTGCGAAACTGGCTCTCAGATTGTAGAAAGATTCCTGAGAGAAAGTAGAGCAGAGATTTTATAATATTTCAGAGACTCCATGTGGATTTGGGTTTGCTCAATTCTAACACATGGTTTAGCCTAATTTAGATAGGCCTTGCAGGGAATGTGTCCTCTTGCAGCCACCTTTTCTCTGTCCTCAAGAAACAACTCTTTCATAATCACATCTGAAAAGAAGCAATGAATCAATTCCTGCTGAGTTGTGTCTCCTTCTTGTGACAAGGATTCTAGTATGTGTAAATTGAAGGCTGCAGCTTTTGCTCTCCTTATAGCAAAAGCATTTCTTTGTTGGACAGTCTGTATAGCTCAGTCTCAAAATAATTTATCTGGAGGCTTTTGATCTTATCCTTGTCCTTCCATGCTCTATATTTTCCTTCTGCTTATTTTTTGTTGTTGTTGTTCTCTTTTTCACTTAGATATATGCTTCTTTTGTCTTTGCACACAGACCATTCCTTAATACTTAATACTTGGTGAATTCATGGCTTAGGAGTAGCATCTTTCAATGCAGGCACAAAAAGGATTTCTCCTTTCTCCTTTGTAAATGAAATATGTATATCGGCATACATAATTATTATTCTGATTTTTGTAATATAAATGTAAAATACTTGAGTCTTTTATGATGCCCTATATCTTTGCTTGAATTGTGGATATTTTCTGTATTTATATAGGTGTCACATCATGGGGTATGGGTCTTTTTGTCTCTGTTTTTTAAACTTGACCTTCTTATCCCCTCCATGTTTATCCCCTCTGTGTTTATTTTTACTTAACTATGCTCTTTAGCAATGTTTGTTCTCTTCTCTGAGGCTTTTGTTTGTGTTTGTGTTTATTTATGCCCTGCTGGTTGGCATACGAATGCCTTTGTAATGGTATGGTGTGCATTGCTGAATATTTGTTCACATGTCTTTTTGTTAGTATTCAACTTAATAGTGTAATCAGAGTCACTGGAACCTAGCTCCATATCTAGAACTTACTTCTCCTAGGAATGGAACAATAATCAAGTTTTTCTTTGTTAATTTAAAGCTCTCATTCTCTTTTCACTTCAGTAACATGGAAGGCATTGCACTTGCATTGGGCTTATGTACCGTCTGTCACCAATCACAGGGCGAAGTCTGTGTCAGCCCTGTTTTCACGTGTCCCTGTGCAGCCCACTTAAATTGCTGCATGAACTTTTTCCAAACTGAACTGGCAGATTTATTTGTTGTAATTGGAAAAGCCTCACAATATGCACATTCCTTTTACTTTTTATCCTGTTCGTAGACAGGTAGTGCTTTGATCAAATATTTGCAACCTGGTAGCTGCTCTCCTGGGTTTACATGTAGTCTGTGGCTTGCCTTCTGATGCTTTGTTTCAGCGATTACTTAAGCTGTCCTAAAACTTAGGTCACTATGGGTACAAAATTATGCAAATATTATACAATGCTAACTCTTTTATAAAAATCTATAAAACCAGACTAGGCTGTGGTATTTTTTTTTTATTCTCTGCAGCAGGTTCTTGCCACTCTGAGTGAAAGTCAAAAGAGAGAGGGAGTGTAAATGTGCCTTTAAAGCTGGATCTCTTAATGTTACAAGGTGCTTCATATCATCTGGGTCTCTCTCAAGTTTATACCACACAGTTCTGTCAAACAAGCCTGTTACTGTCAGCAATAGTTGGCACCTTCACTGATACTTTCTGGAGATCAGAAAATAAGTAAAAATAAATTTCACTACATAATCTGAACACCTGTTTCTTTTACACTGCAAAGAGGGTTCTCTTGGGCAATGTGGAGATAGGGAGGGCAAGGCTTAGTAGCTTTATTTAAAGTTGCCTCTGTTGTATCAGATCCTTTGTACATACAAATTCATCTCAAGGAATGTCAAGCAACTGCATTGCCTTTTACTAAAAAAAAAAAAGTTAAATTGAAAACCTTATGTGATCTTCTTAATGTAATCCTCACACTGGATCTGACATATCCTAAGGGTGGTAAAAGTGCAGTGTGAACAAGTACAAAATACTTAAGGAAGTCATGGGAGTTCATGTAAAGCAAATCTTCCTTGGGTCACATTAAGATATTTAATTACATGCAGTAATTGTTTTCATAAATAATGCAAACCACACCTCTAAAGAAAGGAGGAGAGCAGATGTAGTTTCCATCTTTTAAACAGGCAATCATTCTTGACAGAATATATATTTTAGAAGTTCTGACTCCTTGTAACATTGTGATCACAGTCAGTCACCACTAATACACCATCAGAGAGCGTGTCCATAATAGGTTTATAGTGCAAAAATGTTTTTTACAGTGAAAAAGTGTGTTACTGCAATAGGACAGAGCTTGGAAAGGGCGAGAACTTAGCGTGTGCTGCTCGCTGCCAGTGCTTGGAACTGCGGAAAGGTAGCGGGAGTGAGTGAGAGGCTGAAATCAGAGGGAACTTATTTTGATTTATGCTCCCGCTTCCCTGCTGGGACACTGTCAACCTGGTGTAGAATTAGAGTGGGAATTTGTCCATAGTTCAACATACGAACATATTTTATTCTTTTGTTCTCTGTACATTTCCATATGGAAAGGAAGATCTTAAGGCAGCCATAGGTAGATATTTTTGTTAATTTGTTTGCACATTTTAATGAAGATAAGACCTATGTTGAGTTTGATTGCATCAGTTCTCATTTTTTCCAGAAAACAGTAGTCTGTTTGGATGATGCGGTTTTATATCACTGGTTGTCATAGAAATATAATGATAGACTGTGTTTCTGCAGTTTATTTGTTATGCCTATTTCAAACAGTTTCCTAGATTTAAAATACAAAGAATCGCCTATCAGATTATCTCCACAACTGTGTTACTTACTGCCTCATCTCCTTCTCTGCTTTTTCTTCTCTACTGCTTTTTACATCTAAACAGTAGAGTTTTTGCACAGTAGGGATGGTCCCTCTAGCGTGGCTAAGAAAATTGTGTTTTAGTGGGGTAAACCATGCCTTTTTAAGAAGACAACTGTCTGCATGCCTGCCTTTGTTTCTTGCTTTTAATTTGGCTTGAGTAATGAAAACAAACTGACCTCTTTCAGTTTTCTCTATAGTCGAATTCATTTAATTTTGCTTTGTTATGCCTCTCTCTGCTGTTGTGTATAAGGTCGCAAAATTAAAACCAAGCATTTAAATTAAAATTTTTTAAAAAGGCACCCTTCTATTAATAATTTCCACAGGAGCAATTGTGACCGTATTGCGCACTATTAATAACTAGAATAAACTTGAACTTTGAAATCCTTCCATCTTGCTCTTGTTGCAAATGTATTTTAAATGGCTTCCTGTGAATCTAACATTGTTAAACTATGGTGCATTATTCAGTGTCATTTATTCGTGCTTTTTTGTGTGTAAAAACTCCATCAATTTAAGTAATCCTGTAGGCAGTGTTTTGCCTTGCTTGTTTGTTGTTTTGTAGTTTTGGTCATCCTTGAAATTTTATAATTAGAAACAAATAAATATTTTTCCAGAAGTACTGTGGAGCATGTGAAAAAGTACTTGTTTGTCTTTAATTTCTGTTGGGAATGCTTTTGAATATAAATTATCATTTTAATTAAAAATTGAGTGCCTATATCATATACTTAATAATTAGCATAACTGCATTAATAGTTAAGGTAAAATTTTGGTATATACTTCTGTATTTTTTTTAATCTCAAGATGCTGAGTAAGAAGGAAATTTGTACTCCTGGGGGAGCAAGACTGAATGTTATGGTATATTTGAGGTATCTTGAGGAGATGGTTAATGTAGAGTTCAACTGGCTTCACACTTCACTGCCACTTGTCTAAGGATGTAATTCAGGTTGTAAATAAAATTTATAATATTATCAATATAAGTTGTAATATTATAACTTATAAACTTACACAGTCACAGCTGTAATGATTGACAAATACCAGGGTTCTGGGGTGATGTGCAGAATGTACTCTCTCATTTTGTAAATGAGAAAACACACACAGATGTGCAGATTCCATTCATTAAAAGATTACTTTTCAGACATTAACTGGAGAAGTAACTAGATTGTATGTAACCCTTTAACTATTATTATCTTGTCTCACAGAAACAATTTTCCAATTTGAAGTGCTGTGAATGCATCTTATATTCATAATCTAGAAGTGTCAAAAGTGTGTTTTGTTCTTCAAATAGAGCAGCTGAAGGCTAGGCTGACACAATCAACCATCTTGACATCTCTTGTGAAAAACAGTTTAGTTTGCAGAACTTGCATTATTTTTTTTCCTCCCCAAATAATTAGTAATCAGTTGTATGTAGGCATTGGAGTTTTTTTCTCTGATGCCATTTATGTTACTGTCTTTTGTTCCTGCATCTGAAGCAATCTGTTGTGCTGAGTATAAAAAAGTAAGCTGTTTGTGACAAGTTAAACATACTTTAGAACTCAGGGATACTGTAGTATTCTAAAACTAATAGATATATTAATACATATTAATGCGAAATCAATGAGATGTAACATTCTAAGCTGTCTAGCTACATGCTTTGTTCATTGTTGTATGAACCCACAGCTAGTAAATGATGCAGTAGGGTAAAAATGATAACAGCGAGTTAAATTTATACAGTTGGCTTCTTTATGTTAACACAATCTTTTCATCAGTGTGCATAAGTAGGTGATATTCTTTAGAGGTTGGCGTTCCATAAAACCTGAAGACATTTTATTCTAGTCTCGTTTAAAAGTAAGAGTGATTCAGATTCCAGTTTTAATTTCTTTTATTGTCTATGGTTATATACTTGTGCCTGTGGAGATTTTCATCTTGCTTTGACATCTGTTTTAATGAGAACCCTGCTCTACTTTATGAATTGAGTAAACACTTTAATAAGCCTGACTTTGTTCTGCTCATGGGGAAACTCAGACTTATCAGCATGGGGCTATTGAGAAAGGTGAGCAAAGGTCCTCTGCGCCTGCCAAGTCAGCAGTCTCTGCATGTCAGGGCCAAGAAATGCGTTAAATAGATGGCAAGTTTAACAAGTCAGAACATTTTGCCATTTCCATATATATCAAACATGTCAAGGACTGTGATCACAAGGCCTTCCAGGGATTCACTGCTGTAGTATTTTTAATTTTTATTTATTTGGTTTTTTAACCTGTGACAAAAGCCAAGTTCTTAATGTGCAGCAGTGCTTTCATATCTATGAATGTGAAGAATGACTGGCTGATCTTGGACATCTGTTCTGAGCGGCAGATAGCATTCTCTAAATGTTTAATCACACTCTGAAACTGATGGGGACTTGTGCTTTCGGAGATGATGAGTGTTTTGGCATGTTTTTCTGTGACCAAAAGCCTGGAATGAATTTTCTGTAGGGTCTGTAAACCTACTTCTGTAGGTCAAACAGTCAATAATACTTTGAAACACACATGTAATCTGAGCAGAGAATTTAATCTTTTTAGGCTTGCAAGTGTTACCAAAGCATTTTGAATACCCTCACTTAGCAGTGAGCACAAGATTTTGAAAACTGGAATGGATAGCAGGTTCTCTTCCTACCAATACTGAGAGCTAGCCAGAAAAGGAGAACAACATGAGAGAAACACCTATAGATAGAGGTCTGTTTGCAAAATGGGTCTGATTTCATGACTAGCTTGCTGAAACCTGACTCCAGGGGTTATTCAGTAGATTGATCTATCCCACTTACTGGTGCTGTGTCCATTTATTGTATCAAAATTATGAACAGGATGATAGTAAATGAAGTGAAAGTTGTGTATCAGGTATCTTAAAGTGAAAACAGGTAAGCCTTGGAATGAATGGAAGGCTTTTCACTGCTTTTGATACCTTTTTGTCTTCCAGGAGTTACATTCCCCAAACTTCTAGTTTGAACCATGTTCCTGTAATCGAAGACACGGGATCACATACAGTGTGTGTGTGTGTTCTTGTGAATAACATTACAAAACTGTCTTTGAATTTCTGGCCAGTTTCATCCAGATTTGACAGAAGACTGAAGAAAAAGTTCTTATAAATGTGGTGAAAATAGATGACCTGCTTAAGAAGGTGAAGAAGAACTGTGGGCACCCCTCACCATGAGAGAAGATTCAACAGGTCGTTAAAATTGTTAACCTATTGCAAGTAAACAAGCCAAATACTCCAAGTGCAGCAAAGCCTGTTCTGGCCTTAAAACCTTTGGAAGAATGATTATGAGTTCTGTTTGAAGAACTGATTTTATGCTCCAGGAAAAGTACTGTGAAATAACCAGAGCCTTTCCAATTAATGTAGGAATATTGATCAAACATAGAAAGAGACCATAAAATAGTTTTTTTGATGTTAGTGAGTCGAGAAAATTGTTGCATCTTGTTTTCATTCACAGTGGTTAAAAAAATCAGTTGTGCTTTTTGGCATAGGTTTGTTGTGATGAAATAGAGATTTGATGCAAGCTGTTGTTTGTTTTGAGTATAGTGCCTTATGTTTTTTTTACCCTTGTCACCTTTTTCTTGTTATTTTGGCATTTTGAAGGGTGGTGTTTTGTTTTTGTTTTTTCTCTTCAAACACTTGCATTTATGCATTGATGTGTTCCAGCTGGTAGTTCATGGGCTAGATCCATGGGAGCCTTTGTGTCCTGCTGTCTTCCCCCTGAGGCAGAATGGAGCAGATACGGAGGCTGCATTTCTGACCTGTGCTGATTTTTGCATGTGGACAGCAGTTGTAGCCCAAGTCACCTGCGTGTTAGCATATAATAGTAAGGTGAAGCTGAACCTCCTGGTTGTGCATCTGGCTTTGCTCTTTCAGCTGCTTGCTTCTGCTGCAAGGCTGTACAAGCTTAACTAGAGAAAGAAGTATTTTGTGCTTAAATCATTGTCTAGAAAGCTCACTGCGTGAGAAGCGAGTGTTAAAATATTGTTTGGATACTTCTTAGTGAAGTGGTGTGGGTTTTTTTTTTTTTTCTGTAGTGGTTTTGAAAGAGAAGGAATTTGGTCGGTGTTGGTCAGATCTCTGACTATTAATGAAATTATCAAATATAATTGAATATTTCTTAATGGCCAGGGGGTGGTAATGTAGCTTTCCAATCTAAGGTAGGAAAGAGAACTTAATCATGTTTTAGATAGCTCTAGGTTAGCTCATCTGTTGATAGAATTGATTAAAAACCCCAAACAAACAACAAAAAAACCCAGTTCATGTACAGCGAAGTCTGTCTGCACTAGCTAAGTATTTTAGCATATCCTGAGCCCGACCTGTAGCTAGATATTGTTCCTCTGAGACAGATCTCTAATTTATACAGGGCATGAAGGTGAAAGAAATATTTACTGTTAACATCTGCTAGAGAAAAGAAAATAGAAAATAATACTGTTTCAATCTTATGTAGCACCTTTCATCTAAAGATTTCAAAGCACTTGAATACTATTTAATTAAGCTTTAAAATATCTCTCCATTATAGATTGATTATTTTCCTTGTTTACAGATGGGAGAAATATAACTAAGTCTAGTACAAAATGTTGCAAAGGGAGCTCTTAATAAGAGCCAGGAATAAAACCCCAGGAATCTTAAATCCCAATTTTCTGCTTTAGGCTTAGATCCAGCAGACACTTCTCAGGTATTTTAATTCCTGCACTGCTCACATGCCTAAATACCTAAGAACCTGTAGGATTTGGGATGTAACAATTAGGAGCCTTGCCTTTTTCAGTCTGAGAAATGTAAAATGCCAAACATGTTTCAAGCTGGTCTTGGGCTTTGCACTCTGAAGTATTTATTAATAAATAATTCTGAGGGAAATTATGCTAGATAGGTGATTGTTTTCTTTTTTAAAAACAACCAGCTTCTTACCTCCTACAAACTAAAATGCAGAAATTTCAAATATCTCATAAAAATAAAGTTCCGTACAAGTTGGACTTGGAGTGGCTTAAGTATTAAAGTGTGAAAGTTCCTCTTTTTATTGTCATACATCCATACAGAAGAGGAGTGACGTGTGCTGAAGGAGTTGAAAGCCCTCAAAGATGGGCTCAATAGAAAATGTCATTGAACAGCATCATAAGTAGTGCAAGGTCATAGATTTGGATCCTCATAACAAATGTTTATTTTGTAAAGTAGCGGTAGGTCATTGTTTGGAAACAGATAAAAGTGTTGTGTGGGCTTGTCTCTTGGAGATGACCCAGACATCCATGGGTAAAATGAAAATGTGGTTCTAGAAGAGGTACATCTTACAGACAAAGGCAAGTCTGGACACCATCTCGTAAGGCACTCTTGGGACTTTGTATCGAAGTCCATGGGAAATCAGTAGATTTTTAAAATCATATCACGTAGAAATTAGTTTAAAGAAGAACTACAGCTGTTGTGAGGAACACCAAGCCTCTCTTTTGAGAGGAGACTGAAAGACCTTTGCTACTTTACTGTACTGAGTTGAAGATATGAAGGGATAGGAACACAGAGGGTTTCCCTGTGCAGGAGAAGGTGAAGTGTAAGCTGAACTCCTCTGACAACAAAAAATACCAGCTGAGTTGAAAAGAAACTTAAGGTTATTGTGGAAACTAGAATTGGTTATGTCATCAGCATCGTAGCTGTAAATGTGCCCATCGTAGCAACTTTTAAATGGGCTTGGGTCAGCTTGAGGGAAGTGCTGTGTGTGTGTGGCAGCTCTGATGGCGGGATACTTAGACATGCCTCCTTCTTGTGCATTAATTTTATAAATGTAATACAAGTGTTCCATAAATACTGAAGACACTTTGGAGACAATGTAGTACCATAGGGCTAAGTTCTGATACAGCATTGCTGCTTTTTAAAATACTGCTTCTTCAGTCTATTTAATTTCTGCCATGTGTTCTCCTTGCCTCAGTAGCCTTAACACATTTTCAGACACCTGAGAAGCACAAGCAGCATGTGGTTTACTGGGACTATGCAAAAGTGTCTCTTAGCCTGTCCTGTGCTTCTCCAAGCTGACACCCCCTGATATGAGAAAGTTTTTCAGTGACAGTAAGACTTGTAGGCAGGACAGCTTGACATCATGACACAGGTGCTAAGCTGCTGCAGAATCATCTAATAAAAGAGAACTAATCACCCACTCCACTTGTAACAACAATGCCAGCTGATTCAAACATGGTGAACTGTTTCTCTATTAAATGTAGTGCATGTTAAATTAGTGAAATAATAACTCAAATATAGTTTATATATCAGCAAAGTGCTTTGCAGGTGACATGCCTTTTAATTGTCTGCATATTAATGTGAAAACAGGCAGTTTGTGATCTTTTTCCATTTTTTCAGTTGAAGAAAGGTTGTATACTTTTGAAAAATAATTATATTGTTGTATGAGAAAGGGAAAAAAACTTGTGTGAAAAATTTTGTTAAATTTACAAAAAAAACCCCAAAAATGTATTGTGTAATTATTTAACCATTGTCTCTTTGGTGACTGAAATACAACTAGTTTATTCCCAGTTGAACTGATAATTAAAAATGCAGGAAAGCAGAATATTTTTGTCCAGTGTTGCAGCAGTGAAGAATGACACGATGCCTTGTGTTTAGCCCGGGTAAAAGAGGCCCTATAGTCATAAGAGAAATAATGCCAGAACCATTTACAACCCATTCATGTTTTTTTAAGTAATTTTTCTACTTTTGTTAGCGCATACAGAGATTCAGACACATCAGTGTATATGATGCTGCTTGTAAGCTAAAAGCATAGAAGTCTGTCTTCCTCTTACTTTGTGAGATGTTAAGTAAAAAAAAAATATTTTTTGACAAAACATTAGTTTTCCGGTGTTACTGGTAACTACTTCCAAACAGTGAAATGTTTAATTATTTAAATCAATTTTATCTGCATAGTACTTTCTTATGCTCTTCTCAGTCTGGCCAGTGACAGCATCTTAGCAATTTTTAATAGGTTTTTTGCTCAGACTACTACACAGAAACAAACGTCTGTGGTGTTTGGATCGCTCATACTTCAGGGTTAAACTTTACTCATACATCTAGTGCATCACACAGCAGCACCATATTCTACTTTTGCCCTTTGGCTAGGATCTCAAATGTCTGATAAGATGGCAAAGACAGAAGTTTTTCTTGAAAATGCTCTTCTTTGATGGTAGATGTTAAGGTACCAGATGCAAAAGCATCTGGATTTCTTTGTACGTCTATATTAGTTTGTAGCCTTCAGATGATCTCTACAACATGAAAGAGGAAGAAGAAATAAAAGAGACACCTACTCCTAGTAAGTCTGTGTGCCAGTAAGGGACATGGAATGGTCTGATGGCCCTCTTATTTCCCTGACTACTTAGGTGGCTGAACATCATGTCTCCACTGTGTGTCCCTTCTGTAGAGAAAATTTCATGGCTGTTCCCACATTTAATTTCAATTTTCTTTGTCTGTAGCTGATTCCTGCCACATCATCTGAGAAATTTAGAAATAAAGTGCTATCTCCCCAATACCCGCATTTGGAAGAAATACTGATCGCTCATCACTGAGAAATATAACACACAGAGTTATGCTGGAGTGGGCAGGTGTGCGTGCAGTGGTTTTTGCAGAAGCTGTTGTGTTTTTTTTTTTCTTAAACAAAGGAACAATAATGAGGACTATTATTATTAACTTGTGTTCTGAGCCAAAGTTGACTTTATTAAACTGTAACAGGACCAACAATTTCAAAAGCAGCAGCACTCTCCTCACCATGTTACTTGGTGAGAAAACATGGATGCAGTTGAAATGAGGGAATGAGAGACCATGGAGACTAGTGGAGGAGGGTAAAATGGTGTATTTTCCACTTGGCTTATATCCAACACAAAAAATAATCTCATTTCCTTTTTCTTCTCTGGAGTAACATGATGGGAAACATAAACAATAGAAATATGCACAAGTATAGAGAAGAAAGGTCCAGAGGAGGTTAGCTGGTTTGGCCGTGTCTGTAGTCTCTGGTGCAACCAAGTCAGCCACAGGTTCCCCTGCCTCACTCCCTCCTTTCTCCCCATCTTCACTTGCTGATGGAGCTGGATTTCTCAGCAACTCTGAGAGATGTGTCTGCAGCAGCCACCTCCCTTTTTCCACAGCAGCACCTCCCTGATTCTGTGGGAGATCATCTGCCGGGGAGCTGACAGCAGAGTGTTTACCAGCAGCAACTGCGCGCACAGTAAATTGAAGCGAGATTTCTTTTTTTTGCTTGTGTCTGAATTGAGTGAATGAAGTGTTGAGATGGGACCTCATCCAGGAGAAATTGTAAACCATATGACTTGGTCACGCTGTATTAAAAGCTGTGCTGTTTTCTTATTTAAAATAGTGTGTATTGTGTTATTTAAAATGATGTGTGTGTTTGAAAATAATTTGGCTTTAAAAAAATAAGTCATGCCAAGTAGGCTGACTATACTTAGTTTTATATTTAAATTTCTTTATTCTGCTAGTATGTAAGGTAAGAGAATGTGACTAAGGCTGGGAGCCCATTAGGGTAACGTGTGTACAGTATATGTGCACAAGATGAGGTGTTTTGGGCCACAGAATGCTTACAGTCAAGATGAACACTGACATTTGGGCTTGTTTTGAAATCCCAGTTCATACAGAGAAGGAAAAAATACTTCATTAAAAATAGTCAGGATTAGAATGTAGAAAACCTGAACAGATGGATGTATGTGTTTCAGGACGTGCTCTTAACTTTCATTTCTTTAACAAGAGATTCACATGCTGAATTGGTTAGTCTGTAGATGTTTCCTGCATAATTCCTTACGTTCTTGTCTGAAACATCCTGCACCAGCCCTTGTAGAGACGGGACACCAGACTTGGTCAGAGAGAGCAGTTGGGTTTAGTAGCCTCTCTGCTCCTGGCTGTGGTCCGTCGGAATCTCTCCCCCGGGCTGGCTCACGACTGGCAGCCTGGGGGTGCGTGTGACCCCAAAGCGCTGCCAGCTCACAGGCTTCCTTCTACCACAGCCTATCTTGCCTAGTCCCTGTCGCAAGGTCAAGCTTTATGGCTGGTCTGAGAGTCCTATTGATGTTTTGCAAATATTCAAAAAGTGAATGTATGGAACGCTTATACTGTGATAGAGATGGGAGAGAGCTGAAAAATACTAATAAATCTCTTAGGTTTCCATTTGAGTGGAAACTCAACTGGGAAAAATGTTTCACTACATGTTGAGTGATTGCAAAAAGGCCTTTAGATTATTAACCTTATCTATAGATGTTTCACATACCACTTTGTTAACGTTGCATCCCGATGAGTATTTCTATTTATGACTTCCAGAGCTGGAATTTCTAGGGATGAGGCAGCAGCTATCAAAAATACAATTAGATCTAATTGTTGTGAAATAAGTATTTTATTGGCACAGATTACAAGAGTTGAGAAATACACATTATCTTTCATCTGTGCATTTCAAATCACTTTCCAGATGAGCTAATTAGGCCTTCTAGATAATTAGATGTAACTTATAAATAAATAATGGGAAGTGACTTGCCTACTATCACTTAGCAAATCAAAAGCTGCCTAAAATGAAGCCTGGGAGACCTGGCTCCAAATTTCCTGCCATCAGCACACAGTCAGCCTGTAGCTCCCCATGTTGCATCTGAGTAAGATGTATTTGCACAAGAGCATGAGAAGTTGAGGGCTTGGATTTTCGGATCTCTGCTGCAGCTCATACTTCATTGTACAGTGTTTCACAGGGTTGTTGTGAAAGAAGAGCAGAGCTCCTGCTTTGCTGAATGAAGTAATGCTAATTTGAAAAGGCAGGCTGTGGCAAAAGTGTGGGGAATGCCAGTATATTCCTGTAACAAGGTGGAAGCTTGGACTTTGTTAAATTGAGTCCTGCTTTGGGAACAGTCTCTAGGTTAAATAAACAGGAGTTTGATGCTCCCCTACCACAAAGGATTGTTTCATTTAAGGTGTTGCATGTGCTTGAATGTTTTTTTTGTTCTTTGTTGGTGTTTTGTTTTGTTTTTTAAACCTGAAGATCACGTTGGTCGTGAAATTTTAGTATTTGTTTTTCTAGCAAATGTTGGTAAAATAATTAATTTGTCGTGGTGAAATAATGCACTGGTATTTTGTCAGTAGATGACCCTCTTTTTGGTTACTCTGAACACCCTCTTATAAACTCAAATCTAAACTGTTATTCTTGGAATATTGATTATATTGATAACCTTTCATTTGTGCTGTTTCTGGTGAAGACTGACGTACCACTGTGGATCTGTGTGCGTGTGATGTGTGAGCTCAGGAGGGCTCAGGAGCTGCGTGTGTAATGAATGCGGTGCCTGGAGCTCTGAGGCAAAGCCACTGACGGAACCAAACTCGCTGGTGTGCTGGGGTGTGTAGTGACACTCAAAAGCAGTAGGTGTTCCTGTATCTTTGCTTGTATTTGGAATTAACCTTTAAAGAGCTTAAACCAAAAGGTTTTTGCCCAAGTCCTTAGTCGTTTGCAGTGATGCATGTGCTGTGGGACCCTCTGGTGGTACCACAGACAGTGAGCAGGGCTAATGTGCTGCATCGAGGTCCCCTGGAAATGGGAGGTGTTTGGAGCTCAGAAAGAGACTTCCAGCTTGTGAAATTTTATCCAATGTCTTTGACATTTTTGGAGGAAGGTTCAGGAAACTGAGTATTCGTCCGTTCAGAAGTCAGGGAGTCTAGGTCCTTATGGAAGGACAGCATTGCTGTTTTCATGTTACAGGGATCACAAAAAAAAATTAAGATGGCATTTTGTTTCATATAACAAAACTAATAACTTTGTAATGTTTATGTTTGTGTGGATAATATTTTGGCATAGTCTGATCTTGTATGATTATTCCTTGCATAACAAGTTCTCTCTCTGAATAACAACACGCATTTTTGGTGTCATGTTTTTTTTTCCTCCTTTCTCTGAAATTAAATAATAGCATGAGAAAGATCCTTTCAAATCATACTGCAGCATTGATAACTTTTTTTTAATTAATAGGAGTTATGTGTTTTGCATACATAAGCATAAATGTTACTTGGCAAGAATTACATCTCACCACATTTTTCTTAAGGTACAAGTAGTAAGGCAAATCAAATTCTCATGGGAAAAGTGATGTTGATGAAAGCATACAGCAAATCAGAGTATTAATTTAAATAATGTGTTGTTAATGAAACTGAGTGACAAGGCAACATGAACCATGATGAACAATGATAAATTAGTTTATCCTGAAGACAAATTCATTATAATTAAGTTACAGACACTGTAAGAAAAATGGCAATCAAAGTAGATACAGAGTACCAAGCAGCTCTGACTTCTATATGTTCTCTATACGCAGACGCTGATTCTGTGATTTACACAGTGAAGATTAAATAGCAGTTGTATTAGAGAGGGTGGTTGTTGAATCCACCTTTTATAGTGAGACCAGATTGTACTACCTTTCCATGAAGCCATACCGTGGTCTGAAAGCAGTTCTGTCAGCTTCACTGGTGCTACTGCAGAAAGTTACTGCTTAACATGAGTATAGGTTGCAGATAGTGAATATACAGCGTTCATTTTACACTGATAGCACCAATCCAGTTGCAGAAAAACAAAGACATTGTAAAAATCTCCAGCTGACTTGTAATATAGGATGAAATCCTTTTAGGTAAGAAAATATATTAATAACTTTATCTCATTATGAAAGTTGCATTCTGCTCTCTGATGTTCATGAGAGATTAAAAATCAGATTCGAAGAGACAGCCAAGCCAAATTAGCATTTTGTTGCTGCTGGGAGTAGTCCTGCTGCTTTTTCCTCCCTCACTTGTTCTGATGTTCATCTTATCCCTCGGTAAGTTGATTGAGGTTACTCACTTGCAGAAGGCTCATTCTGGATAGATCAGTTTTCTGCCAGTGAATTGACTCACTGAAGGACCACATGAATATCAGAGCTGACACAGGGAAATCATGAGGAATGTGTGGCTGGAAAAGGGAATGCTAAGAAGAAGAGGGAGTATGTGACCTGTTTTCGGCTGCCGTTGGTCTGGTTACATCAGCTCAGCTGAGTACCTCTTATGTCACCTTAGCATCTGCTTTCAATTGGTCTAGTTTTCAAAAATGCCAGTCTGTAAAATACTCAGCATATTCAGAGAGGCAAGGCTACCCAAGAAAAGTAATGACTAGAAAATAATGTAGTGCTGCAAATGATGAATTACTTTCTCAGTTGGGAATAATGGACTTTCTGCTGGCATGGAATGACTTTGACTTTTTGAAAGAAGTCTTGTTTGTAAACAGGAGAAACCTATTACTTTCAAAGCTTGTATTTCTCATTTGCTGGTATTCTGCTATTCTATAAAATTACTTCAGTTGTTTCAGTCAGTGATATTATGGATATTGTGTTGCAGCACAAAACCAATGTATGTGCTGGGGCGCTGGCCCTTGCAGAATCATTCATGTTGCAGTCCTTCCTGGACTTGGGTAAACAGCAACTTTCTGCTGTATATGCTCTAACTGTACCAAAAAAATACGCTATCTCTGTCTCCTTAGGCGATCCAGAATTCTTTTCTCTGCAGGCACAGATTTTTTATGCTTTCAGAAAAAAATACATATGCTTAGAATCAGTTAAAATACACTCTTCGGTACATTGTGTTTACTCTAAAGCTCTTGAGCTGGAAGTAAAAAGTGCAGAGAGCCTCAGAGGCTCGATGTTCTTCAGTGCATCTGAACAACAGGTGTTCTCAGTGCCTTTGCAGTGTGCCAGAAGATAACTTGAGCTCATGCTGCCAGGCTTAGTGTTTCCTTTTTATTTCAAGGCAGGATCCAAAAGGATCAAGAGAGTCTGCCTTTTATTGACCTTCTGATTGTCTCTGGACAGGCAAGAAGTTACGTATTTCCCCTTTAAGGCTGCAGAAATGGCTTTATTGACTATCTTAATCCAGGATTTCAGCATACTCCTCTGCCTTTTTAGTTCAGGCACCAAGCCTGCATTCCACTGGTCTTGCTGCTGCGACACTGCCTTTTCATTACCACATTTCTGATTTTGTTTTATGTCCAGGTATAGGGGACTTCTGTACTGCATTTATGCACTTCTCAGTAAGCTTTTACACAAATGAGAAGGCATGACAAATAATCTTTTGGGGTGAATATTTAAACTTATCAGGTTTATGTATGTGATTATAAACATAAGCATATGAAATTAGCCTTTGTGTGTGATTTCTAGCAAAAGCTTCCTTCAAAAAGCCCAGACAAGTCACAGGTGTGTTGAAGTATCACAGAACAGGATCAAGAATGAGCAATGTAGTGTTAATCGTGCATGCCAGCAGTGAAGCGTTACCTCGTGCTGCAGCACTTATCCTGTTGATAGTCAGGGATGATTCGGCCTTGCTTTTTATGGGCGAATTTGTGGATCGTAGTTTGCTAAAGCTTTTCTGTGAGACTGTTCATGCTTCCTGCCTACACATGTGCTAAAAACAATTAAATAACCACCTTGTGAAGTCTCTCAATTCCTTCAATCTTTGATTAGAGGTAAAATTAGGTATCATCTCAGAACCACAATTTTGGGAGGATTTCACAAGTAATAGTCATATTTACAGTGAGTAGAGGTAGCCTTGGGGTGACTGTCTAAGATTAGAAATCACAAGTCTGGAATCTGTTCCTGCCTTTGTCCTAGACTTAATTCTTAATATAGACAAGTCACAGCAAGCCTCTGCTGTGGAAGAGGGATTATACCTGCCCGCTTAACAACACTGTAAGTTTGTTACCCTCTCTAAAGAAAGGAGGTTGTTAAGAGGAATGCAAAGTGCCATTTCAACTCTGCATTTCATTTGAACTCTGGATTTCCAGGGTGAAGGAAAATGAGTATTTGCTATATTGTCTTGGACCCCTTTGGATCGAATGTACTGCAGTTGGAAAAGGACTTTCTTTCTCACCCAAAGCTTCTAATTTTCTTTCTTCTTCCTCCTGTGTTTTGAAAGCATTCTCAAGTTGCTGCATCTGCCTCTGTCAGTTATGCCAATAAGTTGTTTGCATGCTGGCACTTCTGGATTTCTGTCTAATAGAAGATTTTGTTGGTTTCTGACATGCTTTAATTGCTTCAGATTAGAGGCCTGGCTGCTCTGCGAGTGCAGCAGCAGAAGCTGTCGGGACAACTAAAACCACAAACCATTTGACTAATGGCAACTGGCTTTTTGTTGTTCCTACTTAAAATATAAAAATGGGAGAAATAGCCATGTTAGTGTCACTTTTCTCTTTGTATTTCTGCTCAGTGCTGAGCTTGGACTCTACAGATAGAAATGTTTGGGTTGCTTTGTACCATTTTTGGTATTGGTATGGAGATTTTGAAGCCAGCAGGTGTTTTTTTCTTTTTATTGAAATATTCCTTCGTTTGGCTTTTATGAACCTTCCCACCCAACCTCTGTTTTATTTAGTGCTTCGGTGCTGCTTTGCTTTGCTCTTTGTATCTGTGAGGAAGTGAAAACAAGTAAAATTGTGTTCAAAACATGGAAGTGTTGGTTGTATGTTTGATGCCTGTTGGAACATGTAACACACCATCCTGTTCCCAGTGTCTTTTATGACTCATTAGCACCTCTTGGGGAAAGGTTGCTCTTGCCTGTCTAAGGGGAGCGTGGGGGGATGAGGGAGATCTCTCTTTAGCCTTTTCATGTGTTTTGGTTTAGTCATCTGTGTTTATAATGGCCTGGCTTGAAGGGTAGCACCTTCCTCTGGGTGTCACTACCTATTTTTACCAGGCGTCCTTCCTTGCATTGAAGACTTAAAGCTTTAGACTTTGAGATTAAGAGATAAAGCAATTAACAAGGCTTCAAACAACTTACTGACGGAACAAATCTGTTCAGGCCCCTTCACACAATGGTAGTAAATTGCTGGAAGTTGGCTTTTTATGCTTTATTTTTTCTGCTTTCCTTGGACTGCCTTGATAAGTTACCTGTTTCTGGAGTAGCAGACAGATTAACAAATTACATAAACATGAAAAATACCACCTTGCTTCTTTTTTGTAGCTTGGGGTGCCCAGTAGGAGTTTGAAATAACAAACATCCATCAATGTTGTTTTCCAGGTTCAAATGGCAACTGTCTGAAACATCTGCTGTGTAGCAGTGCGTGGATAACATACTTTATTGGAAGTCACATGTCTGGAGAGTTGTATCTGAGCCAATGTGGCTTGATTTCTTTTTTTTTACAACAGGCTATGCTGCTAATTTTTGCTCAAAAACTAGACTTTTGGCTGATGTTCCTCAAACTCAAAGCGTGTAGTTTGGCTAAAGGAGATACTCTATTCAACATTTGTGAAGCATATAAGTATGTGAAGAGCAATGAACTCTGGCATAAGCAGCCTGTCATATTATTAAGTCATTTTTGAGCTAAGCTTATGGCTATCGATCTTACTAAGCACTCCTAGAGCTTGGCTATGGAGGTGGGGGCAGCACGAGTTAAATACAGATTTCGATCTGGTTTGTAACAGCTTTATTGATGCTTATTTTTTTTCTACCTCCTCTGTTGGTATATTAGTATAAACCATTTTAAATTGCTTGAAGGAAATGGAGCAATGCTGAGTAACAACTGCTAACGTTTGAGACCTTATTTTTTTTTCTAATATGTTTGTTTTAGACAACAAAAGATCTTACTGTAAGGAGACGGAGTGCTAACATTTAAGCATCTAGTTTAGCCTTTAAAAGGAAAGAAATAACAACATGCAGAAAGAGACTTTTTTATTTTACTGTGGTAGCCAATCTCAAGAGTAGATCCAATGTTTAGAAGTTTGATGTAGCAAATGGTGAGCTGTACTCTTGTTGAGATCTTAGTTTACATAGTTGCACTAATTGAACTGTTAAGGAGTGAAAAGTCGTCTAATAAATTTTCATAAAGCTTTTAGTTGTGAGGAGCCAAATATAAATATTTGCGGTTGTGAGGAGCCTTGTATACATCAGTGGGGTAAAATGGAATAATAGTCTTTTATTGCCTCTTTCAGCGGTTTTGAAGAACCACAGAAAGGTAAGTATTCATCACCATTTAACAAAAGGCAATATCTCAGTTTTCCACCTAAGTGCATATCCCACAGTCAGAATGAGTTGAATTCAGAGAAGGATTCATGGGAAGGGTGGCTTTTATGTTGCCTTGGTCTGTTTTTGTTTGGTTTTGTTTGTTCCCTTAGTGTGTGATATTGCAGCAATCTTTGGCCTCTACCCAAAAGGTGATCGTGTTGCTCAGGGATCATCTTTCCACTGACAATGCACTTCATCTCCCCTCAGCTTTCCCTTGAGCATCAGAAGGCAGAAACTCCCTGATGGTGAAGTGCCTTGCAGCCAGATTGCACTACTTTTCTGTGCAGAAGAATCTTTCCAGGTGATTGATGCTTCGGTGAACTTGCCAGTTCTAATTCACCCTCGCCTCTTGAGCCTGTGCTGTTTCTTGCCAGCTACATCTATGGCTGACGGGACTGAGGAGCTGAAACTAGTGCCATCTCTCTCCATATATGAACATTCAGCCCTTGTTCTGATGACTCTGGAGGCATTGACTTTACTCTCATTAACTGGTTAATTCCAATGATGCTAAATACTTACAGATAAAGGAATAATCTAGAAGATTGTTAATGTGGGTTCATTTTCATGGAGTGTCACTTCTCCATTTTGTCTGAAATGTATAACAGTCACTTCAGCACTTGGAATATTTGTCTCCCAGTTGGTCACTGAACTCTTCAGCTGGTAGGATGGCAGATTGTTACCTTGGGAGGCTTGTGGCAACCTTTGCTGTTGGAGAAATACTTTGGCTTACACTGACAACTAAGTTCTTAAGGCAAGTAACAGGTGCAGTAGGCATGGCAGCACTTTTTCCCCCAAGGTTTTCCCACAGAGCCTTTAGAATCTTTCTCCCTGGTTGTTAAGAGACTCCAGTTTGTGATGATTCTTCCTCTGGCAGAAACTTAAATGTGTTGGGACTAACCAGGGGAACTGGTAGCAAGAGAATTGCTCAGTCCACTGCAACTCCATCTAGTTAGGCTTTACAATGTTGCTAGCAGGAGCCATATACTGGACATCTCTATAACAGCATGGCCTTTAAATTGCACTGCTTTGGTGTTTTCAACGTGTATTGATAACATAATACTGTGCATAACTGAGAAGTGTTTATTTTTGAGATCATCTCATATGTACTTGGTATGTGGTAGAACATGTTCAATGACAGAATCATATTTTGCCCAAAGACAGCTGATCAATTTTGCTACATTAGGACTCTTCTCCACAGAATTATGTGCTGACTTCAGAGCTGAAGCTGTGCTTCAGCTTACTTGTTTTTTAGAACACATCATGTAGATGTTAGTGCCACGTACCAAATAATTTTAAGCAGTATTATTTCCTTCTGCCATTTTGTGCACGATGAGAAGCTACTGGGCTGTAACCTGTGCTAACAGTGTTGTATGTTGTCTGTCAACTTCTGTGTTCAGTATTATAATTTTCCCTCCCAATAAGGTGGTTCCCGAATTACTGACTCTGCTTACCTGGCAAGTCTAGAGAAGGACTCTGTGGCCAGACTGTACAGTGGGAGGCTGGGAAAGAATTGGGATTGAAGCTTTTTGCAGAGCAGGTGTATAGATCCAGTCGTGCTGTCCTGGTTGAAGGTGGGACTTGTAGAACCACAGTTCTGCCTCATTATAAAGGTACTTGTCCACCAAGACATCCATGATATTGATAATAGCCTTTGTGTACTCTATTCAGGAGAGAAAGTCCCTTTGAAGGCTGTGTGTTCTCTGTGCTGTTTTGGTGGGTTGACCCCAGCTGGCACCTCGCTCACTCCCTCTGCAGAGAATGGGGGAGAGAATTGGAAGTGCAAAAGCAAGAAAAAAAGTGTCAAGATGAAGTCATTTAAAGTGAAGGGGGTACAGCACAACCAACATATCCCTACTCCCTCCCCCTCAACAAGTGATGAAAGGGCAGTCACCACCAGCAGACAGTTGCCCAGCCAGTATCCAAGCAATGGCTACTTTAGCAGAACCCACCCATCTGTCCTCCCCACCAGACCCCCACCCCTTTCTATGACTGATCGGGATGTTGGGTGGTATTCAATAGCTCTTTGGTTGATACAAGTCAGCTGTCCCAGCTGTGCCCCCTCCCAAGCTAACAAGGGTGGCAGAGAGAGAAGCGGAAGAGGCCTTGATGCTGTGTACGCAGCGTTCTGCAGAGGCCAAAATGCTGGTGTGTCAGCGACAGAGGTTGGGTCACCAGTCTAAAACATCACTGTGTAGTGCTGCTATGAAGAAAATGAACTCCATCCCAGCCAGACCCAGTACAACTGTCTTGTTACAGACCGTGAGGCTGCTTTATTTAAGAATTTCCCTTTTAACAGGTGCAGGAGAACATATTGCTGGTCAATAAGGGTTCAAGCGTTGCTCAGACATTGTAGTGTATTCAGTCCAGTAGCTGAAATCAGGCCAAATTCTTGGATTAAGCTGGGATTCGCTTCTAGCATAGTCCATGCAGTAGCAGGGATCTGAAAACTAAGATTTTTCAAGTTCATTGTTTTGCTTGTAGTTTAGTCATTAATCAAACCTGACTGAAATATTTATTATTTTAGTTTCAATATCCTCAACTGTGAAATGATAGTGTTGATAATACTGACTGAATTCTTAAGTATATGATAGTAGAAAGGTAGTAATGCTAAAGGTAGGAGTATTTGTAAGGATCCTTTATTTCTTAGGAATAACAATATTAAAAAAAAAAAAAAGTACTGTGTTGTTATTATTCTTGGATTCATTTTTTTTTTTTCTGAATAAGAAAACATTCTTGGGAGATCTCCATTAATTCTCAATTTCGTCTTCATCTTGAGACATTTGACAGCAATGCCAAATAACACTGGAGCTATTGTTAGAAGGGAACCTGATACTGTTATTGTTCCACTTAAATGGAATTATTTGAGGAAATGCTAGCTCTCCTATTGAGGGAACTCAATCAACTGGAAGAGTTTTTGGTTTCTTGCATTACTAGCTGCCAAACAAATGAAAAGAACTGATTTAATCCAGGTATGACAGCTTATTCAACAAGTATCTAAAGGAGTGAAATGTAAATGAATTATCCTTTGCATGGGAGATTTCTGGAATGTAAATCACAAGTGGGAAGCCTTGAGTTTCAACTTGTAGATTTTATACATATAGACAAAAGCTTCTATCTTTTATATCTGCTTATGTCTTTTAAAAGATTATTAAATTAATGTACAGTGAGGCAATACAACATTTCACTTAGAATATTGAGAGGAAGAGCAGTTAGTTTGGATCAACTGCATTTCATGGAATTCAAAATAAATTTTATTCTATTCCAGAAGCTTCTCACTGTTCTTTTTACCAGATCTTTTACTTGCACCTATGCTGAGTAGATAGTATATGGCTTAATTCCCTCACAAAATTCGAGTGATTAACAACTTCGATTGACTTGAGTGGCAAAATACCTTGCCATTGAGCTGCTTTTTAAAAGCAGTTAGCGTAGAACTGTTAGCTTGACTTGTGTCATTCAGTTATTTTAATTGAATTTAATTTTTGGGCCAGGGATTTAAAGCAAAACAAAAAAGGAAATGGTGTTAATGAAGACTGGGGAGGGTTTCACTATGTCAATTTAGATGGTAGAAATTCACATAATCCGTAGGTTTTGAAGATTCACTGCAGTTGAATAATATTAAATAACTACTGCCTAAGTCATACTAGCACAATTTTTAGACATGCTCCTCTTAATTCTATGGCAGATGTGAGATATTTACCATTTAAAAGAAAGAACCAGGGAATACTTACGTAAAATCATCAGTATTTAAAATCTTGGTACTTTGTATAGGTTTTAGCTGTTCGAATTCCCTCTTCAACTTAACTAGGTGTAATATGAAACTCTATATCCTAAAGTACAGGGTAGAGCTTCTTGTAAACAAAAAGCTCTGGGATGCATTGGGATGAAAAATATTATGGAATTTAAGGCAGTGTTGTTTGGTTTAGGTTGTTAAGAAACAAGTGCTTGGCTGATGTTGAACACAGCTAAAAGTAAATTTCACTACTTTTCATGTATGCTAACTAAACACGGTGTAGGAACGGCAACAAAACAGATAAGAGTTTTATAATCTAACTTGATTGTTAGTTTTGTAACAGCATTCCCTTGAGTGTAGCAAATTTCCTGAGGATTAAGGACCAGATGGAGTCAATTGGCTCCTCCCAGTCAGTCACTAATCTTCAGGGAGTTGGTTTCAGTGCTTATGCTTAATTTCATAGGATTTGGTGAATTTGTGTTCTGTGTAGAGGAAGGAAGGATGAACACAATCCTGGCAAAGTTTCAGTAATGTCAGTGATGATCTCCAAGTATCTGCGCTTCAGTATCAGCAGCTAATTAAACAAATTGCTGTGTAGCTTTCTGCCATAGTAGTCATGAGTTGCATGTTGTGCCTGTGTTTCTTGCAGACAGTGTCTCTCACCTAGAGAAAGTGGTTCCTGCTTGTGGCTATTTTATTTTTTCATATAAAAATAAAATATTATAATGTATTTCCAAAACTGTTAACTGCAGATTTCACTGCGTGCCCTTTTTTTGCTGCCGGCACTACAGAACAGATTCTTCTGTCTCAGATCAGATTGAGCTGGGCAAGGCTTCCAGACTACCTGGTCCATCACATACTCAATGGACAACCAGTTCATTAAAACTGAGACAAGTCCCAGAAGCATGAGCCAGTGACATCAGCTGAATGAGTCCATTCAATTTTTTGTTCATATTTTTAGGGTTGAGAAATGTAGAAGTTCTGGTATTTCTTGCCAGGTCCCATTGAAAGGGCAGCTTCTGTGTCTGTATCAATGGACATTCTGGTAGATCAACAGTCTCTAGTAGCAGACAGTGGGAGCTTTGGGCCAACTGTGTTCCTTTGATAAACTGGTTGGAAGGAGGGAATTTCACTCAAGGGAAACTTGGTTTTATATCTTATTCATAATCCTAACTGTGGTCATCTTTATAACAGATAATTATATAGTTGTGGTACCCAAAATGCAGTATGTGTTTTGAAGTCCTTACTATGAAAAATAACTCAGATATGTAAAAGGTAGAGGAAATATATATATATAGTTAGTGTGATGACAGTAAGAAAAAACAAAAAACCAAACAAAACCAACAACTGCTTAAGTAGGTAAGTGCATGAGGTGCAGTGGGTTTTATGGTTTTCTTGGGTGTGGGTTTTTGATTTTTTTTTTTAATTTGTATATGAGAATGGCTGAATTGGGGAGAAGCTTCAGGCATATTGATGGAAGAAAAAGGAGTTTTAAATGAGGCTAGGAGTGATAGAGAAGAAGAAGGGAGTTTGAGGGAAGAGAACTGCATGAATGGCTGGTTCTGTGAGGAAGACTGGCAGAGAAAATGTGCTTGGTTTGTCATCACTTTCCCTCCATTTTCCTCTTGCTTTTCTTGTTGACAGTGATTTTTCTTCAGTCTTGATCTCTCACAGCGCCTGGGAAGATGCTGGTAAATAGGCAGAAAGCTGCCTACTTTTTGCCTGGTGGTTTGCATTAGCCCTAAGCTTTTCTGGGCTCCCAGTAAAGACGCTGTTGTTGTCAAAGCAAGAACCGGGGCTTGGCAGGCTCCAGAGCTGTCATGGAAGATTCCTGGCAGGAGGGGAGTGCAGAGAGGGTGTGAATCTCTTCAGGATTTCTGGCCCCAGAAGGTACTTGTTTTATGGAAGTAATTCTAAAGCTTTTCCTCTTTCCTTTATAGGCAGACTTTGCAAATGACTTGACATATTTTGAAGTATTTAATTTTCCAGACAAAACAGGAACTGTTTTATCTCTAGATAATAACACTGTTGACATCAGAGACAAGCATCGCTGGTGGTTAAGCAGGTGCAAGTGCATTGGCTTGAGAGGAGTTGCACACATATTTGCCAGAGGTGAACGTCTCCTGTTTCCACCCACATAACAGTTGGGTAAATAATGATGCACACAGTTCTCATAAGGGGATTATAGCAAAGCCACAATGGAGTTTATTCAGTTTTGACAGAATCAAGTGACTTCACTTTGTAGGCTGATAGTACGATTTACTGCCAGACCAGGGATTCAGGTCTGAACCAGATACAACTCGTTTCACTTGTGCATACAAAGCATTTAACTGAGTTTGAGATACGTGTTTTCTGTCAGCTCATTTATGAGTTATTTAGTGCAGGCATGTTTAGGATCAACCATCCAAGGTCCTCTGGTGTCTAAAAGGGACTAAATTAAGAGCTTGTGATGCAGCAGTTTTTACTGGCACGGAATATATACAGGGGTGAAAATAAAATAATAAACTTTTCTGCAAGCATGTCTTAAGTCATATTGGCGTGTTTATTTGGGACTCAGTATGAGGGGGTAGGCAGGGGGGCTTATCTTTCCCAGGCTCTGTGCACACTTCATTAGTGTTACTTTATTTATATTACTAGGTCAAATGTGATCTTGGTGCACAGGCCTCTGACTTAAACAGAAATTCCCTTGATTGTTAGTGAGATTTTTTTTTTTTAAAATTTTCCTCCCAAGTCACTTTCTGATGTCTAGCCTGATTGAAAACAGGCAGAAACTGGCATGGAACAATATTATGTCATCCTTTGCTTATATTTCCTACCCACTTATTCTTTATTTTAATGTTATATGAGGTCTTCAGCAGAGTGTGACATATTGTTATAATTACATCATTTGGAAATGTGTTTATCCCCAAGAGTCGTAATTTGATTTAGGAACTGTTTTCCCTGATTTCAGTCTGTTATTCATAGCATGGCATGACCATCAGGCTTCTGCAGCAGGACTTGACACACCACTTTAAATATTTGCAAACCAAAACACAAGAGTCCATTGATGCATGTGGAGAGGAAAGAAGGAAAGGGGCATGATTTAAGATTTGATAAAATTCTTGCAGGTTGAATAAACTCTAATAATATTGTGGTAGTTTCTGTGTAGAGTATTAATTCATTCATATCTCTTTGCCATATAAACAAATGCATTTTTATGAGTGTTTTTATATGTTTCTGTAGAGTGCTTGTAATGGAACTGCACGCCTGGCCCTCGGCCTTGTGCGAGGGGAAGCAATAGCTCTTGAGCATGTTTGTTAAGAAAATTGCTGTGACTTTTAGCTATGCATTTCGATGCCTGCAGAAAAACTTGTTTAATTAGAACACAGAAGTTAAGGAAACTTCAGAGTAGTGTTCAAACACATTTCAAGATCTGCCCTATGAATTGAACAGCTGTGTAAATGTGGGAAACTGCCATTTTTATGATGATGAGAAGCAGAGTCCCGTGATGTTCATCAGGCGTGGAAGAGCTGCCAACAGAGGTATCAAGACCCTCCATAGATGTGAAGTTCAGACCCAGTCCATATTTTTGAGGCCTGCTGTTGCACAAAATGTAGGTATCATGAGAATATATCCAAAGGCCCAGAAATAAAAGTATGAGATGTGCCTTTAGAAAGACTAAATTAGAGCTGTTCCCTCAGCACTGTTTTGCTGCCTCTGGTGCTTGTTAAAGATGATTAAACTGTTTGCTTTTAAACTTCCTTCTTAGTAAATAGTTGGGTTTGTATTTATATATACAAAATGAGACAGAGAACATCAAAACAAATAAATGAATTAAGGCCCACAAATCTAACCTTTTGCAACTGGTTTGAGATTGCTCACGTGAAAGGAACTTTGTAGGGCTGTACCCAAGACAAAAAAATTGTGTTTTGTACAGGATTATTACAAAATTATATGTATCACTTATTCTCTCCTTCAAGGAAGAAACACACTTGTCTCAGTAGTGAGCCTGGGCAGGTCACAGGTGGCCACTCCTGACTTCCTATTTTTCAAAGTTACCCAGCCTGATGTAAAGAAAAGTCATTGAGAGACCCTGCAAAGTGTTCCTATAACACACACACGTCTCTCGTGGGGAGTTTGGGCTGCTCTCCTGCCTGACTCTGCTTTTAGCCTGCACAGCCCTCAGTGAGTGTCCATCTCTGTTCTCAAAAATGTTCTCCTTAAGTGTAAGAGTTGTTGCTTTAGCAAAAGGTGATGTTATGACTCTTTGCTACCTTTGTCCCATTATCCTCAGCAAACAATAGTCTTTATTGGGGTCTAAAGAATGGGTCCCTCAGGGAGAACTAAAGGTCACATTCACACTTTAGATCTGCATTTCCTCTTCCGAGTGCTAATTTTAGTCCTGGTCTGGGGCACTGGTGCCATCCTTGCAGCTCCCCTGTGGCCCTGCCTTCAGAACTGGGGAGTGAGGGAGACTTGTTTCAGGAGACCTTGCTGTTCCAGTCTGAACTGCTGAAGCCGCTGAGCATAAAAGCATACACCTTGGAGAACTTCAGGTCAATAATCTTAGTTTCTGGTATTTTCCCACCTTTTAAGCTATTAACAAGTTATATAAATGTATTTTTTATGTTCTGCTCAACTGGCACTTAGAATTTGATCATCTGAATTGCTGGATTCTTCATCAACTCAGGCACATGTTAAAATTCCTCTTACACCATGTCAGGCTCCTTTTAATAGGGTATGGTTTAACAGCTTGGATTTCATTTATGTCTAAGCATAGGACACAAATTAAGCGATTTTCATTATCTCGTTTTTCAGTGTACTCTTGCTCACGCAGCTTTTGCAGTGGGTTTCAGAATTTTGCTGGAGTACTTGTTCATGAGATTTCCAAGTCATAAACTGATTCACTGAAGAACTTTGTCCCATACTTGCATGAAGAAACCCCACACAGAATCCTGTTTTTCTTCTGTCAGAGCCATGCAGTCCAGGTGCATGTTTATGAATGGGCTTTGCTTTTGTATTTCTTGGAAAATGTACAATAGGTGTTAGGGTAATAATTTTGTTTTTGTTGTACTGATTGCTCCTAGGCACTTTCTGCATTCTGGAAAAAATTCCTTTTGCCCCGTATTCTTAGATTTCTCCTCTGTCCTTTGTCCTTCACTGTCAGTTCAAAACGGTGCTGTAAATTACCTTTCTTTCTTAAACTAGCATTTTGCTGTTTTATTTTTCACTTGGGAGATCTGTGTGAAGAAGGTGACTGAGTTCAGACTAAAGCTTGACAGGCTTGTATTAAACCTTGACTATATCTTTAAAGCCAGAGAAAATGAGTTACTCACAGTCGTTCTCCCAGGGAAAACTTGAAATGATGTTGAGAGTTACCTAAGCAGGGAGTGCAGGACAGCTGCTGGAGCAGAGCTGGCTGGAGGCTGCTGTTAGTAATTCGGATGTTATGCTGGGTGGGAGCAAGTGCAGTGCTTAATCAAGAAATCTGTTTTGACACTGTGGAATAACATCAGTGGATATGCATGTTAAAGAGAAATTGTCAAAATGAATTGCAGGTATCTTGAAATAAGTTGTTTTGTTTTGTTTTTTTTACAATGGCAAATAATTAAATTGAAAATTACCATCAGTGTCATTGAAACTAACAGAATGCTACTGTAGTTGAGTTTCTTATGTGAAAGAGAAAACTTTTTGTAAACAACCTCCTGCTCACCCCAAACTCTTAAACAGGTTTTCTACACTGGCTTTGTATTTTAAAAGCATGAATACGCAGGATTAGTGTAGTGATCTTTTAAGTATTCGGATAGTTAAAAGAGATATCTCAGCATATTGGTTATTTGATTGATGAGTGACTTCCAAATGAAAATCATAGTAGATCAGATCCTTGAGCTTAAATGCTCCCTGAAAGGTTTTATTTACAGGCTAAGGGGCCATGAGCAAATCAGTTCCTGTGAGGCTCATTTTTGTCTTGGGTAAAATGGGACACTGGCCTTCTTTTCAAAAAACTACGCTATTAAATAGCAATTAGCTAAATGTACCCTGTAATGTGCATTTGCTATGAGGTCATCAAACTTTTCTTGCTCCTTTGCCATATCAGTGTGAAGCTCATCTGCCAAAAACGTGTTTCATCTCAAAATATTTTTTCTAAATTATTTTCTTCTATGAAGCAATGGTTTATATTAACATATGTAGAATTCGTCATTGGCACCTCACTTCTGCAGTCCTTGCTTGTGATAGAGTATTTAAAAATTACTTACTGGGCATGTTGAATGGATTTCATAGTCAGAGTGGGTCAGCAAAGAGTGGGGTTTTTTGGTGTATTTTTTTCCTTGTCTCGGATAGATTCACATATATAGGTTGTAAGGTTGTAGCAAGTAATGCTAAATGTGACATGGTAACAGAAGAAGATTGTGAAGAATGTGAATAATTTGTTTATTTGAAACTTGATTTGATCTCCTGAGTCTAGTTGATAAATACGTATCGCTGAGCAGAAAGATTGCATAACATTAACAAACCAGTTCATTCTTTTTTCAAAGTAAAGTACTTTATATTTGTCCATCAACATATTTTCGATGTTTTGCATTAAGGCAGTGAATTTATTAGGTAGAAAAAGCAGGGATGTTATCTGCTTTCTGTTCATAAGTTACTTGAGAAACCTGTAGTTTCTAAAGGTAAAACAAATAGCCACAAGAAACTGCATTTCATTACCTTTCAAAATTAAGTCAAAGGCTCCCTTCAGCTTCAGATAATGACTTTTCCAGTACACACCTACTTCATATGGAAGCATTCTGGTGTTTGCAAAGCTTTTTTGAGGACAGTATTTCGAAAGCACTGAGGAAGAGCAAAGCGTTAGTGTTGTTCCTGAGTTGTTTACCTCCTGGAAGAAGGCACTGAACTAACAAATGTTGAAGGGGAATCTGTCCAAAACCCCAAGCTTTTCAGCCTCGTGTTTATTGTCATCCTTAGGCTCTTGGCTACTTTCTAATTGTGTGTAATGTCTCAAACCCAGGGCTCTAATTCAGAGGTAATTATCATATGATCAAGCTGTAGTTGTTATTTTAGCACAGATTTGGGAAATAAAAGCTGACAGCTGTGTTCCAGCTGCATTTCAGCTGCACTCCATTAAAAAAATAGACTTGAGAAGCCGCAGCAGCAGCTTTGCAATTTTTTCCATCATTGCTGAGCTCAGTGAAGTTGCCTTATCTGGTTGCTCTGTGAAATATTTGCCATGTGTCTCTGGAGCCTAAATAAATAAAACAGGAAAAGAAGATTCAGTAAATAGTGGAAAGACTGTAAGTAGTATACTGAACACGCAAACACATGTATGTGCATTTGGCTCTGCTGAATACGTAAGAGATGAGCTATTAATTCCTGCTGGACTTTTGTGCAGGGTGGATCAGAGGTTACTAGAGAGGGCAGTTCCCTTAAATAAACCAAGTTCATGATACATTCAGTGACTTCCCTGTCATGTCTTATTAAAAACTGTCGTATATCTGATATAGAGAAAACAGATTCAAAACTTGTTTACTAGCCTGTGATTTTTCTAAAAGGACAGTATCAATTGGGTCATTAATTGCTAAAGCCACGAACCCCATTCTGCTAGACACAAATGAAGTTCTTCAGTTTGAGACACACAGGTGTAGGTTTGTATACCTTTAATACAGAGTTCTGAGAGAAACAGATGGTGGTTAAAAAAAACCCATCAAAGCTGGAAGTTGGAGCTGTAACTGATTACTCTGTAAAAATGCAGAATATACAAGCTCTGCAGATGAATGCTGAAATGTACTGACAATTTGGGCTTTGATTATAAAATTTAACTTTTCCATCCATTTAGAAGTATTTGATCTTCAAGGGCGTAATATTTTTCAATAATTGCCAACTGATTCAGGAACTACTGACGTTAAGGCAATGACCTGTGGGCTGTAATTATTTTACTGCAAATTTTTCTAGTGTTCTCTGGTTTGGTTTACTGAATTTTTATTTAGGTTGCTTAAAGATCTCTCAGTATATATTTGTGTTTTAATTAAGGAAAAAAAGCCCCACCAGTGGTCATGCACTCTCAGTGCACCACTCAAATCTGAATTCATGCACATGGTGCAGTTGAAATCTCTGTTCCTTTGATAACTCGCTGAATAGTTTGTGGTTTGAGTCTTTGAGGGGAAAGTATTGGATATTTATTTTCAGACTTATAAGTCGAAGTACTTGTCAGCTGATACTACAGAACTGCTGATTCTCAGTTTTCTCTCCGATCTCTCCAGTGCAAAAGAATCTGTTTTCTAGAGAAAATAAAGCTGGCATTCCTTTGGTTGGCTCTCACGTGAGGGTGAAAAGTCCAGAAGAAGAAGGAAGAGCACCATAATGGCTCCACTTTGCGACATGGCTGATGAATGATTGTGCATCTCATTTTTATTCTTGGTATCCTGTAATTTATCATCAAAATTGCAGAATATTGAGGCTTGAATCAAAGAAAGATACGTCTTCTAGTCATCTTCTAGTGCCATCTCTAGAAGATGTACTGCTACGATTTTGAGCACAGGACTTTAAAAGAAATGCGGCTTGTTGAAATTCAGGAGCAATGACATGGGCAAGTGCTTTCAGGTGAGGGAACAGGTGAACCACATTGATATGAGATATATGCTTGACAGCTGAGCAACTTTGAACTTTAAGCGAAGTTGGTGAATAATGTCCACAAGTAGCATGTACATTAATAGCATGATGGGGTTCTTGGCAGCTGAATGGCTGTCACTGCGTCTGTCTTTGCTGGCTGAAAAAAGGTGGTATAGCTATAGTGACCCCTTTCATTTCCTTGTCAACCACTCCTAACTCATGTCTGTTAGCACAGAAAAATGTGGCACGTTTTAAACTTGCATGGTGGAATAGTGAATAATATATTAAAAAAAAGGCACTTTTCACAGAATTTGAACTGATTGGTTCTGAAGTATGTGAGGCTCACTGTTTTGAGAATTGTTGTGTCTTTTTTTTCAAGAAATTGTTCAATGTTGTAATAATTTGAATTGCTGCAATGAATCTTAAGGCACTCTATTACAATTGAGTTTTTTCCACATAAATCCTGGAGTTCTTCTGTAACATGTGTTTCATATTTAATAAGTTGTAACTATGTTCTAGTGATCAACATCTCTAGTCTTGAGCAAGAGAAGGATTGGGGTGATTGCATCTTCTCAGTTAGATTTGCAATTGACCTATTCATCTTTCTCATGCTCATTATTTCCTGCCTGAAAGACTTAACTAACTTACTATAGAGAACATCATGCTGAATTCTAGTTAATTTATTTCAACAATAACTGAGATTTAGCTTTGTCTTGACAAATATTTTACTGAGGGATTTATTTATTCATTTATTTTTATTAACAGCTGTTTTACTGCAAGAGAATAGTATTGGTTCATGTCTGAGAGCAATGTCTTCTCTGTAAACCATCTTTTGAGTGCCACACAGAGGACAGAGTTATTGATTAGAAAATTGATGGAGAGGGTTGTGCCCATAAAACCGAAGAATTAAAGAGCAAACATACGGCTTTCTGTACAGAGTGTGCATAGGCCAACATGATAAAGTTTGTGCTTTCATAAAAACATGTGAATACATAAACTCGAGAGATGAAAAAGAGCTATAAGGCTTCATTCACGTCTACCTTTTTTTTTTCCTATCTCAGTCCAAGACTATTCCCAAAATGGTGCTGCAAACCAAAATATCAATCAGACATTTATACAGATTGTAATGGAATCCAAGCCATTTTGGAAAACTTTCAACAAAAGAGAGATTTCAGAAATAAGACAAAATGGCTGCGGTTGAAAGGTCAGAGCCAGAGAGATTCAATGCATTCGCATACTAAGATGGGAGACTCCCTACATGCTGTGGAAAAATACCAAAAGGGATAGCTGCAGCTTTCTTAAGGTAATCGCATGTTCTGTTTTTTAACAGTATGTCCTAGGTATCATTTTCAAAAGCGATTCAGATCATAAACCCCAAGTCTTTTAAGTCAGTGAGATGTTGCAAATTAAATACCTCAGCCACTTTTTAAGCGAGTTGAATTCTTCAGCTGTTTATGGCTTTGTGTTGCTGAGTAGAGCAATGTCTGTAACCTCAAGGATGTCTGTACTGAAAAGCCTGGCAACTTAGCCTAAGTCTATCATGTATAAACTCCAGTCTTACGACAGTCCATTAGTGACAAATACTGGAGTTCTCATCCAGCCCTCAAACCCCAGACTGAAGTTCATAGTCGATGGATGCTACATTTCTTTGAACCTTTCGTCATATAGAGCGGTTTCTCCTTTTGAAGGCTTATGCATGTTTCATGGTAGATTAGCTGAAAACCGGGAGCAGCTTGTCTCACTTGAAAGAACACATCTTGTTCTGTTGGGATTTTAATGAATATGTTGCAGAACATTATCCAGCTGTTGCCCTCAAGAGAAAAATTATCAGTGTCTGGTAAGAAGGCAGTTATTTTCTAAACTGCTGAACTATGTGCTCTGATAGCAAGTACATAAGTAAACAGCTTATGCATGAAGCTTAATAGAAACCATTGCAATATGACAGATTTGCAATCAGAAGGTGGAAAATTCCTTAAATTTGTTCAGATCTCCTGTGACAGAACAGCTCTTTTGAAGTACAAAGATGCGGTTTCTCATGTGTTTCCTGAAATTTGTTGTAATTTCACTGCAGCTTTGGGGAAAGTATGTGGTGATCAAGTCATTCACTACAAGTGTTGGCAATATTTTTGTCTGTGCATTGGGTACTGCAGCACTTCTCTGGGTAAAATCCTTGATGTACAATCTAAGGAATTACCCATGTAGTCTTGTCAACATACTTCATCCTACTTTTTCATCTTGCTGCATGTTGTCTGAGACACTAATTTAATAGAATCACATAATGGTTTGGGTTGGAAGCACCTTAAAGATCACCTAGTCCAACCAAGGGCAGGGACACCTTCCACTAGATCAGGTTGCTCAAAGCCCCATCCAACGTGGTGTTGAACGCTTCCAGGAACAGGGAATCCACAGCCTCTCTGGGCAGCCTGTTCCAGTGCCTCAGCACCCTCATGGTGAAGAATTTCTTCCTTATATCAAATCTAAATCTACCCTCTTTCAGTTTAAAGCTATTACAGTTTGAAGCCGTATCACTACATGCCCTTGTAAAATGTCCCTCTCCAGCTTTCTTGTAGGTCCCCTTAGGTACTGGAAGGTTGCTCTAAGGTGTCCACGGAGCCTTGTCTTCTCCAGGCTGAATAACCCTAACAGCCTGTCCTTGTTGAAGAAGTGTTCCAGCCCTCTGATCATCTTCATGGCCTTTCTCTGGACCCTCTCCAATAGGTCCATGTCCTTCTTATGTTGGGGGCCTCAGAGCTGGGTGCAGGACTCCAGGTGGGATTTCACGAGAGTGGAGTAGAGGGGCAGAATCACCTCCCTCCACCTACTGGTCATGCTTCTTTTGATGCAGCCGTGGATATGGTTGGCCTTCTGGGCTGCAAGTGCACATTGCCAGGTCACGTTGAACTTCTTATCAACCAACACCCCCAAGTCCTTCTCCACAGGGCTGTTTCCATTCTCCACCCAGCTTGTATTGGTGCTTGGGATTTCCCCAGTCACCATGCAGGACCTTGCACTTGGCCTCATTGAACTTCATGACATTTGCACAGGCGCAATCCTCAAGCATGTCAAGGTCCCTCTGGATGGCATCCCTTCCCTCCAGCATGTTGAATGCACCACGCAGCTTGGTGGTGTTGGCAAACTTGCTGAGAGTGCACTCAGTCCCACCATCCATGTCACTGACAAAGATGGTAAATAACACCAGTCTCAGTACTGACCTCTGAGGAATGCCACTGTCTCTTATCTCCCCTGCCTGTCCTTCCTCAAGAGACTGTATCCTTCTGTTCCAACACTGCAGTCAAAAGAGCCATCCCACCACATCTCCATGATATCAGGATCACAGCCCTGCAGGCATGCGCCTCTCTAACTCTTGTTTACTTTACCTGCTACATATGTTTGCATAGAGACATTTAAGTTGGCCCCCCGATGAAGCTGACTTACTGGCTGCAGTTCCTTTGTGCTGCTCTTCTGGTGCTCTCCTGCTCACTTGTGACCCTTCTCCAGGCCCTGGGATCAAACTGGTAGGAGTGGGATGGATTGAGGCTCCTCTTCCCGACAATTTAAGATTAAGGCCCTCTTCGCCAGCTTGGCAAGCCTATGACTGAAGATGCTTTTCCCCTTCTCTGACAGATGGACCCCATCAGCCCTCAGTAGATCAGATTTCTCAAATTTATTGTGTTTAATTTCCAGTTAGATTGTAAACTCATTGTGGATGACTCCTTGTTTATATAGATGTTTAGATAACAGTATGAAGTGATCTTATTCCTTGCCAAGTCCTTTTACTCATGTGTGATGCAGATATCACATTCAGCTTTTCAGATCACCTAAGTTCCAACACACTTTTACATTTTGTCTGAACACAGACCGAGGTCTCCAAAACTGTTCTGTGACACCAGCGTGTGTAACAGAAGGAGTGTAAGGTTCGACCTTCAGAAGTCCAAAGGCCAGTTGGGAAGTCAGTTCCTCAAAGATCATTCCTTGTTATCACATGCCAAGATTCTGCTGCTATTTGTTTTGTGGAAGCACATAGAAACATGGAGATTGGGATATTTTTGCATTTTGAGTGAATGAGCACTTGCCTCAAAAGAAAATACAGTTTAAATAGTCAAGATAGGCAAGGTGGAAAAACAGCAAAGCCCCATGTACTGGGTAACAGCCTAATGTAAGTAAAGAAGCTGCTTTTCCTCATGAAAGGCCTTGTTATATCAGAGCTTTTGCCAGGATATAGCTGATGTTGCTGCTGTTGTTGGAGAGTTAAGACGATGTCCAAGCTGTCAGTTTGCATAGCTTAATGCTTTGGTTCAGCACCAATTCTGTTTAAAAGATAATTAATGAAAATATTTATGTGTGGATGAGTAGCCATTGATAGATAATGAAGAGTATTTGGTGTTCACAATGTTAGGCAATTTTTAAAATTGATACAGCCTAAATTCCAAAGTTGTCAAAGAGATTGGTGGTGCGCTGGAGTGATTTCAACACAGTCCTGTGAGGACTAAGACTAGAATTAAGGAATATTTCAGCCTTCTGTGCAGCACTGGCATGTCAGACACTGTTCTGTTTAAAATAAGTATGTGAGCCATAGGGGTTAATAGTACAAGATGATCCATGACTTGGTTTAAAAGCAGGGATAGGCTTAGCAAATATTTGAAGCCAGAATACAGAGGAGCGAGCTAGGATGTAGATCAGCACTGGGTGCTTTTTCAGGGCAGTAATTTAGGAAAAGGAATTCCGGAGTCCAGTTTGACAGAGCTAGGAAGAAAAAAGTTTCAGAAGAGAGAACTAGGTACACAGTCTACTGTCTACTGTAGTCTTATTCATACCTTATGTATTCCATCCTTCCATTGCTATTCAAAAACATCAAAGAAGCCCCTAGATAATTATTGTGGAGGGCTTTTTCCTTCCAATATTTGCAAGCTAGATGACATAGTATCCTAGAGACAACAGTGATTTTTCTTTACATGCAAATGAATCACAGTAATTAAAAGGAAAATATTATTTTCAAAAAACCTGTTTTAAACTGTAGTGTTTCAAATAGCTAGTGGAGAATGAAAAATATTTCACTCAAGGTGGTGTTTTCCATTTCAATGGCTTTCTTAACATCCTATTGAATTGTGAGAAACTCCATTATCATAGAAGTTGAATTTAGAATTGTCAATGCTTTGAGTAGCAGATGAGATAAAACTAGTTGCTTTGTAAATTTACTATAAGGCTTTATTAAATCTTGAAAAATAACAAAGAGCGAGCTTTGTGTGAGTGTTGCTTAGCTTAATCTGCAATAATACTGCATTTGTGGGAGAAGAACCCAATACACCCCACCACTGCCCAGGCAGGGAAAAAAGTGGTTTTATCACGTAGCATTCAGGTTTGCTCACGTTGCAAACATTGCACAATGTCAACACAGCTTTTTGCCTTACTGAAAAGTGCTGAGGAGGGAAACTGGAGTGGTTGTACTAGAAATCCTTGGTCATCTTTTTACTTTAAAGCTCTCAGGACACTGCACAACAGTGGATAATGAAGTACGATCAATGGAGTACCGGAAACATTTCAGAGAAGCAGACTGGATTTCTGCACGGTTTTGGTTCAGCAACGCCTTGTTCAGATGGTTCAGGGCAGCAGAGTCCCTGTGGCTGCTGCTCCTTTACATGGTCCATGAATAGCTCTCCACGTACCTGCTTTGCTGAGGCACTGAATTGGAAGGGACTCTAGCTCATCTGGTTTTATGCTTTTTGAAAGTATTATCTCCAAGGTTTGGGTGTAAGCTGCTGTTACCCAGATCTGATCCTGTGAAGTGTTGTAGCTTTCTTCAGTCACTGCATTTCTCTTATCTTCTATTTGTTTCTGAGATCTTGATGACGTGGCCAGACCGTTGCTGCATATTCAGCTGGAACAGTTCAAGAAATTGCTCCCAGTGTTGCTTGTTATTAACGCAAAGTTGGCAAACAGATTGCTTAAGTACCCTTTGGACCATCCATCGGAAAGTCATCAGGATTGGCTTAAATGGCTAATACATGAGAGTTTGCACTGAAGCAGATGCAGAGCACTTGCATCACCTGATCTGTTAAATCAGCTGGAGAGGTGTAATAGCCACTGGCAGAGGTTAAACTGCTTTCCTTTTCCCAAAAGACAGGATTTGTCTTTGTCCTAATCTACCGCTGACCTGTGCTTCCTCAGCTCTTTCTGACTTGTGATCGTAGTGTAGAGCATAACAGTGAAAACTAATTCTGCTGTCCTTCATTTCTCTGTACCCTGTTGGAGTGCACCCATCTTATAAAGGGGAAGATTTTTCCCATTTGTTGGACAACTCTTATATAATAACATAGCGAAGAAATAATTCCCAGATAGGAGTTTATCCTGAGTATTGGAAGCCATGTTATATTTTTAATTACAGACAGTCTTTTTATGGATCACTAGTATTTGAAAGGCACAGTTTATTTGTTTTTAGATATCTGGAAGAAAGGTTATTGCTTACATAGCTGAAGTTAAACTACGATCTGCCCTGGGGAGAATTTGGGTATGAACCAAAGGTTTCATGGGATTTAGTAAGAAGAGACAGGGATGACCTCAGCCTGTTGCTCAGGACAAGTGTTACAGTGCCAGGTAACGTTAGTGATTACTTGTTCACAGATCTGCTGCTGTGTTTGTTTGGAGTATTCACACAATGTCTTCCAACCCATTTAACAGACTGATTTCACAGCTGGTAGGGAAATGAAAGGATTTTTTGCCACTTGCCTTGTTCTTTGATACATTGTACGGTGCAGTTTGTTTTCTCAAATTAATGATGGTGCTATATGTTACTGTATAGTTTGGTAGCAAGCTGTTTTTTCCATTGACTATTTGTTCTGAAGTTCAAAATTCAAATAAAATTGCATTTAAAGAATTCAAATTGTTTTCCAAACTTGCGTGCCTAGCAGTGGCTCAGCAAGAGTGGCAGCACATTACTGATTTTCCCCTTTAGTACTTCTTCACTTTAAATTTTTTTGCTTACCGGCTGTCCTTTCTCATGCTGAAAAGGACAGCCAACTGGTCATGATCAGCTTGCAAAATTTGTTTCACTTGGAAGAAAGGATGCAATGGAAAGCACAGTGGTAATTTCTTAGCTGGTAAAAAAAAAAAATCGGTCACAGCTTATATATACAAGGAAACTACAATTTGAGGAATTCTGAGTGCTCAGTCGTAACTTTGTGCTACCTTACAAATATGCCTCCTTCCGTATATTGAAAAGACACTTGGATTGAATATCACCGTTATGGGCAACACAGACCATCTACATGAGGCCTGTTCCAGAGCTCTTCCAAGAACTTTTCTCCATCCTTTCTCTTTAGTATTTTTTAAAAAATGTTCTCCTTTCACATTTAGATTGCTATGTTTTGTAGCAATGGGCTTGAGAGATTCTTATTTTGGAATTTTTTTTACCTTTTTCTTTGAGTGTTACCTTTGGTTTTACCTTCTTGTTTTATGTACACATGTCCTTCAAGGCTCTACCCTTTCCACTGTCGGTTTCATGGCCCTGTGATACCGCCTCCTTTTAATTTAACTGCTCTCTCAAGGCTACAGCTGTTGTGTCTGTGATGTGCTATTTTATCTTAAATCTGAAACTGTTCCTGGAATTTGTACCACAACTCAAACTCAGTACAGTGTTGAAATCCTTCAGAATCTTGACCTGGCCCCTTCCCAGCATTACAGCTGTGCCGATAGGACATCTCCAAGAGACCTGAATGAATCTCGGAAACCAAATAGCTACAAAAGAATTAACCCGTGTCATTTTTGATCTGAAGTCCAGGGCTGCAGAGCTGCTCTAGTCAGTATGTCTGGAGAACTCCCTGCTCTTTAATGTGACATTTCTCTTCATTGCCCTTAGCTGCTTCCCATATGAGATTCAACTTATGTATAATTCCTACAGGGGTTTACTCCCAACCATAAGCATATTGTTCTGGAAGAGATGTTAAAATAAAATGTAGTTCAGACCCTTGCATGCAGTTCCATGTTGCTCCTGAAAACGTCCATGTTGTTGTCCAGTTTGACTGCCACGGTATAGTAACTTGTATTTCAGGAAGTGATTCACAAGCATTTTGTCTTTTAGAGAACCTTCAAAAAGTATTTTCTTTGTTTCTTTTGAGAGTCAGGGAAAAATTGACATAATAAGTAAATACCTGCTGGCCATGTCTAGGCTTCATGTACTCTTTTCCAGAAGCCTTCCCTTGGGAGTATTATAGTTTTGGCTTTTAATAGCAGAATGTTATAACAGTTTTTCCCTGTCAACTGATCTGGTTGTTTATACTGCAGAATACATGTACGTGACAGGTTTTGGTGAAGTTTTTAAAGCCTTATTGTAACTGCGTGTGTGATCTTAGCTCTCAGTAATTTCATATCTGGGATTCAGTTACTATTTTGTACGTTCCTCTCCTACTTCCATGCATGTCCACTTTAGATGTTGTACTTTCAAGTAGGCATTTTATGTGCATACATCAGTAATTCATGTTTTGCTAGGACTGTTCTGAATCCACTTATCTCCTTATTTTGTTTAACTCTATTTTATTTTACTTGTTATTGTGACCGATTTCTGCTTTGTTTAGTGTCATTCTAAACCAATGCAAAGCTTTTATTGCTCCACCGCTGTGGTTTAAGAATTCTGGCAGGATTTAAGAATTGAGTTTTCCTGAGATCTTGGTCAGGGAGTGTAGAAATGTGTGGGGAAAAACAGCCAGAGGCTGAACCTTGAATTATCGTAACTATAGGCTGGAGTAAGAAGTGGTTGCACACAGCTATATTCTCTTCACTTTTTACCCAGACTGTTGTGTGCTGTTACTGTGAGCTGCAGAAGAGCTCTTGTGTTCAGCTCCAGAGGTGCTTCGGTCTGTGTTTTCAGATCATTGGATCTGAAATGCATGGTAGAAATGAAAGTTATTATTCTTACTTTCACCCTGTGTATAATTGATTTCTCTTTAGGGAAGCAGGACAAGAGAAGAATATAGTTTGACTTCAACAGAACTGAGGCACAGGAACTTATGTCCCACTGGTCTGCATTACCCCAAACACAAATATTTTAAGGTCGGGGGGAGCAGAGCAATAGCAAATGAACTGTGTGCCATTCTGTCCTCCTCTGCTTGAGAGCAAGCGTGTGTTTACTGAAGGAAATGGTTCTGCTGAACTAGTCCTGATGCTGTTCCAAGCCAATCGGTGATTACCTTTTCCCTGGAGATTGAAATGAATGTGTTATATTTTAAAATAAGCTTTTTAACTGCTGCTGCTATTCAGAATTTCTGTCTGTTGGTTGTTTGTTCAGCTGGACTTGACAGCTTCTGTCTTAACTGCGCAGAGAGGCGCTAACTCAGCTTTAGCTTGGCTTAAGTTCCCCTCCTCTTTCCCCCCTCACATTAGTGTGCTTATTTTCTTTCTGATCTTCAGAATTGTAATATACAATGAAGGATTTTTGTAAATACTAAAGTACAAAATGAATTGACAATTATTGTACATGACTGTAAAAGAAATAATGCACATATTTATTTTAATCTGTAAAGTTCTGCATTTCTGACTCTTTAGCCAAATCCTCAAAAAAGTTGCTCGGCTGGAGCCAACTAGTGTGTAATCTGGATATGAGAGGAGAGGAGAGGAGAGGAGAAAATCAAAAAGGTGAAGTCACATTTCTTGAATGTTACTTCATCTACAAGGTCAAAATTACCCAAGTTGGATCTGAAATCTGATAAAAATCTGAGTTTCCTCGGATTATGTGGGAGACAGTGATTGAAGGTTCCCTTTCAAGTGAACAAACTTGGACTTTGGAAGGCGAGTCATAAGGTTCAAATCTGAAATCAGAAATACAGCTTACATAGTGGGGAAACTTAACTTCTACATTTTTGTTCACGTGTACCTCTCTTATTTCATTTATCAGTTAGTGCAACAAGATAGTAATAACCAATACTAACTCCCACTCTGCCGCATGTACAAGTATATGGCATGTTTTCATCATGCTCCATGGACAAAAAATTGCTGTCCGCAGTGATGAGTAAACTGCTGTCAGTTGTTGAATTGAAGTGGCTTCTGTGTGCCCAAGATTATTTATTTGTTTTCCTGACTGGTTAATTATCACTATTTGTAAGGGAATGGAAGTGGGGTGATAGATATTTTCTTTTATCCTATCTCATTAATTCGTTCTGTGTCCTTGCTGAAGCTTAAATAAATGTAAATGTTGTTTTCATTTCTGTGATCTTAGGCAGCACAACAGACCTCTGCCTGGCCGTGTACAACAATGTTTTAAAGTGGTTGACTTTTTTTTTTTTTTATTTTAGGTATTTTTGGTTTGAGTGTTCTGGTAGCTGAGATATCGAAACTGAGAATGAGTAATGCTGTAAGTAGGGCTTTAGGTGTTCAGCCAGTGTGTTTTTGCTAGTGTCCTGTCACTCTCCTCTGGTTTCAGACAAAGGTTAGGACTGCATATACTAAATAAATCATCTGGTGAAATGATGGGGAAGGATTGAAGTATACATAAACTAGCTGTAGTTCCAGTTCAAAATAAATTTGTAACTTGAAATACCCAGTGTAAGCAAAGTGAAGCAGATACTATTTGTATTGTTGCTTTCTGAACATACAACAGAGAAGACAACGACCTAATCAAAATTCTGATTAAAGAAATGTTACCATATAAATTTCTCATCATATGGTTTTGGGTACTGTGTTGTGGATGTGTTTCTGAAGGGAAACAGCAAGTGAATATCATTTTTGCTGGACTCCAGGCAGATGATGAGGGTCATGTTTGTTCTCCAGACCTAAAGGTTTGTGCTTCTGACAAATGTACATCTTTTATCAAACTACATAAATTGGTAGTATTAGGAACAAGAGAAGAGTAGGCATTCCTTCATTATGTAATGTACACATTAGATTCCTCAGAGGATGGCTTTCTTGGGTAGGATTGGATTTCAGGGCTGAATCAGAGTTGATGAAGCTTATGTATTGAGGTGTGAAAACCAGAAGGAAGTGACTAATTACATTTTACAGATTATACAGTAGTTTCTTGTTTCTTTGTGTACTGTGATAGGGTCCAAAATGCTAAGATCTCAATATTGGTAGGTTGTTACACCCAAAATTTTACCCTGTTTAATTAAAACCTAACAGAACATATCTTAAAGACAATGTTAAAATTATGATCAAGTTCATAAGTTACAGTAAAAGTCATGACAATGTGCAATCTCAATGTGGCTTCTTCAATCCTTGTAATAAACACACACGTCTTTGTGTTTATCTGTCATTTTTCTGCCAGAAAAGTTTCACCTACCTGACAAAGTGATGGAATTAAGGTCAGTTTGCTGTATGAGTATACTTTCTGAATGTGTGACTGTCCGTGGGATATCATCATTCTCAGGAGTTACTCTCAATTTTCTTAAATTACATCCTTTCCAGAGCCTAGAATGAATTGTTCAAAAGGCCTCAGATCTCAGTTTCTCTCTGTATGTAGTCCATATCTGCCTCGTCTTGTGATTGATGTGTTATTCTTCACCCCCTGCTCTGTGTACACGAGCGGATTCTTCTCTGCCTTTCCCTGTGCGTGAAGCCTGAACCTGCCTGAGCAGACAGCGCCTGGCCTGGGTCTGGCAGGATTTTTAGGTCATTGGCCTGCAGATCTGTGGCAAAAGCTTTGTGTGCCTTTTTATGAAATGTTCCAAAGAGCAATACCAGTGTGATTTGGAGAGGAGAATATGTTCCAGGGAGTATGGTAAAGCATCAGTACTAATATATTCAACAGTATCGCATATGCTAAGCTGTATTGAATGGAAAATACTGACTTTTCCACAGTGGTGGTGATTGTGTTTTAAAACAATTAAATGGTGCCTTGGGATGACACCATTTATAAATTGAAATAAATAAAAATCCACTTACTAGTTATGTGCTGCCAAATCCTTCACTTCAGTTACATGCTGTACAGCCAAGTATTTATTCTGGACAGGGGAGGCTGAAAGCATAAAGGCATAGTCACAAGACTAATTTGATTTCCTATTGTATTTCAGTGTTAGACATTTATTCTTCAGTGTTGTAGTGAACCCATTTGTGAAGAGACTGGATGGCTGTGAAAATTTAATTGCATGTAAGTTACAATGTGTGAAAAAAATACTAGTAAAACAGCAGGACTTGAAATGGATTTACATTTTTGGTTATTGAAGTGCCATTAAATGTAACAAAACAATATTAGAAAAGTATTAAAGTTATCAAATTTCAAATTGACCTTGAATCTTAAGTCTGACATGAGTAATTTGACAGTGATTAATCTTTTTACATGTCTTATTAGGCTTGTATTCTATAGGGAATTATACAGATGTTCAGGACTTCACTAATGTTACTCATGTTTATAATTAGAAGTATGCATTATGGTATGAAGGACTGGGACCTTCTCATCACAGCAAATGTAGCAGCAAAGTCTATTTTGTTAGCAGAGCAGCACTGTGTAAGCCTGTGGGATGTCTAACATCTAATATGCCCTGTACAGTTAAAGCTTCACAAGAGTTTGACATAAGCTGTGGTCAAATATCCCTGGAATTTAACACAGTGACAACACTTTTGTTCCTGCCAGAAGTTCATGGAAGTCTTTGTGTGCAGGCGTACAGTTTTTTTTAATTTGTCTCCCACATGTCTGCTTGCAAAAGGTTGCAAGTTCAATCACTGGTGCTCTCTCCTTCAGCATCACAAACCTAAATTTACAGGAAGTTTGTGGCCAGAGATGGATTTCATCAGCCCTGCTGGCTGCAGTACGAAGCTCTGTGCGTGGCGAGATGGGAACCCAGAGCACACCTTTGCGGAGGGTGGTTCCTCATCTTTAATTCACGTAGGAGCACCTGCCCTGTAGAGTTCAATTAAATGTAGTTTGAGCAGCACAAAGGGATGCAATGGTAGAACTGGCCAGAAGGCAATGGATTTCTGACACCACTAAGCCCTCTGTTTTATGGAGGTAAAGCAGCTCTTGCCCTTAGTAGTCAAAGTAATTAAGGTGAAGGAAAAAGAATGCGTGGCTGCCTAAGATTTGTAACAAATATCTTTCTGAACTGCTATTGTAGAACTTGCTTTCTATTAACACAAGTCTGGTGGTTCTTAACCACATAATGCAAAATGATAGCTCTTAAATGTAATCATTCTTCTGTCTGATGTGCTAACCGTCAAAATTGGAACCATTTACAGTTTCCACATTCAGAGTATTTTGGGTGGAGTGAGCATACCTCCTTGAGGAAATAAGTACTGCTCCACCTAAGGTTCTGGAGAGACAACTATATGCAAGAGTATAAAATGAAGATGATAGTAATTTTTAGTAGTAAAGACTGGACTTCTTTTTAAAAACAAACCAAACCAACCCCCCAACCAAACAAAAACCAACCAAACAAAATCAACTAAAACAAACAAACAAAAAACACACAAAAAATCTCTACCTGATTTAATAAGGTAACTTCTGTCAAGAACATATAACATGCAGCTAAAGCAGTACTCTTCAGTGAATTTCACTCTTCATGAACTTTAAAAGCTTTTTTTAATAGGAAGAGATTATTAAAAAAAACCCCCACATTTGTCTCAATCATGTGATAGATACACAAAAATTGTACGAGTAATGATAGGTAGTACTTAGAAGATATGTAGTGCAACATGTGTTTTTCAATATTTAAGGGTTAAGATCCTCCCTGCGTGTTTGGGCTACATAACTGCAATTCATGTTAAGTACTTTGGTGGGAGCGAGGAATTTGTCAAACCTGCCCTGAAGACGTTGATTTGATAGTTCACACATTTCTGGCATTTTCATTTTGGAAAAAGTTGGGTGATGGATGCATATGTTGTTCCTGTATCTTTGTAGTGCAGCAAGGCCCCCGGGTTGGAAGCAGGGACTGTGGCTGGGATTTGTCAGTAAGTTTCTGACTAGCCTGTAGCACAAACTGGAGTCTGCACTGTCTGGGCATCCTGCACCCCTCCTCTGCACAACTGATCTGCAATCCTTCCAGTTTTCTCCTTTGCAGATTCGTGTCTGTAAGTCAAGATTTCTTCCCCACTTACTACATTCCCCTAAACTTCTGAGAGGTGCAGTTACAGCCCTGTCTGAGCTCTTGCTTACGGATAGTTACGTGGCTGTAATAGTATCGCTTGCTGGGTTTTAGTGATGTTTGAAGGTTGTTACTATATTCTGTCCTTTCAGATAGATGCTGCAAGAGTCCATAATACAGATGTAGGACCTGTGGCTTAGCTGCTGTTTTGGCCAAGTTGGGCAAAAGTAGTGCAAATTTATATTACCTAAGGAATAAGGGATAAAAACATTATTAAGCTAAAGACACATGGAATTAAAAAGAAGACAGTCCAAAATAAAACACAAAATCAAATCAAAAGGGACGTTGATGAACTCTCCAAAACCCTTCAAATTGAAGGACAGTGACAAAGACCCAGTGGACTTCAGGGAGCAGTGAGGGAATTAGTGACTTGTACGCAATCACTTGCTAGTTTTCCATAGAACAGCTCTCAGTGCCTGTGTTTTCAATACTGATGGCCAAGTACTCCCCTTTTTGCTTGCCTTCCAGGAAATGTAGTTTTGTAGAACTACCATGTCCTGGTCACACGTAGAGGTTGCATAAAGTCAGCTGTTTGATAACTATTACAAAAATACGCTTACTCTGTCCTTCACCCCATGTAACAGTTGAGGAAACAAAGATGGAGAGAACTGTCTTTGTTTATGTCCTGGTTTTGTCTGCCAGAGTTTATTGTCGCCCTGCAGTAAACGATGACAGATTGGAGAATATGCTGACTGAAAACCAAAATCAGAGAAACGTAACAGGTGAATGTGTTGCCAATTGTTTCTGACTGGAGAATGATTTACATTAATAAGTATGTAGCAGTTGTTGGCATAAGTCCTTAACCTAAGAGAGCCTGTTATAAATCAGATTGTCAATAAGGCTTTTTTTCCCAAATTAACATTTTTCTCTATAGAGAATACAGGATAGGTCTTTGAGATCTTTCTTTGCTTTGCATGTGAGTAGTTGTGGTAGGCTTCTATCAGCAACGAAAAGAACTCTGTGAAGGAAGCTGTTTTAAATTTTTAGCATAGCAATCTTCTCTGTTTGGGTGTTCTTGGATGTACAGAGCTGAGTTGATTAGTTTCAAATTCTTTCTCCATTGATGACAAAATAGTATTCTCTATGGAGTTATCTTGTAAGAAAGTTTTCTCCTTTTCAGTGCTTCTTAATAAGAATTTGAAGTAGCCCTATGTGAAATAGCGTCAGGAAATGATGTGTGTTACAGCGGAAGCGTTCTCACACTTTTAATCTAATACTGGCATTTTTATTTGCACTAGCAGTTACCTGCCCTGGTAGTGTGATAATATGGTATTAATGAAAATGTGATATCTAGCATTAATAAAGAAAAAAGGAAAGTTGTTGATAGTTTGTTTGGTTTTTTTCTTCTGTGTATTGAGTCTCAACCCTTTCTTCTTTTTTGTAGCCTTCAGTCTCGTATCATGATGATGGTTTTATATTTTGTGCCCGAGGTTCAAATAAACCCACTTGGGTACTGCTGCTGGTGGCCCAGGCTGCCTGGGGGTGTTGGATTTACAGGCCAAGGCCTTGGTAGCTGGGTTGCGCTCAGGGGTGGCCTCTCTGCATAAAGACCAGGGGATGCTCGTGTCTGAGACAGAGAATTAACCTGATAGTAGCGTACATGGAACTTGACAGAGAGTCCAAAACACTTCTACTTTGCTGTCAGTAGATACACTTGACTAAACAATGCCATTGGTGTCATTTCGCTACTTCAATGCTGTCCACATACAGGATAATATCTACCACTATTACAGTGTTCTGGTTTTTCATAAGTGTTGTGGATGTAGCTCCGTACTGGAGTTCCTGCAAACAGTGTGATGCCTGCTGTGAAGATAGTTTGTATCTTCATGGGATTTTACTCAAGACTACAGGATCTGTAGGTTTCACAAGCTTTTCATGGTATCTCAATGGGAGTGGAATATTTTCATTGGTGATTTAGAAACATACATTTAAGGCAGATAAGAAATACTAATTTTGGAAAATTTGTGCACCCTGTTTTGAAATACCTTTGACCTGTTTGATTTGCATGTTGCACTTATGACAAACTGAACTGTGGGGTCCCCAGTCAAGCAGTCAGTTGAATGAGGAGCAGCCATTAGAAGATACTCAAAGCTTGGTTCAGAAAACTTTCAACAACAGATTTGAGGACCAAAATTAGTAGTCAAAAATTCCAGTTAAATTCTTGTTGTTGTTAGGTTTTTGTTTGTTTGGTTGTTGTTATTGGTTGGTTGGTTTGGTTTGGGTGTGGGGTTTTTTTGGTTTTCTGTTTGTGGGGTTTTTTTATTTTATTTTTATGTTGGTTTTGTGTTGGCTTTTTTTGTGGTGTTTTTTTTTCTTTTTCCTCAGCTGGTCTGCAGGTGTAGAAGATTTTGGCCCAGGTTTCAGTACTTGGAGACTGCAGTCATTACTAAAACTCCTGGGCACACATTTTTGTTGGAATGCAGCTGATGTCATGGAAAAACAGGACCTTCGTGGTAACCCCTAACAACCAGAAGTATAGCAAACAGTAAATGTTACCTCTACCGAGATGCTAGATTTTAAAGACACTTGTCAGGATGGTGCCTATGTGCCAAGTAATATAAACTTTTACTGATTTAACTACAATTTTCCTTAAAGCACCAGCGTACTGCTGGGGTTTAGCTGTGATTTTGATACGCCTAATAAAACCAGAAATAGTTCTGTTTAAATCTTCAAATACCCAGAATTTACTGTTCTTTCCACCACCTAACAGTTTCATGGTCTTTCACATTAGAAATCAGTGATGGTATGGTAGTTACAAGGGAAATAGCACTGTAACTTTAATGATTTGCAAAACACAGTTTCTTTCCAAGGTATATTTTCCCTCTAATTAAATGAGTGAACTGTTTTGTTTTTTTTTTCTTGCAGAGTTGTGCAGAAATGTAGGACTGTACAGTTCAGGGTTTTTATTTTTTGTTTGTTTTTGAAAAGTTCATTCTCAGCTTCAATCTGTGCAAGCTGTTTTGCTTTCGTATGACTTCCAAGACAATTTAGAGGTTTGTCATCCAAGGGTCATTCATGCCTTTATGTGATTTGTATGGTTTCATTTTTTTTTCTTCAAAAGAAGTACAAGTACCACACCTGTGAAAGTCCTACCACTTCAACCTTGCAATATAAAACTTTACTTTCCTTTGTAATATGGGGAGAAGCTTAAACAGCCTAACATAGAGCAGCACATTGTCTTTTTGACAGCACCAATATAACTCCCAATACACTTTTTATGACCAAGATGGCCATTAGATATTGTATGCGTTTGGTGTTCTTTGGCTTAAGTCTTGACATGGTTGTTAGTTGCTTTGTGCTTTTAAAGGGGACATACCTGTCTGTAATACCGTTATCATTTCAAGATACTTTTGCCAGGATAGAACTAATGCTTTTTTGCTGGTGTCTCCTTAAGCTGTGCTTTCCATGGGCTTAGATGAGGACCTAAACCAACCTCCTGTATAGGACAAGCTTTGTTATTCCATACTTCAAAAACTTAAGTTGCTGTAGACTTGACATCCCCTAAGACAGCTGTGAATTGGACTTTAGAAGTAGCAACAGTAGGTTAAAAGAAAAAAAAGTAGCTGAAATATTTGAAAAATATACAGCCATTGTACACAGGATTTGAACATATCTGTGGAATATATGGACAATTGAGTGTTTTCTTATGTGGTTTCCTGTGAGTGTCTTGATTCTCACTCAGGTATTCAGCTTTTTTATCTTTTTAAGAGAGGTAGCATAAATGGAGGTGTTGTCGCGCATCCTCTGCCATCTGAAGCTTTGTTCATTATGCCAGCTGAAGAGTGTTCATTATGTTTGCCAAAAGTTACCCATGAAAATCATGAGAGTTGATCAGTGGCCTGTGATGAAGTCAAAATACTACTGAGTTAGTGATCTGATTCTTTGAGTCTACCCACCATCTTGGAAGAAAGTGTTCTACATTCCACTGCCGAGCTGTGAGCCTCTTTTTGTTAGAACTAAAATATTTGTTTCCAGTTGTGACTAATTAAAATGTCTGTTTCTAGTTGTTGTGCCTTATCAGAACATGAAGGAATATGTTCTGTAACTTCTGTGGGTTTTGTTGGTTTTTATTTTGGTTTGTTTTGTTTTTTCCGCTGCTGGGTGTTCTCATACCTTCTAAAGCAGGGGTGTCAAACTCATTTTTGCTGGAGGCCACATCAGCCTTGCAGTTGCCTTCAAAGGGCCAAATATAATTTTAGAACTGTATAAATGTAACTACTCCTACATTTATAGAGTCCTAAAATTACATTTGGCCCTTTGAAGGCAACCGTGAGGCCAATGTGCCCCTTGGTGAAAACAAGTTTGACACCCCTGGTCTAAGCTATAAGAACATCATTCATCTTGCTTACCCTGTTGGAATTTAAAGCACAATAATTTTTGAAATTAAGAAAATCTTGACATATATGGGAAGGGAAAGAAGGATGGGGGAAGCATTTTTGGTAGATTGGACTTGTTTTAAATAGTAGCTCTTCAGGTGGTTTAGAAGTTAGAAATACTAGAACCAGTGCTAATATTATTAAGCAGACTACAAGTGGGACAGTGAAATTCTAGAAATATATGCAAAAACCACATGAGTTCCAAATAGCAGTGTTTATTTGCATGATTAAAAAATTGAAATAAATTGCTGTTTTCTTCTTTAATCATGCAGACTCCACAGAATGCTCACCTCCTCACGTGCCTGGGCCTGAGCTGCAGCATCACGCTCAGTTTTGGGTCAGAGACAGATGTTAAGTCTCCCTTATGATCTAGAAGGGAGAGAGAAACATAGTTTAGATCTTGTGGTCATCTTTAAAACATTCTTGTGTTAAATAGCTGGGAGGAAGGAGAGCAGCGAGCCCAGGAGAAAGCCCAAGAGCTGGTCTGATTTCAAAAGCTACCTTGGGCACTAGCAGTTAGTATTTGGATTTCTCTTTATCTTGACTCTGGTAGATAGGGCCTGCCATTTCACTACTTGTAATTGTTTTCTGAAGTTCAGACACTTTTCAGGCAGCCTTTGGGGCTTGCTGGGTATTGTATCCTTACTGTTTTGCTTGCTTACATACCTGTAAAGGACTATGTGTTCATCTGTGTAATAATGAAATTGGTTACCAGTGGCCATAAAACTTGCAAGAGCCCCTAAAACTTTTGATTTAAAGATTGAGGCGTTGTACCAAAGGCACTTCTCTTAACTAGGAATGCTTTGAAAATGCCTGCAAGTGAACAGCAGTTATAACAGTGCTAGTGAAAGTAGCTGCCTCGGCTCTCCTGACCCTCTGTACAAATAAATTGTTTCATCCAGTGAAATTCATTCAGTAAAATTTGGGGTGTGGAAGGGGCATGTTGTGTGGCTGTGCTGGGGTTCTGTTCTGCCAGAGCACCATTTCCCGAATTGGTCTTTTCTGACCAGAGAGTGACTCCTCTGTGGAATCTCTCCAGCTTGTGCTCCTACTAGAAAGCAAACGCATGTTGAAGGTTACTGATAAGAGATGTGTAGACAGATCTAGAATGACCACCAACTTGGTGCATTTCCCTCATCACCTTCCCAAAAAATAATTGCTGACAAAATGTCTGTTTTCCCTGTTAAGAGCATAGATCTACCCCCCTCCCTTCAGACAAAGCTGAGCTTGTTCTAAAATACAGTTTTAAAAACTTAAATTTGTTTGCTGTGTATGACAGAAGCCTTGTAAGAATATTTCACATACCTGTTTCTACCAAACTGGTAAAATTTGCTTTTGTCCTTTTGTAAGGAGCTAAGGGACCACTGCTGACAAAGAATGAGAGTTTTTTCAGAAATAGAATATCCAAGGGAAAATAAACTGGAATGAGTCAGAAGTTTGAGTAGTTTTGGTTCCCTTTATTTTTGTCTCACTCAATAAAGTGAGCTCCTTAAAGATAATAAATCGCTGTAGGTTTGGGAAACTGATCTGCGCTCAATAGTGAGAATACGTATCAGTTATATTAAAAATGAGGTCAGTTGCTTTCTGTAGATCTAGAGTTTTCTCAAATTTGGGAGCTTCTGTGGCTATCCCTATGCTCAGAGCAGTATCCGTTTTTTTATGGGAAATAAACTGTTGTATTCCTGATACAATACCTTAAAACAAGCAAAGCCTGTTGTTTACACACTTCTGAAAATTTCGCTTATGTAAGCAGTTTACAGAGGTTCTGACAAGAAAATTCCCAAAATAAGATACTTCAAAGCTCTGATAATTTGGTCCTTGGAAAAATGGTACAACACTGTCTGTGACTGCCAGTACTTTCTCTAGTATTAAACAAACCAAATAGTGGACTTAAAGGTTGTGGACTAATGGTTGTGGGGATTTTCTTGGCACTATGTTTACGTTGCCCTTCACTTAGGTCTTTGCTGTGTTTCGAAGAAGCTCAAGATTTTAAGCCTTAAGCATTCAGAAGCTGAAGCAGAAACCTTAGAAAGTAATAATTGCTTAAAAACAATTTTTAAAACTCTATTGGATTTTCAGGTTTTTTATATTTCCACCTTTTTGAAGGCTTCTAAAGTATTCATATTTTCCATCTTTTACTTGTGCATTTGAAGTAAAAAATGCTGAAAATGGCAGTCTTTGTGTTATTAGTGTTATGATTCAAACAGGATTCAAATATCAAGAAAAGTGCCAAGCATCAGAGGTTCAAGATTAAATGAGAAGAACTGGCAGGATGATTTATAAGCTAAATATTTTCTTTCCTTAATGACACAGTGTTCCAGTTGCCTACAAGGTGTTTATATATGTTCATAGTTTGTTCATATTTTCCAATAAATGTTTAGCATTTCTATTTTCTCTAGTTTCAGCATCATTTTTCACGACTCCTTTCAGAAATCTTGGATATTTTTTCCCCACTTAGTGTCTGATGTACTCACTAAACAAAATTTCTATTTTAATTCTGCTAGTTATTGCTTTTTGCTCTGTGGTCTTGCTGCCCAGACACTAGCAAGTTTGCCTTATCTTCTCCAGCCACACTTATAAAAAGGGAATTAATGGATTGTCTAAATCATGGGAGAACAGCAATTAAAACATACAGTTCTCCAGTGTGAGATTTTCAGTTACTTCCCAGCCATCCAGTGTACTTGGCACTAGGACTGACAGCAATTATCCTGAATTTTCCTCATATTCCTTTATGCAGAAGAATTGCTCTCTGCTTACTAAATATTATCTGTAATGAGCATTGGTTCTAGAAAATGGTAGGGCGAGAAAATAAGGCCATGTACATTTTCTTAAAGTAGATTTTGAATAAAATGCAGGTGGTTAGTAGTCAAAATATTTATTAAGATGCAGTGCAAAAACCCCCCAAACCTCAAACCTCACCAAGCAAGTGCCAGCCTCGCATCTCCTTCAAAAACAAAACAGCTCTAGAAATCGGAGTTCAGCTCAGAGCTCTTATGGAGATGTGGGAAGCAGAAGAGAAGTCAGTTTATTCTCTCATGATTGTGTGTTCATTTTTCAGTGTAAATATATTAGCAATTCTGATTATGAAGGTAACAGGGAACATGACTAAATGAAGAAGGTGCTGTTCTTACTGTCATTGTTCAGCTTGTAACTATACATACAGTATAGTTACTTACCATGCAGTTTTCTCTTGTACTACTTACCAAATACAAGTAAAATGCAAAAAGAATTAATGTTCACTCAATAAATATTTCTTACTTGATCTGCATGTCAGGAAACAGCGTTTTACTTTCATGGACTTCTTTTTTTTCCTGTCAGAAGAAGAGCATAATTAGTTTTTTTACTGATAACCCACGACGAAGCAGCTCTCATCTACTCTCCTACTTCATGCTTTGTGTACTCAGGATAAATCATATGGGTTATCTTAGTATAATGGAAGCTTCAAAAAAAATTATGCCTCTAAATTGTAGTGAGGATAAGATCTAATGCCGTAGGTGACTGCATAAAGAAACAGAGAAATTGTAAATAAATACTGCTTGGTTAATGTATAGATGTGCAAGTGAAAACTAAGCAAAATCTTCTGTTAAAGATACTTAAGATAAACTTAAATGTTCTATTAAGATTTATGTTTTTAAAAATATTAAAATATTATCAAATTGTTGCACATTTGCTATGCTTTTTTCGAGGTTTATCTCAGCTAATGATGTTTCTAATCAAGGCAGGACAAACAGACAGGGAGTTTAGAGTTCAAGGTGGCTTGGCATGTGTCTGAAAGAGAGGGTGATGTTCTCACAGTCTTTTCTAGTCTCCTGGTCTCTTTTGGCTGAAGTTTATCCATGAAGCAATGAACACTTCTGCAGAATTTGAGCTTAGATTTCTGGCACTGGATATGTAACCAGAAGTTTTTCTCTTGCTGCCTGAAGTGTTTCTTTTATGATTCCAGTGTAGGTCCCATCTGTCTTTGCTCTATTCTTACCTGTAAATGTAGTTGCCAAAATCTCAGTACTTCATCTCCATTTTCTGAAATGTTAGTTTCTTTGTTAGTTTCTTTCAACTGAAATGACTGAGCATCCTTTGAAATCTTGTCCTTTCTGAGCTTTTGTATTTCTAGACTCTTGTAGTTGTCCCTTTTCCTTTTCCTTTTAGCATGTCCCTTGGAGTATTATTTTCTCCTTGCTCGTTCTAGCATTTCTGAGAAGTCCTGATAGCTTGATCCATGATTCCTTTCCCTTCTCAGGTTAATATTTCTTCAGTTTTTGTTTCTATACAGACAATGGCAAGATCATCCACTTTTCCTAAGACCCTCTTTAAGGTACAGAGTAAAGTCTCAGCCTTTCTTGCTGATACTTTGCAGGCTTATCTCTGGGTTCAAAAGTTCAAAAGACTCCCTATCTTCATCATCTTCAGTCATCCATTCGTCTTTAACTGATATGGACAAAACCATTGTTCTTGTTGTTTGGGCCTAGCTCCACCTTGGTTAGAGATGTTTTCACAGATCCTCATATCTTGGACACATGTGAGTCTCACAGTTATTTTTTCTGCACAATTATTCATAAACTCTGGCAAGAAAAAGCCCTCTCGCTTAAAGAACTCCTTTGCCATGACACCTCTTAACTGCATAGTACAGTCCAGCTGTAGACAGGTGATGTTTTGACCAGGTCTCTGCTGCTTTCTTTTTGGTCTCCCATCTTCTGCTTAAGAGTTGAAACACTTTTGGGGTAGCTCTGGCTTTGCTATGTATTTGTGTAGCACTTAACACAGCGATATCTTGGAGCACATGACCTTGTGGTTATAAAAGTAATAGATTGCAGTAAGTAAATGTAATGCACAGAAGACTAGAGTTGGGGCAGGATACAAGGAGCAGTGCAGTCCACATGCATTATCTAGAGAGGCAGAAAAAAAGGGTGAGGTGGTTCCCTGTAGCATTTTCCTTACAGATCAGTGGAATACCCATTAAAACTATGAGTAACTTCACAAACGGTAGGTGGATGGTGGATAAATGATGCCTAAATGTAGGACACAACTGATATTAGCTCTTGCAGTGGTAATACTGACTTTATCAGTAGAGTGATCTGAACACTTTTCTCACGCTTATGCTTTTAGCACAAAAGAAAATTGGACCATGCGCCATCTCTTAATCACTAAGTATGAAATGAGAGATAAGGTCAAGTCATAGTATTCTGAATAAGATGCAAATTTCAAACATCCCATGAGTCAGTGAGATTATGGTCCTATCGTTTTAGGTTGAATACACCTTTGGATGTGTGTTTCACAATCCAGATTCCATCCTGAGGGCAATCTGAAGGCGACAGTGGTGGTTGGAGACAGGTTTGCAGTGGTATTTTTAGGAACATATTTCTGATTTCGTAGTTAAATTGTTTGCAGATCTCTTGTAAAAGACCAGTCAGCCTGAAATTGTTTCTACTCATAAAAACTCTACAGTGAATTTTGTGGAGATAATTAATTTCTTACAACAGGAAGATCTACTATGGCAAACCAGCACTATGAGGAAGAGCAGTCAGTAGTTTTCAGGGTGGGGTGGAGCTAAAAGGTACTTTCAAGTCAACCTCAAGTCAAAAGCCAAAGCTGGTTTCTTAAACATAGGAGATGGCAGTGATATGTACAGAAAGGAAATGATACTGTGTCTTCATTCCCACTGGTGATAGTTGCAAATTCTTGAACAGTTGGTGATTTCTGCTAAAATGGTAATTATTAATATATCTTTGAGGTAGTGAAACATCAAAGTTAATATCTATAACTGAAGTAAGAATTTGTGTGTCACCCTGTGAATGTTCTTATGCAGTCTCTTTAAGCTAGTTGTGGAAGAACTTCATATAGAATAGAATACAGACATATATAGAAAGCTTGCTTTGGAGTCAAAGGATTTCTTTCTTCTTAAAGTTAAACCATCTTACATACATCATCTACTTTAAGTGAGGCTCTGAATGTTATTTCTAACCGAGGATTTTGGGGATATTGCAGCTCACAAAATTCTCTATGTAATTCTCAAATAAAAATAGAAAGCTCAGAGAAACTATAGCTTCTGTAGTTGTCCACATTGTTCAATGTGCATGTTGAAAAGAAAACAAAATAAATGTTTCTACTGCTTCCCAGACCATAAAACCCAAAACGTCTCACTTGCTTTTTGAATCAAGAATTACATGTCCTCTTCCAACACCACAGTGTACACTGCTAGATAGAAGTCAACAATTCTCAAGCAGATCTCCTGAAATCCAAAGCATGTAGGAAACTGATGCTGTTGCCTGTGCTGCCCATGTTCTGCCCCCAGCATCCTGGGCAGTGAGTGTGTGTGTGTGTGTGTGTGTGTTTAGAGGGCTGCTGCAAAACCCCTGCAAATACAGATAATGTCCCACCCCATTCTGAGCTTTCCTGACTCACGCAGGTGCCTTCCATATACTCCTGTAAAGTCTTTGATGTTTATCACAAGGATGTTCCTCTTAAATTTATGTTGGGTCAGACAGAGGTCACAGTGCCCTGTCTCAAAACCTGGCTTAAACACCTCTGGCAGTTTAATAGAAGACTCATGTTGTCACATGAGGGTTTGCTCTTGCAGTGTTGTGTGGCAGGCCAAGTAAGACAGCAATGCATACTTGTTTTATCACTTGAATTAACGTCTGTGCACAATAGTTCTGAGTAGATGTATTGTTCTTCCCATTTATTCCTGGGGCTATTTATGTGTTTTGCTTACTGGCGGTCAGGATATTACTAATGACATTTGTGAATGTGACTACGGGCAGAACCAGCGCTTCAGTGCCTCTCATAAAACTAAGTAACTGATAATGACATTGGTTCAGACTGCCACCATTTCTCCAAAATAATGTTTTCTGAGTTTAGAACGGATGCATGAGTATTCTTGTATCTGGCATAAATATCTCGTGAGTTTTTATCTGAAGCATATGGGGTAGTTCTAGGAATACACATAGAAATATCATTAAATCTGTATCATGGTGATTGAAAGGAATTTATGCCTCAAGTCTCAAGAGCAGGCAGCAGGCTAGTGCTCAAGATGTGTACCAATATCTTCTGAAAGGTTATGACCAGAACTGTGTGAGATCTTGTAACTATGGAATTAGTGGCAGCCACTGCTGCTCAAAATACCTGATTTACACTGATTACCTATAGCAGAGCGGGTTGAATGATAATGTTATGTTGTTTTTGCTTGGAGAAGGGAGCAGGTGGCCTAATTCTTCATTTGACTGCTATGGGTCCTAAAAAAGGAATGAAGGTAGCTGTGTGACAACTCTCACACCTGGCCCATTGCCAAGTACTGCGCACAGGGCTGCCCAGCTCCTTGTCTGTGCACGCAACATTGCTTGAGAGGCTGGCAGGTCACTGCAAACTTTCTTGTCCTTCCTGTGAAGGTTCAGGTATTGCTCAGCGCTAGAAGCTAGATCGCTAGCTAGATCACAGACTAGGTGGTCAGTGGCCTGGCTTATCTGGCTTATGTGGTGATGAGGGTCATGAAGAAATAATAGTCAAGAAAACCAAAAGTTGTTTCTGCTTTACAGGTCAAACTTTGGTATGTGTCTGTTTTTGTTTGACTTCCTGAGCGACCGTGCAGCCAGAATTTAGATGATGCAAGGCAACAGGTTTTAATTTCTTGTGGTTTTTGCTTCTTTTTAGAATCCAGAACAAGCATATTCCGCGCTTAGATTCCCTTTGCTAGGTTGTTTGCTTGGTACAGAATGGAACATTACTACCTACCAGCAGAGGGATTCACATTAAACAACATTCATTTTCAGTCTTCACATAAAGTTGTTTAGGCTGGAAAGGACTGATGGAGATCATCTAGTGCAGCTCCAAACTTACCTCATCATCCAAACATTAAGCTGTAAGTAGACTGATGTGGGTCAAGTCTGTTATCAGTCAGTGCTATATGCTTTTTCTTTACCCAATCTTTACACCAGGCTTTTCGACAGACACACAATAAAAGAAGTCGTAATTGCAATAATAACAAGGGATTTTTAAAAGGAGCGTTTTTTTGAGGTGAGTCACACTCGCTTGAGCAATCTTTTAATTCATGTACTTAGATTTACTTAACAAAAACACGATAGGTGGTGTATAAAGCATTTTGTACAGTGAGTTTGCTGCTTACCAGGCCAGCTTTTGCAGCTAAATTGTGACAGTGACTCTGGCAAGAGTTTATATATGCAAAAGCCCCTCATATTTCAGTCCTGGGTTCTTTGCTCTGCTCATGAACCTCAGTCTACTTCTGCTTTGTTAAATGCCTTCCTCTTACAATACTGGTCCAAGACATACTTCAGGAGAACAATGTAATACTTTGGATATAGGTTTGAAATTAATTTTCAGGTTTTCAGCACCTCTTGATGTGTGCTGGCTCCTTGCTTGTGGATTTGAAATTCTCAATAGCAGTCTTACAATTTGCTCAGTTGAGTAAATTCATCATTAATTCTTTTTCTGCAGCACTCATCACTTTTGGCTTGTGCACAATCTTAGGTGAAGTCTTTGATTATCAAGTTATGTACAGATCTTTGGAACTGAAGCCTTTATTGGAGAGGATTTTTAAGTCTGCCATTTGCTGTAAACCTCTTTGCAGTAGTGTTATTTTAAAATAACATGACCCACATCACCGCTCAGCTACCTGAGTGCTGAAGCAGAGGCCGACCTGGTAATGCAAATGGCAGGGGAATTAAGGAGCTGCTCCTTTTGACTATAGTGTGGTCTAGTCAGTTTAGATCAATTTAGAAACTACACTAGAACAAAAACAAAAAGCTGCTTCTGTGGATGTGAAGTACAGGGATGTGACTTAAGCACTGGAGTGCTATCTCTTGCTCCCTGACTAGGTGATTTGTCACTGATGAAAGATAGAGGCTTTTGGTTCGAGTTATAGATTTCTTTCTCTAGTGCCTTTCAATAGGTGGACAGAGTTTGTACAGTGTGTGGTACTTTCACCCTTATGTTTAGGCTAACTGGAACTATTCATAACTGCTGGAAATTTGCTGCTTTATTGCAGACAGTGCCCAAGATTGCAGACATGATTCCTGGTCATTAGGGAAAGAATGAATTAGAGAATATGTGGTTTGTGTGTGAGGAGTGATCATTCACCAGCTGGACTGGCTACTCCAACTGCAATGTTGTTAGTACTCAGTATAGGCAATATAATTGCAATAAAGCAAGAAAAGGAAAGAAGTCTGCATTGCAGTCAGGCAGCTTAAGACAGCATGACAGCTAACGTTCAAAGGTTAACCACAGGCTCTGTGTGCTGGCAGTTGATCACTTCCTGTGATAGTTTATTTTAATGTGTATTAAACAATATGAAAAGCGGTGGTTTCCACCACAAGAACACTGTGAACTCTCAGACTTTCTTACAGGCCACACAAACGAAACAAATCTGGCATTTTCCCTTAGTGGTTGTTCATTGCGCTGGTTGCCAATTGCTGCCAATTTCCAAACTGTGGTTTGGGAATCGGCACTACAGAGAGTGATTGGAAAAATGTTAGGAAGATAGCGAGCCTGAGTCTGTAATATGGAAATAAGAAGACAAATATTATCCTCAAGGCGTTTGACCTAGAGAAGAATTCTGTGTTGCTGAAAATCATAGGTGTTACAAGATGGCCAGATGCATCAGCTCCCAGCTGCTCTGCTGACCTGGCTTCTCCCCTGTCTTGTGACTTGGATGGCTGTAGGACTATACTATGTAATTAGTGACTTCCCAAATGCATGTAAGCTGATTTGTTTCTCCAAGCCCAAGGAGGGCTCTGAAACATGCATTGCATTTGTTCTGTTTTGGAGTGGAGTGGAATCCTGTGGCAGAAGTGTCAAAGATGGTCACCTCCTGTACTGCCATCGGTGGGTGCTCCTGGGGGCTTTACTCCTGCAGGTCATGATTTCAGAATCTCATACAAGAAGCTTTTTCTTCTCTCCTGCCCTACCTGCTTCTCTCTCAGCTTCTTCTAGGAAATGCCTGTCCCTCTGCAGGGTGGGTTGACTTTGTACCTCAAACCTTTCTATTCCTAGTTATGTACTCTCAAAAAGGTGGATGAGAAGCAGAGAGTGTGAGCAAAATTACACATGAGTTTATATCTACACTTTTGTAGAGATGGCCTCAGGCGAAGATGAAGGGCTTGGGAAGTCTGAGACCTCTTGGATGCCTCCTGGATTCTTTCCCACTGTGTCATTTCCTTTCAGCCGTGTCTGGGCCCTCTAAGCTCACCTGGGTGTGTTCACAGATAGCCAGACCTGTATTGTGAAAGAGAAATAAGACACTTAACCTTGGCAATAATTAACTCCCATAGCCTTGTTTGTTACCTCTTTGTCATGTGTATATTGTCCTTTGTTTGCTCACTTCTAAGGAAATGCTTTTTGGCATTTTGTCAGGTTTTTATGAATCTGAACAAGTGAAGAATTAAACCATGAGGCTCAGGTGCAGAGGAAGGGTTCCTTCCTTCCCGCCTTCCTTCCCGCCCGCCTTCCTGCCTGCCTTCCTGCCTGCCTTCCTTCCTGCCCGCCTTCCTGCTCGCCTGCCTTCCTGCCTGCCTTCCTGCCTGCCTTCCTGCCTGCCTTCCTGCCTGCCTTCCTGCCTGCCCGCCTTTCTGCCCGCCTTTCTGCCCGCCTTCCTTCCTGCCTTCCTTCCTTCCTGCCTTCCTGCCTGCCTTCCTGCCTTCCTGCCTGCCTGCCTGCCTTCCTTCCTTCCTGCCAGCCTTCCTGCCTGCCTGCCTTCCTGCCAGCCTTCCTGCCAGCCTTCCTTCCTGCCTTCCTTCCTGCCTTCCTTCCTTCCTTCCTTCCTGCCTGCCTTCCTTCCTGCCTGCCTTCCTTCCTGCCTGCCTTCCTTCCTGCCTGCCTGCCTTCCTGCCTGCCAGCCTTCCTGCCTTCCTGCCTGCCTGCCTTCCTGCCTGCCTGCCTTCCTTCCTGCCTGCCTTCCTTCCTGCCTTCCTGCCAGCCTTCCTGCCAGCCTTCCTGCCAGCCTTCCTGCCTTCCTTCCTGCCTTCCTTCCTGCCTTCCTTCCTGCCTTCCTTCCTGCCTGCCTTCCTGCCTGCCTTCCTGCCTGCCTGCCTTCCTGCCTGCCTTCCTGCCTGCCTGCCTGCCTTCCTGCCTGCCTTCCTTCCTGCCTTCCTTCCTGCCTGCCTGCCTTCCTGCCTGCCTGCCTTCCTTCCTGCCTGCCTGCCTTCCTTCCTGCCTGCCTTCCTTCCTGCCTGCCTTCCTTCCTGCCTGCCTGCCTTCCTTCCTGCCTGCCTTCCTGCCTGCCTGCCTTCCTTCCTGCCTGCCTTCGTGCCTTCCTGCCTGCCTTCGTGCCTTCCTGCCTTCCTTCCTGCCTGCCTGCCTTCCTTCCTGGATGGGTGGAGCTCTGCAGCAGCAATAGTGCTGTGGAAACGTTGCAACAGGTTTTGCACAGTATCTTTTGCTAAGAGCCTGCTTGACAAACTAAAACCTAATCATGTTTTCCAGACCGATAACCTTCTTGTCCTCAGCGGGGTGAGGAGGACGGGGGGATTGCTCTGCTCTTTGGCTAATCTGTGCTGAGCCCCGCCAAAAGGTGACTGGAATCTCCCCTTGCCAATACAGACATGTCAGGGACATGAGAACAACGAGCCTTGCTATTTAACTGTTGTGCTCCCTGACAGAAAATGATGAAAGCCATCATCTTGAATGTGCTAATACTCCCAATTATTTTAATCCTTATTAAAAAGAGTATCTTTTCAAAGGTGACTTTTTAACTTGGGCCTCTTGCTTTTTATATGCCTTTTCTGTGTACACAGGGTGCTATGCAAAACATTGGTGTCTGCTGGCAAGGTGTTGCTTGCCAACTAATAAGAAGGAGCAATATGGCTGTTGAGGGATACTTACTTAAGTGTATGGGAGTGAGGCTTGATCTTTTGTGATTAAAAAAAAATATATTTATTTTTAAGTGGAATGTCATATGTCTGGCTTTTGTGTACACAAGAATACTTTTTTAGTCTATTTTGCCTTGGGGACTATATCAGAAGCCACACTTGGCTCTGTGTTGAAGGACTCCAAATTGACTTGCTTATACAGTCAAGTTCTCCTTGTCTACGGCTGCATGTGCAAGACTGAATTGCTCCTCTCTAATTTCCTGTAAAAATGTTTCAGGAGAACTCAAAATGTACTGAGACTGTGGTTTCAAGGAGTAAAGTGAGCTGACGTACAAGTCCTTTCACTCAACACTTTGCTCCTGCAACATACCTTGCTCTGGTTTCTCTGTTCACTGTACCCAGAAAAAAAAACAAAACCAAAAACAACGTCCCTGGACATTTTTCTCATCTTCTCCCTTTTGGCTTGGCTTCAGTCTTCTGCTGAGCTGTTACATACACTCAGACAGAGGAAAGTACATGCAACAAAAGAAGTGGTCAGCTTTCTGTAGGGTTAGTGTGCTGAAATGGCCAGTGCAGGGTTCAGTGAACAAAAGAGTTAATGTGAGCAAGTGGAAACACCCACGTAGGGCTGGTGGGAGGAAGATGTCCAGCATTTAGGGGGCCCTGAAAGTTGCAGTTGATTCTCCGGGTGCCTGTGGATGCTGCTGTCAAAGATGCTGTTTTCAGATTTTATTTTCCTGTGTGAACTCGATGGACTTACTGAAACTGCTCTTCTGCTTTCACAGGCAACTGTGATAAATGTTCCCTTTTCACAAACTAATGAAACTATCTCAAAACTGGCTAGGTTTCTTGCTCACATTCTTCTCATGGTGAAGCTGGGTTAGAACCTTAATTCTTTGATGGTTACTCATTTCATCCTAATTTCTAATCTACACTTTTTCTGTCTAGTTTGTGGCTGTAAGAATGTAATGAATGAACATTTTTTTGATGTGTGTGGCATATTTTGTGCCATTATAATTCTCATTTCCCTCTTCCGAGCTTACTCCCTGGACGTGCTTGTCAGCGTTTCAATAGGGTAGTCAAATAAGGCAGGCTGGTCTTTTTGCTTTAGATACAAATTGTAATTCAGATTGATTTCATTCCTTGTGCATTAGATTCTCCATTCCGCATCCCAGCAGTCCTGTTCTGTTTTGAAATGCATATTACTCCAGATGGTATCTTACTGATGTCTTGCATAATACTATTTTAATTTCGTTATTGCTGACATTTTTCAGACACTGCTAAAGAATTTGGATGACTTGTAGCAGTAAACTTTAGGATGAATAAATCTACCGAATGTATTCTACTGGAGAAAATACAATAATGATGCGATTTTAGTCCATCTAGTTATCCTTTTTTTTTCTCTGTACTTGTCTTAGTATTACTTCATACTTTGTTTCCTTTCACATTAGTGTATACTGTTTATGTTATTTTCCCCGACAAATGAGTTACTTTGCTTCTGAAATTCCAGAAATGAATGAAACTGAAGACTCACATTCTTGGTGTGGATTTGAGATGGCAGCAGGTGATCTGACTGGAATGTATGTCAGTACAGTACATACAGTAGGATTCTTACAGTTATGGTCAGTGGACTAATTGAATAATTTCATGTTTTCTGTGGTGTTTTCTCCTTATTGGCATTGTCACAGGAGAAGTGATTTTTGAGCTTTAAAATGTTTTTCTTATTATAGAAGTCAGGTGTTTGTTTTTTTTTTTTTTAATTTTGTCTTCTTTCTTTATTCGCATCCTGTACCTATTAAGAGGGAATGTTGTTTTTAACATGAATATGAACTTGAGCTGACTGAAGAAGGCCTTGCCAGAAAAGCTTTTTGGTTTCGTACTGACTACAGCAGTTGGTCTAATGAAACCAGAACTGCTGCTTTCTACAGAATTTATTGTTTGAAGTATGGGTGAAAGGTGGACATATTCATTCTAACGTTTAACAAATGTTTAGAGATCAGTATAGCTTTCAATCCACGTTTTAAAAATAAATCAAAAATATAAACTACCTCAAAATACAAACTGAACTTTGAACTTAGAAGTAGATCTACTGACTTTAATATCTAGTTAAGCTTCTTGTTAAACTGCATTCATGAGATATGTCTACAGGTAGTTCTGATATTTGTTATGGAGCAAATTTGAAAAAGATGGATTTTAGGTCCCTTCCCTCTGGTGTGCTTCACAGCCCTTCAATGCCAGCTTAAGGGTTTATGGTGTCATGCAGTTAAATATTTTACTGAAATAATCCGGGCTAAAAATAGCCTGAAAAAATGTGATATGAGATGATAATGAGTAGCTGAAGGTAAGCGAGGCTGGCAATTTTTCAAGCCTGCTTTGCTGCTGAAAGAGAGGCACCGCAGCGATCACTCATCCATCGGCAGTGCCCAAGTGGCTGTGACAGCATTTGTGGTGTCTTCACCCAGCGCTTAGGGGTGTCCTCTCAAAGGTCGTTCCTGTGATGCTCCTCTCCCCTTCCCGTTCAGTTGGGTTGGTACAACTCTTTCAGAGGTGACCTGTGAACTGCCTCAAGAAACACACACGTTAATTTTTTAAAACTGTATAAAAAGGAAAAATGATGGGGTTAGTTTAAATTTTGACCTGTTCCGTAGCTTGAGATGTGGTGCTGCAGAACTAGGACTGATGTGATGTGCTCGAGTCACTGCTGTGCAGAGAAACAGCTGTGGAAGCGCTGCCTGAGCCGGCTGGGGCGTCTGATAAATGAGAAGGCCCTAACTTGCTGGAAGCCTGTGTTAAAACATTCAAGTATTAAAACCGTGCATGTAAAAAATGGCATATTTGACTGTATTTCTGCCATTGACTGCATATAGTACATAAAAGATTTTCTGGCAGCCAAAATGCTGTACACCCAGTTTTACTCCAGAGTTGGGAGTCTGACATGAGCTGTTTAAGAGTATTTAAACTTGATGATGTGGACGCACCAAATAGCTGCAAAGCGTCCAAACCCCACCTCTTAATCTGTAATGTGCAGCTCAGGCTGCAATGTTTTACATCCCATTTCAATACAGACATTCCCCTGACTTCAGACTTTGTGTATACTGGACACAGGAAAAATGAGCAATGAATTTTACAGATGAAAAGGAAAAGACGGCCAACACGTGTAGTGAAGACATTCAAGTATTTCAATTGTTAGGGTGGAAAAACAGATTTTTCACTTAAAACTCTTCTTTCATATCTGAAAAGTAACAATTTCTAATTGATATGTTAGTAAAAAATCGTGTTTCCTGAAGGGCTGTAATTTGTGTCCAAATTCTGCACTTGGCAAAAGTAGCATTTCCCACGAGAGCGGGTGTCTTATAAATCCATTTCTCAGTGCACATTGCCTGCTGCATTTTCTCAGAGTTTCATGTGCCTGTGCATTCTTAATTTCTACCCCAAACTGTGCTGTGGTGTGCACAGCACAGCACAGCACTGTAAATATGCAGTGCATTGGCTTCAGCCCTGTTTCATGGCCAATTCTATGGATTTACATTTGTTTAAAATAATAAAGATGGACTCGACATACTACCCTGAAAGTTATAAATGGTTTGTGTGTAGGTCATTACATCACGAAGAAAACAAAACATGCTTTGAGAGCGTTTACTGTTTTTCTCTCAGGATTGCTGACATACAAAATACAGCTGTTCAGCAGTGCACATAATACTTGCTAGCATTACCAGATAAAAACAAATAGTGCAGAAAAAATCCAATATTGTGGAAAGCTTCAATTTTCTCTTTAATAGTAAGAGAGCTATTCATATCTCTGAAAACAGATTTTAGTAAAAAGTAGTCATATTAGAACGGGATAAAACTGTGCATCAGAATTGTGTGAGCTGCTTGTAACCTGTCAGTTTTGCTATTTTCTACTATTTTCCATGTATTATTATTTAGTATTTTGTGTGCATCTGATTCTAGAGTCAGTGTGTGTCACCAAATACCTATAACTTAATAATTCATTTATGTATTTCTATGTGCAGTGCCCAGTTGATGCACACAGGATACATGAAATTGAAATATTGATTTTATATTAATTGCAAATTGTATTGCTTTTTCCATTGCTTTTCTCTCCCACATCAACTCCTTCTGCATCTGGTTTAAATAAGAACATGGTGGGATGGTGAATGTAGGAGCTTTTTTGCAGCTGGTATCTGGCATTACTCTTTGTGAGTAAATATAGAAAACAAAAATTGCTTTTCTCTAGATTAATTTTTAGAGACATTTATGAGTATGTAAATGGAAAATTATGTCCTTTAAGTGAAATAGTAGTTTAAAATATCTTAAGCCACCCAAAGCTGAGCTTTTTTGAGAGGATTGCCTTTTATTACTGTTCCAGGTCCAGTTGAATCTGTTGTGCTGTGCATTTGTTCTGAGTAATTGCCTTGTGTAGAGGCAGGTCTGTTAAGGTTAGAAATCAAATTGTTTTCTTCTACACTGAACGAATTGCTGCTTTCTGCTTATCAGAGGCACTGCTTTAAAACAAAACCAAACGAACCCACAGGGAGTTAAAATATTTTTGTCCTAAGTCGTCACGTCTGGCCGAGGAGTGACCTCAACCTTCTCCTGCTCTTAATCATTGCTGAGATACCCACATGCTCCAAATAGACCAAGGTAGGTGTCAGTGCCAGAAACTGTTTGTCTTTTCATGCGTCGTGGATGGCTGAATGAGTACAACCTTGACATTGTTAGAAAGGGCGCAGCTACACCCAGTTGCTGTAGGTGTAGTAGCAGATTAACCACTCTGACTACTTTGATGTGTGTAATCTTTCTAATCTTGATCAGGTGGCCATGTTGCTGTTCTCCTGGCGCACGTAGGCAGGGCTGGCTGTGGTTTTAATCCTGAAGCTGTTTTTACAGTGGTAGGTGCAGACAAAAAAAATGTCAAGGAGTTCAAGTATTGCATGCAATGTTACGTTGAGAAGGTTAGGCTGCATTTATGTGAAAACACTCAAACAATATATTTGAATTAAAGAAAGTTTTAAAGTGATCCTTCAAGAAATGTCTGAAAGCAGTGCTTTTCATGCTTACTCAAATTCTCTGAACTCAATATAAGCCATGATGTAGCCAGCCTGACAAAACCAGCACGCAGTTTCTGCCAGTGGTCAAATTCATACTTCAGAGGGAGAAGAGATGCTGGAGGTAGAGAAATTCTTTCCTGACTGTTGTATTCTTGCATTTATGATCAAAACCATAAGTTAAACAATTACAAAACTTACTGGTGAAAGTGACGTTAACCGTCTCCATTACTGTCACCTATGAGGGTATGAGAACTTTCTTTTAAAAGCAAAAAGGAGAGCTGGTCTCTCCTGCTACTTGTGAATAACAGTTATTCTAGTTAGGCTGTTTCAACTTTGCAAATTGTGTATAATTTGGCTTTTACTAGTTTTGTTTTCTGTTTTGGCAGCAAAGAAGAGCTAAAAAAGTACGTTGCTAACTTCTTAGTAGCTTCCAGCTTTTTGCTTTCTTCTACAGGTTTGTGATACTCTGGCTTAAGTTTACTTTTCACTGAAAGGGGAAGAACAGTTACTCAGACAGCTTTGTTTTCTTTAGGCAACTTTCCTGAACTTATGGTTTCTTGTAAGGAGGCTGTCCTCTACTCTTCCTCACTTTGTACCTTCACTTACTCCATGACCTCGATCTAAAAGATATCCAGGACCTTTAACTTACAGTCTACCCAGCAGTGCCAAAGGCTAGTGAAGGAGTATGTTGTAGTATAACATGCATGTATTAACTGAGTAGTTCTGTACTGTGTTAAGTGTGGCAATAAAACTATAGATAGATCATCCATGTAGTTTATAAGAATAAAGAAGATGCCTTCAATTTAGAAAATAACAGTGAGATCAAATACAGTAGCATTTGCTATTGGAGCTGCCTCTATAAGCTGCTTCTGTCAAGTGGAACAGCTACCCTATTACGCTCTTTGCTTTATAGGTCCTTGTACTTTTAAAAATCTTTGTGATATCTGAGAATTAAATGATCTTAATGCCAGTAAGCTATTCAATGTCATTGCTAACACTTGTTTCATGTGACTTGTGCTCTTCCATATGTCACGCACAAAAATGTGTTTTCCAGTTTATTTCTTTTTCCCAATAGACATGATCTATTTGGAAGTAATCTAATACACCTTTTGTATTAGCTGTCTATGTAAGCGTGAGTATGTAATGAAATTGTAGAAGAGATTTCCACAAGAGCTGTAACCATACCATGGCTCTTGTGCCTTATGCCCCAGTCACTTCTGCAATAAAATGGAGAGTAAAATGATGAGAGAGAAGTGGAAACACATGGGATAGAAAGTGTGACTGTCTAACCAAACCTTTATGCTCAATAAGGCCTGAGAGACCACAGTGCTGCTCAGATGAATGGCTGTGGAGTGGTCGTGGCGCAGAAGCTCCTGACGCCCTCTGACACATTCTGGTGGTGTAACATATTTGCAGTCTGGAGTGGGTATTTCTGGGAGGGGAATCTGCATTAAAGTGCAGTAATGGGGGTTATAAGAAGTTTTCATTGAGTCTCCTGTAACCAAATCAAACAGGATATTCAGTGTCAGAGATAGTGAAGATAAAAGCTTTCTGTGTATAAATAAAGATCTGGCTTTATCTTGTGCTTTTTGGAAGGTAATTATTATGATTAACATTTAAGAATATCGTGTTGTACATTTACTCTGTTACATAAGAGAGCACTGAGAGCAGAGGGTTTGGAGCAGGCCGATAGGTGAAATTCTCTGTTTTGCTTTTCAAATAGCAGATCTCTAATGCAGTTCATGTGTTCAGCTTTGCTTGCCTTAAGGCAGTAAAGTTTTCACACTGGGGGAGGTAATTATTTGCCAATAACTATTATTTTGCAATTCAGTACTAAGATCTATGTGCAGAGTTAGCTTGAAGGGACTCCTTGCCTTTACACAGGGAATGGAAACCTCTGTTTCATTCGATAGTTTTTATTTGGTTTGATTTCAGTGCTGTTGTTCACTCAGTGACACAAACACCCTGTTTGTATGTACAGTGCATAAATGGAAATGTGACTAGAACTGAAAACAGCTGTTTGTGTTACAGAGGGGAATGTTACAACCATATTTATAGGCTATTCATTTATTATTGAAGTTGTTTGATGTTGTTGCATAAAACAGAAGTTGAAGTAGAAAACAACAAGTTCAGGTTTATCTAGAGAACTGATCTCAGCCCTGCTGCAAACCTGCACAGTTAAATAGATGTTCATAGGAGACAAATTATTTCTTTCTCACCTATTAATTTTTAGTTTATTTGGAGTCTGATTCTGCCCCTTCCATAGTGCCTTATTCAAGTGTTAAAACTCACTGTGGGTGCTCTCCATAAGCTTGTGTTTAATGGAACTATTCAGCATATAAGATGCTCCTCAGGACTATGGAATTGAGTCCTCCTGGTTTTTTTTTCCTTTCTTTTCCTGGAAGGGTATGTGTTTAAAGTGTCAGTTTGGTCAGAAATTTGACTAAAACTGATATTAGTTTATATATCCTAGAATAACTTTGAAAGAGACCCTCAAGATCATCAAGTCCAACTGTTAACCTGACACTGTCCCTAAACCATGTCCCTAAGACCCTCATCTGAGTGTTTTTTAAACACCTCCAGGGACGGTGACTCCACCACTTCCCTGGGCAGCCTGTTCCAATGCCTTACAACCCTTTCCGTGGAGAATTTTATCCTAATATCCAATTTAAACCTCCCCTGGGGCAACTTGAGGCCATTTCCTCTCATCCTATCTCTCGCTACTTGGGAGAAGAGACCAACCCCCTCCATGCTACAACCTCCTTTCAGGTAGTTCTGGACAGTGGTAAGGTCTCCCTTCAGCCTCCTTTTCTCCAGGCTAAACAACCAGTTTCCTCAGCTGCTCCACATGAGGCTTGTTCTCTAGACCCTTCACCAGCTTCATTGCCCTTCCTCAGACTCTCTCCAGCACCTCAGTGTCTTTCTGGTAGTGAGGGACCCAAAACTGAACACAGGATTCGAGGTGGGGCCTCACCATGGCAGAGTACAGAGGCGCAATCACTTCTCTAGTCCTGCTGGCCACACTGTTTCTGGTATAAATGTTGGAAATCAGAAATGGTCATTTTACTTACAAAAGTAAGTTTTCTTGTTCAGGAGGACATACAGAACTTTATGAAAACAATAAGGCCAGACCGTTCTCTTTCACTAATTAATGTTTAAGTGAAAAATTGTTTCATTACCAGTGTGATGTCAGAGAAGTGATTCCATGTAGAATTTACAGCCTGGTAGTATTTAGAAAGACGACCTGACCACACGGATTTGTAAACTGAGTATGTTAAGCAGGAATCACCAAGGGAAAAAGCTATGGAGCCTCCTCATGTCACTTATCCATTTGCTTTTCTGGTAGAAACAGCTGTTTTAAGATACAGCTAGGTTTGTGAGGGGAAGAATTAGCCATCTTTCCCAAGAAGTAGCTTTTAAATTCTAAGCAGTACACCTACTTTGCTTAATGATGTGAAGAGAGGATTTATTATAATTTCATACATTTAATATAATTGCCTAGTATAAAATTACTTTTAAGGGGTGGTTTGGAAAGCTGGTTAGCAGTGCAGCATGTAATTTTTAAAAATCCTGTTCCTATGTGCTCTGATTTCCATGACACCATTCTTTAGGGACAGCACATTTGTTATAGGAGGCTGAATTGTTTCCTTTCACAAAGCCTTACAGGCTCTGAATCTCCCACTGGCTGCTGTCCAGAAAGAAAGATTTGTGGGTTCTGCCTAGTGTCTGCAAATGTGTGATGATATTTATATCCATTGAGTTGTTTTCACTGTAGCTAGATCTGGTAAAACACTTGCGGCTTTACCACAAGTAAAAGACTTGTGGTAAAGACTGAGAACTTTGAAATCAAATTCTGTGCTGGAAGACATGTTCTGACTTCCATCGCCTCTCTGGTTACTGGGTGGGAAGAAGGATCTGTCCTAGTTATATATCAGCCCTCTCAGAGTGGGGGGAAGTCAGCAAACCTTTAAAAAGAAGAAGTAAAACTTCAGTTTTTGAAAGCATAATTCTGTTCAAGTGTGGACAAAGAGCAGAATATTGGCAAGTTAACGACTAAACTGAGACTTCAGAGGTGATTCACAATACTTTTAATTGGTAGAGTCCTTAAAACTCAGTTAATTCTGCACAGCTGTATAGTTGTGGTTAGTCAAAAGTCTTTCACAGATGGGATTTCTAAAAGAAAAAACTGCCTTTTTCTTCATTTTTTGGTGAACTGGTGACAACAAAGAGAAGGACAGACATTTCACTTCCATGTGCACTTTCATGTCTTCTTTCTCTTTTTCCTCTTCAAGAAACTTCCACTAAGAAAGGGAAAACAATAAGGCCAGTGACAAAACCTCCTTGTTTTGAGAAGCATTTCCAAACATGAAAACAATACCAATGTAACACTTTTGTAGATCAGTTTCTGCTTAAATTGACAATGATTCACTTGATCATCTGAAATTTCTTCAAGCTATTTACCACTTCCTGCAGATCTGGCTTAACAAACGGTGTTCTCAGATTCTCTATTGATGTTCCGTTTTTTAAAAAGTGGTTAAAGCTTTGGCTCCAGAAAGAAAGATTTCTCATGGCCCCTTGAAACCTGTTTGCCACCTCTGAGCTTTAAAATCCACAGTCCAATCGGTAGACTAGGGTGCTGTGCAGGTTTGGCCCTGTTCCTGGCTTTGCTCTGTTTTCCGTATAGTTTCAAGTAATGACAGTGGTCAGTCTACCTGCAGGTTTCCTAAGACAACAACCTTAAAATGGAAATCAGGAGATACTTATTGAAGTCAATAAGAACTGACATAGTGATCCTTACAAAGATATTTGTACATGGAAATAATTTTCCTATGAATATGCATGCTCTTCTAACTTAGACTTTTCAAATGGCTTTATGGCATCTGATCTAGAAAAAAAATGTACTGAATGAAACATACAGAGCATAAAACCTTTTGGCTTAGTTCTCTACATTTGATTGTAACTGGCTGAAGATCCAAGTATGAGTGAAAGGATGTGGTAAATTTTCCTTGGACCTGACAAAAGTTCCTGTATTTGGAACTTTGAAAACCAGACTAGGTTGATGTACTGGAAAATATACTACAGAGCAGACAGTGCTTTATTGGTAAGAAAATAGGCTGGGTGTTCCTATAGGCCTCTCTGTGTATAGCTAATGAAGTTGTAAATGATAGTGATTTTAATTTGCCTTCGTTTTCCTGGTTTTGCTGGATGTGGCCTGTAGCATGACCGAAGCCAATGAAAATGGCTGTCGACATTTCCTTGTTCAGTTTCTCTTCTTAAGTGCAGGGTGAAACTTCAAGGGTGTAGCTAAGAAAATATTGATTTTTATGTTATTTTTTTTTTTCTTCCAGATGAAAACTTGCAGGCATTTGCCCAGCAGGGTGGAGTAGAAAAGTTATCTTGATTGTGTAACTCCCGTCTTTGGCTCTGCAGCCCTGAGAACACTTGAGCAAGAGGTGGCTGCCGTTTGCCCTTGGCTAGATAATGTTGTTGTTTCTGAGCTGAGGACTGTAGACTGACTTGCACACAAGCCAATGGTGTGGGGCTTTCCCACGCTTGCAACATCACTTATTTTCCAGCAGTACAACACATCTTGTGTACAGAAGTTAAATTTCAACCAAAACACCTTCTCCTCGGGTCAGCCATCAGTTGGGCACAGCTGTGCTCCTTACCCAAGTCAGCAGCATCCATCGGCACGACTGCACCGTGCACAGCAAAGTCATTTTGAAGTGGTACACCAAGGGCTTATGGCTGGTACTTTCTTTTAGCTTCAGATTCATAACCTGCTCCTCTCCAGCTTGAGTTTGTGGGATGTCCTCCTGCAGCAGGTGTGGCTGAGGAGCTGGAGGAACGGGGAGGCAGACCTAGGCTGCAGGAAAGATTTCAGTGGGCTTGGGTCAGATGCATGAAAACAATCAGGCATATGGGTGCAGACGGACCCAGCTGTGCTTAACTTGGGGTGATATCTGGAATAAATGGATGTCTGTCACTCAGAAAGTTTGCTGAGGGGCCTTCTCCAGCGGTCTGTGTGCACACATGTGGTGTGTGCAGTGAGGTCTTTGAAGCCCATGGTTTTGTTTGATTCTGAATCTAGAGGGTCTTCATTTGCAGTCCCTCATCCTTAGAAATGGCAGGTACAAGTCTTGAGGCTTTGATGATGTAGAAATTGATTTAATCCAATTAAATCTCCTAGGAAGTTTATCCTGTGGTTAAAGCTACTTTCTTTTGCTTGATAGCATGAAATTAAGTGCTTTAGAAGGAAAGGAATTTAAGGTCTAATCTGTTGACCACTGAAGTTTTCTGTTATGCTGGCCTAGGACAACATTTCTAATACAATAGCTGAGATTTTAAGTCTAAATCTAGTTTTGTATTTTTGAGGGTTTTATGTAATAATAAATGTTTAAAAAAAGTGTTTCTACTTTTGTCAGACTCATAATACAGAATCAGCTCATATGACCAATATTTGTTTTGACCTGTGAAGAAGGAGACAAGTAAAATGAATGGCAGAATAGTTCACAACTATTTTCTTTACATAGCTTGGTGGTCATTTGAGTTGTTGGGAGACCATAGGTCTCACCGCAGTCTGTGCTGTACCAGAAGCAAAGGTGAAGCTGAACACCATTATTGAAATAGCATGAGTTAAAATGGAGTTCAGTAGTGTGAATTTATAATACATGTGTGAATTTATAATACATGTAGGTATGGTTACAAAGGGCTAGAAGATAAAGGAAAAAACATTAGGAGTTGATGTTTTCAGCACTAAGGCAGAGGCAGAGCTGTGCCCCCGTGAAGGGTGGTCCGCATCTGCTGTACTTCTCTCCTGCCATTGTCATAACACTGTCTCATTAAGTCTCAACTCTCCAATTGCATATAATTAATCCCTTTTGGGTAGTGATTGCATTGTGTCACATTTTGTATGCCAATCATGCCTGGTTGTTTTTTACCTGTAGCTTTGGAAAATATCCTGGTGCTGCAGAAGGCAGTAATGCTGCTCTTTGATGTTTGTACTAGCTGCTTTTCCTTTTTAACAATCAGAGCAGGAGGAAATGTGTTGAATTAGCTGCATGACAGAAGCAGAGGAATTCATTAAAGAAAGTAAAATGAATTCTACTCAAGTTTCAGGCTTCTGGGTTGGAGTCACAAAGCAGTAATCATCTTCTAGTTGTTTTTAATGATTTCTTTTGTGGCACTTTCGTTCTCCATGAAACCAATATTTACTGTTAGTGTGGGCGAGTCTGAGAAAATAAGCAAAGTTATTGAAACTTTAAGCAGTGTAAACATTAACCAGAACCTTTCTGTTGTAGTCTCTGATGTGTTTGTCAAGACCGAGGGAGGGAGAGTGGATGAATCAGGGTGTTACATTGGGACTATGTGATCTATACCTGTAGTTTGCCATTTCAAATACAATCCACCTCAGCAGAGACTGGAATACTTGTATTGTAGGTGACATAAATGACTAAATGTTTGACTTAATGCAGGTCTTCAGAGACACTCCATGAGTCTTAGGGCAACATTAAGCCGTGGGCCCCTTCTTTAACCTGATTAAAAGTTAGAGCAGGACACTGAATCTGTGCCTGCAAACCATGGCATCACACACAGTCTGTCTCATCTGTGGCTGATTTACCTGTCAGCTTGAGGTCCATGTGGCATATTATTTTTATGTCAAACATTACGTGCAGTGCACAGTGCATACATACACATTAAACCTTGCTGTATCTCTTCTCCCCAAGAAACAATGCTCCTTTGCATCTATTTCACCATAACTCTAAACAGATCCTGAGATGGGAAGCACTTCAAACCTACACTATCCACTTAACTACTTAGGTGAGCTAAATCTCAGCCTTACCCTCCCCCATATTTTGGTCCCTATCTACAAGGGGTAGTAATGTTTTATGACTATATAGGAACGCAAATGTGTATTAGCTGGGCATATGAAATGTGCATTTGAGCCATGCATTCACCAGGACAGTGGGTGGGACTACAGACCCCTTATTGCTGCTGCATAGTGTGGTGGCTGTCGTCTGGGTCACTGATGTGGAAGCAATACACAATGTATTAAAGTCTGATATATTGTGTCTACACAGTGAATTGGATTTGTGTTTCACTTGGAAATAATGACACTTGGTTATGTATATCCACTTCTGATTTTATTGGATTAAGCAAGTACTAAAGCCACAGTACAGTAAGATGTAGCAGCTGAGCCTTAGGGCTGACTTGTCCTGTATCAGCTTTTTTGGCTGTGCTATATTCATTCTGACCTCCATCTCTGTAAGAACTGTAGTCAGTCAAGGAATGCCTTAAATCTGATGTTCACAAGCTCCATTATCTTACTACAGATGAAGTTTGTACATGCATGTCTGTGTTAAACTAAAGAATTGGACAAAGGGTGTCTTACCCAAAAGTAGCTTCGAAATCTGCAAATAGAAGAGTCTACAAGTAGAGGAAGACTTGTGTTATTGATGGCTGAACAATGTCTTTCTGTTAATTCCAGAAGCAGCTGTCAGGAGAATTCTAAAATAAGATTTCTCTTTCCAGCATTGAAAATGAAAAAAGCCTGATGAGAACTCATCCAGAAATCAGGTGGTGCAAATGAGATCAGGCAAATCTATGAACACATGCCATAAAGAGATTCTGAGGGGAATAGCTAGAGGTATGCCCTCCAGCATCCCTGATTTAATGACTATAGTTGCTAAGGAAGTTCAAGAGAAATAGCTCAGTCACTTTCTGAAGTATGATGTGTTCTCCTGTTGCAAATATCAGAGGCAAGGTACTGGATTAGATAAGCCATTGATCTGACCCAACTGTGAAGAGAGACTACTTCCACATCCACTGCCTGCACTAGACACAACTACACTGGAGCTACCTGCACAGCTGTTCACTGAAGGTCTTTTGGAGCAGGATAGGCTGGTTGTCTGCAATGTCAGTACCTGGGATTGTACAGTGCAGGATGTATAGTGCAATCTTGGTCTGTGAATAGAGTTTATGGGCACTAATGTAATGCAAATTATAGTGGTGGTCTGCAGATGGAGATACTGGTCTCATATAAGGACCAGTGTGGCAGGAGCAGAGTCTACTGCAGATGTAGAGCAAGATTCTTGAGACCTGTGAGAGAACAGTGAAGAGTCTGATTTTAATTCATTGGAGCATTGTTTTGAACTACCATTCCTAGATCCTGCTGAGGGTGCTGTTCTGTGCAGATGGACATTTTTGTAATTGACATCTACATATAAACTGGTCTGTGGGCAACAGGAGTACCATCCTGATGGCATTATAGAGTCAGGATTCATTTTTGCATAGTCTAAATATTGTATTTTATATAAATAATAATTATAGAAATAATTATATAAATAAACATTACCTGTGTCTTTTTTTGCTCTACAGAGGCCAAAGATGAACAGAAGGGCCCTGAGAGTCTGAATTTCAACTTAAGTCATACTTTGACTAGAGGGCATTTTCTTTTTGGAGTGAGAGTTGTGAGTTAGAATCTACCTAATACAGGCCCTTTTGGGCTGTGCACATGGATCGGTACCTGCTGCTGCATTGGGGCTATTTGATTGAGATCCACAGGGGTTCGGCAGCATGAACATGAACCCATAAACCACTGTCTCTCATTCTGCACACTGTTCTTGTGTTAGATTTCATCATGGTGTTGTTGCTACATTTGTATATTACATAAGCAGCCATTAACAAATTCTAATTGATCATATATTGTGTTACAAGACAGCTGTGGATATTAGCTTGAAGTATTGCTACATAGGTGATCTTTCACAAAGTTTTCGTGAAGGCATCAGTGATGTTGCAGATTTGACAGCTCTGAAAGCAGTTGGTTTTAACAGTTCCTGTAGCTGTACCAGAAAAATTTGTCATATTTGATACCTGTCACCTCTTAGTAATCAAAGAGTCCTTCCCTACGGTTGATGTGGAATTCCAGCAATATCCTAAGCACAAAGGGTATGATAATTTACATGAGCCAGATGCTAGGAAGCTTTTCAAAATGGAAAGATCTATGAGTAACTATCTATTTTTTTTATTAGTATCCTTTCAGAAAGAGAATGCTTATGTGGTCTATACATTATGTTTTTAGAAACCGTTTTTCTAGAGCCAGTCAAATCCTGACCGGGTTGACATAGCCCTCCATCCTTCCATAGTATGTCTGAGTTGAACATCTGTTGGTCTTCCTCCACTGTTTATTTTTCTTCGTTGCTTTCCTACACCTTGAGACTTCATTACTGGGAGGTTTTTGTTGTTGCCTTTTTTTTTAAAGCAAGGCATCTGGTAAACATCATTCAGGCAAAGAGAATGTGTTTTGGGAAGTTTTCTCTGAGGTAAATATAAATGATTAAGTAAATCCCCTCCAAAGTACAATTCATTGGAGAAGAATAAATAATGTCCCTCGTCCTATACTTTGTTATTTCACAGAATCATAGAATACCGGGTTGGAAGAGACCACGAGGATTATCTGGTCCAACCTTTCTTAAGGAAGCCATGCAGTTACTTCTTTAAATCTTTCCTTAATCTCTTCAGTCATTAAAATCAACATTCTCCCTCCTTTGGAACTTCTTCCTAACTAGTCGTCATTAACTTTTCCAGAACTGACTGGGAGCAGGTGTGCTGTCTGTTTTAAAGCAGCTCTCTTTGAGCTGCAGTCGCTCTGAAGTGCCGGCATTGCCAGTTATCAGGTTATGAATTTGCCGGATAGCCCAGGAGAGAAAGAATGGGGCTGGGAACGTGTGTGGAAGAGCAGTCTCCACATAAATCCTTGGTATGTAGGGCATCCCCATTATGATGCAGCAGTAGATCTTGGAATATAGTTTTGGAGAATTCTGAATGGTTGAAAGGCAACTTTCATGAAGTAGTATGAAGCTAGGGCTTGTCATGATTAAAGTATTTTAGATTTTAATACAAATTGTTACTAAGTTGGTGTTATTGTCAAGTTACAAATTTTCCTTGCTTATTGTCCTTGCTATAAATATTATGGCTTTTGGCTTTTGTAATAAAGTTGGGTAATGTGCGTTGTTGAAAAGTGGCTTTCCTCCAACCCCACGTGTTGCTACACTTCAGTGACATTAGAGAACTTATGTTTATACACAGGAATCATCCTATAACATCCAGGTGTTAAAATTATAAAATGTCTATTTATTTTGCACACTTTTTTGAGGTCGTTATTCCATAATGTCTTTAAGTAGACAGTGTTCCTGGAAAAATCAGCACCATTCTCTCTTTTTACAAGCAGCTCATGTTTTCTTTGCCTTCAAGGGAACAGAATACAAATTAAAATGACAATCTTCCATTTGGCATCAGTGTCACATTATACTAATGTAAAAAGTTAGTGGAAACCCAGCCTACAGGAAACCTATGAAACTAGGTCTATGTAGTTTCCTATTTTGGGATGAAAGACCTGTAGAAATTAAGATATCAGTGTAACAGCTCTTGGTATGCTGTGTTTTTTTATCCAAAGCCATTAAGACAATGAAAAGCCAGTTCCTATATGAGCGATTTTAGATACTAAAATGACTTTTTAAAAGTGCTTTCTCTCCAGCTGGTGACAATGATTTCCCTGGACTTCAGTGGGGTTTGGAACAACCACAACCACAGATAATATGAGCAGTTTGTTGAAGTCAAGGAATACCCATGCTTAATTTTTGCACATGTGCCTAAAGGGAAGAAAAAGCCCCAGAAAACAGTATAGACAGCAGAGAGCTGGTCAATGCCCTTCCTTTACCCTTCTTTTCCTGAGCACTGCTTCATGTTAATATTGGCAAGAGATTCAACAGCTTGGTCTTGTTGGGGTTTGGGGTTCTGTTTGGTTGGTTGGTTGGTTTTTGTTCTTCAGAACCTAATCAAGTTTTACAGTAATTGTGCTGTACTCCTGCTTTGCCCATTGGTTAAAAACTGTTTACCAGCTAAGTCTGATGACTTCAGAAAAGCTGTTTGTGCTGTAACAAATTGAGTTCCCTAGTATTCAATTATAAATCTTGTTATTTATTTAAAAAAATATTTTGGTTCATGGTCGACAAATCAGTCATGAAATCTAATCTTGTCCAATGAGATTTGAAGAAATTATTTTTGGAAGTTGAAAAAAACCATCGTGCTAATGTGAACACTGTTTTTCCTTGATTGAGTTCAGATAATGGTATGGTCTCTCAGGACATTAGCAATATATATTTTGTATCTCCTTTAGAATTAACAGTTTCAAAGGAAAAACTACTGCTTTTGAAATATGTGACTCTAACAGATTAGATGTCACAATCCGTATGTTTATGGTACACCTGCAACGCTGCTGCAGGCAGAGTTGCGGTGTGCACAGGCAGACCTGAACCAGCAGCCCCCAGAAGCATCCAGTGTTCCCAGCAAGCCAGGGCCCCGTGCCACTACTCACACCTCCCTCTGCCACCAACGTGCCTGCTTGTGTGGCAGCCCCATTGCAGCTCTATTCTAAAAAGGACTTGGGGGGAAGTGAAAGGTAGTCGGGGTCTTCTTGCTGATGATCAGGCCTAGAGAGGTTTTGACCAGCTTTGCCAGGGCTTCTAGTTGTCTGCTGTTCCTGGACTAACATAGGTTAAGAATATTTATTGTTAAAATACCAACGTATTTTAAGCACTGAGAAATACGGCATGTCCTCTGAAAGGCTTCATCATTGATACATATCATCAGATGGATGAAAGAGGTTTCCTGTTGATTCAGGACTTTATACTGCTGTGCCAAAACAAAAGAAAGCATAGCTAAGCAAACCACAATAATTTTACCTTAACGCATCCTTGCCTTTGCTAAGTTTTCTTTAGAGGATAGTTGTGTGTATTTGTACATTACATTTCTGTGTAGATTTAACCATTCCGCTGTGCTAGCAACTTTTCTTTCTTATTACATCTAGAATTCTGCAGTACACGTTTACAGTGAAGATTTTAAATGTGCGGTTATATACTGAAAAGCAATCAGAAAAAAATCACGATCCCCCCTACGTGTGACCTTCTGTGTCAAATATGTGTAGTCAGCAAGTCTGTGAATGCCCTTTTTTTTTTCCACTGGTATTACAAGCTCCCCCTGGGATCCTGAGAAGCCAGGTGTATCGCAGAAAGCTGGGGAAGTGGAGGGGGACCATAAACAAAACTCTAACTTTGGTCTGTAAATGTTTATTCCACAGTCATTACAAATAATGTCTGAGATTAAAATGTTAAAGAGATTATGGAAAAAATAATTTTATTTTCCTTATCTCATAGATTTAGTCAGATTAGCATTTTTGTCTGGATACTAAGACAGTGCTCCCACATAAGTTTTGGTTTGTGAAAGGAAAGCTGTCGAGACCTCAAAAGATTATTTGTTTAAATCCTTTATTTCAAAATTATAAGCTTTAAAATAAATAAATATTATGTCAATATTTGTTCACTGATGCTGGAAACAGAGTACAATCCAGCTTGCCTTTTTGTAGCTGCTTTGATGCTGTTTGAGCAAACAGGAGTTAGGGTTTGCTTTTGTTGCTCAGTCATGGCCGAAGAATGACTTGAAGTTGCTCAGTGAGTTGCTGTATAGAACTAAAATTAGCTAATGGTGCCGTTTCACACTATCACCAGATGCTAAATGAGTGTTCTTCTTTGAAATGAAAGGAATGTTGTACGTATCTAGTCCTGAACCCTTTTTAACTTGAAGCTCAGAACGAAAGCATTCCAGGTTGTTAAGGAAAAGCAAGTCTGCCATTACCATATGGTTTCCTTTAAAGGTATTTGTGCTTGAAAAGTCTGCATTGTATTAAATTTGAAACAATGTAAGTGCTGTAGTATTTGGCTCTTTTTCAGCAGGATCACCTTTGAAGCATAATTCCGTAATGTGGAGAACCTGCTGTTAAGCATTGTTATTAATCTATAAATAAAGTTTTATAAAAGAGCTTTCACTTTCCACAGCTGTTAATAAAAGAAATTTAAGGCTGGCAACAATGCCCCAGCTTGTGTCCTGCATTTAGTTGTTTATCCATCTCTCTGTTGAGACTAGTTTTGATTTTTTTTTTCCAACATAATAACCTCCTATAATGTCAGATTAAGACTTTAGGATCAGATCTACCCGGAAAAAGAGATCAGTGCTGTAAATTTCATGTGCCTTTCATAGCTTCGAGTTGATATTCATAGAAGGATAAATTATCAGAACGAGGAAGGTAAAGTCACTTGTTGTCCTAAGGGCTAAAATCTTTGCTTTCTTTTCCCAAACAGAATGACAGAGCCAGAGGCATTGCAAACTTTCCCTCTCATATACATGTTTTTTTTCCTTCTGAACTTGTGACCAGTTCTGTAGGAGGGGGAGCTTTAGTCTTCAGTTTTGTTTGGTCCTTTGCCTGTTGAAAGCCGCTAACAAGAGCAGCGGTTGGTACCAATTGCCATGTTTTGTTTCGTTTTTCTGTGATCCCAAAAAAATGTCTAGTACAAACTGGACCATGACCACCCACTCATTTCACATGAGCCACGGATCACTTGCCAGATGGCAAAGACTAAGGAACATAAGATTTCCTCCAGCAGATCCGTCTGTCTGTCTTTTGCATTGTGTTTAGCTCTGAATAAGGCACCAGCTCCTCCCTTGTCTCACCCTGTCCTTGCAGTGGGGCGGCGAGTGGGGAAATACTCCCATGACGACTGTGGCAACTGTTCATATTCTAAGGTATGAGATTCCGTTGTCCTTATCTGAGTTTGCATAAATACGATGTTGGTTTTGGTTAGAGTTAATCAGCCCTTTTCCTAAAGGAACATTGCATTATGATTTTGTCCCAAGCTGAGTTCTAGCAAATGAAAAGCCCCAAGAACCACCCTCCCACCCCCACCTTTGCAGGCCTCAAGTGAAAAGAAATATTTCTGTTGCTTTATAAAAACCTCTATTTCAAAAGGTGGTTTTAAGTAATGCACCTTGACAGTTTGCCACACGAATGTCACTTTATTAGTGTAAATGTATCATGGCTAGAAATACATACAAATTCATCAAAGTACATGTCCATTCTGCTTCTGTCCAAGCTGAATGAAATGCCTGATATAAGGCTGAAATCTAAGTTAAAATGGAAACTTTAATATGCTGGATAAGATCTTTTCAGTAGACTACATTGCTGATCCAGGAAGACTCACACTTTGAATTCAGTCAACCTTAACATATGGTTGAAGTCTATGCTTTAGGTCTTTTTAAATCATACTTTCTGGCAAGACATTAGTATTTTTGCTTCACACGTAGAAAAAAGTGGGAAGCAGAGTTGACACAAAATTCTTGCATTATAAACTTCATACATTTCAAACACCCTAATTTTTGCAGTTTGCATTTGTTAGTGAAGAGCTGAGTATCTTTTTCTAATCTCCTTATACTTGCCAAAAGTAGATGGATTAAAAAAAGCTACATTTTGAAATTATTCTAAAGTATCATATGTTCTACTATTTTGTCTTAACTGTTGTAAATGAAGGATTTCACTTTGTTTGAAGAATGAAAGGAGAGAACAGTGTGTGATAAACTCACACAGACCTGAGGCATGTGTCCAGAGGCCCCTTGCAAAGCATTAGCACTGGCTTCATAGTTTGGAACACGCTGGGGATACAGTGTGTGTCTCAGTGATCATGTAGGGTATTATGGGCTGAAAGCAAAGCTTTGAAATGCTCTGCAGAGGAGGAAGTGGAGTGTGTGGCACACTGATGTGGTGAGCTTTTGCTAGTCTTGCTTACCTTACAAACAGGCCATTTGTTAATTATAGTTGCTGTCTGAGTCTCACCATCGCTTCTAAATAGAAGGAACTTGAGTGGTGTCTCCTGGAGCTGTTGAGAATGCAGATAAAAATTGGAACATCCTTGCCTGATAGGAATAGTTAGAGTAAAAAATGCCTTTAATCAGTTCAGAGTACTGTTGCAGATGATAAACCTGGAATTGGTGTTGAATCCAGCCAAGCTTGGGAGCAATCCTCTACATTGATTTGAGGGAAGGAACTCCCAGTAAAAGGTGAAATCAGCCTTTTGGCTGGCTGTTTCTTCTCGTACATGTTGCCTTTGTTAAGATCATCTGTCCTGATCTAAACCTGGCTTTCGTTTCTGTCTGTGAGGATTGCATGAGAACGACAGAAGACACAAGGCACGCAGAACACCTTGCAGCTTCTCCTGCGGGTCTTGTGTGTGTGTGTGTGTGTGTGTGTTCATAGAGAATAGCTCTGGAGGGGACCACAGGGAGCCCGTATCACACTTGCATCACAAGATACAAGTGGGGTGTGTGTGTGTACTTGTATCCAAGCACTAATGGGGAGAGGAGAGGCGATTGTGACTTGCTGAATTTAGGGTCACCTTGGAAGAAGAGAAATTTCCTGCTGTGATTCTCTGGGAGAAGCTTGCGAGGGAAGTGGGAGCCAATAAAGCAGTGCAGAATGCACCCTTCTAGGTCTACTGTGCTGATGGAAATCACTTCATAATTTGAGGTGATGAAAACTGCCAGGAGCTCTTACATTATAAATTCAGCCTCCCTTAAAGTCTCTAAGGAGACTCTTTCATCAAGGTCAGCTGTTAAAGAGAAGGATATAGGCCCACTTTAAGTAAAATCATCACTGCTTCTTACTGATTTTTCCCCACTGGTAGAGGACTTGGTAAAGTCATGAGCACTGAGTATTCCTTTCTCTAGGAGTGACCACACTGACTAGTGTTACGGATGGTGGGTTCCATACTCAAAAACACAGTGATATTCCCAATCTGCTTTTCGGCCTGAGCTTCTCCACCATTTGTGAGCTGTAAAGAGGAAGACTGCAAAGTCTGTAGGAGGTGCTGTTTTGAATCTGTTTAAGATTATGATCCTTGGCCATTTCAAATGTAATTGTAAAGAGATTTGTTGAGTAAACAGGACTGCTGTAGTTCAATTTAGCTAATATTAAGGATGCAAGGAGGAAGCAAAGAAATGGGGAAGGAAAACATTTTGTTTTCCTAAGTTTAAATCAAGAGTCTAATCTTTTCAGTGACTGTTCACTTCAGTCAGCCAAAACATAGAGTAAACTCCTCTGAGTCACTGGTTATTGCCAGGTGATAGGTGCCCAGAAATTACTGTCATCTAGTTGTTCTTTTATATTCATGTGAAACATGTTGGAGATCTCAGACCTTACTAGTCTGGCAAAACTTAAAAATGCCATCATTTATTCGGCACTTGAAGATTTAATGTTTACAGACAAGGAACTCTGCCAGAAGTAGTTTAGCATCTCTGTGATAAGGTAGCATGGAAAAGATCACTTTGCCCTTTCCCTGCAGTAATTAATCTCTGTGGTGAAGCTCTTGTTGCCTATATAACAATGGCAGCATTTGGAAACAACACATTTCCTTAAAAACTGGAAGGAATTCCATATATGAAGTATATATATGTGTATAGATATATAAATATTTTTTAACATTTACATGCATATTGCAAAATAGATAAATATGCAACAGATAAAACAAGGGGAGATTTAAGTAAGAGCTCTCACCACTGCAAACATATTATTGTAGTGAAGGGTTTTTATTCTAATTGAGGGATAGCAAATACTTTTGAGCTGTATTTACTTGTGCCTAAGGGTGTTGCTTTGTTTCATCCATGTTTTCACAGTAGAGTAGCTGAATGCTAGCCCTCAAAACTATTGACTTTGCCTCTTTCACTTCCCTTAAAATAATACAATGCTCTGTAGCACCTTTGCAGCTTAAGACACAGAAACTGTAAAATCTACCATAATTTCAGTACCAGGCCTCTCTTAGAGCATTAATGCTTATAATATTGCTGTGTGGTTTGCATGGATGAGCACTAGAATGATGACTAGTATCATTTTTGTCTGACATTGGCTAAGTCTGTGCTTTAATTACCCTGAGGCTCCAGAAGACACGGGAGTCAGGTACCAGCACCTTCCATAGCTGCTTGTCTGTCTTCTCAGCAGGGCAATGGAGGCTGCTCCAAGATACCTCTTTACTGTAAAAAAATTAAATCTGTCTAATTTACTGCATTGACATGCTTTTTTCCTTCACACCAGGTGAGTATCAGCAGTGTCTTGCAGGTAGACGTGGGTTTACTTTGCTTCTGCTTAGAACCCAGGCAAGGTGGACTGTGTGTTAGCTTGGTCTCGTCATTGCATTCTGCTTGGACCACAGGCACAGCAAGATTGTATTTACCTTCAAAAGGTCACATAGCTGTACCCTGTAGATCTTTCAGACTGAACATAGCATCAGAGACAAATAGCCATTGTCCTGTCTGCCTCTCTTATCACAATGTTAAGAGAGAAAAAGCAAAGCATCCCAGCACTATCAGCCTGTGGAAAGCCCCGACTTTCCGAACGCTGCAATCCTTGCTTTAGAGAGGCTTTACTTAGAGAAGTTTTCTCACAGCTTTTAAACCTCTTCATGTTGATTAATCATTTTCATGTCCTGACTCATTCAGTCTTAAGGAAATAGCTTCAGGTCCTGGCTGCATTGCACTGTAGATCAGGCAAGCTGGATAATAAATAGGCTTCTTGTTGATGTGTGGAGGAATGGAAGCACTGCCAGAAGCGTCTAAGCATGCTGGGCTGAGATGTTGGCAGGCTGTTGCCAGGGGCTGCTGTGGATCAGCCGTGTATTCAAAACAGGATGTTAATTGAAAAGGCTTTTTATATGTATTATGAAATGTTTGTTTGTTTTCACATTTTTTCAGGCCCTGCAAGATGTATCATTAATAGGTTACTCCATTTACTCTTTCTTTAATGAAAGGTGCAAAATGTACAAGTTACATACCTACACACCACCTCAGGCTGTGATTTTTGGTCACAATTCGCAAGTTAAGTAAGGCTGAATCTGGTCAGAAAATGGATGGGCAACCACTGCCCCACGAAAGGTGGGGTGTGTGGGAACCAAACCTGTGCTTCAGGAGCAGTTTCTGGCAGTTTGGTTAGAGGCGTTCTTCCCTCTGAGTCAGGTCTGAGCCCTTGTCCTGGAGTAAAAGATTACGGCTGGGAAGGGTATGTGATTAACAAGATGCAAAACCATGGTTTCAACATATTGTGCTTACCAAACACTGTGTTTTTTGTGTGGAGACCTGGGTCTTCCAGGTAAATTCTGAAAGAGCATCTCTGTTTTATTCCCTAAAATGGCCTTCAAATTTCACTTGGTAGAGACATTTTTGCTTTTCCCTTCATATCTCTTGCACTGTATTGTAGTTGTCAATATCGTAGTTGTCAACAAAACTCAGTCACAGTGGTGCATGGAGTTCAGTGGTAGTACAGATTTCTTGACAGTACAGTAGTTGATACAGCATAATGCAATTTGTCAGTATATGAGAAATTCGATACAGTCTTTGGATACTTTTGAATGCACTGGACATTAGCACTTCTACTACTCTATCTTCAGTAAGATCTCTTAGTGTATATATAAAAAAATGAATTAAGTACTGGGTAGGAGATCTTAAGTGTTTCTTCTGGTAGCTCCAGCATGGCCAAATCAAAGGGGATGTGCAGGACTTGTGATTTTCTTTCTGATATGACTGTGTTATGGATTATTTTACTGAACTCAGGGATGGACAGTAGGATTGAATTTCCTTTTGTCTTGTTTCTGGCAGTCTTTTGTTAACACTGTATTGAAATGAGGACTGTGTCAAAAATGCCTTTGCTCTTGTCTTATGAGAGTCTGTCATATCTAACTTCTATCACTATCAAATGCAGATAATTAACATTTTAAATAACTGGGTGGGGGGCAGTCCATCCACAATACAGCTCTGAGAGGTCATCTGCTTGGCCTCCCTTTTTATGCACTGCCCAGGTGTGTTTCCTTTCAAACTGAAGTCCCAAGTGTGATTAAAAACAGGTCAGAGAACAAATTAATCAAATCTTAGGGTGTGGCCTTGGTAGTACATCATGTTTTATCAACAGATGATCTGGCTTCAGGGGAAAAGTATCTAATTATCTGCCTTGTTGAAAGGGGCAAGAATTACATGAACAGGGTGCTGCAAGAAATAACATTCCTTATGGGAATTCCTATGGGAAAATACCTTATGGGGGAAAAAAAAACCCAAATTCTTCATCTTAGAATGCAACAAGGCAGGCTGGAAGAAATGCTAGTTGGCTTCCATCTATTTCACAGACAAGGAAATTAGCTTACTGTAAAAACTAAAACATCTGCATAAGTTCTTAATGTAGCAACTGCATATACCCATGCAGCAAAGGATAACAAAATTCAGGAGCAGAAAAAATATTGAGTTTGTACAGGATGACCTTTCATTTTAGTACAGCAAACAGAACTCTGAAACCAGATCTAATAAAAACGCCTTTATTTGAAATTGGTTTTTATGCATGCATGTGCTTTTTTTTGCAGGTTTATTTAGTATTGATTACAAAGAAAAGACAGGCCAAGACCTGTATTATGATCTAGCTCTGCTACAGATTTTCTTTGCCTGTCTTTTAATTACTCTTGCTATTCTGTACATATAAATGTCTCAAGATCTAGTTAAAATCTCCTTTCCATGGTATGCAAATTAGAAATAGAATTCAATTTTGAAACAAAAAGCAGCAATTAATATAGCAGGTCTGCTCACTGGGTAAAACAAAGAGGCAAATCTACTAGAAATCAAGGAAGCAAGACACAAAAACACTGCTGAGCTGATCGAACTGGGCCAACGAGTCCTTCCCCCATTGCACCACGGCACAGAGAGCAGCCCTGCAGGGCTCCCCGGGGCGGGTGCGATGCCCTTTTGTTCGGGAGCTGCCGGAGCGCTGCCCTGAGGAGCAGCGGTGGTGCTGGGGCACACAGCCGTTGTCTTGAGAACTCATCGCTGTCTTTGACCAAGGGGGCAAACAAAACTTGCTCGGAGGCTTCATTTGAGAGAGCGTGGAGCTGCTGTGCATGTGGTGCCTGGCAGGCAGGGGTGCACGCCTGTCTGACGTGTAACAGGCAACAGGATATCAAAGGGCTGCAGAGCCTGAAGGAACAACTGAATATTCTTTCTAAATGGCAGCGGGCAGCTGCCAAACTCTGCAAGGTGGAACAAGCTTTAGTCGTTCTCTAAATGAAGAGTAGACTGAAAATGTCTGTTTAATACAAAGGGTGGTTAACCATTTTGTCTTGTCTTGTGATCCCCTCCGGTCCCATGAGCTAAACCAGTTCAACCCAACACTGTTTGGATGAGAGGCCACCCGTGGTTCTCCTGGCCCGTTAGTATGAGGAAAACTTTGCAGGACGGGAGAAAGAGATGGAGCAGAATGTTGCCTGGATGTTCATTTTGTGGAGTCAAGGTTTCCTTCTCCTAGAGGAGCTTTTTCCCTCCTGTAGTTTGGGTATTTCCCATGAATTACAATAATTACAAATCTGAAGGCATTTTTCAAGGGAGTGCATCATCTTTCAGCCAGTCACTCTCCTGCCCCCAGCTTCCCTCTGTAGTGTTATTGGGCATCCTGTTCTTTTCCAGGCTTTTCGCTAAACTCTTCTGATACTTCTGCTACCTGCACACACTGGAGACAAACGTGTGTGAGTGTGCAAAGCGATGAGCAACATGAGGACACCAAATGATGTAATCAGACTAGCTGTGGTTCTGCAAGGAGGTGTGTGTGGCCTGAGATGAGGGGGTGACATTTGTCATCGCTGTCCTGAAAACAACTGGTGTGTGCTGCTGGCTGGCATGAACTGCAGCAGCAAGCTTGGGCTGTCCACCTTGTTGGCACTGGTTTTTTGTAGAAGGACTCGTCAAATTTCCTAAATCCTCAGCTGTATTACTGCTAGAAGTGAAGATGTGAGAGGAATTACCTTTCAATACCACTTGTTATATTTTCTCTTTCCCCTGCTCAGACAGTGAATGTAGACTGATGAATTTCAATATTTATCTGTTCTTTTTTTTTTTTAAAAAAAAAATTGATACTGTAATCCAGCAGTGTTTGGCATCACAATTTTCAGACTAAAAGGCTTTCAGACAATTTTTCTTGTGTGAATTGTAGGAGATTCATGAAAATTCTTTATTTTATGAGGTTTTGTAATTTATTTTTTTTTAAAGCACCAGGCTTTTCTCTTGCACCAGGCTCCCCTTTCCACCCCAGCCCCCTCCATCTTGGCAATAGGCATCTTTTAGGTCACACACTTGAGAAGCCAACAAGAAAAAAAAATTATAATGTAGATTATAATGTAGTGGTTTATAATTAATAATCAGATTTCTTTTCTCCAGTGAGGTAGTACCGCCCTTTTTTATTAGGATTTTTAAAAATTGAAAATATTTGTATTAAAATATCTAGTACATCCATAAAAGCAACAGCAGGTGGCAGAATAACTTCACTGGAAGTTGGTTTCTTGGTAGGCTCAACTTTTTTCAATGAACTTAGAGAGAAAACCAGATGCATCTATGTGAGATGTGACCAACTGCTAGTCTCAATAGTTGTCCTAACAGAGAGTGTAACAGGCAATCCCTAAACCCATGCTACAAGGTTTTATTCAGTTTTAATATGATAGGTTGCTTTTTAGTTCTGTAGAATAGTTAAATGCTTATTAAGAAGGTTTCTAAGAGTTTGTACATGGTGCCTTGCTGTTGTAGAAGAGGCATGAAGTATGTAAATACTATATACATATAATCCTTTCCTTTTAGAGAAGAGCATTTTTATAAATGCATTGCTATGAAATGTATTGTTTCACAGAGCAGTTTTGCTGTCATCTTTGATGAAGAAATAAGCTCCCTGGGAAATTACTAGTAAATCATTACTAGGATTCTTCAGCAATCAAAGACTAAATACCGTGTGAAAGATGTATCTTGCGGGCTGTGGAATGGGGACGGTGCAGCTGTGAATTACATTTGATGTCTCATTTTCTGTTTAGCAGCTCTTTGGCTTTCTCCTCAGCATTTCCCTGAGAAAAGTTATAGCATTCAAAATCATGAACACCTCCAAACAATACCGTTTAAAATAAACAGGACAAATAGACAATCTATTAGGTAATGGCTTCCTTAACCTTTCTCAAAAGTATGATAGTTTGAAGTATATATTGAGCTATAGCCAGGTTCTCAGTCATGGCTGGCTGATCTAAAATTTTGAGAACTACCAGGACCAGAAACAAGGACGTAATTTAATAGTATTTTCCCCTCATTGTAGCAATGGAAAAGAGCCTAATGTAAGCGTAATTAGAATTTTTGTTCTCCTTTAAAGGTCTGAGATCATAGCAGTGGGACATTTTGTTCTTTGCTTTGGTCCTGACATGACCTCTGCTCTAGGGCATACCCTTCCATCCTGTAATTCTGCAGGCGTTGCATCCAAGCAGCAACAGGCTGTGGCTGCTCACAGGAGTCATCGCCTCATCCCTCCCTCCAGGCTGGGGAACTGCAGCATCTCCAGTCCCGTTCAGTTTATGGCCACACAAACATTGTCCTGTATGGAACAGGCAGCAGTTTAGGGATGAGAATGAGAGACAGGAGAGGGCAGGATGGCTTCTTCTCGTTGCAGTGTTATTTTATACCATTTAAAACATATGTGAAACTACAGTTTCATATAGTTATTGTTCTGTTTAGAAAATATGCTAGGAATTGTGAAGATTAGAGGTGGGGGCGTGGTTTTCCATAATGGGTATCTATAAAGATGTCCCCAAGGGAACACAGGAACAGTAATTGTTCCAATAATGGGTGGTTTTATTTTTGAAACGTGTCTAAAAGAGATTTACAGAAAAATTACTTCCTATTCAGATTGCATTTGATATTATCTGCAGTGGCTGGAAATGGCCTACATACACAAATGGCAAAACCTCAAAGGTTAATACAGATATCTCAAACTTACACAAATGATCTCTGTAATGCAGTGCATGTATTTAAATGTAAGATGTTCCCATGTAATAAAAAACCTATTCAAATGGACATTTTGAAGGAGAAAGGAGTTACCTCCCAGATATCTGGGATCCAATATCTAGGCCTCCATGAGGTCACATTGTACGTTTGGTGTGTCATGTGCTGAGTTTGTGTAGTTCTAGCAAGGCCTGAGAACAGGGGACTTGCAGATGGGTGTTTTATGCCAATACACATGAGGAAATTTTATTTTGTGCTGTGAAACCGGTAATGCTACAGAGAGTAATTGTACAGATGGGCCAAAATATGGTGCCTGTATAGAGTGAGAAGAGGAACTTGGGTGTGTTGTGATGGAGCTGTTTTACCATGGGTTTTTAAGGAGTTTATCTCCTCAAATGTGAGCTTTGCCAGAAATCTTAGGTGTGTTTCTGGGCAATGCTGTTGATGCATTTCTCTTTAATATGCCATGTCAGCATCTTTTTGATCCCCTTGTTCCTGGCAATGCCTCATCTCTGTTATTTGAAAATAGCTGTGGAATCAGGATAAGTATTTGTGTAAGGTTTTTTCACTGAGAACTTCTTGAACATAATTGTATTGTTTCTCTAAGTGGTCCTTATCCCCTTTCTCTTTTTCTTCTCAGCAGATTCTTTGTTTACTTGCTTTAGACATGCTTCAGGAATTTGTTTGGTTTTATGTCCTTGTTAATTTCCTTTTCCAATTCCATCCTAGCTCTCTAGATTTCATTCTTATATATTGATTGCTGTAGTTTATTTTCCTCTCCATCAGCTGTATTAGCCTGAATATTCATTTTCTGAGGCCTAGTTGTGTACTGAAAATCATGTTTAAATCTTTCACTCTGTTTATTATTGGAGCTGTCTGTGTTTTCTGTGATGTAGGCCTTCTGTAAAAAATACAGGCTTTTAAATTTACTTTTGAGCTGAAATGCTTTTAACTTCGTCTCTCTTTTCTGAATTTAACATCACGAGGCTAGCCTCTGAAGTTTTCAGACTGTGGGCACTAGTGTCAGATAGTTAGGTACTTGTGGTATGTCCTGGGTATGCCAGGTATCTCTAAAATGCTCAATGCTGACCCTTGACTGCAGTTTGTAAATGAAGCAATTAAAAATAATAATCTTAATAGATTCAATTACCTTTATTATTATGGTGTTACAGTATTTATATACTTTGTATGCTCAGTGTCCTTTTCCTGAAGTGTGGAAGAGAAATATTGCTCTACTTGTAACTTCATTGTATTCTAGTGACTTGGGTTTGTATTCATGAAGATTCAACAATATAGTACATTCTCTGCTGTTCTTTCAGTATAACATTACTTTGATCTGCCCAAAACCTAGTTCCTCCTCTGTGGCCAAATACTGATTTTTGCTTCATGACCTTCTTTTTAGCATGTCTAGTTTGCCTAAATCCTGTTATGTTGCTACATCCTCTGGTTTGACACCATTTCCTTTGATCTCTTCATATTGGTATGGTCCATTTATATTTATTTTTGAAAATGTGCATTTTTAAGACATTTACTTGCTTGAAACATCCTTGAAAACACCTTGTTTCTGTGATCTCAACCTGTCCATATTCCAGTTCAGCTATAATTTCCTTTTTCCTTTGAAGTACTAATTTTTATGGCTGCGTGCAATTCAGTAGTGCAGTCTCTGCCTCGTACAGCATTTTGTCTTTTAATAACCGTTTTGCATTGCAATCTTAAATAGAACACTATGAATACTGCCAATTTTTTACCATTAACATCCGATCGAATTCTTTGGCCTCAACTCAGGAAAGCACTTAAACATATTTTAACTAGCGTTTTAAGTATATACTTAAAATTGAGTACATGTTTAAGTGCTGCTTTGAGTAGGAATACTTTTTCAGTTTGTTCTTTGGGTTTGACTCTTTCTGACATTTTGTTTTCCACAAATCTGTGTGAATGCTGTACGATTAACTCTCTCTGGGCCTGACATTTTTTACCATCTCCAATGAACTGAGAAGAAATTTTAGAAAAGTTTGTTATTAGACACTTGCTTTACAGTCCTCTGCTGTTTTTAGTGAACATCATAGCGTCCTCTTTCAAAACTGAAAGACTGTCTTGATGCTTCTGAAGGGAGGTAGCCTTCATCTGGTTATTGTTTACAGTGTTATGCAAATAATTTACTGATTTACCATTTGTAATTAAACCTGTGTTAAGAGAATGCTTCCAGTCCTGAAACAAAGTCCATAAGCGCCTAAATGACAGCGGCAGCAAGTACATGTGCAACTATGTGATGTTCAACTGAGAGGAGGGTAAGGAAAAGAAGACAAATACATCCCTTCTGGAATATAGCTCTGGGAGCATTTATTACTATTCCCTGATCAGTGGTTATTGTAGTAGTGTTTAACTTAAACTTGGATTGATCCAAATATGCATAAATATTTGTGAAAATTATTAATAGAATAAGTTTCTAGTTTTGCCTGTCACCTTATTCCAGTATCTTCAGTGTCCAGGCTGAGGCAGGTGAAATGCAGGTGGGAGTGGAGATGAGCAAAATTTCTGCAGGGATGTGTGATCATCTGAGTTTTCTTCAACATGTCCTCTTTCTCTGACTTGAAACCTCTTAACTCTGAGGCGAAGAGAGACATTGGGGCATGTGGGATGCTGCCTAACTTCCAAATAAATAGGCACTGCATATGCCAGAGTTCGCAGTGCCTGTCCAGTGTCCTAAACATGTCAGATTTGCTGTTTATGTACTACATAGCACATATTCATACTTCTTGCCTATTAAGGATGATTTGTAGGTCCGTTGTCTGCCTCTGGTGGCATCGCTTCCTCTCTGTTTAGCCCAGCATCCACTGTTTTCACTTGGGCAGCCAAAAGTGTTAAGATAGACTTGTCCTACCATAATTTCAAGGTATCTAGAAAGTATTTTCATGATATTAATCCCCTGTTTATTACCTGTTTGGATTATATGCGTTGCCTCTCAGTATTCCTTTAGCTGCAATAACAGTGAATTAAAAAAGTGAATCAGAGCCTGCATATCTTTGTGAAACACTGATGTAGACTGTAGCAGTATGTATAACCCTGCTTGTTTTTTTGCCAGTCTGGAGTTGCTTTTTTTAAGCTGTTTGACACTGAGCATTGTCACATGGCCTGGGATAGAGAATTATTTCAGAGATTACACAGCTATGAAAGTTCCATGTAAGCTGTCATTATCTTTGAGTGATGGATATACCAAATCATAAAAGCACAAAAGTAATTCTTTAGTCAGAGCCATCATTCTTTATTTCATTGCATTATGTTGAAACACTACTTGAAAAGTTCTTTTTGAAGGTTTATATAAGAGTGTACTATGTTCTGCCTGGTCTTTTTGGTAACTGTATGTGTTCCTGTCCAGAGGTACTTCCTTTTCTGCACAGCCACATACTCCCCAATTTGATGCTGTTAGACAACAGCCTGAACAATTTACGTCAGACCAGCTCTGAACCCTCTGCTCTGAAAATTCACTTTCTTTGGATTTTAAAGCCTAAACTTGAATTTTAAAGCTAGAATACCTTCCTTCAGCGTATTTTCTACTTTCTAACAGACTGTTGTGTAGTTTCCTATTTTTTTTTATAGAGAAGAGAAGGTAATGGCAAAACTGCACTTAGTGCTTTTTAAAACTCAGGTACTTTAAATCATTGAGCACTTCGCAAAACCCTTTTGTTTCAATCCCTACTGGTTTGCATCCTCTGGATTTGATTTGCATTCCATGTGCAAATAAAATTAGAACACTTAGTGGAAAGCCTAGCCAGAGCTAAGAGGTTTTGCTTTGTGTTATGCAGAGTCAAAGGTTTCAGGTAGTTTTGAAAAAGAATAGCTGTGTGTGTAGTTCCTCCAAACTCTTTAATAGTTTAGGGTTTACTCTGCTACAGCTTTTTGGGGCAATGTGCTACTGTCTTCTGCCTTGCATTCGGGGAGACAGATAAGAATCTCCTTGCATCTTGTGAGGCATTTTGAGTAAAGAGGGCTGTGTGTATGGACATAAGGAAATATACTTGTAGCTCTTTCAGTTCCCTGCCAGATTCCCCGGTGGTATCAGTGAGTGCATCCCACGGTTGTTGCCACCTTTAACCATTCCTTAGTTCTTCAGATTTGCTGCCTTTTTATTGCTCTTAATAGGGAGCTGTCAGATATTGATGCCCTTTAATGCTGGCAAGGACTCCCAGGCTCCTTGTCTCAGTTTTCTGGCCTGTAACATGCATGGAATAATTCCTGCCTATCTTTTTTGAGGCTCAGGATCTGAGCGTTTGTAGTGGTTTAAGACCATCTTCTGAAAAATATAATACAAGGGCACTTTCTCATAGTGTTTTCGTCATGTTCATTTCTTTTATTTGGAGAAGCTATCACATGCCTGTGTTTGTTGCGTTCTCTCGTATAGACAGATATATATATGTATGATTTGAATAACTGCTTGCATGAATATATAGATTACATTTAATTATCATCATCCTGCATGACTCAAAGGTATTAGGATGTTAATATTATTGAGTACTTATTCATTTTGAAGGTGTTTTCTGTTTCAGTTAAAGCTTTCTCCATTTTTTGCACAGGCAGTTTTAGATGCAGGCAAAGAAAACAGTTGTTCAGGAGGCCGAGCAGCAGGGTTAGCAAAACTCTTTCATTAAGGGACAAACGTAACTCTGCTGTATCCTTCTGCCTGTGTCTGAATGTCATGCCTCTGCCTTCATGGAGGCAGAGTTGTGCTGGCATGGAGCTGAGTTGCATTGTCCTTCTCCAGGCAAAACTGTCACTCTGCAAGGCAGGATTTTGAGTTCTGGCTTGGCCTGGGGCAGAGGAGGTGGGAAGGGAGTGATCTGAAGTAGGGTGCCTGGACAAGCCTTCTGACATGATCCAGGTCTGTGGCATAGAGCACTGAGCTTGTACATGCTGCATGTACGTGTGTATGTATAAAATTATGGTCATAGACTTCAAAATTGAACTCTGTTGTGGCAAGATTTCTGACTATATTTGATCTGTAGTGGAAACAGACCTATCATCATTAGTTAGCATTTTCTGCTTCGTATTCCAAATTCTCAAGATTTCATTATGAATCTCACAGTTGTGGTTGATAGAGGTGACTCGTGCTCCTGCTAGTGGAGTTATTTCAGTATTGTAGTAGCTTAAGGAGAAAGCTTTAATCTCCAAGACTGGAGACAGCCTGAATGCTTGTAACAGAAACCAGAAAGCAAATAAGAATATAGTCCTATCTAATGTCTTTTTATTTCATTCCTTATAACCTCAATGTGCTATGGGATCTAAAGAGAATAAAGAAAGGACATTGTTTGGCCTTGCTCATTTACCTAAAACATCTTTCTGGTCCCCAAAAGAAATGCTGCACACTGGTAAGGTGAAATTGGCAACTGTCTATATCTACATTATATTTTAACCAGCTGAATCTGATGACATCCCCACAGAACTTCAGGAAAAGCTTGTAACTTAGTCATATCCGTGGAATTTGTGCTACTGTGATCTCTTCGGGTTCTGTTGTGTAGGCAGGCTTTAATTGTAAAGTTCATATCCAGCTTTTTCCCAAATTGAGGAGCGTTCTGATCTGTGAGTTTGCAGTGGGTCTCCCTTTGTTCCTCAGGCCGGCTCCTGCTCTTTGTAATCAGAATAGAAACAGAGAGAAAATGATGGTGGATCTTTTTGGTAGTGGTCATTTCAGATATACTTAATGGTTTGTAGTGCGAAGAGACACAGCTTCTTGCAGTGAGAACAACTCTTTCTATTTATGGCCTTGTTCCTTGAAGTGTGATCAAACTTGAAGCACTTTATTTTCCTCCAAAGAAGCAGTTTCCAGAGCTCTGTGTCCTGTTGTGATCTAGACCCGCCAATTGTGTTGCTCCCATTTATATTTACTGTTCATATTCAATGCAGTTTGCGTTCGTTATTCACAACTCATACCTTCTCCCTAGTTATTTGTGCCTCTTCCCCTTTCTGTTTGAAACTCCAGTGCAGGCTCAGCTCCTGGTGAAGCCATTGCAGGCGGCAGTTGCCTCAGTAACAATTCCTTTCTCGCTCAGAAGCCTAAAGAGCCGTCGAGATGGAGTTTGGACTGAAAACTGGGTAATCTCTGGTGTTTGCTCCAGCCTGTTAAAAAGGTCAGCTTTTTACTTCTGAGATGGAGTTTCTGATTTCAGCACTCACCTGCTCGCGTGTGTCTCTCTCTCACCCTGTGCTGTTCCACAGGGGAGTGGAATATTTTTCCAGGCTGTTTATACCAATGTGTCCGGCTCCCGATTAAGGCTTGTATCTTAAAAGTAGTATGAGATCTCCATCTGTTAGTCTTGCAACACCCTGAAGAATAGCTGTTATTTGCCTTCTGCTGGCACAACAAAGATATAAGTGATCCAGTTCAGAAAATAAATTAGTGCAGGCCTGATTTGAAGCTATGCTGCATTCTTGTTATTTTGTTGTCTTTGCTGCTCTGGAACTATTCAATACTTCCTGCTCTATAAAATAGTTCTTTAAAACATCCTCATTAAGCTCCAGAGAGAACAAAACTTGTTCGCCAGGACACAGTCCCAGCTAACATTTCAATAATAAACTGGCATCTGTTTGTTTCTTTCCTTCTGTTTTAAATACAGTGCTAATAATGTACAGTAAGTTGTACAACATGCCGCAAGTTGAGCCACAACTAATTTTTCAGATTTACCCATCCCATTTGTGGTGTAAACTGGTGATGCTTTCAGTCCGTTACCTGACTCAAGCAAAGGGGAAAGAGTAAAAAAAGCGGGGGGGGGGAGAAAAAGACCTATGAGTTTTTTGGAGGTGTCAGGGGTTGTTATAAGACCTCTAACCCCGTGTATATAAAATGCATAGCAGTCAGCTATTACTCCTAAGTTGTACCTAGACATTACCCAGCTGTACCACCAGAAGACTCTGAGAACACTTGGTGGTTTTAATCACCCTTCATGCAGTGAGTTCAAAGCTTTAGGAAAGCAAAATAGCAATCCCACACCACTCTTAGGGGGCAGGCATTGTGCCTGCTTTGACAACAGGGCACAAAGAGTTCATTGTACCAGTAAGCAGTCGCAGCTACTTAGTGTCAGAACCAGGATTAGAAAACATGCGACTGGACTTCTGCTCCCTCCTGTTCCCTCATGAGAACAAGTTGAGGTGAAGAGTTAATGGTAAAATAAAAACCCTGAACCTTTTGTTTCTCTGCAAATGTATTTAGGGAAAAAAATGATGAAGGTGGAAAGAGACAAGTCCATGATTATGTTTTGCTTTGGTGTAGCTGCTTTAGGGTCAATAAAACTGGACCTGCATTAAACCTTACACAGTCTGGAATAAAAACTGAGTAATATTAATAAAATTTTAAATGGGAACTTACCTTGTCAGGCTAGTTTCTACACTGAAGTGGATATCTAACATTCTGGAGGAGGAGAAGGAGACAAGTCTAAGAAGCAACTAGAGTATAAGCAATCCATTATGTGACACTCATTGCATACATGGAATTTTAAGGCTTTGTACAGTAGATATGGTTTATTTAAAAAAAACCAACCAAACAAAAACACAAAACCAAAATAACACTTTTAAGAAGCAACTTCATGTAAACCAAGCCATAGTCAGTTATCCTTAATTAGACCCCAGGAGTAGCTAATGGCAGAATAATTTTGTTGAATTAGTATTTCTACTGCTGAAAACACTTTTCTAGTTGATACATGTTTTGATGATTGCAGGAAATCAGACTAACTGAAAGGGTGTATGCCGTAACTGCCATTCTCCCTGCAGAAGCTGTACATCTCCACACCACACAGGGCATTTTGCAAGTTAGCATCTGTCTAAACATGGGAGAGTTTTTACTGAGATTTGGATATAATTGAGCAATTATCTTCAACCTGTCACACACTCTGCTCTGCTGCTGCAACTTGCTTTTAAGTCCAAACATCTTGCTATGAATTATTTTTCTCTTTGTTTTAGGAACTCTGTGCTTCCCTGAGAAAGCCTCTGCAAGGCCAGTGTTCCACTGGCAGCTCTGCAGTCCCGGGCTGTAGCATCCAGTAGCTCCTGCCCTTTGCCCCGTGTCTAGATCTGAACATGAACTTCCAGCCTGACCTGAGTCAACTTCTTGCTTTTTCATTCCTGATTTCCCACGGTGGTTGTTCATACACCTCAATCCTATCCAGAAACACTTTTCTAATCTAGGCCTGGTTTCCCACATCTCACTCCTCCCTGGAAGAAGCTATTCCAGTTGTGAGGCCACAGAAAGCCTATTTGCACACATCTGCTCTCTTGACTAAAGTATAATTTGCTCTTCTTCGGTTTTTCTCTGAATTAAATTAACGACGTTCATTCCCAACATTACTATCTTTGCAATTTATTCCTGAACTTCACAGTGGAGACTCGGTTGTGGTTTCTTGAGAAACACTTTGGATGAAGCAGTTAAAATGGAGTCCAAGGAAAATGCATGATCTTGTGATTTTTAATAGCAAGTCTAGGAGATGATATAAAAAATTGCTAGCTGCAGTGAACAATTAATCTAGTGCTGCTGCAAAATTTCAGTTGGTTGTCCAAAAGATATTAGCTGTTCTTCTCTGCTGCCTGTATATGTAGTTCATAGGGTGCGTAGCAAATCTCAGAAGATGTGACCCAACTGTGTGCACTTGGGTTAATTTGAATGAGATGCAAAAATTATTCAGCTCTGTTAAGTTTAATAATTAAACAGCAGATGCTTTCTAATTGTGAAATACGTGAAATCTTGTACCATTCTCAAGGTTTTCCTAAAGTTTAGTATCACTGAAGGTGCCACAGCCTGTTTTTATTGACCTGACATCAACTTTCAACATTTCAGTAGTTGTAGTAACAGTTGTAAATGTAATGATGGATCCAAACAGCTGAATAAATACTTTTTTTTTCATTTCGTTTTTACAAATATTTACATCAAAACTGAGATACCATAAACGAAGAACAAACAGTAATGCTGGTAGACCCGATGTCGTTACCAGTGGAACTAGTGGAACTATTCTCAGTGATCACCAACCTCACAAGCAAATTGATACCAAAGTTTAAAAATAAAAGGAACAGCTTTGTGTTTCAATTGGTTTGCTTTTGCAGGAATTTCATTGTTATCAGTCTCTTAGCTTGATTTGCCTTAGCATTGGGAAAAGGTTTGCCAAAACAAACCCGCAGGACTGATCCTCCCTGCGACATAAAAGACATAACATGCTTCTACAGTGCTGCCTTGTGCACATATTTAAGCAGTGGCCTTGAGGACTGGGTTGTTATCCCAAGGGGTGAGAAATTAGCTTGAGTGTAGTTTCATGGGTTCGTGATTTTGTTTGGACAATCTCAAATACTATTTTTCTGTATTAGGCAAAAACCAAAGGGGGATGTGTCATGCTGCGGTCTCAGCACAAAAATGACTCCTTGCATTTTTCTGAGTTCATTTTCCATCTTGAGTCCTAACTTTCAAAGAGGTTTCTAATGATTCATGTTTCCAAGGAAAGTACACTCCAATTTAAGCGGGTTAAGTAGGTAAATAGAAATTTGCCATTTTAAAATGTGACATAAACGCCAGTTTTATTGGGGAAATACTGACTAACTATATTTCCTAGTGAAAGGATTTGGAAGAAGTAGGATAGAGAGGCCAAGACAATGCCACTGAAATTCCAGAATACCTTGAGCCACGAGGTTATTTATTTTTTTCCCCTTAAATATTGAAGAGAAGAAACTTGGCTGATTTGTGTCTCCTCCCGTCCTCTTTCTTCTGGGTAATATCACATCAGACATGTTTGGAAAACAATCATGCACACACATGTATTTTTTTTGTATTACGGACTATTTATCTGTAACTTGTAGACAATTTTTTTTAATGTGCCTTTGTGTAAGAAGCCCTTAGGATAATCTAACTACTGAGTAGCAAGCCTCCCTAAAATGCTATAGCAGTTTTCAAAAAGTGCTAATTTATTAAAAGTGTGTTGAACATTATAAGTGGAAGGATGTTAAAGTTCTGAGTTCTTACCATCTAACTTTGCAGGTTTATAAGACAGGCAAAATAAACCCAAGAAATTTCCTTTGCATAAAAATATCACACTGTATTAGAGGTATGTTGATATATTCCAAATCTCAAGAGCTAGATGGTAAAACTTCCATTCTCTGTCTGATCAGACTAAAAGATGTTGACTGTTAAAACAGTCACTGGTACAGCAGAAAAATACTACTCAGCATTCAGACTGGTGTACTTAGCTGCACCTGGTTTATTTTCTGTGTTTGTTGCATTTTAAGAGAGGCTGAAGCTACTGATGGTTTTGAAATATTGTAAATATTTCTGGCAGAAATAGATTACTGGTTAAATTGTACATTAGGCTGAAAAGGGTGCAAATTCCATTCAGTATATGAAAATGTCTAAAATGTAATGTTAATGTATACCTACAGCTTGTAGTACATATGATTCACAGCTGTTCATTCGCACTTGTTCTTTCATATTAATACATTTCTCAGCCCTGGGTCACAGGGAAGTGGAACTGCTGGTGATTGGAGAGGCTGTTTGTTTCAGCAGCTGGATGTTCTGTTTTCTGCATGATTTCTACTTCTTTTTCTTTTTTTTTTTTAAGCTATTGCAGCTATAGCGAATTAAAAATGAATTTTGTTCGTGGGAACACTTTGAAATCACCAGGGGCATGGTGTTTGCTAAATGGGCCTTAGTTGCACTAAATAATGCTGTCAGTGCCTGGTTTGTGCCTGCTTTCTTAATAGCCTTCTCCTCATTTTGTAAAAATTATTGGCATATTGGTTTGATTGTCAGGCTTCTGTGCAGTATCAGTTGCTATCCTAATATTCTACAGTCCTGTTAAATTGCCTTGGGCTGACTGGGGGTTCGAAGTGTATATCCTAATTCCCCGTTACCCTGTACTTAAAATTTACTGAGTGTTACATACACTGAAATAAAGCTACATGATTATCTAAGAAAAGCTTTTATATGTAAGTATAAAAATCCCATCCATGTCTGAAATGTGTTCAGTGAAAGGCAGCAGCCATTATAACACAGCTTGAAAAGCAAACTTCTTTAACAAGCATTGTGTGAAGCATGTCGTGATCTCTAACGTCACTGTGGGCTGGAGAAGATTTGCTCCGCTTCTGTGATGAGGATTGAATACATTGAGTATAAAACAACGTGAGCCATGCAATGCTGTCTGGTGGTGGTGTCAGTAGTTACCCACCCGTAAAGGTTAAATGAATGTGCAAGGGGCAGGGAACAGAAAGGGAAACAGCAAAACACTGATGGGATTTCTAACACATCCTAAAACTGCTTTCTGCTGCTTCCACAAGGCAGCGAGGAGCTGAACTAACACTGTCCTCCCTCTAAAAATGTTGGCATAGGGTCACTATGTGGGGTAAAGTGGAGCTAGAGAGAGAGTTTTAAAAACCATTCAGCAAAGCTCTAAATTACTGTAGCCTGTTGAGCTGTTCCAGTTTGCATCCAAGACCCAGTGAGTCTCCTGTGACCTGCTGCCTTGAAGGACTGAGGGAATTAATTGGAAAGAATCTGAGGAACTGAGGGAATTAATTGGAAAGAATCTGAGGAACTGATGGAATTAATGACATTGAGATTGAGTTGTGCTTTATATATGCTATACCTCTCCAGATCTGCTGTGGATGTTACTATACACAGTCTTTCTGATGGGCTTGTCAAAACAACAAAATCAAATAGAAGTGCTGGTACACCAATGATCAGCTTGAAATAGGCCATGAGCCCCAAATAGGCTTTTGTTAGGAGTATTTCATTAGTGTAGTTCATAGTCCTATTTAGTTGTTAGGAAAAAAAATCTAAGTGTAGACAGGTGTAGAAAAACTAAATAAAATAAACCCCAAATATAGAAAGAATTATAAATATGTAATTTGCTGCACAGATATTAGGTTGTTCTGAGGTGTCCTGGAGCTCTCAAGTGAGTATGAACCCTTCGACCTCTGTTCTTGAAGTCAGAGTTCAGGAGTGGTGTTAAAGATTAGTGGTACCTTTAGTCAGTTTGCTTAGTGTCTGAGTATCTGTCTCTGCAATAGGAGCAACGATACACTTCTTCTGTGAGAGGATAGTGAGGTTTAATGTCAAAGAATCTGTGTAGGCTTGGGTACATTTGAACTGCTGGACGAAGCAGGGTAGGTGTATGGCAGAAGGTCTGAACTCAGTGAGTGAAAGGAAGGAGCCTTCAGTTGGCTTTCTGATCTGCTAATGAAAACTAGTGAGTGCCAACAGACTGAACTAGGTTTTTCATTGAGAAAAATGTTGACCTCCTTGCAGTCCTTTTAAAGAGCAGGGGACACACTCAGCTCTCTTCCCAGCCTGGAGCACTCTGGAGCAGAGCTGAAGTTCTGTACTACTTTGCTCATGTTCCAGACAATCCAGTTTCTTCCCTGTCCTTCAAAACCAAACAAATTAAAGCAACCAAAAGCCCTGCTGCTGAGAACAGTGCATTACCTTAGAGCCAACTGTGAATTCATTGTTTTATTTTGTTTATTCTTTCACAAGACAGTTTGATGTTCATCAGAAAGCTCCGATTTAAGCGGTGGAGTTTGCTCGTTTGAGAGTGCAGCAGGTCTTGGCTATGAAAGATGCCTGTGGATTGCCGTGATGGCCGGTGAGGTACCCTGTGTTGGTGCGGCCCGGATCAGACTAGTCTCTTACTACTACTTCTGCACACAGGAGTAAGCTCAATTCAGGGAACCGTCATTACGCAGAGGCTGGAGGGGAGGGTGGAGGAGAGGGAAGGTCTGCTGGAACCAAGCTGGGGGCGACGGGCGACGGGCAGGGTCTGAAGGCGGGTGGCAGCCCCTCAGGGCTGTCTTAGGCCAGGCTCTGCAGACAGGTGGGTGCAGGCTGCTGGGCAGAACAGCCCCCCAGGCACACAGACCTTTCTCACCGAGCAGCACAGCACGGGGCTGCTGCGGCGTGCATTGTGAAGGTTACGTTTGTGTTGGCTGCATTCCTTGTTCGCAGAGGAGGAAAGGGTAAAGACCTCAGGCTGTTGCTGGGTGGTAGCTATTTCAGCTTGAAGACGTGTAGCTGCCTGAGAACAGCACACTTCTGTTTTGTTTCTTTTTTTTCTTCTGGTGGAAGTTTTATTAATTTATTGTGATTATTTTTAAGCAGTTGGCAGAGATGTGAATAGGCGCTTTGCTTTTCCAGAAGGCTTATGGAATAGAATTGCATAACTTTGTACTTTTCCTATGCAAAGCAGAATAAATTGGATGTAAATACAGTGGCCTGTCTCTGAAAGATTTCTTGGTTTCTTCCAACTCCTATTTATACCTGGTGAAATCCAGTGACTATAAAATGACCTCTGCTGCTATGAATTGCCCCCCTGAGGGAGGAAAGAGGAGAAGCTTGGGCAGAGATACTGTGGCAAAGCAAGAGCTGGAATTCCTGTCCTAGGAGCTCTAATAGGGTTGCAGCTAGCAGCAATGTGTCCTAAGCAACAGGTCTCTAACCTTCTAAGAGGTGCTTGAGAGCTTTCCAAAGAATCATTACTTTCTTGTTTCTATGCTGCTAATTGCCCTTTTTTTTTTTTTCCTGGATGTGATGAAAATAGGTACGTCTGAAAATAGGTACAGATGAAATTCCTCTGAGGCAAAGCCAACACTTGTTGCTAGATTGCTTATGGGATTAGGAAGTGTTTCTCAATAGGTTTCCAGTGGTTTGTATGTATATATCTGTTATTCAAGGAATTATGCCAGATTCTGGTGACATTGGTTAAGATGTGAACTCTAGCAGCTCTTGGCACAGAGGCCTCTCCTTCGCCTCCAGGGCAGCTGCTGTGCCATGGTGTGAAAGCTGCCATCTACGTCCCTCCAACACGGGCAGCAGCATTACAGCCTAAACCTCCGTTGTTTGTCAACAAGATGGCTGTAATGGGTACTTCTTTCTACTGATTTGGATTAGCAACAGTTATTAAATGTGGGCACTTGCCTATTGCTTATGCCTGCAGTGAAGGAGCTTTGTGCTTTCTTTGTTATCTACAACCACTTCAGTACCTTATATAAAATTATATTTGTCTATCTTTGTTCGTTAGGCCTTGATTAAACACCAGAAGTTGTGTTTGGCTTAGAACATGGGAATTTCATTTATTATAAGGCTTTTTGCTTGTGATGGCTGGGCTCTCTAGGTTACTTGATGTTATTTTCACTCTTCCCCACAGAAAGCTGAGATACTGGGGCTGGTGGCCGCTCACCTTAGGGATATGGGACGAGTGCTGGGTTGGTGTGGTGCTTTGCTTGGAACTGAGATGATAAACTGTTGGGTTTTCTCTTCTGTATTTGGGTTGTATGAGCCAAAATATTTTACATTTTCTAAGAATGAAGATATGTGTATATATTTAATCTCCTATCATAGTAATAGTTGTGATATAAATATGTTTGGTTTGGTCCTGGAGCCCAGAACTGTCTCGACTGTGTGGAGGCTTTTCACTGTAGGAATCGGCTCTGCTGCAGTGCCAGACCCCGTGCAGCATCGCTGCAGGAGCCAGCAACTGCCCGGTACCTGTGGGCACTTGAAATTCTCTCTTTAAAATTCTTATTTTGTTTAGGAGCTCTCATAATTGCAGTTCAGACTTCTCCTTTTACTGTCTGTAACTCTCCGATTTCACTGAAAGTGCTCAGTTTTAAGGAAGTTTTCTAGCTTGTGAATATTAGATATAAGTCCTGCTGAGGTCAGTGACAACTTTTGACAGTTTTGTGGCAAATGGCAACTGATGCTGAAGAAAATCTCCCTGAAGAAAGAGGAGCTGAAGAAAAACCTAATTCAGTGCATAGCCTAGGTCGAATAAAGATCACAAATACTCTGTTACAATGGCAGCTTGTGGTAATTTAGGGTTCCTCCTTGAGCAGACCGTTGCCAGTCTCGAGGAGCCGTAGCAGGTTCCCAAGAAGCAAGCTGCAGTTCTCGCAGCTGTTTGAAGGTTGCTCCTTCACCCCAGTTCTCTCACTGTTCCCTTTTTCTGTTTCCGAGCGTGCTGCCTGCCCATCTGGCGCTGTGGCATCGCCCTTTGCTGGTGCCTCGACAATAGTTGCCATTGTTTCCACCCATTACTGACCATTTGAATGCCTCATTTAAAGCTCTGTCCTTCAGGTAAAGGGAGAGGTGCCTTCCTAGGGACTGGTATGAAGAATTGCTGGGGATCAGTAAAGCTTCTTTTCCTTCTTCTCTGGTGTGCTGAGTCAACATCCCAGCCCCTCGGACTGTCACGCACACTTGGTGCTCTCTAGCGACATTGCTTGAGTACAGTGGAAGCCGCAAAATACATGGAATAATAAGGGTAGAGTAATTTGGAATTATTGCGAGTGTCCTTGTGCTTGCTCTCCCAGCTCAATAGGAAGCCTTTAATGAGAGTTTTCCGAAATAGTGTTGCATGCGACATGCGGAATTCTGCTCCGATCTTTTGACAAACAGCCATTTCATGAGAGTGGGGGTTTTTTTTGCCACTTGGTACATTCCAGAAGACTTTATACCTTTGCTGGTTACTGATTGATAGTTCTGTGCTGAGCTCCCTTTAATTTTGCAATAAACTAACAAGGAGGCTGAGACCACAAGTTTACTTATGACTTATTTACTCAACTGAATTTACAAGGATGACAAAGTCAGATTTAGTAGTTTCAGTGTGGTCCTAGGAAGGGGAGGAGGAGTACTTGAAAAATTGTACTGTATAAATAACCAAACAAAAATAGTTTGCTTATTCTTCTGTGTAAAGCAGTTATATTTCAGTTCTTAGGCCAACTCTCTCCCAGGACCTGCAGGGGCTTTCCGCATATGCAGGAACTGTGCTGTTCCCAACAAATGAGGGTGTTGGGAGTTCAGGCACTTTAAATAAGTATTTTTGCTTTTCTAATGTGTTTCCAGAAAACTGGCATCTGCTGAAGTCAGATGAATAGAAGGAGATTCTATTTTCACAAAAACATGTGAAGACTTCCAGAGAGTATAAACAGCGGTGTTGACTTCGGGCTTAATTTTAGAAGTAGCAATGACCTATCTAGAACATGAACACTGTTTTACTTGAGAGTTTCTTGTTTCCATTTTTTCAGGTATCAGCAGCTATGCAAATTGGGGAATTGATCAGAAGCATTTTTCTTAATGTGTCTAAAATTAGGAACTTGAAAATGTGTTCCTGTTGTCTTTTGTCTTCTTGTGTTTATGTCCAGGTTTTGTAACTGTAAGGAAAAGGATTCTCCTTGTTGTTGTAACACTTCTAATGATTAGAAGGGGTTGTTTTACAATCTAAGGTTGCTATGCTGAAGTAAAAGTCTTCGTATGATTGGGAAATTGTGTGGTCAGTCGATTGTGTGGTATTTTAAGTAGTAGATGTTTTCCCAGAAATGATTTTGAAATTTGAATCTGAGTGAATTTCTACAGTGTTTGTAATTCCATTGGAATTGGAAGGCTGAGGACTGTAAATTTTCACTTGTTAAATAGCTGGCTTAACCAGTTACAAGTGAATAGGCTGAAAGATTAAAGGCAGTCATTCGTTGAACTCCATAGGAGACTGCATGGAGCAAGTTTCCCGTGTTACTGAGCTGTCTAGCTGACCTTTTAATCTCTTTTTCTCTTCTGTTAGCAGTGGAGGATGTTCTCCATTCATGCACAGTCAGTGGCTGAAGAAGACCTACACTCTTCACTCATCACAAGATAGAAACAGAAAGCAATAACACAACCTGCTTACCTGTTGAGCATGTCAGGACACAGTTGTGTGTGGAGAGGTGTCATGTTTTTTGTGACTCTAAATGCTTTAGGGGTAATGAAAGTACCTCTGGTAACAAAAATATTTTGTTCCATTAGTTGATGGTGGAAATAGGAGCTCCTCTTAAAATACTCGGTATTTTATAAAATACAATGTAGTTTAAAATACCATGTATTTTAATATGATAACATTAAAATATCATGTAGCAACATTCTCACTGTTGAGTGTTCTGCTGGAAGATAAACTCATGATTGGCACTGAACCTTTTAAGTGGAAGCTATGCTTGGCTGGAAATTATGTTCAGTATCTGACAGAAGGACCCACAACAGAGGCAACTTTTTCTTCCCTACTTGAACTAAAGACTTGGCAGGTCTCTTGTACTAAACAAGGTAAATCTAATCAGTACTTTAGTGGCAAATCTCCATAGAAAACTTGAGGAAATGCTATTGCTACTTCAGTGCAAGGCACTCTTGCTAATAAGTCTGCTCGGACTTGTGACCCCAGGCTGTTCCCAGGTGCTGTTTAGCAGTGAGAAGTGGTTTCTCTCAAGCGTGACACCCACCAGACCAAAGGGAGATACTTTAACCTTCTTCATACGGTTGGTGATTTAATCACCCCATATGGGATGATTAAGATCAGAACTAGCATTATTTTCTGCGCACACATGTATGAATCAGTGTGTGAGGCTCAGCTGGTTCTGTCCATGCACAAATGTGATTGCTCATCAGAAAGTCACACAGCTGTTTCACTCTGCGCCTTCTTTGTGTTCCTGTGTCTTCTCTCCAAATCACACTCAGGCTTAACTGTTCCCTCAGACACCTATTTGCAACTCTGAATATGGTGACCATTAAAAGTAGAGCAGAATGGAGCATGAGCACGTTTTTCAGGTTGCTGAAGGAGACTTTGGGGAGAAGTTAATACATTCTATAGATGTGACACTGAAATTGAATGATATCAACGTTCAGGACTTCAAGTTGAATGTCCGTAGGCTGAGGGACTGTGAAATCAATTGGTCTTGTTTGAATGGCACTATTCACTGCCAAGGTATTTGTAACCAAAGATTTACTCTGAGAAAAATAAAAGACATTTTAACACTTTCCATTCAGTAAGGGCATGTGCTTCAAGTTTTGAAGATGTATGCATTCAGAGGAATTCTCTGAACGTCTTTTTGCTTCAGACCTGGAGCTCAGTAAACCCAGCTTTTTTCTTCTCGTTAGCAACCCGCAGCTTGTTTGAGCCCGTGAGAGTCTGGAGCGCTCAGCACACCTCAGAGTGAGGTTCAAACTGTATTGTGGGTGCACAAAGATGAGTATTGATTGTTTGATAATAGGAGTGCCTATAGCCAATGGAAGAATTTTGCAGTAAGCTGAGCTGCAGAAGTGTGACAGGGAATTTGATGTCTAATTTAGTAATTTAGTACTTTAGCTAACAGCCTCTTGGCTTCTACTTATGGGAGAACTGAATCTCTGTGTTGGCTCTGCAGGCTTGCAGAAGTGAGGAATAATTTTTCAGTTAATTCCAAAATAAGCATTCTGTACATGCATATGGTTTCATCTCAGAGGAAGTATGCTTATTCAAGATAGTATTTAAACATGTAGTTAAGCAAATGTTTAACTATCAGTGAAGTCATGGAACTAAGAATACAATTAATTCCCATCCTCAGAGCAAGCGAGAGAGGAACATTTACTTGGGTTGGACTCTGCATTTTTAAACTAAGTTTTTAAACAGTATAACAAGGTGTATGGGCTATTGTTAGTATTAAATAGTTACTGAAGGACGCATCAGAACTTGAAATCTAAGTTCAGAGGCATAGCTTGAGTTAAACATAAAAAGTGAAGAAGAATTACAGTTCCACAGTGATCAGTGCTGTGGAGTTCCTGGCCAAAGAGGAGGTCCAAAAGGCTGAAAGTTTAAAAAAAATGCAATTGCATTATACTTATTTGTTGTCCATTTTTCTTTTGATTTTTGAAGCATTTAAAGTTAGTTTCCTTTGAAGGAAAGCAATATGAAATATGGCGTGCTTAAGCCTTTTGAAAAAGATCCTTAAGTACAGTAGCTTTTCTTTAAAATGTGGTGTATAAATAATAAAAGACGTGATGGCACAGTACAGAGATTATCTTGGCACAAGTCTGGGATGACTGCATTGCTTACAAAGTGTTTAACACTTGTGAATAATGTGATCATTGCAAAAGTGGGCCAATGAAAACTCCATACACCACCAGTACATGCACGTGTGTAAAAGTTAGCGTGTGCTGTTTCAGGACATTTTCTAGAACGAGATCAAGGAAGAGCTTCAGTTTTGGGCCACACTGTTGGTATGTCTTGTGCCTTGTTGCTAGAAGAGCCTCAATGGACAAGTGAGGCTGTGGGGTTTGTAACACAATGAAAATGAAGTGAAAACAGTGATAAGAAGGAAAGGTCTCACATCCCTCCACACCCCTTCTCACTCCCGGCTGCCCACTCCTTTCCTTTGCCTTGAACCAGTTTTGGTGTTCATCCTGTCACAAGGGTGAACTTGCTCACTAAAATGGAGGATAAGGATAATACAGTGACAAGGAGAAAGGAAAAGGTTACATTTTTCTTTTTTGTTATTATATTGAATCTTGCCCTGTAATCTGATGAATGGGACATCCAGCAGTGGCTTCAAGGGGTTGTGCATGCCAGGCCCTTGCCTGGCTGCTTTTGGGTGCTCACAGGTGCACCCTGCAGCTCTGGGGAGAACAGCAGAGGGGTGTGATGCCTTTCTTGTGTGTTTGCAGCTGGCAGTCTTGCAAGTTGTACCTTAAGAACCTTAGCCTAGGTGTAAGACCAAACAAAGCTGGTATCTTCCACGTCTGTTTTCATAAATGCCCAGTCCCAAACGGTTCAGCTTTTGGTTCAGCTGGGCAGGGTGATGGCAGCCTTGCAGTCAGTAGCAGAAGAGCATGAGGGACTTAACTATGGGACTCTGAAGGTCTTGAGTTCCTCTTGAGTAGATGATGAAGATCTGACTTACAAGCTTTTCAGTTAGTCCTGTTGATGTAGTCGGTAAAGCTCTCAGGCACCACCGTGCCTGTTTACAAGCACAGAGCTGGGTGGCTGACGCCAGCAGGGAGGAAGAACTGTGGTCTTGGTAAAGGTCGCGGGCTCCATCACATTATTGGTAGGTCATGTCATGCTGCCTGGAGAAGACGCAATGCCCCACAGCGCCGCCACTGCGGTTGTGACTCTGTGATCTGATACAGCTTCTGTGGGATCTTGAAATAGAAAAAGAAAATGGAGAGTGTGTCATATCGTACTGCTGAAAGTGTTAGAAAGCAGGAGGAAGCCATGATCATAGGGAGGGAGGAGCACTGGAGGAAAGAGCAGTGAAATTCCTCTTCTTTTTAGCAATAGCAAGCTGTTAATTTATTCCAGTAGCATCATGAAACCGCATCCACAGAGGAGTACAGCGTAGGATTCCTTTCTCCCTCCTGCGTCAAATACAGCTGAAGACAGACCGCTAATTTCAAAGAGAGTTTGTTTGGAGTAGAGCCTGTTCTCAGTGCAAATAGAACAATCATTTTCATTCTTAAAAAAAAAAAGTAATTTCTGAAGTTTTGTTAGTCTATGAAGTGGAGACCAATTGTAATTGTGGAAACCACAGCTGCTTAGGGATCCAAAGCATTAGGAGATAATTGTGTTTATACCTGTGCTCTTTTCTCTGTGATGTTCACAGTGTTTGCCTTAATGCTTTCTGTTGCTAGAAAAAAGTACATATTCAAAGGTGCAAGAAACTGTTCATCTCCTGCAAGCAAGACCATTGCTCATGCTGTCAGAGGAGAGCACTGAGTACTACAGTCTGTTGTTTACCAGAATCTTGTAATCCTGAAAAGTACTCAAAAATCCTCTTGTGTAGAGATAGCCCTGTGCAATTTAGTACTCTTGTATTTCAGATCAGTGGGGAACAGCATCTTTCTCCATGGCAATGTTTCAGCCAAAGGAATGAAATGTGTAAGTTTTGTGGAAACTACTAGGAAAATAGATTTCCTATTTGCCTATGAAGAAAATGATGCTTTTTGTAAGGTGCATCAGGTTGTTCATTGAAGGGTGAAGGTCTTCAGAACAGTAATTGCATTTTAGGTGGCTGTATGGATCAACATGCTGCTGTTTAGTTTTTAATCTTTTTAACAATATCCCCTTTCCTGCACTTCTTGCAGTTCTCTCAGTTTCTGCAGGTAGTTCAAGATTTTCTGAGTGTTGAATTTACTGAAAGTCAGAGTAGAGGGCTGCCTGCATGCTGTGCCTGGAGGATTCCAGTCTTCTCCTGGGCCGCTCTCTGCCTTCCAGTAGCTATAAAAATTAATTTCCCTCCCCCCTCTCCCTGTCTGTTTGCAGGTTATCTTGACGAATCAGATTACCACATCGTTGAGCAATAACCTTGCGATCCAGGCAGACCTGGTGTCTCCAGCTGATGATTTGTCCCTGTCTGAAGGTAAGAGATCCCTTCTATCAGAAATGAAACTCTACACTGACACAAATCCACATTGTAACTTGCAGTCTGCTGCTGATATACAGGGGTCTGTGAAAGTCGAGTTATCAAGTCTGGCATAAAACAGTCTGGGAAGAAAATTATTTTTTGTTTTCTCTGAAAATCCATTTATAAATAAAAAGAAACTAAGTGTGTTAACTAAAAGGATCCCATGCTTTCTAAGGGCTGGGAATGAATTTTTGAGCCACATTAGATCTATGACATGTTCCTCAGTATTGTGCTTTCATTCACATGCATTTAGAGCGTTATTTTCTCAGTCTTCTGAAGCTACTGCTAGAGTTAGTACCCAGGCTAGGCTGCAGATTTGATCTTCTGTAATGATAATCAGTAATTCCATGGAGAAATAGCCAATCGCAAATGAAAGAGAGGAAATACTCAGTCCTGTCCCTTGCATGATACTTGTCTGGTTTTCAAGTACAGCGTTTCAGCCTGCAGCTCTCCATATTATGTGAATGTAATATGAAGTTTTGTGTGATGCCTTATACTTCTTTACATCTTCATTTCTCTTCTGCACAGAATTAGAGACAAGCACACATTTTTGGGGTGATAGTGAGGACTTACTGTGCGAAGAAGTTAAGATAATTCTGAATCAAGGTTTGCAAAGTAATATAATAATTTCAGCTTTTCTCACTTGCAAAGAATAGTCGGAGTACCCCCAATCAGGGACAGATGCAGAGAAGCTTGTTATTTAGACTTCAGTTCCTGCATAGACCCAAATGTATGAGGTAAAGCAGTGCTCTTCTTTCCTGCAAAGGCATGATAATTACACGTAGGCTTCCTACTTTGTGTAGTGTCGTTATTTCCCCTCTTTCTCTCCTTGTTGCTCTTTCTGGTGGTTCTGGTCAGTTTATCTTTGTTCTGGTTGATCACAAGCAGCCCTCAAGCTTGTCTGACTTTACACAAGAACAGCTTGGTGGCAAAATGAACTAAGCAGTGGTTAGAACTAGCATTGTTTCTGCTACTCATTTAAATGGACAAGAGGTTGAAGAAGGATTCAACAGAATGCAAAAGAGTAGCAAATAATTTTACTAATTGATGTGTTTACTTCATAATTTTGTCAATAGGAGCTTGGGCAAAGCACAGCCCATTAAATAATTTTGGAATTGTGCTTGTGGCTTCTGTTGGCTCCATCCATTGCCAAAGTATCTCAAATTCATTGCTTGAATATCGCTCCCTGCCTCTGTCAGAAAGAGTTGAAATTTGGTAAATAGTTTTGGAAGAGGAAGGCATCATTTTTCATCGTTATGATTTCCTTCTTGGCACAAAGTTGTTGCACATTGTCTCATTAAATACTCTTGATTCCACTACTTGTGTTTTTCTTTGTACTTTGCAATTACTCTATATGAGCTTCCTCTGAAAAGAAAGGCATAGCTGATTCTGAAGTGGAAGTAATAACAAAATATGTTTTCAGTAAAACATAACTTTGATATTGCAGTTGAAATATTTGAAGAGTCTTTGGAAAAAGCATGGAATATTTGTAATCTTTCTAAATTTTCCCACAAAATACAAAATACAAAAGATTCTGTGTATGAGCTGTAGTTCAATAGTATTCTGAAATTAGGACCATGTAAGAGATGGTAGGATGATTTTTTTGTCACAGTTACAGTTTGTTAATGAAGCTATCATGTGTCTAAACTCTTTAGCACCATTATTTTTCACCTTTTAACCCAAGAATGCATTCTCTGTGTGTCGTGTTTTCTTTTGTTTCTCTCATTCCTTGTTTTTAATTAAGGGTCTGAAGTGGTAAAATGTGCCAACATGACACTTGTTGAAAATTGAAACCTTTGTTTAGCCTCAGAACAAGAGCAGCACAGACAGCAGCAGTGCAGGCTCCTTCGGTTAATTCATGTTTTATCAAGGAATGCAGGGGTGATAAATTGCTTTCCTTCTCTCCTTCCCTTCCCTCTTCTGTCAGCTAACAGTGACGTGGCATTTATGTCCCGTGTTATATAATGGGAGCACACAATCTGTCTCCACACTATGTAGTTTTCTCCTACTGTCTTTCTTATCCATAATATGGCAGCTTATGGGTTTCCAGTTTGCTTCAGTTTTAACCCACGCTATCTACCTGTGCGAAAAAGTGGAATTTTAGGCCCATTCAGCATTTGATTTCCATGTTTATCTTGCTGTCAAAAGATACGGGTATGGCCAGTGTTTTTCTTTTTGAACATAAAGGTGTTGACCTGTCCCGAGAAAGTCCCACATCATTTACTTTATATTAGCTATTGAACAGCCTGAAGGTAGCAATACTTTAACTTTCTGACAGTCTTGGCCGCTTTAAGAATCATCTTCTAGAATTAGTGTGATACTCGTAATGCTTACTGCTGTTTTACAACTGTAGAATTTGCAGGAAAGCGTAGTTAGGTGAGTAGCCCGAGTGCTCAAAGCGGACGTGTTGCAGAGGCAGGAATAGAGGCCACATTCACAAGTGGGTTCTTACCTCATTCTTCCTTTTCAGTCATCACCATCTAAAGCTCAATTTGAACCAGTGACCTGGATGTGAAAGGACCCATAACACATTATTAGTCCTGTAAGCAACTCAGACCCCTTGGTTTGTATATATCAAATATGTTGGTTTAATCCTATCTGAAATCAGAGTCCTATCACTGTAAATGGTTTGCTAAAAGGGTAATCTTCCTTAGAGGCAGAAATGAACATTTCAAACTGAATGTGTTAGTAGAAAGAAACAGAATGTTGCATTGGCTTTTGTTTTTGCTTCTGATTGTGCTTTAGAAGAAAATTAATTGTGTTATGTGTTAGATTAGGCAAGAAACCAAAGAAGCTGTTCATCTGATGTGTGACAGAAAGTTAATCTGATGAACAAACTGAAAGGATATTGTCAAGCTGTTTCAGGTTCAAAGCTTGTCTTCTGTAAAATTGTAATCGGCTGCATGAAAACTTGTGTCCTAAAAATGTTAGATTTTTATGAGAATGTTAAAGGCTTTATAAAAGCAGTGCTGATTGTAAAATCCCACCACTTACATAGCAATGTTAGAACTGTTGATCTGTCTTTGTTGGTGATACTTGTAGGAAATGGTTATGTCCAGCAAAATTCCCAGATCTATGCATGCACCCGCTTTAAGACAGAAAACAAAATAGTTTTCTACAAATTGAAAGTGCTGAGTACATACAGAAGTTTCTGTACCTGTGGGCTGAGTCCTTGCATTCATTTGGCCTTTACATACTTGGCAGATTATCATGTCCTTATCAATTCAGCAAGACTAATAATAGTTTTTCTGCAGCTCTAAAGTTCTTAGACACGTAAGGCTGTCACTTAGGAAGCAAACTCAGTTTTTATTTGTAGCCGTAGCATCCTTACATAAGTCTCCTCACAAACCCTGTCATTATAAGGGACAGACTGAAGGATATTGTGAATACTGCTATCTCATGTTCATCCTTGCTTTGTGAAATAGCCTCTGTTTAGCTCTTCCAGTCAGAGGCAACTTTGAGAAGCCTTAAAGTTATTTTAGTTTGCAGAGGTGTTCAGATGAGCACAGGACTATCACTAGGCTTCCAAATTTGTCATCAAGCATTAATGCTTTATTATTTGAACATGTAAAAAGTAGCTTTTAACCCGATTAATTTTTTTGATGGTTAAAAAAACAGATTTAAGATGCATTAGGCTGAGTAAAGAGTAGAAATGGAGTGCAAACCTCCACAACAAAATATCTTGTATGGCTGTTATTTGCTATTTTAACCAAGTGATCTGTGGCTGTGACTGTACTATTTTGGGGGTTTTTTTTGCAAGGTTCACCTGACTGGATTTTACCTCATGTAAAGGGTTATTAGAAATTAATTCTAAGCCTGTGTGTTTGAGTGCTAGCCGGACGGTGAAATGTGTGTTTCATTTATTTGCTGCAAAGAGATAGGACAATGTGACCTCCTTGAGGTCCCTTCTAGTTCACCAGTGCCTGTCCTATTAATACATCTGCCAGCTCCAGCTTCCCCTCACGGACATCAAAGCCAAACTCTATCTTTCTTGGAAAAATCTCAGGGGCGTGTTGGTAGGAACAAGAACAGCATCCCCCTCCCAGCATGCACAAAGTGTCAGGCAAAAAAAGGAGCGCTGTCTCAGGCTTCTTCAGTCTCAGCTAGCACTTTCAAGTATTTGTTTGGAAAAGTCAGAATTATTTTGTGTTTAAAATTGTGAGTAAACTTGCGCTAGCTCTGGGGAGGCCAGCGTTCAATCTTCTGCCATGCGTGTTCATCAAGGGGTTTGTCACGGTATTGTATATTTTTAGTGCACTGCGTGAGCAATGCGTTTAGTCTGACCTTTTCATCTTTGTTGCTGTGATCTTGAATCTTTTTAAGCTGTTGAGCAAAAGTAGGCTTTCGTGTTATGGAGACTGGAGAAAACTAAGCTACTACAATATCTCCCACCCACAGCATTTTCTTACTTTAGAGGCAGATGATTTGAAGCCGGAATCTTTGGCTTCTCTTCTTTGCATTGCCCTTGATCTCATGTCAGATTGTGGTTAAATGATTTTATTCTTTAAGCCGTAGTTTACCTTCTTTTTAATATGGGGATGTATTTTTATTTTGCAGCTTTTTTTTTTTTCTTAATATTTCAAGATACTCCTATGAGGAAAATAATGAGTTGCCCTGTTGTTCACCCCTGAATAAGACCAGTTCGGTAGTTTATTACTTTTCTTCCTTCAAATCCCCTTTTTCAGTCATTGTATTGAATGGAAGGAAAAAACTGTGGGAATTACCAAGAGAACTGAAGGGCCCCCAGAGATCAGAGGCTGTTGGTTGGTTTTGGATTGTTTATTTATCGAATTTTGTATACACTTATGCTTAAGATTTGACCTGCAGGGGGCCTAATAAAAATAGAAAAGAATATTCTATGAGAACACAAACATACCTGTTTTGCAGGAGCTGTGAGCTTATGAATGAAGCAGCTGTTAAACAAGTTCCTAAAACACTCCCTCCTTGTAGTTTTGAAGCTAATGCAGAATAAAGCTTGTCCTATTGAAGTGCTCCAGCATGATGTGAATTTAAATAGATTAGAAAGTATCATAACACTTTGGCATGTTTTAGGTCATTTATATTTTAGCTGAATGCTCTGTAAACCTATTGCAGGCTGGCTTACACAATTTTGCTTGAAAGAGGAGATAGTTTGCCTTGGATCATTGAAACAGTGGTGCTACTTAATTGTAATAGTTTTTTAAATAGGATGATTCATAAATTAATATTCTGTCTTTGTGATATTAATCCACTCTGACTTTCTGAGACCCAAGTATTTGGAAATAGTTAGTAAAGCTGGTTTTTTTAATCACCATTATGGAATAATCTATATGGAGATTACTAGGCCTGTTTATGAAACTCGAGAACCATGTGGCGCAGTGTAAGAAAGATCTTTTGACTTATGTTCCCTTATGTGACCCTGTGAAAGTCAATGAATTTTAGATGTGAAAAAAAGCAATGAGTGCAAATAACACTAGTGGTATTACCAGATTATTTGGAAGGTGAATTCCAACAATTACTCCATGTCTGTGAATACTGAAGAATAAATTTCTCAACTGAGACTGGTGTGCAGGAGTGAACCCTAAAGACTGAAACATATAACTGAAAAGGTAATGGAGTTGGGTTTTTATGGCTTATTAAGATAGTAAAGTGCTACAATATGTCTTTTGCTCTCGACAGTAATGATGATACAGGGAAGTGTAGTGAGATTTGACTCTGTTTTTACTTTGGTATGAATTGCTACTTCTCACTTGGTTTGTTTGCCACTCAGGCCCAAGACCATGATGGGACCCAAGCTCCATGAGTCCCTCAGCGACAGGATTGTCATTTGTGGTCTGAGCCCTGCCTGTCTCTGGCTTTAGCATAGGAGTTGATGGAGTCACTCTACTCACTGCTTCCCATTCATGTGAGCTGCAATAGAACAACTGGAGTTGTTTCTTTCTGATTCTTTATTTTGCTTCTGGACTTCATGTCTCAGCTGTCTTTTAAAACTCCCCCAGCACAGACCCTGTAATCCCCTTCCCCAGCCAACAGTGCTGTGGGCAGCCCTTTGTTCCTTCAGTCTGTTCCATCTTTGAGTTACTTCTCCAGCTTCAGACCCTTCATGAAAAAGATTGTTAGGCTCACATGCCCTGAAAGGTGCAAAAGGATCTCATCTTCCTTAACCTGCTAGAAGTCAGGATAGTATGTAGCAGATCCACTCCATGGTAGGTAAGCAGTGGGCACCAATTTAAGGAGGGACCTTGATAAAAATCATAAATGCATGTTGGAGGGAAAAACGAGCTTCCTCGAAATAGGATTTTGTGTTTGCACTGTGCTCATGTTCCTGCTAACTCTGCTCCTAGCAGCAGTGGCGTCTGCACCCTGCTGCTTCAGGGGAAGGAAAAAAGCCCTTCTGGCTGTTGAGAACGCTGAGGGAAGTGCACCACCATTACAGGGCCTGGTACAAATGATATTAACCATTGGGGAAATGATATTGTGGTTGTTTCTGCATGGCACAGGGTTGTGGTGGTGTATGGAGCAGTTAGATTTCAGGATAAGAGTGGGCACGTCAGCCTGTACTAATTTTGATGCTATATTTCAACAAGTGGGAAGTGGTGGCATAACAACATCCAGCCAAATTCTAACGTCTTTTTAATCAAAAGATAAATCTCTCAGTAAAACAGTGTTACAGAGACTGTACATGTCTACAGAGGCTTCAAGCTGAATGACATATACATAATCACTTGATCTAGACTGTGAAGGGGTTGAAAACTGTCAGCAGGAGCATTCAAAGGCCTCTATATATCAGTTCAAGAGAATCTCCATTCCTCATTTCCTAATTGCCGCAATGGTGGAATACAAAGCTTTGCTGCTTTCTTGTGGTTTCTTTCTGAAGATGTGATACGACTTACAATCATTAATCAACAATTTGTAATCCAAAACCCCTTCAGGTACATTTGCTGGGAATCACTCATCTATATAATCAGAGGCATGATAACAGAAGCGCTCACAGTCATAGGTGAGTGGTTGGGAGTTACCACCTCTCAGCTGCTAAGTAACGTACCTCAGCTGAAACAAAGTGTGACGGAGTACATGTTGCACCTTCCAATGCAAAGTAAAATGGGTTTGCCTGAATCCTACTAACCACAGTAGTTTATTCCTGTTTAACTGCAGTGAGCTGAGAGCGTGCACAGGTCAGCCACCGAGTTCTGGTTGATACCAAATAGCTGTAAAGCATTGTAATAAGATTGCAATTGGTCATCTCCTTATGCGCTAAAAATGTTAAAAACAAGATTAACTCATATTTCAGTGTGGATAAATATAGAAACTCTGTTCTCTTATACATTTGAATTTAGACTTTTTTTTGGTACCATAAAAGTAGCATTGAGAGACCTGTTTATTTAATGGTAGTCATTTCTCCTCCTTCTCCTTCACCTTCTCTTCTCATTCTGTGCAGAATAGAGAAGATCGACCAGCATTTTTACTGTGCTCCTGCAAATCAGTGGTTTAAATCAGAAACACGAGACACAGTTTGGCTCTAAATTCCTTCTGGAGCACTACATTGTGCACCAGTGTTGGTGGATCTGTTCCAAACTAACTTATCTTTCAAATTACATTGTGAAAAATTAATTTAAGGGTAGGAAAGAGCTAAATGCCATTTGTCCTCCAGCACAATGACCAATTAAATTCCGTCTTAACTACTATGGGTTATCCTTAAACCTGTACAAACAGAGGCTGAGGGAAAATATATTAATTGAATCTTCATCATTCAGTAGCATCTAGTCCCATTTCTTGTAGAGTTTTATAGTATCAGCAGTGAATCTCTCTTCTGGTGGGACTGGGAGGGATCAAAAGGATTTCTGTACATGGGAAAACATCACTGTGGGAATGACATTTGGCTTGTGGCATTACATGAAGCATGTGGCTCACCTGTAGAACTGGGACCCAGTGAGGACTGACCCAAGGTGCAGGTGATCTGCAACAAGGGAAGATAAGGACGAGGGGAGAGAGGATGATTTCAGAGTCTGATGGCTGCATTCTAGTTGTAGTTCCAGCTGGGTTTCCTCTGGGTCTACTGCAGGATGTTTGAAAAAGTGACTCCTTGTTAATCTCAGGCAGCCTCTATGATTGATTGTTCCCCTTAATCGTAAAAAGAGCACACTGGTGTTTCTGCTTAATTTGTATGTATTTCCTGCTTTATTATTGTAATAATGATTTATTGTCTTAAATGATGGAAATTTTATAACCTATTAGCCTTTTTTGGAGGCTGAAGCTGGGTGCTCTGGCATGTGGATGAACTTCTTCCCAGTGACGGTTTGCTCCTAAAACATTACATTAAATCCAAACATAACATGATAATAAAAAGACTATATTGTTGATGTGTTATCTCTTAATGTAGTGAAAATAGGCAGTTTGAGTGTGAGCAGATTTTCCATGCTCCACAAGGGCAAAATTAATCTAATCTGGATTCTGCTTGTCTTCTCATAATATCAGTTACACTAAAAAATAAAAATAAAGGAGCGTTCTGAGAAGAGCAACCTAAGTGGTCACAGTGCTTTACAGAGTGATGGGTAAAGAAATGGTAGAAAGAGGAAATGCCTGGAGCTTAACTAGAGGAAGGCTTTGTTTATACTAATTTCTGATCTCCTAAAATGTCCTGCTGTTGCTGCAGTCTCCCAGGCAAGCTGCAGTCTGCAGAAGATTCCTGCCTAAACTGGTGCTTAACCAGGTACATCTCTCTTCTAAGGAAGGGTGGAAAAGACAGTGGCTCAAGTATGAATAGCTCCACTGTTAACAATAGAAGATTTGTTAGGAAAAAGCAACCCCCAAAGCAGACACTGCTACCCTGTCAGCAGCCATGATTCTGTGGGAGCAGTTTGAGCCAGCTTGATACCTGGCAGGGGAGCTGTTGTTTCAGGCTGGCACATGGATATGTAAGGGAGTAGTCTGGGCACATTTTAACTGCGTATCAAGAAGTTGTTTCTGAGCGTGAAATCTGTTAGACCAGCTGTTCCCAAATGGTTTCTGTTTGTGCCTCTGTTTCGGGTAGTGAGCTCACCCCAGGCGAGCTTGCGACCCTAAATACTAACATAAACAATCACATCTCTGTCAGGCTCGCGACCCCGCTCCGTGCGGCTGTGACCCTGCTGGAGGTTACGACCCCGGGTTTGGGAATCGTTGGGATAGACTGTCAGACAGTCCTGCTGGGGAAGCGCCGAGATGCCCCATCCAGACCAGGATCGTCGCAACAAATGCCTTCAGATCTCACAGTAATTTGTCAATCCCTGCCACCAGTTGGGGAGTGCAGCCTATTAGAGCTGACATGTCACTTCAGTACATCAGGAACATCTTGGAGATCAAAAGGTCATAGTCCTCCCACGCTGCTGCAGCCTTTCTTCATGGACTTGCCTCTTCATCTCACTTCCCCATCGGTTGGTGGGCAGCGAGTCCCGGCTCCCTCGCAGCGCAGCTGGTTTGGCCATGGCTGCTGGATGGGTACCAGCTGCGGCTTCTGCCTTGTCACTCCTTGTCCTGCTGCTTCTCCCAAGCCAACCTTTCCAAAACGGTTCTCCCTGAATGTTCCTCGCCTTAATGCAGGAATTGATAACTGTCTCTCTCTGCTGAATCCAAAGTTATAGTCAAAGTAATTAAAAGCACTGTAGGGCAGTGCTAGTGGAGGTGGGCTATGTCTTCACCTATATTTGATAAAACTAAGACTATTATTCATATTCCTGTAGATATGCGCACAATCTTAGAGGTGTAGGATGCTGAAGGAGAAATAAAAAGAGAGTGCCCTCGTGATTGCTGCTGTGGCCTGCAAGGTGTGGGGTCTTTGATAAGCCACACAGACAGCCTTTTTAATATAAAATGCCAAGTTACAGTTATCCTAATTAGAGATCTGATTTTTAAGCTTTGTTCTGCTGTATTCTTAAAGGGAGTTGATAAACAGCAACAAAAATGGATTTCAAATTTGTTGTTTGAAAACATTCATTACTATAATGTAAAATAATAGTACTTTAAAAGCTAACTGACTTGATAGTCCAAGACCATTGACTTCATAATTTACAGTCATGGAAATCTGACTGTAGCATCACTGCATGAATCCGAGAAGGGGAGAAGCCTGCAACAGATAAGTTCTTTTTACTTATTTTTTGTCGATAGATCCTGGAAATTGCCAATGACAGCAGGAAGGAGAAAAGAGGAGATAAAAATTGTGACAATTGCTTATCATTTGGATAAAAAACTGTATTGCATAAAATTAACCTGAATTCAGTCTGTGCAAGTCTTGTTTCAGAGCTCTATATGGACTGCTTTGTTTAGAGATGTTGCTGGTCTGTTTTTCTGTCAGGTTGATGTGTAGAAAGTGTTCAACTGAAAATCAGAACAGCAAAGTCAAGTTGTGGAGCATGTAAGCCAGGCAAGAAAATAAAGTCAGAAAATCTTATTTTATAGGCTCATTACTGTATGGGCCACTCCCAAACAAAAAAAAAAAAAAGGAGAAAAAAGTTCAAAACTTTGTATCTGTAACTTGATCATCCCTTAAAAACTAATTACATGTCAGAAAATGGAGCATGAAGTCTCCTCCATCTGTCCAGGTTGGATATGGAGCACAAAGGAGCATATCCAATTCATAGGACCTCTTAGGTAATCAGATTAATATCTCCTGAACTGAATTTACTCTTTTGATACTGAGTCTTTCATATGCCATGTTTCACATATCATGTTCTGTTGAAGCTCTGTGGCTTTTCAGTAATTTCCTTGAAATCTATATGTGGTATGTCTGTGCTCTTTTGAGCTGTACTTGAGACACGCATCAATTAAATATGTTTCTGGCACTCTTAATGGCACAGTTTCCCAGGAGTCAAGAGCTGCTCCAAAAACTGAGATCATTTGTTTAATTTAAAAGCAAAAGGGTATGGAACTACAATTTCAGGCTTCAACAGCTATGCCTCTGTAGCTTTGAAGGAAGGGGAAAATATCTTGATGTCTTAAACACAAAATAAATAAATTCTTGAGTTCCTAAAATATCTGATTTAATTCATTTTTTTGCTTCCCTTGCTTATCTTTTAATTTTGATTCCCTTTTTTCTTTATAGTAGGTTTTCAACTTCTTATCAGATTTCGTTGTTAGTTTTGCTTAGTGAACCAGTAGGCTGGATTTTGTCACCTGGGTCTAAGGAAGAACTGTAAATGATGCAGCATGGTTCTTAATTAAAATTACTGATAATCAATCTAAATCCAGAATTGTATTTGAAGTGGTTCAAGCTCATGGCTGTAGGACATTCTGCGAACATATACTGTGTAGGAGTTGACTGCTGTTTTTTCAAATACATTGAGAGTAGAGGTACATAAATACTCATGTTCTACCAGATCCCTCCAGTAAGATACATTCAGTGCCTCAGATATCTCTTAGCATTTTTCTGCAGTGGTGCTTTCATTGACATCAGTAGCATAGTTTTGAAGCAAGTCCTCAATCATCTTCACTTGCTGCGTATGTGTTCATTACGTGGAGTGGTTTTGATGTGCACCAACTAGAGAACTTAAATAGGAAACTTTGTAGGAAAATAAACTAGAAGTTCCCCTCTGTGCTAGCCTGACTTACATGAAATATTCTTTCTTGCATGTTTTCATGTACGTCAGGCGATACAGGCCAGTCCAAAGATGAGCAGGGAGGGTTAGTAATGAGCTGTAATGCCTGGGGCCCGACTGTGGTAACTCGTGGTTACCGAGCTCAGGTAACACTTGATCACAAGAAACGACGGGATGCATTTCAGCAGGATACCAGGTCAAATCCTAGCTGGTAGGATTTGACAAGCTCATTTGTGCTGAATCCTGAGCTGCTGTGCCTTTCATTTACTGTTGTTAGTGCTATGAAATGTGACATTCTGCCTTGGCCTAGGGTCACATCTCAGCTGCAGTGATTATATGCCCTGAGTACCAAATTCCTGGGTCCAGTCATCGTCAGCATCTGGTGCTGAATGATCTTCCATAAGTCCTATCCAACTCCCTGTTTCCTTGCTGTTTCCCCCTGTTTTTAACTTTAAGCTGCTTATGGTGATGTTCTGGTTTAAGAGTTGAAACAGAGGTTGTCATGTTTGACGGTTAATGTTGTTAAATTGCTACCCATGGAAAGACAAGTGACTAAGAAGACAAGCCTGCCATTTTTTGGAAGATTTAGAGGTCTGTAAACCGTTTCCTGTTAGTGTTCAGTAGGAATGAAGTTCAGGATAAACTTCAGTGCCTTCAAGATAACATGGTGCCTGCCAGTGACCGAATCTGCATCTCAAGAGGAAATGTTCACGGTGGATTCAGGTTAAATGCCAAAAACCTCATGATCCCTGGAGCCTCTGGTTTGTTCTGTTGGCTGTTCAACAAGAATAATGTAAACTAGCAAAGACTGGTGGCATTGTTTTCCTCCAGGTTAGCATGAGGTAACTCCAAACAGCATGGGATCAACACGTCAAGCGCTTAATGTCCCTGGAGTTCATTGTCTTCACTTCTGGTAACCAGCTGCCCAGTTCTCCTTTTCCTGAGGGTGCATCTGCTTCTTAGTCACTGCTGTGATAGTCATGTGAGCTCCTGTGAAATGAGCTGTGGGGATCCAGAGGCTTCCAGCAGCAGATGAGTCACAGAGGCAGAGATGTCGGCACGGGCTAATCTTCTGAGTATGTACCATGCACAGCACATGAGATGAACCTGCCTTCTGTCAAAGTGAAATGTCTTTTGTCTGGATGGGAGGATCCTGTGAGTGAGAGGGGGCTGGATCCCCTTAGTGCCGTTCTGACTGTGGAAAGGACTTGGAAAACTTATTTTAATGAGCTGTGGATTTCCCTTAGGTAGGGATACCTTGCTTTCCTCAGTTGTTACAAGATATATGTGTCCAGCAGTCTGAACAGTAATTGTGACCAAGTCAAATGACATGTAATAGGGCAGCTCAGCCCATGCCATTTGAGTTTATTATACCTTCAGCCCAGGATTTGGTGGTTGTTCTTTTGCATCAGTATTTAAGATGGTAGAAATTCACCTGCAGTTTTGAATCATGTACATTTCAAACAAATAAGTAAATGGATGCAACTTGCCGTGACTGTAAAACAGTGGATTTTCAGCAGACTTCAACATGATAAAGTATTTCTTATTTTGATTGTGCTGAAAAATTTTGTGACAACTGTGGTTTCAATGAAAAAATAACTTTATCAGAACTGACGTGTTCTGTGGAGATGCCTTTGTGCTGATAAAACAAAAATCTTGAAGAGAGGACATGAGGCTGAGGTTCTTGATCAGAACTGGAGACACGCTATGCAAAATAAGATTTGGGTTATTGTTTGTGTGTTTCTTCTTTTTCTCTCTCTCACCATTCTTGCACCCTCCCACCCCAAAAATGTTGTTTTGCAAGGTCTTACTTATGCTAAACCAGTGAAGAATAAAACAAAAATAAAACTGTTTACCAGTCAGCCCTGCTTCTTAGCTCCATATGAAATTATGTGGTGTTCGTCTTGCATTTTGCACAGGTACCTGTGGTACTGGCGTGCCATACTCTAATTGCTCCAATAAACAACTACCTGCCAGTGGTCGCCTTGCACGTAGTGGTGAGCAATCCCTACACTCAATGGTGCTATTGAAAATGTTTGAGAGCTTGCTGCCCAGTTTCAGCAGTTTGATTGCTAATTATGTGTTATTGCTTCAGAATTTAATAGCTGTTTCTGGTTATGATAAAGTTGGTTTAAACCTGCAAGCTTTGTAAAACTGAATTTGTCGTTTCCTCTTTGCGGTGTGGTTTCCTCCTTTGGTACCTTCAAAACATTGTGGTCCGGGGTGTTGGGTGAGGTGACATGTCCTATATACACTCGATTGGAAAAGACTGCGTCACAGGCACTCGAAGCTCTGTGGGGTTTTCTTAGTTCAGACGCTCAGCTGTGGCTTCCTGCCATCACCTGATTACTTACTTTGAGTGCTAAAATGATCTTGCTACCTTCAGTATTGTTGTCTTAAACTTGAGAAAAAGACAGGCATAGATTTTAATGAGCACAGCGGTGATCAAAATATTACACGGCACACTCCCTCATAGTTACCCTCAGAAGAAAACCCCTCATTTGTCTCCTGGGCTGCTTCTGCTGCCTTTCAGGTCTTCTCTCCATCTCCAGGGCCACAATTCCATATTGATTGAATTATTGAGGCAGTCATGCTTATGTAGACACATGGGCCTTTTAAACATTAAATCAAGGCCTAGCGATACTAAGCCATGTCAGTAAAAAAAGGCAGTAGGGCGCAAAAGGAAAAATCTATTTTGCCTCTTAATCTTGTAGAATCATGCAGCGCCCTGACTGGTTGGTTCTATAAGACACCAGTCCGGACAGTGTCACGTGGGAAAGGTTTATCTCAGAGGGGCAAAAGAATGCTGGGGCAGGAATTAGCTGGGCTCATTTGGAGAGCTTTAAACTAGGCTCGAAGGGGGATGGGGTTGTAGCTGGGCTTGTCCCAGTGGGGCAGCATTCTAGAACTGATGAGGACCAGGTGGCCTCCTATGCTCCTAGGGAGAAATGGGAGTGCTCTGCTCGCTCCTTGAAATGCCTGTACACCAATGCGCGCAGCATGGGGAATAAGCAGGAGGAGTTAGAATCCTATGTTCGGCTGGGAGATTATGACCTGGTGGCAATTACAGAAACATGGTGGGACAGTTCACATGACTGGAATGTGGTCATGGATGGCTATGCCCTTTTCAGAAAAGACAGGCCAGCCAGGCGTGGTGGTGGAGTTGCTCTCTATGTGAGAGAGCAACTACAATGTACTGAATTCTGCCCAGGAATGGATGATGAGCGAGTTGAGAGTGTATGGGTCAGGATCAAGGGGCAGGCTGGCAGGGGTGACACTGTTGTGGGTGTCTGTTACAGGCCACCAGATCAGGCTGAGGAAGTTGATGAGGCCTTCTATGGGCAGCTGAGAGTGGCCTCGCAGTCACAGGCCCTGGTTGTTGTGGGTGATTTTAACTTCCCTGATGTTTGCTGGAAGGACCATTCAGCCAGCCAGCCACAGTCCAGGAGGTTCCTCCAGTGCATTGATGATAACTTCCTCATGCAGATGGTGGAGGAGCCGACTAGGAGAGGTGCACTGCTGGATCTCATCCTCACTAACAAGGAGGGTCTGGTCGAAGCAGTAAAGGTTGAGGGCTGCCTGGGTTGCAGTGACCACGAGATGGTGGAGTTCAGCATCTTGTGTGGCAGGAACAGCATAGCAAGTAGAATTGCAACCCTGGACTTTAGCAGGGCTAACTTTGGCCTTTTCAAGCAATTGCTGGGGGAAATTCCATGGGCAAGACTGCTTGAAGGAAAAGGGGCCCAAGAGAGCTGGATTGCATTCAGCGATTGCTTCTTCCGCGCTCAGGATCAGAGCATCCCCACACGTAGGAAGTCAAGGAAGGGAGCCAGGAGGCCTGCGTGGTTGAATAGGAATCTATTGGGTATGCTCAAGCAGAAGAGGAGAGTTTACAGGTCATGGAAGCAGGGGCTGGCCACTTGGAAAGAATATAAGGCTGCTGTTAGAGGATGTAGGAAGGCAGCTAGGATAGCCAAGGCCTCCTTAGAATTACAGCTGGCGAGAGGGGTCAAGGACAGCAAAAAGAACTTTTTCAAATACATAGCGGATAAAACTAATACCAGAGGCAATGTAGGCCCACTGAGGAATGGGGTGGGTGCCCTGGTGGCGGAAGATACAGAGAAGGCAGAATTACTGAATGCCTTCTTTGTCTCTGTCTACTCTGCCGGAGGCTGTCCTGGGGAGCCCTGTACCCCTGAGACCCCAGATGAAGCCAGGTCAATGGAGGAGCTTGCTTTAGTTGACGAGGACTGGGTTAAGGAGCAATTAAATAGACTGGACATCCATAAATCCATGGGTCCAGATGGGATGCATCCGCGGGTGCTGAGGGAGCTGGCTGAGGTCATTGCTGGACCGCTCTCCATCATCTTTGCCAAGTCTTGGGAAACGGGAGAGGTGCCTGAGGATTGGAGGAAAGCAAATGTCACTCCAATCTTCAAAAAGGGCAAGAAGGAGGACCCGGGTAACTATAGACCGGTCAGCCTCACCTCTGTCCCTGGGAAAGTAATGGAACAACTTATCCTTGGTGCTATCTCAAGGCATATCAAGGATAGGAAGGTTATTAGGGGCAGTCAGCATGGCTTTACCAAGGGTAAGTCATGCTTGACCAACCTCATAGCCTTTTATGAGAATGTGACAAGGTGGATGGATGATGGCAGAGCCGTGGATGTGGTCTACCTTGACTTCAGTAAAGCCTTTGACACAGTCTCCCACAGCATCCTAGTTGCTAAGTTGCAGAGGTGTGGTCTAGACAATAGAGTAGTGAGGTGGGTTACAAACTGGCTTAAGGAGAGAAGCCAGAGAGTGGTAGTCAATGGTGTGGAGTCTAGTTGGAGACCAGTATCTAGTGGAGTACCTCAGGGGTCAGTACTGGGGCCAGTATTATTCAATATATTCATTAACGACTTAGACGAGGGAATAGAGTGTACTATCAGCAAGTTTGCTGATGACACTAAGCTGGGAGGAGTGGCTGACATGCCAGAAGGCTGTGCTGCCATCCAGCGAGACCTAGACAGGCTGGAGAGTTGGGCGGGGAATAACCTAATGAAATTTAACAAGGAAAAGTGTAGAGTCCTGCATCTGGGCAGGAACAACCCCAGGTTCCAGTATCGGTTGGGAAATTACATATTAGAGAGCAGTGTAGGGGAAAGGGACCTGGGGATCCTGGTGGACAACAGGATGACCATGAGCCAGCACTGTGCCCTTGTGGCCAGGAAGGCCAATGGCATCCTGGGATGTATTAGAAGGGGGGTGGTTAGTAGATCGAGAGAGGTCCTCCTTCCCCTCTACTCTGCCCTGGTGAGACCCCATCTGGAATATTGTGTCCAGTTCTGGGCCCCTCAGTTCAAGAAGGACAAGGAACTCCTGGAGAGGGTCCAGCGTAGGGCAACCAAGATGATTAAGGGAGTGGAGCATCTCCCTTATGAGGAAAGGCTGAGGGAGCTGGGTCTCTTTAGTTTGGAGAAGAGGAGATTGAGGGGTGACCTTATTAATGTTTATAAATATATTAAAGGTGAGTGCCATGAGGATGGAGCTAGGCTCTTCTCATTGGCAAACAATGATAGGACAAGGGGCAATGGGATCAAGCTGGAACACAAGAGGTTCCACTTAAATTTGAGAAAAAACTTCTTCTCAGTAAGGGTGACAGAGCACTGGAACAGGCTGCCCAGGGGGGTTGTGGAGTCTCCTTCTCTGGAGACATTCAAGACCCACCTGGACATGTTCCTGTGCAACCTCACTTAGGCGTTCCTGCTCCAGCAGGGGGATTGGACTAGATGATCTTTTGAGGTCCCTTCCAATCCAGAACATACTGTGATACTGTGATACTGTGGTGGTGGTCAGTGTAAACTTTTCAGGCCAGACACTTGTGCCTTCACTGTCTAAGCTTTTTTAGTCCTGAGTGTCCTGTTACTATTAGGTAATAAACCAAATGATGATAATTTTATTTGCCCATTTTTATCTCATTTTGTCTCACTTTACCATGTAGTGGCAACAGAGTAGATATTAATACAATATCCTTCTTCTGCCCTGCCTCCAGCAATGTTAGAGATGTCCTGTGCTCACAGGTTCTGCCATCAGAATGGTTGTAACAGAATAAGTAGGTCAGGAAACAAAATGTTTATCAAAATATCTTAATCCACCAACCACTAAAAATGCCCCTGCCGTGCTTTCCTGTGATTTCCCAAATACTTGCAAAGGAAAGCATTAAAGCAGCAGTATGGTAGACGTGTTTATATGGAGGGCTCTCAGTCAGCTTCTCATCTGATGGAGTTCAGCATACAAAATAGTGTCATTCATTGTTTATCCTCAAAATTTGAGAAGAAATCTGTCACAGACTGCTCAGCCAGCTTGACTGCAGCCTACCTGTCTGAAAGTAGCTGGTCATTTTGGTTACTTCGGGTTCTGGAGTCTATGTTGAGGTGGCTTAAAGGCCATAAACATTTTCTGTTTTGTTTTAGATTGTTTTTTTTAATTTCATAAAATCAGGCCTTTAGGAATCAGACCCTTCACATTAGGCTCCTGGATAAACTGAAGTACTAAAATAGGTTTTCCTGTACTTCTTTTCTCCTTTTTTAGAAGAACTTTACTTTCTTCCGTTATCTTTTATTTTTCTTTCTATGGCAGTCATTAATATAACTTCCAGGTTCTTTTATGTGTTTTTCTGCATGTTTCTGTCTACCTATTTCTGTCTTTTCATCTACACTCTGAACACTACAGGTTGTCCAGAGCAGTTGAGCTGTCTCTATCTTCAGCAATTTTTAAAACCTGGCTGGATAAAAACCTGAGTAACCTCATCTGACATTGTAGTTGTCCCAGCTGTGAGCAGGAGGTAGGACTAGAATCCTCCTGAGGTCACTTCCAGCTTGCACCATAGGCTCACAGGACATTTCTGCTTCTTTTTCTGTTTTGTACTTTTGCTTTTGTACTATCATTTTCTATATATACTCTTCTTTGTTATGACGCATTTGTTATACCTGTTTATTAATCTATAAATGAAGTTACATGTTGTTATGAATCTCTAGTATGAGCTCAATCTATTAACTGGGGGTTCTTTTGAAAGACAGGGATCTTATTCTTTTAATAGCTAGTTCCTTAATGATAAAACTACTAACTTGGTTGCTGTTAAATGTGCCGATGCTTTGAGGTTTGTAATTTCTGCCAACTCAGGTTAGTAAATACTTTAAAAATTTTGAGATGGGATAGTCCTGCCTGAAGGCAGGAGGGGGAAAATATTTTCTCTTCTGGAGCCCTCTTGATCATATTAGATGGTTTTGAAGAGAACTTGAAGCAGCTCTGCTTTTTCCTAAAATCTGAACCCTTCAGATAGGATAATTCTGCTCCTCTTGAAATGAGCAATGAACTTTTTAATGGAAAACCTACTTGTGTTGGTATGCCTCAGCTTGTGATTAACAGCATGTATAACAGACCTAGGACATCCCAAGTTTGGGCCTAATGAGAGCCCTGGCCTGCCAAATCTCTTGCAGTACACATCCCCTCGTAACTCACAGCCCACTTCTCTCATATTAATTCCAGGATAACATTCAACTACCAGTAAGTCATAGCCCTCAAATGTTGACATTCCCTGAAAAAGTAACTGGGTGTAACGTCAGTGATGAACTTACTGTAACTAACCAGATGTAACCAAGGTGTGTATAAAGAGTGTGTTTTAAATCCCACCTCCTGGTCAACATGAACGTTTTCCTAACACCTAATATAAGCTAGATGAAAAGAATTTTGGTGCTTTCAGGGTATTGACACAAGCAACTGCGCCTTCTGCTTGCATCTGTAGTTAGGAAAATATTTGCTAAAAACAGGCTGTACTTTTAAACAGATTTTAGTGTTACTGTAAGGCACCAAGCCGAGAGCTCTGCAAACTGTAGTCTCTTTCCTCTTGGACTGTCAGACACAGGTGGTAGTGGCCCAAGCTGTTCTCCTGGCTTATCACTGTATTTCAGCTTTGATCTGGAGACTCCACGTGTAGAGACTGCACGGAACTGTTTATACCAAGCTATTTTGTAACTTATATTAGTTTGAGTTGCTTGTTAGTTCAGAAGGAATGTGTATGTAAACAAAGGATTTGCTCTCTGTCCTGACTGTTCTCCCAGGACCCTTACTGACAGGGTAATCCAGTGTCTGTGAAGTTAGTCCTTGATGATTCTGGGGAACCTGATTCTAGCCTCTCAATAAATCTTGGAGGAGACAGGTCACTGATAAGGGAGGATCATGCTCTTCAGGCTTTTATGCTTTGACGTTGCAAAAGGAAACAAAAAAGGATAATCTAACGTAGTTTTTGAAGTGTATTTGTCCTTTGGCATTTACAGTTAAATATCTGATGGACCATAGGTGAACAGGGTAAGTCCATGTGTTAAACTCCACCTGATGTGTTTTCATTTCCAAGATACAATCCGTTCCCCCCAAAAAGAAAGTTGCAATCTATACTGAAGATGGCTGTAAATACTTGTGACTAAAAACAAATAATAAAATGGGTGATTATAGTCCCAAAAATGTCAGAATTAGTTGAACTGTTAGTGCATACAAGAGTGCTGGGATGCTAGGATGAAGGGACACTTTACTTCTAAATACCAGCAGCAACTTTTTTTAAGATTAATTTTTATTTGTGAATTTAGTGCTGTGGAATGGAGCCAGATCCGTTCTATCAATGTGATGGTTTTCCAGGCAATTCCCAAGATGGACAGCAGGACTTAAGGCTTTCTTTCCCCGTTTTGACTCAACAGCCTACTTGCACACAACTTTTATGAGACATCTTCGTAGCTTAACGGGTTATTTCATTTATCTCCTTCTCTGGTTTTTAAAGATTAGCCATACTTCTGTGTAGTTCTACTACAGCCAAATAAAGGCAATGTAAATGAGATGAAAGAATGCAAGTTTGTGCATACAGGGTAAGAAACAGACTTTAATCGTGATCCAGAGATTACCCTGTGGTGGGAAAGTAGTGGAAACTTCTTCAGCAGAAGGATCTTGCTAATCAACTGTGGCAAAGAGCCTCTCGGTGGGATCCTGATATGCCTTAGCAGAATTGCTGGGTAGAAAGGAGGAATGCTGTTTATTACTGTATGCAGGACTGGTAAACTCCTGCTGGAATTGGTGTCCAATTCTGATTCTCAAAGTTTTGGGAGCATATAAAAATACTAGGGGAGAGTTCAGAAGAGGATCGCAAAAACCAGTCCATGTCGCAGAAAGGCTTTACCATGTAAGGCTTTAGGAGTCTGGAGAGAACATGAGGTTGCCGAGGTACTTAATGCTTGGAATTACTATTTGGCAGTTCAGTCTTCTCGGTTGTGTGGGCAGATGTGTAAGAGTGTGCAGTGACTGGACAAAGAACTGGTAAACTTCAGCCTTAGAAGCCAGAGCTTACTAGCGGTATGGGTGCCAACTTTGGGGCAGCTCATCTCTGGAGCTGGTACTCCAGTTATTGATAAGTTTAAGACCACGTGAAACATCTGTTTAGAAACAGTCTTTAACCCAGCTTGTTGGGGGTGCAGACCAGGGTTGACACTCACAGGAAACTCTTCTGTTTGTGGGTACTGCCATGATTTTACTGTAAGGGACGACGAGACTGGAAAATGAAAGGCCAGCTAAACACAGTCCATTTGGTAAGTTTGACAGCTGAAGGCATAGAACTTTTTTTGCACTGGAATCACTGGTTTTCTGAATAGCCTTGTCAGAACCTGGCGAAGAAGTGCATCTGTGAAAGAAATTAAGGTCTGAAGTCATCCTAAGGCACAAGAGAAAGTGCATACTTATAACTCTGCGCTTCACTAACAATATTTATATACGTTTTTCTGTAAGTTTTCTTGGAAAACTCTTCTTTTAATCTTCTAGGCATTATAGTTAAGGAATAATTTATTTGTGCTCCCTCATAGCATGTGTGTCTACTGTTAGTTTCTGCATGCAGTGACATGTGAGCTTGCTGAGATGCACAAACCGTCCTCCTGTATCCGTGCTTTATTTTGAAACATGCCTTCACAGAACTTCTGGGATTTTGAGAATGCAAGTTAGAGTTTCCAAGTATATAAAGCAAAATTCTCATAGAAATAGTTTTGTGCTGTGTTGTGGAAGAGCTTACCTTCCTTTTTTACTGACTCTACAGGCAGAAGTTTTCATAGCCTCTTGCTGGATGTAGCTTTTCCTGGCCACACGCTGCTCAGTCGTTTGTGTTTGCAGGGGAGATCAAAAGCACAGAAAAACTCCTTTGAGCTGTGGCCAGTAATATTTACAAAAAAAAAAAGCAATCATTCCCTGAGGCTCTGGGTGGCTCAGGAGGCTTTTCATGTTTACCAGTGTGCTGGATGCAGAGGACTCAGATGAAGACCACAGGTCAGATTTGAAAAATGTAGGGTAAGTGTTCCTGCTGCCCTGTTCATATGGGGAATACTTGAGTTGTTTGATTGCTGTCAGTGTCATTACGCAAGTTGTTCACTTGTGATTTATAGGCATCAAAAATATGTCAGAAATAATACCTGCCTCCAACCAAGTGGGATTTCTGAATTGTACTGAGGCCATCAATAACTTCCACAGAAATCAGTAAATGTGTTAACCATTGCTCTCTTGTTCTGTGTAGTTTGGTGGACTTAGATCATTGGTGCAAAAAGTACAGATCCAGTACAGAAACAGGTCCTGATGAGATAACCCACGTACATAAAGTGGGATTTTATTCCCTTCTGGTTATGTGACTATCAATGGGTTATAAAATGTAACTTTGAAGGCCAAGTGCAGTTATCTTTTAAGCAGAGGCATAGATTTTTTAAGCAGAGACATAGCTGAGATAGAATAAACATTTGAAACAGTGAAAGTAGGATGGCACTGTCTCCAAATTCCTTAAATGCTGACACTCCAAATTGACTACATGCAACTGCGTTCTCGATAATGAGGGAGGTGGGGAAGAGAAGAAGCCATAATACTGTAATAGATTTAATTACTTGATCCTTGGCTAGTGCTGTGATACATGAGCAAAGAGTCTTAAACCAGTAAGTTCCCAGCTTATTAAGGTTAAGAGCTTCAGGGCCAGATGAAGACCTTCTAGTCAAAGAACATAGCTAAAATGCACAGACTTCTTTCAGAACTGGTAAACTCTGGTTTACATCTATAGATGAGTGTGTTGTGATACAATTCACAAATTGGCATAATCTGTGGAAACTGCATTTAGAAACTGGCTCTGGTTATTTGAAAGTAGAACGTTAGATTGGTTTCTGGATGGAGACATTTGGCAGGATTTGGAGGTGTATAATAGAAATCTGTGTATTCTCCCATGTTATGTCATGTCATGTTAGGACAAGAAATGTTTTTGCCATGGAACTACCATTGGGGGCAACAGAAATGAGCCTTGAATCCTGTTTGCCAGCTGAAGAAGTACTCAGGATCTCATGTGGCGATCCGTGGCTTGTATAATCTTTTGGTAAGTCTATTTACAGACGTGGAACCTTTTCAAACGAAACACTGAAATCATTAAATCAAAAGATGGCAAGCATAAACTACAGGAGAGACCCTCTGGATTTACCTTTCCTTTGGTTGACCTAAATTCAGGTGTTTTGGAATAATTTGATGAAGCCTAAGGGAAGCGACTAAAAGAGAGAGGAAATTTTTGAAGTTGCTTCGCCCAGTTCACACTGAGAAAGGACAGTGCAGTCCTTATGGTCTTTACACAAGTGTTTATACATTCTGACTTGTGTAAAAACAGCTTTCTGCTTCTGTATTTTTCTAACTTTCTGAATCAAAATTAAATACCAGCTACAATGTTGTGAACCTTTAAAATGTTCTATGAATGAAGATGTTTGTTTTGGGGAGGCCAGTTTCTTATTTATCAGGCATTGTTGTATCATGTTGGTTTTTTTTTCCACTAAGGACCTCATAATAAAAGACAGATTAGGCTTATTCAGCAGGAGGAGGCGAAGGATCACAAATGAGAAGAGATGAAGGGATCTTTCTCTGTCCACTCATGAGGAACTTGGTACTTCTTTCTCAACACTTCTTTCCCAATGTGGCCAAGCCCTGCTATTTTTGGAAGTGAGATTCAGATTAAAAGTGACCTTTCTTTGTGACTTTTGTGCCTTCAGAAGGAAGAAATTATCTGTCTTGCAAATGGCATATTCTTGCTACATCTGGCAATAAGGCGGGAAACTCCGCAAACAGTTGCTGTCGCTCGTGTCTTGCTGTGAATTAGCATCTAATTTTTGGATTTGGTTTCCTGTTACCTATCAAAACTCTCTTGTGTAACTTCAGTTCCTCCAGAAATAACTGTCTTTCCTGTGTATCTGATGGTGAAGTGGTGGTTTCAACTTCCTTTTGACTGAGTTCCAACTTCAAGGATAATGGATCTTTCTGTTCTCTTTGGTTACTGCTCTCCCTGCTCATCTTCATAATCTTTTATTACTGAAATAACCGAAAGTGGATTTATTTCCCAATACAATGGTCTTCTCTGTGTTTGGCAGGATAGTTTCAGTGTTCACTTACTAGTCTGACCACATTACAGACTGTGTTCAATGTAAGTGCTGTGTAGTTGTATTATTATTTTGTCATTGCTTATACTTGATTGGGATGTAAACAGTTCCATATAGAAACACACCATCATCCTTGTCCCAAGGGATCTTGACAGGAAGTCAAGCGGGTGTAGTTGCAGCGGACAAAGCCAAAGCCATGCACCACACAGAAAGCTATATGTATATACAGTCAGAGAATGTGCTTAGTATAGGTTGTTTCTCCAAACATGAATTTTTTTGTGTCCTGGGCTATTGAAGAATGGGAAAAAAAAATCAAGGAAGCTATTTAGTAAAATTAAAGCAAACTCCCAGCTTATATTTGTAAAGCCCTTTTACTAAGCTTCTGCAGCTGATCTGAAAACCTTTTAAATCCCATTTCCATAATTGCTTAATTTAGGTTTCTTCAAAAGTCAGGAGAATCAAATCCTAGTGCACAGTTTCCTTTCAGAAGACATATTCTCAGGGAGACAAATGTCTGAAACAGCTGTTAACTTTCACATTTTACCCATCTCTCCTAAATAAACACAGAGATTATTCAGTATATAAGACATGAGATAGATATCTATGTTCCTGTACATATGTGTATACATGTAGATGGATGTATCAATAACAACATACTTAGAAGTATTGTACGATTGATCTGTCATGGCAACTCAGATGTTTTATGTTTTACTTCAGAGTTGTTATGATTATCAGATTTTTTTCATCTGATAGTGAAATACTTGGGGAAATTGCAGACTGGTCTTTGGTAAGCTGTTCATTAAAGAATTGATTAAAAAACAAACCAAAGCAGCAAAATGGTCTTTTAAGCCAAGAGCTGGGTACCAGTAGCTTTAGGTGCATTTGACCACGTTAGAATTTTGAGATGGAAATGCTTGTCCAGAATTTTCCATATATAAGTATTGGCAGTATGGAAATTTCAGGCATTACCAATTGTTCTTTAGCTGAACACATTAACCAGTTCACAATTTGCCTCTTGTGATATTTACAGTCCTAACATTAAAACATAAAGCTTTTTAATGAGACAGTAAAAAAGCTTCCTAGGCCAATGAGTCCTGTGTCATAATCTCTCAAAAAGTATGATAACTTTGAAATCTCTTTCTGCATTAAATGTCAGAAACAGCATCCTTCAAAAACACAACACAGCAACCATACGGATCGGAATTGGGGTTGGCGGTAAATTATATGTGGTAAATGTTGCTGAAGGAGTGACTTGTATACCCTAAAGAATATGAGAGCAATGGATGATTTTCCTTATTGTATGAGGCCTGGCAGCTGGGGGGACTTTTAAAAGAGAAATAACATTAGATGAAAGACTAATCAAAATAAACCTCCTAAAGGAACTTTCTCATGTGTTTTAAGTCTGTTGTAACTAGCCAGTATAGTATCAGGACTAGTAACAACGCACATAACTTTCAGAGAATGAGATAAAAAACTGCATCAGAAACAAACATTTATCAGTATAACAAAATTAATCCTTTGTACGTGCAGGCTATTGTTTTGCTTTGTTTGATTATAAATGTTGACAATGATAGCCCTTCTGCCATTTTACAGTGCATAATATTTACATAGAAATATTAGCTTGTATAGGCACCCCTCTTTTGTTCCTGGATTTGCAATTTTCATCTTTATTTTTTCTGCCTTTTTGTTTAATTTTGTCTCCTTAAATTTCTTCATTACAGAGAGTGTTTAAATAGATTGTTTCTATTAAATAGACCATAGACTTCCGATGATGGAGAACGTTTTTGTTCTCTACTAGTATAACAGACCCAGTGTGTCCAATCACAAAAACACTGTATCATCTTCAAACAGATAATTCATCTGTTCTTTTAGGGTGCAGGTTCACCATTGAATGTTAGCAATGTTTAAAAACAGTGTCTCTGATGAAAAGACAAACCAGCAAAAGCAACTAACCTTTAGGGATCTAAACTTTGCTTTTGAAATAAGTCAATATTGTGTTGTGCAAAATGGCTGAAAGTTTTCTGTTTAACTTGGAGCTGGTATTATGTTTTTATGAGAGATGATGAGCTCAAGACTCCCAATAATAATCAGTATAATGTCTTCATAGGTATATTTGTCAGAGTACTAAGAAGACAGAAGGTAAAAATATTATAGTTCATAAATACAGGTTTTGCTAGCACTGGCAGTGGCTTTCTCTCTGTAAAACACTTTTCTCCTTGAGTCTCCTTGGCATCTCATCAAATACAAACTCAGGCCTCTATTACATTAATCCTGAGAAAGAAAAAAGCAAAGAATCCTCCATACTGGAGCTATTACACATTATCTTTTTGATTTTCGTTGCAGTTTAAGAATGTAAAATGAACTAATAAGTTAATCAAAATTCTAGAGCCCATCCTCTGAAAATGCAAAGGATAATTTAAAATGCCTTACAGTCAGATGCTGGTAATGACTCTGGCGCTGCTTGCGATTAACCCATCATAATGATTCTAGATTCAGACAGAGTACTTGTGTGAAGGGAAAAATGAGACAAAGCCCATCAAGGTCTCAAAAAGTTAAAAAGTGACTTCTTTAATATATACATGGTCTTCTGAGCACCAAGGGCAGAGAAGGCAGCAGAAACAAATATATATATTGTGAACTGGAAAGAAATGGGTGCTTTGAAATTGTATCCTTTGCTTTCCCCTAAATCTGACTGCAGCTTTTAGCTTCCACCGTGTGTTTACATTGGAAATCTCTCTTTGTGCATATAGAGTTTGTTCTCTTACGAAATTATGTCTCGGGGGAAGGATAATTTAAAGCCATTTCCATTTGTTATGTCTGTGCTGCACTAGGCTATTAGGGGCCATTAATGCTAGATAAACTCAAAAACTACCAACTACCTTCATCTGTGGATTATAGAATCTGTCCAACAAATTGCATACTGATATTACCAGAACAAGGAACTATGGGCAGTTTCACATTGTAGCCAGCACTGGGATCATGTTGTAGCGTAGCCAGCATCAGGGCTGTGCTAGTAATCACAGATGTGCATCTGACTTCACTTTAGGAAGTTTTTAAAGGTCAAGTCTGATGATAGCCAATGTAATTCTAGGTTTCTAGGTTAGGAGCTCTGGCTGAACAGCCTTTGAGAAAATGTGGATTGTGTTTTGTGTAATTGTAGACCTAGCATAATCTTATTTTGCATAATTACAAGTTCAAGTGCAGCCGTAAGCAGGGGACAAGTTGTGAGCCGTGCCTGAGGAGCAGCCACACATAGCACTGAAATTTGGAGGCACATCATTAAGCTGAAGTTTTTCTTTCTCCTTCTATGCTTTGGCAAGAGAATGATCGTATAACAGTGTAACACTGGGTTATTTTAGCTATGAATTACCATTCCTTCATTGCTTCACACAATAGCTTAATGAATTGTATGGCTGGGAGCCAAGAATCAACCCGTTCGTCTTTACCTGCTCCTCACGCAGTCTCTGACCAGCAGCTTCTATTGCAGTGGTGAACCTGATGAGCCTGATGGACCGAGCTGCTGCTGGGGTCCAAGATGCAGGGGCTGGTGGCAGCCTCCTGGAAAGGCACTCGTTTCTGTCTGTGAGTGTAATCCTAGACACGTATACCATTATTCTTACTGAGACTGATTAGTTTAGATACCAATTATCTGCCATTTATAATTGCAGGATTTTTGGAGATGAATGCTTTTCTAAGTGGAAGCTTGTCTCAGTCTCATATCTAAAATATTAGGCTGCAAACATCATAAGAACTTGTTTTCTGCAGAAAGTCTTCAGTGTTTCTTTTTGCTTTCTTTGACTGGGAGATGGAAAAACAAACCACTCCTTTGGTGTGTCCCAGATGACTCCAGTTGCACAGATGCAAAAGGGTGAAAAAGAGCAGAACAAAATTGTAATTCACAGAAAGTATAAAATCTGTATTGCTTAAAATTTCCCTGCCACACTCTCCCTAATGTTCTTAAAGCAACTGGTTTGCATTCACTGGATTTCTGACTGTCCTGAGATGCCTTGGAAGTTTGAGCTCATTATGAATAATCAGGGCTAGAAAAAATTAAATACACTTCACAGGACTTATTTATGGAAGTTTTAGAAGCTTGCATTGTTTTTAAGGTTTTTGGGTTTCAGCTTATCCAAATAGGGTTCTCCTCCCTCTCTACTCTGCCCTGGTGAGATCACACCTGGAATATTGTGTCCAGTTCTGGGCCCCTAAGTTCCAGAAGGACAGGGAACTGCTGGAGAGGGTCCAGTGCAGAGCCATGAAGATGCTGAAGGGAGTGGAGCATCTCCCTTACGAGGAAAGGCTGAGGGAACTGGGGCTCCTTAGCTTGGAGGAGAGGAGACTGAGGGGTGACCTCATTAATGTTTATAAATTTATAAAGGGTGAGTGTCACGAGGATGGAGCCAGGCTCCTCTCAGTGACAACCAGTGATAGGACAAGGGGTAATTGGTGCAAACTGGAAAACAAGAGGTTCCACTTCAATTTGAGAAGAAACTTCTTCATGGTGAGGATAACAGAACGCTGGAACAGGCTGCCCAGGGGAGTTGTGGAGTCTCCTACTCTGGAGACATTCAAAACTCGCCTGGACACATTCCTATGTAACCTCACCTAGGCGTTCCTGCTCCAGCAGGGGGATTGGACTAGATGATCTTTTGAGGTCCCTTCCAATCCCTAACATTCTGTGATTCTATGCAACAGAGGTCAGACATCACTTGACTTATTCACAGAGATTACCTGTGTGTAAAGTGTGTAAAATCTGCTCTTTGTTTTTGTGATTCCAGAAATAGCCTATACGTGAAATATGGTAGAAGAAGGGAATACTAGTTTTGTGTGTGTAACAAGTTTTTTGTCAGAGTGGTGGAGAAAAATAAATCTACCGATTTCCGATCAGTACTAAGCCAGTGATTACCACTGAAAATGGAGAAGTGATTTTTGTCTGCCAGGTATGGCTGTTGATTCTTTACTAATGCTGTTTGTGATCCATGTTGACTGTGTTGTTTGGTGTGGGATGGTCTTTCACCTCAAACAACTGTCCTCACCTTCACCTGAATGTCCACAAGAGAAGTAGGGAGCTTCTGAGAAAGTCCATGTGGCTTCAGCTGCAGGGGTTTCACAGTCAGCAATGGTGTGACGAGGACAAGGAAGCCTAAATTCAGATACTTCTCCAGCTGTCAGCCACAAGCTTTTGATGAAAAAAGTGAGTGAAGTCACTTCTTTCTTCACCAGAACAAGGAGAAAACTAGTTTGGAACTCTGATCATGAGTCTGAGTTTCCTCAGGTGCTCACTGGGAAAAACTATGGTGTACTGTGCAGATATTCATCTAGGCCTTCACGTCATGAGGTGGATGCTTTTAGTTAACATACCTACAAATTCTCCCAGGACCTGTACTTCATATTCATTCTGTGCGTTAATCCTAATTTTCAGCATAACCTTTGAATAATGCTCACATGGCTGACCTGTTGATTATCTCAGCTATGCTGCATTTGTTTCTTGTTTATAGATTAGTTAAACAGAATTTTATGCAAAATTCTTGAAGAATTTGCATCTTACTCCCTGTGAAAGGATAACTTTCAGTCAAATGAGAAACTACTTGTTTTTGTGTTGTGCTTTTTTTAAAAAAAATCCGATTTCTGCTGTTTACTCTTATTTATTTTTATAATCATCACGTGATTCAATTTAACTCATATTATTTGAATTTCTGCCTTTTTGAAGGTAAAGGCAATTCTGACAGTAAAATTCAATGTTGCCTCCGCTTGGGCCTAGTCAGGAGGCATTGTTATGCATTCCTCACACTACATCAATAGCAACATTCACTTGAACAGAAATGAAGTTCTTTTAATTTTTTTGAAATTATATATAAATCTTTTTGGAGTTGTTTTATACAAAATATAGAAATCAGTATCAACTGTGATGTTTTCCTATAAAAGAAATTTTAAAAACACAAGAAAGGCAGGGATTTAAAATTAAATAAAAATTGTACATAAAGTTCAGCTGGAAAGGGATATTCAGTCCAATTGCCTTACTCATTGCTGGTCATTTGTAAGTTTTGAAAATAATTGCATATTCAACTCCTGAAAGTGTGTCTTTTAGGAACCAAACTTGCAAACATATAAAGAACACTCTGTTCTTAGATTCTTTTCTCTCGAGTCATTGTTTTCATTTGCTGTTTTTTTAATCAATCCAATACAAATAGTGCGGTATGTCTGTATAACCTTATACACTTAACTTTTGGTGTTCCTCCATGTAATAAACTGCATTTGCTGAGGAAGGATAACCTAGATTATTAAATCCAGTGACTGCTTTTTGTATAAGGATGCTGTGTGCAATGTTGAACTTGCATTCAAAGTAAAAGACTCAATAACTTAATGAAGAGGGAAATAATCTTCCCTTGTACTCACTGGACAGAGATCACAGATTTCAGATTTTGAGAAGACAGAATAAAAAAGAACTTTACTGCCAGTTGCCACAAGGCTGAAATGCTTTTATTCTCCAGAGAGGCAGAACTCATCTCCAGCTTCCCCTCGTTTAAACTCAAGACACTTCAGTTTCCTGTTTAGTTTGTATCTAAGTGGATTTTCTTTTAGATTGTAGATACTTGTTTATGTATTCTTTCCTAAGGGTTATTATTTTTTCCTTTAGCTGCTGGCTTGGGAATTGCCTGAACAGTGTTGCTTTATTGAAAAGGATTATGTGCTACCTTGGCTAGGGAATCCCAGAGGAAGCAGATACCATGTAAAAGCAAAACACAGTTCTCCAGGTTGCCCCTTGCTGAGTCTTTTAATAGTGATCTACTTGAAGTAACCTTATGGGAAAACAAATTCTTAGTGGTTCTTAATGTCTGCAGCACCACTCACAATGACAGAACATGGAGAATCTGTGTTCCTTTTAGTGGGACAGTCTTAGAGAATCTTTGCATCTGGTGGTGTTATTTTTATTCTTTTTTGTTTGGACTGATGTCCTCCATCAGTCAACAGACCAGCTCAAGTGAGTGTTTACATTCCTTTTGTGGCCTTCATGAGCTTTTTCTTACTTCAGTGAAGCATCTGTGAGACTATTTCAAAATTTTCCAAAGACATAAGTCTTCAAATTCGCTCTGGAATTCCTGGTGGAACCAGGAAGACACTATTAACTAAGCTGGCTTGTGTTACCTGACTGCAAGAAAAGAGGCTGTGTTCCTTTCCAGTCAAGTTAAATACTCCAATGCCTGCTGCTGGATCACTTCTAGTGAATTTTTCTGGTGTATTAGCTCTTTTAATCTCTGTGTTTCTTTTCTGAAAGAGGAAGAACATCCTAGTAGAATCCTGTTTTCATAGCTCACATAGCCATTTCTTATGGAAGCTTTGTGGACAGGAATGGCAAAGATTGCAAAGTGTATTGTAAGTGTTTCTTTCCAAAAAGGAAGGAAGCCAAAGGAATGGCTCAGAGGTCCATGTTTCAGAAAACAACAGGTAAACTCTCATTGCTAGGGCGTGATCAGGAGGAGGAGGAACTAGGCAGTTGCTTCTCATTGAGAGACACTTTTTTGTCTTTTTGAGTCTAGAGCTTAGCGTTTAAGCTCACCTGCTCCTCCTTTGCTACCTGCTCCACATGCCAGTGCAAGAACACAGAAATCTTGGCCAGTATATGTTTCATTTTGACTCCTCATGAGGCGCAACATTGACATCTCAGCGTTTAATTAACTTCCAGAGAAATAAGCAAGTGGTTGTCTTCTTGTGACAAACTAATGTTTGCATGCATTATCATACCTTGCAGACCTTGTGATTGTCAGCACCAGCTCCAAGCAAGCCAGCGGTAGGGAAGGGCCTCTGCAAAGCTGAGGTGGAATATGGAGAGAAGCTCACATCTATTTAACCTCTAAGCAGGTGCTATCACACTAGTGTTCATACTTGGCAAATGCACCTCTATTCATCAGTAAGCTATTCTTTTGCTAGGAAAAAAATGTCATTCCCTCTTGGATTGCCTAACTTTGTTTTAGGGTAGATCTGAACTAACATTTTATTGTGTTTCTGCATATGCACTGGCGGAAAAAAAAGAAAGAGGACATAGGCACGTAAGGCAAAAAAAAAAGAACCAAAAACCAACCCCAAAAAAAAGAACAGGAAAGAGAAGAAGAAAAAAACTGACCTGGGCCCTTTTGGGAGTTTAAAGTTTGCTACTGAGCCTGGTATATTGACCCGGGATGGAGAGAGCTACAGTCTATAAACCTGATTTCTCAAAAAGCATGCCTCTATAATCCCCTGCATCCGCTGAGGGCCTCTTAGTATTGTTGTAAAAGGTCTGTTTTCCAGAGTGATTTGATTCCCATAGCCATGGGCAAAGGCACCCAAGCAGCTCTTGTTTGATTAAAAAGCTGAACTGTTTGCTGGTGACTGTAAATACAGGCAGCTGCTCTCTGAAACCGCACAAAAATGAGAGCCAGATTGGTACTTCTGCTGCAGGACAGAACTCATGAGCTATCTGGGAATATTTTCTTTGGGAAAAAAATTGAGATGGATGTTAATAAATGCAGAATAAAATGTATGTGTATTTAGCTCACCTTCATTCTGCCCTCATTCTTTTCAATGCCGGCTGATCCTTCAGTCTTAGAACAGAAAAAAAAAAAGCAACTTAGCTTGCTTCAGGTAGTAATATTTACAGGGACTTGAAAATACAACTGAAAAGAAGAACCTTACAGGATCGGTCAGTACTGCCTATTTTCTGTTTGACAGTGACCTTGTTCACATTTATCCAGGGAAGGAGAGAACGTGTGGTGTTGGGGACCCTGTGCTGGTCTTCCTGCACTGAAGTGATTCTTCTTGGACTGGTTTTGGTTTTTATGATCATACCTTTCTACCTGCAGAGTAGATGAGCAGCGTAAAACCGTGCTCATGGATTTGATCTAGTGTACTGGTCTTTGCAGCTAGGTATTCTGAAGGTTATGGAATGCCTTGCCCATGCCATTGCATAGCTACTGTCCTTAGCAAATATTATTTCATAGGTTGTGAAATAATTTTAATTAACTTTGTCATATAGGTGCTTATTGAAAGGACCATCAGCAAGGTAAATAGGAAACATTAGATAATTCCCTGCTTGAGACTACTAAAACCAAAAGATTGTGAACAAACTTGTTAACTAGTTTACTACTTTCTGTTCATGTGGTTTGTTTCTGTTTCACTCTTAATGGAGAGTGAAAACCATCGTGTAATTGTCGTTTGCCAGGAACAGGGAACACGAAAAGCAGTACATAAAGCCAAGTTTTATTACAGAAGTTTAACTTCCCATTTCTCAGATGCTAACTCAAACCTTTTTACCATGATAGGGTTCCCAAGCTTACAGATACAGTCTGTGTATGTAGTGACACACATTTATTATAGATTAATAGATATGGCTTACATATGCACACAAGTCCTTTTCACAAGGGTTCTGAAATTGCAGGACTAGGCATCTGGAGACCTGGCTTCTGTACATGGTTTTACCATCAACTTCCTGAAGGACTTAAGCAAAGTTGGAAAGTTTTTTACACAATTACTTTGAACAGTGCATAATCCTGCTCTGGGGAATACCAAACGTCAGTACAAATCTGTGCTGCACTGTAGATTCTGCTCCCTCTCCCCTGATGGATTGTGAGAGTTGGGGCTGTTGAGGGCTCTTCCAGCTTTTTACCTTCCTTCTAACTTGACTCTGTGTCCTGGGAAGCGTTTCCCTACTTTTAATCCAAGTGTTGTTGACTTGAATGTGTTTAGCCCTTGTCTAGCTATAGGGGCAGAGCTTCTTTCTCCATCTCCACTTTTCACTTTGCAGTGTAACCCGTGGGTTATAACTGCCCCAAAGCTGTCTTTCTGCTGATTCCCCTTTTATGTGCACTGGGGATAATGCAGCTTTTCTAGAGAGACCACAAGACTTGATTCATTGATGTTGTAAGAACTGTCAAAATCTTGTGACAGAAGCGGAAAATTTTGTTGACGTTGGAAAGAGAGGTGGCTAGAGCTGTAGTCTGGGTTCCAGCTGTTCCAGGGGTATTTCTGTTAACTAAAAAGGGATTCATAACCTTATACTGAGCTGGTTTTATGACCTTAAATAATTGAGAACAGTTTTTGTTTAGATCTGGGTATTTCCTGAATGCGTTTGCAAGTCAGACAGCGTAGTGCTGGGCTAAAAAGCCTGGCTCCAGCTTAAGATGTATTAAACAAAATAACAAAGAGAATTTATCATAGAAAGGTATATTAACTTTTGAAAATGTTTGTGTTACAATTAGTGTTGCTATTAATAATGTATACTATGCATGTTTGCTATATACTTTTTAATTAAAAATATCATGTATCATGGAGTTGTCTAAGGGGAAAAAACCTTACTCTGCATATGCATTTATCTCCATGCGCTATGAAAGTGCCTGAGCATCTTCTAAATATTAAAATACAGAAATAATGTTAGTAATCTCTTTCAACCTGTAAAGATAATAGTTAGTTCAAAGATTGTTTACTGCATGAACTTTCTGGTGTCATGGTTAGAAGTTTTGAAGAAATTCAGGGAAAGCTAAAGTGAATGTCACCTATGGTTTTGAATGTAGTTATACCCACTCTATTTTCTGTTGGTCCAGGAGAGCGTTCCCTCCCTGGTGCAACCAGGAGCATCCTGTGTAGCTTGAGCGGCCAGGTCTGACTGGGGCACTGTGGAGAGGTCGTTATTCACATAGTGTTGGCTGATCTCCAAACATCAGGACAGAAATCTTGAACCAAATGCTGAGTGGAAAACAGTTTTGTCTTAATGAGTTAAGAGAAATTTATATTCCTGAACCAATGGACTTCACAAAAATGCTAGACATTGCTTCTTGATAGAATCAGTAATTTAGCCTGGAGGTTACAAATACCAGTCTTTCTCTCCAGAGCAGTGTTGAATATGTTACAGGATGGTCTTTTATTTACGTGGAAAAGACTAAAGATTGATCAAACAACTGGAAGGAAGGTTATAAGGAGCAAGCAAAGAGGAAGAGAAGACCACCAAGAGTAAATGAGTGTGTTTTGTATTCAGAGTAGCTCAGCAGGCTGTGGGGAGTGCATGTGCTTGGGTGATGTTCAGCTCACTTTTCTTCCTCCCAGCAACTTTCATAACCAGAAGATCAGTAATGGACATGGGATAAGCATCAGCTATAGGTACTTTTTCCTTTCTGTGCTACACCGATCCTTCTTCCTCTCCCTTTTCCCCTGTGCTTCATTTACTTCTTGGTGGTTTCTTTGTTGTTTGATCCCTGTCTACCTTTCTTCCAAGTGAAGCAGGATTTGTTGTTCCTTATTAATGGTATGAAAAAGTACAAATCAAAAGCAGGAGGTCTAGAACATGCTTTCAGCCGTTAAGCTCAAGTAACCAGACGGGGGGAAAAACCCCGTGTGCTGGTGGGGAAGGGTGTCTCGCCCTCTCTGTTGCGATTGCAGTTTTGTTGCGGGCTGGGCTGCAGCAGGAGCTGGGGGCACAAGAAGCGCTGCTGTGCTGTGCGCGGGGATGGCACGGTGGGGGTGGCACGGTGGGGGTGGCTTTGGAAGACGGGGATGGCTTTGGAAGACGGGACAGCGGGGACGCTGGCCCTCCCACAAAACTGCTTCCCCCTCCCCCTGCCTTTTCTTTTTCAGTTGCACACAGCCCTGTGGCTCCGAGGTCATTTGTTTCCCACAGCTTTACAGAACACTGTAGCAGAAAGGGGGACAATGGTCCCTTACAAGGGGCGATGTGAGGCCTTCTTTCATCTCTAATAAGCCCCTTCTCTTGCACTGTGAAGCCTGTTGTGTATGTGTGCGCGTGCACAGTTCCAGTGTGAACCACTGCAGCTTCCATTGATGTAAAGCATCCAGGATTTTTGTTTTGTTTTTCAGATGGGCAAATCTTGGCATGTTCCAGCCTGAGGTGGGTTTTCTGTTCAGCGCAAGCACATCAGGAGACATCCCTTCTCCTTTTCACACAGCCATTAAAATCTAGGGCCCATCTGGTCAACGTCAGCCAGCAAAAAGACTGAATTTGGAAGGCGAGGGGGGCAGCTGTCCTTAGCTCCCCTCTGCCCGGTGCTCTGCTTGGGCATGTTTGCTGACCGAGCGCATCAAGAGAGCTCTGTGAGAACAACCACCCTGGCAAGGCAACTGACTGTCCTGTCACAGTATTTGCGAGCAAAAGTGCAATTCAAAAGCTTTTTCTTCTCCATTACTCTGCTGGAATGAACAGGAAAGGAAAGGGAAGGGAAGGGAATAAACAGTATGATGAAGTTTTAAGGTGCAGGGGTTTGGAACAGTGGTCAGTCTAGTCTGGGATACCATTTTTACCAGTATCTTCTGCCTGATCTTTTAAAATCCCACTCCTTGGGCCACCCTTGAAATCTGGACAGCTTTCCTTCCCGTGTGAAACAGGAAATTTTTAGCTGCCTTCTGTGCAGCCGTGAGTTTATGATTCAAGGTAGGAAACTGGGTCTCTCCTGTCTTGGTAGCCTCAAAGTAAGAATGTTGGTTGATGCTGGTCATGAAGGTTTTCGTACTCTCTGCCCCCTTTCAAAGCCCACATTTAGCTTGGATTGCCTCTTGCTACAGTTGATCCAAATGTCTCTCTGTGAGGCCTCCTTCAAGCTCAGTTCAGGCTTATTTTTAGGGAATGGCTTTGGTAGTCCAGGTCCACTAAGGCTTTGTATCTTTCTCATTACTGTATCTAGATCCTTTCATAAACAGTATTACTTCAGCAAGGGAAAAAAATCTGTCCTTTCACGTGTTTGCGTGGCTGTTGCTCATCTTGGCTTCTTAGCATCATGCAGCCTCATGTTCCACTCTAGTATCACTGGATATTGTAATAGTCCTAGAATGAACCTTCTGCTTAACCTTGAGACCTGGTCTAGCATTCCTTAAACAGGTTTTCTGTTTAACGTACCACAGCCTGGAAAAGACATCTAAGTACGTTAAGAAATGGTTATGCAAAATTGTCAGACTCAGATTTCAGCTATAATCTACTGCATGTTTTTCAATCTGGGATAAGTATTCTCCTACCTGTTGGGAATGTTATATTGGGTGTTTTACTGACTCTGAGTGATTTTGAGCAAAGGTAGGAAACCATTTTCTCAACAATGCAAGACAGTCAAAGAAACTGAGCAGTTTCTTTGCTGGTTTCAGATTGAATCAGATGATTGCAGGCAATGCAACTGGACAGTTTGAGATTTCTTGGCATTTTTAAGTTCTCCTGCTGAGGTGCCAGTGTACAAACCCATTTTCTAGCACTATCCAGATGGTAATGTACCACTTTTTTGGAGGTTCCAAATATATGAGCAAGTGTTAAATTGCCCTCAGAGCAACATTTAATTTACTTGATCAGCCTGTGCATTGCTTTGGCAACTGGAGGTTTTAGGGAAAAACACAGCTTAAACTTCACTGAAAAGGAAGAAAGAGACAGTCTTTGTGGAGAGGATACCTTCTTGCCATCTCATAACAATGAGTGTTTGTCATCGGTTATCCCGTCAGGCAGGTACAAGACATTGGTAGATGGACAGATGTGGGTATTAATATGTCTCCATGTTTTCTCTTTTGGTAGATGTGGGATGAGACATGATGTGCAATAGCTGAAGGTGTTTGAACTGCAGGAAGGGTGCTACCTCTAAAACAAATGACATTTTTTCTGAGCTCTCCAAACATATTTTCAGCTGCCCTGGATTTGCGAGTAAGGTGCCACAGTAACTGGATTGTAACTTGTTGTCTAGTTTCACTGTGATATCTGTAAATATCTCCCTTTCTTCCACTCAAATGCTGTTGCATAGCTTCTTGAAGCAAGTATTGTTTCATAAAACATGTCACTTGACCTTTTTGCTTGCCCAAGCAGCAGAACACCAAATGTGGATGATGGCAATATAGTAGCTTCAAGTGATGCTGCTATGGCAGCTCTCTAGTTATTTCACAGCTAAGCTGCTTACTTGAAGTATGTACCTTTAACAGAAGGAAAGAGAAGAAAAAAATGAGGATAAACCCCCAGTCTTTCAAATCTATTGATAGCTGGGATTGCAGAGCTCAGCTAAAAGGGATTTTAATTGCTGTGCCTGTACCATCTTTCTTCCCATGTAAAAGACCCAGCAAGCCTCATCAGGCTGGGCATGGGCTACTTCTCCAGCAGTCATCAGCATGTCAGCCTGACCTGTCTGTATGTTGGCAAAACACAAAGAGTGGTTAACTAGATTTGATATGGACTTTAAAATGTGAAATAATACTATAAAAATCCCAGTAATAATAAGTTTTAGATTCAGTAAATTGGTAAAATTAGGTAATTTGTTGCCTCAGATCCTGCCAGGACTTTCTGAAGCTTCTAATGTTGCCTTCATTTAAGGAGGAATCTAAATGTGTCTCCTCTTGGTTTTGGCAGATACTGACCTCTTCCATGGCCTCGTTTGAATGATACAGTCATTGGTATAACAGCATGTTATGGCCATGAACTCGTTTAAAAAGACAGGTCTCATGGCTGGGTAATTAAGTCACCATTTTTACTGTTCTGTGGCTTATTAGAAGTGTGTAAGAAGATGATTAATAAAATCAGGGTGTAAGTGGACCTCAGGCAGCCTCCAACTGTAACATTTTACTCACAGGAGCATTGGGACAACAAGACAAGTTTCTCCTGGGTGCTGGAGGGCCCTTTTTGGCACGTATGGGGAGCTGTGGGCTGGATTCACTGAGCTTCTCTGGTGTCCAGGCTGAGTCCTGGGGTGAACAGGTAAGTCCACACAGTGAAGGTGTGAGGTGCTTCTGTGAGGTAGCCGGCCAGAACATCCACAAGTGGGGGAAGATTAAGATTGCATTTTGTTTGCAAATTGTAATACGTGAACTAGACCTGTGGAAAGGTTTTTAATAATTTTGCCAGGAAAACAAGCGTTCAATCTGAGAAGAGATAGTTATTGTTTGCTTTTTAGGTGAAGTGAGGAAGTAATATTGAAATTGGAGGGTCTCCTGTGAGAACATTTGTCTTTATGAAGAGGTATTTAGCAACAATGCACTAGGGCTCCCAGTTGATCTCCATTAAAGCACAAAAAAAGTCCTTCTCCAGCATTCAGAGCTGATAAAGGAGGACTAGAAATCTCCCACAGAGGATTTTACAGAACATCATCAACACAGTGTAATAAACAATTATCAGAAACTTATAAAAATCTAGTGTGGTTTATGGAGTACAGATGCAGTACATGTTTATGTAACTGTTCTCTGCTGTATGAAGTTTCAAGGGGTCTTTACCAGTTGTGCTTTTCAGCTGTCGTGCTGGTGTATTTTCCCTAGAAGGAAACCAAAAGAGTTGCTTAGAGCTGTCTGTAAGTTGTGCATCTCACCTGAGAGACCTTTGAAGCTTTCTTTGACCAGATGAGAGGCAGGAGATGTGGTGCTTTATGGATCACCACTCAGTTCATTTTTGCAGTGTTATTATTTATCCCAATCGAATTTTCAAATATTGAAAATATACTGATTTAACCGTGCTATGAAGTCTATCCTGTGGCTTCATGCCATCCTGTCTTCCCACGAGGCTTTGCCAGCTCCAGCCAGTTTGCAGTTCCCTGCTGCCGCAGAGCTCCGCTCTCCCCATCCCACTCTGCTTCCCTGCGGTGACCCCATCTCAGTCCTGACTCCCCTCTCCCCGTTTTTCCTCCTTCTTCCCCTCCTTTGTTATTGAAGTATCTTCTTCCTTATGCCATCCAAAAACAAAGTGGATGTTTGTGCAACATGTGCATTCCTAGGTAGTAACTGGTTATTATCTGTACCATGGAGAGCAATGAGATGTTCACAGTGCAAAGATAAACGGTAATCTGAATGCTTTAAAAAATGGATTACAAAGGGAAAAAAACAAACCCATTTTTAGTGAGAGGGCTCGAAATATACTTGGGGCAACAACTTAATCAGAGCAGTGACTTGATTTCGTTCTTGTCTTTATTCATTGGGCTAGCATCTACAGACAAACAAAATTCTCCAGTTTGGGTGTTTTCCATCTACTCCATCCAACAGTCCCTTTCACTGAGGACATGTTTATTCTGAGCAGGGTGCGTGATTCATCACCCCTGGGAGATGAGGCAACGTTTAGTGCTGATCTCAGGCAATTTATCTCCTGCTTCCCGCCCCCCCGCCACCAAATGCGTGAAGCAGTTTTGCACTAGGAAATTATAGCACTGATGAAACCTTTTAAGGGGAACATCCACCATGTTATGGCATGGAAAGTAATAGCAAAATTTTGCTGTTGGGTAATAGTGAAGTCAATTTATTAAAAGCTATTTTGGACAAAGCAGCAGGTCCAATAGACACTTGGAAACGTTACTTTGGTGTGGAACCACACTGAAGCAAATAAAAAATGGTCTTGTCCTGGGTGGAAGTGGGAGAGTTGCAGAAGAAAAGTGAAGGTACTACAAGTGTCTGAAAATTCAGAGTTACACTTCAGATCCCTTGAGGCTGCAATGTCTTTACCTCTGTGACTGGCTACGTGAGAAGAATCTAAATTGTCTTTTTTGAAAGAAATGCAGCTCTTTACCTTGCAGAGAGAGTGAGGTGTAATTTTCTGCTGGGAAAATGAACATACGCAACGGATTTCCCTACCGTATTGCAGCAGGTGGGACTTACAAGTCCCACACATATATATTTGATGTGACATTAATCAATTAAATGAGGCATATGAAAGGAATGAATAGTCAAGTCATTAACATTCCTGTCTGTTGTCCAGCGCTGTCCAGTATGAAAAGGAAATAGTTATAGCCGAGTTGATAAATATTTATTTCAGTGATATTTATTTCAATGGTTTGCTCAAATGGAGAACATGTGCATCTCAAGCAACACATTTTTCTGAGCCAATGCCGAAATGGTGCGTGTCCTCCACAGTGAGCCACTGCTGCTGGACATGCCAGCTTGGACATGGAAAGCAGAACTGGGATACAAGAACCTTTAAAATCATTTAAGAGCTCATGCTAGCAAAAAAAAAGCAGCATGTTAATTCCATTAGTGTGGCAAAACTCCCATATGGATAATGACCCAAACTGTGCGATGTGTTTGCCAGAAAACCTGAAAGGTACACCACGTTTATTTGTGTGTTAGACTTCGTTGCAAACTGAGTCAATCTGAGGGCTCATTACAGTATGCTTAGAGCAGTCTCTGATTTTATGGCTTTATTTGGTTGTGATTCTATTTGAATGAAACTCTGTATTTTTCAAAAGGACTTTGGTTTATGTTTTCCAGGATGTTTTTGCATTTGTTACTTTAAAAGACAAATCCAGAAACAGCAGCAATGTAGCACAAGTGCCTGCCTTGTAGTTACAGAATTAAAAAAGAAACAAAGAAACAAACCCCAAACCCACACACCAAAACAAAGAAACAACAAAAAATCCAAACCCCAAAAATACTCAAACCAAACCTAATGCAGCACTGAAAGTATCAAAGCTTCCGACTGTTATAACAGATGGTTAATAATCATGCAATATTGTTGTAAATGTCTTGCTATAACCATGTTTTTGCTGGTTTTGGGATAGGTACTCAGATATAAGAGGTCACCCTTGGGACTGAGTTCACTGGGTTGTTCTGCATAAATATATTCTGTTTTTTCTGCTGAGTAGATATGAATCGTTGAATACAGTTTGATTCACTTCTTGCCCCAAGCTGCTAAGCAGTACAGCTGTAGGGCTGCTGAGCAGGTATTGCATCCCATCCTCAAGGTACAGCCATCAAAGGCAGCAAATCGTAGGCTATAGAGGGTGTGTAAAGGAACTTTAGGCATGAGCTGTTACAGTAGATATGGTCAGTTTTGCTTTATGTTCATCACTCTTGTTTTCAAGTAAACTTTGGATCAGAATACATAAAATCGGAAATATTTATTTATCTTTTTACAGATGAGATTAAAGATGGAGCTGTGAAAAAAGTTGATGTGAAAAAAGTTGATTTGGAAAAAAACAATACAATTTAAAGTGGTAAAGGATTAACACACTAACTGAGAATCATAGTTATTAGCTGGTTGCTTTAGAAAATAATTACTAAGGTTCAAGAACACTGATGTGTTGTGGAGAAAACAAGATTTGATATTTTCCATTGATGTTTCTCATTTATGTAGAATACAATAGAATAGACTATTTCAGTTGGAAGGGACCTACAATGATCGTCTAGTCCCACTGCCTGACCACTTCAGGGCTGACCAAGTTAAAGCCAGTCGTCAAGGGCGGTGTCCAAATGCCTCTTCAACACTGACAGCTTGGGGCATCAACCACTTCTCTAGGAAGCTTGTTCCAGTGTTTGACCACCCTCTTGGTAAAGCAATGCTTCCTAATGTCCAGTCTGAACCTCCCCTGGCACAGGTTTGAACCATTCCCACACATCCTGTCACTGGATGTCAGGGAGAAGAGCTCAGCAGCTCCCTCTCCATGTCCCCTCCTCAGGAAGCTGCAGAAAGCCCTGAGGTCACCTCTCAGGCCTTCTCTTCTCCAAATTAGACAAGCCCAAAGTCCTCAGCTCCTCCTCACAGGACGTTCCTTCCAGCCCTTCCACCATCTTTGTTACCTTCCTCTGGACACGTTCAAGGGCCTTCACATCCTTCTTAAATTGTGGGGCCCAAAACTGCAGCCAGTACTCAAGGTGAGGGCGTACAACACTGAATACAGCGGCATAATACCCTCTTTTGACCAACTGGCTATACTGTGTTGGACACACACCCCAGGATGGGGCTTTCCCCCTTGGTTGCCAGGGCTCACTGCAGACTTACATTGAGCTGTTGTCAACCTGCACCACCAGGTCCCTTTCTGCAGGGTTGCTCTCCAGCCACTCCTCTCTCAGTTTATACTTGTGCCTGGGGTTACCCTGTCCCAGATGTAGGATCCGGTATTTGGACTCATTACATTTCATCCCTTTAATCAATGCCCAATGCTCCAATCTGTTTAGATTACTCTGCAAGGCCTCTTGACTCTTGAGAGTCAGCAGCACCTCCCACTTTTGTATCATCAGCAAACTTGCTAATGGTGCATTCAGCTCCTGCATCCAGATCGTTGATAAATGTATAAATAAAATCTATATCATATATATATATTTCTATATATTATATATATATATATAGAAATAACAGAGCTGGCCTTAGAATTGAGCCCTGAGGAACACCGCTGGTGACCCTTGCCAGCCAGATGTAGCCCCATTCACTACAACCCTTTGGGCAGTGCACTTCAGCTAGTTCTTCACCCAGAGCAGTGTGAACGAGCTTATCCCACAGTTGGACAACTTGTCCAGAAGGATGCTGTGAAGGAAAGTATCAAAAGCCTTACTAAAATCCAGAAAAACTGCATCCACTCTCTTCCCTTCATCCACTAGGCAGGTGACCTTGTCATAGAAGGATATCAAATTAATTGAACAGGACTTTACTTTTGTGAACCCATGTTGATGTTGACTGTGCCTAATAATGTATATGGTGACACCAAATTAGGATGAAAATGAACTGGATTATTCTATTTTGAAGTCATTATCCACACTGATATAATTAACATTAGCTATTTGATGCATTCTGAGTTTGATATGTTGCTATGTTTGGCCCAGAAAGCACTCATTTTTACAAGAGAATGAGTAAGTTTTTGGATATATGTCACTGCAGAATTCTGTGCAGTAAATGAAGTCGTGTTTCTCTTTGTATGTTCCTGAAGGTGGTGAGCTTGCAGCTGCAGACAATAAAGTAATGGCCTGAGTGCACTGGGATTCTGCAAGAAATACTCTGGCCATTCATTTCCCTTCTTTTTTTCATGGATTCTGAGGAAGAAAAAGTCAGTATAATGGCTAGAATAAGAAGAATTTGGCAAAAGGTAGGGGTTGATAAATTTGTCAGAGATGCAATACTGCCATTGTCCAACTTCTGTCAGACCTTTGGTAATGTAAATTTGTCTTGCAAATTGCCTCTTCCTTCTTGAAAGCCATTTGGTTAGAGTGTTAGAGGCTGTTGTGTACTGTCCCAGCCAACAATGCTGAGATGTTAGAGTAGGGAGACTGGTCAGATGACCTGGCAGACAGTTCTTTGATAGTTTCCCAAACTAAAAGTTACAGCACAAATCCAAGTGAGAATGAAAATTTCATAGAGGGGAGAAGAGGGGGAAAAGGGAGAAGTGCAATTGAGAGAGAGTTGATCGGCTTTCCAGTAAAGGATTAAGCCTGTGATTCTTTGTAACAGGAGTGGCTGGTAAATTATATTTCTGTTGTGCAATAATTCCTAATTTTTCAGAAAATCATTCTAATTGGAATGGAAAGACAAAAAATAAAGTGCCTGCTCAGAGTTGCAACACATTGTTTGAAAAAATGTGCACGTGGATGGCCTCCCCCGTTCTTGTGTCTCCTCAGCCGTTCCCTTGGAAGTGCTGGATCCTCGGTCCAGCCCCGTCCCTTGGGCAGCACCAGTGTTCTGCAGGAAATCTGCTTGGCAGGAACCTGCCTGGCCTGTGCCTGTCACAAGATTTACTGGCATGTAAATGTTTCCACAAAACACTTCGTCTTTAGAAGATTTTTTTTTTTTTTTCACTGGCTTTGGTTGGGAAATATTATCAGCATGGCCAGTGCTGCAGTGCAGAGTATACAAGTTGTTCGTCTGACTCAGTGGGTATGACTGTCGGTCAGCCGTGGCTGCACGTTGTTGTTGTGCTTCTGTTCACCAGAAGTGGCTGGAAACTACAGATGCAAAACTGTTCAAGCAACTAGACCCAAATTTGCCACCAAAGATGTCCCTACAAATCCTGCTGCCTGCTGGAACAGCTGGGTGCATGTACCTATCTGCAGGTGGCAATTAGGAAGCTGTAATACACATGTGCAATTAGCAGCAAAGCTTTGAATCCAAATATCCCACTTTTGTGAAGTGAGCAAGCACAAGAGACTGCTTTCATTTTCTAGCTTTTGAGCTGTTGCTTTAACAACAAATTGAGTTTAATTAAGTTGGAAAGGTGAACTTCTTGAGCTCTTAACAAAATCTGCTCTGTGTTTCCATAGTAGCTTGATATTTTTGACTGCATTACTTGGGAAGTGTATAGTGAAATAGTTACAGGGCTTCATTTTTGAGCCGACCACATGTTATGAGCTTTATTTTACCTATGTTGATGATACTAGCAAGGTCAAAATTTAAACCTGCATATTTATTGTTCCAAAGTAAAAAACAACAACAAAACAAAATAAAACAACCAAAACCTGCAGTTATTGCAGAACCAGTTATTACAAGTTCTTTTGAGGATTAGTATTCCTCCTTGAAAAAATGTTAGAACAGTCCATTCTGGTTATCTAGTTTCAGGCATTATAAATCTCTTCTCGGAATTTCTTTGGCTGGGAGACCTGAAACACATCCATTAGAACCAGCATAAAAAACTTTGAAGAAACATTGGCCCTGTAGTAGGTACCAAATGTCTGGACATATCTCATTTCTGGCTGAAGGCTTTTATTGTCCAAATAGATAGCAACATACAAGGAGATTCCCATCATGTGCTCTACCATTGACAGTAATGGAAATTATAGAGTGTAGTGATCAATATCCAGGAGACATCTTCCTAACTGCTACTTCATAAATGGTTTTATTTTTATCATGCTTATAGCATGATAATTAAATGATGAATGTTGTTACTTTAGAATTATAGTAGATGTATATGTCTAGGCTGCATTTATTTATGTGTATGTCTAGAGCACATTCACTTCATATCTGAATGAATCAAAAGAGCCTCCATAAACTATCACTGACCAGCATCTCCAACATGTTCACAGCCATTGGTGTTAGAAAACGTGCTTGTTTTCTTCAGTGTTGTTACTTCAGGAGCTCCACACAGTGTCACTGCTGCCAGGCTCTGTGCTTTCCAGGTGTCAGGTGGCTTGGTGGCAGGTTAACTCGTCTTTCTTCATGCAGCATCCTCAAAGAGCAATTCTATGTATGCTTTTGTATTTTTCTCCTGGTTTGAATGTGTGCAGACAGTAAATACATCTTTCTACTTCCTCAGGCCCTGATTCACAAGGGAAATTAATCTTTCCACATTATTTGGGCCTTCAGTTTCTTGTTGACACTTTACTTCATACATGAGATTGGATGTAAGCTTCTGGGAGATGGCTCTGTGCTATTGTGGGTTAGCTCTGAATCTCACATTCAGTTCACCTGGGCCACCTGTCAGCCTGCAAGTTACAGAAACTTTCTACGAGTGTACAGCTTTCTTGAAAGTTTACGTAAGAGCAAAATTTGAAGTTGGTTTATCAAGGAAGAAAATCAAGTTGTTTAGCCACATTCACTAAGACTCTACTTAGTCCATATTTAGTCCTTTCTTATGTATATCAAGTTGATATTATCTTTAATCACACTCTTATTTGATAACAAAGTTAATATCATACTTGTTCTACTTTTTAATCAGTGTTCTTGCTCATTTGCTTTTCAAAGTCAAGGGCTCGGAACCACGGTACAAGCTCTGCTTGAGAAGCATACGTGGAATTCCCCAGGGACTGTACTCCATCATAGTGCTCAAGTTATTTGTTTTACATACTCCTCACCTGGCTGTGAAGAAATTTTAATTGTTTCAAAGCGTAATGTAATAAAATTGCAGAGTTTATGCCTAAGATAGGATAGGTGACTCTAGAAGAGGTGGAATAGCAGCAGTTACCTGTTTTTGCTATGTGACATAGATGGTATTCCCATTGTATTTCTCTTTTGTCACATCAGGCAGAATGAACTTGCCTGAAGTGTCGCTTCCGAGAACAGAAGTTAGTTGCTTTCATGGATGCCAAGATAGATAGCGAAGTCACAGCACAGCTTTTGGAGAGGATGAATTAAATATATATATGAGGTCAGAATGCTTGAAATTACATCATTAGTCAGGGACTAAACTTGCTTTACTTTCTGGTGATTACATTATGCTGGAAAACTGCCATGTACTTCAGACCACTGGATGTGCAGCTTAGCAAGTCACCTCTGCTTCAGTTGTTGAATCTTCAGAAGCTCCACTGCAACACTAGTATAGAAAGGACAGAAATATGTCATGACCTAAGGAACAGTCCTTGCAAGGTGCTGCTGGCATAGTCATCAGCCAAGAAGCCATTCTCATGGTGAAAATGAGAGACTAAAACAATTTTTTTTTCTTGTGTTGCATAGTACTATTTTAATGTATCATATAGTATTATATATTACCAAGTTAGGATGTTGTGACATAGTACTTCGGCAGATCTTTTGCACTGTCTTTCATTAAATGAACACAGCTGTTTTTCAAACCAAGTTGCAACTTTTCAAGATTTTGTGTGACACTTATCATTGCAGGACCAGACAAACTTCCAGTTGCGTGTTAGGTCCTGTTTGTCTTTTGCAACTTATTAATTCCCTTTTTCCACAAAAGCACAACTATCTGTACAATGTGAAGTCTACCTGTGGTGAGGTTTTCATGTAAATGTACACACTACTGGCTGTCCACATTAAGAAGTATTTCTGTCCAAAGCAATGTTCTTTGCTTTTGGCCTAGGAGGTGGTGAAACTGACAAGTTCAGGGGTTAATTTTGCGGTGTCAAAGTCAGGAGGGATGAAGTTGCACAGATGAACTTCAGTGTAGGCAACTATAGTGTTCCTCTGGAGCAGGGCTGTTGACCAGTGTCTTCATTCTGGACCTCAGAAGGTGTTTCAGACATACAGGGTTACTCCTATAAAGTAAGGACAAGGGACGTCAGTGTTCACCGTAGAGCCAGCGCAGCAGGTAGGGAAGCTGTCAGCAGCTATGCAGCTGGGAGAAAGGCTGCAGGGCTGCGTGTGCCCGGGGACCTGACACCAGCTACGCTGAATTGCTGCCAGCTGGGCAGGAAGGGGCAAAGGCAAGTACTGCAGTCTCTTGGGGAACTGCGCTCAGCAGAAATTATGAAAGTCCTATACGTGGAGCCAGCTCTTGATCGCTGAGCATCGGTGAAATCTAAATGCGTTGCTAACCTGTGGACAGCACAGAGGAAAGCACAAATTCTGCTTGATAGTGTTAGGGCAGGAACACTGTAGACAAATGTGCTGTCAGTGCCTGCAGCTCAGACTTGTGTGATCGTTTGAGTTTCTGTTGTATAATTAATTCAGTAAAGTCTTTCTCAGTCTGCAGAGAACTGGAGGAGCAAACAGACATGTTTATGGAGGTGGGATTTCAGCTTCAGAATTCACTTTAGTGGAGCACTGGCAATAACATCTGTGTTGGGGAACATGCTCTGCTAATGGCAGGACTTGCTTACTTCTTTTCCTTCTTCTCTGAAGTCAAGTGTATCTCTCAAAGATCCCTGCTGCTGCTGCCTTGTAGATACTGTCACTAGAAGTGGGTGATGAGAATGCTGCTGAAACTCCAGAGGACATCATGTAAGTCCTTAAAATAACATTTTAGACTGAGAGTGCTATCCTTTTACTAGGAAAAAACCGTTCTGAGTGATGGTGTGAAGACTTAATCCTTTTTGCTCACTGCCTGTATTGTCCAATTTTTATATGGAGCTGGGCAGTTCTAAATAACTGCTATAGCTTTGGGCTTCTGTGACTCTTCTCTCCATGCTTTTTTTTAAACAGGAGAAGCTTCTAGTGTAATGTAGGAGATTCTGAGCATTGCAGACCATATTATTAAGTGTAAGCTGAAAGTCTAAATCCTCACCAAAACATCATATGCAGTTTGTCACATCATTTGTAATATCTGGCAGTGCCAGGAACTGGCCTAGCCATGGAAACTCAATCCCATTACAGCTCCTGAACGTCTTCAGAGGCTACAAAATCCTTGGCAGGATGAGTAGAAGGAAACCTGCATCAGAGCTGTCTGCTTAACATCTGGACCTGCATATAAAAAGTACTTAGTGTCTCAATGCAGAGCCAATTTTCTAGCCCATGAGAGTGCAGAAATTTACACACCTGATCATCACTCTAAGTCTTGCTATGCTTCCCATTTTTTTTTTCTTGAAGTATGTTATTCACAGAGAAAGATTACACAGTTAGTTCCCATGGCAAATCCATGAATACTTCAAGAACATTGCTGAAGGAGAATAACCATGTGGTTTTCTGCTATGTATGGACAGTTAGTTGAATCCACTAATCTTTATCTAACCAGTCATCCTAAACACCCTCATGATATTCTCAGTTTTGGAGTAAACTTATTCTTAACAAGCTGTTGAATTATCTTCTTTTTTTTATTAAAAAAAAAAAAAAATCCCGTGTCTACAGCTTGCTATTTTACTTGCAAATGTTGCCAAGTTGTGCTTTAAAGGTAGGGGATTGACATTATTTTGTTAAGCATCTATCAAACCTATCAGCATTTTAAACAGATGTTTAACTTTAGCTGGAGTATAGGTGTTTTTATTTTGTTTTCATTCTGTGATAAGACACTGAAACAACAGATTCTTTTGGAATTTATACTGGGATAGGTAATCTCATCTAAGGTTTCCAGCCAGCCTGGATTTACCAAAGGCACATTGCACCTCCCCAGTCTGGTTCTCTTGTATGATGGGATGACTGGTGTCATGGATGTGTGTGATCAGATTCAAATTCCACCTGGCAGGTGGTGGCCTTCCTCAGTGGTCACTGCTGGGGTCAGTGCTGTTCAGCGTTTTCCTTAAAGACCTGGCTGAAGAGGTAAAGCGCCAGATTAAGTTAGCTGAAGGTACTCTAGACCTCAGACAAAACTATCTTGTATAAATAATAATGTGGTTGTATGCTAAAAAAAATGGGAGAAATGAGCCTTAATATTTGTAGATGCCATGTTTCTTTGCAGAGACAGTGTTTGAAAAGAACTTGGTAAAGTTACTACAGGAGTTGATGTCTGCCTTCAGTTTTGAGAAGCCATACAGACATGAAAAGTTTCAAGAGTGTTGGCAGCTCATTCTGTTGCAGGAGGTTGGAGAATTGATGTCTTGACTATTTTTACAGCTGCTTATGGTCTTACTTCTACAATACACTAACATAATGTGTTTTAAAAGTCCGGGAAGTTTCTAGCATGGGAAATAAGACACTAGCATGGACATCTGCCTGGAATTACCTGCGGCCTTACAGAAGATCTGCAGGAATTCATTGCAGATAAAAAGAATTTGTGTATCTGTTGTGCTGCAGCTAGATAGATTCAAAATACATAGCAACCTCAGATGACTTCTATAGTCAAAGGATAATTCATGTAACATTTGTACCAAATATTTTATTTGAAAATAGCAAGATAAGTTGACAAATCTAGTACCTGAAGTTGCTGTAACTACATCAGTATTGCCAGACTTGAATATTAGCCTTCCAGATTAGAGTCAGAAAACTGAGTTTTAAAATATATACATTTCAGAGATCTTTTTATTTGCCCCTTGACTCCTAAACTTTGGGGATGCGATCACAACTGTTTTCAGGCCACTCTCAAACTTGTCATGACAGAGAAATGGGTGTATGCTGGGTGCAGGAGAGGGGACAAGGCTGCATAGGAGACTATGGGTTTTTTCCATAATCACTTGACTCCAGAAATAGAAGTTTTAAAACCATCAGATATTGGAAGGCGTGGTTGAGTAATGACAGTGTGTGATGCTTTGGAGTATATTTGCATGGCTTGTGTATTTTCTCCTGTAGTTTCTTTGGCAAGTTTTGGAGATTGCCAGGACTGCAGAGCAAATCTGAGTGGCAGACCCTGCCCGATTCCTTCTCCGTCTCCCTGCACTGTTCATATTCCAGTTTCATACTCTTGATGTTGCTATGGGATCATCAGTGACTTTAAAATATTTTATCTCTTATGAAATAACATCACTGTGGCAGCATCATGCAAAGAAACAGTATCAGACCTAGTTTTCTGAGGAAAGACTGTCCCTTGCTTAGTAACCACTGCTGCTCTCTGCACCTCTGGGCTTTTCGGCAGTTTGCCATGGAAGGGATGAGTCATTTCTGATACCTGATGAGTCCAAAACTTTGTGAGGGAACCCAGCTGATCTCTCAGGTACCAGCAATGACTTATTGGTGCCAGGTAAATTCCCGTTTCTCTGAAGCCAGTGTGAGCTCACCTGCGAAGCACTGCGCTGTTCGTTAACAAGTGTCTGCAGTTCACAGTCATCGTGTGATTGCATACAAGTGCTTTCTGCCCAAGTGTTCATTAGGCTGCCTGAAACCCTTACAGTCTAGGGAGATCCCCAAATTAAGTTTTTGTATGGACTGCAGAGAGAACAGTGCACTTTGATGGACTAGTGTATGCCTCTGAAGCTTTTCTGTTTGTGTAAAGTCATCCTCTGACATACTGGATTATAGTCTAGCCTTTGCAGATTCTGGAGATAACAAGTTCCAAAAGTATATTTTCTCTCCTGTAATACCAGCGAAAATATATTAACCTCTACGTTATTATTTTTTTCTTTAGAAGTATTCAGTATATTGTAAAAGTTTATATAGTATATTCACAAGCACAAGGTCTTGTTAGCAGCCATTTCTTTGAAATCCACTGTATGAGTTCCTTTGGACATGCTGAATCTCCTTCTGAAATTATCCTCTGGGCTGCTAAAATTCTTTCCACAACAAAAAAGAAAAATGAATCTGTGTACATAATTGCAAGTAACTTTTATTCTAACTTCTCAGTCATTTTCAGTCTTTGGTAGGCTCGTGCTTTGCAGAGTTAAGCACGCCAACATCTGTGCTTCAGAACTGGTTTTAGAAAGGTGGAATTTGCAGGGCAAGTGAAGCTCCTACAACTCTCATTTATTAGGCTCCTGCGGTGGTGCCTGGTGCTGCACCCCAGCGTGGCTGCCCCTTGTTCCTCTCTCTTGTCTTTCCACTTCTCACTGTGGTACCAGGGTGTCAGAGACCTCTTGGGGTTTATGATGAGAGGGACGGAGTTTTCCACTATTAAAAAGAAAGCTAAAATCCTCCTCTTCCATACAACTGTGTTTTCAGTGAAAACATCTATGTCCTCATTCATATCCAGCATCACGCTGCTGTTATGCTCTGATGAGATACTGTGCCTTGCAGTCAGCATCAGTTTGTGGCTGGACAAAGGTAATGGAATTCCAAAATCAACTGAGACAAGTTTGCTTAAATCCCTAGCTTTCTGTCCTGGCCCAAGGACCAAGGCATTTGCTGTGTGTCAGCACAGTGGCATCATTTTCCCTGAGGCATAATCTTGCGTCTGTCACGTGGAGGTCCCCTATGACATTTCTCTGTAGCTCAGAATAGAAGGTTTCTTTTTCATTTAAAAAACAAACAGACCAACCAAAAAACCCCAGAGTGCATTTGTTTATATTGCATAGCTGTGGAGATCACGTTTGTACTGCTAATATCTCATATGATGAGGTGTCAGCTCTCCTAGCTGCAGTGTGCTGTCATGCTGGCTGGGCACTCCAAGGAGTGCTGTCTTTTGGCTGGAAACGGCATTGGTCACACAGCAGGGAAGAGTCTCCTGTCACAGCCCGTAACCAGCCACAACCCAGCAGAGCCGCGGGGCTGGGAAAACCAAACAGGCCAGCTCCTACATGGAGGTGCAAAACAAATTCCCGACTGCTGGGAGGTGCTGCCATCTCAGAACGCTTTCAGCGAGAGCAGCAATGCTGACCCTCACCGCCTACCCCAGCTACAGCCCGGACAGTCGCTTTCTGCCTCCTAATAGCAGCTTGGTAACTGAGATGCAATTAGTGCTTTTAATTTCCTGCTCTCAGATCTTGACCAGTGGCTATGTTTCATCACTGAGAATTACCTGAAGTCGTAGGTTTTTAAATTACATGTGATCAGGTTCAGTCTTGTAGTGAGAGAAACAAGAAAAAATACAAACAAACAAAATCAACCAACCACCACCATAAAAAAAAAGCATTTGAGTGTTTCCCTGCCTGCTGTAAGCCAACACCGAGCACTTCTAAAAATCCCACCCAAGTTGTTTAAACGTACATGGGAGATGGTGTGTGTTTGTGTTTGTTTGTTAGTTTGGTTTTTAAGCAGATAGACTGGTTTTTATGGTCACAAGATGTGTAAAAGAGCTTTATTATTTAATTTTTAACATTTCCCATAGATCAGCAGACACTGGGAAAAAAAAAAAAAGGCACATCCACACTCAGGTTTATCATCTGGGCTATTACAGCTGTCATAAATTAATTCTCAAGTTATCTTCTCTGCAAGAATTTTTAATAGCTATATAGTATAACGAATGAAGGTTGAGCTCTTTTTTGAAATTTATCATCTTGTTGAAATGACAGAGAGCCTTTGTGGCATAAAAGGTCAGTTACTATGTTATATATAACTTTTTGTTTTCATCTCCTACTGTTCTTGCAGGAAGCTAAAAATGTTTTAGACAACAGATGTGGAACACTTAAAATATTTGGAATGTGTGGGAATATGCTGAGGGACCACCTGTCCTGCAACGTGAAAGACGGAATGGGTTTGCGAGCACTGTTTGTTATGCAGGCGGTGAACAGGAATTGTACACTGAAAGTACATTAGGAAAATTATGGGACAACTGTACCAGGTTGACTTTACTCGAGGAAACACGGTGAAGAGAGATGAATCAACAAGTTTGATACTCATTAATACTTAGCCAATAATCCACGTTTGAGATTCCCTTAATAAGTATAGCCTGGAGCAGTTACTCAGTTTCAGGAAGCTCATGGTTAAGAAAAAAAAAATAGATTTTATCAGATTTAGCCTAAATAAGAGGTTTTTTAAATTGTTTGGCTACTTCTACTAGTCAGATCCTATCTATTTAGTTACAAATTAACAATTACAGCTAGTAATGACTATATTTACTGTCCTTTGTGAAAACAAAACAACCATTTACATATTGCAGAAAACCAAGGGTTAGATAATAATTTGGATTCCTTTAGGGCCTGAGGATTTCAAGGTGATTTGTTGCTGTTGTCTGTTTTTTCTACACATTTACTATTTATCGACTGAAGTTAACAATGCAGTTTCACAGATGAGGGAACAAAGGCTCAGATAGGATCAGTATGTAGCATTTGCATTTCTTCGTTTGGAGTCCTGGCATATGAGCACCCACAGTTCTTTATTATCTTTTTCCTTCAATGATTTTTAAAAAGGAGGATATTAAAATTGAGATGATAGCTACTTCCTTGCCTCTGGGAAGGACTGTGAAGATAGTTAATGTTTATACCGCTTGACCCTTCTTTTCCTCCCTGCAACTGTTGCATGAAACTCCAGTTGCTTCGATTGCCCTGGTCCAGGTTACAGTGCAAAGGGAAAGAATCGCTCAGTGCTTCGGCCCATGGGCAGCTGTAGGCTGGGAAACAGCCCCTCAGGCTCTGCCCTAAATAATGTAAATGGCGCAAGAATCAGAAAGAACTTCTGCAACTCAGATTCATCCCTTGGTCTCTGGACTTTGGAAATAGTGAAGTCTGGTTACACTTAATGGCTTAGGTCTCTCTCTATATTTTGGGTGTGGAAGTGAAGCTGCTCTTTGAAGCTGAAATCTCTATCTGATAGTACATACCCAGAGACGGTGAATGAAACAGCTGCTGATGCACTTTCTTAATTAGGAGTGATAGAAAAAGTCAGGACACACATTAGCAGTATTTCCCACAGTGAGTACAATTCTCCCTGCCCTCGGATATAATGGCTCGCTGCTGTATACTATGCAAACAAATTACACCTACTGTGGGAGCCACAACTTTAAATTTCTCAACCTTTTCGCATGCAAAAATCCAGCATTAATTATGCTATTTTACATTTAGAGTTCCCCTTCGTTAGCTGGAGGGAGGTCTTTGTGATTAAAGGAAGCAGGTTTCATTGAGCCAGACGAGCTCTGCTCTGTCCTCTTCTTCACCTCCCCTCAGGGCAAAGACCAACAGCTTGAGGGTGACCCCTTCAAGAAGTTTCACTGAAAAGGAAGATGAGAAAGGCTGGACAGGCTCTTTCTGATGCTCTGCGCTGGAGCCAGGAAAAGGCAGCTGTTTCTGGCCTTTTTTTTTTTTCCTGGTGGCTGAGATCTGGGCTTGCTGCCATATCTGTTTGTCTGTCTGTCTCATGTTGTTTTTCTCAGAGAGCTTCAGAGGCCAGTTGCCCATAGTCAGTTGCTGGGAACAGAGGTTGTTCCTTGTATCGTCTTAACTCTCCATGCCGGAGTGTTCATGCTTGAATAGGAAACAGCAAGATCTGTCAAAATAGCCCTTTTCTTTAGGGCTTTGAGGCTGCATTCTCCACGGCCATCTGTTCCCTTTCACCCTTTTGGACAATGTTGCTATTTGAAACCAACCACTCTTTACTCTCTCCCTTTCCCCTTGTCCTCCCTCCTCCCCACCCCCCTACCCCCAAATCTGGGAAAAAGAGGAAAAAAAAGTTGTTTCTGGGCCCCTCCGGCCTCTAGAGGAATCAACCATTTTGTAGTCCAAGGATTAAAAGTGATATTTTGCAATTTTTTATTTCTCACTGACTTTAAAAAATGTAATACATCTCAGGAGAGAAGAGTCACTGCAGTCAAAAGATCATTTTGGATTTATGCGTTACTCTCCACAGAGCACTGCGGTGTCCTGTCACTGCCTGATGCAGACTACAGTGAAAACTTGGCACATCTTGGAATATTTTGCATTATAGCAGGAACGGAAGGAACCTCCTATAGTTAAGGCTATATAACTGTTTCCCTTCTAACCCTCTGTCTTCAGTCAGAAAAGCTTATCGCAATGAAATTTTCCAGTCTTGGTTGTTGTCCAAGATTGAATTTGTTTGCTTAGTTTCAGATAAAGTGAGTAATTCCTTTTTGAGAATGAGATGAAGAAAAGGCATATACCTCCTCCTCTCCACAGCTGGGAACTGCACCATGAAGAGGGGGCCTGACTTGCTGAGAACCTCCTGGAAATTCTGTGTCAGTCAGGGAGTGAAGCCAGACCCCTGTAATCCTCAGTCATTTTAATATCCTTCATGTTATATACTGCCTCTATGTCTAAGTACATAAACATATCCGTTATAAACAGGGAGCCACTAAGGTCTCTGCGTGTACTAAAATGTTGTGGCATACATCTGACAATGAGAAGGAAGATGTCCTATATACATGAATATATTTGCTGTGCAATAATTTTTTTAAAAAAAAAAAGGGAAAGTGCCCAATTAACATATGTCGTGAAGGTGCTCCAAGCACTTGGCTGCAGCTGCCAGGTGGATGTGCAGGGTTCACCAGGGCAGCCCAAAAGACACTTCTCCAGAGAAGAAGAGTGGATGGGCCACTGTCACAACCCTGTGTCATGGGCCCCTCTCTGCTAGAAATAGCTGCAGCCAGTGAGAGCTGTATAAGCAAATGCAAACTTGCAGCCACATCCTCACCAGTTAGCAAATGCCACACTCAACCAAGATGATAGTCGTTGTGAGATATAATTGAGTCCCTTGTTTGATAAGCAGAGTTAAAGTTGCACAGAGCATTTTCTACATTTAATGTTTCCTAACTTTTATGTTCCTAACCATACAACCAAAACATTCTTTCAGTTTAGTTTTTGTGATGGATAGTATTAAGAGTTCGGCCAACTCTGAGCTCCAGATGTGAACAGCTGTAATTTGCAAACAGTCATCTCTAGCCCCCAAACGTTTGGCTGACCTCTGTTTCCATGTCGCAGGCTGAAAGAGAATTGTTTCATCCTGGAATTTCAGTTTAGATAACTCTGGCTCATGATCCAAGCTTTACAGATTTAAGACTGTTGTTTTTATTTACACCTTTAGGGAACTGTAACTGTAATCTGTGGGACCAGTGTTAAAAACACTGGAGGCTAAATTTTCAGAGAAATTGCGATAGTCATCATGCAAAGTAAAGCAGTTTGCTCAGTTTGGGTACAAAAAAAATCTCAACTTGAAGTACAGTTTACCATTCATTATTAAACAAAGTCCTTGTGGTTAACAGCCCCACCCTGGACTCTTAATTATTGGATGTTTCAACCTTCTGTATCAAGAAATCATCACTCACTAAATTTGAAAATGATCCTGAAAGAGGAGCACTGCTGAAATACTCCTGTGCTCAGGAGTGAAAAAGACAGATAACTTCATTCACTAGTTCAAATCCATGGAGCTAGGCTGTCATCACAAATCATTATTTGCTGAAGTTTCTTATGCTGAGTATATTGAGAAAGGTCCACCGCGGTATAGGCTGAATGTCAGTGCTGGTGTTGAGCAAACTCAGGTGCTAGCAGTGACCTGGCTGTGGCAGCACAAAGGCCCCTCTGGCTTCTTGGCAGAATATATGTACCAAAGCAGATCTTAGTGCTCCTTTAAGACTGGCTTGCACACACCTACTGTGCTTTTCCATCTGCCGTGCAGGCATACCGTCAGCCTGCTCTGGGGGAAGTGGACAGCCGTGTCAGAAACACCCTCCATACATTCACACTAGTTGCTGCTTTTATTGGCAACTTCGATGGAGAACTCAACGTGTGACCAAAACTCGACTCCCGCTCTCCTACCCCTGTCACCCTTCCTTGCCCTGGCTCTCAAATGGAATTTTAGGTTCATTTGCAGACTGGCTGCTGCTGCTTTTGCCTCCACTGTGTCAGTTTTGCGGGTATGAGAGCTAAGCTGCCAGGACACAGTTTCTTTACCAGAACATATTTTATGAAAAAAAAATGTACACTATGAGAATACAGTGTGTGCCTTGGGCCACAGCATCCTAACGTGACCATACTGCCGTAAGCTGCATTCTGAAACTCACTGCAGCTTCAGAGCTACGTCTCCTTCTTCTCCCCTGAGATATATTAGTTTTTATTCTGCCTTTCTGGGATTTAGCCATTTCGGCCTCCAGACTTCAGACTGTTATGTTGTTGGGTTTTTTTGTCCCTGTCAGGGAGGAGTGTAACAGCTGGCTCATTTGGTTCTAGCCTGGGAAGTTCGGAAGTGGCAAATCCAGATGATGGGTAAACACAAGCAGAGACTGATGAAGTTCAGCAGCTGAGATTAACCATCCTGGGAAAATCAGATACGATAATGCTGTGGCTGTGTAGGTCAGAGGGCTGAGGCTTGCAGCATGCAAGGCTTCAGTTGCTCTGACAGTGGGATTCTAAATCTCAGTTCTTTATTCAAGCCTTAAGGGACCTACACATGTGTAATTCTAGCATTCTGCCCCCTCCCTCCTACATGCCTTCTGATTAATATCATGATCTGTTTAATTCCCTGAGGGAACTTAACTAAAAAAATACAGCAGTAACTTCCAACATGATTGGTGAGGTGATAATTAAAAGCATTTTCTGGTTCAGAGGGCCCTAGCATTGCCAGATGCCATGATTGGGCAAGCTTTTTTTTTTTTCAACCTATATATCCTTTATATATGCAGGCAGGCAAAATTCCAGATCTGGGTTGTTTGGGTTTTTTTCTCCCCTTGTAGGTCAACAGTTCGGGATTTTATTTTCTAGTCTTGAAGAGACAGGAAGAAATGACTGTGTAGGAGAAGTTGATTGGAAGAAGATCCTTTAAGTTTTAGTCGTAAACAACGTGGCAAAGAACTCTGGACACTAAGAGTGGTGTAAATTAGTATAATTCTAGTTTTTAGAAAAAGAGGTAAATTCTCAAAAAAAAAAACATCATTAGAAAGGGAAGGAGGATGAGCTGCAGGATAAAGAATTTATCTTTGGTTACAGAAAGGAATTGACTTAGCCCCTGTCTCCTACTTGATCTTCACCGTCCCACCCACCAAAGCACTGCTCGTTTGATCATTCTCAGTGGCCACGCAGCAGCAATTGTGCCGGAAGCTCATCACTTTGTGGGATGTTGTCAGGCTGCAGAGACAGAGGGTTTACACCAGTGAAAAGAAAGTGCCTATTCCCAAGGATCTCAACTCTGTAGTTCCCCGATTTGGGCCCTGTTTCAGGTGCTGTAAACCACCAGCTGTCTTCTCACCTCCACAGATCTCCCGAGACCTGACTGTTTTGGTCATGGCTGGTAGATTGTCTGGCAAGAAATCAGACCAGCTGGATTTTCTCGTTTCTCAATATCAATTCCTCTTTTAGGTCAGCAGACAGGAGTCCCAGTACTAGCATGTGTGTGCTTCTCTGTCTGTCTGTCTGTCTGTCTCTCTCTCTTTCTCAACTCAAAACAGAATCGACACGCACTCACCAACGTCAGGGAATGAGATCCTCTGGTGCAAAACACACTGGTACCGGTGGGCGTGATGGTGTGGAATGAAAAGCAAACCAGCATCTGTCCAGTTCTCCAGAGGACTATTACTCTTTCTTGGCCTGGATAGAGGTCCCAACTGATTTTTGAGGGGTAGAATAATGGTTAATATTACTTATTTGAAAAAGCTTCTAATGTTTCATATGGAGAATACTGAATGTTTTGCTGGTCTGTCACATATCTAGGTTTATTTTCCCTCATCCCTTGGGGATGATTCCTTGTAAGTGGGGAACAATCAGCAGCAGCTAAGAGACTCTTAAACTGCAGTTCTCATGAAAAGAAGGTCTTTAGGTCAGGACCCATATTTTTGTTCTCTGTTTGCACAGTGGTTTGCATATTGCAGATGAGGGCTCTAGGAGCTGTCACAATAGAAACAATGAATGGCTAGAAAAAAGACAGCAGAAAGGACCTTTTTCTTGATCTGTTATCAGACTAGCACTGTAAAAGTCACCCAGAATGTGTACACAGATACACATAAATATAATGAGAAACAAAAAAAGTGTGAAAACTCACCTGTTTGGGACATATGATGTAAATAAACCCATGTTGTGCAAATTGAGAAGTGGGCTCATTCCCCTTCTGTCACATTCTCTTCTGTGTCCATCAGAACTTTTCAGCTGGAGTCTGGAAGTGGCAAATTTTGGTCTCTTGATGATGACGATTGAATGAGAACAACCTTTTCACTGTAATCTCTAGTAGACACTTCAGTGCTGCAGCAGTAGCATCGCTACAAACTAGGGGTGGTCAAAAAAATTTCCATTGAAATGTTGGGGTTTTTTAAACTGGGGATTAGTAGAGGTTTGCGCTTAATTGCTTCATTTGCTAAGTATGTTTTGCTGATTATACTATTAAAAAAGAAGAAAAAAAGGAAAACTACATTACCCATCATTAATTCCTAAAGAATGCCCAAAAAAGTTTTCAGTTATTTCTGATGAAAATTTGAAAAAAGCTGAAATAATCAGGGTAGGGGGTTGGGGGAGGGAAGGGTGTGATTTGCACAGATTTTGAACTGGGTGTTTTTTAGGGGTAAAATTGTCAGAGTTCCTCTCTTAATAAAAGGAGGAGCATAATAATTTTTAAAGTTGTAATTTTTACATGGCTAGTTCTGTGGCCAAGCTTGATTTCTTACAGCAGCGACTGGTTTTCCTGCTGTATATCCTAAATAATAAAAGACCATATAAAGGCAATACTCTGCTTTTGTAAGTAAGTTTTGATTTTTCTCCTAAGATGAACCAGACTCTGCTGTTGATGGGCCTGCATAACCCATTAACTGACACAGATCTGTACAGCTGGAACAAGGAGCAACATTTGCTTTAGTGTCTGTTGGTATAAATCAGTAGTTTGTGTTTGGTTATTACCTAGGGGGGTGTGTGTGTATGGGGTTTGGTCTGTGCTTTGTCTCAAGTAGATGATTTCAATGGTGGTCTAAGTAGCTGTGTACTGCTGGGCCAAGGCTTTAAATTAAAGAATCGTTTTTTTTTTTTCATCCTCACTCATTTTCTGTTAATTTTGTGAAGGTAGAGCATATGACAGAAAGAATTTGGGATGTTTGTTGGCTGATCAGTGCAGAGGGTGAGATGGTCACCACTGTAGGCTGAGAGAATCACAAGCACCTTTGGTCTAAAGAACATGCTGTGGAGAAGGGCTGCAAATGGCAGTAGTCAGCGCATGGGAGTCTGAGGGTGCTGTGGTTAGTTACTTCATACATGAGTTTGTCCTGTGGGTTGTATTTTACTGTGCGATGGGTTTTTCCACCATTGGGTATTTTTATATTTGTACTTTCTGAGTAGGTGAAGATGGAAAAATAGATGGAGGGTTGAGGGTTTTTTTGTTGTGTTTTTTTTTTTCCTTTCCCTTTTGGTGTCGTTGTTAGAGATCTGCACCAAAAATACAGAGTAAATGCAATGCAGGTGAAAAGCAGTGATCTTTATGGGCTCTGCCAATGAACCAGAAAGCTGCACAGCCTGAGCAAGGGGGAAAGTACTTTCATTCTTATTGCATGGTGTGCCATTTCTGTTGAGCTCGGTAGTTTAATTCTTTATAAATATTTTCTCTGTACTTTTGGAGGTTTTTTTCTCCTTTTAAACAAATCAGGCTTTTATCAAGATGATTTGATGTCAAGATTGAAAGATTTGGGGACTGTTTGCTTCTCCATTTTGTTATTTCCCTGTCATATTGTGCATTGATCTCTTTTTTGCATTCAATGAAGAAAGATTTTTGAATTACCTGATTGGTAGAGATTGCAAAGGGGCCCAGTGGTGGGGATGAACCTGCCAGGCAATGACCCTTTCATCTGGAAAGACAAAAATCTATATGACAATGTGAAAAGGGTAGAACTCATTGCTCTGTGCAGTTATACCAATAAGGAATGGGTTATTTTATTTTAATCAAGAGTGTAATCACATTCTGCCTGCGAGTACTCCTTGCATTTAAAAATGTTGTTTTAAGAAGTCTGTTTTATTTGATTCAAGACACTGGTCTTGTTATCTTAATGTTCATAGGATGAGACACTAATGAAACTGAAGTTCCTTTATTATTATATCCCCTTCAACCAAGTTTACAACAACTGGTACTTGGTTACGTAAGAATTTAGTCTTTAAATGATGCCTGTAGAGGACGAGAAGGTATTTGAGACCATGTCAATATTTGTAATTCTCTGGTTGGACATAACAGAATAATGCTAGAATCAGTATTAAGCTGAACAGCTTTGATCCTACTGTTTCCTCCAGTGAAAAATGGAAGGTGGAATAAACCTACCTTCCCTATCCTGCCTACATGTGGCATTCATCTCAGTGATAAGGAAGGTACTTCAGGAAGGTTTGTTTTAGTGGTGTTGATGGGGAGAAATGAACAAAATTGATCTAGCCTTGGTGTTTAAGTAGGACCAAGTGTGTTGCCCAGTTCCACCGAGAACTCATGCAGGGCAGTGGAGCCCGTGAGCCTCCTCTTCTGCTTGGAAGCAGCACCGAGGGTCTCCGTTGAAGAATCACCCTTTCTTACTTGATTTGTTTTTCCCCTGGTTGTGCAGAGGTATTTTGCATTTGACTCAGACCACAAGAAGCTTTCTTTTCACTTTGTGACAGCTGCTCAGCGAGAGTGAAGCAGCTAGTTCCTCCTTTTGCTTGTGATCCAAAACAGATACAGTCTCTGCTGGTGCTCTGAAGAGCTCAGTTTCACAGGAGACGGTAGAACAGGTACCTCATGCAGCCCTTGGCCTGTCTGCTCATATGCCCTTCGAAGATGGGTTTAATGCTGGTTCTTTTAGTGTGAGGAAGGAAGGAGTGTTTGCAGGAACTGAAATCACTACTTCATTTTACTTGAGCTGGATCTGAATAAAGCAGGGGGATATGTAGACGTCTTTTCCCACCCTTCTAGCATTTTCTCACCTTCACCTTCCCAAGCTAGGATCCCATCTCCATGCTTCTGGAGACCCACTCCTTTTCCCACATACTGCATCCATAAACTGAGATCTGCCACCTTTCTTTCATCTGTGTGTCAGCCCTGTTTTCTTCCCTTCTCTTTTCTTCTTTTTCTTCGTCTCTGTTCTCCCTGTATCACCTGTGTCATGAGAAGAAGCCACCACCCCAGCAGCGACTGGTGCGTGAGCTGTGCTCTAAGCAGGCTGGTGAGATGGAGAAGTCAGACTGCAGTTCTAGAAATAAATTAGAAAGGTAGAAAATTCATGCAACACTGCCATCTATTATGTACCAATTGTGATTACCTAGCTTTGGGAATGATCTGAGATGACTGATTGGTGTTTTCATGCTGAACTCTTCTCTGCGGTGCAGTGCTGATGAAATTTCTTTCATTTTTATCTTCAGGAGCTTCTGGAGGTGGGAAGAGGGAATCTGGTTGTGTGACAGCAGCCCTTGGCAACACATGGAGTCATAGTGTCAACACCAGGCTCATACTACAGTATCATGACTTGCCAACAAGACAGGTGAGAGCTTAACAATGAAGAGAATTTAAATAAAGCTACACCAGTAGTGCTCTGTCAGATGGACTGTGTCCTTCAGCCTCTGTGGTTATGCTACATCTGCTGAGAACCTGTCCCTCTACTGCCAGTTGTTTATCTGGGGTGAGGGGCAGTCAGTATCCTTTGCTTTTCAAGGATGGCCAGTCCATCAGTGCCTTCCTGTATTAGGCCAGGCTTATCTGAGTCATAGGACCTACGGCTGGCCTGTTGTCACAGGGATACAGGCACAGGGATGCAAGTTCCTTGAACTTTTAGTGCATTTCGTATTGTGGAGATGTATGGTAATCCTTAAAGTGCTTTCCTGTGCAGGGATTTTGGGGCAGGAACAGGAGGCTAGTCCTTTCACTGCCACAGTTGTTTTGCTGCTTTCTACTCTTTGTGCCAAATTCTGACTGTGACTGTTAGGACAGGGAGCACCCTATCTTCTGCAGCTACTGTTTGCAAGTGGAAGCTTGCTGCCTGCACTAGCAAGTTTAACTTAGAGCAGTAACTGTGGTACCAATTTTCCATAAGCATGCCTGCAAAAAGGAGAATGCTTTCCCTTTTCACTAAGAGACATCATGCTTTCGAATGAACTATACTAGCATTTTTGACAGCAAAATTCACCTCTTAATTTAAAAGAAACTGTGAAAAACTAGGAGGCAGGACATTTGCAGCTTGATTGAGGGAACAGCTTTTTTTTTGTTTTTAAAAACCTCATAACCCATGATTTCATCTGTCCTTTGGGATATCTGCGGTTATAATCTCTTTTGGCTTTTTCTGTTCTGTTTTTGCCTTGATGTAACTGTTTCCAAAGGCTGTGAGCCTCAGTCTTAATGTTATTGATTTTCTGCCCGTTAAAGTAGAGAGCTGTCAGAAAACTTGCTATGCGAAGTTTGTGCCATCTTCCTCGTACAGCATTACCGCCCATGTGCATTCAAATTGGTGCTCCTGGTTTGACTGCCACAACACAGCACTTCTCACTTTTGGGTTGCAGCTTTTAGAGCCAGAGGAGAGGAAACCATCCTGCTTTATTCTGCACGTTACAATTAAAATTATAACAAGGGCACTTCTGTTCCTGTAAGTACTGGGCATTGTGAAGCAGCGTTAGACCTCTGGACTCTCAGGCAGCAGCTTAATTGTAATCAGGTCAAAACTGATCTAGTTGAAGATCACAGAATCACAGAATGTTAGGGATTGGAAGGGACCTCGAAAGATCATCTAGTCCAATCCCCCTGCCACAGCAGGAACACCTAGATGAGGTTACACAGGAAGCAGGAGTAGGAGACTCCACAACCTCCCTGGGCAGCATGTTCCAGTGCTCTGTTACCCTCACCATGAAGAAGTTTCTTCTCATATTTAAGTGGAACTTCCTGTGTTCCAGTTTGCACCCATTACCCCTTGTCCTATCATTGGTTGTCACCGAGAAGAGCCTGGCTCCATCCTCGTGACACTCACCATTTATGTATTTGTAAACATTAATAAGGTCACCCCTCCGTCTCCTCTTCTCCAAGCTAAAGAGACCCAGCTCCCCCAGCCTTTCCTCATAAGGGAGATGTTCCACTCCTTTCATCATCTTCGTGGCTCTGCTCTGGACTCTCTCCAGCAGTTCCCTGTCCTTCTTGAACTGAGGGGCCCAGAACTGGACACAATATTCCAGGTGCAGTCTCAGCAGGGCAGAGTAGAGGGGAAGGAGAACCTCTCTCGACCTACTAACCACCCCCCTTCTAATCCACCCCAGGATGCCATTGGCCTTCCTGGCCACAAGGGCACAGTGCTGGCTCATGGTCATCCTGCTGTCCACCAGGACCCCCAGGTCCCTTTCCCCTACACTGCTCTCCAACAGGTCATTCCCCAACTTATACTGGAACCTGGGGTTGTTCCTGCCCAGATGCAGGACTCTGCACTTGCCCTTGTTATATTTCATTAAATTTTTCCCCACCCAACTCTCCAGCCTGTCCAGGTCTCTGGATGGCAGCACAGCCTTCTGGCCTGTCAGCCACTCCTCCCAGCTTGGTGTCATCAGCAAACTTGCTGACTGTGCGCTCTGGTCCCTCATCCAAGTTGTTGATGAATATATTGAACAATACTGGTCCCAGTACCGACCCTTAAGGCACTCCACTAGATACAGGCCTCCAACTGGACTCTGCCCCATTGACCACAACTCTGGCTTCTTTCCTTCAGCCAGTTCAGAGCCCACCTGACTACCTGGTCGTCCAGACCACACTCCCTCAGTTTAGCTATGGTGTGGGAGACTGTCAAATGCTTTACTGAAATCAAGGTGGACCACATCCACTGTTTTGCCATCATCTCTCCACCTTGTTATGTCCTCATAAAAGGCAATAAGGTTGGTTAAGCACAACTTCCACTTGGTTTAGCCATGTTGACTGCTCCTAAGCTGTCCTTACTCATTGCAGGGAGGTTGGGCTAGATGACCTTTGAAGGTGCCTTCCAACGAAAACTATTCTATAATTCTATGAAATGCAGTTAGTAAAGGCATCCTTTGGACTCAGTTCTAAAGACCATGCACAGTTATATATAAATATACTCCTGCTGCTGCTGCTCTTCTAGGTTCTCTATGTTCTGCTTCTTATTCTGGTCCGTAATGAGTTCTCCTTTTCTACATGTGTGTGCAAAATACAAAGCTGTTCACAGATTTCCTGGATCGCTTTGGAGGTACATGAGAGGTGGAACTGGCAGAGGGAAAAGGGCAGAAACTGGGCTCTATGCTACTTCAGGATGCGCAAAGTTGGCTATAAAGGATTAACAACATTCCTCTGGTGGTGGAAAGAGGGAGCGGTTTTCCTAAAGTACATTTGGGTATTAAATGTAGTTTTTCCTGATTTATTTGAAAAGAAGCAGATTGAAAGTGTGTGAAATGTTGTTTTCATGTTTTTAAAATTCCATTATAAATATATGTTTAGATTCACTTTAAAAAAGCGGAGTTTTACTCTGTCCTTAACTGAGTTTATCAGGTGCACCACCTTGCTTGCATATGAAGCGGTGGGCTCATTCTGTTTTAGTTAAGCAGAAGAACTAAATCTACAGTGAGGAAGAACAACCTCTAAGTCAACATTAGTATATATTATTAAAAACAAAGTAATTTGAAACAGAAGCGTGACTTAAATAGTGATAGCTCTGTGAAGTCCATGAATGAAATGGGATATGTTCATGATGTCCTGTAAGGACTTTCCTGTTGCTGATACCTGTGTCCTTTTTTCTTTTCGGATGAATTCTCTTTTCTTAAAGTCATAGAAATCTTTCAGCTAGACATGCAGTTTCCAGTTAGAGGAAGGCCTCTAGAATTACCCTACCTGTAGCAGCACTGTATTGATTAAATGAATAAAGTTTTACACACAAAAGTTCTTTCATAATTGCTTTATATGCACTTTCAGAAATGAATTGTGAATAAAGGTACCTCAGTTCTTGAGATGCCTTTTCAGTCATCATAACGTGATTCTGCCAGGAGGTATTGGATATCAGCACTTTGAAAATCAGCACTTTTTAAGGAAGCTTAACTTGCAGGTCCAAAAATTCCTAAGTCAGTAATCACTTTTACAAATTCTCATATTACTGTATTAAGAGAAAAATTGCCTGTGATTATCTGTGTAGTCTTGGCTTTAAAGTGAAACTCTGCCCCAGGAAATTACTGAAAGCACCCAGTTGTTCCAGAGATTTGCATGACAAGTAATGAAAAAACAAGTTTTCCCTGCTTTTCACAATTTGTAACCCTGAAGAATCAATTCCGTTCAAGAAATAACCTGTGTTTTGTTCTGACTTGCCAAAAGACACATTTTTTTCTTTCGAAAGCTAGAATTCGTTCTTCTTCTGTAACCTGACCTCCTGAGGATGATTTTCCTGACTCTGTTTTCTCTCCTCCTTTCCCTGGAGTAGCCGGGGCAGTGGTGACAGTCTGAGGGACCTTCCCTTCCCTCTGAGTAGAGCCAGCGTGCTAATCCTCTCCGGGGAGTCCTGCTCAGCAAGAGAGAAAGCACCTCCTGAGCTGCCCAAGGATGGTATTCTTCAGAACGTGAAGTGATAATGCAACTGCTAAGAAGGATTCGAGCAAGCAGTTTTCCAAAACCAAACTGTGTTCTGGTCAGGACAGGCCACTGGGCTGCTAGATCACGCAGTGTTCGTTTCTGGGAAAGCCTGGAGACGTGGTCCCTGTTCCTGAAACTTTGAGGAATGCCAGGGCAGCAGGTGGCAGAATGAGTATGTAACAAACCTTGGGAAATTAAGCATAGAATTCCTACACAAGAATTTTTTAATATATTAAGTAAAAGATTCCTTCATTTTGTTTGTTCAGCAGACATTTTTTCAGCCAACTATCCCTTTTTCCACCCCACCCTCTGTATGTCTGGTGAACATTAATAAGACAGCAGCCAATTCAGCAAAGTAATGAAATTTCTAGGACATCCTGCCTGCCTTAAAATCAATTAGGTTTGCTTTATTGCTTGGATAGGAACAGGTTTCTGAACAAACAGATGAACTTTCCTCCTTTGCCCTTTTCTAGAAGCCAACGTTCTAGTTTTGGTTTCCTGCGGGCCAGAAGTAACACTGCTGGGGGAGGGCAGAAGGTTTCCAGTCTGCATTTAAATTCCTTGTGCCACCTAAACCCACAAGCGTGGACTGCAGAGTGGGAGTCTTGTAGCTGCTGAGGTGGGCTTGAGCTGCACGACTTGCACAGCGGCACTGTGGCCTACAAGCTTGGGAGAATGCGGGAAAAGTTAACTGTTTCTCACAAACAGGTCCGTGTAGGGAATTTGCTATTACCTTCATGGATACCGATACTTGGTTCTCCCTAAGCACTCTTGCAAGTAGTTAACCACGACATTTGTTTTCCTGAAATCCATATGTAAACATGCAGACCCTTTGAGTTTGGGCCAAAACCAACCGGGCTGCACTAGAAACTGTCAGACTCCTCAGTTACCCCTATGTGTATAATTATCCTTCTTTCCTGAACTGGAGTTAGCAGGCTCCAAGGTTACTGTTTTCATGTGTGCTCAGCTGTCTTTACGGGACAGCATGGCAGGGTTTAGTACGTTGACATGCTATATTTAACATTTTCGTCTTGTCTGTTGGAGACGGGGGGTGCTGGATTAAGTGAGACACTGGCCAGATCTGATACGACAGCTTCTATGAGTCTGGTTTATTTTATAGTTTTCAAGGGATTTGTGAGACTAATAATATTGTGTTAATGTCTGTAATGTGTTTTGAAATTCTCAGATGGAAAGTGCACATAGAAGTATTATTTTATAACAAATCAGTGTTTTCCTGTGGTATTTTCAATAAATAACATTTAGGATTGAGATATGGGCTGAAGCTTTCAGGCTGTGCCAGGTAAGCTGTTGTGCAGCAATTTTCCTGTTTCAGGTAGTGTGTTTCGAATGTGTAATTAAGTGGTGACTCATTATTAAAAAACAAAACAAAACAAAAACCCCTTCTCTCATTCAGACTAACGCCAGACATAACTTTTGTTGTGTCCTTGGTTACAGACCAGCTGTTTTGTCTTGCTCTGCTTACTGTCATATGAATAAGCCCTGAATAAGCATTCCAAAATTGTGAAGGTGAAGTAACCATGGCACTCGCTGGCCAGGGGAAGGGCTGGGGAGAGCTGAGGGGAGTGGGGATGAAGTTTTACATTTATATGATTTGCTAAGACCAACTGCTGTGATTCTTTACCATAAGTTTGTTCTAATTTTGGTGAAGCAGTTTTTTCAAATTGAACAGATGTTTAGTTGTAACTCTACCAGTCATTGAGAAAATATATTAAAAATAGAAATAATGTAACCTGTTGTAGTCACGATGGTTTCAGGGCATAAGTGAGACCAGATTTATCTCTCCCTGTAAGACACTGAGTGTAGCTGTTACGTGGACTCTGTAGCTGTTCGTTAGCTGTCCCGTTAGCCCAGGTGAGCTTTTCATCCATAAAAAGGGAAGCAAATAAACCACAGAAAATAAAACCATTTCAAACAAAGCAAGTAGGCTGTGGAGAAGAAGCATATACTAATATCTGGGGTTAACGCTTTCTAAATTTTGCATTAATAATCTAGAGGATAGCAAGTATAGTAATGAAGTTTGGAAATGGCATCCAACTTTTCTGTGTCGAAACATAATGGAAGATTGTAGCCTCATACTATAACGGGTTCTAATTATTTTGGTGAGATGGTAATATTTGCCAAAGAGGAAAAGAGGCAATGAAACATAATCAAACAGAACGTGTACTGAAATCACTCTGCGATTGAAAGAATAAGGTCTAATACAAATAAAATGCAAACAGCATTGGTGTGTTTTCTTCTGTTAACTTTGTAGCAGTTATATCTACCTTCTAAAGCAAATGGAGAAGAAGAAAATTTAATGAAAAAATGTATTCTTAATGGTATTAAACATAGTTTTGGAGTCAGATGAGGAAGATGGAGACGGCCACTAGTGTTGAGAAATGCAGACAGAAAGCTTCTCAGCTTCTTCAGTGGGAGCAGAGGAGAAGCTACTTCAGTCTTTGACATGATGGGGCAAGCAAGAGCCCACAGAGAAGTGGGCAGTGAAATCAGTTTGGCCAAAGGAGGAGACTGAGGATGTGTGAAGGCTGCCCATCATTATGTGTGCAGCAAGAAGTATTGCTCTTTACATTGCCTTCTGCTGAGCAAGAATTTGGGGAAACTCAGAAAAAAAAGTCCTAGTACCCTAAACGATACAGAAGAAAGCTCTGCGTGTGAGTTTCTAGCAGAAGTATTAGGAGAAATGAAGTGCCATTTAGCAGCTGCTGTCGAGAAAGCCTGTCTCTATATGCTACATGAATCATGTGCATTATTTAGTAATGCAGATTATGTACATAGTACAATACTATGGTGTGAGCGAATACTTTAGGTGTGAGCAAATCTGCAGATGGCAGTGGATAATGAGGTCCAGTAAACAGTGATAGAAAAGGGATATGGCTATTGGGTTGTTTTAAAATGGAAGTGGTGTAAATTATGTATCTGTTCTAAGCCATCTTATTATATAAAGTGCCTATCATATGGAAAATCAGCTCCTTGGAAACATAAAGAGGTGTTGGGTTTTTTTGTATGTGGTGTTGTTTTGGGTGGGTTGGTTGTTGTTTTAAGATGAGAATGATGCTATAGAGCCATGCAAGGGAAAGGAAAATGTGCAGGAAAGTAGTTTTTTTCAGATTAGTTTTTTTACAGTTATCCATTACAGACTATGCTGCTTTTGAAGAAATAGCTGTGGAAAGACTGCAGGAGCATGTATCTGAATTCTGTAAACCCTCTCATTTAAAGAAATATTTGATTATTTTTTTTCTAGGATATACAGTTTACTCCAGAGATTTCTGCCTCACCTCTGCTATTGTTCAAATATTTTGAATCAAGACACAATGAAAGGTTGTTACGACCTCAAATTTCCATGCATGGGTACAAGCCATATCTTTTAAAATACATAAATAAGTAGCTTATGGTTTTATTCTGACTAAAAAGACTCTAGACTGATGTAAACCTTACGACAGAAATCTTTTGCTTATCTACAGATCACGTACAAACACAAGCAGCAATATGAACTTGAGTTGCATGTGAACAAGATAAAACTGGACACAACACACAACTGCAGCATAAACAGATGATTATCGACACAGTATGACACTGACTTAATCCAGAAAAAGTGCCAAATGAAAGGATGCCATAAAAATAGAGAATGTTCATTAACAAGTATTTGGAGCTCAAACATCACTACGTAACTTACTTTCCTGACTTGTGTGTTTGTTCATGTCTCTGTTTGCAGTAAGCTTCCTTCTTAATGGACTTGTGGGGGATGGTCACACAATATAAACATCGCCGTAGCCCTGTTACATTAAATCGGACTGGATTTATGGGCTTCTCCTCTTAACAGGACACTTTTATATAGAGGAAAATATTTCCACCATTCTTGAACAAGAATTAATTTACTCAGGTGCTTATGCAACGCTAATCAATTTGTTATCTAAGAATCTAAATAGAAATGAAAGGACCCTAGATAAAATGGAAAAGGACAGAAGAAAACCTTTAAATAGTTCATTTTTTTCTCTGTCCTTTTTAAAAATAAGCATTGCAGGTTTTCTTAAGGAGATTATTCTAGTGTCAAATTGACAACATATAGCAGCAGCTGTGCAAACTTCACACTCATAGATTGGTAGACTGGTAGTTCAAAACAGCCCAGACAGAAGCAGGAACATCTCTGAGGCAAACTCAGATATTAAGTTATACTGAGTCTTCCTGCTGAGGCTGGTGGCAGAGGTGGGTACTTTGTTAGATATCTCTGACTGACAGGCCGCTCAGCTCTTAGCAAAGACTCCTCTTTGGGTGCTGGTACCCTACACCAGTTATGAGTTAACCATCTCACAGTATATTTTCAAATTACTATGCAAGCATTTGCTGGCTGATCTCTGCAACACCCATGCCAGGTGCTCATAACTGAGGAAACTGAGTCATAAATAAGTAACTGGCCAGAGCAAATCCTTTGCAGCTGGGAACAGAGCTGGAATCTCTTCACTGCCTCTTATGGGCCACTAAGCTTGACCTTGCTCAACCATTAGTGTCTGTTTTAGGCACTTAAGAAGTCTTTGTACCCCTCTGTAGTATGTAGTTCCTCAGCTGGGAAGGTACTCCTGCTTCCCTCGCCAATTTTCTCCGTGGTTGAACTCACCCGCTGAACTGCTTTTAACTGTGGTCACTGACTTCTCTCCCAAATCTCGCTCCTTTGCATGCCATGCTTCTTCAGCAATGTTCACCATTACTAAATGGTTAATGAAACTGATACTGTGGCTTGAGCTTTATGGCAAAACTCTCTCTCTGCTTCATTATTTCCTGTTTCTGTTGATACCATAGCTGATTTTTCTAAGCCTCAGCTCTAGAAGTTGCCTTACATTCCTACCTCTCTTCGCAGATACGGAAACTGTTCCAAGTTGAAAGTTCCCAACAAAGCAAGTAGTTAGCACTTACATTTTTAGGAGATTAAAATGCTTGTCCAGACTCTTCCATATTGGTTAATGCAACATCTTATTTTCTAGTTTTATCAATTCCATTTTTTTTTCCTCTTCCAAAGATACCACAGAAAATGCAATTGTTACCTTGGGGAGACCTACTTAGTCACAGTGGCATTACTGTTTTAATTTTTACATATTTTCTCATTTCCATAACTGGGAAAATGGCCTTTTGCCTTGGTCTAATTGATAATTGTGTGCTTTCATGTTAATCAGATAGCAAATTCTCAGAAATGGGGGCTGTGTCTCCTGTTCTTCATTGGGAGCCATTTAAAGGTCAGGATAGGAGGAGTAAGATTACTATAACAAAATCTGTTCTGAATATAAACAGAGAACTTCAGTCTGTGATGCTGTTAATCCAACGCCCTTTACAAACACTGTATTTACAGTTCACTAAAACAGCATAAAAATGGGAGAGAGAAAGAACCAGAAATGACTTTCAGGCTCTGGTCTGAATTGACTGAAGAATGCTCTGTTTGTAAGCTTAAGCCCGTGTGCAGAGAGGGAATGAACACAAATTCCCATCCTGTTTATATAGAATCACTTTTCTGATTTTGATTGGACTTCTGTGTGAGTTTTCCTCTCAAAACAGAGTGGAATTAACCTAAGGCAGACTCTCTCATCAATATCTGAAATGTCACCACTCCTAACATCAGAGTGGCAATGGCCAAAGTTGTTTAGCCTTGGAATACCTTGGCAAATCCTCCTACCTCCTGTCTTCTTTTTTTTCTTTTTTTTTGTAATTGAAAACAAGGAAACTAAAATGTTTAAGTCAAAATTGTGTTTATTATTCAGAAAAGTTATGCTAAGTCTGTCTTGGAGTACTTAAAGCTTGGATGCATTCTTAACAGTGAAAAAGATCAGAATATCATTATGAGGGAACTGGACAACCTTAAGTAGTGCAAATATAGTAGAATATAAGATTGATAATAGAAATAATCTGTTAAATAATATTAAGCTTTACAAATGAGTTTCAGCTTTACATAAGTAGCCTATAAGTTTGAAGTGAAGCTGATACTGGAATGGTTTAGTTTATCTCAGAGAAACTAATAATTCAACAGTGTAATGCAATCATTGAAAGGGTCTGTGCTATCCTAGAGTAGATCAGGCAAGATATTAAAAAAAAAAAAAAGAGAAAATTGTTTGTACCATTGTGGAAAGGCACTGGGGACATCTCTGGAATACTGTATATGGCCTGGACATTCATGTTCAAGCTACTTTCTTCTTCTTTCTTCTCTTTCTACTGACTTTCTTCCCAGGTGAGGTCTGTGCTAGGTAGAATGTATTTATTGACACAGCAACAAGTTTGAGCTGTCACTGGTAAAAAAAAATAAACCTCAGATAAAGTTTTAAAACAAGGTAAACTTTGACATATTAACTTCAGTGGGCAAAATACATCACATCCTCTGTGAAAAAGTAGCGAGCAGACAGGATCCCGTGTTCAGGCATTACAACTTTTATGATGCTCTTAACATATTAAGGGAGAATCATCTCAGGAGTCTATATGTCTAGGATATTCTACTTTGAACTTGAATTTTGCTTGTTTTATGAATCTAATGTCATTGAACTGTTTTAGATTGACAACACAGGAGAACAACAGCTGGTGAGTGGCATTCAAAATCTGCTGTACAGAAAACAGTGTGTTGTCTTCAGTTTAGCCTTATCATTATCTAGCCTGTGTAGGATCAATTAATCTAGAAGGGTTTGCTCTATGTAGACGTTTTGATCTTTGATCTCTGTAATTCCTGTCTTAGCTGTGATCTAAAAACAGACTGAAAAAAGAAGGAACCCTCTTAACTGCGTAGAAACCGAGTACAGACTACTGGCCCACTTTAAGGAATAAAAACAATTATGACATGCTACTGCCTGAGAGGTTTTTTGATGGCCTCCAGTGTTGATGACCTGATGGGAGAGGTCTGCCCAACTTTATCATATCTACCCATCATGTTGTATCAAGCAGATAATAAAATATATAATTTTCAAATTATTAACTTCCCCTGCACTGATTGTTGCAACTGTTGGAAAAATATGATGAGAATTTTAGGACATCTGCTCCATCAAGAATGGAAAGGATGTGCCCAGCAGATGGTAGTGTATTATACCCACATTGTGGAAATATTGGAAGATACTTGTGACTAAAAGGTATAAGTCAATATAAACAGCTACCTCAGCCATCCTACTTCCAGCTCTCATATGTAATACTTATGCTGTACTTTGATTAGGGAGAGGTATGTCCTCTGGATACATATTAACAGAAAACAGTCGATTCCTCAATCCATGTTGAAGTTCAGTGTTTCTGTCAGGCTTGTGACTGATGGATAACTTCAGCTTTTCAGAGACCAGTGGGAAGTAGTGTAAAGTGCAGCTCGGTTAATGAGTATTCATATTTGAGCAACACTAAATTGAAAATAGCTAACTAGGTCACTTGTCAAGAAATGCCCCTTCCGCATCAAAAAAAGTGACAGACCTAGGTTGCAATGTAGCATGTGAGGCACTACCAAGGTTCTTCTCCTTTTGGGTTTGTGTGGCCCTTCCACATTTGCGTCACAGTGGTGGTTCATGGTCTCCCTCATCAGTCATTTCCTGCAAGTGAGGCCTGAGTCTCTGGCCAAAGTTCTTACACTGGTACTGAGTGAACAATCGACCTTCACTTTTTCTGCCATTTGACTTAATTTGTCTGTGCAGATGTCTCTGCAGTTCAGGGTGTTTACCTGTTTCACAGCACTGAACTGGGAGCTACGGAGTTTAGGTTGCAAAGACACCTGAGTTGCCCTTGTTCAGAGCTGACAGTGGTCCAGGAGCTTTGCCTTGGAGTCTGAGCCAATAAATCCATATCAGGCCTGAACCAGCACTGACGTTTTACTTAGCAAATTGATGTTTCTGGCACAAGTTGCGTGTTCATTCTTCACTGTATGTCAGTGAAGTTCTTTCTCTTTTTGTCACTATTTCTATATCTGTCTAATGATAATATAAAACTCTGTACCCATAGTCATCTCAAACCACAGATGGAAAGTCACCTAATCCCCTCTTCACTTGTGTTGATGTGTCCAGCTGGATGTGGTACCTCTTGCCTCAAAAACAAGAGGAAACTACTTTTTGCTCCTTCTTTCATACATTTTGTCTTACTTCTCACTTGTGACCTCATAATGGCCGTCTCAGTCTTCATGTGAAATAACTAAGCAGGCTGAAAAGAGAAAATAAAAGTGTAAATTAGCATGAAAAATTCAAGGAGTTCCTTACTCATCTAAATTAATTGGTATTAAATATAGGGGGAAAAAGTGCAAAACAACTTCCTGTAAGAAATATTATGAAGTTTGTAATTTGGGTGCCATTGCGGGAAAGAAGAGCCAGTCAGCAACGAGTGAGGAGCACACCCTTGAGGCTGGGGAAGGATCTGGAGCCCCTGAGCAGCTCAGGGAACTGGGGCTGTTTAGCCTGGAGAAAAGGAGGCTGAGGGGAGTCCCTATCGCTGTCTACAGCTACCTGAAAGGAAGTTGTAGCATGGAGGGTCTCTTCTCCCAAGTAGCAAGTGATAGGACAAGAGGAAATGGCCTCAAGTTGTACCAGGAGAGGTTCAGATTGGATATCAGGAAAAATTTCTTCTTGGAGAGCGTGGTGAAGTGGTGGAACAGGCTGCCCAGGGAAGTGGTGGAGTCACCATCCCTGGAGGTGTTTAAAAAGCGTTTAGATGAGGTTCATGGTTTAGTGGAGGACATGGTTTAGTGCCAGAGTTAGGTTAGGTTATGGTTGGACTCCGTGATCCTGCGGGTCTCTTCCAACCAAAATGATTCTCTGATTCCATAATGATAAGGCCATTAAGCTTGCTTTGAACACATAGTTTTCACTTCCTTGGTGAAATCTCTCCCAACAGTGTTCTTGCTAGAGAAAATCTGAGTCTTCTGGAAAGACTGAAATTAAATTTTAGATCTGTCACCTTTTTTCAACAGCCATAAAGTACGACAGTACCCCAAAAGCACATGTATTGCATCTTTATGTATAAGCTCGCGGATCCGTTAACATTTTTTTGTTCCTGTCCTTTTCTGTGATGCCCAGTAGACTCTAAGATATACTCTATTGAAGCTTTACATAAGCTAATTTTGCTGTCTCTGTCACGTGAATTTTGCACTGTTGTGTTAGCTTGTCTCCAAGGCCTTGACTTTTAGGAGTAGAACAAAGTCAACACACAAAAAAATATTGGAAAGGTCTTTTGTTTGTTTTATGTCAAAAGCATTTTGCAGCCACTAGTGTGGGTGAAAAATATTTATGCTGTGGCCTAGGACTTGATTGAATACCAATCTTTTTGGCCCAAGTCTTGGAATTTAGGATTATGCCTTTACATCAAGGAAGCATGAAGGGGACTGTTGTTTTTACCGTTGTCCAAAAACAATGAATGCAGGATGGGAAGAGCACACTTGTAGTGCTCTTTTACAATGGATTAATTTTCTTTCAATTTATAAACAGTATTGTTAAGCTTTTCCATAATTTAGAAAGCCAAAAGAAAATGAAAGAAGGAAGGAGTATTGGCTAAATAAAGTTTTGAGACACATTAGAAATGGGCATCAGGGTTGAATTTGCAGTGGATATTTTTTGCCTGTAGAAGATAAAAATGTTGCTAAAGCTATGATAAAGAAGGTTCATAGGAATCTGAAAAATAATAAAAGTAACAAATCGTGATGGCAATACATATGCTAATTACATACTTAATAATGTACATTCCTTATGCTGTGCTGTGCTCCATGGTGTGACAAGGGCTGGATGCTGTTTGGGTCCCCACCTCTGCAGACGGGGAGAAAGCAGCGTCTGTCTGAGCATGTGGTTGTGTGGAGGAGACAGTGAGTGGCTGCTGGGCTTCCGTGCTGGTCTCCCCGCTGGTCCCGTCCTTTCCAGGCCCGTCTGACCGGCTGGGTGGAAGCAGCCATGTATTCTAAGAAGAACTGCTTTGGTGCTGTTGGACCAGTACTCCCTTTAGCAGTCCTTCTCGATTTGGGATGCGTGATCCCGGGGATAAGGCAGTGTTCCAATATGTGTCATAAATAAGAATCATATCCTTCATCCCTTATTTCCAGAATGAAAGTCAAATGGAACAATATGGAAGGCTCTGAAAAGCTACATAAACTTCACAGCACCATCCCCAAATCTCTTTTCTCGGTACTGCTTCATTGTGGTAACCAGGACATGCTGGCTGGCTGGCTGCTTTCCTGCTTAGGAAAAGCTACAAGCATTTTCTCCCGAATTACCCTTCATATTGGACAATTACCAGGGCTTTGGACCTCAAAAGTCTTATAGTGTAGGAAATGACCAGGGCCAACCTCTTGTGAAGTTTCCTGGCCTCTAGAAGGCTCTCCACTGGGAAAATTATGGGAGACTCGGAAACAGAAAAGACGACAACATGCAGTTTACAAAGTAGGGAATAAGGCACATGGCAGGGAGACAGAAAGCACTTCTGGGAAGAGGAATTTCACAGAGTCTGGTGTTACATGAGCAGGAGGGAGCCGACTGGCCCTGCATGCCCCGTATTTCACGCTGGGGAACTTGCAGCAGAAGTCTGGCTTAAGTGGACGTGTGCTGGAGGGAACCTGGTTTTGTGCAGTTCCCTGGCCAGGTTGTTGCAGTTCACATACCATTTGGATAAACATCTGGGATTGCATTTTCTTTTCCAATTAAACCTTGGAATCACCCAATGTTTGCCTGGGCAGTGCAGTTCCCTGCCACGGAAGTTCTTGTTAAGTACATCAGGCAGGAAAAGGCATTCTGGGCTAGAGGGTTCAGGGGGCTGCTTGCACTCTGGGAGAGGACAGCAGAACAAAAGAACCATTTTGTTAGGTTTGGCATATTGCATTCAGGACAGTTGTTGCCCTGGAGCGCATCAGGGCACTTCACCTTGGAAAGTTTTGCTTTTGTTGTCTGTGATGGATGCTCATTTGAGGTTTCAACCGTTTCCTTCCATTGAAGTTATGTTTACTCAGTCCAACGATGTTCAGAGCTCCCCATTATAGTGCCTGAATCTAAAACAATGTCCGAATGGCAGTACATGTTAGATGCTGAGCTCTCTCACTTCATGTCCAGTGTTTGGCACACTACAAGGACTGAAACAGTTTGCGAACTGGTCATCTGTTGCTATCCAGCAGCCTGGACAGGCATAGCCAAAACACGTGCCTTTGTTCTGGTTTTATGGGAGGGGAAGGAATTGGCCCCCCTGAGTATTTGAGAAAACAGATAGCAGAGCTGGGATCCTTCCTCTGAGCAGGGGAAAGCAGAGTACCTCTGGAGCTGTGCCTACCTGGTAGAAATTTCATACAGTGAGGTTGCTACAGATGTCTATCTCCATGCCTGATTTTGGACTGGAGCTAAGGAATGCTTCATGATTTTCATATAATTGCTCAATAAAACAGTGGCAGAGTTAGGAAGAAAACTCATGAATCCTCTTTTCCAGGTCCTGGCATTATGCACTATGAAAAAGTCCTTTATATATTTATTGCTCTTCAGAAGCAAGATCTGAAGCCAGCCAGGTATAGCAGAGCTTGAGATTGGGAGAGTGTCCGCATTCCGGGATTTGTCCACTCCCCTGTTTCTCCTATATTCTTAAAAGATTCTTGGTTTTCATTTCTGTCTCCTCCTTTCGTTTGTTTTCTTTCCATTTCTTTCCTTTGCAAGTATTGAATGTCTCCTCTGGGAGTAAGCCTAGCCACATATGTGTGCAATGATGGTTTATTTTTATTGGAGTCATAGCTTGTGACTGTTATTCATTACTATAGGAAGAACTGCACTAGCTCTGAGAGCTTTTTGTTGTTGTTGTTGTAAAAAGTCCTGTTTTGTCCATAGCCACTGAAAGTATCTACTGCCATAATTAAGACATTGAGAGATTGGAGTTCAGACACTGGTACTGCCTCCTGGATGTCCTGTTGTGTCTGATGTTGCAAAATGCAATCTCAACTTCTCTCAGCTTCCATGCTGGTTGTCTCTTTAGGTCAGCTTTTTAACCATCTGTCCTCCTCACTGCTACCTGAGCAACTCGGCCTCTGCTTGGGGAAGAATTTGTGGTTGCACAAAGCTAGTGCAGTCCCTGACTACTGTTGTGGCCTCTTACGATGCTAAAGGGTACAGCTTTGGTACCACCAAACAAGGCCTGCCTGGGACAAAACAGCTGATTTGGAAAAGGCAAGTCAAAAGTAGTATAAAATGCTTTTATCTCACTTGCACTTTTCATCTTGACAGTGGATAAGTAATAAGCAGCTCTGTTACCTTTTATTCTCAAGTTATCACACATTTCTGTGTTACGGTGGGAAAGACCACCATCTGCCATCTTTAAGGTCATGTAAGGAATTCCTGATACTTCTTTAAAATGAACCTGTAGCACAAATAATAAAAATACTGGTAGTTACATTAGGAGCATATGCTTAGCATAAACGGAAGTCAGAGCTTAGATATGTAAGCAGCCTAAATAATTTTGCATAAGAAATACAGCAATGTAAAATCAATGCATATAAATTAGCCATTTCTGGGGTCAGGGTGGAGCACAGTGAGAAAGGGAGAGTGATCTCCCTAGGTTTACCCAAAAGAACATAGGGCCTTAGCCTAAAAGTTAATGCTAGGATAAAACAAACAGACAAGAAGTGATTTATCTGAAATTTGGCCAGTATCACATAGGTTCTTGATTTCTAGAGATTTGTTTTAAATGTTTCAGAATCTCTGTTTCCCAGTAGCACTGACTCTTAAAATCAAAAGTAATCTGTTGGAAATTGGCTGAGAAGGTTTGATGTCTTTGATATTAGTTTGCATTTGTTAATATCAGTGTCATGCTGATATTGCAGTCCTGAGATTTCTTTGAATTCTTTATCCCATGCTGAATCCATCTCACATTTTCCTTTGGGCTTTTGAAAGCTTTCCCTTAATTTGTTTTCCTACTCAAATCAGTGTCCACTGTTGTTTTTTCCCTGCAAAACTGGCTTAAATGCATTTATATTTCTCTCCCCCTCATTTTTTCTAAAGGTGAGAAAGAGGGACTTCTTGACTGTGCAGTCTTAGCAATGTTTTTTAATATATATTATATTTGTATGCATTGCACTAAAATAAAATAAGCAGATGTGCTGCTGCATTTTGGGGGTTAGACAACAGTAAGATGGTCAGCTGCCTTTTGAGTCTGTTCATTTTACTGTTGTTTCCAGATGCGTGCTAATGGACATTTTTAGGATGTACACACTAAAATCTGCTTGCCTACTTTTCTGCACTAATTGGTTTAGATTTATGGAATGTCTCTCATGAAGTGTCCCTAGCTGCCATTGTTGCTTCTCTATAAAGCAGTAGAAAGGAAACTAATTCCTAAACGGTTTCCTCTGGACAGGATCTTCTTGCGGGGGAAGGAGAGATAGAATCCATCTAAATTGCTCTGTAAAGAGTTTTACTGGGTTTTGACCCATTAACCTGGCCTTGACGAAAACCTTTTCAAACAACCAGACTTCAACAAACCACATCTCTCAGGTGTTGTGCATGACACAAATGAAATTATAGTTTCCTAAGAAATAATTTTAATTCAAATTGTGATTTCTTAATTATTTTTTTTTACATGTACAAAAGTAGTAGGGACTCCACGTCTACTCCCAGTACTGGGGCATGCTTGTAGCCCCATTTATCTTTCTTTGCTTTCTACAGCTCAAGACATCATAAGCTTTCCCTGTGTCAATCCATCAAGTTTGTTTTTACCAGGGAGAATATATGTGTGGGGTCTAGATGATGAGGAAGGCTGAAGGACAACTGCATATATCTCCTTTCCCTCAACCTGTTTTTCCTCTTTATTCCCAGTCATTGCCCAGCCTGCCCAGGCTGTAGCCTTTTCTACTGACAACAAGCATACCGGTGCTGCTGGGGTGGCTGAGCTTTCTTCTGTGTGAAAGGGGGAAATCTGTGCAGAGAGAGCTTTTCCTTGCAACGGGATTTGGAGGAAGATACAAAGCAGGGGATAATCATTTCCATAAGAAAACACATGTCCCTGATAAAGTCAAACAAAGTTTACCGTGATTTGCTTGTGAAGATGTTGTGATTTGATAACATCTTTTATTTGGATTTTGGTATTGATATCAGCTATACAATCTTTGGGAATGTATTTAATTTCTGAACTTCGATTTGCTCAAATGTAGAATGTGGAGATTTTTCCCCACTCTTGTAAAGCCTTTTTAAAATCTACAGATTAAGTACCATAAACAAGCAAAATGTTGCTATCCCACAAATCATTTGCAGTGGGAGATCAGTAAATTGTTTGTGGGTGAGCTTAGTAAATTATTACAGAATACCTAAACTATGCTCTTCTCACTGGAACACTGGAAGCATATTAGTGTCACTTTTTGTTCTGCAACAAGGAGCAGTTATCTCTCAAGGTAAATGAGAACCCCTTGTGAGACTGAAGCCTCAGAAAGCTCCAAGGTCGGACGAGCACTAGTGCTGGGTGAGGCCTGGCAGAAGCCACAACCATTTTTTCTCCTACCTTGTAGAAAACCATCCCTCTGCCCTGAAGGATATTTCTCAGGAAGAGGAAGGAGGGAATAACTGGTATACTGGTGGATGCGAGGCCCCGATGACACTGTGGCATTAGTGCCTGTGAGAGAACTCTTGGTTCTGCCCTTGGGCACCTTTCTGGTGAGCTGGAGGCAGCGGGACCTGTGGGACTGGGAACCAGAGCTGGCCCTGGGAACTGGGTCACAGTTCCTGCTCAAAAGTAAATTATCTGCAGAAGCAGGACTGCTGCTTTCATTTCTAGAATATATCAAATTCCTGCACATAGGACCCAAGAAGAACCAGAAGGGAGGGCAGAAAAAACAGTTATGAGGTCTGCTGGGATATCTGATGCAAGATCAACTTTGTTGTTTTCCTTACTGGCTTTTTCCTGGGCTCTGTTGCAGCTGAAAAAACAACTCTTCTAATCTACAATAAGAAGGGAAATTCTGGCATGAAGATTGTCCACCCAGACATTTGGCACAATTAGGGGAAAGATTTGTTTAGCTTAGCACTGATTTTATGAGTCTAACTGAGCCTTGAGAGACAGTCTTTTCCCTGTTGAATGACACTGTCAATGTGTAGGCTTCCTTCTTGGTTCTCAGCTGTGCTCTGCCGAGCTAACATGGTGTGACTGAAGAGTTCTCCTGAAATACACCAACCAGCAATAATTGTTTACTACAGTAGGACAATACAGATTAGCAAAAAGTCGCGGCATTGTTTCAGTAAGGGCAGTGAGCGTAGTGAGAGCCAGACTTCTTTCACAGGTCTCATGTATTTGATAATTCCTCAGCAGATCCGAATTCCAAAATACTCATTGGCTGTAAATGTGGTTTTGTTATTCATTCAGTCCTTAGTGCACGTATGCATGTTTTGTCAGTGAGATAAAGTAAATCTAGCAGAAATCAAAGGAAAAAATTAACATAGAAAAAAATAAAAAGAGGAGGATCTGTTCACTGAGAAGAAGCTGACAAACTTTAAAAGAAGCTTCCAATAGTTTCACTAATTTTCCTCAGTCATTGCTAGAAACCGATTTCTTGTAATAGTCTCAGTAAAAAAATGGGGAGGAAACTGAATGTCTTTCCAGTCTACATGGAAATGATGTATTAAATCTTAATACAGCTGATTTTGTCAAATATTTCGTTGAAGTATCTTAGTCCATTACTTCTGTTAACATCCTTAGTTTTCTATTATGAAATAATATTTGATTACTGCATGAGACCTCATAGCTCAGTCAAAATCATGTTGTTATTTCACTGTTAGGTAGTTTATCATCCTGGCATTTTGATACCTAATTTAATATAAGACTCCGTCCCCTTCATCTTCTTTACTTTTTTTTTTTTGGCAGGATGCTGGCTTTATTTCTGGTTGTCAGACTACTTCCGAAAGTCCAACCATTACATTTTCCAATTTATCACTTCCATCACTTTTTATCACTTGCTATTGACAGGGGATGTTGTCCCAATAATTAGTATTTTCTACTGAGCTTCTGCAGTCAATTTCTGTGATTCGGCTCTTCCATAAAGCTTATAAACTATAAACTGTATTAATAAAAATGCTTTCCCTAATTAAAAAACAAACCTTAATGTACAGTTTTTATGCTATCACCATCAATTCTCTCTAGCCTTTTGTTTCTCAACTGCTCTGCCTGTCTCCATTTATCTTCCTTTATCTAATCTCATGGCATCTATCCAGTTTCTATTCACTTTTCATCAATGTGATATATTTCCTCTTCCATAGTACCTTTGTGTTCTTAACGTGCACCATGGCAGAAGTAATTTTTCAGTTGTTTAATGTTTGTTCTACTTTGTTGTAAAATAATTAATAATTATTACAAGCCTCCTAAAATGGAAAGTTGATGCTAGAGGGAAGGAAAGGAAACTAAGGTTTGACCATTTTGTAAAGTTAGGACTTTGCAAAACTTAAAACAGCTTTGATTTTTCCTTCTCTCATCTATCTCTAACATTCACGCTTTAGCAAGACAGCAGTACAAGAATAACTGCATCTGGATTTTATGTTTCATTCCGGAAGCTCATAGAGAGCATTCCAGAAGCATCATGGATAGGATGAATTATAAAGACTCAATACTATTCCATCTTTCTTCTGTGTTGGTTTTGTATTCATTTAACCATTTAATAAATCACTTTAGTAATCTAAATGCCTGTTAACTTCTTTAGACTGTTATTTACTGTTACTCTTTGCTCATCTCAAAATGTGTACTTATTTTGGTGCTATTTTGACTGCAGTGAAGTGTCAGTTGGAATAAATTTCTGGTAAGGCCAGGATTTCATCTTTGATTTCTCAATTAAATAATGCTTAGCATAAAAGGCGTGTCTTTCACTTATCTGGGTAGGAAACAAAGCAATAAATCCCTTTACATACGTCAGGAACATTAGTGGAGTTGTATATTCCCTTCTTTTCCTGTAATGAAAAACTAATCAAGGAAATCTTTCCTTTATGTTGGACTGAAAATTTAGGTTATTAATCTTAAGTTTGAGAAAGCAAGGTTGTGGAAAGAGGTTTCTGTGTCAGCTTGTTACGCAGCTGTATCCTCTCCAGATTTTGGCCAGGACTGATTTAGAATTGAAGCAAGACATATAGTTAAATATATGTGAGTTTTAGAAATGCTTCTTCTGCCTGAGTTGCCTTCTTCTGAATTATTGTGGAAGACCTCTTCTGTTCTCCATATGCTCAGGTGGCTGCTTAGAATCTTAGGGAGAGGTACAGATGCTCACCAGAAGATAGAGATGAGAAGACTTTAAGTTATAATTTCTGTATTTGAAAACCAGCAACTTTTTTCATTTTATTGACCACAAAGATCCTTACTTGCATATGGACCATCAAGGGGCGTTGTTAGTATGTATTGTTCCAACCCCGTCAGTTCTATCAGCATAAAAGAGGAGCTGGCGGGGCTTCGATGCTTCTTAGGGTGCACATAGGACTTGAAGAGACTTCAGTAGGTCATGGAGTGCATTGCAGGCACTGCTTATTATTCTTTTTGTAAATATTTTAACAAAAGATTTTTTAACAAAAGAATTCTTTTAGCCTTACCTCTCTGAGTGCTGTTCCAGAATCTCGCTTTACTGATGGTTACAAACTTTTAAATTTCCCGCCCAAATGTCTTTGTGGCTGCACATTTGTGCTTTTGTCAGTGTTGTCCATCAGTCTGAGAAGCTCTTCTCTTTCTTCCTGCTCCATTTGCTTGTTTCCCCTCTCCCCATTCACTCACACACATATAGACAACAGTCAGCCTTCATTTTTGCTAGATTCATTGAGCTGATTTTTTCTGGTGGCCTCTTGGAGGTGAGGCCTCCTCACCAGGATACAGCCCATCTCTCACAGTTTGAGTTCATGAGTGACCTGTGCTGTACATGTTGGTGGCTTGTAGAGAAACACCAATGTATCCCTGGTTTTGCCACGTATACATGGTGGTGTGCTGGAAAAGCAGATTTGCCATTGTCCTGGCTACATCACCTGTGTATCAGTAATCTTGTGAGGTACTAACAGATCTGGGAAGTCTTAGCTTTTCCATATATTACTGTTTCCCCTTTTGTCTCACAGCATCCATGCTTATCCTTGTTTTCCTCATTACCAGTTCACATTAAACAGTGTTAAAAGCTTTAGAGATGAAATCCAATGAGGTCCACTTTAGTTCACATTTCTAAAAAATTCAAAGGAGGATGTTAGGTATGTCTGGCATGGCATCCATGTTTCATTTTATCTCATTTTCCAAGTCTTAAGTTATTCTTCCCTTCAAAATTTCTTCTAAAGCTCTGCATGATACTGAAATCAGATTATGGGCCTCAGCTCACCAGTTTGCACTTTATTTTGTCTTCCCTTTGAGGAGTATGTATGCTCTTTCTCAGTTACGTTGCATCATCTTCAATGTCATAGATGTATGACACATGCTATCAGACCTAAATTCACATGCTGATTCTTACAGTTTTTTGAGGAGAGATTATCTGTTTTCTACTGAATGTGGTAGGCTCCCAGAGTTTTCTTTCCACTCAGTTGTTATTTTTATATCTATATGATATATATATTTCCCATTATCTGCCTTTTCATCTCTTTCAGCATCATCTTGCTTGTTGAAAACTGGTTATTTCTTCATTTCTATCTAGAATATTGTTTAATCACTATCCCAGTGTAATTTACTTATAATTCCAGTTTTTATTTCCTTTTTGATATTGTTAATAATATTTCCAGGGTCATCATTATCTTGATTTTTCGTAATCCTTGATTTATACTTCTGCTTCTTGGCCTCCAAAACATCATTTTCTTTGTTTCAACATGTAACTCTTTCTATGTTTTATAAGTTCCTTGTGTATACATAAGAATCTACTCTGTGTTGGTTATTCCAACCAGAGGATGGTTTGCAATGACCTTTTACAGTTTTTTCTCTTTGGTTGAAGCACAAATCTAAATACATATTTAGTTTGTTTTTTTAAGTTATGTTAATGTAGAATTCAGTGTTATGAAAGAGTTCTATGTACTCTGTCTGGTTGTGAAATATGCAGTCATACTTTAAAAGTTATTTTTTTCAGTAAGCAAGCATTCAAAATAAAGCAATACGTTTGAATATTCTGAGCTGTTCCCGTTTCACTCAAAGGAAAGCTGATTCTGAGCCTCAGATGTAACTGTGCAGCAGCTGCCTTTCAGAGGAGCCCTGTGATGTGCTGCTGAAAGGACATGATTTATTGTATTTTTCATTGCTATTCTTAGTTATACATATATTGCAACTGCATAAAAATGCAGTAACAGAATGTACGTAGGGTTATTTGAATGTCTATCCATTTGCACGTACAAATGTGCTTAGTGCACGTGCATATATATATATTTGTATAGGTTAGTATTTATGTACATAGTACTGCACAGAATGCCAAAAATTTGACCTTAGGCATCTGATTTGTAAGTGTTTCACTTCCGGCCTTCCCGATTGAACATCCAGCTGTTGTGGGACTCTGTGTAGCTGAGCATTTGCACAGATTTCCCCCCTTCCATCCTCTCCCTCATGTTCTCAGAGCTGGGGGAGCATGCGAAGCATCGGGAGGCACTCTGCTTCACTCGACCTTCCTCCTGACAGCATCCCCCTCCTGCTGTGTCCCTGGGGATGATGACAGGCGAGGGAATTCGGGTTTTGTCAAGGTGCGTCACGTACACGGGATGTGACATGGCCCTTCTTTCTCCAGAAGTTCATTCCAGAGAGAGCAGTAATTACCATGGAAGAGGGGAAAGTGCAGGCACAGCAGTTTCCCTACTTGGAGTGGTTCACAAAGGTTGTATCGCATCCTGAGGTGGTCTTGCCAGCTTCATATGACTGAAAGGAAAACATTGACATTTGGACTGGTCTGGTGTTCTCTGGCTGTGTTTGTGGTCTTTATGTGCTTGCCTTGATTTTTTGCTGTCTGGAGAAGAAGGGAGACTGTTTGGCTTAAATTCTGAAAACCATAAAAATGTTAGTGAGCTGTGGGTAATAATGGTTATGTTTGAAGAACCAGATATGAGGATTTATGTTTCTTCAGCCTGTATCAGAATCAGGTGAGCAACAGTTGTAAGACATCTAAGCATGGTCCTGTCTGCAGACTACATAGAAATACAAATGAAACCTACCTACTATACAGACACTCTTGGCAGGTAAAGTGCTATAGGAAAGTCGCACAAGCCTTGATTCTGCAGCAGAATTTACTGCCAAATCCTCCAGTTACAGAAGGACACTGCAGTGGTCAAACTTCTGGCGCTTGATATTGTTAATCTTACACTTAGGAATAAATGTCCCAGTTCTGTATATCTATGAAGTGATTCCATAGTCTCTGACTTTTCAGTGAAACATGAGCAGTTTTGGTGAGCATGAACTTCCTTGTTATGCTGTAGTCTCTTCTGGCTTCTGTCAAACCTGCTCACTGCTGCTCTGCTGATCATTAGGCACCACCAACCCAAATTCATGTGCAGTGACCCTTATGAGTGCTTGAATGTTTGGCAGAATTAGAAAATAATGTGGCTTTTTTACTCCATTTGAAATCAGCAGGATCTGTTGGTGCCCCACACCTCTGAAAATAAGATTGTTACTGTCTGTAGTTCTAAGAAATCTGTATTTGGATGTATCTGAACAGAGGGCTGCCTATCTTAGGCTGAGAGGGTGGAGCATCTGACCTGATCTGAGTATCTGATCTGTAGTATCTTTGAAAATTAAGGCACTGAAATCAAGTGACAGTTCCACAGCACACTGCTGAGCAGGCCTCAGGCGGGGGCGAGATGAAATGGGTGCACTGAAGGAAGGCAGCCCCTGGCCTGCTCTGTGCTGAGCAAGCACGGCTCAGGCTCCGCCATGTTACTCTGCTTGGAGCAGATGGGGCAGGGGATCAGCGAGGGCTGAGGGGGAGTCGCCTGCCCAAACCCTGCCCTCACGGGCCGGGTGGGGGTGAAGGCTCTTCCAGGGTGCAAGGCCACCACTGGGAGGGCTGGTTTGCAGTTCCTGGCCTCTCTAGCTGTGCAAGAGCTAATCAGAGGAACGTGTTTCAGGTTTGCTCAGCAGCTCTGTGCCGGCGACAAAGCAGCAGCACGCTCCCGGCTTCAGCCACTCCTGTCAGTGCCTTCTGCAGGGCCCACACGGGGAACGCTAGATCAGTGGTTTTGTGCTGATCATGCTCTGGGCAGAGGTTATTAAATTTATCATTAAAATGACACTTTCATGTAGGTGACAGAATGGGAGTTATTTTGAGGCAAGCTGTGAGGCAGCAGTCCTCCGCAATGAGCAAAAATCAAACAGCCGAGCAATAAAGCCTGGCACACTCGTGTGAATTTGCCACTGCAGGTCCCACATCCCCAGTGCTGCCGACAAGGCCATTTCTTCCTCTCCAGAGCTCTGCTGCAGCTCGTCTTCCACAGAGGACGATTTGTCCGTAGTGGAGCCAGACAGCTTGGGATATTTCTGGCCTGCCCGTGGAGGGCCAGCACACCCGAATGCCAAACTAAGTGCACTTGTGCTATACACCCCAAGGGAATTCCAGTCCCTACTTTGAAACTCCAAGGACAGGATTCTTGAATAAGGCTTGACTCAGTCATTACCCCTTTTGCAAAAGAGGACATCCAGGTAATTGCAATGGCATATCATCCCTAGAGTGGTGACCCCAGGGTGGACCTCACTGCTTCCAGGGGCAGGAAGAACATGGCGGGTGGAGTCCTTGGTGAAGCCAAGGGGACATATCTGTGGAACAGATAATGGCAATTAAAATTGTGTTTCACAGCACCAGTTGCAATTTTGCTCAAAATTATTTCCTATCTGAGTGCAACTGTCTGAACCAGCAGGAGTGATTAAGCTTAACAGGATGTCAGTAAGACAGGAAAAGCTTGCTGCTTACATGATGGTGGGTTTTTAGCACCTGTGAGTCCTTATAAAATTGCAGCATGATCTGTGCATGTGTATGAGAAGACCTCAACTACTTAAAAGTGACAGGGCTAGATCAATAACTACATTGTTATTACTGCAGAATGCTTTGCTACTTCTGGAACTTAAATCCAGTGAGATCATTCTATGGATTTGAGCTCTGATCAATATGTTATAAAGATGTGTACTTATATGTTACTTGCTTGTTTTGCAGCTCCTCGTTGCTAAATCCCCTGTTGCTCCGTTCTCCGCTTTTTTCTACACCATTGAGAAATCAGGCTTGGTTCTTCAAGGTAAGACCAGAGCATTGATTTTCTGCCTTTGCAGTTAGTATTTTAAGCAGGCTGAATGTGGATAACAGCAACTATTGTTCAAAATTGTGCTGTTTATATCTAATTAAAACCCCAGACATTCAAACAGTCTGGTTGACAAGGGCAGCCTCCTGCTACGTTCACTATTTTGTCTTGGATTATACTAAATTAGTTGTTACATATTCCCATAGATCTAAGAATGGGCCTTGTGATTATTAAGCAGGGCTCCCTGTTTTCCGTCAAGGTAAAGTAGAGTGGTTCTGGCAACACTTCTCCTATGGGGTAGGTTTCTTCAGGAGAAACATACCCATCTACCATTAATAACATGTTCTAATAAATGGTTCTTCTTTAGCAAATGGCTTGACATCCATAAAAATACAAGAAATTAATATCTGTTCTCTATTTTTCATCATCATTTTAATGCTAATGCCCCGTGGTCTTAAATAACCCTCAGATTCTCTAGGATATGAGGCAGTGTACTGAAAAGCTGGATATTACTACTGTGATGGCAGGGAACTAGGGTTCCTTGTGGCCATATCCTAAATCACGTACTTTCAGACTACAGCAAAAAGGGAAGTTTAGCTCCTCCCTTTTTTTCCCCATTTACCCCAATAAATCTTCCTTTAGTGTCCTTGCTTTTTGACAGGCATTCATAGATCAGTTTTGTGGAGCTGCTCTCTGTTGATATGCAGCCTGGCCCCTGATTGCTGCGTCAGTTTAGCAGATCAAATAAAACTAGTCAGTGCCTGTCACTTTTTGTTCAGACGATGATACAGTCTGATATGCAACAGTAAGAAAGTATCACTGTTTCTCAGGTTCCAGTGATTGAGAATCACTGATCTCATAAAACACTACAAACATTTTAAGGTATGTGAACAGTTCTCTTCCTTCTGATTGCCCACTTCTTGCCCCTAAACAGGCTGAACCAGACCCGTGACATATTTACATGTACTGATTACTAAATATGCTTACATCTCTGGTGACAGATAATGTAAGAAAACAAAAAAACCCAAAATGTTTTGTGGTTCATTTTTGCTGCCATTTGATACATCTACATAATGATAATGTGGGTTCATTCAGTGTTTCCTAAGCCTTTGGATGCTGTACCCAGTGTATTCTTAGATGGCATTTTGGGAATTTCATCTCTTTATTTGGTACCAGTAATTTAAAAAAGGCTACAAGAAAAAGAAAGATTTTTTATTAGTTTAGACTAAAGTGGCTTACAAAAGTTGATCTAGACATGTTTTGATTCGGTGCAGGGCATAAGACGAGCTACTTTTCTATCTCAAGTATCTTCTGAGTTGCAGAGATGTTTATGGTCATCGTAAAAGAAGGCAGACAATTTTCTACTCAGTCCTCAGGCACAAATTTAGTGAAACTTTGGGAAAGATTTCCCATTTCAGAAACAGAAAACATTTGTTCAGAGAGAATCTTTATTTGTTTCAGTCCTTTTCTATGAGCCAGGAGTATAGTTTCCCAAGGACCAGACCTTACCTATAAAGAACAAATGGGCCTGGTAACATGCAATGGTGAGGGAGCAGGACTGCGACAGGAGTGTAGCACTGTATTAGGTGTACGGCTATTGCTCTTTTCCCTGTATCCATATGTTTCTGACTGCAGCATTATGTTTCTATTTTAGATATATTTCTCCAAGATGGGTAGTAACCAAGAACATGGGTCCTCTGATAATGTGCCCCAGACTATCTTATGGAGACTTGTAAGCACTTACACGTGAGCCATCTCACTGAGTGCTGCAAAGTAAATATTGCCTCTTCTCATCCCGTATTTCAATGATCATTATTTCTATGGAAGAAGGATGTAGTGAATCCCCTGGAAATGGCTGTTTTGGGTAAGATGCAGAAAGTGGCAGCAGGGTGCCTCACGCTAGAGAGGCTACAGTATTTATGAGAGTTGTAGCTGATGTTTCTTTCCGAAGAAAAGGTGGAAACAAGGTGCAAGATGTCAGTAAGGGAACCGGGCGCAGGTCAGCTGGTGAGGGAGCGTCCCTGTGTTGCTGCTTGGGGGACATCCCATAGCGCTAACGAGTGGAATCTGTCCCGCAGCCTGATTGCAAAGGCAGCTTTCCCATTCAGGCTTTGTTGTTTGATTCAGTTGGTGTCAGGAGGTGAGCACATTCAGCGTGGCTGATGGGAACAAGTGGATGGGTGTGGGAACTGGTGAGAAGCAACAGCTGGCTGAAATGCCCAGGATTCTTTCTTCTTACTCAGGGGGTCCCATCCCGGGACCATTAACCAATAGGCCATAAACAAATTGATATCGGAAAATGTGGCTGGAAACTCCTTGATTAGTGAGGGTGAATGGGGAATGAAAGACACAGTGAAAGTGTGATTTAACAGTTCCACAGGCAATTTCCATTGCCACCTCTGAGGGATTAGGATGTGTGGAATAGGCTAAAAATGAGGAGGAGCTCCCCTCTGCTTTTGTTCTGTGGGCCAGAGGATAATAAAACGGCAGGAGAGGCAGTGCAGCTAGTTAGGGATTTCACAGGCTGCTATTTGATGCAGTTTAAGGAGCCCTTCTGCTATTGTTGCACTTAAAATGGGAAGCGGAACTGTTCTCCATTCGCAAAAACCTCCAGCGTCCTCAGGAAGAGGGCTGAGAGCAAAAGGCTATTAAGATGGTAATGCTGCCCTATTTGGAGGAGTGTATCAAAATCCTCTTTGTCAGTGTAAATCGCAGCTCTGTTTCCCTGGTATCTTTGCATCTCATGGCCTCAGTGCAAGCACAGAAGTGTTTGAAGGACACCCTAGTGAAGGCAGAACTGCTTCTCTGATATTGCCAGGGGAGAACTCCAGGCTGCCCAGGGGTGCCACCAAGAAAACTTATTTGCTTTTATGAACTTGAAATGTTGAGGGATGAAAATAATACAGTTATTCTCTCATTCTTTTATTTCCACTTGCAGAGTAGGGAAATGAAATTTGATGGTTGGAAAGCAAGACTGGCTAGTCAGAGATCTAGCAAGGAAAGTCAGCCTTCAGTCTCCTCCTTTCATTGCTTCAGTATGATCTGTGCTGTGCAGAGGGTGGAGTCCAAACCCTCAAAAAAAGCCTCAGTCGCCTTCTCATTGCAATACAATGTCACGTAATGTACTGCCATGCTGTACAGTGTGACTCTGTGATGAACCTGAATTGTGATTGCAAAATCCAGTCTGACAGCAGGTCTCTATTTTGTAGAGATCTTAAACAGAGAGGCAGAAGCCTGGATCTAAGCACGACAAAATGTTAGAAGTTTTACTGCCTGCTTGTCTAATCTGTTTAAGGACTTGCTGTTGCTTCCCTAATTCAATATACTATTTAAAGTGAGTGAAGCAATACTGTCAAAAAGAAGAATAACAGTAAAAAAGCTCTAGATCTACTTGGTTAAGGGTGCAAGTCACAAGATTTGATATAATTTCTATTTTGGATTAGTAATTATTAGCTAGTAATTCTGTTCCTGGTGTATCAATCAGTATGGATTCTGGGCTGTTCTTACCTACTTGCAGTTTCATTGAAGCTGAACGTAGCACATACTTGTTTAGGTCATCTGCACTAGAAGATGCCACTTATCCACACACATACACATCTGGAAAGAAGACAAGCTCAATAAGCTGATGTCAGTGTTAAGCTGTATTCTATGAGCGATCGTCTGAGTCCAGTTTTAGAAGCAGCAGCATTCTGGGGCATAAGTATAAGGGCCTATCTAGTAATGACTGGTAGCTTGGCTGTCTGTGGAAGTAAGTCTCCTTCCATCTCGCCTAAGTAAATGCCCTCTGTTACCAAGAGCATGGTGCTAGAAAAAAAGGCAGGGAACACGGTGGCTGGTTGCCAACTGGAGAGTCTAACCAAGTGATTAACATTGCTCTTCACTTTAAGAGCTCAGAAGCACTGAAAACATAAGGCAAATAATAGTAGTGAGCTAGGACTTGCTTTTGATGAATGATTTATTTTCAGTTTCGTACAGTTTAAAGATGGGTAGAATCAGCAGTTCATACAAACTGACCTCCCATAGAACATACATGTTTCCTTCAGGTACCTGGTAACTTATGTTACACTAGCTCTTGTCTTGTGGAAAGGCATTCACTTTTATTTGAAGACATCAAGAAATTCGAGTTCCCAAGTTGCTTTGACAGTGTTTTTAAGTTTTAACTGCCTTGCTGCTGAATACTTGTTCTGTATTTCGGATGAGAATTTGTCTGCCTTCAGCTTTTGGCCTCAGCTCTTGCTATGACCTTCAGTGCTAAATAAAGCACTGTTGTTGTTAAGTACAATAGTTGCCATTTTGCATGAGTGTCCTTGAGATTAAGTTTTATCCTGCTATATTTTGTTCTTCCTTTTGAAAGAAAGTTATAACTATCTACAAATTTAATCTCAAAACCTTTGTGTCTCATGCTGACTGGCTACTCTCACTACTCAAAGAAAGGACAGAATACCTTGAATTGCTAAAGGGAAGAGTTTGATTTCTGGACCAGCAGGACTGGATGATTAGTTAGTTGATTAATCCACCCTTTCTCCTGCCTTCTTTTCCACTGCACACGTCTTTGTGTGCACAACCATGCTCACCTTGCCTGTAATGTCTTATTGAGGCAGGTAACTTCTGATAAGTAGAAACAAAAGATATGTGGCACTCAGAAGAGAGTGTCTTAAGTTTTAAGTGTCACAGTTCTGAGAGGACAGAGATCTAGGAACAGTTAAATCCAGTGAAACTTTGGTGCATTATGTTTAATTTGTCACTAATCTAATGAAAGAAGCTCATTTTGATCTTAAAATAGTATAGGGACTAAGTTTGTAGTGCAGCATGGCAAACCATCTCCGAAGTGCTATAACTAATTTATATGGCTGAAGGAAGTGAAAAGTGCCTCGTTTTATTTTGTAAAGAAATGCTTTGGTAATGAGTAGCAGAGGTAGAAAGGGGGCTCTGCAAGAAAGGGCAGCATTATTTGTATTGTATTGTGTGAGTTTGAACAGTGAGAGACAATGATTTACTGCATCAAAAGCTTTTATTCAATTGTAGAACTGTAACTATAAAGTGACCTTTGTCTGGAGCAACATGGATATAATCTGTAAAATGAAGCAGGGTTTTACTTGGTGTGTGAATGGATGGAAGACAGATTAATGGGAATAAAGTTTTGCATTGCTATTGAGATGGTAACAGATTTGCAGTGCCACTGGTGATTTCCGGCCCTGTTGGAGGGATAAAGATGAACTGATCATTGTTAGGATCTCTGTGGGGTGGAACCGTTCTTGCTGTATTCCCCACAGGACACTGAAAACCTCGTGCTATTTCTAACAGTTTTGTAATAATGAAAGCAAAAAAGCATGAGTGGTTTGTAGTCTAAGTCTATCCTGGCAGTGGGGATTGTGAAAAAAAATAAGACTCCCATCATCCCTATGCCAGCAAAATCACCCATGCAGATGTAGCTGGCATCAACGAAATTGTCCTTTATTCAGCCAGTTCATGGCATTTTGGGGAGTGGGTTACCAAACCTCACCCAGGAATGGCATTTGCTTGGGTGAGGGCATTCTCACTAGGTGGCTTTTTAGGAATTGCTCTGCTGCCCTGCAGCAGCATTGCCAAAGCCTCCCTGGAGCAGCCGAACTCCATGGCTGCCAAACGAAGGAGTCCAGTGGAACAAAGCATGGATGCAAAACCAACTGAAAAAGGCACCAAAGAGAGGTGGAGGAAAAGCATTCTAATTGTAAAGGAAGATTAGAGGCCTTTTGGGTTTTGATCCAGTCGAAACAAAATACACTCTCATTTCAATAAAATTAAATAGTTATCTCAGCAAACACGACCTTTCTAGTGGCATAATAGATAGGTAACAAATTGGTAAAGTTTCTGGCCATACTTTTTGCTCTTAGCTTAACTTGTGGGAGGACATTATGCTGAATAAATCCAATTTAGCACAAGGTATTGAATTACCTGCTTATTTCTGAACATGTATATAAAGACACAGAAGATACAGTACTGCTTCCTTGGACTGAAAGCCAAACGTGTCCTTAAATGCTTTGCCATATTGCAACTGAAGTGCCAGCATTTAATTTTTCTTAAGTTCTACTAAATGTAATATGAAAAAACTTTAGTGCAAGTAGTGTGCCAAATCTCTTCTCATTTACACAAGTGTGAATCAAAACTGATTTTTTTTAATCCAGTGATCTTAAGACAATGAGCTGAAGAGTGTAAATCTGTATTTGCAAAGACATTCCCATCTTTTCAAGGCCGGTATAGGCTTCCTGAGACAAAATGGTCTCACCTCAGAGAAATCTTCTCCTTACCAGTCTCTCTGTAATGAACTCCTGATCAAAGTGAGCTGCTCCCCTGTGTTTTCAGCACAGTGCTAAAGCAAATGGCCTTTCCTCCAAAAGGCTTTTAACATAAGGAGTGAAGTCTGTTGATGAGAGGTAGTATCTGTGATTTGTGACAGTATATTGTTCTGGGAACTGAACATTGTCACAGAAGACCAAGACTCTATTAGTAATTGCCTGGATTTAACGTAGGAGATGTTACATCTTTTAAGCTACAGATTTGTAGAATAAGGTCAAATGTACCTAAAATGAACTTAATGTTCTTAAGCGAACACATTCATGAATAGGAGGCCAAAAAAATGTCTGTCCAAAAAGAATCTTCAGCCAGAGTAAAGACTCACACTTTTGCATGCAGCTTACGAAAGTAAAAGGCAGTAAAGTCTCACTGTGATTTCTCACGTAGGCACAACTAGATTTCTTTTGCTGTCCTCTAAGGTTATGTCTGTTCTGGCATGTTTGGTAAAGCCATCACTACTGTCATTTTATCTTTTTAAACAATAGCTAGCAGGAGAGGACTATGACCCAAATGACTTAACCTTGGTAGTACATGCAGCTTTTCTTTAGCCAGAGGACTTTATGTATTCTCCATGTTAAAATCTTGTAAACTCTCTGAGCGTACAGCCTGCTTGCCAAAGGGAAATGCTGGACACTTTATTGTTCCCTGTGCTGAGGAGGGGAGAGTGATGCAGAGATCCAGCAGTTAGCTACAGCCCAAACCTGGAAGTCTCCAGAGTGCAATCCTGTGTAGTCAGGCACATCTGAATAGCACCTCATCTAAACTAGAAGACTTTGCCGGAGGGGGAGCTTATTAGCACAGGGATAACGTTCTGCAAATAGGGTTCCTGCTGCTTTGGCTCCGGTGCTGTTTTTCTTTGAAACTTTCTTTATGTTTTCAGAATTAACACACCTAGAACAACCTCAGGTATCTCTGCATCTGATGTGTAGACTTGCCCTGTCTTTAAAGCTGGGCTAACCGCAAGTATAAACGATCTTATCATACTAGCTTAAATCTGTCCTGATAAAATGGAACAGGAATATATAGCACTTTAATAGAAACAGACACACATGATTAATCCTCCCAACAAACAGGTTTGTACTTCAAAAGGTTTTTCTCATTACAGTCATTCCCTAAAATTAATAACATTGGGCTGTTACTGTAGCATATTTTCTGTAATGTTCACTTGAACTTTTAACATAGTGTTAATGATTGGTGTAGTGCTTCTCATTGCTTATATTGCAAGGAAAACAGAATCTCGCTCTTCAATCCTTCAGTTTTGTGAAGGTGCCTGAAAAATTTGAGATTAAATTTCAGGGCCAAATTGAGTTAACCAAGGGTTACAGAGATGAGAGAGGCAATAGGTTTAGTCAGCAGTTTGTTAGAGCAGGGCGGCTGTGCCTTGGTTTGTGACCTGAGTGACCCTGGCGGCTCTGCCTTAGGGCTCACCTGCGGCAAGGCAGCGCTCGCATGGCTGCGTGGGTGAAGAGCAAGCACAGGCAGATAACGCTACTATTAACAGTTCGTCAAGAGATGATGTTGCTGAAAAGATTTTACTTTGTTGTCCACTGAATCTCATTTTCATTTAAACATCCTAGCTTTTCCATTACAGAAGCGATATCCCTCCCCTGTAGTCTCAATACCCTGTGATGGTGCACTCCCAAGAAGTAGCAGCAGAAATAGATGTGAAGAGTGATGTGTCTAGAAAGTGTTGTGGGACTATTAGAGTGCCATCAAACAGTCTGCAGTAGAGTGATTTCTTGGAGCACTGTGTGCTATCGTGGAGACCCCAGCTGGGATGTGCCTTACTACGGAGTGAATAAGCTTAGAATAAGCAGGCTGATGTCCTGTGCTATAAACAAGCATTACACTCCTGAAAATGGTCTGAGTGAGTTTAGGGATGAGACTCTTCTGCTTAGTAGCATATCACAAACATCACATTCCTCCTTCGGACCGCATGTGTTTGATGAAGGACTTCAGTCTTAAGACATGCCAGGTGGGAACTGCACAGTACACCTTTTCCTTTCGTCATGACTTATTTGTGCTTGAGTAAATTACCCAAAACAAGGCATTGGGCAGCCAGGCACAGACATTGCAGCTGTGTGTTTGTAGCCTGTATCCTGTCTGCTGTGGCCATTTGCTGAAGTTCACAGAGGAGCAGAACATCCTGTTTGCTTAGTTTTCTTTTGTCTGCCCTGTAGCAGCACAGGGAGAATATTCCTACATTTCTTTTCTTTTCTGCTCTGAAATTGGATCACAGTGCTCATGATTGTGTTCAATAGCTGGAAGTGCTGAGGATATCCGATTGCTGAGGTCTCTTATTTTAAACTCCACATGCCAGGAAAAGTATGTGGGATCCCACCAGCTTAGCACTGGAGGGTGCAGGATGCATCAACAGGAAAACCAAACAAAACATGAAGTGAAATTCGTTTGAAAAGGGAAGGGACTCATATACCACCCATCAGCAGTGTTTAAACTCGTCGTTTCCACACAATAGGCCTTTTATTTTCCTTCAGTACTTCTCAATATGCAAACTATCTTAAATTGATTTTTAGAACTGCAGCTGTCACTAAAGTCAGTGGGAGCTGTAGGTGCTTGTTACCTTTGAAAATCAAGCCAATGTATCCTAATGTGGTAGCAAAAGCCAAAACCGCCAAATTAGGGTGGATAAAGCAGAACTCTGGTAGTTCTGTAATGTGATCCCAGCCACCTTCATGTTTGGTACAGAGGCAGGGCCTCATGCTGTGCACGCCAGAGCTCAAAGGTGTGTTGTTTCTTCTTTGCCTTTCAGCCTTCCTTCCTCAACAACTTTGTGGCCTTACTTTATCACTACCGTCTGAATAGTACTGAATAGGGCTCTCTTCCAGTTTAACAGAGCTAACCTTTATTCATCCAGAATACTTTCTTTTCCTTGAGAAACAGGTTTGCTTCCCCTCTTTCTCTTGAATGTGCATTAGGTTGAACTGGAGAATGAGTGGTCCACAGCTCACAGTATCACAGTATCACAGTATGTTCTGGATTGGAAGGGACCTCAAAAGATCATCTAGTCCAATCCCCCTGCTGGAGCAGGAACGCCTAAGTGAGGTTGCACAGGAACATGTCCAGGTGGGTCTTGAATGTCTCCAGAGAAGGAGACTCCACAACCCCCCTGGGCAGCCTGTTCCAGTGCTCTGTCACCCTTACTGAGAAGAAGTTTTTTCTCAAATTTAAGTGGAACCTCTTGTGTTCCAGCTTGATCCCATTGCCCCTTGTCCTATCATTGTTTGCCAACGAGAAGAGCCTAGCTCCATCCTCATGGCACTCACCTTTAATATATTTATAAACATTAATAAGGTCACCCCTCAATCTCCTCTTCTCCAAACTAAAGAGACCCAGCTCCCTCAGCCTTTCCTCATAAGGGAGATGCTCCACTCCCTTAATCATCTTGGTTGCCCTACGCTGGACCCTCTCCAGCAGTTCCTTGTCCTTCTTGAACTGAGGGGCCCAGAACTGGACACAATATTCCAGATGGGGTCTCACCAGGGCAGAGTAGAGGGGAAGGAGGACCTCTCTCGATCTACTAACCACCCCCCTTCTAATACATCCCAGGATGCCATTGGCCTTCCTGGCCACAAGGGCACAGTGCTGGCTCATGGTCATCCTGTTGTCCACCAGGATCCCCAGGTCCCTTTCCCCTACACTGCTCTCTAATATGTAATTTCCCAACCGATACTGGAACCTGGGGTTGTTCCTGCCCAGATGCAGGACTCTACACTTTTCCTTGTTAAATTTCATTAGGTTATTCCCCGCCCAACTCTCCAGCCTGTCTAGGTCTCGCTGGATGGCAGCACAGCCTTCTGGCGTGTCAGCCACTCCTCCCAGCTTAGTGTCATCAGCAAACTTGCTGATAGTACACTCTATTCCCTCGTCTAAGTCGTTAATGAATATATTGAATAATACTGGCCCCAGTACTGACCCCTGAGGTACTCCACTAGATACTGGTCTCCAACTAGACTCCACACCATTGACTACCACTCTCTGGCTTCTCTCCTTAAGCCAGTTTGTAACCCACCTCACTACTCTATTGTCTAGACCACACCTCTGCAACTTAGCAACTAGGATGCTGTGGGAGACTGTGTCAAAGGCTTTACTGAAGTCAAGGTAGACCACATCCACGGCTCTGCCATCATCCATCCACCTTGTAACATTCTCATAAAAGGCTATGAGGTTGGTCAAGCATGACTTACCCTTGGTAAAGCCATGCTGACTGCCCCTAATAACCTTCCTATCCTTGATATGCCTTGAGATAGCACCAAGGATAAGTTGTTCCATTACTTTCCCAGGGACAGAGGTGAGGCTGACCGGTCTATAGTTACCCGGGTCCTCCTTCTTGCCCTTTTTGAAGATTGGAGTGACATTTGCTTTCCTCCAATCCTCAGGCACCTCTCCCGTTTCCCAAGACTTGGCAAAGATGATGGAGAGCGGTCCAGCAATGACCTCAGCCAGCTCCCTCAGCACCCGCGGATGCATCCCATCTGGACCCATGGATTTATGGATGTCCAGTCTATTTAATTGCTCCTTAACCCAGTCCTCGTCAACTAAAGCAAGCTCCTCCATTGACCTGGCTTCATCTGGGGTCTCAGGGGTACAGGGCTCCCCAGGACAGCCTCCGGCAGAGTAGACAGAGACAAAGAAGGCATTCAGTAATTCTGCCTTCTCTGTATCTTCCGCCACCAGGGCACCCACCCCATTCCTCAGTGGGCCTACATTGCCTCTGGTATCAGTTTTATCCGCTATGTATTTGAAAAAGTTCTTTTTGCTGTCCTTGACCCCTCTCGCCAGCTGTAATTCTAAGGAGGCCTTGGCTATCCTAGCTGCCTTCCTACATCCTCTAACAGCAGCCTTATATTCTTCCCAAGTGGCCAGCCCCTGCTTCCATGACCTGTAAACTCTCCTCTTCTGCTTGAGCATACCCAATAGATTCCTATTCAACCACGCAGGCCTCCTGGCTCCCTTCCTTGACTTCCTACGTGTGGGGATGCTCTGATCCTGAGCGCGGAAGAAGCAATCGCTGAATGCAATCCAGCTCTCTTGGGCCCCTTTTCCTTCAAGCAGTCTTGCCCATGGAATTTCCCCCAGCAATTGCTTGAAAAGGCCAAAGTTAGCCCTGCTAAAGTCCAGGGTTGCAATTCTACTTGCTATGCTGTTCCTGCCACACAAGATGCTGAACTCCACCATCTCGTGGTCACTGCAACCCAGGCAGCCCTCAACCTTTACTGCTTCGACCAGACCCTCCTTGTTAGTGAGGATGAGATCCAGCAGTGCACCTCTCCTAGTCGGCTCCTCCACCATCTGCATGAGGAAGTTATCATCAATGCACTGGAGGAACCTCCTGGACTGTGGCTGGCTGGCTGAATGGTCCTTCCAGCAAACATCAGGGAAGTTAAAATCACCCACAACAACCAGGGCCTGTGACTGCGAGGCCACTCTCAGCTGCCCATAGAAGGCCTCATCAACTTCCTCAGCCTGATCTGGTGGCCTGTAACAGACGCCCACAACAGTGTCACCCCTGCCAGCCTGCCCCTTGATCCTGACCCATACACTCTCAACTCGCTCATCATCCACTCCTGGGCAGAATTCAGTACATTGTAGTTGCTCTCTCACATAGAGAGCAACTCCACCACCACGCCTGGCTGGCCTGTCTTTTCTGAAAAGGGCATAGCCATCCATGACCACATTCCAGTCATGTGAACTGTCCCACCATGTTTCTGTAATTGCCACCAGGTCATAATCTCCCAGCCGAACATAGGATTCTAACTCCTCCTGCTTATTCCCCATGCTGCGCGCATTGGTGTACAGGCATTTCAAGGAGCGAGCAGAGCACTCCCATTTCTCCCTAGGAGCATAGGAGGCCACCTGGTCCTCATCAGTTCTAGAATGCTGCCCCACTGGGACAAGCCCAGCTACAACCCCATCCCCCTTCGAGCCTAGTTTAAAGCTCTCCAAATGAGCCCAGCTAATTCCTGCCCCAGCATTCTTTTGCCCCTCTGAGATAAACCTTTCCCACGTGACACTGTCCGGACTGGTGTCTTATAGAACCAACCATTATCAAAAAATCCAAAGCCCTGCCTGTAGCACCACTCTTGGAGCCAACCATTTAGAGAATGAATTTTCCTATTCCATCCCACATCGTCACTTGAAGATGGAAGGAGTGAAGAAAAGATCACTTGAGCCCCTGAGTCTTTCACCATCCTTCCCAAGACCTTGAAATCATTCTTCATTGCCCTCAGACTACGGGAAGCAGCTTCCTCCCCATCTGTCTGGAAGACCAGCAGCGGGTAGTAGTCTGTCGGGTGCACCAGTCTTGGGAGCTCTCTAGCAATATCCTTGATCCGGGCTCCAGGTAGACTACAAACTTCTCTAAGATGAGGGTCAACTCTGCATATTGGGCCCTCTGTTCCTTTCAGAAGGGAATTTCCTATTACTATCACCCTTCTTTCTTTCTTAATAGAGGCAGTCTTAAGTTGTGGAGTCAACCGCCTCTTCCTGTGTGATCTTGTAGGCAGGCTTGGCACTGCCTCCTCACCTACCTCTTCTTCCAGATCCAAGGCCTCAAACCTATTATGGAGGGGCACCTGAGGAGACAAAGCAGGCAGGGAGGGGGGCTGCCCGTGACGCCGAATCGGAATACGCTTCCAGCCCTCGTCGTCTTTTAGGTCCCCTACCTCTGCCTGACAGCAACAAGGGTGGGGCCGTCTCAGTACTTCCGCCTCTTTCCGAGAGGGCAGGAGGTCCATCTCCTTTTGGGGGATACCTCCCTGGGACCTTTCCGACTGGCACGTCAGGGTGTTACTCCACCAGTCAATCTCCCTTTCGCACTCCCTGATGGTCCTCAGCGTCTCAATTTCCTCCTTAAGCTTCACCACCATGCTGAGCAGATCCTGCACCTGCTCACACCTCACACAGGTGGAGTGCTGGCCTCCCTCCCCCGGCAGCAGCAGGCTCTGGCACTCCCTGCAGCCGGAGACCTGAACAGCCACCGTTCGGGACGGAACCTCAGTCTGCGTTGCCACCGTCTGTTTGAGACAAGCTCTCCTCCTGGACGCGACCATGGTCGTCAGTAGTCTGGGATGCTGGCAATAAGTTAGAGGGGCTAGCAAGCGTCAAGTGCTCTCTGCACCCTGTTGCACAAGCTACCACACCCGCTGCTGCAGCACAGTGTGGGTGGGACTCACCCGCTACTCAAGCTGGTTGCTCCTCCCTGCGCCTGGTGGGCAGCGACTAGTCGCTGCCCTCCCACAGGACTTTTCAAGGCAATGGGAGGGGGTGTGGTCGCCGTCACGGTGGGAACGCCCCCCGCCACGTCAGCCGCTCTCTCGCAATGGCTGCCTGGGCTTTGGGGATGGGGACCCGCCGGGAATCACGCTGTCCCTGCACGTTTCTCTCTGAGCTTTCTAATCTCGGCTGAACCTCGTGGTCGGCTGCACCCCGCCGGCTCCGGCTCTCGCTGGGCTGGCTCCGATCAGCTGACTGAATGCTAGTCTCGAGTTTCAGCCACTTTTAAACCTCCCGCCGTCACCGTGGGAACGCCCCCCGCCACGTCAGCCGCTCTCTCGCAATGGCTGCCTGGGCTTTGGGGATGGGGACCCGCCGGGAATCACGCTGTCCCTGCACGTTTCTCTCTGAGCTTTCTAATCTCGGCTGAACCTCGTGGTCGGCTGCACCCCGCCGGCTCCGGCTCTCGCTGGGCTGGCTCCGATCAGCTGACTGAATGCTAGTCTCGAGTTTCAGCCACTTTTAAACCTCCCGCCGTCACCGTGGGAACGCCCCCCGCCACGTCAGCCGCTCTCTCGCAATGGCTGCCTGGGCTTTGGGGATGGGGACCCGCCGGGAATCACGCTGTCCCTGCACGTTTCTCTCTGAGCTTTCTAATCTCGGCTGAACCTCGTGGTCGGCTGCACCCCGCCGGCTCCGGCTCTCGCTGGGCTGGCTCCGATCAGCTGACTGAATGCTAGTCTCGAGTTTCAGCCACTTTTAAACCTCCCGCCGTCACCGTGGGAACGCCCCCCGCCACGTCAGCCGCTCTCTCGCAATGGCTGCCTGGGCTTTGGGGATGGGGACCCGCCGGGAATCACGCTGTCCCTGCACGTTTCTCTCTGAGCTTTCTAATCTCGGCTGAACCTCGTGGTCGGCTGCACCCCGCCGGCTCCGGCTCTCGCTGGGCTGGCTCCGATCAGCTGACTGACCCGTAGCTTCCCACCTACCACAGCAGCAGCCTGAAGCACTGTTTGATTTTCATTTGGAAGATTTGTTGTGCCCTAGGAAAGTTTCCTAAGCAGTGACCAGAAAGAGAAAGGTCACGATTTCTCCGGTGTAAAATGAACTAAAACTTGTGGTCACATCTGAACACAAGCGGAGAGAGGCGTCCCTCTCTCTGGTCCCAGCTGTCTGGGCTCAGGAAGGACACCGCTCACTGCTGCATCTCTCAAGGGTACATGAAACTTCAGTACGCAGACTGAGTCTGCAAACTCGAGTCCCTGTCTGGCAGAGGGGGTAAATGAGCTGACCCACCTGAGGGCTGCAGCTGACCATGGGGCATTAACTGAGGCCATCTTGCCCCACGCTCAGTTTAAGTGTCTTTTGTGGACAGATCTTTGCAGAAAAAGAGCCATGGCTGAGGATGTAGCTCGCTGTCCCCCTTTGGTGCCCTTCCCAGTCATCACTGGAACAACGGTGTCCACTGACACCTGTTTTCAGTATAGCTTCTTGCCTGTGCCTGACTTGGATGTTCCAGAGAGGACTGCACAATTGTCATTAAATTTGTTCACCTTTCCTTCCCCTAGTGTGAAAAGTGAGTGATAATTTAGTAACTTGTCCAAAACAATGACTTGTCCAAGAAGAGTAAAAGTCTGCAGGAATGTGCCAGTGATAAGGCTGGAGTAAATCAGGTTTGCTACCTGTCTGTTACAGATCAGAGGGTAGGGATTTTGCTGAATGATTAAAGACCTTTTTGTCGTAAGGTAAGAGATGTGACAGGGAGGATCCTGCTGCTGATGTTGATTTTAGAAACTGTGATCAGATGCTTGGTTGTTTTCAAATAAAGTATATTCCAAGCCTCAACTGTGTTCCTCATATGCACTTCCTTCAATAGCCGCCAAAGATTAAGTTATTTTGGCTTTCTTGTTTTTTTTGGGGGGTTGTTTTGTTTTGTTTTCCTAATGCTCAGAATCTGTAGCTTAACTAGTTCAGAGAAAGCTAGTTTAAAGGCCTTCTGTTTCTGCTTGCCTCTTGGACTGACAGTTTTCTTAGTTCATTGGATCTGTGTCCTTTTTATTCATAGTGCCACATATTGTTGGTAAAATAAGGAGACTTGAAAATAGAGGAAGTAGAGGTAATGTTGATCTTGAAACATCAGCAATTGAAAGGACCATTCACGGTTTCCTTCAAAACAAAACCAAGTGGTAAGATAATGCTAAGCAGGGCTGGGTGCCCAGGAGAGCATCGTAATGAAGCGTCTACTGTTATTATTCAACTCGGTGTTTGTTCTTCATGTGAACAGAAGGAAGGAAGAAATCTGCTATCAGACTAGAGAGGAAGGAGTCTTTGTTGCCCTTGGCTATCCTAACTTTAAATGTGAGGAAGCACAGGGCACTGCAGCATAACCTTTCTGCAGCATTAGACAGGGAAAACTGATAGTTCAGGAGGTTAAGGGCGGACACTGTTTATCTACAGACTGGGCTTCCCTTGCATGACAGCCCCAAATCAGGTATGTCAGCGCTAGTATTTATTCAGGTCATGCAAGGCTTTAAACCCTGGTTCCTCTGCTTTGCTGCTCCTCTGCCATTTGATTCCTCCTCTGCCTTGTTGCTCCTCATCAGGAACAGTGAGATGCCATTTCCTCATTGACTGTGACAGGCACCGGGTGTCCTGAGTGTAAAGTTCAGTCATGTTGCTGAAGCATCAGGAATGTATCTGCTGGAGGCTGAGTCAGGCTTACTGTACTTTTCTGCTCCTGCTCCACCCGTAGACTTGTCTGCTGAAGTGGCAGAATCCCTGCTGTCCCTCTCCCCCTCCTTCAAGTCATGAGGCTGACACACTGTCAGATTAATGACAAAGTTTACCATGCTCAGAGCCATTGTTTCAGATGTTCAGATGACTCAGGCAATGATTCTGTCATCAGCTAAGCTCAGGTGATGATTTAAAGATATTCCTTGCAAACACAAAAGTTAACTTAGCCTGCCTATGTATTAGTCTTATTCTGGCTTTGTCTAGTCCATGTACCATCTCTGTGTATCAAGAGACAATGGAAAAACAGATTTACACTCCATTAGAGGCAATGCTGTGTAGCTGTGATGTTTTAAAGAAGTGTGTGTGTATTTTGGTTCTGATGTAAAGAGTTCATTCCTTGTGTATGATGCTTTGAAATTTCTGGACACAAAATGAAAGCAGCCCACAAATACTTACCAGCTTTGTCTTCACATTCAGGGTGCGTCCCTGCATTGATTTCTTGTTAATTCACAGGTTACCATGGTGCATGATGTGCAAAATAACACTTTCACACATTTATGACAGTCTGTTTCCATAATTCCAGGATCTAATTGCTCTCACAACTCTATTCTACTGTTTAGATCAGATAAGGGATTTTCTTTTTCCAGTGTGTAGGACATGTTTCAGTAGACTGCTTGCAAACTTTTTATAATACAGTGGCTTCATAGATTAGATGTTATGTGAAAGATCTACTGACTTCACTGTAGATGGAACAAGAACCTTAATTAGAGAAATGCAAGTGTTCTGAGGGCATATTGATTTGGCAGAATGAAAGCAATTGATAAGGATACAATGAGAGTGGCAAGAATCCCATGGAACTACTGAGAGTCAAGTGTGAGGAATATTCTTCAAGAAGTCATAGTACACCAACTATATACAAAATTGATGAAAGCCAAGCTCAAATTAGACATGCTTCTTGTATGGTCAGTGTGGTTCTGGGGGTGATCAATCTGTGTGTAAAGCCATGCTGGATACAGGAAGAAATAAAACAAATGCTCCATATTATGTTATTGGTATTGTGGCTCTGCAAAACCACTAAGTTCAACACAGAAAACTGAAAGAAAACTCTGAATGTCCTGGAAAATAAGAAAGATAATTAACTCAGATCACCCACCAAAGTAGCCTTCAGAAAACAGATTGATCTTTACTTCAAGTAGTAGATGTAAAAGCGCAGTGAGATGCTGAAAACCCAGATAGATGGAGCAGGGGGAATGACTCTGTCCATGCTTAGGTTAATGTTACTAGCATCTTAAAGTGTGGTGATTCTTTGAAGAAAAAAAGCCAAGATTACATTTAGCACATCTCAGTCAAGCCACAGCCAATATACTCAGTTTACAAATACAAATGTTTTGGGTTTGTTTTGTTTTCCTAATTTCTAACCCTAGAAATTGTTTCTTAAAAGCTACAAGAGGTTCTTTCCTTCTCACGCATCATCATGAGTGGTTTTAATGGAATAAACTGTGTCTTTCCTGACAGCTAAAATTGTTGTCCTCAGTTATGCCAGTCATGGAGATTTATGTACGCAGTTACAGTTTTTCTACTTGGGTGTTGAAGTAAAAGTGAAGGAGCACAGAAGGAATAGAATCTACTTAGGTTTCTGATGGCTCATTTGCTGAACAGAACTAACAAGGCTGACCAACTAAGATTCATTAGTGCAATTGAAGACAATAGATGAGCTTCTGAGTACTGTCAGGGAACAATTATCTGCAATAAAAGTAGATGCCGGTTTGATACATCTGTACTGAGAGCTGCGGAGCACTGTGGAAGGGGTTTCCTTTCCCTCTCAGGGCTAGAGAGCTTGCCAAAACCTCCTTTGGGATGAAACTTTAGAGCATTTCTCTGAAAGGCTTCGTGGGGAAATGGCAACCTTATGGCTTTCCTCATATCTATCTATCTATCTGTCTGTCTGTCCGTCTATCATTGTTACAACTTAGAGAGGACGTAACAGATCGTGTAGCAGGTACTAGAGGACTGGAAGTCTGGTATTACAGCCATGCCTAATGGAATTGCTTTTCATTGGTAGAGCATCAGTGAGAGAATTGAGCAGAGGTTTTAATGGAGAGTGAGGGTCACAGTATAACAGACCTGAGGAGTGGGAGTGGATGTGGCCATGATCTGACTGGCAAGAAGAGAGAAAGCAGTGGGGAGCACAGTGGTGTGGTGCTGTGACAGCACACATCTTGTGGGCCATTGGTAGATGGGGGGGCTAAGGCCTTGCAGCACTGTTCTTCCCGCTGCCTCACCTTTCCACCTGCTTGCGAGGGGAAAGCTATTTCAATATCATTTTACAATACAAATCAAAAGACTTCTCTTTGATATAATGAAATTGAGTGTGATTTACTCATTTTCCCAGGATAGAGGCTTACTGAAGCTCACAGGGAGCTACTCTGGACACAGGGAGAGAGATGCAGTCTTTCCGTGGCTCCTCTAATGGGGTTTCTAATCAAGGGACTGGACTTGATAACAGAATAACTGTGGGAGACAGCTGAAACCTGCCTGCAGACAGGTAGAAGCCTTTCATAAAAGAATTCTGGTAAAGAGGCTAAACCAGAAGGAAACTTTTTCAAGTCAACTTATCTGACAAAAGAAACAAGAATAAATGAAGCAGTGTTACTGCAAAACAGTGTTTCTTAAAGAGGCAAAATGGCTTTATTTTTACAAGCTAACAAGAGGGATATTGGTTGCAACAGCAGGAGTCTAATGGCATCACATTCACCAGCTTGGTTGCTTACTCGTAGGGGTACGTTCGCCGAACATTTCAGGCACTCCAGGAAGAAAGGAGAAACTGGGGACTTCACTATCCTTTATTAACACTCTCTTTCCAACACAAATCACACTGAAGGAGACAACAGATAAATCCTGATTTAACTTGATTATTAGTTGTTGAGATACGCATTTATTACAAGAAATGGGAAACAGATTACACCAGCAAACACATCTGGCTTCAGACTGGCCTTCAAGTCATCCAAAAGGAAGCACGAAATATGGCGTTGTTTACAGCCAGGCACTTAGGATCCCACACAGCTGCAGGGGTGAGAGGCAGCGGAATAAACTCTCGAGACAAGCTGACAACAGCTCCACTGCTGGGGTGCCCCTTTTGCAGACGAGACAACAACAGATGAAGAAATCTTGAGAATGACCCAGAGCAGTGCTCATTAGTGAATGAAGCGCGGGCAGGAAACAGGGCAAGATTCCTTTTGTCATAGTTTTTCACCCAGCTGTCCTTCTGTCCCACAGCCACCCACATGCAATCAAATATAGTTGTAGTCAAACTCCACAAAAGTTATACAAATAAAACCTCCTGTGATTGCACACAGACCCCTTCCAAGTTACATTTGCCCCATTAGCAAGGAATGAAAAATTGCTGAGTTTAATCCAGGCATGTTTATCATTGCAATTGAGACTTATTGCGAGAGGTTGTATTCAGGTAAAGCTGACAGGATCATGTAATTCCTCTTACTTATGTCTGTCTGTCTGTTTCTCTGCATATCTGCTGTTTATTATTGATTACTAGCACTTCTACTACATCTGTTGTATTTCCTTCTTATGATTTTTTACTTTATGCAGGTATATACTCTCTTTGTGTAAAACAGATGTGTGTGATTCCCAAAATAACAGCATTAGCAAGCAGAGGAAAACTTTCTGGACTTCTAAAACAAATTCACTGAGGAATCAAATGCTATTCTGAGATTTTTGAGTTATCATAATGACCTCAAGACTCCAGCTTCTTGGGATCTTTTGTTTGTCAGTGCAGCTCACTGAAAATCTTGCACATAGGTTATTAAAAACTCTTTTCTTATAAACGGAAAGCAGTTTTTATGTATATTTTTCAGGTGGAGTAAAAAACCAGAAATATTTTACAGACGACTCTATAAAGATCTCTCCTTCCAAACGGCTGCTGTCTGCTGCTCCACCGGGAGTGTGACTGCAGGGTGCTGTGAGTAGTTGCACTCTACTTGGTATTTATAGTCCTTTCATGTTTGGCTCTACTCCTCAGCAGCAGTGGCCATTTTTAAATAGAGCAGTTGTGTATGAGCTGTTTATGAGATTCCTCTGAAGGGAAACTTTTAATGCATCAGCACTGGGGTTGAGCATCAGTTGCAATTATTTAAAAAATCATGGATTCATGCAGTCTTAAGCCATCCAGTGTCCTGTGTTCTCTAAGTGTTTAAATGTATTATTTAAGAAAATCAACACACAAGGAAATTAATAAAGAAAACTGATCGGAACAGCTGGAGCTGAGAACACAGAACATTGGTTTAGGGTGAAGCACACAGAAAATACGCTATGCCAAGAAGTGAACAACAGTAAGTGTAGGCAGTTCAGAAAGACAATGAAGAAATTGCCCTTTCTGTGATGAAAGAGGATGATGGCATCCAGCTCTCCTTCCTTCTGTGTGACAGGAGGGGAAGAAACAAAGACGTCTACACGGAGTGGTTTGATAGCAATAAGGCAAAAGTGTTTTGACCATAATCGTATTAGTCCTGGTGTACCGCAATGCTGACAGCCTTGCTGACAGTCATCTACAACTGCAGTCATGAGAAACAGCACTATGGGGACATGATTTCTTCTGTCACCCTTTACCATGGTGAGAAGACTATTGTGCTAAAGCCTCTGAGCTGTCATATCATATTAATAACAAAAATAATTCTCCTGTTTACCTGTTGTAGCAGACTAGTTTGCCTTTTCTTTTTCATACTTGTTAGAGCTAATCTAGAATAGATTTTCTGGACAAAAGGTGAAATAATTGTGCATCACATTGGCATGGGCTTTGTTTCTTCTTTCACTTGTCCTGAGGAACCCAGAACTGGTTATTTAGAGGATAACATAGCAATATACCTTCTTCAACGCTTGTTCTCCCAATGTACCTCAGCAATGATCTGAAGCAACTCTGTCTTGGTTCAGCACCCCTTTATAGAGATCCCACTTGAGTAAGTCCACCTGTGTATCATGGCATTTTTTGTACCCACAAGTATCTACACAGAGCAAGTCTAAGACCAACTTATTCCACCTTAGCTACCAGAGAGACACAAGATACAAAGAGGTCATAGTTGCTAATGAAAGTGATTTTAAGTTTAACTGGGAAGGAGTGCTGCAAACTATCAGAACAGTCTTTGAGGCATCTGGTTTGCCACTTTTGGAGTCTCATTAATATCTCTTCTGTCTTTAATGGTAGCTATCAGACATTACTGCATCTCCTCTTACCAGTGTGTCTGGGTGCTGTATCACTAGGGCTTTTACTTGTGTATTTTTCCCCCTACAACCCTCATTTCTCATCTTTATTTGAATCACAGGCTTGTTCAGCAGGTCAGCTAATGGAGAGCAGATTTTTTACTCATTCTGGTTCTTTTTTTCCCTTTTCGCTCTATTTATATAACACACAATTTGTAATCTTTTTAAAACCAAAGAAGAGAGAAGTCTTGAGTTCATCTAGATTAAAATCAGCTGCAGCCTATTAATGGACTCAGCCCAAGACCGAGACTTCAGGAAACAAAAACACTGGACTAAATTAGACTGAACTGGCCCCTGTCTCCTGGTGAGGGATTCATATAGTGAAAGGAAAGGGGAAAAGAGGGGTAAAGGGAGAGGATCTCCATGTGGTTTTAATTCATTTTGATTCTCTTCCTGAAGCTAATTTACCCAACACAAAGGCTCTGTAGTGGGCAGCCAGCTTTTTAGAAGTTTGGCTTTCACCGATAAACAACTCAATTCCTGTTCTGAAGTTCTGAGATAGCTCAGACCTGTGTGTAATCAGCTGAGGTTTTATGTGAGTATTTTGGTATGGGATATTTCAATTACATATTAGAGTCTTTTCATCATCTGTCAAAGTGTATCCTGAAGACTCTCAGATAATTGATCTAACTCCTCCATTCATTCTCTCCCCAGAAACAGACAGTGAATTGTCTCATTGAAGAATCAGATCGGCAGACACATGGGGATGCTGAGCCAAAAGTACTTCCACTGGCATGGCCCTCTCAGAAGACAGTTCCTAGCTTCTTCTGGGCATAGCAACCTTATGCCACTGAAGTAGCAACATGCTGTTCTCTGCTGAAGGGAAAATATTCAAATGTCTTTTTCGACATTCAGTCTTTTAAATTGCATTCTTAGTCCCATTGGTGTGTGTAGTCCTTTAGCTACATGTAAGAAATTACGTCTTTGCTCTAAAAAAGCAGACAGTGGGTGGGGAAGTGAAGCAAACAGTAAATAATTAGCTGGAAATTCTTTGAGTGATTATGTTAGGCACAGACAGTTTTTGGTTACAGTTTTCATGTACTTAGTGGCGATAACTTGTAATCGAAGCAAAACTCAAAGGCAAATGAGTAGATTAATGGAGGGACTGAGATGGAGGAGGGAGTGGAACCAAGCCTTGAAAGGAAGGATTGACTGAGACAGTATCTGTGGGTGTATGGTTTCCCAGTGCTTCAGTCCCATGTGCAAATATTTGTTACGGTAAATGAGTGTATGCAGGGCACACATCTATCTCTGACTGGCAAATAAGCCACAACAATCAGCATCAATTGTTCGTTGCTCTTTTAAATGTGTCCTAGGAATGAGTAATATCAAATGAAATAAGGTTTTAAGATTGAGGTCTGAAGATATCTGTCTTCAACTGCTAATTCCTGCCAGTTTTGTATAATAGTGGACAATAGAATTTCTCCGTGTCCTGTTTTCCATCTTCTTTTCTAATTTACAGAGATACTGAAGTGTTCACTATTACATGTAGGATGCTCCATTTCTACAGTGTTAAAGGCCATATATACATATGCAGATAATCCAGGTATTTCACATTTTTCAAGAAAGCCTTGTCTGTCCTTATCTGGGCATATTTTTCCAAAGTCCATTTTGCATTTTCATGGCTTTCCTGCTTTATGAGTCAATTCAAACAAAGGTTTAAATGAACACATAATCCCTTATACTTTACTTGACTTAAATAATTTCTCATATTTATAACAGACCATCTGGAGACTAGGTTGAGTGCGACATGGTTTTTCCATGGGATTCTCATGCAGTCCTTCCTTCTCCTGAACATGTGCTGTACTGTCCCCTCAGCACCCAGTCAACCTCCCATGTGCCACAATCCTCTGAAAACGGGCCAGAGGTGCTGCAGAGCTTCTGGGAATTAGACTTCTTTTTTTTTAAAGGATAAATCAAGTTTGATTCGATGTACCGGTGCTGTGAGAGACTACTTGAATGTCAAGGTGAAGAACTGGAAATCTTCTCATCATTTCCTGACCATAGTTTTGGCATTTCCTTGCCAAAACTTAAGGCATGATACAGCTGAAATAAAGTGACCCAAAGGCTTTTGGATACTGTTAGGTGTCCGGGTTTCTTCTAGGCCTTCCTCAAATGCTGCTAGAAGAGAACTGGTCTACTGTCCTTTTCAGTTACTTTATTTTGTTCTTTTGCTTTTTGTTCTGTCCGTAAGTCCATTATTTGTCTAACGCTCAAACTGATCACTTCCTCCCCTCTCACCTACACATGTGAGATGCTGATGACTCCAACAGAGATGGTTAAAACTTTATTCAGACATAATTGGAAATAATTAACCATCTAGGACCTGGCCAAGGATAAGGTGTGGTTAAAGGATGAAACTGAAGTCCTTTTCACCCGTTTAATGGGTTTCAGAGATTATTCATAAGGCCTATCAGTATTCTGGGAGAGTAAACTAATTCTGGCTGGCTTTTGATGGTTTTCTTTAAGAGGAAACCTGTTCTTCACATTTTCTACACCCTCCCCTCCCCCCAAAAAAACCCAAACCAAACCAAAATGCAAACCCAGACAGTTTTAAGCTTTTACTATTCCACTTCCTTTTAGTGACAGCTAGCAAAATAGCAAAGAAATAATTACACTAGTTGGATGTAGTAAAAATTAGGTACTTAACACTGGCTTACAGTAAGCCTCATGTTAGGATCTGCTTCATATGTCGACAAAGATGCCATAGTAATCCCCAGCACTTTCAGGAGCAGAGCTGCACTACTCATTGCCCTGATTGCCGCGTTTGAGGCATCTGTTCCCATTAACCCCCTTGCCTTGTGAGGTCCAGACCTTGCATAGCCTGTGTTTTTTTACAGTCTTTTGTTTTTAGCAATTACTAAACAAAGAGGTATTTAACTGTAGCCTTATTTAGCTTGAAAGGAAATGTAGTGCTAGATCTACCAGTTTCAATAGGTTTTAACCCAAGACATAACAAAAAGCCGCAGTCTTTTTCTTCCATTAATTCAAACCTGAAGAAACCAGATATGTCTGAACAAAAAATTGTGGGGAGAAGAGTGGAGTTCATACAATCATTTCAAGGCATCAAGTTATGATGTGGAAGTTATTTTCAATAAACCTGTTTTAGCGTGTTTGCAAACTTGGGCAACTTGCTACATTGCTTACTCTCGTTTCACAATGTGAAAGTTGTCTTCACAACCATAAAGCTAGAAACATGCTTTTGAGAAGGACAGAAAAGATTTGAGAGTGTAATAGTCAGTCGCCGTGAAAAGAAAATTATTTTGATATTCTATCGTGACCCTGTGCAATTTGATCCTTCCCTGTCATATAAAATGATGCAATGGTAAAGTCTTGATACTGGAGATTTGCAGGGATGTGACATAGCAAAGGTGATGTTTTATTTCTGAGCAATTGTACCAGGCTCAGCTCTGGATACCTATGTGCTATCAAGGGCCTGCGACACTTGCTCACATTTACCTGTAGAGAGGAAAACGCTCACAATTTTTTGGTTTGTAACTACATAAAGTTCTCTGCAGAGAGCAAGCAAATGGCAAGAAAGAGATCCTGCTTTTGTGTTCTTCTCGTGGTCCTGTAGCTGACCACACAGGAGCGTGTGCAGCCACACGTGCCCAGGCGCCCAGAGCTCAGTGCTCCTGGGCACACGTGCCTTTATGTGACTCACAGTAAGTTCCACTCTCTGGGCTGGTGGCTGTTAACAGAACAGGAAGCATGGCCTGTTGGGAGGATTTATTTTAAGAAGCTATTGTACAATTTTGGTTCCTTTCAGCTTCAGTGTTCGTTGTCAGCATATGGCTGCTCTCCTGGGGATGCTCTGAGTGAGCTGTACAGCCGTCGTTGTTGTTTCTCATTTGCCTTGCTGCGCTTCAAACTTAGGGTGGTTTCAGAGAGCTCTGCTCACCTGCCAGGTCAAGCTCCTTGGGTGCCACTTCTCAGAAGGTAACCAGCAGCAGGTAACCCTGGCTGCTGTCAAACCTGTTCAACTTTCTTTAAAACTATTCCTGCTAGTGTAACAGTCTACCAGTACTTTACCAGGAAACATATAACCTTCAGGGAGCTTCAGCATGTGCAATGATCTGGGGAAACTCTGGGCAGAAGCTGCTGTACAAGGTGTACATTTGCTCACACTCTGAAAAGTAGGTTTAGGAATAAAAGGCAGAATAATACAGAGGAGCGTCCTGAAATACAATAGTTTTTTTACAGGAATACCATTAGGAGGATCTTCATAGTCACTGCAATACATTACCTGTGATGCTTCTTAATACTTTCTGAAATTCTGAAATGAGATGGCTTTATCATCTAGAAAGCTCCAAGCCTGGGAGTTTTGCTGCTGGTCTCTCTAGCAGCTGTTGGGGAACAGGCCATGAGTTCTTCCTTATCACCACTGCCTGGTGAGCAAACAATACATTTGGAGTTATTTCGGTTTGCATTTAGTCTGGTGGTGAACATAGGCATAGAGCCTGAAACAAAATGATGGAGGAGGATTGGAGTTATGGGCTTCAGTCATCAGTAATTTTCAAGAAAACTAAGATGTCTCACTCTGGTGCATTTTTCAGGAGTTGGACATACTGTGCATTGCTCTCAAGATTTCATGCTGGGCAGCACTTTGTGGATCTTTTGTACCCATAGACCTCCAAACAATATAGGCTTCCCAGCATGGGTCAAATTCACTGACACTCTCTGTCTTCTTGCATGCAGCCATTTTCACAAGAGTCTCCTAATGTTATCAGGTTATTTATTTATCTTCCTTAATTCAGTTCTAAAAAATCTATCTCTGACTATTCAGAGAGAAAAAGGCTAGTCAATAAAGGCAGAAATTGGAGAACAACTGGCTGTGTTAGTAGAGCTCTGAGAATCCAGTCATGCTGGTTTTTTGAGTGTACTTAGCATTTTGCTTTGATGCTGTTGAGTCCTGTACAGTGAAGGGTGAATACAAAAGTAGAATGCTGGTACTAGCCCAAAACTTCAGATTTTTATCATTTGCTATCTGAATTTCACATACCTGCAAAACTGGGATTGAGGTTCCACAAAAGAAGTTTTCTTTTGAGGTTTTTGCTTTGATTTGGGTTAGATCTATCCAGAAAGTGCCTTGCAGCATATTTTTTGATTTTTTTCATTTTTTTTTCTCCATCAGGAAATAAAGTTCCTGAAGTTCTAAGCCCAGGCAACAAGGTGAAATAAGACTGACGACACTCATGTAGACAATTTCACACATGTTCAGAGGTTTAGTCTTCAGACTTTTGCCAAGTTTTATATAAAAGTTTGGTCTGGCCCTGATGTCATCCAAAGTGATTCATCTGCTTCTCACTGTCTCCTGAGTGGGTGAATCATGCTGTAGATCTCCAAGATGCATTATCAACATACACAGACAGAGGTACACCAGACAATATACTGTCTTGAGGTCAACCCCTTTTCATGTAAGTGACAACTAGCAGGTACATGGAAATGGACATCTAGAAAAACTCTTCCTGGTTTTCTAGATTCAAAAGTCTGCTTTTGATTCCCTCTGACTAGAAAAAGGTGAGGCTGAGAAAGATGCAAGCTTGCCTGTCAGAAGAATAAGTTTCTTTCCTGATATCGAGCACTGTAGGTGGGAAGATTATTTTCTCCTTCCTGCTACATCCCCTGCCACTTCTGTTTTTTCCTCAAATATTGCTTTGCAGTATCCATTGGAAGAGACAGTCCTGTCTGGGACAAAACCTTATTTCATTTTCCCCTACCCCCACTTTCCTTTTTTTTGTACTAGACAAGAAAACTGTGTCGTTTGAGGAATAAAAATCGCGTTTCTCTTTCTACATCTGCTTTTCTCCCCAACCTTCTATCTGTTGATTTGACTGATTTGCAGCCCTTCCTTCCCCCCTTGATGTTAACTAATGGCCTTTGGTATTAAGCCAGCCTTTCAGTGCACACACCACCATGCCAACAAGAGTGTGTGCAGCTATTCTGTCTGCTTTGGAAGGCTACAGATGCAGCCAGAGCTAGAACAATTCCCGTATTGATCCCGCACTTGTCAGTTAATCCGTCACAAGGCATGGGAATCCTAGCCCCTTCCACATCTGCCTGCATAACTGCAGGGAGAAAACCAGTTCTCTGAAGCTCTCACCAGGGAACAAGAAAGCGAAGAGAAATGGGAGCAAGGGCTGTGAGCTGCTGGGCTGGAGGGCCGTGAGATCGCCTACCTGCTCCGCCCTTTCCCCCCGGCTCCTTTTCATCCTCTGGCAGGTCAGCAGTATCAGGTTTATGTTAGCGAACCATGAAGCTTATCAAATAAATACTGCAGCAGCAGGTGTTTGGCTGTCTCCACAGGCCAAGTCTAACAAGGTTGATATTGTGTCTGTGGCCAAAGTAATGCGGTAATTACTTTTCTGGGCTTGGAACCCCCAAGAGGTTGCTGGGAACCAGTTAGAAAAACAAACCTTGCTAAGATCAGGGGATTTTTAAAAAGGAACAGTGGTGCTCTCTGTGCCAGAAGGACAGGCATTTCAAGTGCAGCATCCAGTGTGGTGCCCCATCCCCTCGTAGCTTGCTCGCATTACAGGGGCCCAGGACACAGGCAAAGTGCTTGAGTCTGGTCTCTCACATCAGGACAGGCAGCTGATTTTGGCCCACATTGGCATGTGGAAAGGCAGCTGCTTTCTTTAAAGATGTTAATGTGGTACTGCAAGAAGAGCAACCCCCAGATTCGGGGGGCTTTTGCAATCCCATCTATATAAATCAAAGAGACTTGGAAACCAGGAGTTGCACAGCATAGTTTTCCACTGATGTCTGTTTCCTGCTTTAGAGCATTTGTCTTGTAAGCTATGAGCGCAGAAACTGAGGTACGGACCATGATGCAGCCTAATTACACCAAAGGAAGAGCGAGATCTCAGAGCGCGGCTCGGCTATGCTGTGCCCCTTTATCTCAGGTACACCGTTCCAGGCTACGGAGGGGAAAGTTACAACAGCTCTGTACAGTGGTGGCATTTTGAGGCAGCAGTCTTGATTGTTCTTTTTGAAATAATATTGAGCATTTAGGCCAAAGCTTCTTCCCTGTAACTGATTACTACACATGATAATGCCTGTTATCGTAGGGTCATTTGAACCAGATTTAGTAATTGCAAAAATGTCCTGAGCTACTGGAAATTTCTTCTGCTGCTCTGTGGTTGTCCAGGAGACCAGAATTTGAAAGTGAGAAGAGGAAGAATGCAAAACTAATTAGACATTCATAGGATTGCACATTAGATTTGAACCTGGCATGTTTAAAAAAATACTTTTATAAAGAACCTATAAAATGCTTACTAGCTATAAGGAATTCTTTAGGCATCCTTCTCTGCTGTTGAATCAAGCTACAAAGCAATGGCTTTGTAGTAATGAGTAAATTTTCCCAAGCTAGGAAAGGTAGCATTTCATTAATGTCTGGCAACACATTCCCATTCCTACTGTTTATGTTAAGTGCTACTTTTGCATATTACCTTGTATTATGAAGACCTGGTCCTTTGGTGATGGTCCAAAGATACCACGCCATTTGCTCTGTGTTCTTCAGTGTTTCTTGCTAAAGTGTTTTGTTCTCGGTATATTGTTGTGCTGAGCACACTATAACTGAGTGTGCTGTAAAGCCCCGCTGTGAATGCCGTGGCATGCGTGTCCCCAGTGTTTAATTTTGTGCTGGGAATACTGTGCACTCGGAGGCAAGTGCTCTGAGTGGGTCAGACACTTGCTTCTTAAAGGTTTGCAGTGGCTTTCCATAAACACTGCCTGAGTGTGGCAAGTAGTGAAGAACTGCAGTACAAGGGCTGCTAGGAGGGAAGATATTGCCTCAGCATTATTGCTTTAAAGTCTAACCTTAGTCTGCTCTTCAAAATGGTGATGCTTTCATAGTAATTTCCCCATGCAGTAAACACAATACAGACCAGCCAAAAATCAGGCAGAGTATGTGCCTCCTCAGGTGGTCAGGATGGTGCTTATAGAGGTCCCTACTTTAATTGGGGATGCAGTTGCACAATATAGACAATTTTGTTTAACATGGCACTTTGATTTTTATACATATATTTATTTATATATATATTGCTGAGCCACTAGTACAACGTTTAGGAGGACATACAAAACAGCTTAATCAGGATTGATTTTTTAATCACATCTTTCGCAAATATTCAGGAATGGCGTCTGAAAGTTATCATTTGGAGGAACTGCTGCTGCAGAATTTGGCATACTTGTCTATCTGTACTGAAGTCACAGATTCTTGGGGGAGATGAATAGCCATATATTTATTTTTCTGTAAAAGCATCTACCAACTATTGCCAACAATAATAAGCGATGTATATTATTAATACTGTAGAGAAATGGATCAGCAAGAAGCCGTTCAGGACTGAGCTGTATGGCAACGTTAAAAAGAGGCTGAGGCATGTTGGGATTGGTGCTGCAGTGCCAGAGCTGTGGATGAGAACCTCACACATGACTTATCAGTGCTCACCTGAGTGTAACCAGACATGAACCAGAATATGTTTGCTATTAATATTGCAGCTGTGATTTTTTTTTTTTTAACTTTTGTGATGAGAAGAATGTGCCAGCTTTTATGCGTGTGTGTGTTCTGGCAGTGGAAGGATGAAAGTGCTAACAGTTTCCATATGAAAGCAAGGGCATGCCTTCTCTAGGCCCAAAACAGTTACAAAAGTACCTCATAAAGCTCGAGAAATAATGGCAAAGAGGAAAACAAGTGGCAGGAGATTAGACCATGGTATTTTATGTACTGTGATGTTTTGTGTAGTCATCTGGAAAGAAACAGAAGAGACCTTTTGAAGATCAGTGATTGGAAACAATCTTTATTACTGATCAAGTTCACCTTTGTCAAAAAGATGATTATTTAAATATTAGGCATCTTTTACTCCCATGGCACAAAAATGATTCAAAGACTTGACCTGATAGATCAACTGTTAAATGGCTCATTAGATTAGATAAGGGAGTTGGAATGTATTTGATATTAATATTGCATCCCTACATACCATATGAAATCTCTCTTCATCTATCATCTAGTGAAATACATTACCTGAGTATAGGATGTCATCTGCATGTTATGCAGTATTCTGAAGGCTGAGGATTGGCTTGGATATTATTTTTGCTTTTACTACTTTTTATCCCCAATAGAAAAAAGTGTTAGTATTGACTATAAAGAAATGAAAACATGTTGAAGTTTTCAGGAATTGGTAATGGACAGCAGAGTTCTCACCTAATAGCCAGTTTACATTTAAATCTGAGCTGCATCAAAAAGAAGAAAAAAAGAACTCTTCAAACCAGGCTAAAGAGAGTGGATTTCATTCCATTCTTTAATGGAGCAGATTATTCCTGGCATTTTAATATAGAAATTGGCGAAATGAATGGAGTTACATGGACCCCTGCAAAGATTCTCCTCTAATATAAAATAACTAATATTGTAATTTCTTGTCAGATTCCCAAAACAAGGTAGTGGCGTGATCTACTTGACAGGATGGTAAAAGCGTATCTATCACTTAAATTAAGTCACTATTTTTAACTTGATTAAGAAGTTCTGTTACTCCATGGCCCAGATTCATCAAACTTGTTTTTTCTGTAGCCCATTTCCATTCATGGCTTATGATCAAAACGGGAGTTTAAATCTCCAGAATTAATCTTAAGCCCTTAATACACCATGTGATTTCTGACCCAGCAAGGACTTGGATCTTACCGTAACATGTAAAGCAAGAAAGTGATCTCAGCCTTCTCATTTCTTGTCTGAACTTGCCGAGAGCCACTATGGAAACACATCAGAGTAACTGTGATGCAGTTGCTGAAGTGTTTCCAATGGAACTCAAAAAAACCAAACCAGTCCCCACCAAAACAAAGCCTTATTTCTGGAATTGTTGATAAATTGACCATGAGAGTTGATTTATTTCAGATGTCGTTTAGCTTTTCATTATATTTTCTAAGACTGTGATGAGAAGCCATTGATCAGTTAGTAGCATGGTATATGCACATATTTTGTGTTCGGGAGTCAGTCCTGATGTGACTGTGAAGTATGTGTAGAGGTTACCTGAGCAGAGTTTCACTTCTTCTGGGCAGCGTTAAGTACTGAGTTTTTAAGCATCTTTTGAACAATCGGTGTTGCTTGAATGACTTGTCATATCCCTCCCAAATGCTTTTGCATTCTCAACGTGGACTTTTTTTTTTTGTGACCTGCTTTCAATTAAAAAATGCCAAAATGATCCCTTGACAATATTACCATGAGGTAATTTCAAGTGCTCATATATTCCAAAAAGTGAGTCTGAGGCAATGGTTGGAGGCGCTTGCTAAAGCATGCAGTTACAAACTCTTAATAGAATTCCCTGGGGAGTCTCTCTTGAACAACTGCTTGAGCAGAATTGCTTCTTGTCATCCCTAAGACAACTGGTTACCACTGTCATTTAAAGTCTCTGGAGACAGTGTGACGATTTTTAGGAAACATATTCAGCAGAAAATAAATAGTACTCAGGTCTTCACGTAGTTTAACCTGATTAGCCTTAGGAATGCATGTAAAACTATACAGTGCTTACTGTGAACAGTGTGAGATTCAGTCTGACTTTGAATTTTAAAAATCCAAATAAAATTTCAGAAAGGTCTATCTGGAATGCTGGAAATTTCCCTGTTGACTTTTTGGAGTGTGAGCCATCTTATAAATGGTTCATGCTGTTAATGCTAAATAAATAGGCGTTTTGAGGTCCATGGCATGGGAAACATATGAAGTCTGTAGTACCAGATGGAAGTCCAGTGTGTTTGGAAATCATAGACTCCAGTTCCTCTTGTTAAGCTATTGACTTTGTCTACTTTCCTCTCTTTCTGGAGTTTTCTTGCTCAGAAGTCCCACTTTGGTCCATTTTTTGTTACATGTATCTTTTCTGTGCTAGTGTTTGAGGACGCAGTGAGAGTATTAAAATACATGTATCTATTTATCTATCTATCAATCATCTATCTATCTATCTATCTATCTATCTATCTGTATTAGTAAGGCTCACATAAATAAAAAATTCCTTGTGTATTTTGGAACAGTGGTCTTAGGCCACTGTTAAGGTTCTCATTTCTGAATAATTTAATACATTAGAAGCTTAACCAAGGGGTATCAAAGGATATACCTTTGGCCAGGGGAGAGTAGTTTGGCAAACAAAAGGTAGGAATGGTAGAGATAGGAGGTCTTTTAGTATGTTTCCACCAGACAGGATAGGTAGAAAGAAAGCAAATGCAAAAGAAAACGAAAGGAAAGAAAATAACCATAAGGGAGAAAAAATTGAAGGACAGTATCCAAACTGAAAAGCCATTGAGGAGAGAGAACCATCTGAGGAACTCCAAAGGGTAGGAATGGAAAACTGGAATTACAGGGGGACTTTATTTAAAGTCAAGCCTAAAGCTTTGTCCATGCTGCCAAAAAATCTATTTTGCTCAATTTTGGCCAAACAAGATAAACATTTTTTCTGGCACATATAGGTGGTGGCCCAAGTTTGTTTGTTACAAGTAGGTCGAAAAAAGCCTTCCAAAAATGTTTTTGCCTAGTCTGGTGAATTGTGCTAAATCATATTTTTACTTGGAGTCAAATAATTTGACCCCACAGAGGCCGCCCAAACAGTGAGGCAGATCAGACACAGTTGGATTTCACAACTGGTTTTCCGTTCTGTGGTTTTAGCTGTGTGGATGTGGCTTAACTGCAAGATCCCGTCAGAGCTCCCAGGGAAGGAGCACCCTGAGGAGCGTTCTCCAGCTCTGCCAAACATCAGGAACAGCATGAGCAGGGGAGACTCCGCGCTTAATGGTGTTCATGTCTGTAGTGTAAAATCATGACAAAAATGCCCACAGCAGACTGCAACACAAAGAAACCGTGGACACAGACAGTAAGTGTGAGTGTGCTTGTTCTACAGCAGCATGCCATGTGTGTGGCTCCATTTCGTACAGCCACGGTGGGGCTGGGGCCCGAAGTGGATCGGAGACCTGCTTGCAGAAGGGGAAAAGTGACTGAATATTGCCTTTCTTTGTCTGGTTTCACAAAGGTTTGTTACTCGCTTGGAGTTGGGCCCAGTGGTTCTGCCTAGTGCACCTTCCCAAGGAGCCATTCTGCTGGGTGAGGATCACCAGGTGCAGACATTTGACTGGCCACAGAAGACCGTAGCCAGGTTTCAGGCTGTAGGAATGCCAGTCTCCCGATACATGGTCACCAGCAGGTGGCCAACTGAAGACCAGCTTCTGCAACAGTTGTGGTGCTCATCAGCCCTCCCAGTGAGTGGTCTAAGAGAGCTCAGAAATCTGTTCACTTTGTACTTCTGGGTTGTCCTTTTGCCACTTTCGCTCCCTGAACTGACTTCTTGTGGAGAAACATGAGCACTAGCGCTTAGGGAAGCAGCAAGGCTGGATGAAAGAGAGACTGCATGGGACTGTGTCTTTTTCTAGCCATTCATGGTAACAGCAGTTTGGCTCCAATGTCAAATCAGGTGGGACAGTAAAGCAAAGCTACTTGCTTCAGGATAGCATACCCTCAGCTGCAGGTGTTGTAGTGGTAAAAAAGACGGGTGGCACAAGCCCAAGGAAAGCTGTATGTTCCCAATTTTTTCTATGAAACAGACAACTCCAGGTTTTTTTAAAAGCTCTGACAGACCTGTGAGAACCCTAAACTAATAAAGTGTGGCTTGATGCAGATCTGTACCTTGTGGTTTTTTGACTGTATCTACAAGTTTTTTCTGCAGTTGGCATACTTAAAAGTCCTCTCTGTGGATTCAATGGGATCTAATAATGGGCAACTTAATAAACCAACCAGAGACATTTACAAGTGCACTCCCCTCAGACATCTGTTGTCACTGAATTTCTGTAACCTCACATATGTTTGAGAACTCCTATCCTTTGTCAGACTTGGTTGAAAGCAATCAGTGGTTGAAAAGGTTATACATTGGGATACAAAATGTGATTGCAAAAGTGTTCTTTGTGTAGAAAACCAGACTAAAACAAAACCCAATAAACAGTATTAGGAGGAAAATGACACAACTGTATTGTTTGACTTTAGTGACTGCAAACATGATTTTAAGGTTTCTTCCTTCAAGCAATGTCTAAATGTCCTACTGCTTCTATTCAACAGAATGTTGCAACTTGAACCTGTTTGTTTTAGTTAAGCTGAGAAATGACTGGACTCATAAATGCTAAATCTAACTTTGTGTCAGTTCCAGTGCACGCAGAAGAGCTAATAAGAACCTGTGACACTGATTCTGGCCATTAGAAATATGGTCTTTATCCCTGGTCCTTAGACAGCTTCTGAGGCTGAGGCTGCTCCATGGGATGCAGGGTGTTAGTTTTCGGCAGCTAGCTAAAGGCTTCTTCATCTTATTCAGCACCATTTTCTCTGGCGTGCCTCCATTGAGAGATAATTGAAGAACAATGGTGAATTGATCCACTCAGCCTGATTTTTCTGACAGTCTGAGTACCTAAAGATCCTTGTGCTGTTACTGGTTGTTTTGTGATAGCATCTGTGACCCCTATTCAGTAGCCACAGCTCCACAATGTAAGGCACTGTGTACCCACAAAGAATAAAAAGATGGCCCTTGCCCTCGCTGACTTCAAGTATGGTTTATGGGTCATCCAGCAACTCCTTATGTCAAACTGAGCACCAAAACTCATGGCCAACAAAATCATAAACCATTTGAAAACAAACTCAACTTAAAAAGACCACATGATCACCATGTAAATGTTGTCCTGTTGTACACTGGAAACATTGCTGACTTGTGATTGGCGTGTTGATAAATTCCTGCAACCAACATCATGTGACGAAAGGGCTAACCCAACATCCAGCATTTCCTAAGCAGTCATAAATGGGATCACACTTCTTTATGAGCTCTCAGAAAGGGAAAATATATTTTTAAATTGCTGTATTGGCAAATAGGAAGGGCAGATGAGGAAAACCAAGAAGAACAGATTTATTTGCAGTAAGTGCCCAAAACCATAGATGAATACCAGTGCTTCATGAAAGAGTGCTGCAAACAATTTGAGCAGTCCATTTTTCTTGCAGAATTATCTAGCCATAAGCCATTTCCAGTAGATGAACAATGCCCACCAGTCTTTGCCAGCCAAAGAGAAAAGGGGAAAAAAACTTTGCACTGAAGTTGCTGTGGTCCTTTTTGGATTTGCAGTAGCTTTGCAAAGCAGTGTTCACAGTCATTCATTCTGTTTTCAGCAGTGTCCTTGACCATACCCCCTGCCAGTAACAGGACCTTTAAGTTCGAGAGAGAAACAAGTCTTTTTCTTTTTCTTTTTTTTTTTTTTTTAAACCAACTAGCAGAGGATGTGCTGAGCCAAAATAGAAATAGCAAGGTCAGGTCAGGGCAAGGCCTTGCATTTCATTAGCCAGGCCTGGCTAGGAGTGATTAAATATGTACAAGAGGCTTTGAATAGATCCAGGGAGGAGGGATGACATTATGGAATACAGAAAAATCATTATTTGGTGCTGTCAACTGACTAAATACAGGATGGTACTTAATTAGAGAGATAAAAGGAATTTATTTTAATTATTTTAATTTTGTAGAAGAGAAGGCTTTTTTTTTTTTTTATTTTCTCTTGAGTGTTTTGTAAGGAAGGGAGAGGAGAGTCTGGACAAAAAGCATGAGCCTGGCTTAACAGAATCCAGATAGCCTCGAGGTGCATGTTGACCTTGCCTGCAGTTCTCATGAGTCTAACTCGATGAAGATGCAGTAAAAAGTACAAAATTATGTTGGCAATGGAATCGAGGCCCTGTTAAATTTTGGAGGCGCTCTGGTTAGAAACTGATGACCTTCTGAGCACATTGCACTGTCTATTTCATTAGACATGTTAGAGAATTTGAAAAGAATGGAGCTTTGAAGCCGAATAAAGTACTGTGTCAAGTGGTGCTTTGGCTGCCCAGCGTGAATTTGCTATTGGGGCTGCCTGACTTAACTGACATTTTATAGCTGTATTGTAATTCTTGTATGACAATCACATTGTTGCATAGGCACCTAGGCACTGAATGCCCAGGGTTTGTAGTCCTTTTCCATAGAAACTGCCGGCCCAGCTGGTCGAAAATAGAATACATTTACATTTGTCCAGAGCACCAACAATAGTGTATTTGCAAAATTTCTAGGGGCTGTTTTCTTAAATCGACCCGTAGGAATTTGGATCTCAACCTTAAACTTCTTCTGAAAGATGATTCCTGCAGCAGCATAGTGCTCCTTAGTGTCATGTTGGAAGGTCGCCTCAGAATCAGAGGGAGATTTCTGTATATTCATTTTTGCATGAATGCAACTTGAAACATTGTGAAAGCCTAGATGTAGCCACAGTACTGCATTTACACTAGTATAAAGATATTCCTTCCTGTTACCTGTACTTTTGCTTCTGGTCCAGTATGTCTTGACTACCTAAGAATTGTTTTCCTGGGCAGTGTCTTAACTTGTTTGCTCTATTACAGTAAATATAAAACTTATAAAAAGTCTTTTGCTCTTCTGAAAGTCCTTTGACAGTGGAGCTGACATTAATGGTCAGTTCACTGGCAGGGGAATATGGTTTGATTTATATGTTTTCTTGCAAAGATGTCAGATTGACAGCACTGGGAACAGAAATACTCAGCTAATTGCCCAAACATGCAGCATATTGCAAACTTTGCCAACCTTTCGCAGAGATAGTATCTTGATACTTGAGCATGAGAGCATATCTAAGCCTTCAGAGGGCATTCAGTGCTGAATCCGATAGGGCCTAAGAAGTGCTTTTTGTTAGATCTCTTCATGATTCACTAAGGTAAACAATGACCGTGAATTTCTTTTGTGTAAAGCGATTGAACAGCCAGCCTGGCCATAACAGCTCCGAGTCAGAATTGACAACACCTACATTTCAAGCTTTGGTAACTTTATTCTGAAAGGTTGTAGATCCCACTTTCCATCCCAGGAGTGAGCACTTACCCCGGTCATTGTATCTATCCCTGATGTTCCACTACCAGCAATGACCAGTTGTGGGCCTGCAAGTTTAGATTGCACATTCTTTGAGATTTCTAAACTAGCACAAGTGTAAATTTAGTCTCTGAGGCTTGGTCAGAAGCAGTATTTGTCAATAGATGCCGAATCAAGACTATTCTTCCCATGTACCCATCACAGCAAGACCTAATTGTGAAACTTCTCGTTCTTTCCCTGACCTTTCCCACATGTGCTCTTGTTCTCCTCTTCAGGTTTCTCCCCTCATGTTTCTCTCATCCATGCCCTGCCCCATTTCCCTTCACCTTCTCTCCATCCACTCCTTTTCCATTTTTTTCTCCCTGCTCTTGCCAATTCCTGTCCTCCTGTGGGTCCCCATTCCTGCTGCTCTCCCTTTCTTGCATTGCATTATTTCCTTCATCTGTCCCCACATTTTTTTCATTTATTCATCTTCCTACTGCTTCTTATTGCCCTGCCCTCATTGTCACATGGAATAATACAGCAGTATTTTGAAAAGAGGGATGCTATTAGCAGCATTATATTAATCTATCTTGCATCATTCATCTGTCCTGTCCTGGTAGGTTCATGTTACCAGTTGCCTTAATGGTGATGTAGTTAATAGATCAAATTTTATTATTTTCCTTCCTTTTCATTAGAAATCTAGGTGAAGGAGGGGAGGCAATAGGGATGGGCTTATTTGTCCTTGTCTCGTCCCATGAAATCAGGGTGGTTCGACTGTGGCCTCTTTCTGTGTATAAGAAGGGGTAGAGGCCCTGCCTTGAAAAACTTGGCTTTTTCTTCCCTTGTGGTTTTCTTCCCAGCCCTTTTTTAAGTGAATGGAGAGGAGTGATTTTCTTGTGTTGCCGGCATTCTTTTCTTTCCCTCCTCCCCTCGGCGCAGTCACGTCCCTAATTAATTGAATTCCCTACTAGACCTTTTGTGAGTCATTTCAATTACCCATTAGTGAAGCAGCCTGGGATTTCTGCTGTGTTTTCACTCATCTTCCTGGAATTTCTCTTCTCCTACCTCCCCTCCTTCCCCTTTTAGTCACTCTGGTCTGTGAAAAGCATTAGATGGACTTCAGCGCCGAGTGCTTATATTGTTTGCAGGCCCAGCTGCATACTTCCACACTCTGCCTTGTGCGTCACAGCTATTCATCTTGTTTTGTACTTGGCTCTGCTGCAGATGCTGTAAATATGGTAATTTTAGATTCCCTGATTGGAAAGGGTTGCAGGGTGGGTCTAAGTGGTAAGAGCACTGTTTGATTTGCACTAGTTCATTCTAGTTTCACAGAGTTTGGGGTTTTAAGGATACAGCTGAAATGAAACAAGGTTTTAAGGGCAGTTTCTTTTTTAGGGATAGGAGAGGGATAAATGTGAAGTTAGCTTTGTGTACTGACATGCAAAAGTGCTGCCCCAGAAACTCTAGCGAGACTGGAATTAAATAAAACATGAGCAGGAGGTACCTCTTCAGGTTATTATGTAGGATGCCTTCACACACAGATAGATGCAAAATATGGATGGATCTGAGAACTGCAAAAATGGAAAAGGTCCAAGATGGAGAGCTGTGACAGGCAAATCTGGAATTTGGCAGAAATGCCTTCAGTACTGAAGTAATGTAGACTTATGGCAATCTCTGAAGAAAAAAATCAATGAGCAGCTTATTTCTAAAAAATTTTGGAAATACTGGGCAGTACTGTAATAGGTAACATGCATTATATTTTTGAAGAGAATAAGGCAGTGAAAAAGCCAGCTTGCTAAAATTATGATGGATGCAGTGAGTGTCTGAAATCTGATGTCTGGAGAATCACGTTTCTATTCTGAAATTGAGTTTGTACAGCACATGAATCTTTCAAGCTGAGGGTAATTCCCAAGTGATACAGAGATACAAACAGCATCACTGGGAACCAACCTGCCGGAAATGTGCCCTGCACGTCCCAAGTTACAGAAGTAATTTAAAGTACTCAAGCTGTTATGATACTTCTATATTATTACAGTACTTGTCCCTGTGAGGTTAGAGTATTTCACGAGAGAACTGACTGTTGATAATCAGGCTGTTGTGAGAAGGCTCCCTCTCACAGCTTCCCAGGGGAGGCTCATTTGTTGGAATGACACGAAGTGAATTTATGACGGTTCCCTGTATATTGGTATTCATAGGTATTTTTTTTTTCCTCCTAGCTCTTTATCCAGTCAAAGGAGAGAGGAAGGAATGGTGTCAAAATACCGCTTGGTACAGACACATCAAGATGTTTGTAGAAGACCCATTGGGAATTATTTTACCTTTTATGTCTTGAAATCTTGGGCCCCTAGTAAGCAGCAGTGGATTTCAGACGCTCATTAGATGACTCTGGTGTTCTGCCACTTCGCAGGGTGACCTTATTCAAGTTGAAACCTAGACATTGTATGTAAAAGAGAAAAAGGAACTAGTGTAGAGTTGAATATATGAGTCCCCTTTTTCTTCATGGGGTGGACAGCAGCAGGGCCTGTATCATTTTATATGAAGTTATCAGGTCATGGCAACACCTTTTTTAGCTGTCTGTGGTGGTGTTCTGTTTTCTTGCGCACATACCATTGCTAGTATCATGTTACAAGGTTTTGCGATTTGGCAGGTCTTGCACCTTTTTGTTTCTTACGTATCCTCTTAGGTTAAGTCTTCCACTGCAGAGTCAGCAGGTGAGGACTGCTGCCCAGCTGCTGGGCTGAGTGGCAGCAGTGTCTGAAATGGAGCCTTGGTCCTGCTGTCACTTCACCTGATAAGCTGTCCGGGGGGATTCCAGCAGTGCCAGGGGTACTGGCTAATTTGCCCACACTCCAGGCAGCTTTCTGCACCTTTTCATAGTAACTGTTTTTCCAAGGGTACCCAGCGGGACAAGGGACTTCTCCTGCACTAGACCAAGAAAAGATGCCGTTTGTCACAGCACAGACCTGGCTCCTGTAGCACTGGGGACACAGCACATGTACTATAGGTGAAAACTCTGTTGGCCCTTCCATGCCAAAAAGTATCTGACATTCATTTACCTTACGCAGGACCTAAATTCTCCTCCTTTAATGTTATTAGATTCCTTTATATATTTTTTACTGCAGCATAGCACTGCTTGGCTCCTACAAAGTACTGCTATGTTTTACTCCAGTTTGAATCTTAGTAGTGGATAAAAACCTGACACCAACTTAAATAAGGTAGTTAGTTCAGTTGGTTAGTAAAGGAGCTGCAGAAATTTAAGTTTATTGTATTCCTAACCTCTCTTGGAGTTTTCACAGATCATGGGTCTGTGTGTACATATAAATCCACAGTTTCTGAAAATATGGTCCAATGTGGAGCTATTTTGGACTTTCAAGTTTCTGGAGTCTAAAATGCCCTAGGGCTTGCTAGGTTCCAAATTACAGGCTATTTTCATTACTGTTTCTTTTCTGAGAGGAAAATGTTGATTTCTCGAACAACCGAACAGTGACGGAGTTTTCTATTTTTACTTCTGGTTTGATACACAAAAACTAGATTTAGAATATGTCCACTATATCCCTCTACACTGCAAAAAGTGAATGATAAAGATTATTTTCATTCCCCTTATCTCAGTACTACCCAAGGGACTGGCTCAATCTCCGTACATGGAACACATGCTAGTGGTTGCTCCAGTATATGCCCATTTATAGCATTTCTCTAACAGCACCTTCTTCCTCAACTACATCACTGCTCATGCTCTAGATGAGGTGCGCTGTTGGGAAGGGGAGCATAATGTGTGACATGAGAATCACAGTGTGCCAGTGTGGTTTTCAAGGAGCTTCAGTGGTTTTCAAGGTTAAAGCTGTCTAATACTTAGGTTATGGAAGAACACCTCTAAGATGTAAATAGGTAATTAAATATCATCTACCCAATCTTTTCCATTGCGTGTTGGCAAATTACTTGCTGGTTTTGAGGGAGAAATGGTCCTTTGGATGGGATTTGCTGGGAGAAAGGGAAGGGTAACCATGTGGGCAGCCATAAAGTTTGTAATTTATCTGTGCTCTATGCAAGGGGTTGGCTTCTCCTTAGAGCTGTAGAGCTGAGGATAGGATAGCATCATGGTAAGTGAATGGGTAGGGAGGGAAAACATGTTCAGGGCTAGTGAAGGATGTCAGGGAGATTAAGGAGAAAAGAAAGAACGAAAAGGGGACATTCGAGGAAAGAAATTACAGTGTAATGATGGGGAAGAGAAGACCTTAGTAGCTGTTTTAGTTCTGGAAGAAGGAGAAGGGATAAGATTCAGTTAATTGGAGAGATCAGTGAGGAAGAGACGGTTAGTAAAGACCAAGCATTGAAGTATGACTCTTCAGGTGATCTGCTGCCAGGTTTGTGATCAAATGAGGTTGGATATGTTACCAATTTAAGTGAGCCCATGCATGTAGAATACACGTTCAAAAATGGCTTGCAGAGCTGGACTCAATGCTGTCTAGTGGAAAGAATTCTCAGCTCTTCCTGATCTCCCCAGTGCCTTTCAGGAACTGCTCAATACTTTGTTTTGTTCCCAAATTCATTTTGCTTGAGCACTACCCTCAGCCTCACTGGCAGCTCTTCCCAGCTCCGAGTTGCTTAGTACACATGGCAGCTTTCAAGGGTTCAGGCTTGTTCACGGACCCCTTGGAAGCAGCCTGGCGTGTGACTTCACAGGGCGAGCCCACTGCCAACTTTTGTCCTTCCCCTAACTCTTGCTGCATTGGCATTTAATACATGAGAATTATGTTGAAAAGTGTATCTTACCCAGTGTCTTTAACTGGGTTAGTATTTGAGCGTGGGTTGGTCTTTGAGCCAGTTTAATCCAGAATTTCCTAGGTCCCAATTCTGTATCTAATTCTTATACAGAACAGATGTCTAATCTAGTCCAGTCCATCTGTTGGGTTGCGAATGACAGGTTAAATCACATACATGAAACAGTGCATTTCACAGGGCATGCAGTTTACAGGGCGAAGATGGGGAAAAATCTTTGAATTTATTCCCTTCTCACAAATAACCTGTAAACAAATTATTTCTTTAAAAAAAATAAAGTATTAATCACATTAAGCAGCTTGATGGCAAAGGTATGGCCTAGTCATCCATTTCTCCCTGGGGTTTGTGTTTGATTTTATGAATACTCGGCACTTGAAGAGGGACATTTTGCATTCCGGGTACGTGCTTAGGGGGGTTTGTGTGGGCTATCAGGCCTGGCTCCCACGAGATCCCACATCTGGTAAAGGATGGAGTGTATGACCCCACTCCCAGCCTCCTCCTTACCTCCAGCCTCCCTCCATCAACTGAGAAGGTTAAACTAAAAGCAACATCTATGGTGGCAAAGGTCCAAGTTTGAAATGTGTCCATTGTATGTGTTCAGTTCAAAAACAACATATCAAGGCGAGCGCGGTCCTTACAAGTAGCACCCCTGGGCCTTCTTTTATTCCAAAGCAGAGATATTTACCCAAGGAAAAGAGGGAAGTGACGGGGTAACAGGGTACACATGTTGTGAAAATATGCAGGCAGAGACTGAAGAAAAAGTAACATTCTGCCACAAGTAGCTGCCTTGTTCCTCAACTTTTTTTTTTTTCCTTCAGATTAGAACCAGCCATTTCTTGTGCTCTTTCAGGCACCTTCTGTGGTTTCCTGACAGCTGACTGGAGAGGAATGAAATCTAGCTTGAAAAATGGGCCATGGGTCATGTTACTTTCAAGAGAGGAGACGCAAAAATTCCCATAATGATCAAAATTCACAGGTTTGGGTTTTGGTGGAGTTTGTTTTTAGAGAATCAGTGGTGGGTATTTTACTATATAACTTCAGTTTAAAATTATTAATAAAGAACAACTACAGAATCAACTCTTTATTTCTCTTCCCTCTGATTGATTTATAATGGCAAGCAGTATTTTGTGGGGGGCTGTAGCCTGTCGTTGTAGTCTGGAGTGTGAGAGGGAAACATTAAGCTTCATAAAAGCATAGAATGGTGTCTTCTGGAAGTATTTTGTCGCGTTTTCTTTAATGTTGTGACAACATGTCTCTTGCAAAAACTGTTTCATTAACAGAAAGATAAGTCTGAGCAGCAGCCTGCAGGCTGGTATTCTTGCTTCTGACTCTCCTGAGCCCGAATTGAAAATATCAATACATTCCCAGCTTTATGTTCAAGCAGATGTTTTCTGTTAGGAGTTATAAACCTTCCTGGTCTTTTGTTCTTTGGTGAACAAGTTCTCTTTTAAAAATATTTTGAAAAGACAATGCTTGGTTCACAGAAGTGCTAAATTACCTAACCTGCATTTTGGGGCATGAAGCTTCCTCTTGGGAACTGGGTTCACTGCCCCTGCAGCCAAAGGGCACAGCCCAGAAAGGTAGTGCTGTCGACTGGGTTTAAGGAAAGAAAGGAAAGAAAGGAAAGAAAGGAAAGAAAGGAAAGAAAGGAAAGAAAGCAGGGGCAGGGTGAGAGCTGCAAGAGAAAAATGTCAGCAGTAGGCGGCAAGTAGAGAAATTCAACTATCAACCCTTGATATATGGAGAGAGTCAAGAAGTCGAGCAGCAGTTCTACTGTCCATGAAGCATGAAGAAGGTGAAAGTGTTTATTGACTCTTGATTTATGAATAAATGGATGAACAAACAACCCCAGACAGTGGCAGAGCACACTTGAGGCAGGTACAGCAGCACTGGAAGTGGAGGGACAGCATGAGCGGAGAACTGGGACCACATCACCTGTCCAGGGCATACTGTGCATCAGCAATTCCGAATTCTCCAGGATGTCTCCCAGAGCATCTTTCTTCTCTTTGTTTTAATAGTGTGTCACAGTCCCTTCTGTAGAAGAACTAGAATGGGGTCAAAGGAGAGTATTGTCAGTACGGTCCAGTCCATCCATAACACTTCTAGAGACTCATTTATTGGCAATTTTCATAAGGGTGTTTTTTGCGATAAGAACAGGCATTCTCTAAGAATTGGAAGGGTATCCCATTCCCATACTGTTCACTGAACAGAGAGGGTTTTAATGGGTAACTCAGATAAAAGTAGTCTTCTATTCTTATTCATGGTTAACTCCTTTGGAGTGAGAATAAGCAGCACAGTCTAATGGGTAGAAGATGGTGGTGGAAACTAGGACCTTCTTAGGTCTAATGTTCACTCAGCTCTGGACTTGCTGGGCGACAATGGGTAACATGGGTAAACACTTCCAGCTAGTCGTTAATAATATTGAATTACTTTGTGAAAATGTGTGGGATAATTAATTAGCATCTGCAAAATGTTTGGAAGATATCCATTTCCATATTTCTGCTAATTATTTGTGACAGTGCATCATACTACAAGAAGACATCTGTTCATTTAACTAAACAGATGAATGTGTCTCCTCAGATTCCCTCATGTCCATGCTACAAATGATAAAAACCCACCGATAAAAGATTAAACTGATGAAATCAAATTTTCTTATCACATCATTGAGTTGCACTGATTTATATGAAGCTATGCCCTTCATTAATGGTTTGGCTTACCATGTCCAATCTATTTATAAACAAAATTTATCAAGTGAGAGGGTCTGCTGTCATAACCTGTGTCTATTGTCAGTATGGATTTCTGCACCAAAGGTACAAAAATCATTGTGAAAGGGTGTGTTTTATAGTCTTCAGCTGTAGAATGAGTCTTCAGTGGTACGAACTCTCCCGCATTCACACCAGAAAGTTGATTGGGCTTCTGGAAGGGGTGTTGGGTGCCAAAAGAGATTACTCCTACTGTGTAACCAGTTTTCACCTGTTTTTGTGTACGAAGGCATTAATTAAAGAATACTTCTTGGAATCGTTTAATGGTTAGAGGAAGGCACCGCAATTCAAGGCTTTGCTAGGCAGCAGCTTAGGTACACTCAGGGATTGTTTGCAAACCACAGCAAACCGCTTTAACTATCTGTAAAGCACCGTCCCTGTCAGAAAAATGGGTGTAAGAGTACGACCACTTTGCAGGCTTTGTTACTTATAAGCTGTTTGCAGAGACTTAATGATCTGAATAGGTAGCTATTCTTATTGTAGTATGATTTTTGTAAAAGTCTCTTTTTTCTAGTTTTGGTATGATGTGCTATCCTAGCGATACCCCTGTTTTTCATATGGCATACTGTACTCGCTATTGTTTGAAATCGCCCTTAGAACACTTAACAATAACGTTTTCTTTCCGAACTGGATTATATTTTTTCCAACACTGATTTTTTTTCCGTTTCCTTTCCTGTTTATGTAAAGAAGCTGAAGGAAAAGGACACGCTGCATCAAGGCTGATAGGACAAGAATTAGACCTGCTGCATGTGCTGGTTGTGTTCAGGCCTACAAGCACTTCCTTTCTCCTCCTCCAGACCCAGAGCCAGCTCTGCTCCATTCTTTGGGGCGGGCAGGATATTGAGATTTACAAGACCCTTTGAAGCACCAGGAGAGCAAGGATTTTGCACATTTCTTTACAAAGCCTGAGGAAAATAGATACAGGGATTGTGAGGATGGAAAGTTTCATATTCCCCACATTTCAGGTAGTATGTTTTCCCTGGGAATAACAGAAAAGAAATATGAGGTTTGTGGTGATTTGGTGCTTGGAATTGGTTACAATTTAAAACTTGGTGTGGACTTAATGCAGAGATAAATTCTGAAGTGATTTAGTCCCGCTTCATACATGTTTAGTGCCACGTGGGTATGGACATAATGGGAGAATTTGCCCTCATGGGGTTGCAAAGGATTTATTAACACATGGAAATGCCGCCAATTTAATTTAAATCAGTTTAACAGATTTACTGAAATTTGTGCCACACCCACACCCACACCTATTTAAGCTACATTTCAGTAAGTGCTTACACAAGGGTTTGCAATAAAAGTTTAAGTAAATTTGATATAAACTGCACACTTACAGTGTGATTTTCCTGCATAAACAAGAACAAAGTCAAAGCCTATGGACAACCCCCTTCCTCCAGACCCAGCTGGAAGGCATCACTGAGCCCAGCGACTTACCATGGTCCTCTGTCACCACCTCCAACCACTCAGCCATGGATGGGGTTTGTGTGGATGCTCCCCAATGTGTTTTGGGATGGAGGGTAAAGGTGCATTAGCTCAAACCACTGGTTTAAAGTGACGTGACAAGTCCTACCTGAAGTGCATTGGGGAGAACTCACACCCTGCGACTGCTGGGGAGACATGGCCCTGCGCAGGGGCGCAGGCAGAGCAGCGGGAGGGCAGGAGCATCCCAGAACGGGGCAGCTGTTTGCAGAGTGAGCGTCTGCCCATCGCCTGACTTGCTTACAAGCAAGGTTCCCTTCGACCAGCTTATTCACACTTTAGCCCTTACTAAAGTATTCAAAGTTGATTTAGTTTAAAAGTCAAGGAGCACCAGCTTCTATCCACTACTGTGCCAATATTCAATCTGTCTTACGTCAGGAGATTTGTCCGCTGTACATCATTTCCATTTCCCAGTGTGTGCAGAATATTCAAGAAGGCAGGTTTCAGATCAAAATCCAAAGGGACTCACTCCACTTGCCATTTCTCTTCAGGCTAGTTTACTGTCTCTAATTCTAACTCCAGAACGCCTTTGCCCAGCTTCATTTCAGTTTCACTTTCCGTTTGGTTTTGCCATTGCTGACCAAAAGCAGCAGTTTCTTTCCAGCTGCTTTCAGTGCAAATAAGTGGGGCAGGGTCAAGTCGCTTCTCTCGTAACCAGGAAAGATCTCTTAAATATCTGAAAAAGCCAGCATTAAGGAATGGACATGTAGAAGAAGTTCACGGTCTAAATTCAGTGGTGATTTGCAAAGTGGAATACGTTGTTTCTTTCTGCGTGTTCCCAGCATTGAGTTCCACAGCTGTGTGAACTGCTCAGCCTGCTGTGCTCCTGCTCATGCAGCTCCCAGACGTGTGTTCCCTTCTCTGGCACTGGCACTTTCCTGACCTCAATAGTTGCATGAACTGGCTTAAACTGGCTGAAAAACAATCCTGGAGGATTTTTTTTAGGCCACTCAGCTGAGATTGGTTGAAGGTGCCATGGAACTGCATCTTTAGATAATCGTTCATCAGTTCTTCTAAGCTTTCCCCTTACATAAGGGAGTGCTGGTTGCTGCTGTTTCCAGGACAGTTTCTGAATTTGATAACTTGTGTTTCATAGTGACTTACAAATGCAGTTCTCCCCATAGCTTGGACCTTCTATAAAGGTGAAGCATTATACATTCGTAAAACCACTTTAAAGGGTGTCCTAAATTAATTGCTGTATAGGCCGTTTAACATCATGAGGAGTTCCATTTCAGTGGGATAGTGTAAGTCTGCAGACTTACATTAGGCATTTTGCTCTGAAGATTGACCTACTTCATCTCTAATAGTTACTAACAGTAAACTAGCAGTTAGAAGGTGTTTGCCTTTTGGAAGAAGGCTGAGGCAAGAGCAGGGGTTAGAGCTCTGTTTGCTGTAGCGCATTTCTTTCCCCTCCCAGCAGAGAGCTTTTGGTCACCTTGATTGCTTCTCCATGATGGATCCTCGCTCTATGTTGACATACAAGATGGCAGAGCAGTGAACACATCCAGGACAGGATCTAGAACTTCCCATTTTCCATCTTTCTGATGAAAGTCAGTGGTACTCCTTGCAGTTGTCAGTGCTCCTCCTTGCAGTTAACTAGCGAAAGCCACGGTCGGGCCTGGAAGCTTCATCATCAGTGCCAGCAGAGAAGTCCCAGACTGAACCGCCAGAGCCTATACACCATTCCCATCCTTAGCCTTCCTCTGCCTGATTCACAGAGAGAAGCTTGTGCTGCTGGTCATCCACCATGCGTGTTTAATTCTTAGAGAGATCCTGATCTCAGCATTCTTAGGGCTTTTTATTTTTCAGCAACTCTAAACTAATTTGCAGACAGAACAGAATAAGAAGACTTTGATCAAGCAATCCTGGTTTGGTTTTGCTTTTGCTATGTTTAATCGCTGGCAAAAGGAGGGTGATAAGGAATTAGTGGGCAGCCATGTTTGTTAGCACAGAAGCACATATCACTAAACCAGAAAGGATTTACAACAAAAGTGTTGTAGATGCATGAAAGCCCAGACATTGACCTCCAAGGGAAGCCAACAGGTTATGATCAGTGCAGATATGGACATGGAATTGCCCCTGTTATCCAGGCAGCAGGGAGCATCTGGGTATATCGATGTGTCCTAAGTGATCTTTTAAGGAGTTCAAGGTTATTTTGGATGTGTTTGGTCAGTCAGGCATTTGGAATTGCTATCATCTTATTGCTGATGGACAAGCAGAGCCAGTCATACCGTGATTGCTGCAGTTGTCTTATAGTTTCCATTATAAAATCTTGTTTTCATCTAATTATAATTTACCATAGCATTTGAGCCAAAAATGCTTATATAAGGGACTTGAGTCTGGATGGATTTGATGGAAAGTTTCTTCAAAGAGTTTGTACTGAGTTAGGAAAAAAGTTGTCTTACAAGTGATTGAAAGCAACTCTTCCTTTTTAAGAAGCCCTAAGATCTCCATTTTTGAGTGGAGATTGCACATTACTGATGGCTGAATGGGATGTTAGGAGAAAAAAGGGGGAAGAATTTTTATTTGCAAAGGAAAATTTACGCAGATAGTGATATTCTAACTATGCTCCAGCATAAGGTTGAGTCCATTTTCTTTTGAAATTTGTTTTTGCAGCCTTTAGGAACTGTTGGGTCACTGGGAGGCAGTAATAGGGAATGCGAAGTTAAGCTGTATCCCCTGATTCATGGTGACCCTCTGAGAATCTTGAAGGAATAAGAATGGGAAGCAGCAAAAAGTAGAACCGCGACCATGATGGGCTGGGAAACTGTTGAAGCAGAAGAGTGTGGGAGTGACAGCCGCACTGAGGTTTAAGATTGGGGTGGGATAAGAAGGAGATCCGTGTAGAGAGATATATCTTAAAGGGACTCATCTCCAGACCTTAAATGTGTGCTGAGGTTTTTTAATCTTGCTGTTTCACTCTTACATAGCAGTTGGCTGAAAAGGTACTTGCTTCATTCACCTCTTGCTTTTAGAAAGAATAGTGCAGTTTCTATTTATGCAAGCAGCCATTATAAAAGTATACATCTCAGATCTAAAGCTATCTGAACCCTAAAATGTCAGCATTTTTCTGTGATGGGAGTGTTGGGAGGTCATGCAGTTTGACATTTTAAATTAATAAGTGTTTGTCAACAATAAACTAAAACCTGGTATTTTGGCTCTAGGATTTTCCTTCTAATACAACTGGAACTCAATAAACTTTGCATAAAACGCCATGTATGGCAACAAGTCCAAATGTCTTTTCACTGATGGGCCCATCCTTTGGAAACATTAGGGGCATCTCATTTGTGAATCTTCTGAAAAAAGCAGTTCAGTAGTTCCATCTAGAGCAAGGGGGACTTTTGGTGAACGATAAGGCAAGAATTTGATCTAAATAAAGAATTATATTTTAAAGATCCCTTTGGTAAAATTGTATGTACTTCTTCAGTACAAATGAGTTCATGGTAGGGCCATCTTTTTACTTTTAACATTTTTTTTCCCTTAAGTTTCTTTAAACTTTTGGAGGACTTGTGCATGTAATTTGAGTTTGACCTATTTCTAGCAATCACACTCTGGCAATTCTGAAATGCTCTCTTTTGATATTGGCAGCATTTAAACTCTTCTCATCTTTCCCCTAAAACTGGAAACTATCTCGTGATTTGTGAGGGGCCTGAAATGATAAAATCATCTTACGAGACTATAAAATTTATCATGAGAGGGAGATCTATTAGCATGTAAAATTTTCTTTGGCTAGATTGCATCTTGAAGTTTACCAGAACATACACAAATAGTTTCTATTATGGTTCTAAGAAGTGTGCAGACCTCGGTTTTGCATGTGGCAGTCTCTCCAAACCACAAGTCACTAAAGAGTGTCAGTGTGATGTTTGGCTGGTTAAAGGAGGGCAGCACTCCTAAAGCAGGCTTGTGGTTTTATCCCTGCAGTAAGAAGACTCAAACGTTACAGAGATTATTTTCTTTCACATGTATTATAATTTTTTTTTACACAGTCTGAAGTAGCAGCACCTGTGTAACCTTATTTAACTGCCTTCACACATTTTATTTCCCTTAGCTAATATTCTGCCAATGTGACAAAATTTCCTGTCTTTGAACTGCGGAACACCATGAAAGCTGGTATTTCTCAGCCTTGTTCAGTAATGTGAATGTCTTCTACACACCATTCATTGGGAGCTGTCATTTTACTGATACTGTAAGAACATGACAACTATCAAGCAAGAATAAATCTTACAGGGAAGCTGTTACAACTTGCTAAAAAAAAACCCCAAAAATGTTGATGCATATAATGATCTATTGTTTGCTTAGCCCTGAGCCTTTCCCAAGCACAGCTCATTACAGACAATTTGCTGCTGCTGCTCTTTGATTGAGGATTTTCTCTCCAGTACAGGTGTAAGGAACGTATGTCATAGACTTGAATTCAGTGTTAACAAAAGGAACTTGCAGTTAGGTTTTTTTACCTTTATGCCGACAAAAGTAAAAAATAGTATGTTTTACAACCTTTAAGTCCTTTCCCATCCTCTGAGGATCTGCAGGATGTTCATTTAGTTTTTGGCTTCTCAGCTCATTTTGCTAATGAGAATGCCAGTGAGGCTGGGGTATTTGAAACCTGCAGATAGGTTCAGCAAGGATTACAGGGAAGTGAGGCTTGTTACATGTTTAATTTCAATTCACTGTGACACTACAGAAAAATTGTGATAATCACAGTTTACACCCCAACCAAGGAATCTTGTCTCCATTCCAGTTTATTTTCCACTCACAAGAATATATCCTTTTCTATCTCTACACTGATGGTAGTTCACAGCAAATGATCTGCCATGTGGGTAAGTAGCATTCAGTTCCTCACTTGCTGCTTTCTGCCATCTGGCACAATTGCTTTGCTATCTGTTACTTCTTATCCAGCCTAGCACAGCTGACTGTCCCTGGAATGGCTCAGAATTAATTTAAAAGAAATGCAGGTCTATGAAAAGATAGGTGCAAGTTCCTAGCAAGAAGAGGCAATTCATAGCTGAATTGAGTCTACTTTTGAGTCCAAAAGGCCTGCCTTCTAGTGACCAGGAAGTCTTATTTGTACAGTGAGCAGCCCGTTTTTTAGAGCTCTTAGGAACACAGGGAAGGTAATTTGTTAAGACACTAATTTTATTTCCACACTATCACTTTAAACATGAGCCAGCTCTATGTTTTCCTGAGAACCAATGAGGCTTGGGATTTTTTTTTAATTAAAAACCAGTGAAGGTGGGGTTTGTATTTCCTTTCCCGTAGAATGCATTTGAAGCACCTCTGTCTCCAGCTGGCTATGGGAGCAGAGCCAGCCCATAATGGTTTCAAGCCCAGTGTGTGTATAGGGAAAAGGATTTTCACCTGACTGATGGCTCTGAAAGCGTTTGTCGGAATGCGAAAGCTGGTAGCACTGAAGTTGTTTAGAAGAGAAGAGAGAGGAGGTGGGTGTGTTTTCAAAACCTGGCAATTCTTCCCTGTCAAGTGCAGTAAATGGTGCATGAAGGGTCTCATTTCATCTGCTTGTGGGCACTCTGCTCCATGAAACCTCTTGAAGCAGTTGCCAGAGGATGTAGCTGAGATTGGTTGAACTTCCTCGGAGTCCTTTTCCCTGGACCTACAGCCATTCTTTCAGCTGGGCTGTCAAAATTGTTGTTACTGAGGCTATCCAATGGGACTTTGTATGAGTAGGGATGAAAATGAATTGTTCACCCTGACATTGCTTAAGAATGCAAAGCAGTGTGACACTGAAACATCTTCCACAATCTCAGTATGCTTCCCAACTTTACGTAACTTTTACTGCTTCCCAGGCATCATATTGCTCCAGTTTTAATCTGGATTTCTTAGGAAATTCATAGTATCTCTACCTGGTCCATTACACAATAGCCCCATTGTCATTTCCTTAGGTATGATAACAACGTTATTGTCCCGAGTGACTTAATCTTTGCTGTATGGCCTTGTGATCTCGCTGTCATCTTTACAGCACCTCACTAATGGGAATGCTTCCAGCATTATGCTAGAGAGGGGGAAAGGAAACGTCTTTCTTGATGAAGAACTATGCTCTCAGTTGTCACATGTGGTTAGGAGTGAGAAGGTGTGTTACATTCAAGGTTCACAGGTTCAAGGAATGGGAAATGGGATAGGGTGTTAGGCAGAATGAGAGATGGCCCCAGCATTGCACTTTGGGGGAGCTGACTTCTTTTTGAGTGGGGAGGAGAAGATATCTTCAGGAGCACTTAAAAGTACGAAAAAGGTGGAACAAATACAGAGACTAGAAAGAGGGGAAGGAGGCTCAGGAAGGAGATGGGGCAGACCTTGCTCATTGGGATGTGTATCTGTAAAAACAGGGCTGAGTATCTGGAAATGTGCTTTTCTGCAGGTTTTCAGGTTCCTGCTTCTCATCAACTCAGAAACTGTATGCATGGCCTGTTTCATGATAGATTAGTGTTTCCGCGTGGAACCGTAAAGACCAGACATGCTTGAAGATGGGCAGGTGGCAAGAGAAATTATCTGAGCTTTATCAAAAGCCAAAAATCCAGAGAGATAGACGTTTGGTTTCGGTTCTGGGCAGATGCTCAGGTCAAGTCTTATTTTGTCCTAACCACTTCCCCTACCCTTAGGCGTGATATTTTCAGAGTGAAAGGATGGGCAAAGCCCAGGGAGATTCCAGAGCACGGCTGGTTTTGCAGCTGGCTGGACATGGAATTCATCAGCGACAGAGCAAGACTCGTTCTTCTCCTGCAGACAGAGCGAGGGCTCGGACTCTCACACGCACACAGAAGCGCGCACGCACCAGAACAAACCAGTTCTCTCCAGTCTGCTGGGGAGGCTTCAGTTACAGTATCTGAAGCCAGAGATTCCATTTAAGCCATTCGGACCCTGAGCACTGTAGCCCTGCCTGCCTCCTTCCTCTCTCAGCAAACAGCCAGAAAAATCCTCCCCCTCGCCTCCCTCCCTTCCCAGCACGCACAACACAAAAAGCAAAAACCAACCCAAGCTTGTCTCTGCAGCTGGGACTTATCAGCCAGAACACACGCATGTAGGTCATCCATGGGAACTCGGCAAAGTGTTGGATCAACGCGAGCGGTGAAGGGGGGGTGCAGGGCAGCGGGAGGAGCAGGGCCGGATTCTTTTTTAATCGTTATTATTATTATTGTCTGCACTTTTAGAAAGGAAAAGGAAGAAAGATTACAGCAGCTTTTCTATTAAATGAAAAGATTAGCATGCCGTGGATGCTTTGCTGGGGCGTGATGAGATTTGCAGCAGATGAGTTGGTTGCTAGGCAATGCTAATGAAAAGCAGGCTTTCAATACTGCTGTGCTGTGTGGGCCCAAAAGTTATCTAGCCTCCCTCCTGCAGCCCCCTCCGCCCCATCCCATGCAAGCTCCCAAATATTTATAAAATCCTCACCAGGAACAAGAAGAGGCTGGACTGGGCTTTTGACAGCTCACTCTTCCCCAGCTGTCTGGGAGACACACACATATGCACATGTGCATGCACATAACACACACAGCTTCGCTGATTTTCTTTTCCTCCTTATAGAGGAGGAGGTAATTGAAAGCAAACCAACAAACTTTTTTTCTTTAAAAAAAAAAGGAGAAAAGTGAGCAGAGGCTCCCAAACCAGCTCAGTCTCCGATTTCAGAGTTCAGTCAGAGTTTAGGGCTTGCATGTGTGCGCCTGTGCATGTTGGGGGTAGGTATGTGTTTGTTTTCGATTTCTCTCCATGCGTTTTCAAGCTGGGCTCCAGCTCTTCCCCTCCTCCCGTCCTGCTGCAAGCCTCCTTTCGCTTTCAAGGCCTTCCGACACAATGAGCTTATTTTCCCATGTTCCCTATGAAAGCCGGGGTACGTGCGTGAAACCTGCAGCCTCGGAGGACCCTTTTAAATACAAAAATTGAATGTTGCTGAAGTTACAGACATGGTTTCTGCTATTTTTACAAATGACCCATGTCTCACTCCCATGCTCAGAAGTATCAGCATTCTTAGGTACCTTACCATCTGTCTCTCTCAACTGTTTTTTAAGTGAACTTAATGTTGGTGTGACAGCCTTGAAGACTGGTGTTTGCAGCTTGCTCCATATTCTCCTTATTGCTCTGGGTGGTGTGCCTCAATCCTAAAGCAAAGTCCTTTCATATCAACAAAAAAGGATATTTCCATGGTCAGTTCTTGGCTAAAACTGCCAAAGAGGCAGCATTGAACAAGGTCTAATTCAAAATAATCCAATCAAGTCATTTAGCCTTGTCATGAAAAAGAAACACTTCGAAGTTGCTGAGTTGCCTTGGGCGGCGAGGTTGGGCTTGGGAGCCTGCAGCAGCGCTGCCTTGCTGCACCGCCCGCTCGAGATTCACCCATCCCCTGCCCCGGTGGATCACACTGGATGTGAAGGGCTATAGTCTCTCTTTAATGCCAATGTGTATTTGTCATGAATGCTTTTGGGGAGGTAAGAGGTTAGCATGGATTGGAAACAGAATTTAAAATTACTGTGAAGAGTGAATATGAGTCTCATATGGTGGTCCCATAAAGGTAGTCAAAGTTCAACTATTAACAATATTGGTTGAGGTCTGCAGAAGCCACTGGCACTTGGCTTAATGAAAAGAAGAGGCTGTGGGGGTTTTTGTGGGATTTTTTGTTTTGTTTTGTTTTAAAACATGATGGAGCAGCTCTGTTTTTCCTGGACTCTTTCTCACTGATGCCAGTATGAATTCTTGATCAACAACAAATTCTTCGGGCAGCCAGACTTCGTGGGTCTGCTGCAGTGGCCTCTTTACACCGTATTTCAGATGTCAGAGGCCTATATGTTCTTTTTGTTCCTTTTCTCCTTTTTTCTACAATCAGCACTGTTTTAGTCAGTACTACATGGATAGATGGGATATTAAACCAAGGTCCTGATCGTGTGTGGTCATTAAAAATCTCAAGGCATTCCCTCCAGAAGTTAATCTTTCAATTATCAGTTCGGGGAATTCAATTTTGCTTCCATAAATTCTCCTGCTGTTTCAATTAAATAGGGATGGCCAATTTCTAAATGCTTGGGAATACAGCCAACTGCTGTGTGCAGACTGTGGGATGACTATTCAGGTAACGCTCCATTATTTGAAGCAAGAATTTTGGTCCTGCAGGACACGTTACAGGACGTGTTAGGGAGAGCAGTAAGGGCAAATCAACCACATACCCTTCCTCTTGTCCTTTGTCAGACCAAGCAAAATTCCTGGAGGGTTCCACGTTTTTCAAGCCTGGCTCCAGGCATTCCATGGCTGCACAGACATGCCTGCAAGGTATTGTTGACTATTATAAAGGGAAATGTTTTTTCCACCTTTTTCCTAAGCTGCTGTGTAGTACTGTCTTGGGTGGCCAACTGCTGCTCCTGACTCCATTTCAGTTATGGATATAGGCATTTGTTTGCCTAGCTTGGTCTTCTTTTCTTCGATGTTTTCTAGAATAAAAAGTGATGGACAAATGCAAAATAGGAGCATCTCTGGAAATCACAGTATCACAGTATGTTTGGGATTGGAAGGGACCTCAAAAGATCATCTAGTCCAATCCCCCTGCTGGAGCAGGAACGCCTAGGTGAGGTCGCACAGGAACATGTCCAGGTGGGTTTTGAAAGTCTCCAGAGAAGGAGACTCCACAACCACCCCTGGGCAGCCTGTTCCAATGCTCTGTCACCCTCACTGAGAAGAAGTTTCTTCTCAAATTTAAGTGGAACCTCTTGTGTTCCAGCTTGATCCCATTACCCCTTGTCCTATCATTGTTTGCTACCGAGAAGAGCCTGGCTCCATCCTCATGGCACTCACCCTTTATATATTTATAAACATTAATAAGGTCACCCCTCAGTCTCCTCTTCTCCAAGCTAAAGAGACCCAGCTCCCTCAGCCTTTCCTCATAAGGGAGGTGCTCCACTCCCCCAGTCATCTTTGTTGCCCTACGCTGGACCCTCTCCAGCAGTTCTGTGTCCTTCTGGAACTGAGGGGCCCAGAACTGGACACAATATTCCAGATGTGGTCTCACCAGGGCGGAGTAGAGAGGAAGGAGAACCTCTCTCGACCTACTAACCACACCCCGTGTAATACACCCCAGGATGCCATTGGCCTTCCTGGCCACAAGGACACAGTGCTGGCTCATGGTCATCCTGTTGTCCACCAGGACCCCCAGGTCCCTTTCCCCTACACTGCTCTCTAATATGTAATTTCCCAACCTATACAGGAACCTGGGGTTGTTCCTGCCCAGATGCAGGACTCTACGCTTTCCCTTGTTAAATTTTATTAGGTTATTCCCCACCCAACTCTCCAGTTTGTCCAGGTCATCTTATGTTCTATATTCTGAAATCAAAACCCAGCATGCGCCTTTCCTACATGGCTTTGCTCCCACGAGAGCAGTGCCCCAAAAGTCTTGCATATGCACGCACACTGGGGTCACTCTTTGTGCTGCATGCCTTTGTAAGCAACCAGTCAAAGTGCTACAGAAATACTTTGGTTTGTGATATTAACAGAATTAGGTGATGAATGTAGAACACGGCCAGTTTTCATTCGCATACCACTGGATTTTTCACTTTTACACTAGCAGCTACCAAATTCTGAGCAGTCAGGTCTTAGCAACATGAGGGTTCATAGGAAACCCATTTGGTGGTCATCTCTGTGCGTGCTGTATCTTGTATTCACATACACAAGAATTCATAAAGGAAGTGTTAACCCCTCCAGGAAAAAGGAGACAGACCCTGTGATTTATCTGTGTTACTTGCAGGAGACAAAGTTGGGTTAAATCTGGTGAAACATATTATGCGGTAGGCTTCAAGGTGTTTGATTTGTTTAAAAAGTAGCTGACACATTTCAAGTGTGCAACTGAAAGCATTTCTGATAGCAAACTCTCCTTCATATAAGGCTTGCCTGTGTGCCCACTGGAGTCAGTGGACTTATAAGGGAGTAAGACAGGGTGCATAACAGATTTGGGAGTAAATACTAGCAGATCTATGCAAGCAGAGTGGTATTTGCTGGTCAAGAGACAGCAAAACGTTCTGGTTTTCCCCTATAAGAAATGCTCTGTAGCAGAAATTTGCTTTGCTGGATTTCTGATTCCATGACTGCCACTACCATCCCTACTGATTGTTTGAAGAAGGTCCTCTGCAAATTCACACACACTCAATTGATCATGAATGAAGCTAAGAGCAGTTATTAATCTTACTGCCTAGTTGCACTCTAAACCCCCTTCTAATCCAGCCTCTGTTCTCCTAGACAATGAATGCAGTGAGATGAAGGCAGGATCAATGCCAGCATGGAGCTGCCCTTTTTAGTAGTTGTCATGGCAGGGTTTTATACATCTGCAACAGTGAGTGGTTCTCAGTGTACTGGGGGGAGAAGGGAGTGAAGATGAATTTAAAGGGTCAGACGTCGTGCTCCTGAAGGGATGGCAGAGTCCCATCCTGACTCTTGGTCTCTGGTGAATTTTTGGGTTCCTTGTATTTAGTGACTGACCTAACGAGACATTAGAGCCCTACTGCCCTTTGGAGATCCATGAAGAGCTCAACACAAGCTAAGAAAGGGTGCATTGTGTCTTTGATCCACTGGGCAGTATTTCACAGGCTGGCAGATTTAATAAAATCTCAGAGGAACCTCGGCTCATTTTTAAGAGGCTTAACATTGAGTTAAAAGTTCCCTTTACTCCTGCATTGTTGGAGACCATTCCCTTCTTGTGTGCTGCCAGAGGACCTGCAGGGAACTGGGGCTTCATGAGCCCAGATTGGATGTAGGCAGCTGGTTGAGACTGGTTAGAAATCTGCAGGAGGAATAGCGGGATGCAAGAAGCTTCCTAAGCCTTTTTGTGTTTCTCAGTCTTTGAAGTCATCTGGTGCCTCACATGCAGTGTGAAAACTTTGCCCCACACCTGAAAGGAAAACCAAGCGACTGATAAGACCTTTTGGTCAGTCACTTTGAGCTGCATCTAGTCCCACTACTTCTGGTAATGTTATTTGTACCACTGTCAACATTAAGTAAGGATGAGTGGCTCCGCAAGTTCACTTTCAAGAAGTCCTCCTCTGATACAGTGTTTATAAAGATAGCCAGAAAGCAAGTATGAGGGTGGAGAAGATCTTAGAAAGACTGATAAATGAATCCTTGGAGCTTCAGACAGTGCCATAGTTTCTTGTTCAAAGCTGCTAATTTAATGAAAAAAAAAAAAAAGCAAAAGGTGGAGAAGAAGAGCAGAGAGCCAGGCAGGCTGGAAGAGAGCCACTAGAGCAGCAAGCCTGCTTTGATGTTCAGTGCTGAGGACTGGCAGCATTTGAGCCTGGAAGCAAATCACTACGTTCCATTTTGGGGTGCAGACCTAGAGCAGGTCAAAATCTGAAAGCTGATGAATACTGAAAACTGCAGAGTTTGTTTTTGAACATCTGATCACTTTAACCACTACTGCGCTCACTCCTGTTATTGTTATGGAGGTGCTGGTTGTGGACTGCATGGATAATTTCACAGCAAGAGTTTCAATCTAAGCCATATGTTGACCCTTCAGTCCAACTTTATACAGAAAAACTTGCTAGGAAAATGTTAGTGATTAGTTTAAGGGAGGGGAAGGGTTTTGCTTAGATTTTCAAAAGTGCAGGGTAAATATTTTTGAAATCCCAGGCTCTCAAATATTACCCTTTTTTTGAGAAATGAAACACAATTCTAATAGTATTTCAGTCACCACTAACTCTAAAATAGAACCCTTTATAAACTCAGAAATTCACTGCTAGGTTGCTGCCCACTGCCATGGATAATGCACACTGCTGGAGTTTTGGGTTTGAAATAAAAATGGAATCTCCACCCAAGGACTAGCAGTTAAAATTTTCGTTGTCATGGATTTAACTTGAGCTTTCTTCATGGATAAAGGTTTATATACTTCAAGAGGCTTTAACATGACCAGTTAATCAAAATTGGCATCTGAAATGATTGGAGATGGGGGAAGGAAGGCTCCAAATCCTGCTTTGTAAGAACTTGCGCTAATTTATATTTTTCTTGTAATATAGCAGCTGAGGCTCCCTTTTTATTGATCCTTGTAAGATCCAACAGAACTGTTCTCCCTTCCTGCTGGCAGATGCAGATCTTGCAGAGATGAACGAAATACAACCTCCACAGATATTTTTAAGATAGCTCCTTGAGAGAAGACAGCAGAGGGGAACAAATGCTTTCAGGAAGAAGAAATTGCTGTTTGGAACTGATATGTCTAAGGGCACTGTTGAATATCAAGAGAAAACAAAGAAAATCAAATGAACTATCACAAAGGAAGAAGCAGTCATGTAAAAGGCAAAGATGATTTGTGAGATTTTGCAACAGCCTCCCGAGGGGAGCAAGGCCTTTTGCTTGAGACATTTAAAATTAGACTGGACAAGGCAATGGAAACTCGGTGTACGAGCCCCCTTGGGACAGAGTGGATAAGCCACTGGGTCTCCCTTTGCATGTTCCCTTACTCTTTTGTAACTCTTCCTGAATACTTCCAGTCCAAATCATCATTCGTCTTCCCTGGACACCCATCCTGGCTCTCTGTTCCTCCCCTTTTCCCCTGTAGGAAAGGAGCCGTGTTTGATTCATGGTGTCAGTTATCTTCCAAGCTCCGCGCAGATCCCAGGGGTGGGAGCTGGTGGGGCTGATGAGGGCAGGAGTGATCAACTGCAGGCTTTCCTGTTGCTGAGCTTGCTGCAGGCCTGGCCGGTTTTAAAACTTAAACAGATGTTTCTGCTTAGAAACTATTGGCATCTTTATGGACTGTTTTTTCCATTCTTCCCTCCCGGCCCATGTCCCAGCAGCAATGAATTATGTAAGACTACATTCTAGCCTTTTCTTTATTAATATTCCTGTAGATGCATCTCCAAGAAGTGCATCTACAATTCTCTCTCATAGTTTTAGGTGCGTCAGCTTTCTCTTTGACCAAAACACCCACCTACCCTTAAAAACACTCATATGCCTTTTTATCCTCTTACAGATACAGATGCCAAAAATACAAATACCAGAATCCCAGCTCCTGGCTTCAGTTTCAAGACGGTCTCTCACTGCTCATACTGTGGTCTTAATTGATATGCCTTGTGCTTAAAGGTTAACCCTTTACTATGAGGCTGCCTTTACTTGTCTGTTACTGGTGCTGCTTAACAAAAAGTAGTTAATATTAAGTAATGGAAGGAGATTTAGAAACCGCTGCTAGAGCTCAAAACAGCTCCAACAAGCATCATCCCCGCCTGGCTTAGGGGTTTAGCTGACAATTATTAGAAATGAAGGAGTTTCAGACGGTCTTGAGTGGAATAAATGAACTGGGCTGGTTTATTTGCACTGTTGATAAGCACTTGTAATCCCACAAAATAAGCAGTGTAATGCGTGCGAGGCACCTGGTGCAGTCTGAGTAGACTTAACCCTTTTCGTTGTACACCAAAACTTCAAAGCTCAAAACTGGCTAGATTAAGTTTCTTAAAAAGACGATGTAAGTAGTAAGTAGTGCAAGACCAAATACAGATTACTTTAACTGAGGAGCCAGAGAAACTTTCTGCCTTGGAAAATTTGGCATGGCACCACCAGACTTAATACTTGATTTCAGACATACTGTAGTAGTAGAAATAGCTGTTTCCTTCTTTGGGAACACACTACTAGAAGGACACAGAGTAGTCTTAGCCAGTGTGCCACAGCCAAATGTGGGATTTTCATGCAGGCCCATGTCTAGTTCTTACAGCAAAGGGTTGCTGTAAATCCTCTTGATGCACTTAGCAACTGAATTCCCACTGGAAGAAAAGCACATCTTTGCCAATATAATACTCTCATTGTTCACCACCTCAAACTCTTTTTGTGACTGTGCTGCTCTGACAAGGCACAATGTCATTGCAAGTGGTTCTCTTGGCATTTTACCCTTTCATGAATTTAGTGCTGATATAAAGTTGCCAAGTAGATGACTTCCTTTTATTTACAGTATATGTTTAGTTCTCCATTAACAGCCAAGCAAGTTCACATTATCCGACCCAGGTGCCTCTGCACTGGTTTTGCAGAACTGTGAGGGATAAGACTCAGTCCTTTCTTGGCACCTTGTGTGAGACTACCCAGCAAGACAGACAGTGTTTCTGCTGGGTGTGATGTGGCTTTGGATCATTGAGGAGACAAGCTGGATTGGTCACCCAGCCCCAGGAGTTCAGTATTGTCGGTCGAGGCACTGGATGTGGCTCAGCCGGCCTGGGTGACCTGGACTCACAGGAGGGTTCAGCCCCCACTGAAGTTCCTTGCGTTTTCCCTTCTGGAAGTAGGGTGGTGAACCTCACTTGGTGAGAGCTGAAATATACATGCAGGAGGAGAATGTGAGTCAAACTTTGTCTCAGCTTTTTTCTGTCTATCGGTAGAAAACCATACTGTAAGGATTGCCAGGTGAGCCAGTCCAGCATCTTTTGTCAGTAATTGCATTTGTGAGAGGCACTATGGTAGACAGGGATTCTTTTAATGCTTTTTAGTTTTTATTTACTGGAAGATAAGACACTGCTGATGCGAGCAGGTATTTCTCTTGTTTTGAACAGGGAGTGTCGATGCAGTTGTCAGCATTTTGTCAACTGATGTAGAGAAGAGACAAGCTCTGTGCCCTGGTGTCTTCAGAGAGCCTGACATTGCATAAACATCTTTGGTGTACATCCTCACTGCTGCCTGGTTTTGCTGTTCCTCTTATTTTTAAGGCCTTGTGCTCTACAAGTGAATAATTGAGTCACATAGCAAAATGGAGAGACAAGACCTAAACTCAAGAATTCCCGTGCTTGCTCCTTTAGACCATGCTGTTTTTCTTAGGAGAGTTTAATTCACTTCAGGATCCAGGAGAGCTACGAGCCAAGTTATGAGCCATTATCCACTAACAAAAATCTGCAATAATAGCAAATGGAGCATGTAAACTGCCTTGCCAAGGAACTTGATGCTCTCTTTTCTCAGAGGTCTCTGTGCTGAAGGTCTCCCCAGATCTATCCCTGTTAAATATGAAATCTTGTAGCTCCCCAGGGCCCATGACTGACCCTCTGGCTCATGGCTTTTTGCCAGTCCTGTTTTGTATGGTTATATTGTTGGCTGATGCTGCATTTTTACAGTTCAGTTTTGTTTCTCGTAGTCTTAGAAGTGGCCATTTTTATTGTCAATAAATACATCTCTTTGCCCAGTACACAGTATTCTCCTGGCAGCTTAGTGCTCACAGACTATAGGGAGCTGTAAACAACACTGTTTATACTTTCTGCTGATACCAGAACATTAGCATATAAATAGGGGGAGATTTAAACAGGCTAAAACAACCCCAGCCTGGCCTATTGGGAAGGGCAGACAAGCTGCTTTTCACTCTCCTTGCCAAGGATGTCAACTTTTCTTTGGGACTATTGCAAGAATGGAGGGCTTAAAGAGATGGGAAGCTTTTATCTGACAAAAGAAAGGTCGATGAGCCTTAGAAATGCAGAAATGGACTGAATAACAGTCTGCCTGTTGGGATTTCCTTGTGAGCCCTGTTGATGTTAGTGGGGTGGTGTGGAGGGAGGGAAATTACTTACTTAAAAAAAGCCACTGAGCTGTTACAGAAGAGCCTCCTTTAAAGGGGGACTTACAGTAAGGTGTTAAAAATATGATAATTGCATCTGGAATGAGCATATCGCTTTAGAAGAAGTTATTTAACTTACCTAAAAAACATATTATGTGACCTTTAGCATTTTTTTAGCTGCACAGTATTTCAGAAACATGGTACAGCCAAATACCAAATCAAATAACCTCCCTATCTTATCTATCAATTGAATTACTAAAATGCCTCTCACCTTTGGCACCGGTGAGCGATAGGCACGAATGCTGCAGTTACTGTCAAATAGCTTGAGTCCTTTTTTCACACAGCTGAAGTTTGATTTTATTTTTTGGAATCAGATATGTAAAGCAGGGTTAACAGAAGCATAGAGGCAAGGGAGAAAAGAGGTTCTCTTTGGAGACCAGAGGTGAAGACAAGGAGAAAGAAAAGCCAGAAATGATATTTCTAGGTGAGAAAGAGGTACTATGGGAATTTAAAGAAAGCTGTCACATGAAGAGTGGGGGTGAAACTAGGAAATAGAACTATGTGTGCTTTGGACTTGTTGTGGACTTTGCAGATGTACCTCAGCAGCACTTGGACCTTTGGAGATGCTTCCATTTCAGTGCTGCAGAGCTTTGGGTGGAGCAGCTGCTTGCCTTATTCTCCTTCCCTCTGCTGATACAGGGAATGTTTGCAGTGTTGGTTTTCCTCTTCAGAAACAATGACATTTTGTGCCAAAATAAGAAATTCCTGGGGTTTTTTTGTACCATCACCTTTCTGCTGTTTCAGGGCAGGGTAGCGGGGGGAGGAAGTTCCAAAGTTACATTCCCAAAACTGGAAGAAAAACTATGATTTGCACAGTGTTTACTACACAGAATTTGCTGCAGGAGTGTCTTGCATGGCCACAGTAAATGTGGCAGTGAGAGGGGCACATGAAAAAAGGGAGATGGAAACTGAACTGTGTTTTACTCCAGGCCTCTTCCTAGAGCTCTTCATTTGCCACACCTGCGTTTGCTTCTTCCAGTGCCTTGACTCACAGGCCAAAATGAAGTTCAAGTCCTGAAATAACTGGCAGTGGTGGTAAAACACAACTGAAAAGGCACTTTCCAAAACAAACCGTGGCGTGCATGCCAGTTTGTGCCTCTGTGGCCAGGAGCTAGCACAAGCAGGAGGGAAACCTGTTCTTTGTGTGGGGTGCAGGTTGCCAGCAGATAAGCCACAGCCTTTGTGGGGCAGGGGTATCTGATTGCACACTCCTGGGGTGGCTCGGTGAGCAAAGAAGACATTTCTGCATTGCATGTCCCAGAAAGGGAGACGTGTTAGGAGTCGAGGGCTGCAGAAGACTCCTGTATTTCAGAGAAGACCTTGATCACAGAGCTACCATGCTCTCCCACAGGATTAGTTGCCCTTAGATTAACCTCATTAGCAGTAATTATAAAGTCTGACACATTTTCCTGTCATTGTCTCCCCTGTATCATGCCATAGGATGTCTTCCTCATGTTTCTGTCTTTTTATCTATCTGGTAGATTAGAGACCACAGTGTTTTCACTATGTTAAATCTCAAGCTTTTTTCCTCCAATGTAAACCATCCAGTTTTAGCACAGGATACCCTGAAGTGATCAAAGTTTAGTATCTCACTTTTGAAAGGCAAATGTGAGACAAAAAGGACAGCTAGTTATTGTTCAGATAGTAACCTTAATACTACTGGGGGTAAAACTGTGCTTTGTCTTTGGCTTGGGATTCCAGTCCCATGGGCTTTGCCCAGTCTTTAGTAAGTGCGGGCATAGCAAAGTGCTCTCCATCTTGTGGAATTCCTGGGCCTCTACTGAGAAGGAGATGACTACAGCACCACTGCCCTGGTGGTGTGAGGGAAAGGTTAATAAAGTACCAAGGGGCCTGTGTTGAAGACAGGATGGTCAACCAAAGACTGAGCAGGAGAGAGAAGCTCAGAAGTGCATATACAGCTCTCATAATTAGTTTATTTAAAGGATATGTGTGCCCAAAAGCCAGAGGAAGGATTCTGTTCAAGCCTGGCAAATGTGGAAACTAACCTGAGATGCTTTTTGCTACTGTGGATCTCTAGCACTGGAAGAAGAGTGAAAACAAAAGAGGGATTGTGGTAGTGGGGTGAAGAGAGCTGCTTGACCAGGCAGTCCCCATGCTGGACTTAAACATCCTCTGTATCACAGTGAACATTCTTTCTTCTTGTGTCCGAGATCAAGAATCGGAGGTAAACCAGAGAAAAACTGTAGGCATTAAAAGCCCAGGATGAAGAGATGATGTCTGGAGCTGAGCTGTATCAAATGCTCCCTCCTGCTCCATGCACTCAATTTATGATATATGCAACAAGATAAACTGGAAGTTTGCCCTTCTTCAGTGTGGTTGCCATTTGTAACCTAGGCAGTTCCCAGCTGATCTCCCTCAAAAAGAAAAAAAAAAGTCGGTAGTCCCTGTTGTATATACTCCTCTCACCAGAGGGCAATGGAGTCAAGTCTCTTAGTAGAGGACTGTCTGGTATCACATAAGCAAGGCTCTCTGGGTGCTCAAACCCAAATAACATCACCTGGCTCCACAACAGTATTTGAAGAGAAAGGTGGCACTGGGTCAGGGTGACTCCAGCACAACAGGTGGCACACAGATAAGCAGGCTGCCCCAGTTGTCCACAAAACAGCATGGGGATACCAGTGGGAGGACTCTGCAACAGTCACTGCAGGAAGAGCTGGCATTCACACCTACTTTGTGGCATAAACATATCTGCATCTCAGTGAATCTGCTTCTGAAGTGGCTTTACTAGCCTGTGTTAATAAGCCAGATGCATTGCAGAAACAATGGGGTTTGGAGGCAAGAGACTTTTAACTCAAAGTGATTGAAGTCAACCTGCAGCACAGCTCAAGTGCAGAAAAGCTGTGATGGGCAGAAGGCCTGCAGAAAGTGAAACGGCAAGAGCTGAGCATGAGCTGCTGCCAGTCCTTGCAGGATTTTAAAGAGGGATGACCTGAATTGATGGAATCAAATGTGAATGGGAAAGGGTAACTGATGCAAAGAACTCCATTTGTAGTGTCTTTGTTTTTCCATTACTTTTCCTTATCTCTATAGAGCACTGCTATTGCATCTCACAGCAGTAAGCGGCTCAGCCAAGGACTGTCATTTGGTATTCCAGTCTGACCCAGTGTTTTACAGGGTGCCAAACAGCCACAGTGTAGATGCCTCAACCCTCCCCCCAAGCCCAACACACAGAGAAGCATCTATGCAAAGCCTTACAAAGCCTTTCAAATGCCCTGCAAGTGGGACAAAGATAGGAGGAAATGAGATCTCTTCTCAGATTTCAAGAGTCCGTTTAGAAATTGTACTGTGTGGGTGAACTGGGGTTCTCACCAGCAGGCTTTGGGAAATGAAACTTTTGCTTTTGGGTACTAACTTGACTTCAATCCAGGAGATCCTTCACGGCTACTGTTTAACATTTGACTGTTGAAGGAGGGTGTATTTGGAGGGTGTTTTGAGGGACAGTGATTCTCTGTGGAGCCCTGTGGCCAGCTTGCAGCTGATTCCCAGCTTGTTCAAACAGGTGGTCCCATTTCTGCCCCAAAAGTGCCGAGGGCAGGACAGGCTATGGGGGATTAGATCCCAGGAGCAACCAGGTGGCGTGCAACCTTGCCACCCATGCTCATACCTCGGCTGTGGTACAGGATTTCAGACTCGGGAGCTCTCAGTCCATCACCATGCGTGAACACAAAGTGTATTTATTTGCTGGGAAGATGGCGGCAGGGCCAGGCTGAGCTCAGGTGCACCCGCTGTGCCTTCCCTCCCTCGCCATGATAAATACCCCGCTCCTTCCCCCACCCTCCTGCCCATTTTCCACAGCAGAGAGCAGACACAAGAGGACCCTTTCATCTTGGCACATCCCCTTGCTGATTAATGTGATGCAATGTTCCCACAACACCACCGCTATGCTGGCCATGTAATTAGGCGGGAGATAATGAATGCTTCAGAGACTATTCAGGCAGCAGCGCCCGCCTCCCGCCAAACAAGCTCCTTTCTCAGCAGTGAAGCCAAGTGGAAGGAGAGGCAGCAGAAATGCCATTGGTGCCGCACTTAATTGTGCAGGAATCGGGGGGCTCTCGCAGGAGAAAAAGGAGTAAGGGCCAGTGTGGGAGAGATGGGCAAGTGGGTCTGCTCTGGGATCTTGGGGCCAAACTTTTTGTTGTATCTTTTCATGTGTTTGACCTTGTGGCAGGAGAAGCCTAAAATGTGCACATCTCTGGCTTTGTATGTGTGTGCCTTTTTTGTTTCAAATCATTAGGGAAAGCCATCATTTAATAAGCATAAGAGTCTATCTTCTCAGTAACCCAGAGGCAAAGACATTGGTGCTACTTAGTGGCCTTTGAAATGTGGGAAACACACTGGGGACACAATAGGCTTATTCTCTTTTAGGGGGCTTTACAGTTAAGCTGCCATTGTCTGGCTAACATTAGCAAGAAAGATACTCCCCTTTCTCCCCGACCCCTGTGTAGACTCTGAGAAAACAACCAATTGGTTTAAAATGCACTATCCAAATGCCTTCAGATCACTTGAGAATAAAGCCAGCAAGGACCTGAAAGTCTGTCTGATCAGCTGGAAGCCAATGAATCTACTGTCAAAGGTCTTAGCAGAAATGTAGTCCTCTGCTCAAATTGCTTTCTGGAGTTTTTTATCATTTGTTTGTTGATGCAAAATCTTTTTTAAACTTCCTACCTGATCATACCATATACTAAATGTAGGCAGTACAGTCTGGTGTAAGCAACTAGTAAAACTCATCATAAATTTACTTTGGTAGTTATAAAAATAAAAAGGTAACTGAAGCTTTGCACTAGGTGCAAATAGGCGGAAAACATCTGTTGGTAATAGCGATGAAGCAGGGAAGCTCAGTTTGTGTGTGGATTAGGTTAATTTCTGAGCAAAAGGTCACTGGAGAGTGGAATATATCAGAAAGATCAACTTACAAGTTATAAAATAGAACAATTCATATGCGCACTCATATTTAAGCCTGTGTCACTCCAACAAGTTCTAAAGCCATACTGTGCCCTTTTGTAAACAAGTACATTCCCGGGCAGCCTCACTGATCACCCTACTGAATTAAGTGACAGACTCTTTTGTCCATCCCTTCTTGAATGGCAAATGGATGTAAGTTATATTTATTCTTGCTTAAACCCATTTTCTAATCAATTTAGTATATAATATGCACTGTGTATTGCTGCTGCACATTTTGATTCCACATCAGATGATACGCAGAAAATTCTTAAGCTTTCCTAGTAGCTACAGTGCCAAAAAAGCCAGATTTCACTGAGAATCTTTTTATGTTGCAAAGTCATAGTAATGTTGTGAGCCCCTCGCAAAAACAAAAAAAAAAAGAATCTGGGAAGGAGAATAGCTTTTAGGAAAGAAAATTAGTTCCACTGACATCTTCACAGAGCTCCCCGGTGGTATGCACAGTCATGTGCCTCCATGTCATACGAACACACTGCATTTGTTTGTGCCATACCATCATGTCCCAAAGCAGATGCACGTAGTCTCACTGTAACCCTCAGATCATGTGTCATCTGTTTCCCCTCCCCCTGTCACATGCACAAACATGACCTACAGGGTTTGTGTGTGAAATGGAGAAGGGAAAGAGATGACACGTGCTCTGAGGGTTATAGTGCTTCTAAAATTGATGGTCAGCATTTTACTGGTGTCAGGGACTCAAAGGTTAAGAGGCAAAAGAACTGATATTGGAACCAAGATGCCCAGTTCTTACTGCCCCCAACTGAGAAAGAACTCTATACTGAAAGGAGGTTCACATGTTTCCCTTCTGTCTACGTGGTTGCTGGCAAGGAATGCTCCAGCATGAATTTAGGTTAGGACTTCTCTCAGTAGCATGATGTCCTTCAGAGGAACGTGAAGTCAGTGTCGGCATTGATTCTGATTTGTAAACTGTATCTACATTGATGAGTGCCATTCCTATAAACTGACCAGGCTGAGGTAGAGGTACTTGATTACCTTACTGACAGCTCGGGGCAGCATCCTGTAGCAGCAAATGTGTTCAACGGGTTTCAAGAGGAATGAACACAAGTACAACTTATGCAGGATCTATGAGACCAGCTTGCTCTCATAAAGCAGGATATCTCCTTGAGATCTCGTTTTCTCCTGTGACTAATCTGATAGCAAAACAAATTGCATTGAACTCCAGCATGCACTGCACATCTGGGAGTGGATTTTCCAGTACAAAAGCCATTCAGTCACCATAAGTTCAGTGACATGACCTTTCTCAGGGCAACCCGCAAAGAGATTGGCACTTCTAGAATTATGTGATGTTGACAACATCTGGAGTTCAGTTGTCTCTGGTAAAAAAAACAGATGTTTTGCTTCTGCTGGTCACAGATTTCTCCCCATGTGCACTGTTCTAATTTCTGTTTAAAGTTGTATTCAGCCAAGAAATGAACATACATTTGCTTGGAAACTGTCCCAAAGAATCTGCCATCTGAACTTCAGAATGTTTTGCTTCTTTACTTGCCCTTGAGAGCCTCTGAAACCCATCCAGATCCCTAGTTGGGATGGAATTTCTTTTGCATCTTTTCCATTGGCCCAAGTGATGTGAGGACCATCCCAGTGAATCCCTGATACTGTAGTAGCAAGGGACAAGGTAAAAGAACAGGTTGTCTTTGTGTCCTTGCTGCTATTATAACAAGAAAGGGGTAATTCAGCCACCTATGCTCCCAAATTATGCTAAACTTGGACCATATTTTGGTCTCTTGTGGCTGTTGCAGAATAAACCAAAGGAAAAGTTAGGTAAGAAAAATGATGCTAAGTAGCACCAAGGTAACGGAGCCCTTGCTGACCACTTGACTTGTTTTTTCATCACTCATGCTGCAGCTTGTGTAGACTGACAGGCTCCTACAGACAGAATACAGAGTGTTAAGTTAATAGGGTAACAGTTCGTATTCACTTTTCATTCGCTATGCAAGCCCTTTACTCTTAGCAGTTCTGGCAGAGCAAAAGGGGTCAACCAATAGTTTCTGGGCTGTTTCAGGGTTGTGGAATGGCAAGACCGTCACAAGAAATCAAACCAGGAGAAAGGAGCCATGGCCAAAGTACTTCTGTCCTCCAGCAAACCTTAGCAGCTAGGACAGCCGTTCTGCACAGCTCAGAGCAGGTGTGGGAACACGTGCCATTTGTGCCAGGCATGTAATCCCGGGAATGCCGAAGGATGACAAGCTTGCTGGGAAATGGGAGAGGGAAGCGGGGGCAGCAGGAGGCCTGGCACAGTGCTGCGCGCAGTGCTGGCACTGCACACCAGCCCTGGCATTGGGATGGTCCTGGCTCTGCGCTCTCTGCCCTCCCGTGCCCAGTGCAATACCAGCCACATGCGAAACTCCTGCTGACTCACACCCATGGCCTGGAAGTGTCTTGGCTTTGCTGTGTTTAGCTCTCCATGCAGCATAGTGAGGTCATGTTCTTGTACAAAGTCCTCTCTGCTAAGTGTCGCTGTCTGTTGGTGTCTTAGCTTTGCATGTGTGCCCATTCCCCAGCTGAAAAGCGTATTTCTGGCCTACCTACTACTAGCCTATTCCCAGTAAAAAACTTGCCCACTTCAAAAATGAGTTGGAATACCCAAGACTAGGAAGAGGGCTGTGGGAAACCAACACAATAGCTGTAGATAAGCAATCAAGTAGGCAGCTCTAGGGAAGGGACAAAAGGGGGAGAAAAGCAAGCCCATAGCCTGCTTCTGTGCTTGCCGGCCACACCAGGAAGCTGTTTTGCCAGTGCTGAGAGCTCAGAGATAAGGGAACACTGAAGAGTTAAAAAGATTTTCAGAGAAGGGGTGAAAGAGGAGGAGCAATCCTCTTGTGCAGACTTTGTAGAGCAGAGATCAGCAAGCCCGGGGAACCTCAGGCGTATGCATAGGATGCTTATTCTTTTTAGATCTATCTAAATAAAAGAGTTTACCCTAAAATGGGTATATGGTGACAGGATATAACTTGTCATAGCCAACAGAACTGCAAGGTATGACTGAAATTCAGCCTTCATATTCAGCCTAAAATTCAGCCTGATGGCAAGAGAATCTTACAGTCACATTCAGAGACAAGCAGTTGTTTGCTGTGAGTCATTAAGAGATTTGAGAAGATACCAAAATAGCTCAGACATGCACCTAGATGTGTCACACTTCCTCACATCTTGCTGGTGTCTGGTAGCCAGCCTTTCTCCAGCATAATTTCATCTCATTACCCGAAGATACACCCCTCATGCATTTATTTTGTTAATGAGATGCGAGCTCTATTGGATTATCAACTCCGTAGGGGTTGCCAGGACATATAAAGAAGAACAGCCATAAACTATGTTCGTTACTATTGCAGTGTAATGCCAGGTCTAGTACTGCTTCCAGAAAGCAGGAGAGGAAGAACAGAACATAACACGTCCCTGACCTGTCCAGGGGGACGAAACAGAGAACTTTTATGTTATTTGTTTCTACAGTGACTCAGTCTGTAGTAACTGGGTTAAAGTCCACTTAGAAACGAATAGAACAAAAGGCCTCCTGTTAGTGCTGGACATTTTCCCTCTTCAGATATCACCAGCAGGATTTAAAAAAAAAAAAGCCCTCCAGCAGAATGCAGGAAACCACAAGCTTATGGGAATGTAGCAGCACTTTGGAAAGGAAAACACTGCCTCAGACTTTCATCTGCAGAGCTTGCTTTTTTTTTTCCTCTTATTTTTCCTTACCTTCTTTTCATCTCCTTACAGCTAGAAGCATTTGCCAGATAGACACAGAGCCTGGAGAAAGGCTGGTTGGGAGAGCAGTTAGGTTGCAGGAGGTCATTGCCAGATCCCAGACAGAGAGAAAAACAAATTGGCTTGTGCAGATCGCTGTAGTCTGCGAGGGGGCTCCAGCACAGAGGGAGAGAACTTGGGTGCAGCTGGAGCTTCCAACTTCCAGTCCTAGAGCTGCTTGCCAGACTGAGGGTCTCACCAGGGTCAGAGCCTGGGATCCTACAGGCTGTATTACAGGGCGGAGAAGGGCATTTTCAGTATTTTTATTTGGTATGTCTGATTTTTTTTTTTTTTAATGTAGCTTGAAGACATCTAAGGAACAAATTACATAATGTTCTCTAAGATATAAAAAGTATCCAAAATGCTTTCTGCCTCCTAAGTATTTTCATGGCATGCCTGTGTTTTTATTATAAAGCAAACATTTTCTGGCAAGCATTCAGTAAATTTCATTAATTTTACTTTCTGCTTTTTCCTAAGGAACATGAACTGACAGTAACAGAAAAAAAACATGTTGAAATTATATTTTGTATATAAGAATGAGCACTTCATTGAATTTTCCAAAACTTCCCTTTCTCCTCTCAAAGAAAACAGCAACCCTAAACCTGAGGAAAATTGCAGCTATGTAAAATAAAAAGCAAAATCGGAGTTAAATGGTAGGTCTTACCTATAGCTTTAGCTGGCTTATACAAAAGGATATGTTACTTTTTGTTAGGTGAGCTTTATGTTGACCAAGATCAGAGAAACAGCTTGGTGAACAGTGTAATGAGCTATGTGTTGGGTGTAAGGGAGGAATGGGAATGCATAGCAAGAGCTGGACCACTTAAGTCAACTGTTAGTTTAATTTAGACTGCTGCAGAACCATAATCTCAAGTGGTAAGCATGTGAGTGGCTTGACCAAGACCGCATAGCACATAAGTAGTTACTTTATTTAGTTGGATGAGTGATTCCATGCTGAGTTATAGAGGTTTGTGTTTTGTGTGTTTGAAATAAACAAGTAAACAAAGTGGACCTTGCTATGCCTATTTCACTCAGAACTGATGACACCATGCAGAAAATTCAGTCTTTAAAACAAATTTCTCTTCTTAATACTAAGTGAACCAGTTGTTTTTAGTAGTTGGTATTGTGATGTAAAGAATGTCTCCTCTCGAGCTCATTGGGGCTGATTTCCATTTCACACAGGATCATAGAATGTCAGGGATTGGAAGGGACCTCAAAAGATCATCTAGTCCAATCCCCCTGCCGGAGCAGGAACACCTAGATGAGGTTACACAGGAATGTGTCCAGGCAGGTTTTGAATGTCTCCAGAGTAGGAGACTCCACAACTCCCCTGGGCAGCCTGTTCCAGTGTTCTGTCACCCTTACTGAGAAGAAGTTTCTTCTCAAATTTAAGTGGAACCTCTTGTGTTCCAGTTTGAACCCCTTACCCCTTGTCCTACCATTGTTTGTCACCAAGAACAGCCTGGCTCCATCCTCGTGACACTCACCCTTTATGTATTTGTAAACATTAATGAGGTCACCCCTCCATCTCCTCTTCTCCAAGCTAAAGAGACCCAGCTCCCTCAGCCTTTCCTCATAAGGGAGGTGCTCCACTCCATCATCTTTGTTGCCCTGCGCTGGACCCTCTCCAGCAGTTCCCTGTCCTTCTGGAACTGAGGGGCCCAGAACTGGACACAATATTCCAGATGTGGTCTCACCAGGGCAGAGTAGAGGGGAAGGAGAACCTCTCTCGACCTACTAACCACCCCGCTTCTAATACACCCCAGGATGCCATTGGCCTTCCTGGCCACAAGGGCACAGTGCTGGCTCATGGTCATCCTGCTGCCCGCCAGGACCCCCAGGTCCCTTTCCCCTACGCTGCTCTCTAACTGGTCATTCCCCAACCTATACAGGAACCTGGAGTTGTTCCTGCCCAGATGCAATACTTTCCCTTCAGATAGTGATGAGAATCAAAAATCAAATGGCTGGCTTTCGCTCCCGTGAAGTAAGTTATTCCAGATCCTAGTGGGCAAATTATCTTTTGCAAAGCCTCTAAATTTGGCTTCCTTATCAGCATTTTCATTAAAATAATCAAGTTCAAATATTCTGTCTTCTTATACAAAGTCTCCTGCCTTAGCATTCTTTAGACTGAAGAATTCGAGTTCTCCCAAGCTCTCTTCATATGGCACCTCCTCCAGCCCCGAACCATTTTCGGGTCCTTCCACTGGACTTCACTTCAGCTTGCTAATGTCTTTCTTGCACTGTGTGCCTTAAGACTGGACACAATATTTCAGTATTTGTTAACTAAAACATGGTTAAAGGCTAATTTATCCTTAGTGTGATCACAGTTGAGAACATATTTTAAAATCCTGTCCAGAGCTAAAAATTTAAGCCTGACTAGCCAGGATGTTTTAAAACCCAGTTGGGACTACTTACACCGAAAAATTCCAGCATCTTACAAAATGTGTTAACTAACACAATGTTCAGCACTCACAACAGATAAAAAGCGTTACCATTTCTACCTGGATAGTTTCAAGTTCAGATCTTAGGAGTTAGCCATTTTCAGACATGATTATAAACGTGACAGTTAAATTTAGCATCATCCCAGTAAACATGTTCTAACACAAAACCATCTTCTAGTGTCAATGTGCTGACTTGGAGCATATTTGGTAGCTTGTGCAGTTTATTACATGATGCACTTTGATCTCATCCTTAGCATCAACCGTCCAGACAGACATGGAAACATGCTGCGGGTTCATACGGGAGAAGGGTTGCACAGCTCTGGCTCACGGGGTCTGAGTGGAGCGCATCAGTCTCCATGGTGTCACTGTAAAAGCATTGCATCGCCACATAGAGAAAGGCACATTTGTTGATTTTTAATATCCAAACCATCCTTGATAACCAACGTGGCCGATATCAGGGCTCAGAGGGCACAGGGAATGGAGAACATTCCCTGAAATTTGTTTCAGGTTCAGAGCTTCTAACTCCGCCTTCCTGAGCCTCGAGAGAGAAGCGTTTTTCCTCCACTCCATCTGGTACGGCGCTCTGGAAAACTTCAGCTTGGCCCACGCCCTCCTCAGCCCCTGAACTTTGTAATTTTTCAGCTGCCAGAATCACTAACTGCCCAGTTTTATGTAACTCCAAATATCTGCAGTGGAGCTAGAGAATACACACATGGAGGAAGTTTTGTGGCTTTTAAGCTATGCCCAGAAGTTTGCCTTTTTTTTTGTGGGATGGGGAGGGGAAGGAATGCAGTAGGGGTATACACAGGACTTTTCAAAATAAAGTGGAAATTCTGTCTGCTGCGAGGATAGGTGTAGGTTTGGTTTTGAAATCCCCCTCTCTTTGCAAGGGACCCGAAACACATTTTAGGGGCAGGGGGGAGACTGCTGTTATATTTGATAAGCATAAATACATCAGCAATGATTTTGAGAGTATTTAAATTCATCTTGTTTGTTGCCTGTTGCTCTAGGGAGCCAAATCTAACTTGTAACAGCTATTGCCAATATCTCAATAAGGGACCAGCCGTTTTCCACAACCCCAGCTAAGAGCTTCCCAGATGAACATGCTGTGCCTGGGCTTCTGCAGCCAAGCAAAGCAAACAGACACGCAGCGTTTGCGGCACTTGGAGCTTTATACTCCATTACCACAGAAAAAATGGCAAACGCTCAGAGAAGTCAGGCAGGGCAGGGGGCTGGCATTTCCAGGGCCCACAACCTCCTTTTCGCTCATTCCCTTTCAAATTGTTTGCAAAGCCCAAGTCAATTTTTGTGTTTCCCGTTTCAAGATAAATATGGTGTGGTGGTTTGTGTGCGTGTGTGTGAAAGAGAGCAAACTGGAAGAATGAGGCTTAAGCACTATAATAACAAAACAGCGAACAGCCTATCAAGCCAGGAACAGCCCTGCAATAAACCAGTGTATCCAGACCTGTAATCACAAGCAACCTAGCAATAACAAATCAGTGCATGCCTATGGGTGTGGGAGAGAGATGAGCAGAAGTGAAAGAGATACATTCTCAGGAAAGCAGAGAAAGAGAACAGAAAAACTGAGGTGCGGAGGAAATAAACAGGAGGACCGTGCACTTTGAGTGCGTTGTTTGTGCGTGTACATCCTAAGCAGTTGAAGTTAAAACGGTCTTCCTGTTTCCTACAACATACGGAATTTCACGCTTCTGCCAAATGTTGAAACAGGAGCAAAAATCAACATCAGTTCCTCTTGCAGCAAAATTAAAACTGTATGAAAATGGCAAACTGTTAACACAGCATCCAAGTCAGACTTGTTATCTGCAGGCCAGTTGTGCCAGTGGTGTGGAGCCAGGGGAGCCAGAAGTAGGAGCCACCACAGCCGTATGGGGATGAAGCTAAATGAATAACAAAATGGAAGCTTACAGAAGCAAGCTGTCAGTAAGGTTAGTTTTAAAGGGATGTGGTTAAAGATAAATATCAAAGTGTGCATAGCAGAGCTCTATTAATGAATTGCAGTCTTTCCAGTGACGGAGTCAGAGTCCTTACTCAAGTCAGATTGTAGATTTGGAGGTATGATGCTCTTGCCATATAACTGAAAGGTGTCAGTCTTCTCCCAGGTTTCAAGACCACCTTGTCGGATATGAATAAAATGGAGATTTGGTTAGGACAGTTATGTCTCTCTCAGGGACAAGGAGTGATTGAAACAGCAAGGGAAGTGTGGACATGCTTACAAATGCAGTGATTTCTGATGGTGTGTATCCTCTGTCCAAGAGAGAGACAAATATATCAGTGAAAACAGAATTACTGCTTCACAGTCCTTAGTGAAATTTTCTTCTGGAGCCCCTTTGGGGCCTTCTTATGCATAGCGTGTGTGCTGCAGGCTGAATTGATTCCTGAGTGCACTTAGTATTTACAGACATTAACAATTTAAGGCTGTCTGTCACAGCTTCATTTGGTGTGATTGGAGCTTCTGACCTCCCCAGGCTCTAATTCCCAAAAAAGAAAGGCACTGGGGTGCCGACACAGCTGTGGAACACCCTACACATCAGGGTATGACCATGAACTCCAGGGAGAGCCTCCCAAAAGGACTGAGAGCAATGCTTCACAAGGACGGGAGCTATTTTACCAAACCCACACTTTTTTATCAGATGTCTTCACCATGTTGATATTATAGAGTCAAAGAGGTTAGGGGTCTGAACAAACAATGTTACTGCAGCACTCCTGCTTGCTTCCCATATCTTCTCCTGGTTTTAAGGGGCTTGATGAATTGTTGGGTCTCTAGCATGTAACCAGAGGCCTTCACTCAGTACTTCTTTAGTGCATCTTACCCAGTGTCAGGCTCAGGAGGTGATAAACCAGACACAGGAGGCTCTAATGGAAGTAACAACGATGCTGGAGTTTACAGCCAAGGTCAGGGACAAGAGAGCAGCCCAACTTTGGGGGGAGATCACGAGTGGTTGTCAAGTTCAGATTGGAGAAAGCAGCAAATGGAAGTGTTTGGCTTTTTCTTTTCTTCCAGGGCTGACTTGGAAGGCTGAGTGACTAAGTCTGACCATACACTGAACCTTGCACATTCCAGCCCAGGCACTGATCAAAGTTGGCCAGAGACATTGGTTGTATGGAAATGGGAGGTCATGCCTCTGTGTGTTGACACGTTAAAGGGTTTTTTCTCAAAAAAAAAAAAGGCATAGAGCATTGACATAGGGCTCTTTCACTCTCTACTCTGCCCAGACCAGCTGGCTCAAGGCTCTAGAGCTTGGTAGATAGGTTTTGGGCTGGATACATATCAGCAGTGTCCACCCTCTCTTGAAATTCTTAGTTTTACTTGAACCGCTGTTGAAAGAGTGGAGCTGTTTGTGCAGAGGAGGAGGAGAACGGAAAAGAAAGCAGAGGTCAAGAAGTGTGGCTTTGAGCACACATCCAGAGCTACTCCACAGAGCATGGCTGGAATGACAGCAATGACAAGGGTGGCAGGCTTGTCTTGTGGTGCTGCCAAGGGACAGAGGGCCAGAACCCTTGCTTCTCCCTCAAATTGCACAGGAGATATGAGCCCAGGATCCCTCTTACCCTCCAGTGTGGGATAGCTGTGCGAAGACGGAGAGGTGGGTCCCAGTGAGGGCGCATCCTTACCTTACACTTTGAAGGTCGAAGTTGCCCCATGTCACTGGTGGCTGAGTAGAGGGGTCTGCAGTGATTCCTCCTGTCATGGTGGAGGGCACTCTCTGCACCATCACAACCTGCACACAGCGGCTCCCGACTTTCACTGACTGCCAAGCGGATGGAGCCAAAGTCGGCTTTGCTTCATGGTGCCAGGCCCCAGCTCAGAGGATATGCCTGTATTTTTCTAAGCTACACAAACTGACAAAGCAAATGGTCCCAGCATGGGAGGAAAAGGTAAAACACTGTGACCTCATTTCAACAAAAAAACTCATCCATCATGGGGAGAAGTAATTAAAAAGCATGGCGGTTAAATATATGCCAGCAAATATCTTCAAATCCTAAGCCACTGGTGCCCAAAATAAGCAGTGCCTGTGCACATTCAGAGGAAAAGGCAGTTCTTCAGGTTTTCCTCTTTCAGCCTGTGCAGCCTCCAAGTTCTGTGCAGCCAACTTACTTCTTTGGGCACCCTCATCAGAGGTAAAGGGTTAATTTCAGGAAAAAGGAGTAGTTCTCTCTGGATGATAAAAATTATAGGGCTTGGCTGTACTGGGAATTAAGTTCTTGTGTCCCAGCTTTGCATCCTGGAAATCAGTACTTTCATAATGAGGACTTCTAGTATCTTTACTGGAAAGGTAATATTCGAACACTGCAGATAGCGCATTCTTGTGAGATTTAGCAACTGCTCTCAGGAAAGTGTTCTGTAAATTTCCTTTTCTTATTCCTCTCTCCTTATTTTTATTTGGTTTCTGTTTCCCTTTCTGCTAAAGATGAAACAACAGATTCAGAGCCCTGACTTCTGGAAGAGTCAGGCATGTATTCAGATTTTTAATTGGATTAATGTAGCATAATAATGGGTTAAATCAAAACACACATGAAACCAAGCAACTCTGTGTTCTAAGAAAGTTTGGTTCCAGATCCAAACATCATATCTAAATTAAATTCTTGTTTCCCCGCTACTAGCCAGAAACCATGGTGAGATAAGTGAGATCAGATGGGGAAAAAAAGGAGGCTCAAATTCATGACAGCAGAGTTCTCAATGTAACAGCATATCTTTGGCTGCCCTGTTGAGGAAGGAAAGAGAAAAATATTTCTGTCTACTCCCACCTTATAACTGGCTAGGTGTACTACCTTTTTTCTTTCCTCTGAATGAGCTGACTTGTGGAAACAGAGTACTGGCATGATCTGGTACTAGAAGCCTATGTTCCCATCTGCCTGGCCTCTCCTACTGGGCAGATCAAATATGGTGTTCAGGCAAAATGCTGCCTGCTTTCTCTGTCTTGTACTCTGTTACTAGCAATGATGGGCTTGTGTAGGAACTGTTAGGAAGGCCTTGAATCTCACCATGACCAAAGTCTCACGCAGTTGTGGAAAGCAGACTGTATGATGGGGTGTACAACAAGGCCAAAGAAAGGGCCTGGTGGAAGGTGAAGATGGCAGGAGAGAGGGCAAATCAGTCTGCTATGTGCTTGGCCTGTGCAAAGTCATGTAATCACAGCAGGGAAAGTTCAATTCCAGAGTTACTTGTGTTTAAGTGGGAAAAAAAAAGAAGAAGGAAAGAAGAAGGAAAGGGGAAAGGAAAGGGGAAGGAAAGACAAAAGGAAATGGGAAAGGAAAGAGGAAAGGAGAAAGGAAAGGGAAAAGGAAAAAGATGAAGTGGCAGAGAGGGAAAAGTACCACGTGTCAGACTGGCGTTGAAAGTGATATCTGTCCAAGGCCTGGGCATGTGTGGGGGCGTTATGAACCCCTCTGCCCCCCAAGCTCTTCCAGCACCTTCTCAGGGTCACAACAAGCCCAAAGGAGTGTCAGGAGCGCATCTTCAGGACAAGCAGACATACGTGGTGGTCTTTATCCTTATTAGACAGAGACCTAGAGTACGTGGTGGGTCAGTTTGTCTCTTGTGACTGTTGTACAGGAGTGCAAGTCCATTAGCTGCAGAAGACCCGCTCGGACTTGTGACTGTGTGTGAAAGAGGAATTAAGCTAAGTAAGTCCAAGTGGAACACACAGCTGAGGACTTGTGACAGCCAGGCACAACTTTGTCTTGTGGCTTTGCGTTGTTTCTTTCATCTGTATTGGAAAGAGTGCACACATGCATTGCAGTGAGCAACAACTTGACAGCATTTTCACTTCCCCTGCCCTGTTTCAGCTGAGCGCAACAGGCTGCCCAGGGGGGTTGTGGAGTCTCTTGCTCTGGAGACATTCAAAACCTGCCTGGACGCCTTTCTGTGTAACCTCGTCTAGGTGTTCGTGCTCCAGCAGGGGGATTGGACTAGATGATCTTTTGAGGTCACTTCCAGTCCCTGACATTCTGTGATTCTGTGATTCTCCTTGCACGTGAAACTACAGACACACGGAGGCTGTGTAGTCACATCAGGGGGTATGAAGTGCAGAGTCCCCTCCTCCCTCCCCCGGCTCCTGCTCCTGGGACAGACACCATCAGCTGCGCGTTACTCCAGGTTACCATGAGCCCTGTCCCTGGGACTCCCAAAGTGCATCTTAAGTTTCTGGCAGGAGGGCTTGGGGGAGCCAGAAACAGACCTTCTGCCCGCTCTAGCAGCTCCATGTCATGCATGCCTAGCGCTGACCTTCCCTGCCCTTCGGCCTCTGCCCTTCCCTCCTGACCTAGTGGGATTATTCCTGCTGTGCCTTCTCCAGGAGAAGGCCCCTCGGCTGCAGCTGTAGTGTTGAGGGTGACCGCATGAGGAAAGAAGAGAATCCCCCTCCAATGAGTTGCTCTTACGGAGGGCAGTAATCAATACCCGGGGCACCCAGCTGAAGTGCCGGGGGAAAAGCACATTAGCACTCCATGTGCTAACCTCCCCCAAGCTGCCATCTTCCCCCCCAGCATGCTCTGGTCCTTCTCTGTCCCTAAGATATCAGATCATGCCTGTCCTGCCCTGTTTTCTAGTTTTGGCCTGAAGAACAAGATCAGAGGTGGGATTTTTGCTGGAGTTTATCCTTGCCCTGTCCTGGTCTGCTGGAAAGGCTGGCTGTGAGTAATGGGATGAGCCAATTCCTTGGTTACAGCACCACGGGCCAGGGGCGCTGCAAGGGAGAAGCAGGGGGGATTTTTTGTTTGTTTGTTTGCCTTTCCCTGAACCATGAAGCTCTGGGCAGTGTTGAAGGCAGGACACCAGGCATGACAGACAGGATCTGGTTCTGCACATTCTCCCTCCCCTCTCCTGGAGGGGACTTGTGTCCCCAGCAGCCTTTTCAGGCCGTCCCAGTGGGGGAGTGAGAAACTAGGCCCACGGATTGCATCAGGGCTCTTTTTCTGGTCATGCTGGTTGGTTATAATGAGGAAATACTCCAAATTCCTAGTGAAAAATCCTTTCTTCCTTTCATTACTGCTGGGCCAGACAAGCTAAGCTAGCACTGGAGCCCCGAATGGCAGCTGGCTCACGGTGCGTACAGCGCTGCCAGGGTGGGGGGCAGGACTCCTGAATCCTCACCCCAACTTCGCTTTGTGGTGTTTTATATAAACCTCAAAAAAATCACTTAACCTACTGTATAATCTGTCTCAGTGAACGTATCTGGGCATGAAACAGGATCAGTGCTGCAATCCCAAGTGTTCTTTAAAAGCTCAGTTAACTAATGCAAGTAAAATTATCTTGCAGTGAAAAATGCTGAAATGCAAAGTGATGGGACTGTCTCAGACTTGATTTCTGCGCAAAGCTGCTTTCAGATGCAATAGCAGGTACCTTAAAAATGTGCTTCATTTTTTTGATTCCTGTTCCTCATATTTTGCAGAAATTTAACATACATTCCGGACAGTAAGTTGGATTCAAATCAGATGATGACTTCCAGTCCAAGGTGCCTTGCCTCATCACCGAGGCGTTAGCAGCAAGGTGTGACTGGAAGTAGTCAGCAATCCAGGGTGTGGAGAATGTACCAGTTAAATCTCATCGGTAGACTGTGAAGTGTATATGAATTAATATTTAGAGGGAATTTTGTGATTTTTCAGCTGCAAACCCCAGTATATGTTGAATAGTTAACACACTAGCAATTAAAACATGAAGACACCCTGCGAAGTCCTCCTAGCTCTGACTTCGGAAAATTCATCTTACTTTATATCTGAGTTGACTTTTGTTTCTTTCTCAGGGCTTTTTTTCCTTCTTTCTTTGTGATTTGGATCATTGCTTTTAACTCCTGGGAACTCCGACATGCACATTTTATCTTCTCTTGTGGGATGGACGCTGAATTTCTTACAGAATTGGTTTAGTCAATATGAAATCAACAGGGAAACTAAAATGCTCATTCTCACTATAGGTGCACTCCATCTGTGGGGCCTTTACGTAAGAGGAGAGTGAAGAATAGGAGAAGTTTAGGGAAGCAAGAGTTGTATATATCCTATGTTGTCAGTCTCTGTCCTGTTATGTGGAGATAACCTTCAATTCCTTCCCTACATGTTTCCCATATCCTTTTTATTTTAATTTGTGTTTCAAATCACAATTTTCCCATGCTTTTCTTTAACCTTCTTTAAATATTTTAAAATTTTCATTAGCTTCATAGTAGTCCTTCTAGGTAAGTAAATGTATTTTAACAATAAAATCTTTTACAGGTGGGCAAACTGAGGTAAAGAGTATTAAATAATATAATTACATAATGAATTCCAAAATATTTCAAAACTTTTAAGTACCTTTCCTTGTCAGCCTATATTTTATACTTTAATACCAGAGAAACTTCTTTGAGCATTCTTTAAATGAAAAATGTTAACTGTGTGATGATGAACAAGGAGCAGATAGTGAACACAGTCATTTTAGAGGAAATCCTTGGGAATTCCAAGTAGTCATCAGATCTCCAGATGGCCTGAAGGCCATGTTTTATATTGCAGTGTTTCCATTTTTTTTTTTTAAATAGTTTTGAGACATTTCCACGTCTTGATTGGAAAAGGTGCTGCTAAAGTTGGAAGCCTAGATTCTCACTACAAAGGTATAGGAGTCTCATGGAAAAAAATCCTGCTCTTCTTTCTTTTGGTGCTTATAGAGCCCCTATCAGCAGAGTATCTAAGCATCTCGTATGTATTTAAAAATAGAAATAACAACAACAAACCCTCTGTCTCTCTCTTCTTTCCCAGCCAGTAAGTGAAATAGCTTGATTTGTTCAAAGGACTTTTTCCTTGTGGGTTCTAAATATTTAGCTGTGGCTTTGCACAGTTTATCTACTGTTCCATTACTCCACTGAGAATGGGGAAAAAAGATGCCATTTCCATTCATTCGTAGAACTCAAAAAGCCACAGTGTTACGTGTTCCCTCTGCCGATTCCCATGTAGAGCATAACCAACACCATTCCCAGAGCTGTGCATTTATTACTTTATTGATGCACAACCAGGGATGTTTTGGCAGGATTTGGTGTTGTGTAAGCCACACGTGATGCTAAAGGAAAGCTGATATATATGTTATTTTCTGCCATTCGCAGGATGAGTGTGGAGATTTAATATTTGATGGTAGAATATGTTTGAGAAATCATAATATTCCCTTACTAAAAGCCTGTGAACTTCATAAAGTAACATTATGTTAAAGGACAGTCATGTTTCTCTGTTATATCTATCTTTCTGTCCTCAATATAAAGCATACTCGCTGTTTTAATAATCAGCTTGACTCCTCATTCAAATTTCTGCTTTCTCCTTTGAGATAACTGTGTACAGCTCCATGTTTTCCATGTTAATTTTTGTGTAAAAAACACTTTACAGGATTGCAAAGGAGTTTTCTGAAGACACTGAAATTGATGGCCCTTTTCACATGCCAAAATTCTTATATTTATCTCCCTGACAAGGCATGAAGGCCTTAAACTGAACCAGGTAATCTGTACAGTCACTTGTACTGGGGAAGGTGGCTTTGTTGTTTAGTAAACAAGATACTGCATGAAAGTGAACTCAAATCTCTTCAAATCATCCCAAATGCAGTGAGTACCGAAAGTAAAGCTTGAGGCCATAAAGATGCACCATCAGACTGTGATCCCAGTCTTCAGAGCTGGATGCTTATGTGCCCCTGGCCTTGGACATCAGAATGGGGCTGTGCTCCTTAAGAGTCACCATCTAGATCAGCGGTTTTTTGGCTCTCATAGTTGTTTGGCTATCCTGCATCAAGGAGGTGGGCAGACCTTCATACTCTGTGCCACTGTGACAGCAGTCTGTTCTTTTGATACAGCATGATAATTGCTAGTGTGTCTAAAATTTCATCTCTTCTGCCAGCATCACCTCTATTTTTTTGTGCTTGACTAAGCAGCAGGGTTTTTCTTTTGCTTTTATGTGAGCTGAGGAATTCAGCTGGCTGGGAAACAGTGCTATCAGTTTGTGAAGTGAAGGCAGTATGTAGTCAGGTGTCATAAATGCTCTCCTGGCATCCAAGGGTACTGTCTCTCACACATTTATACATATCTAATGGTATGGGAAAGATAACTGAGCCATGTGGGCCTCTGTTCTTGCAGAAGTGTCTCTATGTATCATGACCCTTTGGGAGGAGAAGGAATGTGAGATGAGTCTTGGTCGTTTACGTTCACATGCAGCAGAGTGTTAAACTGACACAGCAGTATTTTGTGATCGTTAGAGCTGAAGACTGCTGAGAAATGCTATCATCTGAGTAATTCCTGCCCCTTCCTCATAGTGCAAAATGAATTTCCATAATAGAAAATATTTCTGTTTCAGAAGTGTCACATTATTTCCAAGTTACACAATCTAACAGTAGGAAAAAGTAATTAAGAATAACACACAGTTCCAGAAACTGGACACAGACATTTGCCTGAATGTGTCTCATCTGCAGTACGCTTTATGAAACATCTGACTTTCCCATAAGAACATTTGTGATGCTTCCAGTTCCTTTATACTGTTAGAAATGTAACATTTTCTTCTGTCATCCAAAGAAGGATCTCACAGCTAATAATAGTTTTAAAGAGCTATCATCAGCCTTTAAATGGAAACTTCAAAAAGTGTTTTCATTTTGTAAGTCAGTTCTACCAATATGTCAAATTTTCTGTCATTCTTTACTGAAAATACCATTAGTTTGGAAACGGGATATCTGCTGCTTCTTGTCTGTATCTTTTGGTTAACCTGCTTGTGGCATCTAATCATGCCATTTCTGGTTTGAGAAATTATTCTCCTCCTTCTTTACAAACTCAAGTACATACAAATATTCCAGCAAGAGCTTGCCTACTCATGTGTACAAAAATGCAGAAGTACTCCCATAGCTGTTACCCTAATTCTTTTATGTACACCTGTCTGGTTTGGGACCTATTCTGAAATCACTCTCACTATGATAAGAACCTCTGAGTGACTTATGGCATCTTAAATCAGTGGCTTGGTTTGTCTGGCCCACTCTTTGCTCATCTTGCGGCACCCTTCTTTGCCCATGTGTACTCTTTTGCACCACTGCAACAAACTTCCCCTTCTTTCACCTTCTTTTCTCTCTGTCCACCTGATTCCAGACACCAGCCCCAAATGCTTCTTCTCTACCTATGAGGCAAACCCTGCTTTGTTAAGTACTTGGAGTGTGGGAGTAGGAACTTCATAGATTCTAATGCTACCTCTGACACCCAAGTGTTGGGCAAGACGCTTTAACTTTCATCTCCTGATTGTTTCCCTGGGTGGCTAAGCAGGAAAATAATTCCTAGTTAAATGCTTCGCAGAGGTTCTGTGGGCTTAATTAGATGCTGGTCTATGAGCTACCAACATGAAAAACACAGGCTGTATGGGTGCTGAGGATTTTGACCACAAACATCTCTTTCAGTGTCTCTCTTGTTCTTTTAACTTAATTAACAGAAGTTCATCTTTTAACTTTATAACTTAGTAGTTTTTACAGCTTAGAGTTTATGAAAGGCACCACAGCAGATCTTCTGAAAATGTAATTGTGTATTATTATAATTATGGCTAAGAAATTTACTTTGTGCATTAGCAGAACGGGAAAGCACAAATACTTTGCCCTTCTCCACTACTTGGCACTAACGCACCCAAATGCCTGCAGTTTAGGCCTTGGTCCTGCACACCATCTGTGTGTCTCATGTTGTACGAATGAGAGGTCCTTTTGCCTGAACGCACAGAGCATTTCCTGGTGACAGACAACACATTTTAGCATAGATCTTAAAGAACTTCACCAGGAAGTGTATCCTCATTTTACAGTAGAAACTGTGTAATACAGTAGATGGTAGAATGTAGCATTAGCCAACAGGGAGCTCCTGGCTCCCTTCTCACCGGTCTAAGAAGTGTAGTCTCTGCATCCTTCATTTTACAATCTGGAGAAATAATGATAGTGGTTCTTTAAAAAAGCCTCTTTATACTCACTGCTTAAATCAAGGGAGATGCAGAAAAGTGTAACATGAATAAGGAGTGAATTAATTTTCTAACTCTTTCATGCTTAGTTACTTCTGTTGTTTCTAGCAACAGATAAGAGGACTTTTAAAACACACGTCCCCATCCAGTCGCCCGCAGCGCCTGCTCAGTCTTTGACTGAAGTTGCATGCGTGCACAAGATGGCAGAAATGAAACCACTGTGAGTTTCTTTAAAATTTATAAATGGTGGAGGACTGAAAGGGTTAAGAAAAACTTTCTGCATATACCTGGTATATAAAACTGTCATGTAATCAAATGAGAGGAATGCACTCCACTGTGTACATTAGCAAACACTCCATGCAAGCTGGCTGGCAGAGGCTCAGGTTTTTCAGTGCTGCCTTGCACTACAAAGCCCTTCTTTGTTCTCTCAGCTCTGTTTTAAATATCTGATGACTATTCCACAGCATGTCAGTGCCAAATCCCCAGCTTCGCTGCAAACTCTTTACAACAGCACATTGTGGGCAGATCGGATGGGGATGGGCTGGTAAAGTGTGGGTATCTCCCCTTTCTCTGCTTCTCAGGCAGGTCCTCTCACCAGCTCTGCCATCTCCCTGTAATTTCTGTAGCCCCTTGTGCAGCCACCTGGATAGTTTTCAAAGCCAGAATGAGTAACTTGGGAGTGCAGAAATTGCACTTAGATCCTGACACGGCAAGTGTGCATCAGGATGGGTGTAGTCAAGGTTCAGCCAAGGAAGAGCAAATGAATCAACGAGTGTTCTTACAACAAATATTTGTGTTGAAACTTGTTGTGCCTATACTGTTGTTGGCTGGATCTTGCCTGAGCTTGCTAGCCAAGTGGAATTTGGCTTTGAAAAAAAACAGATGAAAGATTTCCTATGAACATGCACACAGAAAGGCAGGAAGTAATGCTGATGGCTCAGGAGATAGTGGTGTTCCTTCTTGATTTGGAATTAAAGTACTTCCCTGGAAGGATATTAACACAGCAGCACACATCTCAACCTCTGTTAGATGAGATGTTAAACCAGGGTCTCTCCTCCTCATGCTTGTAAAGGATGCTTTTTCATATGGCTTCTACCTATATTTTAGTTAGAAAGGTGATGTTCTAGCTTTCTTTACAAGGCATTTACATGGTATTGTCTTCACTGCTGCAGTGATGCTCATTCTGCACAGGAGATCTTTCTCCATTCCAGGCAAAAAGACATTGCTTGAGCACATGAAGATGTACAATAATAGTATGGCATCTTCTTTTTGGTCCTAAACCTGCTAACTCAGTTCATGAAGAATACTTCTGTTTTCTGGGTAAACATAAAGTGAATGTTGTTTCCTGCAGTGTTTTGGGATTTCTGTGCATAGGCACTGGGGCAGGAAAATAAACAGTATGGTTTCTGAGTTAAGAGAAGATTTAATACAATATTATTTCAGTGGTGCTACTCACTTTTGGCAATTAATGTGAAAAGAAGCTAAGCTGCTCAGTTTCCCATTCTGTTTCTTGTTTCCCTTTCTGAAGCTCCTTGGCATCCAGTGCTGGTGTGCTGGAAACTCAGCCGTGCAGTGGGTGGCTGCAGTGCCTTCTAAAATAAACAAACCTGTTTTAATTCAAGTTTCTTCATTTCACATGCAAATATTTCTTTTTAGACTCAGTAAGAAACCCTTTCTAAAATAAAAGCTATTTAATAAGGGCCACTTGAAGGTGCATTGCAATACTTTTTATTACTCATTTAAAATCCATGAAAGCTAAAATCATTGAAAGCAAGGTTTACAGCACTGCAGAAGCTTGTGCAAGACCGTATTTGCCACTAAAGCTCTTTGGCTTAAATAATCCCATTCAGTGCACACTGTATAACGGATCGTATATCAGAATCCTTCTAGGGTCTTGCAATGGCTGCTTAGGCTATGCAAGTGCAAGCACTCTTGTCTTTGCTATGTTTGCTTCCCTAGTACAGGATAGAGTACAAATAGGAATTAATTTATCTGTGCTAAATTAATACATGGTGAGGAGGTGTTTTTTTATTTTACTCAGAAGAGGTATAGCAGAAGAGTTGAAGGGACTCTTTTAGTGGTATATAGAAGTCTGTACCAGAGTCAGAAGTTGAATTCACATGTTGCAATATCCACTCTGATGCCTTTTTCATTAAACCATTGGCTCACATTTTGTATAGTACCCCCCATCACCTTCCAGGAAGGTTCACAAATAAGACCCTGTCCCATTACACGGAGAGTGGCCAGCCAGCGATTGTCTCACTTTTTGGTTTTTTTAATCATTGTAGCAGGCTATGAACAGTGTACAGGTCCCTTTTTAAAAAGAAGAAAATACTGTGGGGGATTTTTAATGTTCTCCCAGAGTTTAGTAGAAACTAGTTTAATGATTAGTATTTTCCTAAAGGGTAATCAGTCTTTTTATGATACGTTCCAGAGATTCCTGCACCCTTTCCTTGCTCCAGCCTCTTTGCTGTCACCCTGCAGAGATAGTCCTTGGGCAGTGTGGCCATCCAGTTAGTCTTGGTCAGTTGACCACAGATAAATGAGCAATAGCTCCAGAAGGGAGCTATTGAACTAGAGAAATCTTTCCCTTTGTGCACCACATTCTTTTTATTTTTTTTCCAGGATTTTCCAGATAATTTCCTCCCTCTTTCCCCATCTTTACCTGCCATTAACTGCTTCCTCTCAGCCTCGTGCTTCAAGGCCCTTGCATATATGTAGTGCCCACGTAGGCTGTTTGCTTAGCAGTGCTTTAGCAAAGGGACACACACTTCTGGCAGGGAGGTAAGAACAGTCTCATTTACTGTTGTTTGTTTTTTTAAGTCCATTATCAGTGTACTTACATGGCAAATTTGACCGTCTTAGCACAGTAAGATAGTTATCTTGCTCTTCCAGGTTTATCATTCACTTGAAAAGATTACAGAAAGGCAGGGTTTCGAGAGACAAAGCTAAGACCAGTACTTCACCTTGCAGGTGGGTGCCCCTGTTCTTTTGTGCAGGCTGCCAGGAGGAAAGGTAAAGTCAGAACTGGAAGGACTCAGGAAATGCTCCAGCTGTAAAATGCTCCAAATGTAAAATTATTTGTTTCTCATAAGAAGCAAGTTGCTCTCTGGGGGAGGACTGCAGCTGGCATAAAACAAGGGAATCTACAAAGATCTGCACCAAGAAAAAAGCAGTTAGACAAAGTAAAAATAAGGCTGTATGTTAAAGAGCTAACTATATTTTGTTAGGAATTACTGAAGTAAGCTGTTTTCCTGGCAGTCATTGTTTAGTGGAGCTCAAAGAATGAGCCAGGTATTATGCCATTACTTTGAGATGGGGCATTTGGGAGAAATTAAATAGATTTGTTCATTCCCCAAATACTTCTGGGCCTTAACTCAGGAGCAGAGAGTTCAGCCATGAAGGCAGAGCCAGAGCAACCAGGAAGATCAAGAGGGGTTCGTGGTTCAAGGTGATTCAAGCCAAGTAAGGGGTGATCATTCAGAAGTTCTCCTTTACTACTAGTGAGGAGTTTGTGCTCCCGTGTCCCACAGCCAGTGTGTAAGTCCCATTTTTGTGTCAGACAGGTTGAATGTCATGTGGGTTTTGCTTCCCTTTCTGGGTCTGTTGTGTCTGCAGACAGCTTCTTGTCATTCCTGGGAAGAAGCAATGCTGATGAAATCCAGCTGTATCTGTCCTGCTACCATACTGATCATGTAGTGTCATCTGCCTTATTCCAAACCAAAACCTCCCTCTTTGCTTTCAGACTTTACCTGTCATAGTGGCAGATGCTCTTCAAACTACATATCTCAGCTTACAAACTTCCTGGCCCCTAACTTCTTTGGCTTTCCTGTGAGCTACCAAATCTTTGGGCCCAATCTTTCAGTTCTGTGAGTTCCCACCTAAGTCAGTCATTGCATAGCGTGGGCTTAGCCAGGATCTCTCTTACTTTTTCCCCAAACACCAAGTGTAGATCTTTTATAAACTGGTAGAAGTTGAACTGTGGATTGGAAGAAAAGCAAATGAATCAAAAATTCCCACTATATACATGTAATGGAAGAGCACCTCAGTGCAATCCCAACAAAGAGCACCAGTTGACTACAGAAGCAAAAATTCACCAGACTGTTTAAAGTGGCAAGATCCTTTCTTTCCTTCCAGTGTAAAATACATGCTTGCTAATATAATATAATAATATAATACGGTGTTTGGGAGTTCTACTGTGGAAGATTTGTTTTCTTTGATCGTATGACCATACCACCCTGAGGAAGAAAAAGATTTCAAGTGGCCTTTCTCCACTTTGTTGGCAAGTCAGCTACTACATCTCCCAGGATAACAGAAGTGCCTGAGACACTGAGCAGATGAGCCTTGAAGGATGTGAGGAAAGCTACTATACTGGGATCAATAGCATACTTTTTCCTTCTGCAGCATGTAAACATTTGACCTGATAAATACTAGGACTTCTTCATCTATCTCTTCCTTTTTACTTGTCTTTAAAGAATATCTAGATCCCCATATCTATACATGCTTATGCAGAAGTCCCTCTGTGTATCTTTTCTTGAGAAATCCCATCTATGTTTGCTTAGGAAGTTGGTGGAAGTTTTACGTTGAGTCCGTTTACATTTAGCTGAAATGAATTTAATTAGATTACCTACTGCAGCCAGAAGAAATAGAGTTTTACCTGTACCCATGACATGTGAGTTACAAGGTGCCCCAGGCTGTGCTGAAGGGACCTCAGCTTGTTAATAGAATATTTTTCATGTGTTCTTAGTGTTTTGAGCGCTTCCAACAACAATAAAGGTTTTGCTCTCTGAGGTGTGCATATTCACAAAGAGATTGAGTGGGGGAATGTATTTAATTGTTTCTTATTTTAAACAGGAATGCTTTTCATTTGATAAAAATTGAAAGGAAGCATCTCTTGACAAGAGGATCTATAAGGCTGCTTTTTTTCAGCAGAGTTACTGTTTTGTTCCTGAGACATACTCTGTGCAGGTACCACTCCTGCAGTGCTGAGTCAAACAGCAGCCATCTGCAGGAGCGGCAGAGCTGAAGGTCAAGGAACAGACTCTGCAGGTGTCTTCCCCCAGGGAACTTTTCATACCTGCTGTTTGGTGCAACCTAACCTATTACATAAATGAGAGATTTGCTCTTCTGACGAATGTTAATAATCCTCAAGGACTGTATCACGTTGGCAGGGATGATTTAGGAGGTTTCAGAGTGAATATGAGAGGCAAAAGGTAGCCTTCATCTACTGCAATATGTTGGATTGTGCTGTTGACTATGAAGGTGTCTGATCCTTCTCCAAAACAACCGTGATACGACTGCTCTCCAGTATTAACAGATAACTCAGCAAGGAGCATATATTTTCTTTTCCATTTGTGCCTATTTTTTAAAAGATTTGAACCTGATGAAAAGTACTGGAATGACAGCCCTGGTGATTTCATTCTTCTATTCCAAAACCAAGATGAGTAGAAACCATGGGAATGCAGACTGCACTGACATGGGGGAAGGACATGCCCCTTCAGATGGCTGGAACCCACTGAAACACGGTCTCGAGCAGACCTGGCTTGTGATTTGCTCTTCTGTCACTGGGACCAAGAGGAGGGGGAGAAAGGCTGTGCTGTTGTACTTGGCAGCGGAACAGCATACCAGCTTTTAAAGAACTGACTGCAGTTACAAAAAGAACTACATAAGATGGTTGTATGGTATCTTTGTTTATCTTCTCTCAGGAACGCTAAAGAATCAAAACACACAGTAAGTGAAGTCTGATATTAGCTTGGAATTATTTGGACACATGAGGGCTCCTGGTATTGAAAGAATAACTGCACTCTGTTGTAAGGACAAATTCATTGTAGAGAGCTGCCTGAAATCCACAGAGTTTCAGCCGAGACTAACTTGGCCCTTGCCTTTCAGTCAGCTCACACAGTTACACGGTCTATTATATATTTAGAAAACTTTTTGCTCTACCAGAGATCCCTCAGGATCTGTCAGTGAGTATTTCTGATGTCTGCTCTACCTGTTCCTGTGAGGAACAAAGCACTGTACTGCTGGTGGTAAATCAGTACATCCCATATGCAGTATTATTTTCAGCCTTTTTTTTTTTTTTTGCTATTGCTGCAATAGCATCATACAGAACCCAACTTTCTGGAGTGGAGAAGTAGTGTTGACCTTCTGACCCAGACACCCACCCCAGTCTTATAACACAGTCTATAAAAGGGTGCTGTAGACAGCCCCAAAGTGAACACAAGGCATTAATTCACTGGAGCAGTTGTGTTGACATCCTGGACCATGAGAGTGCAGCTGGGGCAGTTTAAGAGCAGCAGTCAGGTTCCAAGAGGGAAGCCAGGCTTTTATTATTCACACTACAGCCACCTATTGTTTTGCTTCTTGTTTTTCTCAAGATATTTAGACGTGTCTGGTGGGCAGGAAAGTGAAAGACTGGGAGTGCCAGCTCTAGGCAGCTGCAGCACTGCTCCCAGGTACTCTGCAAACTTCCTCCTTGCAGCTCTGCTCCTGCATTTCACAGAGAAGCTCTAGCTCTTTCCTGCACTTTTGGTCCTGAATCTCATAACCAAAGCACCTCCAGCCTGGCCTGCACACGTTCAGCTAATTTCAGTGTGTAATCCCACACAATGCTGCCAAATCATCTCAAGTTTAGTAAAGAGCAGCCAGGCCAGGATGTGTTTTTAAATGAAGCTGCAAATAGGCCTTAATTATACAATGTTCTGTAATGATCTTATGATGGCAGCTGAAGGCTGGCGTGATCCTTCTGACTTTCATTTCAGCTGGGATCTTGGACAGAAGTGAATACATAAGTGGAGTCTCACTCATTAAATGACTCTTCACAGCTTCAAAAGGTTACTATTAATGAAACCAGAATACTTAACATTTGTTAGCTGAATAAACCCAAATAATCCTGATTCTCTGGTCTGTTAAGCCATGTGAAAGTATAAAATGGTGTTAGAGCAGTCAGCTACCCTGTAGAGAATTCCTCCTGCTTAGGGTTTCATTGATGAGAACAACCAGCCGCGCATTCCCTCTCCTGTAGATGTGTGTAAGGAAACTATTTGAAACAAATCTGCTTGTACCTTATCTTCTGCTGGATTAATTTTTTGGGGTAGTTGTTTTACAAATGAGACTTGGCACCTCGGGGCCAAATATCCGCAACTAGCTTCTTTCCCTGTGCCCTATTTTCTCCTCCAAGCCACTGTCAGAGAGAGTGGAGAAATAATTTTTACTGTATTAAAAACGTTTGAATTATTTCTGTTATCACAGAACTCATGACAGTTCCACCAAGATCCAGAAGATGATGTTATGCTATCATAGAAGTTTTGGGACCCCCTTCTTCACCAATATTATCCACAGGGAGGAATTTGGGTTGTAGCATGGATTATGTTTTAGAGAATCTGACCACTGTCTGGATTCATGTGCCAAAAATTCAAGGTGACACCTTTCTTCCAGGGTCCAGACTACTCAGAGCAGATTGTTTGCATAGAATCAAACATGTGTACTCACTTCCCTGTGCTAAATAAAGGTAATCTAATGGTAAATGATAAACCCACCTGACCATGGAGGTGGGAGTATCTGGTGTTTACATAGTGGACACAGAAGAAGAAAGTTTTGTTTTGCTTTTTAGAAGCATTCTAGATTGGTATTTCCAGCTTTCTGAATATAACCTGCAGTCGGAGGTTACTCCTCCACAGCCTCACCAAGTCCAGGTCCCTAATGGTGCCTTGCTTCTTCCTATGCAAAACCACTGTGATAGATTTTTATTTGGGAATTTGCTGAGAAGCTGGAGTGATTCAAGCAAACCTCACTGGGCAATGACGTGTGTAAATGTTTCTTTCTGCTAGTTGTGATCTTCCCCTCCATGAAACAGGACTCTTTGGGGCTGGTAGTGACCAGCAGAGTCACATTACAGTAAAAAATGTCTTATCTCTGCAAGGATAAAAATACTGCCCTTTTTTATGCATCCACACCTTCTCCATATTAGGAAAATTGCTGGTGGCTGCTGGTGGAGATCACCAAAAGGTGTAGAAGAGCCACAGGTGAAAAGGGTTTCCATTCAAGGGCAGACTGGGACAAGCAGCATTCAGCGCTACTCAGAAACCAGAGGCAGAAATCTCCAAGGTTGCAGTAAAGTCATGTCTGGTGCCAGTGTGTGCTATGAACATCCTGTAACAGTAGCAGGTACACTTCCTAGCATGCAGAAGGTCTCAGCTGTGCCAAAGCAAAGGCTCTCCAGTCCTGCTTTTCTGCCTGTCACTATCAATACAGTAGATGCTTTTGGAGTTTGTTCCTGCAAATATTTTGCAGTTACATGGTGCCACATTAATAAAACCAGAGATTAAATTTGTAGCCACAGACTAAGGCCAAGATTTCAGGATACATTTTCATCAGTGGAAAGTTACTGCTGTCCTATCTTCTCCTCTGCCTGTGCATGTTGCTGTGTAAGCTGTGACCGTAAATCTGTGTGATCGTGATGTGAGCCACATCAGGGAACGTTAGGGGTTTGGATGGTTTTTGTCTAATCAAACTATCCCTAAATCAGTTTGTTTCCTTTATTCAGCCCATACCAGCTGTGTAGGGAGTTGTGCTGCACCAAGGGTGAGGAGGTGTACCATGCATGAATGTGTTGATTTAGATTAAAAAAAAAAAAAGAATGAATGATAAAAAATCATTACTCTCCAAGCTACTCATGTTTCGTGCCAGTTGCAAAGGTAGATTTCTGATTTGAAAAATTAATAACATGCCAGTGCTAATACACCGGAGTTTCATGGACAGTGCATTGAATTCCCAGGACTGCTGGTGCTGGCTTTTAGCAAAACCAGTGAGAGTTTTTAGATATAGTAAGTATACCTAATGTTATATAATAGGAATACTTGTAAGTAATTTTATTTATTATTCTATTTTTCGAGAATCATGAACAAGGAAACAACCAAATGCTCATTACCAAAGAGAATTGTTTTAAAATGTGTGAGGGTTCACTTTGTACTCACTTCTTTCTATCCTTTTCACATCATTGCTGGTCTACAAAGGTATTGCTCATGGATGAGGTGTGCGTTTAGCTTCCCGCATGTCAGTATCTTTGTCATTAATTTAGGTGACATGTTGATGGAGCACCTTACATTTTTATTCCTAGCTAAATAATACCAAATCTAAAAGTAGATATCTAATCTGTCGGTATTACCTGGCTAATAAAGAGCCTGACAGAGTTAGCTGAGTTGAGCTGGAAATATTTTACATCCATTTTTCTCTAAGCACACATTGCAATAAGTACCTGGCTGAGCTGATCCTGCAGTGTTTTGGCCAGTTCGGTCTTACATACCCAAAGCAACAGGTTTTTCGCCTTTTCTTCTGCAAAGAGTTTATGCTTTTTGAGCTCTTGCTGTGCATACTGTCTGTGGGAAGTGTCTGCTCACACCTGGGGGAAATACACAAAGCAAAGTGCCTTTAATTGCTTCTGGAACAGTACAGAGAATTGTTTAGACTAGATTTACTCTTCTGATTTGTGCTTGGAGACAGAGCTGACCTCCGCCAGAACCAGAAAGAGCACCCAGCTGAGGCTGTTAGCATCTCTTAGGAAACAGTTGAGGAACGAGCACAGCTCTCTGCCCAGTGCTGTAGTGATTACACTGAATCCTCATCTGCTGACTTCAGCGGGGTGCGGTTCTCATTGCAACGGGACTTCAGAGCCCAAAGAATGTAAAACGTATCAAAATTTACTCAGTTGTAATAGCAGTTTTCTTTAGCAGCTTTCATCTGTAATACCTCAAACTGATATGTTTTTCCTTGAGAACAGGACATGTGCGAGTGCTCTGCTTGAGGGGAGCGTAAAGAAGAAAAAGCTCCATGTCACCTTTAATGACAGCAGCAGTGTTTTCTTGTCTTTTGTCTTAGGAACTGTCAGATTCCACGTCAGAGCTCTGCTCCAGGCCCTGCACTTTGCCAGTTAAGTGTCTGTATTTCCCCAGTCCTCATATCAATTTAAGGAGTGATACAATGATTTACAACTGTTTCTAACATTGCCCTTGCTCACTGCAAGTTTCTGTCACCATTTGTTAAGTCTCTGTAGCTGTTATCTCAATCTCTGCCTTGTTTTATTTGGCATCCTTGTCTCCTGTGAATCATGTATGTTGTTTCCCCTCTGCTCTCGAGGTAGCAGAGGTACCTACTCCCCATCCTTTCTGTTGCTGGATAGGTATCGTTCTAAAAAGAGATGCAATGCTTCTGTCACTCCTTGTTCTGCATTGAAAAACATGTTTGTAGTTCCAAATTACACATTTATTGTTTAACTGGTGAAGAGCATGTGAGCATACTGCACAATAGATACCTCAGTTACAGCTCTGCAGCTTCTATGAGTAGGTTTGGTCTTGCTCCAGTTCATATATATGTATATCAAATATGCTGGTACGTTAGTTGGCAGCATCTAGCCTAGAAACTACGTATTTAACAGAACAAGCAGCAAGATCTCTCCTTTCACCCCTAGGGACAGCCCTGTAGGACATATGAGTAATACTGCTGTCTAACACATAGGGAACCAGCAAGCGTGCATCTCAAAAGCAGCCTTTACCTGTACATGAGGCACATGAGAGCACTAATTTACAGAGAACCACAACTGGAAATTTACAAGGAAGAGTATATACAGGTCCATGCAAATGTTAGCTGATCTTGAAACCAGGTGGAAAATGGCTGCTGGAATTTGACTTAATCCCCAAACTGCCTGTTTCAGAAAGATGTGTCTTTTTTTGTCTGTTATTTGTAAATACAAGTAAAGACTGACAGCTGAAGCAGCCAAACCTTACAAGCACTCCCTGCTGCTTCTCAAAATGGCTGCGGCTCTGGTCTGTGCTTGGAAGGCAACAGGCTGCTCTTCACCTGGCACCACAGGCAGGACCTGGCTTCTCCTCCCAAATCACAGGCCCCAGATCCCTACTGTCTTTCACCAAGTTTAGGGACTTGGTGCCTGTGCAGAGGTAACACTTTCTGCTCACTTTTTAAAATCTCTTGGCAGCAGGCTGCTGCCTAGAAGCTGAAAGCTAGATTCATTTGAACACCAGAAAATACTTTGGCATTTATGGATATGACCGTCTTTCCACTGTGTTGTCAGTAATGTTGTTTACTTTCATCTTAGTTATCCTTCAAACAGCATTGGTGTGCCTGAGATCCTAGCACCTCAGCTTTAAGGAAAATAGGTTTTGGTTGTTATTTGAGATGTCCCTTACAGGGCTGAAGATGGAGGCTCTGGGATCCTGGGATCTCAGTTCTGAGAAACTGCCTGGAAACAAGAGTGACACTGAGGAGCTGATGAAATGTTTAAATCAAGTAAAGAATAGAACAAAAACTGCGTAAGTGATTGAGGGGGAACTTGATTGTCTAATACGTTGTTTTTATAACGGTGGTAAGGAATTCAGAAAGTGTTACACCGTTTTCATTTTGAATGTACCACATGTATACACAGTAGCCCTTTACTTGATGCTTGTTCTGTTTACAAGTAGGTGTAGGAGAACGCATGGTAACTTACACATGCTTCGCAAAGAGTTCATAACATATTCATAACCGAGTACAGTTACACCATGGGGTACCCTTGCAGATGCAGTTACTTTATGGAAAAAGTTTCCCATGCCTAAGGAACATATTTAGGCCATTTCAGCCACATAAAGGAAATGAATGTACAGCAGAGGTCAATGCCCTAACTGTTCTGTGCCAGAAATTCTTTGAGGTGGTATTTATACTGAAGTATGCATTATCTCTAGCATGTTTATAAATATGTCTGCTAACTCTATACAGCATTTCTGCTTGTAGAAGCTCTTATAAAAACATATACCCCAGGGTTTCATTTATCCCTCTCCCAGCCTAATGTTCTTTTTTCTTTATAATTAATCTAATTGCTTAATGGCAACTTCAGTTTTGTTCTTTTTTCTTGCTCTTTTTTGTTCCTTTCTTTTCCCCCCTCACAAATTATTGCAAGTCATTGTGCACTAAATATAGTTCTGCTTTCCAGATGCTCAGAGCTTGGCTTCCATCCTTGTAGCATTCCAGCCTAATTCTTTCTCTCTCTCTCTGTCATACACATTCAACTATTCAAAGCAAATTGACTGAGTTCCATGCATCAAAAAAATCTTGATAGTTCTCTTTGTAGAATGGAGATTAAGTTTTAGTAGAACTTACTTATGTTAAATTTTTGCCGTCTTTATACTCAATTGCTATAACCCATAGTCATTGTTGTGATGGCCCAATGTGGGATTCTTGCTGACTTACATATTTCATAAAAGATTTCATCTCTGCAGACATCTCACTGTGTGTTTTAATTATTTAGGTCTCAAGTTTTACAGTCTGATCTAAGGCAAATTTCACTTCTGATGCATCTGGAGTACACTGGAATATCAGGGCCAGCTTCAGGGATGTGTCAGCTCAAAACATGCAAGTTCCACAGCAAAAGTCAGTAGAGTGGAAAAGTATATACATGTTTGAGCCACAGCTGCAGAGTCAGGTTGGATGTGATTAGAAACTTATTACAGCTATCCAAAGCAACACTAATTTTCAGGAAAATGAACTTTTTGCTCTATTTCTTTTGTGAGCTGGTGCTGGTACCCTCAGAAGAGCTGCGCACCAGGCAAGTGGCTGTTTTGGTAAAGATCGAGTAGTTCCTATGTAGCATATGTAATACTCCTAGCTTATAAAGCAATTCAGACTAGCAAAAGGCACAGAACAAATCTGCATTTGGGATCATATCAACAATTAGTAGTGCCTCACACCAGTGCAGTATGTTATTAATTGGAAGGATCCCAATTTAAGATCCATATTTATGCTGAAATTTGCTGGAAGTGATATATTTGTATCGTTTATCCACTGCTGAAATGCAGCTGTGGTACAACATGGCAGTTGTTTAGGGCAGGAAACAAGGAAAATTGCAGCAGGGAATTGATTGGCAGAACATATTTACCCTAATCAAAATTGCAGTGGGAATTGATTGGCAGAACATATTTACCCTGAAGATGGGGCTGTACCGCCAAACACAGTGGGTAATCCTGACAGGCTTTGGCACACTACTATAATACAAATGCAAAGAACTGTTAGTTTTGAGACTTGATTAATGCACCAGAATTAAATTTCTCTGCATTCTTTTGTAAACTGCCTCAAATCTGTGTTGTACATGGCCTCTTCTCCCTCTGGACAGCACTCTGTTCTCCCTCAGAATATTTCCTGGGAGAAGACCACGCGCTGTCCCACCACTAACCCCCATCATGCAGCATCTGCTCCTGAGAATTGCAACAGCCTTGCTAGATATGAGATGAGATGAGATGGGAAAAACAGAGGGCTCTGGCTCTGTGCCATTGCTTAATTTCCATAATGCTTACTTAATATCGTAAACATACAAAGCCTACAAAACATCAGCAAAGCTGTAAGGCCAGATAAAATCTGGTTCCTGGGGCTGATCTGTGCAATGCACGGACTGCTATGTGGGGCTGATGAGAAGCAGCTTCCCGGGAGGTTTCCAGCCTTTGGGATTCCAGAGGAACCGTGGTCCCGGGTGCTGCTGCTGGGGCTGCCCCGTACCAGTTTGTACATTAATATCATTATCAGCTCATGGCTTGCTGTGCATCCACTTCCAAACGGGCTGCAGCAGCCCTCACTCAACATCTCTCACAACACCAGGCTCATGTCATTCAAAAAAGAAAATAGCCATAGTTCAGCCCAAGGGCTGGCAGAAGAGGATCACAAGGGGCATGTTACAGAAGCCCTCCTGGCATCCCATTCTCCTGAAGGCTGGCTGGGGAAGCAGGCGGGGGGCTGAAGGCGGTGGCCATTCTCAGAGACTAACAAGGGGCTGCATTGTTCCTGGGCCTATCGGTTGGTTTCTGATTCACCCGCAGCCAACGCGCCATGATCAGATCACAGCTGGCCCAAGGATACGCTTTCCAGTGCATTTAGTGCTTGGAACAGGCCCAGGTTTCGGGAACACATGGTGAGGAGGTGGGGACAGCTGTGAGACAGAGAAGGGAGTTGATTTTTGCCTTCCCTCAAGATGAGCTCTTCTTTCATAATTTGATTGTGTTAGCAGCATTCCAGGTTATAAAATTAATTTGGAGCCTGTCTAGATCTGGGCGAAGGGCAGACAGAGGGAAGGAGAGTGGAAGAGGCAGCGGGTGCTTGCATGGCTGCGTGCCCCCGCGGCAGGGCCCTCTCTTGCCGGTCAGCTGTGCAACTGCTCGTGACAGATCGTATTAATAGATAGATCCTGAGTACTCAGCTGGTGTCTTCTTTCAGCTCAGAGTTTTAAGATAGCTTTGTTTGTCTCTAACCTGGGGGTTATGTAGCAGCTATATCCCAGTGGGGTGTATCTTGCAGTAGCTGAGCTTCCTTGTGTGTGAGCAGTGACTGGCTTCATGGCAAGAGGGAGGAATGTCCTGCGTGTGACTGGGGACTGAGCTGGACTTCAGTTCCAGGCAGACCGTTTCTTTTATCTTTGCAGCACAGTGCTTCTGAGTGATTCCTGACTTTTTTGTTCCGATTTCCTGTTAAACAATAACACACCATTCCTCACCTCCTATCCGAGGCTTCTCTGTTTTGTAAATGGTTTTGCTGTTTCACCTAGGAGTGGCTGCAATTCCTGGAGGAATGAAGTGGTGCCTGCCTGTTTGCAAGTCCTTAAACCAAATCTGAAATCTCCTTGTCATCCCCCAAGTCCTTCACTTCCCAGCAGGAATTTTCCTCTCTCCTTCCCCTTCTTCCAGAGCTGACCTGTGAAAGGCAGCTGTGAGCAGTGCGTGGTGCCATCAGCTTCTCTGCTCCGCTGCAGAACATCAGTAATAAACTACGGCTTGTCAGGGACATCTGTGGTTACCTACCTATGGCCTGTACTTTGTAGGCCTATAAAGTACTTTAGTGCTTGAGAAAGTCAATCTGTTAATCAACGAAGGTAATAAGCCAACTTTTTTCTCTTTCCCCTTACAGGGCCCCAATTCTATAAGGAGTCATAGAAGTTAAACACTGAAAAGGACGTGTAGTGTAATTGAGTCCATCTCCTGGTAGTGTGGGGTTGTTCTCTATTACAGATTTTTATTGTTATGTCAGCCTGGTTTTAAATGATCTCTGCAGCAGGATTTACGCATTCTCTTGAAATATTATGCTCAGCCTAACACATTGCAACATCTTGAAGATTTTCCTGATACAGTTATCTAAATGGTTCCTCTAAAAATTCATCCAAATTCTCTCAGTTAAACCTTTCCTCTTCTGCAACATGGTTCATTCTAGTGAAAAAACAATTCCTGTTTCCTTTAAAGGGGCTAGTGGGACAGCCAGTCTGCTATTTGGCCTGGCTGCAGTTGGATCTCATTTCTCAACCCCAACCTTCCCCTTCTCTGAGGAGGAGGGGCAGTCTTCATATTTTCCCTTTAAGCTGAGCTATGAAAAATAACTGTTTGCCAAAATCTTTCACCTTGGCCGTATACCCTCACAGATGTTTTCTGCAGCATAAACAAAGCCGCAAAGAATGTCGGGGCATGGGGGAGGCGCGGTAGTTGGGACCAGGGAGAGATCAGGCTGGAGAATTACAGCTCCAGCCGCTCGGCTGTAGTCTGCCATTCAGAAATGCACAAGAGCTGCTCCCACTGCTCGAGGAGCAGAGCCAGCTGTAAAATCATCCTCAGCTTGATATAACATGAGCATTCAGCCATGCAGTCTAAGCATATGTAATGCACACGTCACTGTAGCATGTGTGCAAATTAAGAATAGTGACAAATCTGTCTGGTAAGACCAAGTCTTCAGCTGTTCTTCAGCCATCTCCCTGCTCAAAGAGAGGTGGTGCCAGCTATTGCCATTGGAAGAATAGGAGGAATGGTGGGAAGAATTGTGTTGTACGTTGTGCCCTCCAAATGGCAAAACCTGGCTTCATGCCCCAGGGCTGGAGTTGTACTGTTAGCAGTGTCCGGAACTTGAAGAGTATTATCATGGGCTTTGCCAGCTCCAAGTGTCTACTGACTACAGTTGTGCCAATAAATTGGAATGAAGGTCTGGAGTACGACAACTTCATGGCATAAGAGAGTTTGCTGGAGCAAGTGAAACATCCTGAATTTTGTTGGGACACAATGACACTCTGTCCATTCTGCTACACTGTGGACCAAATAAAATGATTGGTGAAGTAGGTTCTAACTGCTGATTTTGAAGGGAAAGAAACAATTTGGAGGAAAGGAAGGCAGGAACCATTGGGACTGGCACCTTATGTGAAAAGGAGATGCTCTTCCTAAAATAAGTATTTCTACCTGTTGCTGCTGATTCAATGCAAGGCATAGCCTGAGTCCAGTAAGGTCCTGGTGAGATTCTGATGACAGGAGATGGTGGCAATGATGTGGTTGTTCACCTAAGCCTCTGTGAGTACTGCTTTGGGCCAGCTGAAAAGTTTTTACTGTAAACAAAGTGAGTTCTTGTTTAGGAGCCTTTAAAGGAAATCCATTATGATCAGTGTAAACCACCTGGAGCAGATGAAAGAGGCCAGGAATCTGGGTAATACTTAAGCAATTTGAGGCTTGGGGGGGAACATCAAAATCTCTCCTATGATCACATTTGAATCACAAAGAACATATTGGTCGTGTTTGAGTATATTCCAGAGGTTCTGTTTGCGAGCCCTCCTGCATATGCTGGTGGGTTGAGAGGCACCAAAACAAAGGAGACCATAGTTGGAAAGATTTGCATATTAAGGAAAAGAATGTGGAATGTATGTATTATGTGTAGTAAGAGTGTGGAACTAATGGTTTATGACAGGGATACAACTATGGAATTAATGTGATTTGGCAGCCAGGCATTAATATGGAATGGACAACTTTGGAGGAAGCAGAATAGTAGCACATAAGACTGTTGTTAGAAGCTAGCCCCTTGCACAGGAGCTGTATGGAGGGAAGGTTTCTTACACACATTAATGCAAGACTGGAGAGAGTTTATCCTTATGTCATTCTTAGGAAGTAGATAAAGATCTTCATTTATATTTGTAGGGTGTGAGAAGCTTTTACTCTCTATTGAGTTGACATGAGGAATCCTTTTGAGCATACATCCTGTTGTTTTGTGTGGTTATAATTTAACTGCCATCATAGTTTCGTTGTTTAGGGATCCATTAAATATATCTAGGCTTCTCTGTGGAGAAAACAGAGATTAACATATTTATGGCTACCAAATATATGTTGTGTTGGAGACAAATATAACGATTGTGTATAGTACAGCACAAGATCTGCTGCCCTAAATACTCTCAAACATCCTTGCCAGCTTAGAGCATGCTGAAGTCGATTTGTGCTTCATGAGGGTCCCAGGAAGTGTTGGTACTCCTGGTACCAGGGTTGTGTCAGCAAAAAGTTCCTGAGAAACAACCCCTGTTAAAAACATCACAGCATTTTCCAAAATTATCTCATTCTTCAAATATTTTTCTGTGCCTATGTAAGGTCTCATGTTAAGATCCAAACTCTCATCAAAGCATTCTCAGCTGCTCAGTATTTATTCAGGCTAATAAACAAGAGAAAATAATCTCTGAAATGTAATTTGTAGTCATTTGGAAGTCCATATTGGTAGGTCACACTGATGTACGTCGTGATTAGGGCTCTGTTCAAGGAGAATATTTTTGATAGCACATTGGTACCTCCAAGTGATGTGATGAGCTCCATTTATTCACCATGAGTTGAGCCATACTCCTGGCAGTTTTTAGAGAGCATTATTTGTTCAGAGACATGTTCACATCTCATCTCGCGTTTGCTAATGGAGGAGTTCTCACCTGGGGCCAGCCCTCTCCTGCCTCTCCCTATGTCTAGCTACTACCTGCACTTCTCAGGGTCCTGTCATCTCTGCTTGACACCTCTGTGCTGAAAGAGCAGAAGGTATTGGGGTTGTGAGAGGGATTAAAGGAATGGCAGAGATGAGGGTGTTGCAGCAGTGTGCAAGATGGGTCTGAGTTTGGGGGAGAAATAGGTGTGCCAGGAAAAGACCAGCAAAGAGCTGTGTATGAGTGAAGCGTGGTAGAACTGTGCAAAGGGTGTTTTTGTGGAAAGGATTTTGCCTGTTTTGTGCATATTTCTACTATGTCAGTCTGAATAGAAGCGTTCCCACTCAACTAACAGCTTCTGCATGACTTCAGCCTGTTCCTGCAGCCACTCCAGACTGGGATCTGTCTCTCTATATGGTGGTAAGAACGCAGTCTCTTCTCGTCCCTTTAATGCGGGAAGCAGCTAGATATACTTGTCTTAAAACCAGATAACAAGTTAAGGTGTATGCCAGACTGTAACTAGCTATGAGCCTGCCCTCTTTGAGCAACACCTCAACATGCCAGTAATACACGCTAGAACTGTTGCTCTCGCCACTGCTACAAAAGAATGTCACAAGAGCACTGCAGGAGGTTGACACTTTTGCTTTGCTGAAGCCTTGATTGCATAAGGGAATTGAGCAGCATGACTGTTCTCTAAGTACTGCCACCTCATACGCAGCATTTCACAATATCTCTGCCATTCAGTCTCCGTTCAAGGGAAGGCGTTGCACATAGGTGTGGGCGGCCTCCACTCAGACATTTAATTTGCTCCACATAAACCATTACAGCCATTCCAGGCTTGGTAGATGTTACTGGCCACGGCCTCTTGCCTTACAGAGTCCTTCCAAAACACGGCTTGTCAGCTCAGCTCATCTCAGATCCAAGAGATGTATAGAATCATAGAAATGTTGCTTAGAAGGGACCTCTGGAGGTCTGTAGTCCAACATCCTGCTCAAAACAGAGCTGCTGCCAGCACCTAACAGGTCAGCTGTGGCTTTGTCTAGCCAAGTCATGAGAACATCCAAGGATGGAGATTGCACAACCTCTCTGGGTAACCCTTTCCAGTACTGTACCGCTCTCCCAGTGAGAACTTTTTTCTGATGTTCAATGCAACCCTGAGTAGGAGATCCTACAAGCTTATACTGACATATCTTAAGGACCCAGAGGTGGAATGAGACATACCTGATTCTCTAAAGTTCACATCCACCTCTCACCATCACAGCTCTGCCATGTTGCTTCTGTTGTTTCCACCAGTCATTACAGCTATGTGTAACACAGTAAACAGAGCTGAGGCACAGGCAACTAAAAGCTGGAGCTGAAAGCTGATGAGCACTGTCCAGATAGTAGCTTATTCACTTGAACTTTTTTTGCATCTACTGATTGTAGAGTAGCATTATCCAAAAGACCCGCTACAGAATCACAGATGACCTGTGTAACACAGGCCACAGGCTCTTTTCTAGTTACTCTGCCATAAGCATAATGCCTTATACTTGATCAAGGGAATTCCCACAAAGCTGTGATTTGAACATGTAGAGAAGTGGAGAATATGAAAGTACTTTCCCATTGCATTACTTTAACTTGGCAGCAGCCTTTCTGAGGAGCCAGATGTAGTGTGGGGATGAGACAGAACAAAGATTGCTTGTGGCTGCTGCGAACCTTGGGTTATAATTTTATGGCTTTGGGGGAAGGGTGTTAAACTTCAGCCCCATCTCACAGTACAGAATTACACAAAGCAGCACTGCGTAGCCCTAGGGGTGTACTACTAAAAGTTTGCAGTATCTAATGCAAAACCTAGCAATGAGTCCTTTTCATTCCTCTGACTGCATGTGCAGACATTGATTAAAGTCACTCCTGTGCTGTCTTTTTGTGTGCAGGAAGCTGTTCTGAAATTTCAAAATTATTTCCATTGCAGCTCTGGTTTCTTACTAGAAGGAGACATTATCTGGAGAGCTGATAATAGCAACTGAAAGTGGTTTTGCCTTCTTGTCACCTGTCCCACTCCCCTGCTAGACACTATAAACTGTTGTCATAATGTTTAGGATGAATGAATCAGTTGCTTTTTCTGCCTCTTAAATAAAGCCTCCTTCCCACTTTCCTTTTTCTAACAGAAAGTTTTCCCTTTCTGTAATCTTAGAAATAAGATCACTTTCCTTTCACATCCAAAACTTATTTCTGAAGAAACAACTTAAGAAATGTTTTCAAGATGATCCCTGGTTGAATCATCAGCATTGCTTCCTGCTTCACCCTCCACCCTCCCTGGAGTTCTCTCAGTCACATACCTGACCTAAACCTCATTAGTTTGTGAGAGCTAGAAAGTTTGCCGCCCCTGGTGTGGCTGGGGGCCAGGCAAGCAGAGTTCTCTGTGCCTGGTACCGTAATTGTGAAATTTTGCTTGATGGACAGGAGGTTATTCTGTTGTTTGGGATTTTTTATTCAACAGATGTTCTGGAAATGTGCAGGAGCACATTTCGGAGCTCAGAGAGTTGACTACTTAGAGACTGTGCTGCCAAAAAGATCCCCATGTCCTTAATGTTGCTGAGAGACAAAGAATCAAGAGCAATTTGATTTTGAATAATACTTTAAAAAAACCTTAACACATTTTGGCCTGCTTTTACAAAAGTCATTATTTTCTAAGGTCTGTTTATAACTTGTCACACAGCGGAGCCTTCAGTAGGTCCTCAGGAGTAGCGTCTGTAGTAGGAACAATAGGACTTGTTAATATGCTTCTCTCTACCAAAATACGGGGCTAGTTTTGCAACATGATCTCTAATGAACAGTCCTGCTGAACAGTCCTGTTGACTTCTTCAAGGCTGCTTGTGTCCGTAAGGATTATGGCATTGAGTGCTGCTCCTTGTCCAGCCCTAGGAATCAAGCATGGAAGGGAAGAATCCTCCTGTCATCATAGAAGGTATGGAAAGGGCCACCAGTCTTTCCCATGCTGTTATACTGTTTTGCTCAACAGAGGAACAAAGCGCAGCCATATCACAGAATCACAGAATCACAAAATGTTAGGGATTGGAAGGGACCTCAAAAGATCATCTAGTCCAATCCCCCTGCCGGCACAGGAGCAGTTAGATGAGGTTACACAGGAATGTGTCCAGGAGGGTTTTGAATGTCTCCAGAGTAGGAGACTCCATAGCCTCCCTGGGCAGCCTGTTCCAGTGTTCTGATACCCTCACTGAGAAGTAGTTTCTTCTCAAATTTAAGTGGAACCTCTTGTGTTCCAGTTTGAACCCATTAGTCCTTGTCCTACCGTTGGTTGTCACCGAGAAGAGCCTGGCTCCATCCTCATGACACTCACCCTTTATGTATTTGTAAACATTAATAAGGTCACCCCTCCGTCTCCTCTTCTCCAAGCTAAAGAGCCCCAGCTCCCTCAGCCCTTCCTCATAAGGGAGATGCTCCACTCCCTTCATCATCTTCGTGGCTCTGCACTGGACCCTCTCCAGCAGTTCCCTGTCCTTCTGGAACTGAGGGGCCCAGAACTGGACACAATATTCCAGATGTGGTCTCAGCAGGGCAGAGTAGAGGGGAAGGAGAACCTCTCTCAACCTACTAACCACCCCCCTTCTAATACACCCCAGGATTCCATTGGCCTTCCTGGCCACAAGGGCACAATTCTGGCTCATGGTCATCCTGCTGTCCACCATGACCCCCAGGTCCCTTTCCCTTACACTGCTCTCCAACAGGTCATTCCCCAACTTATACTGGAACCTGGGGTTGTTCCTGCCCAGATGCAAGACTCTACACTTGCCCTTGTTATATTTCGTTACATTTTTCCCCGTCCAACTCTCCAGCCTGTCCAGGTCTCGCTGGATGGCAGCACAGCCTTCTGGTGTGTCAGCCACTCCTCCCAGCTTGGTGTCATCAGCAAACTTGCTGATAGTACACTCTAGTCCCTCATCCAAATCATTGATAAATATATTTAATAATACCAGCCCCAGTATTGACCCTTGAGGCACTCCAGTAGATACAGGCCTCCAACTAGACTCTGCCCCATTGACCACGACTCTCTGGCTTCTTTCCTTCAGCCAGTTCGCAGTCCACCTCACTACCCGATTGTCCAGACCACAGTCCCTCAGTTTAGTTGTGAGGATGCTGTGGGAGACTGTGTCAAATGCTTTACTGAAGTCAAGGTAGACCACATCCACCACTCTGTCATCATCTCTCCACCTCGTTATGTCCTCACAAAAGGTGATGAGGTTGGTTAAGCACAACTTCCCCTTGGTGAAGCCATATTGACTGCCTGTAATGACCATCTTATCCTTGATATGCCTTGAGTTGTTCCATCACATTCGCAGGGATGGAGGTGAGGCTGACCGGTCTATAGTTACCCAGGTCTTCCTTCTTGCCCTTTTTGAAGACTGGAGTGACATTTGCTTTCCTCCAGTCCTCAGGCACCTCTCCCGTCTCCCAAGACTTGGCAAAGATGATGGAGAGCGGTCTAGCAATGACCTCAGCCAGCTCCCTCAGCACCCAAGGGTGCGTCCCATCCAGACCCATTGATTTATGGATGTCCAGATTGCCTAATTGGTCCCTAACCCAGTCCTCATCAACCGAGGCAAACTCCTCCATTGTCCTGACTTCCTCTGTGGCCTCAGGGGTACAGGGCTCCCCAGGACAGCCTCCGGCAGAGTAGACAGACACAAAGGCGGCATTCAGTAACTCCACCTTCTCTGTATCTTCTGTCACCAGGGCACCCACCTCGTTCATCAGTGGGCCTACATTGCCTCTGGTGTTAGTTTTATCTGCCATGTATTTGAAGAAGCTCTTTCAGTTGTCTTTGACCCCTGTCACCAGGTTTAATTCTAAGGAGGCCTTAGCTTTCCTAGTTGCTTCCCTACTCCCTCTGACAACAGCCTTATATTCTTCCCAAGTGGCCAGCCCCTCCTTCCATGATCTGTAAACTCTCCTCTTCCACTTGAGCTTACCCAGCAGTTCCCTGTTTAACCACGCAGGTCTCCTGGCTCCCTTCCTTGACTTCCTACGTGTCAGGCTGCTCTGATCTTGAGCCTGGTAGAAGCAGTCCCTGAACACTAACCAACTATCTTGGGCCCCTTTACCTTCAAGCAGCCTTGCCCATGGGATTTCCCCTAGCAATTGTTTGAAAAGGCTAAAGTTTGCCCTGCTGAAGTCCAGGGTTGCAATTGTGCTTGCTATTCTGTTCCTGCCATGGGAGATCCATTTCATGGTCGCTGCAACCAAGGCAGCCCTCAACCTTTACTGCTTCAACCAGACCCTCCTTGTTAGTGAGGATGAGATCCAGTCGGCTCCTAGTCGGCTCCTCCACCATTTGCATTAGAAAGTTATTGTCAAGGCACTGGAGGAACCTCCTGGACTGTGGCTGGCTGGCTGAATGGTCCTTCCAGCAAACATCAGGGAAGTTAAAATCCCCCACAACAACCAGGGCCTGTGACTCTGAGTCTGCTCTCAGCTGACTGTAGAGGCCTCATCAACTTCCTCACCTGATCTGGTGGCCTGTAATAGACACCCACAACAGTATCACTCCTGCCAGCTTGCCCCTTAATTCTCTCACCCATAGACTCTCAACTCGCCCCTCATCTGTGCCTGGACAATACTCAATACATTGTAGTTGCTCTCTCAGGTAAAGAGCAACTCCACCACCTCGCCCGGCTGGCCTGTCTTTCCTGAAAAGGACATTGCCATCCATGACCACATTCCAGTCGTGTGCTGTCCCACCATGTCTCCGTAATTGCCACCAGGTCATAAACTCCTGCCCGAACACAGGTTTCTGACTCGTCCTGCTTATTCCCCATGCTGCACACATTGGTGTACAGGCATTTCACAGAGCAAGCTGAGCACACTGATTTCACCCTAGGGGTTTGGGAAGCCTCCCAGTCTTCATCAACTCTAGAGTGCTGCCCCACTGGTGCAATCCCAGCTACAACCCCATCCCCCTTCGGGTCTAGTTTAAAACTCTCCAAATGAGCCCTGCTAATTCCTGCCCCAGCATCCTTTTGCCCCTGCGAGATAAACCTTTCCTGCTTATCACTGTCTGGACTGGTGTCTTGTAAAACCAGCTGTTATCAAAGAACTCAAAGCTCTGCCTGTAGCGCCAGTCTTGTAGCCAGTTGTTTATGGACTGAATTTTTCTATTCCATCCCATGTCGTCACCCAAAACTGGAAGGAGGGAAGAGAAAATCACTTGGGCCCCAGATTCTTTTACCATCCGTCCCAAGGCCTTGAAATCTTTCTTCATTCCCCACAGACTGCGGGATGCAGCTTCCTCCCCGTCTGTCTGGAAGATCAGCAGTGGGTAGTAGTCTGTTGGGTGCACCAGACTGGGAAGTGTCCTGGTGACACCTCTGATCCGGGCTCCAGGTAGACTACAAACTTCCCTATGATGAGAGTCAACTCTGTATACTGGGCCTTCTGTCCCTCTCAGAAGGGAACTGCCTACTGCAATTGCCCTTCTTTCTTTCTTATCAGAGGCAGTCTTGAGGCATGGAGTCAACTGCCTCTTTCTATGTGACCTGGTAGGCAGGCCTTGTACCACATCACCACCTACCTCTTCTTCAAGATTCAGGGCCTCAAACCTATTATGGAGAGGCACCTGGAGAAGCAAAGTAGGCAGGGAGGGGAGTTGCCCATGGCGCCTAACTGAAACTCGCTTCCAGCCCTCCTCATCTTTTTGGTCCTCTGCCTGACAGCGACAGGGCAGGGGCTGTCTCGGGTCTTCCCCCTCTGCCTGAGAGGGCGGGGGGTCCATCACCTTTTGGGGGTATCTCCCTGAAGCCTCTCTGAGTGGCACACCAGGGATTTACTCCACCAGTTGATCTCCTTTTCACACTCCCTGATGGACCTCAGTGTCTCGATCTCCTCCTTAAGTTTTGTGACCATGCTGAGCAGATCTTGCACCTGCTCACACCTGACGCAGGTGGGATGCTGGCCATCCTCCCCGGGCAGCAGCAGGCTCTGGCACTCCCTGCAGCCTGAGACCTGAACAGCCACAGTTCAGGGCAGGCCATCGGTCTGAGTTGCTACAGTCTTTTTGAGACAAGCTCTCTGCCTGGACAAGACCATGGTCAGCTGCAGTCTGGGACGCTGCCAATAGGTGAGAAGGTCTAGCAAACAAAAAGTGACAACCTCTGCGCCCTTAGTGCAGGAGTTACCACACCCGCTGCTGCAGCACAGTGTGGCTGGTACCCACCCGTGTCACAAACTGGTTGCCCCTTCCAGCACCACTACATATGGTGTAGGCCACTTCATTTGTATCTTGCTCAACTGTATATTTTTCCTCCCCTCTACTAGTGGCCCTGTAAATTTTCCCAAGGGACATACTACTCGGCAGTAAATGTGTCCACTTGTTTGCATGGATATTGTGGTGGAGTAATCTTCTCTCCTTCCTGAATCATCAGGTTCAATATCATTCTACATTTTCGTTGGGGCTATGCAGCACCCTGAAAGTGAAGGCCCAGCAGGCGTGTAAGAACCAGGCACTGTGTGGACAGGCTCTGTGCAGCATCTGCAGTGTAATTCTGTCAGTTCACCTCAGACCTAGCTAGACTCGCTCTTACAGTCTGGAGTTCTCAGCTCTGCTATTAATATTTTCATTCTGTTGTCAATGTATCCATCAGGGTCCACTAACTTCTAAGGAGTCTGCAAAAGATCAATGAAAGCAGCAAAAATGGTATCAGGAGACTTAAATTCATGGCATAGTGGTCAGACACTCCTTTGGAAAATGGCCCCTGTTCCAGTTAATTTCTGCAAATGAGTAGAGACATAAACAGCGGGGAAGAAATTATCAGGTGCGGAGCACTATCATGTGTCCAACCTCAGGCTGTTAGGGATGTATGGGAATCATTCCCATCTGATAGCAATTTAGGCACTATTATAAATGAGTTGTTTCTGTCAAGGTCCTTGAGAATGGATGGCTGCATCACAAAAAACAGCTTTACATTTTGGATTAAATGGACTGATGATGGTAATCCCAACAGAAAAAGAATAAGAGAACTGTAATGGGAGCTCAGCAATCCTCTCAGCTTGGAAGTGATCCATTGGTTGTGAGAGTGGTGGGAGAAATTTGAACTGGTCTTGAGCTTTCTGTATAAAGAGTATTCAACTTAGCTGTTTGTCAAGATTTAGTTTTATTAAATATGAAGGCTGCAAAAATTAATAGCTTTAAAAGGTCTCCATTTCTAGAAATGTGCTCCTACCTTTTATCTTATCTCTAGAAATTCTTGTTTATCCAGCATAAAAAAATCCATGGACAAATTCTGCCTTTGAGATCTATAAGCCTGATCAATGCTTTAAAACCCCTGGAAGCAGTGGTTTTGTTTATCTCCAGAAGTCCAAGAATAAGCTGATTTTGCTATTTTTAATCTATCCGGAAATATGCAAAGAAGAGAGCTTAATTGCAAACAGACCAAACCTTACATAGGAAATGGGTATGTCTCTTGGGGGCACCTAAAAAGTGAATATCTGAAATTAAATTCATATACTCTTCTCCCTTGCTCCCTGAAGCACGTACTCTTGGAATGAAAGGGAAGGCTGTGTGCTAGAATCATATCCCAGTAGTTTCTATTCATTATAACACTCTGGATATCTTAATATTCAATTAACAGATATTTCCCAGCATGTATGAGCTCGAGGTGACTCATTGTATGTGTTTGTAATGAGACCATTAAAGAGAACTGAGAAAAATTAGAAAAATAATGGCTCCATTGCTAGGACCTTAATTTCCTTACCAGAGAAAAATGAAGCAGGAGTATTGTGATTCCAGAATTTCACCCACACTTTTCTCAAGAGAGCGCTACCACACCCAGCCAACAAACAATGGCGAAACCTCGCATCATGAAAGTGGTTCCCATCACCTGCCCAGGATTGTCTTTTTCTCACCTTCCAAATATTATGCTCTGTAATGGGGAACATATAAGATCCTAAGGTGGACCAGGTGCATTTAGCTTAACTAAAAATCTCCCCACCCAAGGGAGAAAGGGAATGGCGTTGTTTTTGTGTAGGCACAGCAGCAGACTCTGACTGCCAGTACCATTTCTGTGTTAGCTCTCCCACAAGTCATTGCATGACCATTGAGCACATCCCACATTATTCTCTCTGTAAGTGCCCTATGCTGCGTCATGGAGCTTGAACAGAGCACTGGCCCAAAACTGTGTGTTCCTGCAAGTTTGGAAGCAAGCCCGTCCCAAAGGTCCTCAGACATCAGGTGCTCATCTCTCAGTTGAGCATGCTTGGCTGTACACCCCAGACAGCGGTGGCATGGCTGGGCACCCTCAGTTACCCTACAGTCCTGCCACCACAGCCATTGTGCCACCTCACCAGGCAATGCCCTGGGCTAGGAGAAGGAGCCACAAACACTGCTTGTGTCCACACCAGCTCCCTGGCCACTGCACTGTGGTGCCCGCTCGCCTTTGGCGGAGAAAGCTTTACCATGCCCCAGGCTATGGGTAGCCTCTGCTGTGCTCTCAGGGACACAGCGTTTCTTGAACCTGAATCTTAGCCTCCATACTCTGTGGTCTAATAGCCAAAATGGTCTGGGTAACATCCTAAATGCTGACTGGCTTGCCAGCAAGAATGCACACAGGGGACCCAAGATCTGTAGATTTATTGCTTGTAAACCAAAAAGTATATTAAAAAAAGAAGAGATAAAAATAGATGGGGAGCTTGGGGACCGGAAAAGCAGCCAGTGGAGATTAGATGCACTGCTGGTTGACTCATCCAGCTTGTTTTATTGTAGCTCAGTTCCAACAACGGCTGTATTATTTCAGCTTTTGTGTAGTGAGCAGACATTTGTTTTGCATTGAAGCTTTTTCACATAAATGTGCTCCATTTTTCATTTCATCTTGCATTTCCCAGCATTTCTACTGGCAATTACAAACGGGAGAGGTGGTGGCTCCAAAAGAATATTAGCCAACTTCTCAGCTGGTATAAATCAGTAACACCCCCTGTATTTAATGGAGCTATGCAGCTTTACACCATTGACTCTGCACCAACTGTTCTTTTAAAATGTGTCCCACCTTATAAAGAGCTGCGTTTTCTTCAGTGGTAGATTCTGAAATTAAAGAGAAGTATTGGACTGACTGCCTCACGGAGCACGTGCAGTGCACATCTTGGCAGGATCAGCTTCCGAACATGTGGTTCTGTTCAATCTGAGGGACTTGTTTGCAAGGAGCCACCGAAGAACAGCCCGTGGTGTCCTGTCTGCCGCCATCCGCTGCCTGCTTGCCCGGAGCCTCGCAGTGCTTGCAGTCCCTGCCTCACTGCAATTCATTAAAACCCTTCTGTGCCTGCATGTCAGTGGCTATGAGGAACAGTTATGGTGAAAATATGTGGAATGTGTGTCAGGCTTTGTTAGCTGTTCGCAGCTTGCTTCACAGCTTGGAAAGTGCTGCCCTGCCAACTTGGGCTGCACTCAGAGGCAGAGGAGTTCTGTAGAAATGGATTTGGAAATAACCACAGGAAAAGGGAAGTGTTTACCTTGAATGAGATGAGATCAGGTGGATCTACACATGCGGCGGAGGTTGTGCATGTGCTACTGGGTGGTGGTATTCTGCAGCTCCTAGAGAGCATGTGGACTGAAGGCACACTTTGGGTTCTGTGTAGCTTTTCAGAAAAAAAACATTTAAAAGTGATTGCATGACCCAGAACCTGGTATCAGGTGGGTCACTGCCCACCCATGTTCCTATACCTCTTCTTATTAGCCCTTGAACAAGCCGGCCTCTGCTGTGTTGCCAAGTGAGGAATAGGTATCTGTATATTTTTTCTGGGATTTTGTTATGGTTTTAGTCCAGATGTTTATTTGCATGTTGTGTTCATCAGTTTCTCTGTAGAAATCACACAGTGTTATGGACAGTGTAGCTATGCTAACCAGAAAAAATGCCTTTATCTCTTCGTTTTTTTTTCATAGCAGTGTGGAGGTGGAAGGGAGAATCTGCCAAAATTTGACTTTGTTTCATCAGAATCTGCTCCCTTGTAATGGAAGCTGTATTATATAACAGGCTTTTCTGTGGCCAGCTTGTGAGTAGTGTGTGTAGCTTGCAGCCCATCTCTGCCATTGACATACACAGATTTTTTTTTAAAATCCAATTGAAAACCCAATTTTGAAACTCAGGCAGCTGTATAGCCAAAAAGAAGGTCCAAGTTGATAGACAGTTAATTTCTATAAGCACATTTGAATAAAGTTAGTATATAAGTGCCTGAGTTATCATCAACTATTTTCAACAACACCAAAATATGGCTCTTTTTTTCTCATAAACTTTTCAAGCTCATGAATTTCTGATGACAGTCACTTACAGGAATAAATGGTGAGCTATTAGCAGCTTTGTGAAGGATTGGGATAAATTTGGGTCCGAAATAAATGAAGACCTCCATAAGAGGTAAAGTTAGGAAATAAGTGTGTGGGAAAATTGGAGTGAGTCAGAAGGCAACAGGGAAAAGGAAGCCACAGTACAAATTAAAGATTGCAAGTAACAGGGCTGGATGCCAAGAGCCTCAGAAGAGAGAAGAAAAAAAAAAATCCTTGATTAGCTAAACTGTTTGCTTTACTATATAAAAACTGACCTCCTTGAGGAGCCCTGAGCCCTGGCCTCCTGGGAGTCTGAGTACGTGCGGACAAGCTGCTGCCCTGCTGATGGCAACACAAATGCTCCAGCACTGATCTTCTGGCCTGTGGGTTTCCAGGTGCAAATGCGGCATCTGGCAGAAGTTCTGCCCGCATCAAGCTGACAGTGCCTCAGTGTTTTATCCGGCCTGGCAATATATATTTTCTTTCTTTTGCAAATGACTACAATAATCCCAGTTCCAGTAGCTATGTGTGAGCATATGTGTTGAAGGGAGCCACTGTTTCTAAGCAGCTACAAGGTGTAGGCCAAGTATGACTTTTGAGGGGACAGGTGAGGGACAGAGATGGCATGACAAGCCCATGCCTTCAGCCAAGCTCAGCCCCCAGTTCTGGCTACAGCAGCCAGTGGGGCTCCCCAGGTGCCCTCCCGGATACAGAGCTCTGTCTGTTGTGCATTGTCCTTGTTGTGAGTGCCCGCTCCCCAAGGAATATCCCCATCCTCTTGCCTCAAGGCCTCTACCCCTGTGCAAGAGATGCTCTAGCACGAAGATCCTTAAACAAAACCACCAACCAGACCTGACACATGCCATCTTAATCCAAATGCTCTTTAGTGTCATCATTTGCATTGTCTGCTGTTCTTGATATTGATGTTGATATTATTGTCTTTCTTCCCCTGATCCATTCACAATGCCATCACCAAGTTGAATCATTGCTGCAGAGGGAGAAATTCAGGAACTACAGGGAATGTGCTTAGGCACCTAACACGTGTGGGTGTCTTTTTCATGCCTGCTGACACTTTTTGAATGCCAGTTCTGTTCTAGACACAATGTGAAAGAGGAGCTATCGCAGACAGAGCTGCTCAGAGAGCACAGACAGGGAGAGATATATATGGAAACCTTTTGTCAGCAAGTCCCTCACTTTTACTCACAAAATTGTTACATGCTGTCTAAATGTCCATATTCCTCCACTCTGTAACTGCAAAAATCCATAAGAGAGGTTAGCTCATGAAACTACCTTCTACAATTTAATTAAGTAATATATAGGCTATAAGAGAAGAGCTCTTTTTTTAACATCAGAAGATGGAAGAATGGCAGGGCTTCTTTGTAATGGAACAAGAGTGAAATAACTGATACTTAACATTTGTAAAATCTTCTAGAAATGAACTTTTCTAAACCCTTCTATTATAGGAGGATATTATAATCCCAGTTTTACAGATGGGGAAACAAAGATGCTGTTGTATTCACAAGGCCTCTAGAAGGCACGTAGACATAGAGCTCAGTTCCTGAAGCAGAAATCTGTGTTCAGGCCTGGGACTATACCTCACTGGGACTATACCTCAGATGTTCTGCTGTTTCTTGTGAAACTGCAATCACATGGGCATCTAGTTGCAGGATTTTTCTGTATACCAAAGCTTTTCATCTATGCAAAATCATTCACTGTGGCAGAGTTTGCTTTGTCTGGCCCTAAAAATGCACAGGGCTGAAGGGTGTGCAAAACATGTCTTAAACTGTTCTCACCTTCCTTGTTTGGGTATATTAAGAAAGATGAGGATGGTCAGATGGAAGCAGTTTGCAGGGGCCTTGAGTGTGAAGTTTCTGGTTATGTGAGATTTGCTGTGCTTAAAGGTGTATTCCAGCATCCTCTCTGAGGAAGGAAACAAAGATTTTAAGCCCAAGTGAAATCAAATCCATCAAGCAAGCTTAACTCGGGAATGTGAGAGTACAATGCTGACAGCAGGGGGATGTCACTAGAAGAGACAGTATCCACTAGTTTCTGTTCATACTGCACTGTTCATGCCAGAGTCTCCAAGTCTTCAAAAATGCCAATGAACTCTCAGCACGCCCAATTGGATGTCTGAGTGCTTCTGTCTGCATGTTACAGATGAAGAAATAAAGGCACAGGAGGTTGTGTGGTCACGTAACACTGTGGCATTAGATTTTGGGTGAAGCTACCTCATGTAGTTACCAGATGCCTAATTTAGACCTCGTCTGGCATCTCGTTTCAGTAATATTGCCCAGGCTAAAGACAGTCCAGGGCTTCTGATGTCATTATTTAACTACTAGGTAACACCCTGCTTTTAGTCCTTTTTATGGGGTTCAACAAAAGGGGAGAGCAAATCACCAAACTGTCCCAGAATTTGAAACTGTTGATATAGAGGTCCATTATTTCTGCTGATGAGGTGAGATGTTCCAGAGTCAGGAGAGCATCAGAGTAGAAGGTGAAGGCAGCCAGGAGCTCGGATGCGAGGTGACCATCATACAACAGAGCACACTACTGATGGGTCAAGTGCACCCAGCATTTGAAACCATGTTAATGCCATCAAATTGCTGGTAGACACTTGTTAACCAGACAGAGAGAAATGGAATATGAATAGTTTCTGAGTATGAGCCAGCTGCACGCACTGGAACTATTTCCATCACAAGTTTTTTTATTCTGTTAACTTTTTTGAACATAGTGGCCTGTTTTCTAGCACAGGTTGAAGACATTTGGAATCACAGTATGATTGGCGTAGCAAAACCAGGAAAACAATAACATGAAATGGAAGTTAGTCACATAAGTAGAGTGCATTAAACTGATTCTATATAGCATTTTCATCCCAAAGTGTTTGAGAAGTTTGTCTATAAATGGATTCTTTCCCCATGGCTCAAATGCAGCCACCTCTGGGCTGAACTGCAGTTGTCTTCATTGCCCACCCAGTGCTTAGGCTGCTTGTTAAGGATTTGCTTTATTATGCATCTGGTGTTATCTGGCTGCTTCTAATAAAATGAGAACTTTGCAGCACCTTGTTCAGATTCTCAGACTGGAAAGAGCAGTTGTTAGTGCCAAAGGTCCTAAAGTCACTGAGTTTTTCAAGAAAAAATTCAGAGAAGTTGTGCTAATATGCACAACTTGCAAATGGTTTCAACCAACATCATATAAACCGTGCTCAGTGAATCCCAAGGACCAGACAGTGTTGCGTACGTCTCTGGAACTGGAGCATCATACACACAGTGGTCAGGGTGACAGGTCATGTTTTTCTGGGTTTTTTGCGTCTTGACTCTGTTTCTTTACTCTTCTTCAAGACCTTCATCACTCTGATGACACCCTTTAAAATGGCAGGGAATTCAAAGACTGCAAGAATTAATTTTCTTTTTTTTTTTTTTTTGTCAGGCAAAATGTCAGTAGTTGACTTACTTCCTTAATGTGTTCCATCTCGATATGACAGACCTAAAACCAGATCACAGCCTAATTCCACAATATTTCTGAGTAGTTACCAATTTATTTTGGCACTATTTCCTAACAACTCATTGATTAGAAATAATGGAACTAGAGTGGTAGAGCATTTAGCTTTATATTTTACTGAAGACCTCTTACACTTATTCCTGCTACATTGTCATGCCTTGTTTTCCTCAACTGGTACAGGATGGCCTGTTTAGTTGTACTACCTTATAATAAGCTTACCTCAGGGAAGCAGAAATAACAATCAAGAGAGGTTAAATAATTTTTCCTAGCCAGGATCCACTATTCATACTTCACCTCAAGTCAACAACAAGGCTGAGAATACTCTCAGTGATAGGCTCATATACTTCCCACTGGATCTTATTCCCATCATAAGCAAAATATTTAAGCAAATCATCGCATAGAAAATCTAGCTCTGGATTTTGCATCATGGCTTTTTCATCAAACGCTGTAGGGATTGAGTTTGAACCCACCAAATCCCTCCCAATCTGCAAACCATAAATTCATAACTGAAAAAAAATAATCTTTGTGTTCATGAGGAGAGAGGGCTTTGCCAAGCCATTTTGGCAATCACAGTAAGTGGGTTATGGTCAGTTTTCTAACACAAGCTTCTCCTAAAAAAAAAAGGACAGGAAATTTTTTACATTCATGGACAAATGCCAAATCCATCCCCTCTATCTGAATGCACCGATGCTCAGCTTTTGTTAGTATTCATTGCACAGAAATTACTGACCTCCAGTTTTGACCATGTAGCTGCAAGAGGATTAGGTCAGTTCTCTTCTGGGGAAAATGCCACCTGATGTGTAGTGGTAAGATACCACAGGGCCACATGCTCTTTAACGACCTCCTTCAGTCTCTGGAATTGTTAAGCTTTGTGGTCAAAGTTTACTGCCTGTCTTTTGGTAGCGGTGCCCTGGGGCTGACAGGTCACACACCATGTCACACACGTGGAGCTCCCCTTCCAATGAGTCCTCGTGCCCACCACTTCTGCGCTCAGTCCAGCTCCTCTGTGACCTTGCTGTATAGCTTGCTATGATAGTGTGTCTCCCCAGCATTTTATAGCTGTTGTGAGAAATGAACATTTTTGTCCGTCTAGTCCAGCTTAGGGTTTGTTTTTTTTTTTTTCAGGACAGCTCTGAAGCCTTTTACTGTGTTACTCTGTTGGGTTTTTTTTTTTCTGCTGATCTTAACATCATCTGATCTGTGTAAATGCTGAAAACTTGGTACATCATCAAACATCTGCTATATTTTTGGAAAAACATCTCAAGTTTGGTGAAGCAATCCAAATCACCAGAAATTGTGATTCTCAATTTGCACAAAATGCGTGCTCTGTTTTTTAAGGGCTTCTGCCAGACCCTGCTGACACATGAAGCATAAGAAAATATTTGGCATCAGCCACTTCCCCAGAGATTTTTCCTCTTGTAGGTAGTGGAAAATGATCCCTCTGTACACATGTATCCAATTCTTTTAGGTCTATTCATAAGCAAAGGTTTCATCTCTTTTTTTAGCATACCCATTCTGATGGTTCCTCTGTGCAGTTTATGGTAATGCATATATTCACCTCCTTTTTTAGCCTCTGCTACAGGGCACAGGGAACCATGCCAGTGTTGTAGATTGTGGAGCAGCCCTCAAACTCTTTTTCAGTGATTTCATCCCCCAGTTTTCCAAAGAGAAGGGCCTCTTGAGAAGGCTGAAGGCTGGTTGTTGTTTCACCATCCGGCTGCATTTCTAACCTCCTTGCAGGAATAAACCCGCCACTACTAGTGTGGAGCGTTGTCTGTTTCCTCTGTGGCACGGCTGGTGCTGGCACTGCTGCTGGTGGCACACAGGCTCCTGCGCCAGCGCCCACCTTCACACCAGTAAATGACATGTTTGCTTTATCGAGCACGTAGTCTTGGGAGCCCTTGACAGCTGAGACACCTCTGTGAGCCCACTGTCCACCGCCACAGAGCTCAGTACCACTGTCCTCCAGGGCATCCCTCTCCTCTTGACACTCCCCAAAGGATGACAGGATCCTGCTTGTTTAGATACTCTGTCCAACCATATGCCCAACACTCCTCATTGCTGAGACAGAACTTGGTGTTTCATTGCACTGAATTTCAGGGATAAGGGCCTGCCATGAAGCTTGGATGCGTGGTTCCTCTTCCAGTTCAGGGGATGTTCAAGTCCTGGCCTATCTGCCATTACCTGGGAAGCTCAACAAATCAGACTTACGAAGCAGGCCAAATGCAAACAACATTTAAAGCTCCATGGCCCCTTACTAATGGGACTATGCTGTGTCAAATCTCAATAGCTTACACTTAACAGCCATGTCATTATGGAGTACGGGCACACAACTGCTGTTAAAAAGAGAAAGAGAGAGAGCTCAAGGAAAAATAATAAAAAAAGACAAAATGCAAGAGGCTTAGGAGGCCCCTGGTTTCCTTAATGGAATTAGTCCTTCCTTTATGAATTCCAGGGCTAGATGCTGTAAACGTGATTCACATACTCTCTCCCCTCACCAAAGCAGAAAGATCTGCTGGACACATGTTCGGAGCAGAGTGGGGGAAGATATGACGTGACTCAAGAGCCTGGAAGGCTAAAAGGAGTAGATGGGGAGAGCTCTGCAGCCCTTGATCTTTGTAAGATTTACTGCCTTTGCCTCTTGCAAAGATCTCTTTTTTTTTCCTGGAAAATTGCTAGCTTCTAGCAATTTACAGAAAAAAAAATTGGCTGGGGCAGTAAACAAGATCTTTGAAGGGGGAAGGAAGCCAAGAGAAAGTCAGGCCCATTAGTCACGCAGCTGCATTTCCTGTCACAAAGGACCCCAGTTGAGTAATCACTCAAAATATGCTTGTTATTTTTTCCTATTTTATTTTCACTTTCAGCCTGCCAATATCTACTGTAAGAAAAAATTAAAACATGAAAAAGTCTTTCAGACTCAGAGGGGAAAACAAAGTAGAATCAGACATTGATTTACATTATTTTTCCCTTTCTTTAATTTTCATAGCCTAAAACCACTTCAGTCATATGAGAGGAATGTTGGTAGTGCAGAGTGGGTCTGAGACGGTCCCAGTGTTTTCAGGGCATAAAATTTCAGCAGGATTGTGGGTGTCAAAGTACCTAGGCTACAATTCCAGCTGCTGCCATTAATTCACTCTACAACCTTGATTGAGTCATGTATTAATTTATCTGTAATTTATTATGAAAAGTAAAGATGATCATAGCTTCTGCATAACTGTTTTGTCAGGCTTCATTAATAGTGCTTATAAGTAATGTTGGGTTTTCTGATGAAAGCTTTGTAGAACTATTTGTCTAAGGGAAAATGTAGTCAAGACTGAAAATAAATAAACTTGTAATTTAAAGCAGAACATTCTTATGAATAGATTTTAAAAGAACTTACATAAAAAGAAGTGAAAATAGGAACAAGACTATGAAATAGAAGAAGGAAAATCTTGCTGACACTCTCTTGAGACACTCAGAGGAAGAAAAATACAGCAAACCTGTTACAGGGAACAACCCTCTTTGTAACGTTGGAAGAGACCACATGGCTGATTGACAATACCACCTCCTCACTCTGAAATCTTGGATTACAAGATGCTGGCTCTGGTTGATCTGGTACCAACTTCAAAAAGAGGCCACAGATACATGATGAAAGTAAAGCTAAAAAACCTCTGTTTTTCCAGATTGCTGCAAAGAAAATACCTCTTTTATCAACAAACACAACTCCCAAATACAAAACCCCACCTTTTATTTACTCAGAAGTAATGAGTGTGGTGACCAGGCCACCTATAAAGAATGGCCATAAGCGTGCTTCAGGGCATGTAACAGTTTGTAACTCACATTCCTGACCGGGATACCTGACTATAAGCCTATGTGAAAATGATTGCAAAGGGATTGCAAATCCCTGTTTGGATTGCTATCTAAGTAGAGAGTAGTTTACCCTACATAGTAACATGACTTCAAGTACTGCACAAAAAAGTGAAGCGTACATTTGCATGTAAGTGACTGGTAATGTCATATAATTCTCTAATTTGCGTGCATTTGATACCGCAGATGTGCAATGCTTTCAAACCACAGTTTATAAGCAGATGTGATTTACACAGTAACGTAAATCACAGCTTCCTAAAGCTAGTTAAAGGGTGTAAACTCAAACAAATATGTGATTTACCCCCATTTGTTTTAAGAGAGACTTTGAAAAGCTGTTTACATGTGTTTTTAAAAGCACTTCAGAATGATTGTTTATGCATATTTACACTGAATGCAAAAGTAAGAATCTTGTGAGTCATGACTCAAACATGAAAAATTCTGCTCCAGATTATCTTTATAAATTATGTTCATCCTTTGTCTTTCCAAACAGCAGGCAAGGCAAGCTGTGCTCCTCCACGGGCACGCAGTATGCACTCCCTGTTTGTGGTCAGAGCTCTCTGCTTCTCTCACACTAGATGACTTTCACTGCTACATGTCCCAGTCTGCTGGATCCCCACATCATATGACATTCTATGCAATAGCAGTAGTTTTATATCCCTAAAACTAGGTCTGTCATAATGTGGGTTTATGAAGTCCATTTCCAATGATTATTCATGTCTACACAGTTTTGAAATCATATACTGGTATGCATGAATGAATGGAAATTATTTATTTACAAGAGCAATGTAAACATTGTGCATTTCCTGTTATGAGTACCACAGTAGGTCATATTTCCTATACTAGCACTGTAGGGATGTATTAGTATAAATCACACCAATATCTAATAGATCAGAGTGTGTAATAAATAATAACCACCAATAGAATGGATTATATCTGACCAGTATTTGAGTAGCAACTAATATTTCCCTATTTATTTACCTGGTTATCTTAGGAACTTGTACGGCTCTGTCACCATGGTACCTTAGTATCTCCAAACCTCTGAACCTTTGAGATACCTGTTCTCTCCACACAGGTCTGATGCATATTATTACAATTATCCCTGTGTAGGTACACCACTGAATTCCTAAGATGAATGACTAGCCCAGGATAACCTCAGAAGTCTGTGACCTCTTGATTCACCTGATGGCTGTGAAGAATTATTCTCTCTCTTGCACGAATGGGAAGCTGAGTCATAAAGAACTAAAGTTACGTGACCATAAGCACACAGATAGCAACAGAGATGGAATCAAAACTCATGGTGTACAGATCTTCGGTCCCTGACTGGGTGCATTAAGCTACTCTCTCCTGTCTTCAGTGAGCTGATCGAATTGGGTAAAACAGCTAGCAGTTGTTGCTCTTTCCAGTGCAATGCTTCTGTGATGTGTGTGAAGGGGACTTTCCAAATTTCTCACCAAAAAGCTAAATGAAGTGGGGAACAGGGCAGTTGCTTAGTACATTGAAGATGGTACTTATCAGCCCTTCTATGAAACTGACGCATGAATCTGGGCAATTACTTCACATCAACATGCTGCCATTTTTCTAATTTAATATAGGTATAATAACACACTTGGAGGTCCAGGCACAAAAATAACCATATAGTGCTGCGCCACTTCTTATTTAAGACAAAGGAATGACAGACAAAAGGGACCAAACAGGGAGAATAATAATTCCCACTTAGTTGAATGAAGTTTCTGTGATACAACTCAAAAATCTCATTCTTGAAATAAGAGAGGCTGGTAAGAATATTTTAGTCTTAAGTTTTACATTGCCAGTGGACGTGTTACTGCAGGGCTGTTGTGCTAGGGAGGGCGTAGACTTTGCAGCTGTGGTTTGGGGGTTCTGCACATCTTGCCAGTCAGCACTGGATGGAGACCTCTGGGTCTGTCTCAGAGCTGGTTTTCTTTTCCTCCAAACACAGCATGGGACTGTGGAATTGGGCAGGCATGTTAACTTTACTTTCCAAGCAAAACTGGCTATGAAAGGGTTAACCCAACTGATTGCAACACCTCAGTAAAATTGAGGGAGGTGGAACTTAAGTCCCGAGTCTTAATAAAATGCAGGTGTTTTATTGTTAGGTTTAAAATTCCTTGCTTTCAGACTCCAGCAAGCATTTAAAAACAAGAAAAAAGTGCCATTGAATAAGAAACTTGGCAACAACAGGCCATGCAAGGCATTGACAGAGAATGCAGCATTCACTGGCTGAGGCCTACCTTAAAGTTCAGGGAGGGAAAACAAAACATAAATATTAGATAAAAGACACCTCTCACACATGCATGTGGCCTCCAAGGTATTACAGCTGGATTTCACTTTTGACATTCTCCTTTCCACCGTCATGACTTTGCTGTCTTACCAGCTCCTGCAGAATACTTATACTCTCATTTTTCAGCCTTTCTTCTTATTTCCAGTCTGGTTGGGTGCTCAACAGGGTGTCAGGCATCATGAACACTGCAGCTGCAGCACAGAGGTAACTCCACTGTGCTTGCAGCTGCTTTTCTGGCAGGGATAGGACCTTTTTTGGAGAAAAAGGAAAAAGAAAAAATAAAAAGAAAAAAATACCACCACCAAACAAACACCACCATACTAATAAAATGAAGTAAAGAAATCATTATTCACTGTTTTGTCCTCTTTCACTTTCCCTCCTTAACCCAAGGAAGCAGAAAATTTTGGGGAGCACCTTTCAATACATTGCAATGAGTTTGGGTTACAAAGTTAAATGATTGCTCTGGACTTCGAGCTTTAGCTTCAAGTTCCTCATGTATTTGGAGAATAAAAGTAGTTATGACTGACTGAAGGGAAGTGGAACATGAAGAATCAGGCCTAACATTACTGTACCATCATCCCTGTGGGCCTTGCTGTCATGGAGATGAGCTGGATATTTTTGGTACCCGTATAGTGAAAATAGTTAACTAACTGCCATCCAGAAAAACTCATCCCCTGGGAGAAAGTCAAGCATTGATTTCCCTGGCCTTAGCCATGGTGATATAAATCAGCTGTCATCACTAGGGTAGAAGGACAGAAATAGTCCATGGGGGTACCTGATAGAATGGGAAGGAAAGAAGTAACTCTCGGGTTTTGATGCAAGAGTTTCACAACTTTAACTTAGTAGGAGATGATCGATCTGCCAGTCATTTAATTTAGAAGACTGACAGGTGAGATGCAAACAGTACTAAGCAAAAAACCACAAATGACATACAGAAAAGTCTAAGGCAACGAATAAAAATGACACTGATGGAGCTGTTGAGTTTATAAACATCAGTACATGCCACTCCTTGTTCACATGGAGCAGAGTGATCAGGATAGCTTGAGTAAATACAGAAAACTGAAGAACAAAAATTGAAACCTTTCCTAATCAGAAGAGGAAACCCAAACAAGCCCAAGCAGTGTGCCCTGTGTGCACCATTGCACGGCGGCCCTGCTACAGTTGCTGCACTGGGCCATCCAAAGTGAGGGGCTGGAACACCGGCATCAGGCGGAGGCAGCAGGGGCGAAAGAGGAGGTTGAAGTGTAGATCACACACATCTGAGAATAACCGTTCTTGACTCTCAGGCATCATCAAAACTAGAGGTATTTTTAAGAAGTATCTTATGAAGGTGCAGTGGAAATGCAAACTGCAGATTAAGAGTGGAAAAAAGAGTAGAAATCTTCATTTAGAGTATATCAGAAATCCTTGTAGGAATCGTTATGTTGGCCTGCAACATAACATTTTCCTTGAGGAAAATCAAACAGGAGAAGTCTCTGTCACCATTTGCTAGCTGCGCCCAATTTTAGGTCTTCCCTGGCCTTCTCCTTTCCCCATTCACTCTGTGAGGCTGCTTTTCATCCCACTCCTACTCACCTTTGCAACTGCCAGTTCCTGTTACTAGTGTCAGCAGTTCTCGATCTTCTCAGACAGCCCTGCTGTCCTTTGTGCCTTGCCACGTGAGGGAAACAACCCTTGCTTTCTGTTCCCTCCGGAAAAGTCACTGCAGCTCAAGCTCTGGCAGAGCTGAGCCAGCCCCTGCTGAGCACAACCCCTGCCCAAATCCAGCATGTCAGACTGCAAAAACTGGCCGTGCCTCTGGCCTCAGAGCAGGGACATAGCCAAGATCAAAGTTAGAAGCATGGTTTCTTTAGCCTCTATTCAAACTGGCCTTTATTTTTTCTTTCCAGTCTTACAATTGTGCTTATCTTTTCTGATGTATGTTATCATACAGAGTCACTGAGAAGTAGTGGATGGCTTTGCAATAGAACATGTACAGCCAGGCCAGAGTGTTCTCAAATTAGCTTGTGGCAACTTTGAAATAATTGTGCTGTCAGTCATCAACAAACTCAAGATAAGTACTTTATACTAGTACTAATTATTAGCAATAATCACTAGTGGTAGGCCTTGTGGTTATCCTTGCAGATACTGTTAACTCCTCCATATCATACAAGAGAGACTCTTCATCTAAACAAACACACTGTTTTCTGTGCTGTAAAATTGTCTTGTCTTTGAGTTAAAGAGATGAGTTTTAATGGTTGCATCCTGTTTCTTATTCCTCCATCTTTGCATGATGGAAGTTCCTCTTCCAAATTTAATTTCTCTCCTGTGTATTTTTCAATGCCCTCCCAAAAAAAATCCTTTGCAGCTTTCTTCTCTACATATAAAATGAGGTAGTTAACTATTTGTAAAAGAAACGAAGATCCTCATTTGGAAGAATAATAAACAGGTAACTCCTTGTAGACGGTGGCACCAAGACTGAGATTGTGCCAATAGCACAGAGAACAGAAAAGATTATTTTCAGAATATTGAAGATCAAAACCTTTGTTTTTATACATCTTAGTGGATTTTAAGAAATGGTTAAGGATATTTTTAATCTTATTCTCCAACTTGTGTAAGTGGAGTAAAGAATGTCTGCCCTAGTTTATTTTTTATTTCTTCTAGCCTAGCCTAAAAGGTTTCAGTGTTGTACCTTTTGACAGGTGATCTGTAGCTTTTTTAGTGGGAGTGAAATTCCTGAAGTGCTTACATGCAGAGCAGCAGGACTCAATGGCCTTCATTTCACAATAGGTTAGAACTGGATTTAAAGGGCAGTCGTGCAGATGCCTCCATCCCAGCCAGGGCTCAGAAGGGATAGGTACGAGTACAAAACTGTTTGCTTTCCCTTCCCCTTGCATTACTGTGGGATACTTGCAAACATTTAATTAAAGCTATTGTATGCATGCTTAACTTGGAGATATCTGTGGTTCCTTGAAGCCATTACACAGGAGCACCAAAGAAAATAGAAGGGAGTCACTGAAGGAAAATACAAATGAATTAGAAAAGCATAGCAACCAGAGAATACATTTCCCATAATACAACAGTCAAAGGTCATGAGATCACAGATGCTCAGTTGCTCATGCATATCTTCTATTCTCTCCACTTGCATGCTTGCTCCAGAGAGGGCAAAGATTTAATGAGGATGGGGCTAGCTTTAGCAGTTCTCACCCTTCCTCACACCCTACATCTGAAAGAGCATTGAAAGCCTCTTTGAAGTTGGAATAGACACACATTGAACTGTCCCAGTGCACACATACAATCTGGGGTTTTCTCATCAGGTACAAAAATACAAGGTGACTGTTCTCTTCCTCTTGCCCTGGATGTGAACAAAGCAATTGAATCAAAGACTTATTGAATTTCGGGGTGGAAAGGAGTTTCTCCATTGCATTTGTCTTTTCAGCCTATAGTAGCGGCCCTTCTCAGTCTCACAGTTTCTATTAGCCAGTTCATTTTCCCTAGCTCCTTGAGGAGAAATCCTGTGCAGACAAAGCAGTGCACTATTTACAGGAAGCTTGGCAGGGTCAAAAAGTGACTGTAAAAACGATCTCTTGATAAAACACACAGAGTATCTGCTCTGATGTAGACTCTATTAGAACTTGGCAATCCTTGGCAATCTCTGATTTGCTATCAGGACCTTGAAGGTGATTTCAGAGTCAGATTTGTTAAACTTGGTGACATTGTAAGTGTTATCACGTGTCATTAGCAGAGCTTACTTAGTTGCTCCAAGTCCACTTAATTTATCCAGCTCACTAGCTGCAGCTTCTGACCTACTTAGTCACTTCCTGACTTTGATTTTCGCCTTAAAGCTTCATTTCTGTGTTGGCCTGTGGCTGCCATTTAATCTTAATCAAACTTCCTTGGACTTCCATTACTGTCAAACTCCTCTCGCCCTAATACCCACCCTTCTGAGTGCAAGAAAACTGACTTACAGCCAACAGTCTGCCTCTTCTCTTATGCTCTAAGTTCATCTTCACTTTGTTTTTCTTCCTGTATGAGTCACTCCTTCCCTCTCTCTGAGCCACGGTGCTTCGCTTTCTGTTCCCCTCGGCCTGTGCACGCCTTTGCTGCAAGGATCTGGTGAGTGTTAATGCGTGTGCCCAGATACCATGTGCAGATTTGGAAAATGCTGAACACGAAGAAATTGAGTTGGCCACAGGCTGCTACAGAAGGTCAGCAAGTTTAACGTGCTTTTGCCTCTGACCAGAAATGATGACCTACTCTGTCCTTTTACACCGGGGGTGTCAAACTCATTGTCACCGGGGACCACGTCAGCCTCACAGTTGCCTTCAAAGGGCCGAATGTCATTTTAGAACTGTATAAATATAACTACCCCTGTCTAAAATGACATTCGGCCCTTTGAAGGCAACTGTGAGGCTGACGTGGCCCCCGGTGACAATGAGTTTGATACCCCTGCCTTATGCCTTTCTTAGGAGCTACTTATGCAAAACACAGCTGTTTAGTCTGTGCCTCCCAAACCTAGCATCTCCCCTGCTATTCAGGGCACCTATTAACCATACAGGTATGGTAAGGTGGGTGCCAGCTTAAGAAGTTCACTCCTGCTACAGTAACATGTCTATAAAATAGACTTCTTTGGCCAGTTTCCTTCTATGACTACAGTCCCATGTAAAGATGTTAATCCAGTACGATGATGACTTTTGCCTGCACAGGGGCACTTCTGAGCTGGTGAGGCCTGTTGTTTTTATAACTTCTTTCACCAGCACAGGGACGTTCAAAAACCTGGCCCTGTGCTCTTTGAATGTCAGGTACCAAACATTTGATGTCAATGGCAGCTGCGTATAACACGTAGGAGAGATTTGTTCAGTCTCTCCTTACATGCATATGCTCTCCCAGCTCTTTTTTCACTATACCCAGTTCCCTCTTCCTCCTACTTCTGTGCTCATGAGCACTTGTACTCTTTTTTCGTTGGAGTTTTGTTGTTGTTTTTGACGTATAGAGCTTATATGATCCATCACTGAGTACAGCCTTGTCCTCTTAATAAGCAGAAAATACCATACGTTTTGGAAGGAGGAATTAGCTACACGCCGTTCTCATTAAGCCTCTCCTTCAAGTTATCTCAGCTTGAATTGTATTTTTGAACTGCAGTCACTATGCAGCATTGTAAGTTGAAAACAACCACTTGAGCCCTTCCCAGCAAAGCTTTGAGTGGCCCTGATACTAAGGGTGGAGGAGAGATAAGAAGCACGTTGAAGCTGTCGGATCGCTGTATCTGAGGGCAGGGAGTGAATGGAAACACCCGCTCCCGCTGGCACTGCCTGCCTCTGGGCCGGGGGAGAGCAGCCAGCCCAGCCGCCCGGGTTCACACGCGGCAGGAGCCAGCGGCCTCTCGGCTGATGACAGATTAGACTCAGGGCCTGGTTAGTGGGAAGACTGTGATTAGACCTCAGCAGCATCTGTCTCTAGCACCAAAGGAATTACTGCTGCGGGCTGCGATTTTCTCAGCAAACTGTAATTATACCAGAAGCCTCATTCCTGCCGTTTTTTGACAACTAAAGTGCAAAAAAAATGTGGGTGAGGGTGCAGGGAAGCAGAAACTGCGAAAGCAACAGGAAAGAGACACCTGTTTATTTTTGTTCAGCTACTCCAATTCTTTTCTCTCATTTTTTTACAGTCAGATGAATCACAGACTGGTTTTTCCCAAAGGCCAGTGCCAAGGTTTAGCTCCCTGAAATTGCCCTGCCACCCACCTGAAGCTGATAGGACACATCCTCTCTGTGCACTTATGCCCTGTGGCATCATAGATGAGTGTGGTGGCGCTTGCAGAAGGTACCACCCCAGCCTCTGCCCTGGCAGTGTCCTCTCCCTCTTCCCGTGGGAGCAGCGATGTGGAGTGCTGCACTCTGACTGCAACTGGTCTCAGGACACCCCTGGGAAGGTATGATCTGGGCAGAAGCATGAGCTATTGAAGATCAGGCAGGGTGAGTTTGACCGTTACTCCCAAAGGCCCTGTCTGGACTAGGGTTTAAGAGTTTGAACTTGAAAAGTGTTAGGTGGTATATAGTAACTCTCTGTTTTAAAAGCTGTGGAACAGGCAGTCTAAGTTTGAACACCTAATAACACCTGGTAAGTTTTGCCAAAGTAATGATGTCAAAAAAGAGCAAGATTTCTTTGTGAGATTTCTCTACCAGAAAAAACGTTTTTTGTTTGTGCAGTTGTAACTCCATAGAAGCCCGTTGGCTGTTAGTGTTTTCTTTGCTCAGAATATAAGAAGAAACAGGGTTGGTTTTTTTTATTTAAATCTAGGAGAGAAGGAGAAATATCTAAGAGTAGAGTTTGCCAACATAACTTTACCGTCTAATACTTAAAATGTAGACAAGGTCAAAATGATTCAAACTAATCTATGTGCTCCTTTCTTAACTTTCCTCGAGGCTTTAATGTGACTGTTTGGTGTACTTTGAAGGCAAGAGTGTCTCGTCTGTGTTAAACAATTTTACATCAACACTATACTCATGTAGAAGAAAGCAGAATTGTTCCTTACCAGCACGTCTGCCCTCCATCCCACAGCATGTCTGGCAGCACAGCCAGGGATGAGTGTGGCAGCAGGAACTCCACCCTTGGGGCTGAAAGCATGGGGAGGCAGTATGTTGGCAAGCAGATCCCCGTCTCCAGAGCCAAGTCTCTGCAGATACTGGTGGGAAAGACACACATCTGGAGTTGTCTGGAATTGGCACAAATTGCTGTGGACAAAGAGGAGAGAAAGGAAGGGTTAGAAGGAAAGTGGAAAGAACGTTTCTTACACATTTCACTTTCTTTTCCATCTGCTTGTGTGATGATGCTGTGAGCTATTAAACAGCTGCAGTGCTCTGCCCCAGAAGGGACTGAGTTTCAGTAGAGATGGAGAATGAATCCTACAGCTGAGTGCTTTGGGAGCCCCAAGAATGAAAGGGGCAATAAGAATAAAGTTTCTCTAGCTGATATTGTGCTAGATACAGCTGGGACTGTAGCACCTGGGGCAGGAGCTGGAGACGCTGCTCTAGCTCCTCTGTCCTGGAGGCCCTGGCAGGCACTGGGTACTGCTGGGTACTTCTGACTCATCCTTTGCGCAGTAGGCGAGTCCCTCTTGTCTTTTGCCTTCCAGGCAGAACCTCCTGACACTCCCACACTCATTCCAAAATTCAAGGAGAGCAGATTTACTCAAGCAAAAGGTGTTTGCAGACTGCGAGATGACTGCAAGACTGCGTAGCTTGGGGAGATAAGGGTAGTGGAGGAGGACGGGGGAAAAGGAGGAGCAGGCATATTGCGACTGCCAAGGACTAAGCAGAAGAGTATTTTTTTTTGCATCCATTCAGACGCTCAGCTATTTCCTGCGTTGTTCCTGCAGTCAGCATGCTCCACCTGCTTTTACTTAACCATTTCCTGTTTATGGCTTCCAAAAACTTTCTGGTGAAATCTGCCACAAGATCAGCCTTTACAGTCGCTTTTGGGCAGGCTTCACTATTTCTTTTTCTCTCTCCTCCATGCACAGGCCTTTCAGAGTGAGGAGCGGTGTTCTGCATGTGCATGTCTGTGTGCATGTGCGTGTGCATGCAGCCGGCAAAGTGTGTGCTCGCTCACTTATTCTTTCTGTCTCCATATGCTCCTTTTTTTCTTCTCCTGGTGCTTGCTGCTTTTTGCAAACTTGAGCAAAGAAACAAGCAGTAGCACCGAAGGCAGGTTCTCCTTTTTCTGGAGTAGAGGGCTCCAGATATTTAGAGGAAGATTCTTCCTGTTACTTTCAAATGTCTGAGAGCTCTCCCACAAATAAGGGTTTCAAATTATTTTCTGTCTTTGAAAACAGTGACGCAATTTCTTCTAGTCTGCTGTCCAGTTTCTCAGATGTGAAAGGCAAGGTGTGAGGAGCAGGAAGGATCAGCCAAAAGAAAAATAGATCTTTCTTGTATTGTAGATGGCTCCCATGAGTCCCCATCTCACACTTACTCACGTCTTGTAGAAATCACTAGAAAAGCATGCACACTTCAAGTAAGTCTCCTTAGCCAAACTATAGATAACACTGCAGCCACCACTAAAATGAAATTGATTTGTCACTGCTTTTGCTGTTTGTTTACTTTTTGTGTTTCTCTTCTGGAGCAGTGAAAATAGATTCTTCAGTTTCCTCACTGGTTCTCATGCTCTTGCAGAGCACTGCAATGTTTGGGTTGCGGTGAGCACTGCGGGGGAATGTTCCCTTCTTAAAATAAATCATGGAAACATTTCTGTTGGAATCAGGGCTAGTAGAAGTTTATTTTTTTTTTTTTAATAAGAAGAATGTCGGGCCAGCTTTGACCTGACACCATATCCCTTTAAAGAGAACAGGCTTGTGATGAATGTCAGTGTATAAATACTGGCATGTATATATATGTATATTTGTATATATATATATACATGCGTACACACCAGTATACATGCCAGTTGCACTGGTATAACAGAGCACTGAAATCATCTTCCAAGAATGCTGGACATGTTGGCCCTGTCTCCATCAGGCAGATGTGCAAATTCCTTAGCTAGTCCTACAGCAAGCGAGCCTAAGCCAGGGCGCTTAGTCGGCTGATTGAGGCATAGAAGGCGCAGGTCTGTTAGCGTGCAGCGTGCACTGGCACTGAACCATTTCATGCTTCTGTAATTGTGTTGATGGGCTCACACACACATGTCTGAATATTATAAGAACAACACTAGATTCCCTGTTTTATGTGTAACGTAAATATACACAGGTAGCACTTCTCTATGGGCTAAGCGGTATGGTCTGGGCACCGCTGGTGTCCAGGCAGCTGTCTGCTGTCAGCATAGCTCAACCCTGCTTAGATCAGAGTTTGCTGAAGTAGCCTTCTAGCCGTCTGCGAGCAGCTTGTGAAGTTTCTTTTGAATCAGGAAAAGGAAGCAGTTGTTTTCTGTACAGAAGTGTCTTTCAGATTGGCCCGAGTATGTAAAATGGTTACTTTGGTTCCCATCCAGCCCAATTCATTCAATAGTTTGTGTCAGGGTACTTGTCATCAGTGGCATTTGCCCAGGGTGAGTCACACCCAACCAGGCAAGGATCTGAGAGAGCCTTCAAATCTTTTTCATCTTCATTTAATAGGGTACAGCCCTGGTAAATTCATGACTGTATTGTACCACGCAGCTCTTCCTACAGCAGCTCTTTTTCTTCTAACCAGCGTTCAGCCCAAGAGGCAGCTACTTCCAAAGGACACTCTCTGGTTCAGTGCCCATCTTTGTTTTCCAGATGGTTCTTTCACAACTCTGCTTTCTGGTTACATTGCCAGTTTGGGTGCACTCAAGATATTTTTGCTTTCCTCTTCCACCCCAAAAATGGAGGAAAGCTGAACAATATGAAAATGTAGGAAGAGTGAGACCCTCAGGGAAAATGGCAGGAAGGTGTAGAGGACCACGCAGGACTCTTTCCAGGAAATGGGTAGAAAGTTCATCACATGAGTCACTGAAACCTTAGTTGACTAAATTCTTGAAGAATAAACTGTCAGGAATATGATACGGGACAGGACAGTTGCAGGGGGAAGGAGAAACTTCTTAAATAGCTCCTGTTTGTTTTTCTGTCTGTGGTTCGTTCCTGAGGACGTTGCTGTGTCCCTGGCCAGGGCCAGGGCAGCGCGCAGTGGTGCCAGCCCTCATGTGCAGGGGCAGCAGGAGAGGGGTGCCCAGCACCAGTGCTCCCGCCACAAGGCTGGAAGGGATCAGGAGCACTCTATGGCCATCACTTCAGCTCCCTTCCCTTATCCCTGCCTGCCCTGTGGAAAGGAATATTGATAACTGACATGTTTGGGCCATTTTATTGCTGGTGACCATGAAGATGACAGTATTGAAGGCAGGCAGCCTGTGAGAGAAGACTGTACAGAGCCCAAGTAAATAAAGTAAGACAGGGTCACTAGTGCACATATGCCATCTAAATCAATTTGCCTCTTTTTTCATATATCAGCAGGTATGAAACCAAGAGGAAATGAAGGTATTAAAACTCTAATTCTAAGCTCCTTTAAAAAAAAAAATTCTTCCTCTACCTGCTCCAAGCAGTAAACCAAGTTGTATCAATAAAACTGGCCCAAAGCTCTGAATTTGGATTTCAGAGAAGGTCTTAAGATTTTAAGTGCCAGTAACAACAGAAGCTGTGAGATTCCCTCCACAGCTACCTCCAGAGGAGCTGAACCAGCATTAGCAGCAGCGGGAAATGTTTGCAGTAGTATCCGAGTGTGGAGAAACCCTGATGTTCCAGTAGGCCGCTGCCAGTTCCCGTTTTGGTGAGTTTCACCCGGGGCATTTAACGTTTCAACATTAGTTCTGTGTCTCATAACACTGTTTATGTAATGATCGCTCATTTGGTTCCTATTAAAATCATAGTATTTCTTCTGCAAACCACTGCTTGTAAAAATCAAGCCACCCAGTTTTTCATTAGATTCTAATATAAGAAATAATCTGTAGGATGCATGCTGTAATTGTCAAATGGAGAACGGGGGTCTTTTTTCCCTTATTGGACATATGAAGTTCACATCTCAGAAGTAGGAACATGAAAGAGTTGCTGAATCTATCTCCTGCAAAAACACTATGTAGTTGCTCCTCGGTAGGTGTTCCTCAGATACTACATAGATAAAAAGAGAGTCTACAGCTCCTCGTAGTCAGAGTGGCAAGAATCCTCTTAAAATTGTAGAAATGGTAGGTGTAGCTCTCGCAGGTTGTCCCAGCATCGCTACCTTTCAAGGCAGCACAGAATGGTTCCTTGCATTATGTGTACCAGCACTTTGAAGAATTCTGTTTCAAATGCCTGGAACAATAGGGGTTTCACCGCTTCCTGTGGGAGCCTGCTCTGCAGCCTAACTCCTTTCACCATCTGGAGCGTTTTCCTGAGCGTCTGCCCACTTTTAACTTTCTTTTAATTGTGCACCCACTATTTCTTCTTAAAGGTGGCTTGCCAAAAGTTTCTGTTGTGCGAAATTCACGTTACGTGGTGCTTTTTTATTTTTTATGAGGATCAAGAAAACTCTGAAAGATTGATGGCTTCTTCTCTTTGCTTTTTATTCCTCAGAAATAATAATAAGTAATTAATAATGTATTACTGCTTTTCTAGTCATTCATCTCAGCAGTTTACAAGGAAGGTCAACGTTGCTGTGCTCTTTTTACAGATGGGAAAAACTCAAGTACAGGGCAGGAAACAACTTGCCTGGGAACATTCAATGAGCCCATGGCAAGGCTTGGATTTTTAACCAGGTCTCCACAATAGTGCCCTACTTTTTTTTTACTCTTTTTTTCTTGTCCAGTCCAGTTCCCTTTGTCTTTGTTGGTGTACCTAGGAAGGACAAGCTTTCCATGAACTTTATTCAGAATTGTCATATTGTAACTGAAAGGTCAGCTTGTTGAATATTTAACAGTTACTATCTTTCCAATGTGTTGGTTAAGCATCCTAATTAAGTAGTGATAAATAAAACCAACAAAGCATTTTAACAGACTGTTTCAGTCCCTGGGGCCTCTGAGCTGAATTTCCTTCAGCCAGCCTGTGCTTTCCCGGTTGCAGATTGTCCAGATTGAACACGGTATATATCAAGTACACTCTTATCAGTGCACTGCAGGGAGATTTCCTTCCTCCTTAGTGCCACCATGCTTAACTTCACCTGTTGTGTTTCCCTTAGCTGTGGTTTTCAGTAAGTACATTTCTGAGAATCTGGGTAGTTGCTGAATTATCAGTCTTCTAATTTGGAACAATAACACCGTGATCTGTACAGCACGATATGGTGGGCAGAGAGCGATTCCCAGCCTGGCACTGCACAGCCTTACCTGGGGATCAGCAGCGCTCTGGCCTTAGCACAGAGCTCTCCAGGGGGCGTTTCTCCTACCTGCCTCAAAGTTTCTGCCTGTCCAGCCTGTCATTTCCGCGAATATCTCTACAGGGACTAGATCCACCTGAGCATATGGTAAGACGAGTTTTGTTCTCAGCTGCCCGTGGGAATGGCTGTGGAAGTCGGCCGCAGCAGCGTGCTCGCAGTCTTGTCTGCAGGGGTCTCAGAGCTGCCACACGCTGATCTGACGCTGAATTGGCAGCACCCATCATGTGCAAGAGGCAGCACTCTGTGTGGGTTGAGATGTAGAATTAGAGCTCAGTGCAGGCCAGACAGAATATACCTGAAGGATAGCACATAGATCCTCCTGGCTGCTGACCACTTTCAAAGTGTGCCAGTAAGTGAAGCCCTGACCATCTCAGTTGTACCCTGCACTGCTGCTTCAGGCTTCCTTTATTCCAGATATTGTTGAGCCAGCATCTGAGAATTTACCAAAAGCTGCAAGGCTGCTGCATGCCACTGAGCACATTGTCTTTGCTTTTAGATTGAGTTTGAGAAATCACCTGTGGTGTCGTGCTTATGCCTCCTGGCCATGTGAATAGAGGAAGCTAAGAAGCAACAATAGATTACATAAAGCAGGGAAATCCCCCTCAAACTTCTCCCAGACTATCTCAAACTTAAGTTGATTTGCATACATACACTACAAATAACTTCGCAATGGCTTCTAGCCCTGTGAAAGGGTTACACATGCTTGCCTATAATCATTTAGGCCAGTTCCACCAGTTGAATCACTCAGAGAAAATAAAAAAGACTGAATTAGAGCCTGTAGAAATCTAAGCAGTTTTAGGTAGCATCAGCCTCCTTCAGGTAAGGATGCAACTGGGTAATGCTATTCCACACAAAATCAATGGGAAATGTCCAATACCTATTAGTAACCAGCAGTTATTCTAGAACAACAGTGCTTGAAAGCTATTTTAAGTTTCATAATTTGTGATTATGGATGGGGGGTATCATTCTTCAGCTAAACTTGCAACTAAGCTTCCTATACAAACCCTGTTTTGTGGAAAATGGACCTTACTGAAAACCAGAAAGAAGCTATAGTATCCTGTAGTTGAAACCTATGGCCAGCTGCTTTACAAAATCTGAGACTCATTAGGCCTGGAATTCCTGAGCAATGCTGTTCAAAAAGCAGTGGTGTTAAACAGATTTCCAAAATTCCTGTGATTTTTTTAAACGTCGTGGTTTAACAGAAGCAAACAAGTTAGCAAAAAGAGAGATGGCATATTGGAAAGCATATTTACTGGGTTATCTCACACTCAAAAAATGTAGCTGGCTGATATGACAGTACAAAAATGTTTTACATTGTCTTTGATGCACTGAGAATGACAATGTTTACAAGTCTAGTACATCATGACTCCGGAATGCCTAAACTCTTCTTGAAGACAGACGGTATTATCTGTTCCCTTACTGAGAGTGGGCTTTTGGGGTTTGGGGGTTGGCTTGTTTGTTTGCTTTCATAGGATAAGAATATAAAATTCCCAAAGGCTCACTAGAACTGTTACTTTGGAAAGAACTTGCTAACTTACTCCCTTTCATAGCTTTCTATTCAAACAAGTTCTCAGCTACATTTCCTGCCAGGCCTCTCTCAAAGCTGCATGGATTCTTTAGGCTCTCCCGCTAAATTCACGGAAGGATTTTCTGTACATTTTCTGGGGTGCCAAGTCCGCTCTACATTAAAATTAAGTATAGCTGGATAGGGATATAATTTTAAACAGTGCTGTAGATGCCCTGCAGTAAATACCAAGGCTGTATTAAACAGTCTTAGAGGTACTTTTGTTGGTATAGCGTATTTCCCTCGAGGAGTTCATGAAAGGTGAATGTGTGGCTGAAGTGGGGTTTGTTCTACCTGCATTAGGGTTATCATCATTGTCAGTATAGTTATACCAGGACAGCCTTATAAGCAACTCTTTTCTGGCGTAGTTGCTCTTCATATAGTTAAAAAACAGGGCTAGAGAGGAGGAAAACTGAGACACAACTTCCCTTAACAGCCTGTGTAAGCCTTGTGTTTCATCTACAGTATCACTTCTGCTAATATTAATAATGTCATGGTCTGTTGCAGTGGAATACCTTGCCTTTCACGCTCCTCCTTTCAGCTTTATTGTCTTTATTCAAAGCTTGGATACAGAACAATAGGAATCAGCCCAGGTATGAACTGGCTGTTCTGCAGAGTCCTTCAGGCAACTGAGCTCTCCCTGTGCTACGATGGAGCTTGTCTCAGTGGGTCAGCTGGAGACATCAGAAGAGGAGAAGCACATATTTGAATAGGCCTGAGACACCTCGCAACACAGTCAATAGCAGCAAACATGAGGACATGACATGATCTGACTGAGGATTCATTAGTACCTTGGATATTTTGGTCCTGATAACTATGTTTGTTTCTTCAGTTTGCATTCTTTTCATCAGCTTGCAAGTTGATCAGGAAGGCTTTTGTTTTGGTTTGGGTTTTTTTTGACATCTCCACTCACAAACAACAGTCCGTTTTCTACATAAGGTGTCTAGTCCACAGTACCATCATATCCTGTATTTACATAGTAAACTTAATCCCAAAGCACTTTACAGCCTGGCGCTGACATGGGACTAAGATTGGAAGAGAAGCAGCTCATACTGGTTAGGAAGCAGGCTCTGCTCTCAGCCTAGGTATTAGGAAAACATATAGGTTGGAGCCATATTTTTTTCTCTGAATCCAAGGCAATTTGCTGATAGTTGGAAAATATATTGCTCCTCTGTTTAATTCTAGGGAATGTGTTTGAAATGTAGAAAATAAGCCGTGGTGGGGCATGTCAGTCCTCTTGCACTTCCCATTCTCTGTTTATAGGCACTGGCTACCAAAAACCAGATTTACTGGAAAATTGATGTGATGCAAAGGTCCTCAGCAAGTATACACTGGCCTTTGGAGAGCTCTACCAGAAGATGGTAGAGAGGCCCAGACTATTCTAAGATTTGGCTTCAGAGGGCAAAAGTGGCATCAGAAACTTTGCCAGCCAGAGTGAAAATGAGAGTCTGGGCATTGGTAACTAGGACAGGCAGGCAGCGGAAGGAGGAGCCTTACATGTAAGTCAATCCATTTTGAGCAAGTCTGTAAAATTAGTTCATACTGAACTAATTACCTTGATTTATTTTGTGGATCAAACAGTTTTCCAGGTGGTTGTTCACTGGAGGAAACGGTAACTTTGTGATCTCATTCTGACACACTTGGTATTGAGGTGTCTTTCTTGTATGTTTCAGGTGGAAAGGATCAAACCAATTTAACCTGGGAAGGAACCAATCCTGCCCTGCAGACCATACGAGTGAGGAACACTGCCTTGGAAGATACTGTACATGATGCTACTTTACTCAGCACTACTGCTGAGACTCCAAGCAATGCATCCAATCTGTAGAAGGACAAATTAAACCTCCACTAAGAAATGAATGAATGACAATATTGGTTTTCAAAAAATCTGGTGAAGCAGATAGTGGGCATTCTTTTGTATCTTCAGAGACTAACTTTAAAACCAAGTGCTCTTCGTTGTGTCTGTGGGACCATACTTAACCATGGATTTAGTGAAATCCTGTATTTTGCTCAGCTTAATTTAAGTGACATAGTAATAAAAGCCTCTGAACAACACACATGTTACTGGAGAAGCGTAGGCCACATGTGCCTTCCTGATTTACCCTGTTACCTCCCCAAGAGTGCTTGGTGTCCACAGCCCGTAACATAGTGAAATGTTCGCTTCTGCTTTTTGAAGATGAATGATAAACCCATTCATTGGCTTGATTAAGAAGCAATAGTTCGGTGAGCTCTTATTCCTGTAACTCACTTGAAAATCATCATTGATGATGTAACAGATTTGCTAATAGCAGGGATCTGACAGTTCAGAATGGAAGGAGAACAGGTAGCAGTCCAAAAGGTGGGAAGATTGGTGTGTGTTACACCTGTTTAACATCCTCCATCTTCAAAGCACTTCTACACTATTAACAACATGACTACAAACCACAAAACAATTTACTCACCTTACAGACTTAGAGAATGTGTGATGTACTGGAGGCTGCTGAAGGCATCACTGGCTGTGCTGTGATCAGGATCATCCTTGAGCAACCTCTTGAGAAGCAGAGTAGCCTGTACAGAAATACAGGCGGTCTGGAGCACTGCTGAAGTGGCTGTAGGTAACCCAGCAAGGACATCAGCTGTGGTGGGGCCGCTTGTGGTGGTGACACAAGCAGGTTGCCTTCTGCTGTTTGCTAGGCAGTCTTGAGGTGATGAGAGAGTTCCTGGGGGCACGTGGCCCCTAGTAAAAAGTCCAGAACACCCTTACCATGGCAGTGCATGAGACCGAGGAGCTGATGGGATGTGGAAGGGGATGTCGAATCGCTCCCAGGCACCAAACAGGGTGGCATGGAGGAGGCTACTCCACAGCTGTCTGCTTACATACCCAGTCACCCAGCTTTGGGCTCTCCTTCAATAAAGAAGTTTCCATCACAACAAGGAAGCTATTCCATTTCAATAAGCTACTTGTAAAAGCTAATATGTTTCACCTTGGGGAAGAGCAATTTTCCAGCTTCAAGGTTACCAGTTCTGTGCTTTGAAGAGACCTTTGTAAAATTTAATTTTGTTTTAACTAAAGTTTAGATTTTCTTCTTGACAGTGCTGCACTACTGGCTGTTCAGTCAAACCCTGCTGAACTTGCCTGTAGCCATTTTATCTGACTATCTTGTAAATATTTGGTAGAGCACTCAGACACAGAAGTGTTTTTTGCTCTTGCAGTCGCATGCCTGGTTCCAGGATCTTTCAGAAGCACAAAAGGCTGAAGGCAGGGAAAATTCCACTGAGATGCATTTGGGTCTCCAAGGAGAAACTGCACTCCGTTTACACTAAAATTTCTCATTGCTGCCTCTTTAAAAAAAAAAAAAAAAAAGAACAAACATGGAAGGATAGAGAGGGGAAGTTGGAGATTAATTTTTTTATATTATTGTAAACACCAAAATGCAAGCACTGTTTCACTCATTTCTCTCATATTACACAGGACCATTTGTCATTGGAAAGAGAGATAAGCCTTTTAATGCTCTCTGCACTACCTGGGAAATTTTCATCCAAGTCCTAAAATGTTTTACAAACATTAATGAATTAAAGCTTAATCCACTTCTTCTCAGCCCAGTGAAACAAGTGCTAAATACAGCTTAAAGACAGGGCTAATGCGGCTAAAAAAGTTGTGCCTTTCCTGAAGTCACACGGGCAGCATGGCAAGAGGACTTGGGTCTCTGAGTCCCAGCTTTCTACCTTACACCACAGACAACACACATTCCCTCCCTTTTCAAGGCTTGCTGTACTTCCCCTTCTGGAATACTATGAAAACACGCTGGCATCACACCTTGGGATAACCTTGTTTTTTTCCCCCTTGGAACAGAGAGACTACTCACAGCTGCTGTCCCATGGGATTAAGATGTTGAAAAGACCAGAGAGGGACTGGGGGGGCTAAGCAAGTCACGGCTCTGTCTGCCTTGGGCATGTTCTGCCTCTGCTGCCAGTGGAGTTGGTGTACTATTGTGAGCAACCTCAAACATTTTTGTATGTGCTTCCTCATAATATTCAGACAGGACTGTGGAAAAAATGCCATAATCAAAGAGAGAACTTGGCTGACATGAAAATTGGACAGATGAGCCAATAAGTCACTCCTGTATTGAATATATGTGATTTCATTATCCTTCTGTATGTGACCTGCATTTCTTACTGCTTCTTATTATCAGAATCCTATAACTACTGCTGCAGCCCTTTCTTTCCCCTCTTCAGAAGAGACGGATAATCCATCACCCAGCTCCTCTCCAGTGGTATGAATCAGGTTTTCACCGGGGGGATTCATGGGCAGGTGAAGAGAGTTGTTCGCAACAGGACTGAGCAAAAAGCAATGTGCACGTGAGTCATGAAGTGGAAGGCAGGAAGTGAATCTATAGGTTTAAAGGTTTTTAATTATTTCTTTTCCCTTAGCTTCCCTTGTCCACATCAATTGGCAACCAGACGTGCAAAAGGTAGAAATGTATTGACAGTGGCTGGCGTAAGCGGGACTGAGAGTTTCTCCCACTGTGCAAACAAACCTGAAGTCAGTCGGTCCCCAAAACCAGATCAGTGTGTACCAGCTATTCCAGCCCTTGTAGCTGAGAGACACTGGGAGAAAAATCAGATCACAGTGCAGCAGCCTCCTCCTGTCCCTCCTGGGACCCTGCGGTGTGCCCCAGCACTGGTGTCTTTGGCCTCTTCATGCTCTTACCTTCTGTGTCAAGGCTCCAGCTCTGGTCCTCGGGTACATTTCATCTGCAGCATCCTTCCCTGCAGAGGATCCCAATTCACTGCAAATGCCGTGCACAGTGCTCATTTCATTCCCTGCTGAAAGGAAGCCAGGCCTGAGGTGGAACGTGGCAAGCACTCCACTGTGCCTGGCAACTCCACACAGCTGCTGAAAACAAGCGGGGAAAAAGCAGTGTACAAATGTGGGGGATTTTCACATAGGCAGGATGTAATTAACGGAGCTGGAATTTGGCCAGGCCACTGGGGTTAAAACACTGGCTTGCAGGTGACACACTGGGATCTTTCATAATTCAAATGCTCAGGATCTTCCATTTCCATCTTACCTGGAAGATATCAGAAGACCTTTCCCTATTTAATGTTCCTGGGCAGCTCTCGAACATCTGACACAAAGGAAAAAGTGTCTTCTGGTGCTGCACCTGCAGCGCTGCTCTGCCAGCAGCTGCCCACCACAAACAGCAAAGGAGAGGATCCCATCCTGCCAGGGCTCTGGCTGCCTCGCAGGGAAACGCCACAGCTGCCTCCATGCCCAGGGCTCCTCTTTACCCGCAGCTCTCGTTACTCAGTTTTCAGGTCTCAAATCCCTACCAAACAGAGAGAAAATTTGATAAAATTAGGGAAGCCCCTCATGCGTAAAGCACAAGAGAGGTAAATGTTACCATTAGGTGCTGCTTCAGCCTTATTCTCTGCCACCTGAAATAGCACCAAATCGGTATTGGACAACAGGGAATTAGATGAAGGACATCTCTCCAGTGCAGCTGAGTGAGCTTCTCCAGCTGGCTTTGCCAGTAAAGCACAGAGCATTGAGAGCTCGTGCCTCCTCCTTCCTTCCAGCAGAGAAATCACGTTCAAAGCAGCAAAACATTTTTTTCTCCATCATGTTCTCACTTTCTGTATAAGCAATCCTTGTGTTTACTATGAGGATGTTGAACGTCCACAAAGGTCAAGGAAGTCATTCATGAATCTCACGTGTGGAAAGTCTGCATGACGTTTCTATCATGATGTGGCCCACTGTCTGAAATATAAATAATGGCAAACCCGTAAACCCCTGTCCATCAGACCTGCAGACTGTGTACAGTTCAAAGAGCTGACTTCCTCCCTGCGGTGCTGTGCGTGCAAGCAAAACCAGAGGTGTTCCTGCCAACCAAGAAAGCAAAATCTTTGCATCAGCAAGTCAGAAAAAGGGCCCCCTCCTGCGTCTGTGAGGGATGCCTATACCAGCTTTTGGTTTCTTTGGGGTTTTTGTGCACCCAGGCTGCCGTGCAAGTCCCCCTCTGTCAAGTGTTGCTTAATACAACCACTGACCAAACTTGCTGAGAGCACCTCAGTCAGTGAGTGGCAAACCTACAGACTGACTTGAAAGGTAAAGTGAGCTGGAGAGAGTAAAGTACGGGCAGCTGCAGGCAACAGGAAATCCAGCACTAATAAATAAAACATTCTTATAGCCAGAAAGAGGAAATAAACAGCAGCAACACAAACTGAGAGGACAGAAGTGAGAAACACAGCACAACTGTGGTGTGGGAATCACTGCATTACAGTGAGCTTATTTTTACAGAACATCGTTCTGGTTTGTTATGTGTTCAGACTGCAAAAAAAAAGTGGGGGAGCGGGAGGACTGCTCAAAGAGAGGCTCTCTATCAGAAGAGGTTGTCAACAACCACTGTAATTAAGGAAGCAGCCAGAGCACACACAACCTGAGCCGCCACCAAAGTGAAATGAAAGCATTTTTTGTTTGCAGCCATAGCCCTGAAGGATAATAAAAGATGGTTCTACCGAGCCAAGTGAGGAGCTGCAGGGACAGGGTTTATAGACGGTGAATGCCCTGCTCCTGTCTTTCCAAAATTTCACAGTGCAGGGAGGCAGCAAGTTACTCCTCCTCCTTGCACGTTCGAAGCACGTGCCCACACACCCCATCTGAGTGCAGCAGCCGTCCCCCCGGAAGGTGAGCCCCCAACCAGTGAGGTAACAACGGAGGTGGCATGCCTGAGCTCTGCCCCCCAGCCACAGCCTGCTGTGGTGCTGCTTTTTCCAGACTGCTGAATCAGCAACCCTTATTTTTTCCCCCTCGCTCTCAGCTGTGGGTGTGCCCCACGGCGTTGCCTCCACCAGTGGGAGCTGCCACATTCAGAAGAGCTACATCCCACTCTCCTCCCGAGGGCAGCTGCGTTTAGGAGGCTGGCTGGTGCCTTGACAAGGACCTTGTGTGCGGCGTGCGGAAACAGCGCTCTGTGCTGCTGGGAGCATCCTTCACCCGCAGCCGCCGCGTGGTCTGTGCCCATGCAGTGGCAGGTGCTGGGGAGCAGCGGGTGGGCTGGCAGAGCCGAGCAGGTCAGTGTGGACTTTCTCAGCCATGGGACAGTATCATGAGGCTTTTGCCGGTGGCTGTAGAAACCCGTGTGCGGGTTCAGCAAAGGGAAAGAAGTCATTCACAAATTGCATGCATATTTGTGAATTCATTCATTGAGTGGCGTTTGCCTTTCATCCTCCCCCCGAGCCCTGTGCACATTGCTGGCATTCTCTCCCAATCCCATATAATAATTCCCAGGTCTCCACAAGCCACTGCCTGCCAGTGGAGCCCATGGTCGCTGGATCGCCAGGCAGGTCACATGAATAGTTCCATGCAATGGTTTAACACTTTCCCCTGACCCCAGCCCCCGTTCCTGCGAATCCCCTGCAGTGTTTTCTTAATCAGGTGCCAGGGAAGCTTTGCACGGGGCAGGGTGCTAAGAAGGTGGCTATTTAGCTCCAGCATTTCCAGAGTCTTTGAGCTCTCTCGTAAACCGTAAATACAAGCTGTGGAGCCAGGCGAATGTCAGACAAGGCTGCCATTTAGACCAGAAGAAAAAAAGAACTGCTGCTTTTCAACCGAATGCACGTTGCTGTTGCCCCACTGTGTCTAGCCCAAGTGCCACACTAATGGTTGATTGCTTCAGCAGGGTATGGAAATCTCTTCTTAAAGCCTGTCTACAGGGTACATAGCTATGATCCAATATAATTTTAACCTTCAATGGACATTGTCAATATGTTTGTTACTGGGGGATCAAAAAGAAAGTGTAGTCCTTTCCCTTAAGCCTTCTGTTACCAAGTTCTAGATGATAGTGCAGGTATTTAATGCATCACACCGCCTGTGAAGGTGACAAAGTATTTTCTTTTGCATCCCTCCTTCCTGTGAGACATCAGAGAAAACAGATGCTTTTGGAGAATCTCAAATGGACATGATTTTTTATTAAACACAGATGAAAAGAAGAAATGTTCAAAAGCTGTTTCTGATATATAGACAGTGCGAGTTGTTTCCTCGCTATCACTGTAACATGAAGGAGCGCAGGTATCTCCTGCAGAAAGAGTTCGTGTTCTCCACTTGATGCTTCCACGCAGGATTCTATGCATGTGACAGTGTATGATCCAGGAACTGCAGCTCAGCTTCGGAAAGCAGGAGAATTGTGTCTGGCTGTCAGGGCCTGTGGTCATCTGGGTTTCACATGCCCACAGAAGGACGTTCCAATTGCACCTTCCAGCCAAACAGCTGAATAATCAAACTGGCCATTTGATTTCAGTTTTTGTTCTTTTTTTTTGGAGGGGAGGGACAGGCTGGTTATGAACTCCAACCTATACATTCATTTTTGTGGTTTGAAGTGAAAAGACGGTGGCAGTTTTAAGTTACAGTCTATTTATATTGTTCTTGTTTAAGCTCTGTCATCACCAGCAAAATTTTCAAAAAACAAACACACACAAAAATTGACAGTATTTTTTGAATTCTTTGCTTTTCTCATGCATTCAAAAGTGTAAGCCTGTTCTGCTTGACTGGCTGGCTGTTTGATTGTTACTTTATATTTCATTACATTGCTTAATTTTAATTTTAAGCCTCCAAAATCATAAAATCTGAGCTCTAGCCCCAGTCTCTATGCACAAATGTAACTACTGAAAAGTCACTTTAGTACATATGGCATTTAACATACTTTGCTTAAATCGGTTATTTATTTCCAACTCAATCCAAAGAGGAGACTTGAGAAATCCTGCTTCTCCCAGATGAGAGCATACCTCAATAATACAGGAATGACTTTTCTCACTGAAAGCATTAACAAAATGCATGCATAAGTACTGGGGTTTAATCAGCCACAGCTGTCTCTTTGTTTAAAGGGAAAACTTATTTAACCCTTCAGGAGGGACTCAAAGTAGCGGTGAGAATGGGATAGGTCTGAGCACCCAAATGGAAACAGGTTTATAGAAGATGAGAAGAGTGGGTGATGCCTGTGCCTGGGATGTGCGGGCATTGCCCAGCTGTCACGCGACAGCCAGGGGACCTGGGAGGAGGGGGTGACATTTCCAGAAAGTGCAGTGGAATGGAGGAGCCCAGTGATCAACCAAGTTGCCCTTCCTGCTATGAAGTGTTGTCTTCGAGATACCGCTTGACATTCATTCAGTCAAATATTTTGACAATTTGAACAAACAAGCAGAAAATTGTTTTGATTTTTGGCCCCAATGAGCCATCTATGAAGAAGAGTAAGGAGTGCAGCATGTGCCATGTCTCTTAAATACCCTTCCTTGCCAGAAACGTGTGTGGCGTGTTTCCCAGGCCATGGGAAGGGTTATCATTTCCACTCCACCAAGTCACCATTCCTGCTCCACACACCCCTCTACCATCCCCAGCCCCACTTTGGGCTGGGGTGAAAGGAAGCATCACCCAGAATTACTGTACTGCTACCTGTCTGGGGAGGGAGCATGCACGTGCATATAACGCGTTAGTTTGTACGTGTTTCAGATAAGTGTTGCGTTTGCTGTCACTTTATAGTGGCACAGCAGGGGAGCAACAAACCGAGGCGGTGCCTGGGCAGGCAGGTAGGAGCCGAGCCGTGCCGAGCCGTGCCCGTGCGTGCCAGCCTGCTGCAGCGCCCGCCTGCGGAGCAGCCGCGGGGCCGGGGAGATGCCAGAGCAGCTCGTGTCTGCGCTTCCCTGCGGGTGTGAGAGGGGCGATGAACATCTGGGGCAGAGCACATGGAGCAGCCCCGGCTGGGCTGGGACATGTCACACTGAGAGGCCACACTTGAACGTGGCCACTTCACTGTGCCACCCCCGGAGACAAAGCCTACTTGTGTGGGGCGCGTCCCGTTGTGCGTCACGCTTCACTTGTCAGCGGCGGCCATGGCTTCCTGGGGGCTGACACAATAACTCTTTATGCCTAAGAGAATAGCGGAGGAATTGCGGGAGGCCATTGGAAATGCAGCGGCAATGAAGGGGTTCAGCTTTTGTCTGTCCCTCAAGGTGAGGGTTGCCCAGGCAGTGCAGAGCTGCCGCCGATGTGCTGGGAAGATGTATGCGCGACTTTGGGTATCTGGATGGGAGAGGAATTAGGGGAAACACCCAAGGAAGACCCCACATTACCTCTATGGTAACATGACCAACCTGCTTATTTAGGGTAGAGTTTTACAGCAGCTCACTTTGAAGTCTGGGCTGCCACAGTCTTGTCACCCCCACCGCCTTCAACCCCAGTGCAGCCATGCAGGGAATCAGCTCAAAGAGCTGACCTGGCTGGAAATTAAACTCCTTTTTTTTTTTTCTTTAAAAAAGGCTTGCTTTACTAGAATGTCTCTGTTTCATTCAAAGAGGAATGGACAAACAAAAATATTAGGAATTGAAGTGGGCCAAAACAGATAAAATTTTGAAAAAAAAACACCAATTCAGACTATTTTTAAATAAAAGCTAATTCAATCTTTCTTACTGTATTCATCGCTGTCTCCTTTGCAAGCCCGTCAGCTGTCCGCTGCACAAAGCACTAAGCCTAAACAATTCAGATATGCTAAGCAAAGCTACTATGAATATGGCTTCTAGCCTAATAAGTCAGAGCCTTATCCAGTTCCCATGAAAAGCATCAGGAATATTTCCTCCAGCACTAAGAGATGTAAGATTGGATTGCAGAACAACCATGTAACTTTTGACCAAAAAGTGAAGTTTTTCTAAAGGACTGATAAAAAAATTGTGCAGGAGAGGATGGAAACACTGACTGGAGCAGTCACATTACTAAATATGTTTCAAGTGAGCATAATCAGTTTTGGAGCCACACTCGTTCTCACTAGTGATGTGTGCTCTAAGGTGAAAACACAAATCAAGCATTTTTTTTAAAGGAAAAAAGCATTTATAATTTCTTTATTATGGAAGTGCAAAAAGACTCCCCCTCTGCTGCTGGGAAAACCAGCTCCTGCTCCATCAGCATGAAAAGACATCCTAACTTTTAGAAAGCATTTGTTAGGCAAAACACATTACTTTTTACAATGCCCTTTTTTTCCCCCCCACAACTGAAGTGGTTCTGTTGATGCCAGCTGCTTTAGTTGTGTGTATCTTCTGGGAGGTGGTGTCTGTCTGCAAGTCCCATGTGGGTGTCCCCTTGGCTCTCTCTCATAGCCACCCTTCTATAAATCACAGAATATTAAAAAAGGGGATAACACTGACATGTGAACTAATCCCCACATCAAAGAGAGCAACTCTCCCTCCTCTAAACACCCGCGCCCCTCTTTTGCTGGGAAAAGTCTAATGCCTAGAAGGTGATTTACACAAAACTTCATCCCAGTTGTTAGGAAACTTGCAGTGCTGCTTACTTGCCAACGGCAGAAGAAACCTGGGAATCAGGGAGACCACAATAGCTAGCCTGCGGCTTCCAGAATTTGGCAATTCAGGAGAGAAAAGAAAAATTGGCTTGTTGCAGCAAACTTGTGTATATGTTGATTGCATGGCAGGATAGGCATGCATATAGACAGATGTAAACGTGACTGGTAATGTGAGTCTGTATGGGCACATATATAGCTGCTTGTATATGCACAGGAGTACCTGTCCTGACACATAACAAACACACAGATGCACACACAAATACCTCTTTCTGTATCTAGGGCCATCAGGAAATACAGATATGAAAAACACAAGTACCTATGGGCATACAACTGTGTACCAGGTGTCCTAGACATGGGGAGGGCTCACTACCTGTCACATATGCTGTCTGAAGATATTCCTTCCTGCTGTAGACCTGGTTTTGAGCTAATGGTTCAAATGCTAGGAATAAGGCAAATCCTTCTATATAAGACAGGATTAAAACAGAAACTCACTCCTGCCCTTGCATTGCAAATGCTCCCTGCACACTGGCTAAGCACACAAGATACTTCCAAATAACTGACTGTTTCTGGAATGCAACTGAAGGGAGGGAATAATACCTCTGTTTGGCTAGATCACTCTTGTTTTCCAAATCAGCACTGAGTCTGTGCCTGTGCCAGGCACTCTCCTTCAGACGTACAAACAAACCACACATATCATGGACAAAAATTGTACTGGTAGCTCTGTATTCATAGTCAATAAGCAAAAATATCCACCGCATGTGAAATCAGCTGTATTAAAGTGCACCTCTATGGGTATATAAATGCATGTAAACTAGATACCTCCACCAGCATCACTGTTTCTGATTGATGAATTCAGCAGTGCCTGCTGCTCTTCTCTCCCACCAGGCACACAGGGAGCAGGGGTGTCCTGGGGCCGGCACGGCCCTCCACCCACCTCCAGGCCATCCCTTGCCTCAGGCCATCAGGCCACGGGCACGGTGTCTGTGTAGGGCAGCGCCACCGTCACTGTCAAAAGAAGCACATGAGGGTCACTCCCTGTGCAAGGGAGTGAAGTGGAGTGGGGAACAGAGCTCAGTTTAAAAAAAGCTTCCTTTTTGTAGTCATTGGCTGGTTGTAGTCCAGCTGTGTTCACTGATGCACTTTGGTCAGATTGCACAAGAGCTGAGAGGTTGAAGCAGGTAGATGGGGTCAGTGAGACACCACAGCAGCTCCCTTTGGTGGCAAGTGCTGGTTTAAAGCATTCGTGAAAGCACAGCCTGGGAGAGAGCGCCAGGCGTGCCAGGGGTCCTGCAGCTCCAGCTCCAGCAACAGGGAGGGCTCTTCAGGTGTCGGTAAAAGGCAGAGACCAAAGCTTTTGTTGTTCCAGTTACAGGCTCCCTCTACGGACATGAGCAGCTCCACATATGTCTGTGCCTGTCCCCTGCCCTGTGTCAAGTGGAGAGGATGTGAAAGAAACCCCAGCGTGGTTGCACCTTCACCTCCAGTACATGGAAAAACAAACACAGCTATTCTCTCGTTTGTTGATTTAGCACAGGGTGCTCCTTCCATTACAAAAGCATTTCCCTGCAGGCAACAGGCTAAAACCTATTTGCTTATTATTCTGCAAAAGAAAATGAGGGTTTCAGGATTGGTGCAATCTTCAAGCATCTCTTCTGTTGATAGACAGAGAGATTGAAAGGAGGGAGTCCTCTCAGCTACCTCTCAGCAAATGTGCTGTGCTTCCTTGTGCATAACTTTTCATGTTTTCTAGCTCAGAAACACATGCCAATGTGTATCTGTTTCTCTTTCTCCTCTTCTGGAAATACATATCTTAGTATGGGAGGACATTGTGCTTAGAAAGTTAAGCATGAACTTCATCACAGGTTTTTATATTGGGATGGCTCTGACCACTGAAAGGTGCATCCAGAGCTGCAATCTGCAGACACACCCACCCTCCACATTTATAATTTTCAGAGCTGAAACCCCAGACACGGACATTTTTGGACAAGGGGGAGGTTTCCTCCTGCTGCTCAGGTTGACAGCTGCCCCAGCTGTCATTTAGGACAGTGTAAATACCAAGCCAACTTCTTCAACTGGCACAGCAAAGTTGGACTCCGGGCGTGAGATACATCTTTTTTGAAGCAAACATATAGGAAACGTACCACAAGTCTCCCCTAGCATGTTTTTATTGGTGAGGTGTAGCCGGCGGCAGTTTCTGGTGCTGACTGGGACAAGTGTGAATGAAAACTGCAAGAAGCAAAGTTTAGGTAAACCTCGCACCAGTTTTGGTACTTGGCTGAATTAGCTGTTTCTACTGGGTCCAGAGCTCTTTGTGCCAACACCACCACCCCCCTCAAAATAATCAAACTACTCTCAACACCTCTTTTTGTTGGTTAAAATCACCTCTTTGCCAGATGGTCTTTTAGATGGCAACTCTTCTGGCCAACCTTTTAGGTGGCTGGCATTTCACTCTCCTCTCAAATCCAAACCAACTGCAATAAAAAGGAATGAATTTACATTGCAGGGGGAGGGTCCCCCAGACAATGTCAAAGGAAAAGCAGATCAAAAAGAGCTCCTAGTATTGGATAAGTGGGCTGTCCTTTCAGCTGCTTTGGGCAATGTCTTTTCAGCATAAGAAAAGCTCAAAAGAATTCGGTTAATCTGTTGTTAAACAGAGTGTCTGTGATGGGAGACAGGTCTGCCATCCTTCAGGCAGGGAGCTGAGCCTGTCTGGAATGGCTGTGAGCTCCTTCATCCTTTCCCAGCATTTCATTTCCATAGCGGCAGAGAGTTCACAGACCAGCACGTCACTGTCGGGGCACTGACCAGCCCGCAGCCCTGTGACACTGGGACCCTTCCTCCTGCTGCTCTCAGGAGAGCCAGCAGCACAGGGCACCCGAAAGCTGCCACAGACAGAAATCTCCTTCCACAACTCTCCTGTGCCAGGTGCTTCAGACAAGCATGGAAGTCCCTCACAGGGCGCTGGTGGTGGCCAGCCTGCTGCTGGTGCTGATTTCAAAGAGGAGGTCAACTTCAGCCCTGAAGCCAGAGCTTCAGCGTGGCTTCCAGTTGTAAGTCGGAATAAAGACACATAAGAGCAGCCTGACCCACGCTAAGGTGTGGGGCCCCCGTGACCTCCCGCAGAGAAGCTTCTCCCAGTCTCATTGCTCAGCGTAACAGCACAACTCTGAATATCAGAAACAGTGAGTAGCCCACAGTCCTGCTGGCCAAGACACCGGAACATCAGAAATAGCTATGGCAGGTTGAGAGGTTAACCACAAAAATAAGTCCATAGATCGCAGGAAACGTAGGAGTGGTTTAATTTAGCAAAATGTAGCTACACAAGTTTGAACAAAGCCAAAAGGTGAGAAATAAAGACTCTGCGCTGGGCAGGCTGCAAGGCACACAGGTGAGTTGTGTGGACCTTGGATGGACACAACATGACAACTCCCATCAGAGCCATTCCTCCCTCTGCTGAACCAGCTGTAGACATCGGTACTGGCAGGAAGGGATGACAGCCACTGGACTCACATGGTGTGCTCAGGGGGATGGGGGCTTTCGACATCTCCCACCTAATCCTTTTTTTTACGTTATGTTCTACTATGAACATAACATCCTGCTTAGGATTGCGTGGCACATGCTTTGATTGCAACAGCTTACTGTGTCTTTCTTTGGCTTTAGAGGGTGCATATGTATATACGTGTGCATACGTATAGGTATATTTCTAATTTTTAAAAAAGACATCTTCACCCTATGAAAATTTCCAGGTCCGTAAAGTTTTATTTTATTGCCTTTCTTCTCTACTGCTTTTCAGCTTAGCACACTGGCATTGTGCTCTAAGTAACAGGTTAATTCCCCTCTCCGTGACTCATCTCCCAGGCAGGATTCAGTATGATGGTGTCAGCGGCTGCTGCAAGAGCTGTTTAAACATCTCTGCACGTACCGGGGAGCAAAGTGCTGATTCCGGGCAGCAGCACCAAGAACGTCAGGGTTTGTTTAACGTTCGCTGGGGATCTTCCTAAAAAGTCAATGTGCCTCCGTACGGTTTTGTGGACTGGCTGAGCATTACCATGCAGTTGGTTCAGCTTTTATTTTAGTGCATGAGGAGCATTGTCCTGTGAAAGGGAACCTTCTGATTTTGGTTTAATGGCAGACTATGTCACTGTAATTTGATTTTAAATTATCTACTGTCGAGTCTTTCACAAGTGAATCAAATACACATGCATTTTATCCATAACAAATTTGACTGTCTGGAGAAACAAAGGTTGATAATGACGCTCACAGCAGCTTATCAGGATGGAGCCGAGGCATGGCCTAAAACATCAACAAGTTAGTGCCTTAATTTCTGGATACTTACCAAAACCAAACCTTCGACTCGGTGCAGCTTGCCCATTCTGGATGATCTGGCTCCCCGAGTCCCCGGGGAGGCTGCTGGGCTCTGCTGCGGGAAGTTGGCACCTCGGTACGCGAGGAGGGAACACCGAACGAGCAGACACCACTCCCGGGGAACCCGCTGTGCCAGGTTAAATGCATAATTCAGCAAGATTATGGTTAAATCTGAGAGATATATTTATTTCTATCCAATGCATGAGATCCCAGCACCTTTAGTATTTTGAAATACCGTTAATTAATATTTATAAGATTTAAAATGCAACACTAACTACTTTGTGTAGCATGCCGTCAAGTATAGCATTACTACTCCTATTTGAGCACAGGCTACAGCCAGGCACACTAAGGCAGGTGACTGCAAGCGTCACTGACAGCAAACATCCCTCAGCTGGGGGCCAGATTTTAAAATTAATCCAGGTTTAACCTGGTCTGTCTGCAGTGCAAGGTGAAGCCCATTATCAGGAGGCCAGGGATGGCCACTTTACCCACCGCTGCTCACACAGCCATGTGGGTCAAGAAACAAAAATAACCACATAGTGTTTTTTCTGATGGCATCTTTGCTCCTAACTCGCACAGGAGTTTGGAAAGCACGCGTGCTCGTCTCTCTCCACCATGTCCTGCCTTCATGCTAGCGCTCAGCTGCCCCTGAGGAGATGTGCCAGGGCCAGCAAGCCATGCGGGGAGCGTGGTGACCCTCTCCCCTCACTGCTGGGGTGTGCATGTGGCACCCCACACTGACCCCCAACTGCACCCGTTCTGTCACCAAGAGGCACACTGACATGACACCCCACTGGGGCACAGCTCAGGGTAAGTCCAACGTGTTTGACAGCACCAATACCTTAAGACCACTGTGGTGGGGGCTTCCCAGCAGTTTGGCTCCTGAGGCCACAGCTCCTGGATCACTTCCATCCCAAATGTATGTCCCATTTCCTTCCAGCCAAAGCAAAATATTTACACTCAGCCAGGGTCACCCAGCGGCCACCTGGCTATCGCAAGCTGGGAGCGGCTGCGATTCTGTAAACCAAGGAGCGCAAGGGTGCAGGGGATTAGCAGCAGCCTCCAAAATAAGCAGTGTGGCCGGCAGGCGGGCACTGCTCAGGGGTGGGCACCGGGGAGGTGGGTGATGAACGAGCAGCAAGACGAGGAGAGGCTGGAGCAGGGCTGGTGGCTGCCCAGCCAAGTCAGGAGCTTGGGGAGAGTGGGCCAGGGTAGCAATGAATGGGGCAGGACCAGGGGTGAGGGAAGACAGATTTGCAGAGCCCAGACAGATGTGACTGGCATCTCCATCAGCCACCCTTCCCACTAGTCCCCACACAGCCCCAGGGGAGGCTCTGGCCACACCAAACTCACTTCTTTACCTGCCTTCATGGAGCTGTCGGAAATTCTCCTCCTGTTCTGCAGGAGTGTTTTGGGCACAGTTAAACCATCCTGGAAGTTGCTGGGCTAGACTTGCCCTGTGAAGATGCACCGATTTCAGTGATTTAAACCCATAAGCTTGAACTACAGGTCTCACAGCCCCTACATTCCCAGACACCCGGGGAAAGGATGGTAGCTTCCCATTGTAGTAGCTCGCACACAAAAGATCTTCCTCTGACAACTCTTTCCACCTCCTCACGGCCTGATCTTTCCCATATGCTGCCAAAATTTTCTTCTTTATTCCATGTTACACTGCTGGTCATCACTCAAAACCTCTGCTGCATACTGAAACACATGCACACAAGTCTCCAGACAAAGTGGTTGGCAACTCCTGGCCACCTACCCACCAGATAGCACCAGCTTCTCAGCTCCCACTGTCCTGCTTACTTCCACCCATTTGCCTGAAGTGGTGACTCATGTATGGGCTTCATATGTGACTGTGGCACCTGCTGAGATAGATGTGAATGTCAGGTGTGAGCCCCTCTGATCAAACGAGCCCATAAGGAGCAGCAGGTGGCTTTGAATGATCCCACCAGCCCTTCTGCTTTTGCTACACTTCTGCCACACTCCCAGCAAGGTTTGTGTGAAGGTGTGTGGAGTAACCAAAATATTAACAGAACACTCCAGTTATTCTTGGCTGTCTAAGGGAGAGGTAACTGCAGTTTTTGCATCCAATAATTTTCCACTGGCACTTCTCATAATGATTATCACAGTGTCAATGTCTGAGATGTCAGTATGGGGACAAAGCTGAAAAGGGTGGCAGTTGGCCACTCTACTGCTCGGGATATGTGATTTTCCCTGGCTTTGCTGAGAAGCTGATTTATGCTGATTACTAAGCTATTAGGTATGCAAGGCATAACTATAGCAGAAGGGGATTTCTGTGTGGGAGGAACAGTATGATTCAGAGTGTCTCATCAGCCTTGCGAAACGCAATGTCCAGTCAACAGAATATGCTTTTGCGATGTAGCCACTCCTTTCTCTGCCTTTGTTTTGTACACTTAGCCATAACCTCAGTCACCAGGACCTTGAGAATCAGCCTAGCAAGCCACAGGAGGATCGGTCAAGACAAGGGGAGTTTACAGAAGCACCGAGATGACTTAACAGTCTAATAGTGCTTTCCTCCTTGGGAGAGATGTCCAGAGCATGGTGAGGGGAAGGAAGGAGTGGAAGCTCTCCTCGAGCACCTGATCACAGCCTCTTGTGACAGCTCCTTGAGACAGCTGGCATTGGAAAGTGGTAACAGGAATGCTGTCGCAGCTTTGGAGACTTGCCTCCTTCACAACCAACCCAGTATCTGAAGCACAGACATGTGGCTGAATATTGCTCACATAAGCACCTATTGCATTGCACTGGTTGTTTAACGGGGTTTTTTTAACGCTGCTGAGGTAAGAAGTGGGCTGTTGCTGGATGATTATTTTCAAGCAGCCTTCAGGAACATTGTCATGGTTTAACCCCAGCTGACACTTAAGCACCACACAGCTGCTCGCCCACTGCCCCGAGTGGGAGGCGGGGAGAGACTTGGAAGAGTAAAAGTGAGAAAACGCGTGGGTTGAGATAAAGACAGTTTAATAGGTCAAGCAAAAGCCGTGCACACAAGCAAAGCAAAACAAATGATTAGTTCCCTACTTCCCATCAGCAGGCAGGTGTTCAGCCATCTCCAGGAAAGCTGAGCTCCATCACACCTAATGGTTGGGAAGACAAATGCCATCACTCCAAATGTCCCTCCTTCTTTCTTCTTCCCCCAGCTTCATGTACTGAGCATGATGTCATATGGTGTGGGGTATCCCTTTGGTCAGTTGTCCCAGCTCTGTCCCTTCCCAGCATCTTGTGTATCCCCAGCCTACTCACTGGTGAGTGGTATGAGCAGCAGAAAAGGCCTTGACTCTGTGTAAGCTCTGCTGAGCAGTGACTAAAACATCCCTGTCTTACCAACACTATTTCCAGCACAAATCCAAAACACAGTCCCATACTATGGAGCTACTGTGAAGAAAATTAACTCTATCCCAGCCAAAACCAGCACAAATGTACCATCCCACGTTTTCTGGGGTTGCAAAGGAGGATGGTAAGGGTAGAAGAAAAGCACTCATTTCAATAAAAGTTATTATAAGTTGAAGATCTACCTGAGAGTATCAATCACTGTCTTACAGGTAAAAATACTTCCTGGAACACTAGCCTTATCCATTAAAAATAAAATAATATTAGGAGCCTTTTCCTCCCCAGAAAATTCAAATTTAATGTAAAACAAAAGAATGCCAGATGGTTTAAGGTATAAGGTTTAAGGTTTAAGGTTCACAGTGTAGGTGCCAGCCTGCCCTTCCCAATGATGCCCCTGAGAAAATCTGAGCCATCCATAACAGACAGTTCCACCTTATCAGGGACCACAAAAAGCAGAACGCCTTAATCTCCCTCACATGGGGACTGGGCCAACTCCAGCCGTCACTACAAGTACACAGTGATTTGTTTTTAGCACATTCCTGACAAGACAAATGGCACACAGGAGGCAAATGCTCTTCAGCCGCCTTCTTAAAGGCTGGCTCGGAAAGCCAGGCGCTTGCACAGTACAGGGTGGTGTGCCAGCCTCCTATCTCAGTACCATTAAATGCAGAACTCATATGAGTCTCTGCATGCTTTCCTAGGCTTCACACTTTCTTTTCATGTGTGTTACTGACATAAAAATTACACTATTGTAGCCACGTTTTTGTGAAGCCAGCTAAATGGCAGTGTGCATGTGTTGTATTTTCAGTACTTTAGCCACCCTCAGGAAAGGAGGAGGGGAAGAGGGCAGGCAGTGGCTTGCTTTCTTAATAACATGTAAAACCCTTAAAGCTCAGGTTACAGTAAGTATTTTGGCTCTAAGCTCCGGCTTTGAAGCAAATAGCCCAAAGACTCTCCTTAGAACTGTACTGGCAAACTCCGATAACATCTGAAGTGCAATGATGAGGGGCATCTGTGCCAAAAGAACCTGCTGGCTGTAAGATACCAAACATAATGCTGTTTTAAATAACAAATTTGAAGTTCTTCTATCTCAGAAGCAATGTCACCAGCAGGTGTTACCTCACCATCTCCTGGAAATGCCTTGAGGCTGAGACTTACCCCATTCCCCCGGCTCTCACAGCACATGGGTCCTACCTGATCGCAGCTCTTATGCTGTCCTCTCATTCACACTGACAACGTGTAACAGGCTGGCTCTCATGTGAGCTGGGCCTTTGGCAAGTCTTCTGCCAACCACTGTAGCCCAAGGGAGTGCTTCATGGAAGACCAGACCGACTAGTTCTGGGGTCTGTCCCAGTACAGCTCTTTGACCAGCACAGTATGGGAAGCTCTTGTAATGTCTTAGCAAGGGGGCTGAACTCTTGCAGAAGACCACAAAAAATGTAACTCCCAAGGAAAGAGAACATTATATGATACCTGACAAACCCCCCCCCAAAACAAGGCTAAAGGTGTCAAGGGTTCTTCTGCTGAGTGTAATTAGGCCTTATATAGCCTGTCCTTGGCCATGCTGCAAGTGGCTTAATGGGGCAATTCATAGTCAACAGAGAAACAAAATTGTGTCAATGTGAAGGGGCCATCCTCTTCAGAGCCCCTAAGCTCTCCTCCAAATGGAAGCACTTTTTCCAGAGCTACGTACAACATGATGCTCAGGGCCTCCCTAGAAATGAAAAGGCCCATTCTTCCTCACCTTCCTCTTTCAGGGAAAACATATATGATGAGAAACCACATGCACGTGGGTTGGCGTGAACCCCAATGTGGGCACAGATGGTGTGTCTGAATGAATGGACACACAGAGGTCTCTGTGTAGGTAGGAACATTTACCACATGTGGTACTGGGAAGTGCATGCATGATTCCAGCTAAAATCCACAAGGTTGGCTATAAGATTTTGTAATAAAGATCCCTTCTGGTATGTCAGAACCTGAAAGTTTTGTGCCATTGGAATGGTGTCAACTGGAGTTCAAAGATGAGACAGACTGCAAGTAGGAAACAATTTCTACATCAGTTTGTGCAGTGGATTTCTGCAAATATGATTAAGATGCCTGCAGCAGACAAGGCCATCAGAGCTAAATGAGTCCTTTTTTAATGTGATTTTTCTAATTAATGCCTATTTTACAGGGTGGTAGACAAATCATCAGCTTGCCCTAGTTGGGTATGAGCCCCATATCCCTGTTTTGCCCAAGGTAAAAATGTCTTCATTGCAATTTCAGGTAGGCAGATTCAACCTTGGCAGTATTTGGTGACTTACACCTAACTACATACTGGCCACAGGGTTCAACATGTTTTCTATAAAATCAGCTTCAGCAGAGCTCTGTTCTCTCAGAGTTGTCTGTTGGGAGCACACATGCAGAAATAATACAAAGGATCATGTGGGTCACCTCCCCCACGTTGAGAAAGAAATACAGGCCAGGTTGAGAAACTAAGGGCACACAGGGCAAAAGGCTAACAGATTCCTAAACTGACTTTATCTTTACTGTTCTGCAGTTGTTTAAGGAGAAGTCAACAGGAGCTTTGCCACTGATATGAGCGAAACATTATTTTAGAACATTTGTTTGAGAAAAAATGTCATTTTGAATACACTACTTGATGAATTTAACATCGGCAGAATTCCATAATATGTTGCTTCACGTGTGATCCTTTCTCCTATCCTATTCCCACTCAGGGACAATACATTTTTGATGGGCAAGCAGTCATTATTTCCACTTTTTCATTCTCTGCTGTGCTCTCTAAGATCTCCCATTCTAGACTGGCATCCACTGGCTATCACAGTATTTTCTAGCTCAAGAGAAATCAACCAGCTTTCTCTCTTTTCTTTCCTTCTGGTCTGCAAGGCACTCTAGAAAGCCCAGGTGTTCTGGTGGCCAGCCTCTTGCTTTGCCTCCCAAAAGGCTTTTCTTCATTTATTTGTTATTAGCTCTGGCCAAAGATTTGTGCCCGTACCCCTCTGTGTACTGGCAAATAATTCTTGGGTCTTCCTAATCATTTTGCCCCCTCTGCTCCTGACATTTGCAAAGTTGGAAGGGTGCAGGTGGAAAGGAGATCCTCCTCACCTTTCCCTTTGGCAGGTTTTTCTGCCGTTGAGGACAGCGCTGGTCTTTGACATGGCGATGGATGCTCGGAGTAAGGCTGAGAGGGATGTTCTCCAAACTTGACCTCTACAGGGAAATACAATTCCCTTAGAGAGGTTTCTTTTTACAAGACTGTAAACCCAGTTTTTGTCCATGTTTCTTGCAGCTGGATGGTTCATGTGCACTTATAAATTGTTGGTTATATAGAAAACCCTACTTTTTCTGAAGCTCAGGGGACGTTTACTGTTTAACTCCCCTCCTGATCTCCTCAGTGGGGAAACAAAACAAAACAAAACAAAACAAAACACCAAACAAACAAACAAAAACCCCACAAAAAAAAACACCAAAAACAAAAACAAACAAACAAACAAAACAGAAAAAGAAAAAAACAACCCACAAATCTATGGCAGTTTCAGCACCTTTGCCCTTATGATTGACACCTTCCCTCCACTGCTGGGTTAAGATCGCTGCAAGTGGGAATTCCTTCTCCTGAATTAATTAACTGGGTATTGTTATTGCCTTTGATCTACTGCCATAGGAACAGAAACAAGCAGCGGAAAACCTCCATTGGTGTGTATTTCTTACGCAAATAGCTCTGGACAGAATATTAAAGGGCTCATTTAGAAGACGGTGGGCAGAAATAGTCCCCTCCCCAGAGGCGCCCTTGAGACTCTGGCTCTGCGGAAGCTGCCTGGGAACAGTGACAGACCTCTAGTGGCTCTGTTTATAGAGCTCGTCTGCCTTCTCAGTTGCTCACCAGTACAGTATTTTGGAAAGCCGTATAGAGATTTCCCATAAGGATTACAACACGGTGTCATTTCATCTTCTCTGCATTTCCCATCCCCTTGTCTGTTTGTTTTATTTTCCTCACCATAACATCTGCCCCACATCACTGAGAGATTTCACAATTGGAAACCTGCTATAAATTATGACACGGAGTTAAAGGACTTCAGTGTTTGCTCTCTGCTATTTTTTTTCAGGGGACATTGGGTTAGCCACCTCTTTAAAATAAGCCTTATTTTTTTTTCCTATTTATATACTGATGTTTGCAAAAGCTGTCTTTAGAAACTGGGCGGGGGGGGGGGGGGGGGAGGGGAGTATTTCTGACCTTCCTGCTTGTACCCTTTTCCACTTATCTTCCTTTGAATTCCTAGAGAAACACAAACTTCTGGAAGTGCTTGCAGAAAATAATCTTTAGCAAGCTCTGTCCCTAATGTCCTGCAGGGACTTCAGATGAAAAACAATTGCTCTCATTGCTATTCCCCCGTGTCTGACGGAGCCCATGGCAACTTTAGCGCTGCCAGCGCCAGCCCGAGTTACCAGTGCCAGGGCTGCGGGATGAACTGGCCTCTGGTTCCAACCAAAATGGAAGCGAGCAGTCTGGATTACACCGAGCAGGTCAGCAGCTCTGTTTGGCTCTACAGGAGGCAGCAGCTCGTGTGTGATCCTTGGAACAGCCAGAGTGACAGAGTTTCAGCATAACAGACTGTTTTATACTGATAGGTGTTTTCAAGGTTCATGTCACCACGTAAGGACTAGAGACATTTAAATGCAAATTAAAACACATGGGACTATGTTGTCATAACCCAAGGATGTCTATTAGTCTTTGGTGACTTTACCTGGCGGTGCAACCTTTTTCCTCCCAACCAGCAGGCAGCGCAGGCAGCTGCTGCAGGCGTGCTCTTGGCTCTCACTCACAAAATGAGAGCATTACAAACCACAGACGTGGAGCACTTGCAATGCTCCACAACGTCAGCCTCACTTCCTCCAGCAGCCAGGAGAGAATAAGAGATTAATATGGCTGGAAGGGATCTCAGAAGATCACTTAGTCCAGACTCATGTCCCAAGGCAGGATCGTTATACTTAGGTCACTCTTGGCAAATGCTTTTCTAACCTCTTCCTGAATGCAGAATGGCGATTCCACACCCTCCTCAGATACCTCTGTGTGTCATTATACTTACAGCTAGCCTGCTTCTAACATCCAACCTCAAGTTTCCTTTTCTGTAATTTAAGCTCACTACTTGTCATGGATACAGAGAACTCTTCCTCTTTTCTTCCCAGTCACCTTTCACATATTCAACAGTGGTAACCCTATCTCCCTCAGTCTTCTCTAGACTAAAGAAACTCAGTTTGTTCATTCTTCCCACATAGCTCTGCTTTTCAAGACCTCCGGTTATCCCCCAGCTGTCCTCTAGACCTTGCTTTGAGCACAGCACCCATGGCTGGACATCACGCTGCAACTGCAGCGTCACAGAGAACTGAGCAGAGGTTATTTGTAGGGTACACGCCTATGCACACATCCTAGCAGAGCATTTGCCCTTTTTGCATTAGCAACCAACTCATATTTGGATTGTGATCTGGAACATTTCTCAGATCTTTTTATGCAGAATTTCTCCTTGGGCAAAAACTCAACCACCCTATATAATTAGAATTAATTATTCCTGGTGATGCCCATGTATAGAAACTGAGAACCATCCTTACTGAAATTAATCTTATTTTTGAGACCATTTGTCTACTTTTTCATTTTAGTTTTATATTTCAGTATACCCATAGTCCCCTTATATCTTTGTCATAGCCAAGAATATTCTATGATATTCTCTATTTCATTGTCCAAGCTGTTCATAACCCCCTTAAATCAGACTGTCCCAGTACAGACTCACAAGCAACTCTTTGTGATACAACTTTCCCTTTTAAAGTATAACTAATAACTATTGTCTGTGTGGTTTTCCAGTCAATATTGCATGATCCTAGACCCACTCCATCTACCACAGGTTCCCTTAATTTGCTTAGGAATATCATGTTACACTGTGATGAAAACCTCACCACCATCAAAATATAGGACTGCTAGTGCTTCTCCCTTATCAACAAGGTATTTTTACTCTGTCTTGAAAGGAAATTTGACCCGTTCTACACAATTTGTTTTTGACAAATCTATGCTGGCCATTATTCATCTCTTTGTTTTGTTTTAGGTGCTTACCAAGGTTTGATTGTTTGTTCCAGTATTTTTCCGGGAATTGAAGTTAAACTGAACAACCTGTAATCCTTGACTCCTCCTTTTTTCCCTTTTAAAGAGAGGAACTACGTCTGCACTTTTCCAGACTTCCAAGTACAATCTCAGGGCTCTGTAACATCCCAGAAGCTACGCAAGGTTACGCCTAGAGCCTCTGTGGTTAAATAACTGGCTGGAACAATTATCCAACTATGAAATTCATCTGGCCCAACTGACTTGAACACTATCTGAAGGAGCTTCTGATCTAGTCTTTGGTTTAGTTTTGTCATTTCATACTTCTCTGTTATTGACATTGATTGCAATACTTGTCTGAAGTGATAACAAATGCAAAAAAGGTACGAAATGCCCCGGGATTGTAGCCATGAACTGTCCATAGCCTTTCTTTCCCACTGGAGAGCACATTTTCAGTTGCCTGGGTTTTCTTCTGGCTGCTAAAGCAGTGTTGATTAAACTACTTGTTACTTTAAAGTCTTTTGCTGCTTGACCTTTGTGACATTGTCTTCATGTAGCTAGCCCAGCTTCTGTATGATTTTTTCCCTGAGGCTGAGATCAAAGAAAAGCTGATGATTTCTCTAAGTTTATCTACTGTTACATCTCCTATGAACTCTCTGTTTTTTGGATAGCTGATGCTCGTTGCTGTTCTCTCCAAGGTGGTTTCTACATCATTAAAACTTGCCAAGGTCCAAAATGATATGTCTTTAATTACTAAGTAAGTGGCTTTAATGGAATGACCATTAGTTTATCTTGGTCTAGGAAAGATCAGAAGCCTGACCTTTGTTTCCACCTCTTACCAACTGTTAGGCTTCACCTGGGAACAGTCACGCTCTACTGGTCAGGGTTTTTTTATCTCCTGTCCTTACCATAAGTGATGGGTGCAAATCACAAAATCTCCTAACCCCGATCTGAACTTTACATCTCCCCAAGTGCTAGAAATGTTTGCAGCCAGACGTATTCTTCAAGTTCATCTCAGCTGCTCATTAGAGAAACACCTCTTCTCATTTGGGTACTTTTTTTTGCTGGCTTCCCTCTCAGCTGGCTTTCCAAGCTTGAAGGCAGAACAGGCCAGGTGGATGGAGCAGGGGACATGTTTTTGCTTTCACACATATGGAAAACTCAAAATTCACTAGTAACGTAACCATGCTAAATTCCTGCCTGCACAGAAACTCTAGCTTACCTTTCACTGTCACATATTCTTCTCGTCAGCAAAGACACTCAGAAGCTCCCTGCTTGAGGAGGCCGTAGCTGTAGCAGCAGGGCTGTAAATGCAGCAGTGTTGTGCTGCTATGATGGTGCTCTGCCAACAGAGCAGCACAAGCAGCCAAAAGGGGAAGGAGTTCATATGGTCCTTCTGTTGCCCAAGAGGAAGTGAATTTGAGAGAGCGCTTCAGTTCCCTTCAGTTGTGATTCACCAGAAATGAACAGCTAAAGAGTCAGTTGATAGTAAGGCCATGCAAGCAGGGACTTCCACCAGTGGAGACTCAAAGGCAAGCACACAGAAAGCTGGCCCCTTGCCTGGCTATGAGTCGCCTTCCTTCCCGTTCCATTGCTTTTGTTTTTAGGGTTCCTGCGTGTTTTGCAGTGTCAGCCAGTTGTTGGAGAGGAGAGGACAGACTTGTATGGGTTTCAGTAAGCCTATGAGCCCAGGTGCCTCCTAGACCCTAGACTGTGTCGATGGCTGCTAACTGCTGTTAAACCAAAGCAGTGGTCTAGATCGTAAAGCAAGTAACAAAACAGCCTGCTGATAAACTGAAGTATATGAAAACTTACACAATATTTATGGATTGTTAGAGGTTAACACTGGAAGGAGCAAGCCTTAACAGCTGTGTTTGCCTCCTCTAACAGAGTTGTCACCCAGCCTTAGCATGAAAATTTTCCATGGTAGAAAAATTAGCTCTCTCTCTTAGCCTGGGCAAATTGTGCCAACAGCAAAGTATACACTTGTTCAGCCACTCTTAACATGCCTTCTGGTCTGAATTTGTTGTGCTTTCAGCCATTGGATCTTGCTTTGTCTTGTCCTACTTCTTCCCTGTGTCAAGACGCGTAAATCATGCCTGACCCGTGTGTTAAAAGACTGATGCACAGAGGCACATTATGTGTCACATCCTAAAAGCAAAGAGAATGGCAGAGACATTTCCAGGTTTTTTAAGGAATCATCAAAGAGTGCTCATCAAGAAACAAGGGAAAAAAAAACTGCTAGGAAAGAAGGGAGAGAGGTATGTTTGTCAAGCTGGCAGAGAGATGGGTGAAGCATTAAGCCCTCAAACCAACAGGCCACTTCTCCACCGTCCTGCCCTTGTTACCGCTGTTAACACCAGGTACAAACGCATGTAAAATGACACTAAATCAGACAGTGGTGTAGGGTAATGGATAAGATCTCTGCTGCCAGAAGACTACAATGGACTCTCTTCATCTCTCTTTTACAAATCCCTATCACATTGAGCAAACAAAGCCTCACTGAACTTGCATTTGCTTGCTCTGCATGAGACGCTGAAGGAGTGGAGATGGGTGGGGTGAATGAAGAAGCAGCAAGCTACTATTTGCGTGCCCACATACACATGAATATATGAGGACCAGCATTAATGAAAGGTCCCTAGCAAACCAAGTTTCTCCCTAGCAGTATGTCCCACTATTGATAGCTGTGATTATGTGAGGAATGCATTTACTGATTCGGATTATATTATCAAAACCAGCCTGTTTGCTAGCATGGCTCATCTAGGCAAAGTAAGGGACAACTGTGACATCCTCCAACCCCACCATATCTCATCATACCTTTGGCTACGGTCCTGCTGGCAAAAGCTATGACAGAATAACTGGGGGACAGAGAAATGAGACCAGGGGATGTGCTAGATGCCAAACACCTGATCCCTCTTCAGAGGGAATCCCTCAGCAAGAAAAGGATTGTCTTACCACAGCCTGCAGAAGCATGAGCTGATACCTGCAAGAGATTAAAACAGTCAAGCTGTACTCAGGCTGAGCTACCATGTAGAAAATCCAGTGCTCTTCATGCAGCAAGGGTCCCTGTGTGCTCCTATAGCTGGAGGGCAGGGGAAACTACTAGAAATAGGAGGTGAGATTAATAAAAATGAAATTAATAAAAATAAAAACCGTATATTTGGAAACAGCTAACTTTGTCCCTTGCAGTAGAAGTGAGCAGTCCTTGTGCCTCACTTGCACAGCAAGAGGGGAATTATTTGCCACAGGGAGGTATTAAGGTGGGGAGAAAGGCCTGCAGGCAAGGGAGGTTAACATAATTGTTTACAATAATGGATTGCTTTTTAATAAGAACTATGAGGTGACTCTCAAAAAAAACCCCTCCTTTATGGCCCATGGAGGAAAGGATCAAGTGAAACCAGCAAGAATCTGTGGAAATTTTCTAGCTATGTTTGGCAGAGTTTTGCAGAGAAAATGTGCCACCGCTACCCCCTCCCCAGCACCCAGAGCTGTGCTGGCCAGCAGGACCGTAGCCACACCAGCTGTCTCTGTCTCCGCAAGAAGAGAAGCCTCACATCCAGTGAGTGCTCATCTCACGGTTCTCATGGGCAAGAGGATCCATAGGGCAGGTGCAGGGCAGGTGATCCATTGTTCATGCGGACTCTCAAAATAAAGCTCTGATAAGCAATTTGGCTAATTTTCAGACTAAAGGAAAGAATGCACCAGCAGTTACTGCCCTCTACCACTATCCTTGTTGCCAGCAAGGGATTAAGCCCTATCCTGGTTTCTTCTGCTGAACACAGACCTAAGCAGCTTGCCTATCAGCCTTTAGCTTCTTGCGTTCTCTAGGTTTTCAAAATACCTGTGCTCACTGAGACATGCTGTGGTGGGATCCCTGTTCTCCTGAGGCAGCAAATGCTGGCTGCAGTCAGAGGAAAGGCACTTGCCAGAGATCCCAAGGAAGGAGCTATGTGAGGTTTTGCTAGGTGGCACTTTGCTTCAATGCATGAATCCTTTCAAATCACATGCTCGCTCTTTTTGTGAAGGCTGGTGCAGATCAAATAACATAAGCTACACCTTTTCCAAGGCAAACATTTCACATTCACGTTTGGATTTGACTTCTATCATCCCTGAGGTCCACATGTCCTACTTAACTTTTATCTTGCTATTTCTCAGGAGGCTGGATGAGCCAAGAGGAGAAAATGGCAATGAGCTACGGAACTTCTTTCACCTGCAGGAAAACAGTTATACATTTATGTTTATCAAGCATTTTGCAAGGGAGTGATCCTGTCCCCCCCCTCCCCCAACTTTGATAAAAGCGTTCTCCTTCACAGGGATGGCTGGAGAAAGGGAGTGAAATAAGATAACTCTGCTCAGCTTGCCTCAATTTAATGAGCTCCTTTAGGCCTTATCACTCACCCGTGCTTTTCCTCATTGTGAACTTCTCAGCCTCATCAAAAAGAGCTTCTTTTTTTTTTTTTCTTTTTTTTTTTCTTTTTTTTAAATCGGACTCTGTTTGATCAGCCCTTTCCCCTTTCTTTCCACAATCCCCCACATCACGCTGGAACTGGTACCAGTGGAGCATGTCAGCATGCCCTAGCAACAGAGAGATTAAGGGAACTACCAGCTCCTTGAGGACAGGCTGGCTCGGACTTACTAATTAACAACAGTGAAAGAAGTGAATGAGAACAGCCCTTTCTTTGGGGCAGAGGAGGCACTAGAGGTGGATGAAGGACTTCAGCTAAAAGAAGGTTTCCCTCCCCCAAAACATGTGTCAACATTCAGACCAATCCTTTCTTAATAAGACTTTGTGTACGTACAGTGTTTGTATGGATGGGAAAAGGCTGACAGCAGTCAAGCCCGATGCAGAAAAACACGTGTGGGACCGAAGTCAAACCATAGCTACCCCTGCCTTGCATCTGTCTCTGACATGGCTGGGACATGAGTGTCGGATGCTGGTCGCTTGGAGAGGCAGGTCCACACACAGCCCAGCAGGATGCGTGTGCCCCAGGCTGTACCCCTTGGGCAGCAGCCGACGTGCCCATGCCCCACTGCTGTCCCCAGACACAACGAGGCATGCGGGTAGGTGACAGCAGCCACCGGCTGAAAGCTGTGACCCTCAGCAGCAGGCAGTGCAGGGCTGTGGGAGAGCACAGGGCAGCTCAGCAAGGGAGGCTGGACATGTCCGTAAATCTGCTGCAGAGACAGGACTGCCATACAGGGAGAGGGACCGGACCCCACAGGGGTTTGTAATGAAATACAAGCTCCTGCCCTCTGCAAACCTTGGCATCCTTCTGCAGTCCACCTTTACCGACTGTACACAGGAACAACTGGGTACATGTTCCTTTCAAACCAAATCCCAGTCAGAGCCTGTCCATTTTCTGTCAGCCGAAATGCTAGTAAATATTTTCTGAATTATGAAATACTTATGACATATCTTTTTTCTTTTTCTTTTTTTTTTTTTTTCTGTAAACCGTTACTTTTGGTTCTTGCTGCTGACGGGCATTTTGCCCTGGGCTGGGTGTGGAAGTGAAACTGCTGAAATTCCCGTGAGCGGGGCAGGGCGGCTGGTGTTCCTGGCCCCAGCAGGAACCACCGGACACGATGACGGGAAGCAACTTCTGGTAATTCTCCAGCCTGTTTCACTAACCCATAAAGGCTTAGCCAAACTGGATAACTTTTTAACAATCTTTACAGCTTGGTGGTTTATCCAAATTGAATGGGCATCTCCTTGCCTGTCCTCCAGGAAGGTGGCTGGGATGGGGTCCCACTCGTGCCCTGCGCTGCTGCCGGGCAGGCGGAGAAGGGGAAGCCTGGCTGCTGGGGATGCCTCGCTGCAGCCTCCAGCACTCATCTGTTCCCCATTTCACTCAGCAAATCCCAGAAACCAGCAAAATCTCCCTCGGGGAGGTGAATCTGGAGCCCAGGAGCTTTATTCCCTGGTCAAACACAAGAAATGCCACAGCCCATGGTTCAGGATCCCCATCACTCCCCTGGGATGTGCCGTGTCCCATGTTGAGCACCAGGAGATGCAACAGAGGGTGCAGCATGTTACTGGCCTGGGGAAGGGCTGGATGACTAATTAGCTCTTTCCACTTCTGCCATTAGCAATACATAAGCCTCCCAAAATGTACTGTAGTTGTTGAAAACATTTCCAAAATAAAATAGCATGGAAAAGGGAACTGCAAAATCCTTTGCCTCACTCTGAAAGTGTGGGGTATTTTTTCTCTGAGAAAAAACTGTGGAAAAATGACACTATCTTACAAAAGAGAACTGCGCCTTTGCATATTTAGCTTTGGATCTGCTGGTATTAGAGGCAAAGTCCTATTTTATTACTTTTTATTTCTTCTAGCCCTGCAGCACCAACAAAGACAAGCCATGTAATGAAATGCAGAATCTTTTCTTTCTTGAACACCAGAAGTTGTTGTTGTGGTGGTGGTTGGGGGGAGGGGGTTGGTTTTTGTTTTTTGGGTTTTTTTTTTACTGTATACTGGTTCACCTCTAACTTTACTAACACACTGTAAGCCATATATAGCATTTTGTAGCTTAATAAAACTCACTTTTTCTTTTTTTATTCAGGTGTACTGCTTTCCAGAATGAATCTCTATGAGCTTTAATTAAATTTGTGTGGCTTGCCATTGATTTCGTCCTCTTAAATCTGGCAGGACCTTGCCATATGTGTTTTTACATAATTGTTTTTCAGCACAGACCTGTGCTTGAAATCCACTCCTGCCTGCAATGTTCTGGTGCCTGGGAAGGGAGGAAGCGCCCCAGAACTGCAGGTCCCCAGTGGAAAAACATTAGGGTTAACTGGCTGCTCCCTGCAGAGACTATTTCATAGGACTCTTCAGATCTCAAATGCTGAGAAGGGACATGAAACAATAATCCCTCAGAGAACATGCTTAATCATTCAAGGCTAGTTAACAATAAAATAAAATAAATAAAACCAACTTTGAAATTTTTTTTTTATCAGTTTGGCTTTTCTTAATATAGCTTGGAGGAGCAGGCTATCTGGCTGCTTTCCAAAAGTCCTTGTTATGGTATTTAATGAACCCGAGGGATCATTACACTATAAATATGCATCATGTTTATATAGATGCATTGGGCAACGTATTACAATGCTAGGGTTTAAAAGTCATTTCCATGGATTCCCAACCAAGATAAACTCCTCCACACCCCCGAGGTGAATAGTACTTAAACCTGTGTTTGTACAAAGAAGGCAGTCAGGCTTTCCAGCACCTGGAAAGTGGGCAGGCTTATCTGTTAGTTATCTCTCACGTTCGGCTTTTATATGTAAATTTGCCTGCGGGAGCAGTAATGGATAGTCAATGTCCTCTCTGCCCCAGGGCTGGTCCCCGCAGACCAGCAGCTCCTCCACCTGCAGGCAGCAGCAGCCTTGAGGCTGGAGGGGAAAGCCCAGCCCAAAGCTCCTTCTCCCCGGGCTGGGGGGACAGGCTGGGAGCAGCAGCCATCACATCATCTGTCTCTTGAGGGAACTCTCTAGGATGGTTCCCCCCAAACTACTGGGACCTGCCAGCCAGAGCTGGGCAAAAGCGGTAAAGTCCTGCCAGATGGCATATGCGTAGATGGTTAAGACCCATTTTAAACTGCTGCTTGGCTTAACTAAACTAATAGCCAGTTAATGGAATATTCTAATAGTACCTTAATTAAACAGGATATTTTTAACACATATATGTATGTACAAACACACCCACCCACGGAAATATAGCTGGGTGACTCTGTCAAGTTTTCTGAGAATAGGACTGTGGGTTGAGACCAAATGCGGAAAATATTACCCAGAAAGTGTTGGAGAAAGAAGGAACCAAAAAAACCCCTACACCTCACGTGTAGTAAAAGTGGTTGCTTCTTCCATCGCAGACACACACAAACAGGAACCGTTTCCCTGGTTGTGCTTCGGAGAGATTGCCAGAGAGAAACACAGTGCCTTGCAAGACTGAAAAACAATGCAGTGGGATTTCAGACAAGAACCAAATAATCTCATGTCAACCTGCTGCAATGGACGGGTGTAAAATGTGACTGATAAGGACTGGCACACCAGGGCAACGCACAACCCCCCAGAGAGAAAGTTGGATTTTAGCCATTGCAAGAGCTCAAGCCACCTCATTTAAAAGCTGTACCATGCAGTGTAGTAGCTACAAACTACTGCTTTTCCTCCCTGACACAACAAGTTGTTTCTTGCTTCCACCTTCTCATATTTCTGCATAGCCCAGAGGCAAACCTGAGTGCCTTTAGTTGGGAAAGCAGCACATTCCTTCCCAGCATCAAAGGGGCAAAGGGGGGCATGAGGCGACGGCTTCACGCACACCGAGGTGCATTTCTCGCTTGCGGCTCCCAGAGCTGCCTGTGCGGCTGCTTGCCCCTGCCTGCTCTGCTCATGGCACACAGAGGTGTGCCCGGCTCTTAGACTGACCTGACATTGCCTGAGATGGTGGAAGTCAGCTGCCCCGCTCCTCACATGTGGGATGTGAGGCTCCGCCAAGCTCCTTGGGTGTTACTTCTCTTTCTTCCTCATTTTAAGGGTCCTGCAGTCGGGTGTTTTTCCTTTTTCAGTATTTGCTTCCAAGAAGGGATTAGGTGTGATGGGTGTGGTGTGGATCGCACCAGCACTGCTGTGTGAAGGAAAGGGATACATCCGTAGGAAAGATGTGGGTTGTTTATTAGCAGCTTGCACGACTCTAGAAATCCCAAAGCAATGTGCTGGACACCAGCAGCACAATGGCTGCGCAGAATGACCAAGCAGACCCAGCTTGGGGCATTAACGTGACTCCGAGGACAGTACTTCATTTCACATCTCCGATGGAAAGCTTTTGTAAAAAGTCAAGTACCCACATGGGATTATAATAATAACAATAGCGGCTGATCAGTGGTCACAACTATTACCACACCAAGTCCTCAGCTGCTTTATTCCATTCAACAGACTAAAATATTTTGATGCAGTCCCTACAACACGAGGTACATAGTGCTTCATCTTGCTTTTACCCACAGCAAATGTAGAACGTCAACAAAACCACCATTTATCTGTCAAAGACCCGTGGAAACTGCTTGTCTGGATGGAGAGAGGTGTGAAAGGAAACCCAGCCAGCCCCAGCCCTGAGCCATGCCTGGAGCAGAGTGCAGCTCGTCCTCTGCAAGCTGGGGCTCATGGGAGGAAATAGCTGCAAAAGCTCCTTTTTACCACTGAACTCAGCAGCTGCGCCTCCAAGTACATGACTCTGACCTATTTCACCAGCCACCCGCATCATTTCTACAGCAGCATCAGCCTCGTGACGTCAGTGGCATTACTCCATCCCTGCATTAGATAAAACTCAGGCGCGAAGAAGGTTCACTGAGGAGGAAGAGGCTCTTTTGACATATTTCCTAGCCCAGCCACCCTTGCAGGAAACCAAATTCAGTTTTTGCTATGTTTGTTCATTTTATACATCAAAGTATTTGTCTTTTGGAAGCTCTCAGCACCAAGGCCCCTCAGTGTGTGTGCTTATTGCCTCTCCTACTAAGAGATCCCAGTCAATGAGTGACTGGGTTGAAATGACTGATGTACCCAAGTGACACAACACCAGTGCATGCGCACTGGATTAAGGACTGCTGGGGTGAGGAGGGGGTGTTGGAGAGGCCAGGGAGCCCTGCCAGGAGCAGGGTCAGTGGTTTGGCTGCAGGACTGTGCAGCCATTGCACCTTGTCCCTTCCTGGTCAGTCCCCAAAGGGCAATGACAAGACCTGGCAGGGCTGACCCTATGGGGTCCAGAGATGAAGCAGGGTATAGGTCCCAGGAGACAGAGCAGAAAGAACACATTTTGAGCTTTTCCTGTTGGTGTTGTATGGTATTTCTGGCTTTCACCTCTTAACTGAGCTATTTTCTTTGTTTTCTTTGTTTTCTCTATTTTTGTTTGTTTGTTTGTTTGCTTGTTTCATCTGTTTTTCTTGCTTATTTCTCTCATGCCCTAACCTTTTATTTCTGCTTTAGATGTTCTCTTTCCTTCTGACCCTCTCCTGGGGTGTCAAAATTATTTTCACCAGAGGCCACATCAGCCTGCGGTTGCCTTCAAAGAGCTGAAGGTAATTTTTGGGACTGTAGAAACGTAGGAGCAGTTACATTTATATAGTCCTAAAATTACACTCGGCCCTTTGAAGGCAACCACGAGGCTGATGTGGCCCCCTCGTGAAAATGAGTTTGACACCCCTGCTCCAGACCCTTTGCAGCTCCTTCACTCCCCTGCATCTCTCTGTGTGCTTCCTGCCACCACTAAGGTTACACATGTACTTTTTCTTCTAAGCTCACTCTGCTCCCCTGTCTTCCATTTTTCACTCTTTCAGAATTTCCTTTAATACTTTTCCTCCATTCACATCTCCCATTTGTCAGCAGGCATAAGATCTTCAGCCAGCTATCTATTTAGGGGATACTGAAAGCCAGGCTGGCAGAGCCTCTGGAGCACATTAAATGAAGCAGTAGGTGAGTTTGGAAAGATGGCCAGAAGCAGAGTGAGCATATGATGTCAGATCAGGGAGATAAAACCTTTTGTTTTAACTGATTCTGCTGCCAACAGCAATCCAGCTGGCTGCTGCCAGCAGATAGGTGTGCCACCACACCTTGGCAGGCAAGCCAAGGGATCTTCATACCTACGGCAGCAAGGATCTGGAGAGGCTGTATGGGCAGTTTAAATCTAAAGCCATCATTGCTGTCAACTGCCCTTTTCACAAAGCTACACTCAGAGGTCAGTAAGATTGCAAAACCAAGCTCCTATATTTAGAAAAGGCCAGGCTTACGCTGCTGGTGAAACCTTAACTCAGTCCCTGCCACACACCCGTTATAGCGTGTTCTTGCCCAAGACCCCACAGGAAGCCTGTTGCGGAGCGATGCCCCGGGATGCAGGACAACGCCGTGGGGACTGGAGGGAGCCCTTCTGCCCTGACCTCCCATCCTGTGTTTGAAATGAGACGGGCATCTTGCAGAGCAAGTAGTATGTGATCACATAATTACAGACTGTGCTATAATGCATGCTCACAAAAGAGCTGAATTAAGGCTGAACAGGCAGGTACAAGCACCATTACGTCATTAGACTAATCTCTCCTTGGCTGGCCATGAAGGACCTCATCCTGTTCTCACTGAAGCCAAAAGACTGCCTCTATTGACTTGAGTGGAAGCTGGCTCGGGCTCGCCCCAAGGCTCACTCATTGCTGTTAGCTGCGAGTTGAGGCTGTACCCTTGAACGCATTAAACTTTTCATGCATAACTCATATACCACACCCACCACTTACACCTTCATTCAAGTAGAGACTTCAGCCTGGGCGCTGTGGATGGTGGAGTATGAGGAGAACTTGCTCTACCGCCATGCTTGCCCTACCTGTTCAGCCTGTTGCACTGTTAATAGCCCTCAGCAGCTGCTCATGGCTGAGCAGGAGGTGGAGAAGAGCTGCTCCTGTCCCACACAGCCCGCAGCCAAAGTGCTCCCGGCCATGGTGAGCTGATTTAATCTGTTTTCCCATCCTGGTGCACCCATGAAAGCAGGGCGGGGGCAGTTGGGCAGTCAGGCCCAGGATACGGTGGCAGGTACATCCTTCCCTACACCCACCAAGCCTTGTCCCCACGGTGCAGACAGCAGCCTCCTGGGGTTCGCCACAGGCAGGGCTTGAATGGAGACAAGTGCAGCCCCTGCATCATGTTGGAGATGTGCATGGCCCCAGCATCATGTCGCAAGGCCAGTGCTGTGCTCCTTTGGGCTAAATGGCTGCTGCACTGTGGGTGATTTTCCCAGAGCAGATCTCCTTAACTTTACCACTTCCCCAACCTATCTGGCTTTCCTTGCAGAAGACTTGCCTAAATGCATGCATTTTTTCCCCTCCTGCATCTTTCATTTTAACCCCAAAATGTAATTTTTGAAAAGAGGCTGAATGTCTCAAACCTATAGAGGACTCTCCAGTGGGGGATAAACTAAAGACGAGCACGTGTGAACACATCTTAACCTCAACCCTCTTGTTTGTTTCTTCCAAATATTGCAGGCAGTCACTGGAATTTTCCTTCATAACAACTTCACACGTGGCCTTTTTATCACCTCAGGAAACCTCTTACCATTTCTGACATCTCTGCCCCTGTGGCTTCCCGTGTTGCTGATTTCAGGGTTGCACACATCAAAGTGATGAAGACACACCTCACTCTGGGGACAGAGCAGCATTATCACTCCCCCAAAAATAATGTGCAAACTGCCTAGTTCAGCCACTGCCCTTGAGAAATCAATTATTCCTCAATCTGACAGGCTGAGGATGCTTTTCCTGTTATTTCACCTAATGTTTTCCTTTGTTTAATTTAAACTGCTCTCATTTAACTCTATTTTCTTGTATTAAATTAAAGAATTCCATCATCATCTTTTGTTTATCTGTGAAGGAATGGATGAGGTTATTTCATGTTACTCTTCATATCATTGTTTTGAAAGATGAATGCAAGTGTTTGTGGATCTGTATTTTACACATGCAGAAGACAGTGAGAGAGGGACAAATGAAAAACAAATACACGAAACTGAAAGGAAAATGAGTGGAAAGGGCAAAAAAGAAACCCAAATAAAAAACAGATGAAGTATATATCCACTTGTGTGTAAGGTCTTATATGCCGGCATACTCAGGCACGATCCCACCATCACTTGAGAAGCCTGATACTAAGGCAGTTGTTCAGCTGTTTCTAATACATAGCATAGAAAGGCTCTAGCTGGAGAAACATTTTGTTTCAACAGTGAGTCATCCATGAGAAAAATGTGGGTGTAGCTTTCAGGGAAGGGATTGGAGGATGTTTTATGAACTCGAATTTTGCAAACCCCCATATAGGAAGATGCATGAAGTTGATCAAGACACCAAGTGTGTCCCTCCCTCCCAGACATGAGGGAGGGTAATCAGGTCCCATTGAGAGCCTAATTGCACCAGTTGCCCTGTGCTGGATCTGTCTTACCTTCCAGGGACCCCTGGAGAGGGGCAGTGAGAAACCTCTGGGTTGGTCCCAGCAGGGCAACCCCAGGCATGCCACTGCCACCACTGGTACCATCCTTGGGCAATGCCTAAAGCAAGGATCGACCCACACCTTGCCTCACATTGGACACCGTTGATCATGCGGGATGTTTTCCAATGCTTCTCTGACCGAGTTTTTACACAAACTGGCTTATGCTCGTGTTTTACCTAAGCATCAGCTGGTCTTAAGGGCCAGACTTCTGCTGTCAGATAGATGACTTTAAATCTGGAGTAATTCAGATTTACTTGGGTGTCAATGACACCAGGTCTCCAGGCTGTAGTGTTTCCTTCCAGCCCCTTCATCGGCACAAGTACCAAACACATGCCAGAAGTCATTATGCCAGCACATCTGTAGGCAGAGACTGGAAATTGTAAACACCTTTTCAGGTTGTGAAATGCCCATTGATTGTCCCACAGTGTAAACACCTTGGGAAGAAAGGTGGTTGTCCCTTGGGAGTCACAGCCTGAAGATCAAGCTTTCTCCCTAGGCTAACCTGTAGCCTTTCTATGGGCGTTTAAATTCAGATGTCCTGGTTTTCTAGCCAATTAATTGGAGTGGCTAATACAGACCAGTCTTCCAAGGAAGAGCTGAACACTATTCATGGGTGCTGCACAGGCCACTCTTGAAAGTTAACATTTTTCTGGTGGGCAAACCCACTGAGACCCGGAATTACCTTATTGTTAATTATTCCTTAGTGTGATTCAAGGAGGCGCAGTCAAGATCAGCAGCAAAGTGAGCAGCAGACCACTTACCAGGACATAAAGCATAATAGTAAAATCTATGAGAGTGTCAAATTGTCTTCTGGGGAAAAGGTAAGAGCTCTGTTCCCTGGGCTAATTAAAAAAGGACTGACTGATAGGCACCACGACCAGTATTTTGTAGGCAGCAATACTTTTTGGCTTAAGATGTACTATCTGGGTTAACAAAAGTATGGCTGACTCCTGTAACTCTGTTATACCCGTTTGACTGTAAAGAAATGCCTCTGACTCTAATTACATTATTCTTTGTATACACCAGGGTTAGTGAGAGAGAATTTGTCTCTGGGCCTTTTCCGTCTGTTAAGTTCCATGGTTTGTGATTCACTTTACAAAAACAAGGGTAGTTGAAAAAAAAGTTGTTTTCAGCTATGTGGTGATGAAATACAGTAACTGAAAATGCTGTGGGTTTTGAGGTTGGATTTTATGATTAAAATATTGTTAGGTTCAGGATAGGATTGGCTGGTAAAATTAGTTACAGTAAGACATTGTGCTTTCACCTCTAGAAAGCTGAGTTCAAGCCCTGTTTAAGATCACAAAACCAGTAAGTAGTTCAGGATGATTAACAGTTTCTGAACAAGCAGGAGGCAGGACAGGAACACCCGGGGCCTGGGAAGGTTGGGTTTGATTCCCACCACCCGTTCCCCTGCTTTGGGGCCCCAGCCTCAAGCGGAGGAGAGCACTGCAAGCGAAGGAGACCTCTCCTGGTGTGGAGACAAGGGGGGCAAAGATCAGCGCTGCAGGAGATGCTGTGGGTCTGGATGAGAGCCATGCAGCCACCTGGCCACGGCAGGTGCCACATGAAGCACATGCTCTGCACAGGCGACCCGTGCTAATGAGAGAGGCTTGATCCTGATTTGTCTCAGCCACCTCGGTCAGTCTGTGACAAGGAGGCATGGCCCTGGTACTTCTGAAAAACTGTGCAACATCAGAGGCTCTTGGGCGTTTCTTCCTACCTGACATATCCAGTTCAAACCTTAAGGCAATGACGTTTCTCAAGACCATTTTGCAATTTGTTTACATTAAGCATCACAAGCTGCTGATTCAAACAGCCGAGTTGCAGCAGAAACACTGCCAGGAACCCTCGCGAGTTCATTTTCCCCACACGCTTTCAGTTTCAGCCTATCTTAACAAGATGTTCTCAGCAAATACACAGCTTACACACACGCAGGCCCGACAACTGTAATCAGCTTCCAAACTGCTAAATGCAAAGCTGTGCAGCAAGCAGATTTGCACCTCTGCTGTCGAGCTGCCAAGGCCAACCCACTAGCCAAGTACCACTTGAAATAAAGCATAGATAGGGTGTAAGTAGTATGTTATCTGTGGTCTGGTGCTTTGCAGTTACTCTAAGCATAGTTAATGCAGTTACTGCTAGCAGAGGGTTACAGACCTACCCACAAGTTAACAGCTGTGTTCAGAACTTCTTGTCTAGTTATCTGGAAATTAAACCGAGCTTTTTTTAGTAACATATTTTTGAGTGTGTTCTGTTACTTCTGAGATTTAGTACAGTAGTGTTGCAGGGGTTTTTCTTTGTTGACTTTTTCTTCCATAGTTTCAATGATTCCTAGAACAAAACAAGAATATGATCCAATTTGAACTTGAGTACCCTTTTGTAATAAAATAATTCTTTCAGCACTCAAAGATATTCCCTCCATTTGTAAAGTTTATCTGTAAGCTTGGCTTACACAGAGAGTTAAAAACCCATTGAAAACCACAACATGCTTCCAAAGTGCTTTAAGGACCTGGGTATTATTTGATCCATTTTTCAAACTGGTCCCCACCACTGCATAGAGCAAAGCCTGGCTCTAGCCCCATCTGCCTTGTTGTAACCACCATCCCACAGCATCATTCATAGGAACTTATTTCAAGATCAGCTTAGCCAGTCAGTGGCGCAGAGGAACTGCTTTTGTTTACTCTTTTGGAGTGAAGAAAAACCTGTCCAAGGCTCTGGATAACCCAGAATGCTATTAACAAATCCATTGAATTTCTCCAATAAGAAAATTTTGGGTTCATTAGGACACCAGTCAGGCGGCACTGCCAGAAATCCCTTGCAGTGCTTCCCTCATCCTGGAGAGCAGATGCATTTGCCCCACAGAACTGCAGTCTCTCCAAAATTTGGCTTTAGGAGTAGCCCTGAAAAAAACAGCGAATTCAGAGCAGTCCTGGCAGAGGCAGGGGTTCCCAGCATCCCAGATATCCTGGTGCCCCAACAGAGACCTTGTATTTTCTAGCAAGGGGGGCTCCAGAACTGAAACTACTGATACAAGCGGCTGTGACAGTACAGAGAGGGAGAGTCAGACGCTCATTAAAGCCAATTATGGGCCATTCAGTTTTTTATAGGAAGCAACCAACACCCAAAACTGCACCCAGGAACCCATGAGCCATCAGAATATGTCCTGGAGGGACCTGGGCATCATGTGCTCCCAAGGAGATGACCCCTTGAACAAATGCACTGCTGTGCTTCTGCACTAGCTGCCATCTCCAAGAGGGTTTAAGATGTGACCTCAGGAAGGAGCATTGCAGCAGTCTGAATCTGCCAGCTCAGAAAATGTGGATAATGCCCTGTAGAAGGGTAGTGTTGCAAAACTGTGGCATTATACGGCCCTTCTGACCAGAAGGGTTCCCAGAGCGTCATTCACTACACTTTTTCATCATTTTTCCTCACACTCTCTCATGTTAAATCACTGTTTTCCCAGCACTCTGCGTGGGGTAATGTTGCACAACTCCAGGGAGGCTTAAAGAGTTCTGGGGAAGCACCTAGGCTTGGCCCCTAGCCGATAAGTATCCTCAGATTAGATGGCCTTTTGGTCTGTCTAATTCAGTACATCCCTGGCTCTACATGAAGCAGAAGCCCCGCTTTTCTCCTAAATACTGTCATCCTGAAATGGAAAAGAAAGGCAGAGCATGCATGACTGCTGAGCCAGCACCACCTGCTCACCCTGCCGAAAGACACTGTGTCCCCAACCGTGTCACAACACCCCCCCCACCCTGGCAGCCGAAGCCTCACCTCTGGGGCAGAGACGCAAACCCAGCAGTGAGGGGAAGCCTGGTTACAGACACCAGGGATGGCTGGCATTGCGGGACGTCAGGGGACGTGCTGTGGCAGGCGGGCGCCCAGCTGTCAGTCCCACCTGGCACTGACACAAGGAGCAGCTGCCCCAACAGACTCAACCAGCTCCTCTCCCTTCCTGCCTCTGCTGGGGGTGTCCCAGGGGTTGCCACTGCCCAGGGTGGCCTCCAGTCATCTGCAACGTCTCCCAGGCGAGCTGGGCCTGCAAAGGTGCTTCTTTGTGCCCTGGGGCACAGCTCCCAAAACCCCACGCAGGGACAAGTGGGGCGACGACTGAGGTGTCACCAGTCCCTCCCATGACAGACAGGTGTGGGCATGGCACCGCCTTGGTGACACTTCTCCCAGCGCCTGCAGCCAAAATGATCTCCAGCACACAGGTCAGGAGTGCGTTTCCCACAAGGGAAAACTGGCAGAGGCCAAGACATTTTCTTCCCCCATTCTAAACGCAGGAGTGAGGACCAGACCAAGATGAGGTCCCAGTCACCTCTGTTTATCACTTTGCTGCTAAGCACAAGGTACAATTCCTATTACAGCTCTCATTTGTGTGTCCCTTTGTTTAATTTAAGTGCATCACTGCAAACTGACGTCAGAGGCATGTGAGCTGAAAACCTCGAACTGGTGCTGAGTCACAGCGAGCAGCTCAGCAGCTCCCTCAGCACTTGGGATCCCATCATCACGCAGAAGCCAGGATAGACCCGAGCACTGAGGCATTGCACAAGGTCCTTGGAGTCGCGTCCACCCGTCACACTGCAGCTCCAAGTGACACGGACATTTTGCAGGAAGGGTCCTGGCGAGCACCTCAGAGGAGAGGGCGATTCCTGGCACAGGCAGTGGAGGACATGGAGGGAGGGAAGGAGGCAGGTGCTGTGGGCGGCCGTGACCCCCTGCGCAGATCCCACATAGCTACCTGGCTGCATCAGGAGGGCTGGCCATGTGTACTGTCTCCTGTGTGCAGGGGCTAACTAAAGCAGAAAAATTTCTTTTAAGGTAAAGGGCTGGCATTCAAGGAGGAATCATGCTTCTTTCTTACAGTATGCAACTGGTGTCGAGCAAAAAAATTCCTTTAAACTTTTTAAACTCACACTTTTAAATTTTTTTTTTTTTCACTTGAGAATACCTCAAGGGAAATTCCAAAGAGCTCTCTGTTTGGATTTGTTGGTATTTATATCTGAGCTGCAGCAGTAGAGCTGTGTGAATAATGGATTAATGTTCCAGGCAGATCTCAAATAAAATAACTGAGCTTCTTCATCAAATGGAACCTGCCTTTTTTTTCCTGCCCAAACAGTAATAGTCGGTTCAGGAAAGCACCCAGTGCTTAATCTGTTCACTTCTTTCTCTCTCCCTCTTTTTTTTTTTTTCTTTCCCCAAAAAGGGAAAACTCAATTTAAAAAAATCATTCTAAAATGAAAGCCAGCATGTAGATACTGCTGCACCTAAGCATGCCAATGGTTTTGAGCATTTTCTGCCAAAGTTATTTGCAAACACAATACTTTTTTGCTGGCCTGAAGTAGCATAGAATCAATTATCTTCACAAAATAATGTGTCCAGCGCACTCATGAAACGTTGCCTTGACGTCCGTGGGAGCAATAGATCTGTGTTTGATCAATGCCTCACAGCGTGAAAAAAAGCAGTGCTGACTTTCCTCCTCTGTTGCCAATGCAGCTCCTTCGGAGAGACGGGCCAGGCACCCAGGGTGATGGGAATTCAGTTTCCATGACTCATCCTTTCCTGGGCTGCTGTGGAGACAACCAGCAAGTGGTCAATCGGTGACAATTGTCATGGGGAGCTGATGATGGGGATGCTCAGCCATCAGCATATTTCACAAGAGCCATTCAAAAGGCCTTCCTCTTCAGGAAAGCAGGACCAAAAACTGCCTCTAAACCTGAAAAATTCCACCTGTATTTCTTACCAAACCCCCATCTCAATCACCTTCCACTGTGTCATTTATTTAAAAGTTACTTTTTATAATACTTTTAGCAATAATGAGAGTAAATCAACCAAAGCACTGAACAACTTAGCAGGACCAGGTAAGTGTCAGGGATGTATACGCAGAGGAAAAAGAAGAGTGCTTCAGACAAGGAATAATTTAGAGAATATTTTAAAATTATTCCATCTTCTAATCAAGCCTTTCTGTAACCCTTCCCCCTACGGCACATTGTGTTCTTGCAGTTCATAAAGAACAGGAAATATGTTCAAAGAGTAGAGAATAACAGTATGCTTCAAAAACACTAAGCTCTCTACACTTGTTCTGGGTGGCTTCCTACAGTCCCATGACACAGCTGGATTTATCTAACACTCTATCTGAAGGGGCAAGTCTTATTTCCATCAGGCCTCTTTTCCAGCCCTTCCCTTGAGCCAAGCCTTCACTGAGTCAGTACAAAAATTCTCCCTTTCTTTTTTTTTTTTTTCTTTCTTTGAGTAGTTTTCAATCCTTTGTCAGCAGAAAAGATTTATAGCAGTTTAAAGGACCAAATATTCATAGCATTTCTTCCTTGAAGTTCCAGCTTTGCTTTTGGGGTGGGCTAGGAGATGTCTTTGATAAGCTTCGGCTTGCTTATGTGTTATATTAAGGAGCACAAAAAAAAGCAGACATATGCCAGGTAATTCCCATGCACATATCCTCAGCAAGCTGCATACTGTGACGACAACAAAACCTTTACACATTGCTGAAGTAGCTCATGCTTGCAGTCTGGCTGGTTAGTCATATCGTCCCCACCACTGCTGGAGATAGGCAGGTGGGGTGGGAGGGTAAGAAACCAGCAGTTTATGACAGCAGCGAGAGGATGATGAGGATGAAATTACTGTCCTGGAAGGAGGAGGCCTTTTTAGGAAGCCGGCTCCCCCTGGGCTCCTGGGATGGGCTGCTTGCCACTACTCAGACCATCACTAGTCCTGCCTCTGTACTGCCTGACCTGAGCACCTGGGGCAGGGGGAGAGGATAGCAAACACAGGTCAGCTAGGCACATCAGCTTGAACCAGCCTTTTCAGATGTTCTCTCAGGGAATTCACTTTGTTCTGGCAGATATTCGAGAGGAGTGGAGGTCCAGTGCAGGTCCCAGCAGCCAGAGTCCCTGTGCCACCTCGCTTTCCCATGCAGGGAGAGGGGACGTGGCATCAGTAGAAAGCTTGATGGTAGCTCCTGCCACCCCTCCACAGCCCAGCGTCTCCAGTTCCCCAAATCCATGCAACAGATGCAGACATGTCAGAATATCCCATAGCACAGTGTGGCATGGGGAAGGATGAAAGGGGGGAAGGCATGCTCCCCCCGCCCTGGGTTCACAGCAGAGCAGTGGCCACCATGCCATGCATCGCCCCGGGGGAGGTGGGTACTGAGTCTGAATGGGGGCTGTAAAAGGACACTTAGCATCCATGTGCTGGATGGCCCTCCTCTTGTCGCTATGCATGCATTCAGCATTCAAATCCGGCTTCATTTCCCTCTGAAAGCTTGCATTGCAATTAAAAATAAAAAACCAAAACACACCACACTAAAAGCAGGGGATTTTTAAGAACAATTTTGTAATACAGCAAACTCCAAGCAGGAGTAGGCCCAGTTGTGCTAGGTGATGTACGAATACAAAGGCAGTTCCCAAATGAATATGGTCCCATACGATCATCTTTTGTCCAAGACACAAAGCAGCAGCTCCAAATGGCTGGTAATCTTTTTTCCATGGTGCTATCCAGGTTTGAAATAAGTGGGGTGTGGTAAATCTATGCTGACGTAAATGAGAGAAGGTGTTGTGAAGAACCCAGGACAGGGAGAGCAAATTAAAAACAGAGCAATCTGGTGGATATTACACAAGAAAAGCCTACTCTATTTTCTGTTTCTTATTTTTGTGACTGCAGAAATTCCCCTCCTCTTAAATGAGAGACACGAGGCCAGAGGCCAGAGCCAGCATACTTTGCCACAGTGAACCAGCCATAACCAAACAACGAGACTGGCAATGGGACTGTGAACCAGACATCCCAAAGCTAAGGAACTGGAGATTCAGAGCTGCAGCTGGGTCAACAGCTGACGCCTGTCTCTGATAGGGGATGAACCCAAACCTCAAAGACACACACAATTATATCTGGGAATGCGACTGCCTACCAAATCACCAGTGGCACCGTTTCTCTCCTCAAGGCAATGACAGTCTTTTGGTTTGTTTTTTTTTCCTTCCCCTCTCAAAGCTGCAAAAAGCTGCGAAGCAGACTTTTTCCACTTGTGGAGGACAAAAAACCTTCTCTGCTTGCTGCATTCGTTTGCTAAATAGCATGACAGCCTGTGAGAAACATTGTCTGGGCTTGATTTTTATGTTCCTCTTCCTCTAGCAAAGTTCCTGCAAGTTCAGAACAAACAGATCAACACAGTCAAGCACAGCTTGTAGCCTAGCTACATACTTCAGCCTTTGCTCTGAACTACTGAGGTTTTGGATGATGTCAGTCTGGTCTCCTGAGGGTTGCTGTTGTCATCAGATAGTGAGGCTGATAAGGCACATGTTATGATGAGGCATGCTGTTGGGTCTAACCATAGTATCGTGCATTAAGTAGCCCAGAAAGCGGTGTGTTTCCTGGTACAGTGCCTCGATAAGGCTCGCGCCGCTTCATAGGTATTTCCACCACACTGTACTCTATGCTCAGCACGCAACAGATTGCTGACAGCCTGAAAGGGCGAACAGCACCAGGGTTCAAAAATCCAGTTCCTTTATCAAAAACATGTTTGTTTGGAACTTTTTGTTTCCTTTCCTGATCTCTATTTTACTTTTTATCTATCTATTTATTTATTTATTTATTTGACCTTTTACAGAGTGGGTGAAAGCAGGACCCAAACCAGCTGTTCAGTCAGAATCCTGGTCCCTCATCCAGTATTACCCCACTGCATTCAGGACTTACCTGAAATCCAGCACAGCCTGTGAGCGAGGGGGCCCTTGGCCAGATTTGAAGGCTCTAGCCCCCCCCAGCATTTGTTTACACACTGCTCAGATGCTCAGTCCTGACTTGTGGCTTCTTCGTCTCTTCCTGGCTTACTTTATATTGAATGTTATTGGTTTTTTACTAGTAGACCAAGTGATAACAGTTCAGGACCAGTCCTGTGTGTCAGAGAGCACTGAGAGGAGTTTTTACATTGCCTTCACCTGGAATTTACTTTTTTAGCATTCATGTTTCTTGTTTACTTTTTGTATTTCACCTAGATGGAGCAGAGGAACACGCTGGATCTCTGGTCACCCCCCACTGCCAGCCGTGGGGAAGGGTCATGGCAGTCTTAATCCTACCAGTGGGATCACGCAGAGTAGAGGAGCAAAAATTGAGGTAATCCTTGGGCCTGCTCTGGTCTTTCCACAGTTAATCTCCATGTACTGGAAAAAGTAGAATAATGTACACTTTCAAAATCCTAATTATACAAATTATCGTCATGACCCCCACCATCTACCAGTTTTTAATGAAGAAAGCACCCATTTCACTAAATCCTCTATGACCCAGTGGGGAAGTGTGGTGCTTGCGTGTTAATGCAGCAGCAAAACCCTGACCTGAGAAAGGCATGACCTGTGTTGTCTGAGAGAGCCGTAGGAGCCTGCAGCCTTGGCAGTGAGAAGGAGAGTTCGGGTAAGATGGGACTTACGGCAATACAAGGGCGTTGGGTTTTTTTCCATCCCCCAAAGGAGATGAACTCAGCACACCCTTTGAACTTATTGAGCCCTTTTAGAAAGTGACTCATTACAAGCTTTTTTAGCACATGAAGAGTATGAGGTCTGAGCCCTCCAAAGGACAAGGGAGGCAAAGTCAGAGGAGGACACCTCCTAGGAGCAGAGCTCCTCATTTCAGCAGGCTGGAGGGGCTTGATGGGCTTCCAGCTCTGTCTCCTGATGTGGTCCCATCAGTCTCTGACTCTCAGTAGAGCTGACAGCCTCCAGGGCCAGGAGACAAGTGTACTTGGTATCTGAACGAAACCACAAACCCTGTCTTGCCCCTCACACTCTCCTCCGCTCACTTTCCTGGAGTGCTCAAGTCTTAATCGCTTGTGGGACACAGGGTCACGGTCTTACCAGTCCAAGTGGTTTTAGTTGCTAATCATTTTGCTTGTGATGACATAGTCATACACTGAATAAGAAAAAAATAGTGGAAGAGATGATAACGGTGACCTAATAAGCATGCTGTAGGTCACCCATCTTTTTACACCAATTTTGATAAGGCTTCTTATAAAGATTGTTGGAGGAAATAAACAGTATGACCCAAAGGGCAAAGTTTTTCATGGATAATAAACCAGTGATGTGATAGGAAACAGCATTACAGGTTACCCCTCCCTCTTGAATTCAGGAGTTGGAAGGACCCAAGAATCTTTACTGTACCATCCAACTTGCTGACAGAAACAAAGTGCAGGTACTGTTGCTGGAAAAGTGTCTGATATTGCTGTTTGTCCAGCTCATCTACTCCTTATGGGTGTTTTTAGCAACTAAAATAAGATTTGAATGCCTTTTTTTTTCTTTGGATACATTAGGCATCTAATCTATCTTTCTTTACCACAACTGGAAACCAGATTCTCATTGCTGAAAGCCTAACACAGGTCAAGAGCAATTCATAAAACCAGCCAGCCTGCCTTTCAGCTTCCAGATGAGACAGATGTTAAAGAAAATATTTTACTTGCAGTACACCCAGAGGTGATCCAGCATCCCTGAAAGAGGGTCATCACTGCTTTGTCAAGGAGTCTCCTTTCTGGGGCAGAGTTTGGCTATAAAACATTAGTGATGTGGCAGCCACCGGTGAGGGACACTGGATGATTTAGTTGATATAAATAACTTGCCAGAGTTATTCAGAACAGTGAAGCAGCACATGGTGAAAAGCTTGCTGTACTTTTCTATACTGACCAACACTAGGAAACCAGGCAAGCCAGCTGCTGCTACAAAATGGAGATGAACATTTGTGACAAACAAGAAGGGACTGTTACTTTTCCCACTGCACGTTTGACTATTAGAAATGAGCTGACCAGGGAGGTCACAAGATCAAACTCTACAGCTGAATTTTTTTAAGGCTGGATAATTTTATGACCACTGTTAAGCACTGTAATTTATGTAAACCAAGATAATGATAAGTGGAAACAAACAAACACATGTTTCAAAGCTTATGTTCTTGGGACAAAGATGAGCATCTCTCCTTCAGGAAGGAAAACCAAAGGGCAGGAGCGTGTCTTCCTATGAGCACGCTGGCGGGGACTCCAGGCAACCCAAGGATCCTGAGTGCCACAGAGCACAGTTCTCATATCAGAGCTAGATATTATACATGCATGCATATTCATACATGCAACCCAGTGAGGATAAAGTCCCAGGAACCAGATACCCACCACCACCAGGCTGTGGGAGTGGAGCCAGGATGTCCCACAGTTTAGGACATCCTATTTTTGAGCAGGCAGAGGAGGAGAGGGGTGGAAAGGTTTGTAAAAGCAAATTGCCTTGGAACAGGCTGGGGAAGAGCGCAGCTGGCAGGAAAGCTGAAAGGTGAAACCACACATGCTGTTCTATGAGGGCTTCACCTCCTAGAAGTTGGGCTCCAGTCTTGTTAACCAAAGCGGATGGGACACAAAGTTAATGGCCACAAAACTCTGTAGGAGACATTCAAATTAAGTATTAGGCTACATATAGAGAGATTAAAATAGCCTGAGCATTGAAACTCCCTGAGATGGGCATGCCGTGGGTGCGTCGGCACTGGAGACATTCAAGGCTATTGCTAGACAGCTCTCCGTGCCTGAGAGGTGGTTTGGGGTTAATGAGATCAGTCCTGTCACAGTCAAGAGTGAAGGTCTGGATGACTCACTAGAAGTCCCTGTCAACCTGGATGAGACACTGATAACCCTATGGGCCGCCTGTCTCCAGCCTCCAGCACGAGATCGCTGGCCTCTCCCAGCTGCCTGCCCTCAAGTTCTTACAAACTGCTCAGTTTTTAAATAAACTTTCGTATATTTCAAAAACACCTCTAGTTCTCTTTTAATCCACATTGAAAACGTTTTTCTGGTCAGAAAAGTGCTGGAAGAATGAAAATATCTTCGTCAGCTGATTCAGTCTATGAATCCAAAACGACTTTACCTAAACTTAGAGGAAAATTATTTTCTGCAGCTGCTTTAGGTCTTTGATCTGGGCACCCTCAAGAGGGAGCGAATTAGATTTATTCTTGGCTTTTCAATCCCATGATAAATGTGTAAGTCTAATCAGGGGCGAAACGGGGTTATTTGTAAACACAGCACAGAAGATTTGAGGCCGAGATAAAATAAGCAGGGAACCTCTTTGCACGTTTTCAGTGTCATCCCTTTTCCAAACAAAAGCACACCTTGTACACTCTGATGTTGGCCTTGAACAAAATCATTCCTCATTTCTTGTGACTGTAACTTCTTAGTAAATCAGGACTTTGCTAATGCCCAAAAGCCCTTGCAGCATCTCCAGAGCTGTGAAACACAGTATATTCTCTCCATGTAGCTGTAATCAAGGTAAATCATGGTGGCTCCCGCATAAGACTGCTCAAGAAATCTCTTTATAACAAACACAGCGAGAGCTTCCAGAAATAACTTCATTGACGTTTGTTCCATATTGCTTAATGTCTCCTTAGGGGCCGTGGCTACCATCCCAAACAACATTTCTATGGGTTGCGTGGCTACATCCTTTTCCTGTGAATCAACGTTGGCATCTGCTCATCCAGAGTATTCAGGAGAAATATTTGCTGTTGCCTGGAGACTAAGACAGGAGAAAAAGTATCAGGAGTCCTAAATTATTTTTGCAGCTCTTTCTCTGATACTGTGCCACTGCTGGACAATCCCCTTCACTTAGCAGTTGTATATCTAACGGAGTTTTAAAACCTGTGGAATAGGTACAGTTATATTTGCCAAGTGCCCGAAATACCTGTAAAATCTTCCCAGGCCCATGCGTGAAAGGCATCATGTAGAAGTACAAAGTGCATCTGCTACATAGGCCAACCAAACTCCATCTGTCTTTGTCAGCATCGTCCTCACTTCCACCTTCTGTCCTCTCTGGGAGGGAGATAAACCCTGCAGAGACAGAATGACTCCACTGAAAGATGTCCAGCCAGCCCATTCGCCAACTACCAGTGGCCTGGTAGTAGCAGAGATACTGCAAACAGACCACACCTATGGCTTTACCTCTGCCTGGCCGGTATGCTGGGGCTGAAAATACACAGAGAAATACTGAACCCTGAAATGTTTCCACTGCCTCCAGTTGTTAAAACTTTTCACATCACACCAACAACCGCTCACATATGTGGGGGATGAGGAAACTTCCTTCCACCCAGAGGTGCAAGAAAACTCCGGAGCTGGCAGTCAGGTGCTCCACACCGCCTTACAGCCCGCAGGATCCTGCATGGAAAAATTTCACTTCCATGTGTTGACTAAGTTAATGTGGTGGGGATAGTGGGCGGACATAAAATGAAACTATGAAAAGAGATTAATTTGCAGCTGGAGCCCAGGCAGGGAGAAGTCCGGTCCCCTGTTTGCTCAGAAAACGGCAGGTTTGACCAAGACCCAGTCACAAAGAAGGGGCTAAGGCAGCAGTAGTTAAAAAAAAAAAAAAATCAAACCAGGGGGAAAAAAAGCAGCAAAAGTTAAGCAAAGCCTCTCTGAAAATTAAGATGTGGAATTCAAAACATTTGCAGTATAATAAACCCAGGCGAGCCCATAAAGCTTCACCAGCCAAAAGGAGCTCTGTTCTGCCCGGGAGGAAACCCGACCCGCGCCCCGCCCGCAGCCGCCCCCCGCCCGCTCCCCGCCCCGCGGCCCGGCGCTCCGCTCGCTGCCCTCGGCTATGTTTAACGCGGCGTCTGTTTCCACTCTAACCCTTTCAGTTTGGAGGGGGAGGATATAAATCAGCTGCGGAGCTGCCCACAGGGCTTAGTCACAGCAGGTATTGGCTTAGGATGTCTTAGAGGAACTTTTTTTTTTTTTTTCGCTGGAAGTATTCTAGGGAATAAGCATCAGCTTTGTGAGGCATTGCTTAACAGGCCAGAGAGTGTCCAAACAAAGGCCATTTTACATCACCAGGCAAAATCATCTAACGTTTTGGGCTGAACTCGGCCTCAAGCATGAGGGCTGTGCCACGAGTTCCCAGCAGACACTTGCAGCATCCCTACCAAGCCAGTCTCGCCATCCCTCCCAGCGATCCCAGCCCCAGAGAGACCCTCTCTGACGGGTGTGGCCCCTTCTTCCCAGCTGAACTCCCTCCCAGCACTAGTTCTGCTGTCTTCCTCCTGTTTGTGGCTGGTTCATACCCCGCAAACTGCTTCTGCTATGGGCTTCTCCTGACCCGTTTTCTGCAGCCACCGGGTAAGGAAGGCACTATTCTTCAGTCTAAATTTTTTTGCCTGTTTTCACTTCACCCACCACACTTCTGCAGGTCACCAGAGCATGTGGTCACTCATCACACCACCTCCTTGCAGCAGAACTGCCTCCCTGGCCCCACTGCATGGTGCAAGACCTCACGTCTTAATGTTTGCCTGTTGTCATGTAGGGTACGAGGAGCCTCCCTCAAACACAGGTCACTCTCTCTCTCCCTGGCAAGCATTGGGGCTGTGCTTTTCTGTCAGTACTGCCCCTGGACAGGCCTGCAGCCTCCAGCCCCTGCAACACCTCCAGCACTGGAGCCGGGAGCCTCCCTGCTCACACACTGACCGCTGCATCTTCTCCCAAAGCCTCTTTCTCCAGACTCCAGCACGTGCTGGCTTTTCCCAGTGCAGGCCACACAAATTGCAGCAATTAGCAAGTGTAAAGGGCATGCTGTGGTTTTAGTGTGTGTTATTGCAGCTTAATACTCATTCATAACCTTGGGCATAGTCATCAGATAGTATCCAGCAGGCCACATTATCCAGACCTTCTCAGTGCCGCTGCTCCTGAGACCCACTGGAGAGAAAGACCCAGTTCATGAGCCTTCATGCATCCCAACACCATTAGTAAAGAAGTCTTCAGACTCGAGACAACATGGCTTGTCTCTCACTCTTGCTATCCCTATGCTGTGTGGACTTGATCTCTAGCTCTTGCCTTCCTCCCAATCTCTCACGGTGACCCCATCATTTTTCTGCCCCATGGCGACCTCCCCTCTGCTTGCACAGCCTGGCAGAGCTGGTCTTCCCTATGTGATTTGCAGCAGCAGCTCCAAGTCCCATTTGCAGACCATTGCCCTCCCTGTGCAGGAGACATACAGACTGAGAATTCAAGCCAGTTAGTAATAGTCCTCCAGGCATATTTCTGCTGTTCTCTACTTCTCCAAGTTCTTTTCCAATTTTATGCTGATGAGGCAAATTCTGTCAGGACCAGGAACTTGAAGCATTTTAGGGATCTTTTTGAATGGTATTTTTTGTTGCTTGCAATCTGCTACACCATGGCTATGTACAAGTGGTGCTAAGCAAAGGTTGGCAAAACTAGATAGAAAAGTTCCCAACTGCCTTTAAAAACATCAGCAACAACAACAAACCCTATTTGACTTTGCAGCTCTCATCTACAGAGCAGTTTGGTGAATGAGGTGGCTTCTGTTTCTACAGCTCCCAATTGCAAAACCGAAGAGCTTTTGGTACAAAAGTCACATGTAGCCCATAGCAAGGGAGTAGCCAGTACAGTCAGTGGGAGACCTACAGCTGTTGCAGGAATTAGGAAGGAGGGAGACAGCTATCAGAGTGGGATTTGAGCCACCTGAAGCTCTGCAGATCAAAGTCATCATGTTACTCCTCACCAAGAGGCAACTGGCACAGGCAGCCATACATGCTGGCAGTAACTTCCAAAGACAGCTAGACATGTTGAAGGTGGATAGCATTAGAGTCACCTGACTTTGAAGCCAAGAAGCGTGATAGCTAATGCCTGCAGCCCAAAGGCATGGACCCAGTCTTCTGACAAGAAGCCCATGGCAAGCACTCCTGACGATAACAAAAAGTACATGAGGAACAGCAAGAGCCACCATAGGTATCACCCTGCCCCACAGTAAGAGCTGTGATTGCACCAGGGAACACTCTGCCATGCCACCTCACATGGGATGACTGGTATCTTGTTCTTGTTGCTGCTCTTCTCTGCCCCAGCACACGAGGCACATCAGGAGAAACTGCACCAGCACACAGGCCAGCCCTTTCTTCCTGGCCAGTCTGAGAGTCTTATGCACTAAATCAATGAGCCAGATCATGGAGGAGCCCTTAAGTCAGAGGAACTTGTGTCTCAAAACCATCATGCCAGGAACAGCTATTTTACCTTTCTGAGCCTTGGCTAGGCTATTACCAACCATGGCGAACTGCTAGGGGACACAGACGAACCCTACAAGAAACAGCATGGATCACTCATCCATGGTAAATCCAGGGAAGGAGAAGTCCCTCCAGACTAGCTGCTGCCATATACTCAAGCTGCGCTGAATGCTAATGGTATCAGATCAGGCAAATCCCTGCATTGCTGGAGGCCCTTTCATGCTCTCTGTCTTACAAACTATTACAGAAGTAAGCTTCTGATGCTACCTGTTCTGCTCTTCTCTATCCCCCGCATGACCTAGCTCAAGGTTAGTTTCAAAAAGCAAAACACTGAGTGACAGGGCATTTATCATTAATAAACTCACAGGAGAAAGACGGTGCTGGCTTCCCAGGACCACTGCATTAGAAAGACAAGGTAAGTACACAGGTACCATGAGTGAAGACCTACTTTTGGCACAGCTTCGCAGTTCTTTGTCATATGAATAGCACCGTGCAACTAATACAGCTATTTTCTTCATCAATTATTAACTGGGCAAAGACTATTTGTTTGAAGAGCTGCACATAAAGGCCAGAGAGGAAGCAAGCAGTTTCAAGCGCCACATGCACACCCTGTGATAGGCTTGGGATCCTCTCCAGATCAGATACATATCGCTCTTCAGGGGCCAACAGCTCAGCTTCCAGCAGCGGGGAAGGTGGCAGGCTTGGGTGCTTGGTGCAGCCAAGCACAGGCAGAAGCCCATCTCTCCCATGGGCACCATCACCATTGTGCGTGTCCACAAGGCTATGGTCAGCAGAAGGTATCTGAAGGCTGCTGAGCAGTACCCAGGCTGTGCCCAACCAGGGATCTTTGCTCAGGGATCAGCATGCAGACTGCACCACGTGCTAGTTACATCAGCATCTGCCGAGCAAACTCCCCATAGAACTTTTGTGCTATTCATTTGAACCAGCTTCTCCCAGCCACACTCCTCTTCCACCATCTTTCCTACACCTAACTCACCTTTATTGCCAGACCACACAAGAAAGCATGTTGCACAAAGCCAACAGCAGGGAAGGTACATCAGTGTAAGCCTTGAGGCTTTTTTTTGGCAGGAACTTTTCCAACATGAATTAGGAAATATCTCTCCTGAACAGTGAGGCATGTCAAGACAGCTGAAGGCAGTAATATTCCACCCATTTTGGAAGAGAACTGGAACAGTTGCAGATGAAGAGCACCAAGCTTGCTCCAGAGGAGAGCTCAAGGGTGAAAACACAAGACTTAACACCATGAGCAGTGCTGGCAAAGAAGTGTCCCTACACAAAACCCTGGCTTCACAAGTTTCTGGGATTGCTGACTATACTTCAAGGGGTACGAGGGCTTGACAGCAATAGCAGAGTGATCTGTGTGTACACCAAGATTTTGCTAGGAGTTAATCCTCCTCTCCAACAAAGCACCAAACAGCAACTCTGCCAAAGCAGACCAGTACCACTGACAAGCCACAGCTGGGACCACCTGTACCACTTGCAACATTCCACTTCAGCCTCACTCAAAACACGCAATGGCTCTCCTTGAGGGAGAAGTTGCTGTGCAGGAACACGGGAGGAACAAAACCCCATCCAAGGTTTAAGCTACACTGATCAGGAAGAAACTTGCAGGAATAGACCAAGGAGCTTAAGATGGGAGAAGGACTCTGTAAAAGACAGAGAGGGTTAGAGGCCAGGAAGGCAGGTTACATCAGGTATTTGCTGCCATGGATCCATGCACCCACACACTTGCAGGGCAGACCCATTGAAGCAGAGACGAAGATGGATGCCTGAGCACATGCTGGGGACTAGAAGGGTCAAGAGGAGGGAAGCATCTGCATTTGAGTGGTTGTCTAAAACCAACCCCTTGATTTTTGCAAGTAAAACCAGCTCCACTGTCAGTTTCTTGAAAAAACTTGGGGTTTATTGATTTAAACTGCAAACAGTCGTTACAAAAGAGATACTCTTTTAAATAAACTCACACAAAGAGGAAGAAAAAGCAATGTAGTGAACAGTAACAGGGGGGGAAAAATTACATTCATTATTCTTTGTGCCAGTCCCGTTCACCTCGGCACAAAAAACTCCAAACTTGGAATACAGAAATGCAAAGACAAACTGTATTTGGAATGTCTTCAGATAGGCACTTTGAGCCCAAGGCTTTTCTCCTTGAAGAATCTATACAAAAAGAGGAAGATCTTCCTTCCACACTGTCTCAGAACAGAGCTCAGGTATGTACATTCTAAAGCCCAGGTAGGCAAGACCCAGGGGAGGGGAAGAGGGGGATAAGAGGAAAGTCAAAGAAGCACATTAACTCAATTTGCAGTCCAACACAAAAAAAAAGGGGGGGGGGAAATTCTAAAATAAATAATCCAAACACAGTTTTTGCATTTTTTTAAATTAATTTTTCATTTTTTAAAATAAAATAACCAAAAAAGTGTAAAGTTACAAAAAATGTCATTGTAGTATAATATATTAAACTGTGGGGAAAAAAGGAAAAAAGACTTCACAATCTTAAGATTAATATGGAAGATCATAATTTAAACATAAAAGAATATATTCTATGGATTCATCATCCCGATAAATATGAACAAAATTAACAAAAAAAGCATAGGTTTCGGCAATAAATACGTTTTGATAAGTTAAATAAGCTTTTTTATATTGTTGTGCAGTGACAAGCAAAATTTGCTCTCCAATTTCTGAAAAGTTATACAAAATTAAAAACCCAGAAAAAATAATAAAAAGCTTGGCGTGAGTGCTCTAAGATAGGTCTAAAGTACTCTAGAGCAAAACCATTAAAGCTATGTCTACTGGAACTTTGTTTACATGAACTTTTGTGTGTGTGGAATGACTTGCGTCGGCCCCACCCCCTCTATTTCTTTATTTAAGATGTCACATGAATACATGGGGAACTTTAGCACCAAAATCAAGTCTCTCATAGTCCATCTGGTTTCTGTTTTCTTTTGTTTTCTTCCTCCCAGTCGAAGTCCCACTCATGTTACAATCTTTGTCCGTTCTCAGCTTTTCTTCCCACAGACCTGAGCAGATCCAGGCAAGATTAGTCTCTAAGGGTAGGGGAGAAAGAGGACTGGATGTTAACACTTGCCCACATGCCTGCAGCCTAGCAGAAACTGGCCAGTCGAGCAAGGACTGGGAGAGGGCGATGCAGTACGTGGCCAGTGGAGGGAGCTGGTTCTGGACATTTCCTGCACATCTGGAAGTGCACAGAGCTGCTGGTGCCCTCTGCAGCTGGAGAGGTAATACAGTCACAGTGAAAGTGTTAAAAGGCACTAATTTTGTAAACGTTATTGCTTTTCATTGTAATTTGGCACTTAAGGTTTAAGCCAGTGGGTCTACGGCAGGCAGGCAGACATGTTAACATCCAGCTCACACTACTGGGGACAGGGTAGGGGGAGTACAGCTTAACATCATAATAGAGGTGGGGGGGAGCAAGAGGAAACCCCAGATTAGTCGTCAGAGATGGAGAGTCTGCTGAAGATGGGAAGACGTCTTGAGGTGTCCAGGATAGGGGAATCTGAGCCGCTGTGGCTGCTGCTGGAGCTGCTCAGATAACCCTCCTGGTCAGAGAGGGAGTCCTGAGGACTGGGTGGCGAGTCAAACATGTTGGGGGACTCGGACATGGGCCTGAACAAGAAGGTGGTGGCGGAGTTCCCACTGGGCACCTGCACCCCCATGCTGGGGGCAAAGAGACTGACCAGCTCCTGGCTGGAGAAGGTAAAGGGGTTGCTGGCGCAGTCAGGCAAGGTGGGGGAGCCCAGCAGGTCGTCAGCGCTCAGCATGGGCGGTGGGGTGATGGAAGTGGGGCTGTCCAGCAGCCCGCTGGCAGCAGTGCTGGGGAAGCCGGCGAAGCTGAAGCTGTGCTGCAGGCGGGGTCTGTCGGTGACGGCGGGCTCCCGGCTCCCCGCCACAGCACGGCGCTCCTCCGCGTTGTGGATGAAGTGGCAGCGCGGCCCGTAAGGGCAGAAGCCGATGGTATGGAAAGTGCGGCAGAGCTCTGTCTTGTACTTGGGGTGGCGGGTGAGGCTCCGCAGCTCGTGGATGCCATGGGCGAACTGGCACTTGTCACCGTATTTGCAGGCACCGTTCTCCTCGAAGGGGCGGCACAGCTCCGTTTTGTAGCGGCTAGAGTTGACCTGTCCCCCGGGCTGCTTCTGCTGCAGCAGGCGCTCACCACCCTCGGAGAAGGAGCGGTCCCGGAAGCGGCTTTCCCGGGGGCCCAGCATGGGAGCCGGCTCCCCTTTCAGGCTGCTGAGGAGCTGGTTCTGGTGGAACTTGGAGTTGGGGAGGGTGACAGAGTGCCTCCTAGGGAAACCCCCGCCGGCCGGGGTGCCCACCGCCTTCCTGTCCAGCAGGCACCCGCTGACACCCGAGGGGCTGTAATTCAACATCTTGTTGCTCTGCGGGGAGAAAGCAAGGGCCCGTCACTGCCACCGCCTCCTCTGGCGTCCCCACGCAGCCCCAGGAGCCTCCCACGACACAGCACACAGAGCGGCGCCCCGCCGGCTCCCCACCGCCGGACACCGAGCACGGGGGCCCGGGGAGCGGCGGCCGCCCTGCCCGAACGGGCCCCCGCCCTCGGCACCAACATCTGCTTCAGCCCTTTTCGCCGCTCCACCCGAGAGCCCCGGGTCGCCCCTCCCCGATCCCCCGCGCAGCCCTCGCGGAGAGTAGTAACTAAGCGAGCCAAGCGCCAGACGCAGGGGAGCCGTTGGCTGCACCCAAAAAAACTCCGAGGTCGGAGCTCTGTTCTGGGAAAGCCCCCCGGGGGACTGCGGCGAGCGGGAAGGGCAGCGTGCAGCCCTGGCGCCCGCCCCACCGCTCCCCACGCAGCGCGGCGGCGGCGCCCTCCCAGCCCCCGCTGCCCCCAACCCCGCTCCAGGGGCGAGGGGCGGCCGAGCCCGCGGGGAAGGAGCCCGCCCGGCCCCGCGGCAGCGCCGCCGCCCGCCGCGCCCGGGCGTGTTGCAGCGCGGCGGACCCGGGGGCAGAGGAAGGATCCGGCCCCCCTGCCCGGCGCCGCGGCTGAGCCCGCCGGGAGCGGGGAGTGCTGCCCCCCGCCCTCCGGAGCGGCCGAGGCGGGAAGCGCGGGCGGCGGTGGCGTGGGACCCCGCGCCCCGGGACGGGGCGGCCGCACTCATTCTCGCCCCGCACCCTCCGGCCCCGGCGCCAAACTTGCTCCCGACCAGAAAACAGGGGAGAAAAAAAAAAACAGAACAACCCAGAAACAAGACATTAAACACGAACCTCAAAGTAGCTGAAGAGCCCCGACGCTGGAGGAGCAGCCCCCGACGGCGCTCTTACCTTGCATAAAACTTCGCTCAGGTCGAAGATAGTGGGCGACACGAGGGCTGTGGACATCTTCGGCGAGCGAGGGGGGAAGCGGGTGGGGCAGCGGCGCACAGACACGAAGAGTCACGGCGTGGGTACGGCACAGCCTCCAGCGCCCCGGCTCGCAGCCTCCCCCCCACCGCTGCTGATGCCGCCACCAGCCCTCCCAGCCGCCGCACCCGCTCACCGCTTCCAGCGGGCTCGGAGGAAAGCTCAACTTATAAAGTTTCGGACTTACCCCCCGGGAGGCGGAGCCGACGGCGGGAGGAAGGGGAGGAGGAGGGCAGGGTGATTGACACCGCGACTGAATCACCCGGTGGGGGGGCAAGCCCAGAAAAACTTTCGGGAGGAAGAAGGGGGGAGGGGAGGAGGGGCGAAGGGGGAAAGAAACCCCCGCGGGCCGGGCCGGGGTGTGTGTGCGCGCTGAGGAGGAGCCAGTTGTGCGGCCTCTGCATGCCTGTGCCAGCGCGCGTGTGCGCGCGTGTACCGCGGGGCGCGGCGCGGCGCGAGGCGGGCGCGCACCCCCCTGCCTGCGCGCGGCGGCGGCTGCGTGCGGGGCCCCTCGCGCGGCGCTGCGGCCTCGCGTTGTCCCGCGTCACCCCGGGGGACAGGAGCCCCGCGCGCCGGGGACGCGCTGGTGCAGTCGCGGCCCGCGCCGTGTCTCACAACTCGCGCGACTTAGCGGGCTGGGGTCTGCCCGCCTGCTTTCAAACTGGTCCGGTGGTCGGCCGCGCCGCGCGCCTTCGCGTTTCCGCGAGCTGCCTTTGTGTACATTCACATCTCCCCCCTCCAGCCTTACTGCTTTTTTCCAACTTTTATTGAGACCTGACGGGCTCTGCAAGGGGAAACAGCTCACATCCACATTCATTTAAATTGTTAAAATCTGTGTTCGCCCTTTAAAAGGGTGCTTGATAATTTTTTTTCTCCCTGTATAGTTCTCTTCTAGTCCCCAGAACTCAAAACTGTAAAACTGAAAAAAAAAAAGTCTCTGAGCAAGTAATGGGTTCCAGATTTTAGTAGGCAACGTATGATTCATGCTGATATCGATACGGCGGAGAGGAGGGGGGAGGACAGCGGCAGCTTCTGAGTTAAAAAAAAAAATAAAACAGCAAAACCAAAATGCTTCAAGGCTTGTCAGTACCGGGGTGCCTCAGCGTGAAATCTGCCCCTAAACCCTGAGCCCAGCTGAGGCAAAGCTCAGCTTTACTATAACTTCAGTGAGTGTTTCATCTAAGGCTAAGCGATGGCATCCGGGCCCCCTCCCCCACATAGGTGGGCAAAGGGGGTCCCTGCCACAGAACCACAGACTTTTCCTCCTGCCTTGCGCTCGGGCATGGCTGGGAGAAAAGAAACCCCCGCCTCGGGCAGCCCAGCGCTGACCCGATCGGCCATCGCACTGAGAACTCCAAACAAACTATCCGCTTCCTCTTCTGTTTGCTTTAGAGTCGCGGGATCTGGACTTTGAGCTGGCGGCTGATCTTTTTCCCCTCCTTCGGTCTTCAAGTACTGCCAAAATAACCAACCGAGAGAAACGCCCACGGGCTCCAACTATTCCAGATTCTTGTTTTTAATGTATTATTATTATTTATCTAAGGAGAGCAGTCAGGTTCCTCGATTTTCCTTTTCTTTCTAGTTTCCTTTATTTTTTTCCTTGCTGTGGCCAGAAGTTCGAAGTAACCAGGGGAGAGACCAGCCTATTATTTTCTGCAGTTGTTTACTCGTTCTGTAGATGGTGCTTGTTCCCAGGGCTCTGAGCCTCTCTATAATTAAACCCATTTTAATTGTTAGGTTAGAAACGTCATTTCGGGGACTTTCCAAGAGTTACCGAGAAAGACAGCTGAGATAACTATTTCACTACTAGGTCGCTGGCAGCCCAGTTCTTGCCCCGGTTCCTCCCGGTGGGCCAGCCATGGCACCAGGCTGAGCGCAGGGCTCGGTGCCGGAAAGTGGGAGTCGGAGTCCAGGGACACAAGCCCAGCCTTCCACCACCACTGCTTTTTTGCATTATTCACTTGCCCTGTGTGCATTTGTTTTGGAAACTTGAGGTTTAAGGTTGGTCATTTCCACAGATGAAGCGGCGAAGGCTGAAGCCGGGAAGGAGTTTTTTTCCAGTGATTTAGCTTGGCAAACCCCGACTCCATGGTGGTCTGCTTTGCATTGGCTGTGCACATGCTCAGATCAGGAATTTAGCTGCTCACCCCACCTCGTGGCTAAAAGTCAGAGCCCTCCGGGCCAGAGTGGGAATTTGTATGGGCATGAATTCACACTGAGCGGAGGAATGAAAAAATCAGAGCCTTGCACCTCCCACCAGAGCTGTGCCAGAACTTTGATAAATGCAAATGAATAAAGATAGGTAAATGAATAAATGAAAGTCAATTATTAAAGAAGTTCACCGGAAAACTGAATGAATGCAGTGCCATGCTCACTCGCCTTCTCATGGATCAGTCCACCTGGTGGATCAGTCCACCTGGGCTCAGCACATTCCAGCTGGGATACTACAGCTGGGCCTGGGAAGCAGAAATAAATGTCCAGGACTTCCTGAGCCCTTCCCAAATCCATCCTCAGTGCAAGAGCAGCTTCTGGAGCCTTCTCGTTCCCTGGCTGCAGTGCAAACAGATGCTAAACTTGTCTCAAAATATAGAGGGGTGAGATTCTTTGTCAAACCTGTGCACACATTTAATGGAGGAATTAAGAACTGCTTTCCCAAATGAGAGCTGAAATGGGCCAGAATAGCCAGAAAACAGGGAAGAAGCAGGGGACGGCGAATGAAATAATAAAGGCAAGAGGTTTAAAGGAGTACTTTTTCCAACCATGTGTATATATAAAACTGTGGGCTTGTTGGCACATGATGCTGTTGAGGTCAAAAGTGTAAATGGGTCAAAAAAGCAATTGGACAAATTTATGGAGGAAAAGTCCTTGGAGGTTTACCAAAGGCAAAGGCAGACCTCCATGCCACATTGCTGGACAATGCACAGCAAAGTATCCCTCCCTCTTTCACCCATTTTTCCCCCTAAGCATTGGCTGCTCTTGGAGGTAAGAGGAAGGCTACAACAGACCTTTGATCTGACCCAGTCTGGTTATTTTTACATAGTTAGGGTCTACTTTTATGCTTTATACTCTAACTCTGATGGGCTTGGAGGTGCACCTCACAAATTTGGGATTAGCTGTGCAGTATCAGCTTGTTTGGGCCAGGCAGGAGGAGGTCAGCACTGGGAAGCACAAATTGACACTGCCTTGTCCCCGAGCTGCTGGGCACGGTTTCACACGCTGGCCTCTGGGAAAGGCTGGAGAACGGTCTCACAGCGTGGCTGTGCTCCTTGGCCTGTTTAACTCCCCGTCAGGGTAATCAGAGGTTGCTTAGAGCACCGAGTATAAACTGAATCCAAGTGCCAGCTTTGCCATAAATATATTTGGTGATGTTATGGCTCCCATAGTAACAGAAGAAGATTGCTATCTTAAGACACCTCCACTTATCTTCACCTGCAGCAGTTCGGCAATAGGAAGCCTGCAGGTCTGCTTGCATCGGTTAGAGTTACTGAGCAAGAACGCAGGTGCAAAAGAACCTGAATTGTTGAAAAAAAGGCCGGGGAGTGGTGGTTTGGTTTGTTCCCCCTCCTACCACCCAGTTCCCAAAGTTTCAAGCTAGGAAAGGGAAGTGCTTTCATCACAAGTCAGGTTTTCCCCTGTGAGTTTTGGACGAGTCGGGCATTTTGCTCCCCCACTCCCATGGGAATCTTCAGGTAAATAGACATGCCTTTTCTGCAGCGGTGCTCCAACATACAGAGGCTGGGGAGAGAGGAAGGACAAACCTCCTGCCTCTATTTCTGCTGGGGATATAAAATGAGTCAAAGCTTTCTGCAGTCACTATTCTATTCATATCTTTTGCGTCTGGTGCTATTTTCATTGGCTGTGCCCCTGGAGGTAGATGCATGCAAGTGTCTTTCTGCTGGTCTCCACAAGCGGGTGTAGATGTTTCCTCTGTTCCAGGCACCTCGTCAGACACTGCGGCCTTTCAGAGGGAGTAGGCGGATGTCAGTGTGGCTGTTACCTGCCTGTCCCTAACTTTTTAATCCTTCCTTTTATTTTGGCCTTGCACTCCTTCCATGGAACATCTCTGGGTAGCCGCTGGGAGATGTGAATAGCCCAGAATGGAAACCACAGCTTGTAGGTGCCCCCTCTGCCAGGCTTTTCTGCCACCCAAGGAAGCCTGCCCTCCGCCTGCTCCCAAGCAAAAGGGATATTACCAGCTGCTTGGTGAGAAAACAAATTCGCAGAGATACAGGAAAGTGTGTTAAGGTGGTGGGAAGCAACGGGAGTGAGATTCCTGCCAGCTCGGGTATGTAAACATTCATAAAATAGCGAGTGTGTGCATGTGTGTACTTTGTGGTGGCAGGAAACCCAAGAAGCTAGCTGCATTATTTTTGCTGGAATTGGTAGCAATGGTGCCAGACAAATATTATAAGCCCTTAATCCTCCTGACTTTACACCTGTGAATGACCTAAAGACCATCCAAGGTGATCTAAATTACAGGACATCTTTACTAATTAGTAATAGGGTTTGGGATCTGATTCATAAAGAGGGTTTTCTGTTTCTCAGTAGTTCAGATGCTGGGCTGCCTTTGGGGGAACTGAGGGGAGAGGGAGACAGGAGGTGGAGGTAGTGTGTGGCCTCTTCTGAAAGTGTCACATGGATGTGACTAGCCTGCCACAGACTTAGCACCGGTGGCACTGACAAGGTACTGCAGTGGAAAAAGCAGAGGTGTCCTGTTAGCAGACGCAGAGTAAGGAAATTGGCTAAACTTAATGGATCTAAGTTATAATTTCCAGTGGAATTACTAATGCAGTTAATATATTTCCACTTAGCAGGACAGCAAGGCCATGCTAGTGTTTAGGTGTTTGTCACGACTGTTGAGGTGGCTGACCTAGCTATGTCTTGGGGTCCATGCAGCTGCACCCAGACACATACAGCCTGTGCTGGGTGTGGGAGCAGGGCTGAGGCACAAACCAGTGTGGAAAATAATGTTTGAGGGCCTGGAGGAAAAGAGCATCACCAGAACCGGCTGCTGCATGGTTGTGGAAAGTGAAGATGCCTGCAGAGTAACCTCTGCCTCTCTCCTCCTGGCCTGGATGCAGGGCTGTTGCTGCACTTCATCTCCCTAGCAGGGCACCCACCAGGCTGCCCGGGGTCTGCACACGCTGTCCAGATGCAGGGCACAGGGCTGGAAAGCCCGGCAGCCCCTCCTGCAGCACCGCAGAGCTCCCCACTGCCCGCCCGCTGCTGGCACCCTCCTGCAGAGAAACCACCCTCTTCTTATCAAGGTTTGCCTGTTCCCAATGAAGTTGCAAACCCTTTAGGGCAAGGGGCAAGTCTCATCTGATCTCTCCTCCCTGAGCGTGCCGCAACTGCATGAAGCTGGAGAAGGGATTTCTATCCTACCAGTGCGTTAGTAGGAGCTGAGCAAACGCCCAGCCTGGCTACAGCAAGGTGAGGGATGGAGCAGGAGGTGTTTCACGCTGCTGACAGAGGAGTGCCCTGAAGCAGGTGTCGGGGTGACTGGTGTGCTGTCCCAGTGCAGGTCCCCAGAAAAGCACCCATCCCTGCGCACTCCCTGCGGGAAGCCCACGCACATGAGACAGCCTGTGCAGCTGGATGCCAGTACCTTCTTTCCTCCAGGGCGCAGATAGGCATGTGGCGGTCCCCGGGTCCCCAGCATCCCTGCTGGGCCTGAACTCAGGAGCTGATTATGGTGTACAGCAAGGGCACAGCTTCAAATAGCTACCTTCAACCTGGCCTAGTCTGCACAGGGCTCTGTGCCTGCCTGGGCAGAGAGAAGACAAATATCACTCACGTAAGCAAACTGTCCAGGTTATGGGAAGTGCCAGAAGCTTTAAAGAGGCTGTTGGCAGTTTCTAGAAAAAACAGCAAGTGACACCTTCTGCACGTTGAAACAGCAATTGCCCTTGTGTTGATAGGGTGGTTAGCATACGAAACAGTGATCGGGGACATGGAAAGGCGCAGATCTCAGAAATCAGCAAAAATTCCACATTTCTTTCGAATCCTGCTTTGACACTCCCAAGCCCATACACAGCAGGGTGATAACATAGCACAGAGCAGCCCTCGCTGCTGATTTATTTAGCAGATGTCAACTGGTGGAATGTTTCCATGATTTTTCCTCCTGAAAGAATGTGCTAAGACTAAAAGCTTTCACTTTTTTTTTTTTTTTTTTAAAGGAAACTATCTAAAACTACTTGGGAGCCTCCTCTAGGATTGTGACATTTGTCCGACATGCAATGCTGGTGTCAGGAGACAGTGCTTGCTGTGCTGGTAGCAGCTTGTCTCCAATAGCCCCAGCTGCAACCCCCTGATAAATACCCTTTTGGCCCTTCATGGTGGAACTTGTCGTAACCTTGTTTCCAAACAGACCAGTTGCACTCCACACATCTGACAGCCCCATGAGATATTTGCATCAGGGAGGCAGCTTGCTTTCCTGCTTATCATGTCCCATCAAAACACACTTTTAGGACCAGGCAGGAAGCCAAGGTCAAGTCTCCTTTTCTTTTTTTTTTATTGTTCCCCCTGCCTGCTCTGAATACATGATGGTACAGACTTCACTTCCACTGTTATATCTTTTCCCACAAGACCGTTGCCTCATTCAGACCACACCAGGAAACATGCTTTCATCCCTGCAAGCTGGGCATCGCTGGAGCAGCCCATGCCCGTAGGAGCCATGTGAAGACGACACAGGGGCGAGGCTTTGCAGATTCCCATGCACCTGGGATAGAGAGATTTGGTCAGGTCCAAATGTGGGAGGGCATTTCCAGGAAGCCTCTCCCACTGCCTCTTTTGTCAGGCCCGTAGCAAAGGACATCAATGAGGATGAGATTCCTCTCACCTGATTTTAGGTGCCTAAAAGTTAGGTGTCTAAACCAAATTAGTCGGACAGGCTTCCTGCATAGTCAATGGAGACAAAAAGGCACCTCTAGTGTGTGATTCATTTCACCTATCTTGAACTTTTATCTTGAGAAGGGCTGACTCACTTGGCAGCCAAGCACCAGCTTCTCTGCTCTGACTGTAAAGGCAGATTGGCAACTAGCTGGGGATTTGACAACTATGTTTTGGATGTCCCAAGTTAGGCAAGGTGAGTCCTATCCATGGCCGTGGCACTGGCTGTGGGAAACACCATCACTGAGCTCCAGCTTGGGACCCTCCCACCCCATTTCCCTCAAAGGGTCCGTTTCCAGCCTTCTTCAAGCAGGTCTGTCCAAATCACATTATATTGGTCTTTTTCCCATTATCAGACCAAGTTAAATATTTACAAAGCACCTGGGGACAGGGTCCATGTCTTCCTCATGTTTGTATATTCCCCAGAGGAGTGAAGCCCCTGCACTGGGGGCAGACTGGTGCAATACAGCACCGTGGGTCCCTGCGCCAATCTGCAGGTCGTGAAGAAATGCAGCCAAGAACGCAAAAAGAGCTCACGGACATTGGGAAATACACCGGAGTGAATCATAAGAGTCAGGAGAAGCTACTAACGTGTGGGAAAAAAAGCAAATGTGCTACCTGGGCACAAACATATAATAAGGAAGCATGTAATAATAATTATTGTTATTGTAATATGGTCTGAGTGAGCATTTGGGAAAAAGATATCTAATAACTGACAAGCGACGTGGCTCGGTTTGTTTTGATCTGAAATTCAAACAATGGTTGTGTTTATAAGGTAATAATACGCAGGGGCACAGAGCACTGGCACTGCACCAACTATGCACTCCCCAAGTTGGGTTTATATAGGTCATGCCAAACAAATAATAGTGTTCTCCAATATAATTACTGATTCATTATGGAGAGGGAATGTAATTGAGTCTGTTTGGATTTCAGGGAGGCGTTAGATACGGAAAATTTGTACATTTGAACTCAGATTGGGAAGGCTTTGTGTGCTTGCCTAGTTCTGCTCCTCCAGGAGTCAGCAGTACAACTCTGGCTGCAGTCTGTCCTGGCAGCACGGGAGCCTCCCTGCTGGCCTCAGCAGGTGCGAGTGCTCCCACCGCCCTCTGCGGATGCTCTCAGTGCCCTTTGAAGCACCTCACAGGTAGATTGGGAAACTAAACTACTGCTAGACCAAGACCCAGATCCAAACATGCTGGATCTGGCACTCAGCTCAGGCAATTCCACCTGGCCCATCAGCTGCCCTCGATCCCTGAGGCACCCCGGCCCCTCCACTTCTGATCCTCCTGTTCCCTGCCCTGCTTCTGGATGTGTCTCATTACACATATTATTGCACCATTATTTCAGGGCAAAGCAGCAAAATCCAGTGGACAGGATGGCCCAGCACTGCCTGACAGCCTCCTGGCTGGATGATCATGCTCAGCCATGGGGCAGTTACACTGGGGTGTTCTCATCCTGGGAAGACATTGGTGGGGTTGGGCAGTGGTGGGACCATGCTGACACCTGCCATGGCAAGGGGGTCCACCACCACTCAGGGCATCAAAGGAGAAGAGCCAAACTCAGCTGGTGGTGAGGGGAGCTGGTTCAGGCACTTTGGGGTGGCTTTCCAATGGGGCTATCACCGGGGTGTGGGGAAGGTTAACAAGGGCAAGTGCTGGATTTTGCACCTAGGACAACCTGGCTGTACATACAGACTGGAGAATGAGAGGCTGGAGAGCTGCGCCGTGGAGAGGGATCTGGGGGTTCTGGTCAATGACAAGTTGAACATGAGCCAACAGTGTCCCTGGCAGCCAAGAAGGCCAACTGTGTCCTGGGGTGCATCAAGCACAGCATTGCCAGCTGGGCGAGGGATGTGATTGTCCCACTCTGCTCTGCGCTGGTGCAGCCTCACCTGGAGCAGGGTGTGCAGTTCTGGGCAACACAGGATAAAAAGGATGTAAAGCTACTGGAGAGGGTCCAGAAGAGGGCTATAAAGTTGGTGAAGGATTTAGAGGGGAAGCCGTATAAGGAAGGGCTAAAGTCACTAGGTTTGTTCAGGCTGGAAAAGAAGAGGCTGAGGGGAGACCTCATTGCAGTCTACAGCTTCCTCACAAGGGGAGGAGGGGCAGGCGCCGAACTCTTCTCTTTAGTGACCAATGACAGAACTTAAGGGTATGTCAGGAAGATGTGCCAGGGGAGGTTTAGGTTGGACATTAGGAAAAGGTTCTTCACCCAGCAGGTAGTGGAGCACTGGAACAGGCTCCCCAGGGAGGTGTCATGGCCCCAAGCCTGACAGTGTTCAAGAAGAGACTGGATAACACTCTCAGACACATGGTGTGAACTGTGGGGTTGTATTGTGCAGGGTCAGGAGTTGGACTCCGTGATCCTTGTGGGTCCCTTCAAAATCAGGACATTCTATGATTCTATGAACTGGCACTTCAGCTGCAGCTCCCTGCTTTCCTGGGAAGACTTGGGCAGCACTGCACCAGTCTGAGGTGTTCCCCACTGGCCTCTGCCCTGTGCAGACCCTGTATGTGGGGATGGATGATGGTGCCCACTGCAGCATCCTCAACACCTGGCACAGCTGCTGGTACCGGTGACGGGGATTTGCTCTGTATGACATCTGGGTTTTACACAGGAAAACGCGGCGTGTGCTGGCACAGCCGTGGAGTCAGCTCCCCTCATCTACATCACCAGCCCTGCTGCTGCTCCCCACAATGCGAAAGGCAGAGCCCCGGTGTCCTACCTCCTGCCACACTTCAGGGAGCAGCTGCATTTTTAAAAAAGGTCAGACTGGGCACAGCACAAGGCTTCTAGGAAAACAGGGGCCATGCCAGCCAAGCTGGCAGCCCAGCACCCAGTGGAGGGAGCACTTTTTTGCAAAGCTAATTCATGCCCTGCTAGTCAGTTGACTTCTGTGAGCTTCTGAAAAAGCTGAAAGGAACACGTAGGAACTACAGTAAATATATGCTTTCAAAAGGTTTTTTGATAAAGGCCTTTCCAAGAATGAAAGAAATTTGGCAGTCATGGGTTGAAAAGTCCTGTCGTGGTTTGAAAACTGAGTCAGATCTGATAGGAAGGGGAAAATAATCCATTAAAAGTAAATAACCAGTGTTCCAGTGGGGAAAGAAAAGCTTATTGGAGTGGGCGGTGGGGCTGTGCCTGGAGTAGACTAACGCGTCCCTCCAAACACTGTTTCGAAAAACAGAAATATGGGAAGAGGGATAACGAAGCAACAATATTTGCTGCCAACAGAGCACCATGTATTTTAACTGCAAGCAAGGCTTGGCAGGGCTGGGAGGAATTCCAGAAGCTTCTAACTAAACTTGGAAACCAAACCACAATGACGGAGAAAGTTGAGCGCACACAAATGCCAAAGCAAGCCTTTTCAGAAGAAATTGGGCAAGCTTCTCACTGTGAATTAGATGTTAGCTTGCAGGGGTCAGCAGTGGGCATGGGCAATGACTGTTCAAGCATTGCATGTGAAAGACCTGCATGCTGGGTCAACATGAAAAATATGTCACCGTGTAACCTGGTCACACATCACAGTCCATGCCCACTTGCACACCTTGAATCAGGACCTAAAGAAACATTGTAGTATTGACCATGCTGAGTCAGATCAAAAGTCTACCAAAGGCAGCATGGAAGAACAGAAACAGGATCAGAAGTAGAGCTGGGTGGAGGACTTCTTCTTGTGAAGTGAGATCGAGGAGTATAATATTATTTCATTTGCACCAGGGAAGCAGAGGGCTACAAAACAATGATTCCCTTTAGCAACCACTGGCTGATGCTTACAGTTTATTTGTGCCATGCAAGGGAAAAAGAAAGACATAAAGGTGCTTTTAAAAATAGTTGCAAGGGAAGTTTGTGCTTTGCCACCAGTCTACTTTGCAGTACTGTTCCCTGCTGGATGTGATCTCCTGATAAGCTTGTACCTGGCCTGAGCTCAGCTCTGCATGCCAAGCCACCCATAGCAGTGTACAGCTCTGGACTGCCAAGACCCGCTTTTGCAGAGGCTAAATGTAGCTCCCCTGTGGGCAACATCCAGCCCCAGACAGCAGCTGGTGAAGCCCAGGATGTGCACTGAATGCCTGCTCAGCATCAGCACCTGGCCGTTGCAGAGTGGGGGACAAACACTGTCCCTGGCAGGGTGTGGTGACACCAAGACCCATGCAATGAGAAACGGAAGGGGTGTGTGTGTGTAAATAATTTACTAGTATGACCTAAATGCTACAAGGCCTTTGTTTATTTTTATGAAGTCAATAAAGAACCACGCGGATTGTGAGACTGGAGTTCGGGGACCAGAGGCTGAGAGGTGACACAGAGCAAAGGCATCTGACCCCTCTGTGAGGGAAGGCAGCTGGGCTGGGAGTGGAAGGCCACCATCCAAGTTTCCAACATTTCCTGCCTTCAGAAAGCTTTGCAGAGAAACGAGAGAGGGAGAAATGCCACATATCTACAAGTGGCTGCCCCAGAGAAGTGGGAGCTTCACCACATGCTCCGTGGAGGGGCCAGGGAGGGGAGATTGTTTGCTGGATGATGCCTGTTGTGTGTTTCAAGCAGGCTTTCTCACTGCCCCCAGCCACCAGTGCTGCTCTGGGGCCCTGGGTCCGTGGAGAGGTAGGCTTTTGGCTGAGAAACAAAAGTGAAGCCTGGACTAATTGTCATCGAAGAAGAGCTAAGTGTGCTCCTCATGAGAGCAGAGACGTTGGGCCTGGTGTCTGGGCTGCCTTACAGTACAGGTGATGAGCGCTGATGGGATGCTGTGATGACCTGCTCCACAGCATGGGTTCCTTGACCTTGCCGAGCCCAGGCAGTCTTGGAAATCATCAGCAGGGCGCTCCCTCCTAACAGATCCTCTGCTTTCTGTAAGGGGGCAAGAGGTGTTGTACACACTTGAAGACATTGATTGCTGGCTACTGGAGTCATGAGAAGAGGAAGGCTACTGCTCCTACTTGTCCCTGCATTTTTTTTTTTTCTCTTAAGACTCTGCTCCATAGATCATATGGTTATAAGAGAATCTCATTTTTCAGTTAAGCAAAGTATGCTTTTCCTGCTAGCTAGTACAGAGAAAAACATGAAAGCATGAACCAAAGACTAGAGATCCAAAAGGCAAACATGCATAATTCAACGTTATTGGTTTTAATTTTAGAAATTATGTTATTTGACAATATTTTGAAACCCGACTCTCAAATGTTTGGGATTAGCTCTCTGGGAAAGGGGAGGATGTTGGCCCTCTAGTGTCACTTGGGAAATGCCAAGATCCCAGCCCACAGCTCTGCAGGGGAGGTGTTACTTGGCAAGTACCTAGAACTTAATCAGAAGTTTGGGACCACCTTCAAGGGGCTCAGGGAGAAAAGCAGATCAGTTTTTCTCTTTCAGTACTCCTGCATGTGGCCGATCCATCTGGATAGCAGGTCCAGCAGTAACTCCTGGCAGCAGGAAGCTCTCCCCTTCCACAGCTACCTGACGTCCCGTGTGAAGTGAGAGTTCAGCCAATGGTACAGGTACTCGTGACAAGTGTCCACCCAATGTAATTTCTACAGTAACTGGTGTCTTCATGTCTGCCATAACCACTCTCCCTGCTGGCCCTGCAGAGAGTACTGAAATTACCAGGATATAAATTTCACCATCAAAGTGTCCTTCCAGCTGAGGCTTTGCACTGCTCTGTAATAACAACACAGCAACACAGGCACAACCTGTGCCACTTTGTTTCTTACTGTACTTTATCTGTGGATGGACAATTGCTGTCTCCATGCCTAGAGAGTGAATGTTGTTAGGTATCTTAATTTTTTTTTTTTTTAAGGCATGTGTCTCCAAAATTCACTGTCTTTCAGTTTCTGTACATCTAGCTGCAAAATTGTACCCACTAATTGTTACTGAACTTTGCAGTTGGTTGGTGCGCCAGTACAGTGCTGGGATGCTGGGTGGAGTTGTGCAGCTCCATCCAAGTTCAGATGTGTTCAAGATGTGTGGCTCAAAGATGACCAGTCTGTCACCTCTAATATTGATGATGAATCCAAATCTTGCAGATTCAAGCTGTGGTACATACAACAGTGTCTGTTGCAAATGCAGCTGTTCCAAAAGGCAAACCAGAATTTCTAAGTGCCACTAAAATGGAGAAGGTGTGGGTGTGGTGGATGGCAAAGGCTTTTTTGGTGAAACTGTTCAAAAAAAGCAAGTCTGATGATGAAGGGAGGGTCCCACAGTCACCTCCAGCAGTAGAAGCTGAATGAAAGCAGCAGCAGCAAAAGCTAGCAATGCACCACAAGCGAAGTGTCCAGGCTAAATCAGGCCAACAAAAATAGCTGTGCGGGTGAATGAATATGCCAATCTAAGCCACATTTCCTGAAGCAGTTGAACCCTCAGCCACAAAGCTTGTCCTAGGAAGAAAGGCTGTTGCAATGACGATGTTATGGAAGGACATAGCTCTTCCTTATAGCTGAACTCTATAGGGTTATGGCTAGTTTGCATTTGTGAAGTGCATGTTTTTCCATCTCTCTTTAGTACCAGAAAAAGCAAAAAATGGCTGTTTCTGTGCATGTGTGCACTGGTGAGCACATGTATGAGACTAGGAAGAACGCGCATATTTGTGTGTGCTTGTGATGGCTTAAGGAATTGTGTACGTGCACAGGCACAAGTGCTAGTGAACATGTGAACAAGACACCGAGTGGCCATCACGTGGCTATGTGAGCATCCCAGACTGCAGAAGGAATGGCGTGGGCTGGGACAGGGTGCAGGTTGCGCAAGGGCTGCGCGGGTGCTCGCTGATGTGAACCATGGGGCGTGAGGGCCCATGGGGTGGGAGGGCCGAACAATGCTGCGCACAAGTGACCGTGCAACCATGGGAAGGGAGGCGAGTGCCAGCACAGAGCGGCGTGTGAGGCACCCTTGTGCTGGTGGGGAGATGCAGAAAGGCTTCTTCCCAAATGTTTATACAATACGGTTTGGCTCAGCAAAGAGTTAATGTGGTAAAGAAGAGTCTAGAAGGGCTCCTGCCAGCTATAAACAGAGCAATCAGCATACACAGGATGTGGCAAGCAGCTAAAGGCGTCCCGTTATTAACTTCACTTTTATTTCAAGGGGATTCACTTCTCTGTTCTGTTTCCCATTTGGGAAGTGAAACCTAAGATCATGGCACCATTAAAAAAAAAATGGTCACAGCTCATTTGTTTTTCTACTTTATTCTTTCTTTTCTTTAAAAAGTTACTTTGCTTTTCCTTGACTGTAATTTATTGAAACTTCTGGTAACACATTAAATCTTCACTCTCTTGTTTCTCTCCTGAGGAATTATCTCATTTGCTCTCATTTGAAACTGTTGACTGTGAGGGGAGTGTTTACACCGCACAGCGTGCTCACAGTGTGGTGCAACCCTGAGTGAAGGGAACAACGCGGGTTCCTCCTTAGCACAGCCAGAGCCAGCCTGTGCACTGCTCACAAGGTGCTTTGTAAACATTTATTCATTCTTGTACACACTCTCCCTTCCCTCCCCCATCAGGTGAGGAAATGTTATTGTCACCATTTCACAGATGGAAGAAGTGAAGGCAGATAGGTTGGGTGACTCACCCGCAGCCGCTGAGGCAGATCTAGAGCTGAGGTGTTAAGCTCCCAGCCACGTAATTTAACCCAGCAGGTCACGTTCCCACCCAGGGCTGACAACATAGGTAGTGCGTGCTCCATCTACCTGCCACCCACTTGTCCTGCAAAGCAGCAACGCTCATCTCACATTTACAAAATGAGATCAGATTGCTGTGGCTTACTGCATGTGATGGTGTCATCAGAGTGCAATATATTATTATGATATCATGATGTTAGTATGCCTGAAACTAACGCAAGGCCACGCACAGATCAGAGGTAGGCAGTTGAAAATCAACGACCGTGTGCTCTTCAACCACATCACACACACACACCCTGTACCAGGGTGTTGGTTGATCCAGTACACTGCAAGGATCTGCAAACAATCTGCATGCTGAACTGGGTCCCCCCACCTTCACTGTTGGGGCCTGGGTTCATTTCTGTCCCTTACAGTCCCGGTGACTGAAGTAGGAAAGATGGCTCCATCAGGCAGTGGAAGGAAAATGTTTTCTTCTCCAGTGGAAATGGCTCTCAAAGCACATGGTCAGTAGATAAAGATCATGGCTCGAGTTCCCCAGTGAGGCTGGTTGGTTTTGAGTGCTGAGCACTTACTGGAAACCAAGCCTCCTAAATGTGGTTCACTACAAGCACTCGGGAAACTGAGCCTTCCGTGTCTCATCACAGATGAACATCCAGAGACACATGTCACCACTGTTTCCTTCTGCCTTGCTATTTAAAATCCTTGCCAATCCTTGCCCCTCCCACACACAATCAAGAACAACAGCAATAAAAAAACCCCTGCTTTTTATCATCTTCGTTTGCTTTTCACGCTGTTTACACGGGGCGTGATTTCACTCATGTCCAATTCATCCCAGACAACTCCGATTAGTCAGTTCCACTTTCTGAGACAAGCTGGCCTGGCTGGCGGCTGCTCAGGCCCTGCAGGATGCTGCTGCAACCAGCCTCACGCTGGAGGGGTGAGGTTAGCTTTCTCTATATGAATCTTAACTTTCGTTTTTAAGTAAAACACTTGGTATTTTCTTGTTTTGAATATAACCTTTGTAACAGGTCATTCAAATGAAGCTGGTGTTGCTTTTTGCCTTGCCATGCGCAAAACTTGTTTCTGTTGCCATGGCGGAGTCTGCAGAAAGATCCTCCTTGATTTCTGTGGGCTTTGGGGGCTCAGGGGCTGTTATCACACCTGTTGAGAGCAACACAAAAATGCCCACTAATTTCAAGGTGTGAGAGATTAGGGTCTCAGAAATACTCGGAGGGGGGAAGGGAATGCATTGGAGTGCCTGGACTGGTCAAAGGCCTCCCTACATCTCCTTCTACCATGGTGTGTGGTTTTTGGGGCACACTGGGACTTTACCGCTGTAGGGCAATAGAAAGGCAGAAGAGTCTTGAACATCTGGAAGGACGATGACTCGCTCTTCTTCCTCTGGCTCTCCTTTAGAGACTCAGTGCCACCCAAACTGTGCCAGAGACCTGGGTTACAGAGAGTCACAACACCACCATTCTGGGCAGTAGCCTCTGGAGTTGAGGTTTCCTTTTCTTGCTGAGAGTTAAATGGGAGTTTTGAGGACATGGAGGAAGGCAGGGTGGCTGACACTGTGACAGGTGGCAGGAGAGAATGGGCTGGTGTATGGAAGAGCCTCAAGTCAGCAGCTTTTGTCCACAGAAACAGAAGACCCTCTGTTGTCATACTGGCAGAGAGTTAACCTCGTAGTTAAAATATTACTGGGCTCTACCTGCTCTTATCCTTCCACAGTGCAAGGGGCAAGGGGCTTAGTAGGTCAACTGACTAGTACCTGACAGCAACTAAAGGGACCTGGTCAAGGCCGAGAATTTGACCTGTGACTCCTTGGTTAGATCCTTTTCTACAGTTCATGTAATTTTTTTACAGCCCTTGTTCATGCTTCAGTGTGTTTGGTGCTAAACAGAACAAAGTAAACACCTTGCAGAGAAGAAAGCCCAGGCACAAGCTGGGTATGTTCAGTGCAGGCTTCATTGGCCGTCCTGCCATAACACAAGGTACTCATGGTGCTCCTGAGAGCGGCCTCGGCATTGCTGGCTGGTAGATGCAGATTGAGTTCTGAGAACAGTGCAAAACAGTGCCTAAATGTCAGGAGTCTCCAGTGGAGAAGACAGCTGTGCCAGCTATGAGAGACAAATAAAGCAACTAGTTGAGAAGGAGTCACAGATCCAGAACAAAAGCCCAGGCGATACCCTGCCTTTTTCTCATAAGAGGTTTATAGCCAACACCCCATGGCGCTAATAATCAGTGCCCTGGGTAGCACGGGGCTTGTTTGCTGCTGGCATTGCCACTCTGCCTACCCTGGCCACAGACCTCTGCTCCCAGACCTGAGCAACCAAGACTGCAAGTCACAGTTTTGCTGGCCGAAAGCTTTCTAAATGGGAACAGGGAGCAGTCCTCACTATCTCTACAGGTTCCAGCTTGGCAATATGTGCTACACCCATTCATCTAAATGCAGAATTAGCTCTGAAACTAATGATAAGGCTTTAAATGCCGTCACACAGCTAATTTATTTCCCCACTGTCTCAAAGCGCTTCCCAGGTGCTGAAAAGCTTAGCTGCCAAAATCTCCATAGCCTGTGCTGACAACCTCAGCGACACAGCTCTGCATTGCATCATCTTTCCTACTTGTGCAGGTCCAAAGTGCTTTCAGCCATTAATGTGCTCAGCCTTGGAGCCCCTCGTCATGGTGAGGGGCTGTTGTCCCCCTGATGCAGCCAAGGAGAGCTGAGGCCCAGCATGGAGAAATTACTTCTCCCTTGCTCACAGGGGAAGGGGGCTCTGGAGCACCACCATCAGCTGGTGTCTGCCGTCTACCGTGCGTGTCTTCCCTCCTCAGAGCAACGTGCTTTGCCGTGATGTCAGTGGAGTTACACAAGCACAAACCAGGCTTGAGTTCACACTACGTACAACACATTGGTTATGCTGAAGGCACAAGGTCATCCCACCCTTGGGAAGGAGAGGGAGGACACGGGTGTATATATGCAGACATGAGCACGCCTCAGTGGCTGTCTATAAACACACGTGTACACATAGAGCTTCCATTTGGAGATGTGCCCCACATGGCACGTGTCTGTTCAGGCAGAAAAACATCACTGCTCCAGTTCCTGCAGCAGAATCGTTTTTGTTTTTCTCTCTTGCATTCTGGAGTTACTTCTGGTTTGCAAAAATAGCAACTCTCGAGGCAGCCTTCCTGATAGGTGGAATAGTTTCCCCTTGAGAAGAAACTGGTGGAAATCCCCTCTCTTGAGACATTTTTAACTTTGCCAGAAAATGTACAATGGGAGTGACTGCTTTAACTAGCAAGCTGACTGGGGTGAGCTAATGGGTTTTTCCATCTCTGGTGTCTAGTTCCAGGGATTTCCATGAATTGCTCTCAGGACAGACGAAGGCACTAGATTGCGACTGTGGGATCTGCTGTTTCAGCTCCACTGACACGTCATTCCCTCAGGACACCCAGTGACCTGGTTAATCTAGTTCTTTGCTTCTGACTTCTCCTTGTAAATGATTTATCAACTGGCGTGGATCCCTGTTTGCTTAAGGAGGCGTATGACGACCTCTGGCAGACCGGCTGCACAAAGCTACAGCCTGCGTTTGGCACCCGGCTGCTGGTCCCAGCTTGTGACCCTTGGCATGGGGAGCAGAAGGACAGGGCTCCATTGGAGCCCGGTGGCAAGGGCTGCTGTGGGCAACTGTGGGTGGTGTTTACATGGCTCTGTGGAGGGCACCGGGGACTAAGCCATCAGTGAGAGTGCTTGCAGGCTTGCCTCAGCCTGTCCTGACCCCCACAATACAGAGGTCCTGACTGGGTGGCCATGGGAAGCATCAGCTGTACTGGAGCCAGCCTTCAGGTCCACGTGCTCCAGAGAGAAAATAATGTCTACCACCTTGTCCATCCTCACAAAGCAGAATCGATTTTGATGATACCAACGTCTGAACCAGACGCAGCTCTGGATGTCTTCATCGTGCACATACATGCGTCAATACACAAGTCACCACACATGAAACACTGCAGCTAAAAAGAAGATGGTACAGATCTAAACACAAGGACCCAAGCCCAGGAGGCGAGAGATGATCCTGTAAGCTTTATATCCTGCCTTTGTACGTGAGGCTAAAGGAGCATGGAAAGAGATCAGATATCACAAATTGGGCACCCCCCCTAAAAATTTGTCTATGGGCAACTCCCTCCCTGCCCTCCCTCCAGGCCAGTTATTGCTGCTTCCTGCTCTGTTTGTTTCAAATCCAGTTATCTTGAGTTCTGCCTGTTCTGGCAAATATGGTGCGGCGGAGGGGAGGTCCTGTTCCAGACGATGCTGTATGCATGCCACAGATCACAGAGATTAGCATGGGAGGAATAGCTCAGATGAGCTGCTTGAGGCAGGTATTGGGAAGTTTACTATAGAGATGTGTAACGAAATCTTTGTTTTGGAAGATACAAGGCCATGCTGAATTTCCAAATGGCTGGAGGCTGTTTCATAGGGACAGAGCTTGGTAGAAAGAGAAGCTGAGGAAGCCTGCTCCAGCACCATCTCGGGCAGCCTGGCTCCCAAGAAGGACAGTGTCACACTACCCAAGGGCCACACGTCATCAGGGAGGGCTGGCTCAGGCTGCAGCAAGGAACCTGCAGCCACATGTAGGCAGAAGCATGGGGCGTGTTTTCTTCTCACATAAGGGTGGATCTGGAGCAGCTTTCAGCTTCCTGGGACCTGAGAGGTGGTTTTGTTTATAGCCCAGGAGGACAGAAGGTGCAGCTCCTGTTCCCTTTCTTGGGGGCACACCACAGCTTCCTTTTCTTGTGCCTCGACAGGAACCACTGTGTTCACACACCACATGCTGCCACTCTGCGCCTTGTACAGCACACCAACATCACAGAAGGACAGACAGCTGGTGGGGTGTGTGAGGGCTAATCCCACCTCACCAGGTGCAGCCATAACTACCCTGTGGTTCAAAACCCAAAACCATGTCCCCAAGAACATATTCAGACTAGGCTGAGGCCACGTGCCCTATGATATCCTAGTTGTGGTTGCAGGGCAGAGGAGCAGGAAAGAGAAAGAAAGGATGGCCAGCGAGTTATCCCAAAATCATATTTCCAACCTTTTAAAATGGGTGGATGTATTTGACATATAATCTTCAGTGCGGATTCCCAAGTAGTGGTAGATTTCAGGGTTCAGTTTCAATCCAAAACTCACTGAGTGTTCACACCACCTCTTCCATACAGTCTTGCTCTCCAAACAGCAGAGAAGAGCCTGGTCCATGTAGAAGCTATATTCTTACCAGCAGCACAAGTACTCATGGCTTTGCAAACTCAAATCTGTTTACTGAGGACAAAACAGACGTAGAGTGATGGGAGTAGTGCAAAACTCCCCAAAAGCATTCCCCTGTCCCCAGGGCACTGAAGCAAGAGCCGAGTTTTCTCATTGACCTCTTTTGTGGCAGGTGCACAGATTTAGCAGTGGCACATGAAAAAGAGCACCGGGAAACTCTTTGGCAGAGCCAGAACTGGAACGTGCTTCCTCTCATCTCCAGTCTCCCAGGTTGGGGGAGAGATTACTTCCAGGTGCCTGGCTTTGTTCTGGTCCTGGCAACACAAGACCACTTTCTGGTCCATTCTCTGTCTATCCCAAAGGGGGTTTAATTTGCATTTTTTACTACAGCCAAACAGACATTTTCATTGAGCTGTTCACGCAGAAACCATTTCATTTAGCTGTTTTAGTTTTGGTGTGCTACAATCACCCAGCTGGCAGAGCAGTTCAGTGTAAGACAGAGAGAAGTCACATACCTCTCAGCTGGGTCTTACCGTAGGAGATCCTACCGGGATGCTCCAGGTTGAGGCTACAGCTACCTGCAGTGTAGTCAAGGCAACCTCCTTTACCAGCACTGGTCTGGGAAGACTGGCTCAGAGTTAAGAGGCAGCCGATCCCAGTGTCTTATCCAGGTCCACTGCTGATGAGCTTCACATTAAATCTGCTGGCAAGATCTAACAAGATTGCATGCAGAAGGGCATAGTTATGGATGAATAGAAGTTAGGGAAATAATAACCTGTTTTTCTTGGGCTTGGTCCAGTATTCACTAAAGGGATTTCCATAAGCATTAGTAAGATTCAAATCAGACCACAAATTTCTTGCAAACTTTCTTCTGCTTTATTAAAGCAGAAAAAAACCCCACCACCAAACAAAAAAAGTATTTTAAACGTTGTTTCCCCTTTTCCTTATGTACTTAGTCTCCTTTCTGCTCTTTCTCAACACCGGGAAGAAGATAGCCCAACTCTGACAAGACTGATCTGACACCTGCCTATAATGTGAGACGTGCATTCCTGAGCCCCCCAGCTTTGCTGGCCGTGGAGGACAACTGAATCAGCCCTGCTTCACTTCTAGGGTCATCACTGGTACTGGGCACTGGCTTGACAGAATTATGCACTGAGAGGATGTTCTTTCTATCTTCCTATCTCTTCCTCAAACTATCAATTAAAAAAAGTCACATTTCTGTAGCCTGTGGATGTCTCGTCTGCCTTATTTGCGCACTTTGTTCATGCAGGTTGTGACACACACTTCCCGCAAGTCGTTCAGGGAGGAGCATTACAGGTATCGAGGCACTTAAAGATGCCGGCAGAATGCCTAATTGGATTTCAAAAGGGCATTGCTCCTGCTGCCTTTTGATTTCAATCAGATTGGACATGTAAACCCCAGTTCCCATCTCTAGATACCAAACACCTTTAAAGTCTGGTTGACAGCCTCAGTTCCCTCTTAGACTACGGCACTTAGCTCTTAGGGTCTTGCAGGGATGAAAGAAGTGATGACTATGAGTTCTCAGGAAATATAGAAATGGGGTCAACTAAGTAACTTTTAAGTCAATTAGAAAGACTGTCTATTAACACCTCCTGCTAATAGGCAGCTTTGACAGATTCCCACTGCCAGTATCACCATTCACACAAGAAAATATTTATGACTCTTCTCCCTCCAAAGGCCAGTTTACCTCATGTAACATAGAGAGAGCATGAAGAAGATACATCTATCAGCAGTAGGAGCATTAACTCTCCCTTTTTGTCCCCATGCTTAAAGAAGAAAAGATGCATTCAAACCTTAAAGTGGAAAGTTAATCACACAGAGTGGCTGTGGATGGGAGACATTAAATGCCTGGCTGCATTTTTTAATTGAAACAATAAAGCAATTTACCATGCAAATAGCTTTGGCAAAGTGAGGTTTAGGTTCTGTGGAAGTTCACAGTCATGCTTCCCTAAAGGTCAAGTACAGCAGCAAAGCCTTTGACCCTTCTGATCGCAGAGAAGGCACTGGCTCTCAGCCCAGGGCAGCTGCTGGTGCACCAGGCAAAGCACACACCAAACGTGTGCAGGCGTGAGGCCTCCAGGAGCTGCCACCTCCCTGATTGCCACCAGCTTCAGAAATGCCAGGGTCAGTTCCCAGGTAACGATTCCTGGTCTGGTGCAGGCAAGTTCAGAGTCCAGAGTGGGCAAATCCATAGTTTTCATTTTGAACAAGAGGAGAGGAAAAAACAAATCCAGTTCGTTTTCAATGCATTTTGGACTACTGAAGTGCAAGGTCTGTCTTTATGCCCCATTTTTGAAAGGAAGGCGTTTCTGTGTTTTTTCAGCATTTTGGCGTGTGAGCAATAGGGCTGCCATCTAGAGGCCAAAGCGACTTTCTAGCACATTCCCTTGGACAGCAATGGCACTGGCAATAACCTCCCCTCACTACCTCCTTATAAAGGATTTCTCATTTCGAAATAAAATTGCTGTTGTACAAAGCACTTCTCCATCCACATCTCTCATTCAAGAGCTGCATATCCTACCTTAACTAATCTGTCTATATGGGCTATATAGCTAATGTACCCATCATAGGAATGAAGGACAGTATGAAACATGGGATACTAAGCAGAGCCTTGGAGAGATATTTGAGGGGCTCTGGGAGCTCTAGCCTTCTGGTAGTGGTATTAAATGTGTGGTTTTGAAAGAGTTATAGCAGGGAGACTTGTGTATGAGACAGGGCTTTGGGCTGCCCTCTTAGTCACATCAAGCTCTATAGCCGCAGAGCAGGCATGATTTTAATTTGCTCATCCCATTGCTGCTCCTCACTACTGCCACGCTTGGGAAGAGTTTGCTCTGGAAGTGCCCCAGAACTGCATCTAGTTTGGCTCCAAATGTGCTTTTCTCCCATCCCTACAGCAATCTTATTCCTCTCTGACAACAAGCAGGGGGACCAGGTCTGCCAGGCCTGCACACCACCCTTTCAAGCCTGTCCCTGAACTGAATCCTGCAAGTCAAACTGATCCAAAATCCTGGCAACTGGAACCAGTCTAAAATTTGTCTTGGTGGTTACAGCCTGTACAGAAAAGTCACAGCTCGTATTCCTTCCCCATGGTTGCTCCTCTGGATTGCTACCTGATCTTCTCTCTAGTCTGCCGTAGGAATGGCTTCTCCCTGTGTATTTCCCTACAACAGGCGCAGGAGTCATTTAATACTGACAAATGTTAAAAGGAACGAGGCAGAGAACATTCATGGCAGCCTATTGCTCTCCACAATGCCCCATGCTAATCTGAGGTGTGTTAAACCCTTCGACCTCCCACACACCTCGAGTGGCCGAGCAGGTTGAAGTGGAGCAGGAAAGTGAGGGTTGCACGGTAATCACTTGAGCCTTGCAGCTGGAGAACCCCAATCAAGTGCCCTTGCAAAGCACTTCAGTTTTGCTTGCACACAGTCTGCCCTGTGCCCTGCACCCACTGTATTGCAAAATCCCCCGCTGATGTGACTAAGAGTCATGCTCTGCAGCCTCAGCTTTGGTTTCTTGTTCTTGCAGCCCTGAAATGGAGACAGGGAAGTGTTAGACACTTTCTGTTCTCCTTACCTCGAGCTCTCTGACCATGGGTGTTTTTGAGTCCAAGGAGCTGGAGGGACATTTCAGTCAATACTGTTGCGTGAGTGGCTAAATAAAAACAGATCTGAACTCAGCGCTGCTTACATCAAGGAAAGGAGAAGGGCCGTTGACTCCAGCAAGCACTAGCGAAGTTCTGCAAGAGGTGGCTAAAAATAGGGCTGCCCCCTACAACACTTCCGTCCTGCCTTTGGCATACGCGCAGCTTTCACGTCCCATCGGCCTCGCCGTTTCCTCGTCGCGGGCTGGCCTCACACCCCAGCGTCACGAGCAGCCCTTCCTGCCTGCCGGCAGCCTCAGGGGCTCTGAAGTGTGAGCAGCTGCCTCCCACCCTGCTGTGAGCAGCCACTTCCCCTGCTCTCCTTACGTGTGCGGTCTGCTGCAAATGAGAAGTGGGGCAAGGCCCCAGTGACGGTCTCGCCCTAAGCAGACACTCAAAGTCCCAGAGATACTGAAGACCAGAAAAGCTTTCCACAAGGGAGTGTTTTCTTGGTAAATGAAATGGTGGGAAGTATTTGTTTGAATACGTAGGGATAATATTCTCAAACACTGCCTTTGAATTTTGGTGCTTATTCTTGGAGAACTCAGAATTGAAAATGGCCTGAACCTGCTACTTGGAATAAAAAGGAACACAAGTGAAGCCGGGATGCAGAGGAAGGGATGTGAAGGGGAACGTTTCTGCATGGTCTGAGACTCAGAGGCCCTTGCCCCTGGGGCCAGGGAGATGGCTGCTAGGAAGCCAGTGGTATTGCGTGGATGTTGGATGATGGCACATGGATGATGGAGGCGTGTTAGCAAGGCACTGTAGGAAGAGCAAGAGTGTTGTCAGTGCTGCCACTGGTGATGAGGAAGAACTGGGCACCTTCATGGGGGATGGTGGATGCTGTGGGGTGCTTGCCTCTGTGGAGTCCTGATATTGGCAGAGGACTGGAGTGTGGAGAGGCTGCCTTGAGGAGGTGGCTTGGTGAGGGCCAGAGGTCTCTGGGCAAGGCACACCTGGAGAAAGAGCCCTCAGCTAGCCCACAGGACAGCCTCCAGGGAATGACAGCCCCGTTATGAGACAGCTGCTTCAGGGCACTGGGTGGTAAAACGTAGCAGAAAAGCATTCCACGCAGAAGTCACACCCAGACGGCAAGAAATTTTCTCCAGACCAAGCCAAAAGCTCTTTCCTGAAGCCTCTTTCTCACCAGACTCCTTTGGAGGGGAGGCAATATTTAGAGTACACCTAACACTGGCTAGAAACCGGGTCATGGCGGGAGAAGGGTGCAGCTCCAGTTCTGGGAAGCAGCTGTGGGTACATGGAGTGAGGGGGCGGGGAGGATAAGGATGCTGGGGTGGCTGGGTCCTCAGTAGACAATTTTACATTTCTCAGTCTAGTGCAGAAGAGAAACATTGGTAAGCTCTTGCTACTTCTAAGCCTTGCTAACCACTCTCCTCTTAAGACTAGCCTGTGCAGGTTTCCTGAGTTATTGGTTTGTGGTTTTTACCGTTGCAATTTAGTATCTGGATCTCAGTTCAATCTCTCTGTCTCCTGCACTTGCCCTGCCAGCAGTCACAAAGGTGGGCAACTTGGGCCCTTGGTGAAGCTGTGCCTCTGTCCTTCAGAAGCTGTTGTGCGGATTTGGGGAGCTACCCCAGGGCTGCAGCTGGGCTGGAGAAACAGGTCAGCAGCCCTTCAGGTCAGTCCTCACAGTGGCCATCATGACAGAGGGACTTCCAAGGGCTTGAGGAAGTGATGGAGAGTCAGGGAGATGGATGTGACACAGAACAACAGAACACACAGACGTGGCTTCCAGCAGGTCCTTTGAGAGAGCTGCACAAGGCTCAGCTCCTCGGCTGATTTTTGAGGCACCCTCCCTGCTCCCCCACCTCTTCCTTCCGCTCCCCGACAGGTGAGCGTGCAGGAAACCACACGAGGGGAGGAAGGCAGAGTTTCCAGTGCTCTAGTCAGGGGTGCTGTTATGGTTTTGTGTGCGTGTGTGTGTGTTTTTTTCTTCCACAAAGGCCACGGTTTGGGTCACCGGGGCTCTGTTGAGGCGGATTTTGCCTGCTTGTGGCAGCGCGGGCGCAGCCGTGCGGCGGTGTCACAGCGCCACCTGGTGGGCGGCCCGCCCGCCGCCGCAGACGGCGGGAACGGAGGGGCCGGGGCAGCCCCTGAGGGACCCGGGCAGCTCCTGGGGGACCCGGCCCGGGGCAGCCCCGGAGGGACAGGGCCCGGGGCAGCCCCGGAGGGACCCGGCCCGGGTCCCCCGCGGCAGCAGAGGTGAGGCCTTTGCCCCTGCTCACGGTGCGCTGGCCCTTGGCAAGAGCTCTGAAGGGCTGGATGCTCTTTGGAAGCACAGCCTGCTGCCGTCCTGCAAACCGTTCTGGTCTTTGTTACAAGGTTTCTAGAGGTATTTGTGTGGTCCAGTACCTCTGTGTGTGTGTCTGTGTGCTTTTTTAAATTTACATGCTGTCCAATTCCAAAGGCCGCAATTTGTAGATCACAATAGATACCTGCTTTCTCTCCCATTTTTGGTGCCAGATAAAATCTGTTAAATATGAAATTTCTAAATGACAAAATAATATTTGTGTATATCTACAGGGTTCTGTTTCCTCGAATAGCATTATTTATGCTGGTAGGATGTAATGAAATGTTTGCCATCTTATAAAAGCCCGTGCTAGGGAATAAATTGCGTTTTTCATACTTGGTTGTCCCCCCTGCATTCAGTCCAGTCACGCACCTCTGACTGGTCCATCCACCAATATGTCAAACCTCTCACCTGTTTAATACAGTGGCTGTTGAAATACGTACCAACAAGTTATGTTTCCATTCATTTCCGAAGTCTTAACTTTGTTATTGAAATGCCAAGAGCCAACTATTACCAGGGGTTATTGCAGAGTGGTAGCAGACTGGTCTGTTAGTAGGCTTGTATTTCAGTTGCCTTAATGTCTTGTTTGCTTGTTGTTTTTTTATTTCTGATGTTGGAGTGTTCCACAATGGGGTTAGTTTGAAAGAATGTCGGTCTTCTGTTTGGTGATTTTAATACTTATTTATACTTCAAGTGATCTATTTGCCCTTAAACACTGCTATTTTTAATGTTGTTTGAAGCTGGCTTAGCAGTTCCTTCTGAAGGAATAAATGACTAGCTATAACAGCGATGTGCTTCTCAAGGACAGATAATTTGTGCTGATGCCTTTACTGTTTCTTCTTGGTCACTGCAATTGAGTCCTTTGTCTGGATGCTAGTGGTGATGTTTGCATACTGGTGAATATATCGTGAATTGTTGGTACAGTTGTTGGTACAACATCCTCAGACACATGGTGTGAACTGTGGGGTTGTCATATGCAGGAACAGGAGCTGAACTCAATGATCCTTGTGGGTCCCTTCCAACTCAGGACATTGATTCTATGATTCTTCACAGCCTTCACATGATCTGATAATAAGGTGTGCTAAAGCTTCCCTCAGGCACAGCATCGCAGCTGGCGCTCTGGTACCCTGAAATCTAATTGCCTAAATACTGAACAAACCTCACTGTTAGGAAACTGCACAGTCATGGTGAAGAAGCGTGTGGGGCAGCTTTAGACCCAAGTCCAAGGTAGTCCTGGCTGCTACGTAACACCACAACTTCTTCCCCGTGAGTACAAGCAGAAACCACACTCACCACACTCTATTTCTGCACACAGCTATTGCTGTTGTTCAGGAAGTCCAGACAAATGCAGGGTAGGAAAGTGCACAGTGCAGGTTCACGAGGCCTTAGCAGAGTTTAGTAAATTCACTCACAGTTTGCAAGGTGTTCACTGCAAGATCTGGGTTCTCAAAAGTTACATACTAAGTATCATCCATTCTCACGGGGAAATACAGCATAGTGTGATTATTTTGGTGTTAAAGGATGAGAGTTACAAGCTACTGTGCTAAAAAAACCTCAGGAGAGTATGTACAACGAGCAGATGTGGATTTTAGACCATCCAAGTGCCAGTACTGCGAAAAGGTAAAGCAAATTGAAACACATGGAGGGCAGATAAAGGCAGAAAGCTTGCAGCGAGCATTTTGGCAAACCTGAAGACCATAATCAGCAGTGGTTCTTGCACAGTGCTAGAAATAGGCTCTGAGAATTTGAAGGAAAATAACAAGGAAGCTTTTTAAACATATAAAAAACTTAGGTTTTTTTACCACATCACTTTTCAGTTAGGTATCCACAGGAATTGGCAGTGATGCAGAGAACATGGCAATGGCCATGTTAAGAAACAGCAGTTTGTTAAACAGCCAGTGTGATCGGAAGCTTTATTGGGAAAAAGACATAGAATGAAGAAAGCCAAGTGCAATCAAAAACAACACTTCAGGCTGAAGCACTAGGTGTTGTGTTTAACTCCAGCTCTGCTAAATTCCATCTTTGGTGAGAGGCATGGTAGGGCCAGGCTGTCTAGAGAGGCCAGATACTGGTTGTCTGGTGGTCAGTGCCAGCAGGACAGATTGCCCATGGCCTAGGCAGACACAGTCTGCTTTGCAGAGCTCTGACTGGTAGCGGGAATGCTGGTGGCTCGGATTCCTGATGTCCCGAGGCACTTACAAAAATCCCAACCAGAAGTCATGGCGCTGAGTGAGGCCTAGATCCACAGTCTCATTCACTGAGTTTGAGGAATACTTCTTTCAGCTATAAAAGTGACATGCAAATATTTCATACACTTTTCTTCCTTTACCTGTATAGCTTTTCCTTACGTGTCTTTCCTGCCATCATCGTGCCAGCATATGCTGCACCACTGCCACTCTACCTCCCCAGCTAAAACCTGACCCAAATTTTAACAACGGTTTGGGTACCTCTGCTTTCAGTGCTCTATGGTGGGAGCATTTTCAGATTTTAATAACTTCGGCTAGAGCCAGTAGGTACTCACTTCCTTTAAAAGAGTGTACTGCTACATCTTACCTCTATGAATCACAAAGTAATGTCCAAGAGAAGTCAGTTGCCTTAGAACGTCAGAGAGCTGGCTGTTGGGTAAAACAAATCCAGTGCGCATGTAGGATCCCGCTGAACCTGATCTGAGGGTCTCCAGTGATGTATCACACCTACATACACACATACAGAGCAATTCTTGGTCTGAACTGAAACATCTACTCTAAGCATATTGATGTGGATCTTTCCAGCTCAACCTGCCACTGCCAAATGCCCACAGAGTGCAAGGGTTTTCTAGAGTGAAAAAGGAGAGACATCCCTGGTTACAGGAAAAAGCCATCACACAACACAGAAGTATCATTCATTAGCAATGAAGCTCTATCTTCTATTTTAAGCCCAACATTAATCTTGAAGAACAGGTTCTACCCTGCACTCTTCTCCTCTCCCTCATGGTTCTAAGCCCAGCAAATCAATAATAGTGATTGTCCTTTGAACATCTTTAGACTACCCAGACACACAGTTACCATTAGCTAGTATTTCACTACGGCATACAATTTGTCCTTGTTTCTAACCCAGGCCTCCAACCTGTTAACCCTTGTGCTTTCCTCTTGGTGCTGACTCTATCCCAGGCTTGAAAGGCTCCCATGTGGAGTCAGTGTTTCTGCTGTATCCCCTCCTTTAAACTGACGGTCACAGAGCACTCTGCTTGTGCTGCTCCCCCAGCTATAGCCCTCTGCCAGGCATAACTGTTAGCTAATCAGTGTCATTGTCCTAGGAAATCACCCTCAGGGGGGAAAGGCTAGCAACTCTCTTGCAGATTTGCAAACAGAGGGGGTGGAGGGGTAGCTGACTGCAGGGCTGGTAAAATGGGAAACGTACCCTCAGGTACTGTACACACAGAGCATTAGTCTCCCAGCAAACAATGGTTAAGGAAGGGGAATGGAGGGAACAGACTGCAAAGAACAGGCTTCCAAAACCCTTGTAAGAAAACTGAAGCCACTTAGGAACTGGACAGCACTCAGCTCTAAGATCAGGGTGCAGCAGGAGGAGCAGGCAGAGCGGAGAACTTCCCACCTCAGAACTCATGGACCTCGACCCTCTGCTAGAGCAGTGGCAGAGCTCTGCAGGTACAGATCCTGGGGCATTTCTTCCTACTTGGAAGCAAGCTGCTACTTCACCTCATTTTTGAAAAAGAAACTTCTTATCTCCTGAGAGGAACCAAAACCCTTCTGAGCCCATTTCATGGCTCCAGAGGCAGCAGCAGCAAGTACAGGCACTAGATGGCTGAAGCCAGAGCTGAACCTGTTCAGTGAGGTGTCCTGGCCTTGGCTGAATGCACATTCCTCCTTCTGATCTCCTGGTTTGGCAGCTGCAGGTGAACACCCCCATCACTTGCTTTCCTTTTTGCATCTGTAAAGCAGAGATGTGATGTGGCTGAGTATAATAAAAGTTTATCCTCACAAAGTGCTGGGATACTCTTAGATGAAGAGTCCTGTGTTAAATTGATAAAAACGTAATTAATAACAAAGAAGTGCCATAAACATCACAGAAAATACACTCTTTTTTTTGCAGCTGGATATGCCAGTTGCCAAAATGCAACTAATTGCAGTGCTCCACTTCTAGCTGTGCCCTGTGCTGCCAACAGTTGCATGCTGTAGCATGAGGCTTCTTCTGGGATGGAAATGTCCTGTGATAAGAGAAGCACAAGAAATCCCAGACAGAAGGAGAGTGATGGTGTTCTGTTTGAAGAGTGTCTGCTTGGAGACCAGAATGGGAGGATAAAGCCAGGAAAAATAGGATACTTGTGTTTATGAGGGAGGCAAACAGGGTCACAAGAGAGTTATACCCCAGGTCATAATTCCATGTCCTCCCTCCCAGAGAGGACTGGAAAAAGCAGTATGGTGGAAGACCCAAAGTACCCACATTTTGTGATGTTATTGAATTGGCTTCTGAAGGATCAGATGAGCATCAGAGCTAGCACAAGACAAGGAACGGACACAGGGATGGCACCTTGTCTTGCCAGCAGCAAGCTGCTAGATGATCTCAGCCATATTTCCCAACTGCACCGCCAAGGTACAAGTGGAATCTTTGAATCAGATATAAATTTAACATTTGTATTGTCTTATGTCACCTCCCTTTGGTGACGAGAAATTTATGAAAACTGCTCTTCAAGGATCAGGTTAGCAGTGTAAGGGTAGGAGCAATGACAGATTTACTTGTAGATGCATCATGACTTCAGAGCTTTGTTCCTTTCAGCTTTGCAGGGCTGGGAGCAGCAGCCTTCTGCCAGTTGGAAAGGATGATTCCCAGCTTTCTCACGGAAAGTGTCAGATGTTGGAACATGCTGCCTGTAAAAGATATTACTTTAATACATTAGTCTATTTACCAATGTTTTAAAGCAGAGCTTACATTCCTGTGCTCTGTAAAGTTGGAGTCAAGGCACCTGATACAGACAAATTTGTTCCAACAGAGTCTAAAGATGCTTTATTTTTAAAATTATCTGATTTCTGAAATACATTAATATTTCAGCCAAGTTTCAGACTATAATGTGTTCCCTAGTCTACTAAGCAAGTCTATGTCCACCAATCACGATGCCTACCTGACTTGTAGATAACATCTTTTCCCAGGAACACGGGTACAACTTCAGTGTTCTTTAGACCTTTTGCTCACATATGTTTTAAGGGCTTAAGCTTTTTTGACATGGAAAATATCACGGAAGAAAAAGACATGTACACAATAAATAAAAATTTGGGCTTCAATATCCATTATTTCTACAGGCACCTAGATTAATACACCAAAAGAAATAACTAAGAGCTGAGTAACCAGGGTCTCATCCTCTCCTCTAAGCTGTTTTAGCTGCTGAAGATTCCTATCTTTGCCCTTCAAATAAACAGAGAAAGCTGCCAAGTTCACATCTACCATAAACAAATCTTTCCTCAGAGAAAGATCAGATTTTATATTGTTAAGATTTCAAAAGCTCACCTTTTCCTCACCTGAACACCTTTGTATATCTTAGGGGGACAAAGAGCCACTGCATGCCACCTTGACAAACATGTAAAAAAAATAGTGAGAGGTCTATTTCCATTGTATCACACTGCACTGGTAACACACACCACCCTGCATAATTTTACCTATAGGAAGACTCCAACACCTATGAATATTTAGTTGCTGGTTCCTCTGTTTGAAAGGAAGGGGAAGGACTGCAGAAATACTGTCTGCCATCTGTGCAAACAGCCACTGATGGCCACGACAGTAAAACCTTACTCTGTCCTCCTATTAGTCAGCATCTGGTTACTTATGTGTCATAACTGGTTTCCAGTTTACATTTTGCTTGCTTCCATATGGGTACACCTTCAAATACATTTCCCTGTGATCACGTGTGGAAGATTGTACAAAGTGAACACCAGCAACAGTAAAATTGCTAAACAAAACTGCAAGGTAAGCCAGAAAAAGTTTTTATTTTATTAGGAATGGTACATTTAAACACACATAAGACTTTGGGATTAATTTACATATTTTTCCAAAAATGTTTCCCTTCTTTAACGATACAGAAGTTAAAAAAAATCTAATTCCAAATTACAAGAACAAACAGTATTTGCAGTGGAAATTTCTATTAATCAAAACAACTGTGCATCCAGGAGATTTAAAGAAATTATCCTCTTTATGCTTTAACATGATTAACTTTTTCTGTCACAACTGACTACACTTTTCCTCGGATTTTTTGCTGCTGTCATTTACTAAAATAACCTTCCTTTCCATCAAGTCTATTGCTAGTCATACACATGTTATTCAGTATCATACGTTTGGGTATGAGAGCTATGTCACTTTTATAAACATCAAAAACATGGACATGCATATTGACATTTTCTGTGCAGTTTTATGGAGTCACCTGTCAAATAAGGCCCCTACATACAATACCACATACTAGTGAATTACTGGAAAATTAGTAGAATGGATTCCCAATACTGACAACTGGATGGTATGTTTCATCTTAACAGGAAATTCCAGCTTTCATTACTGGTTAACATTGTATTGATTCACTAACCAAGTGAGCAATATTCAACTGATTGACGGGTATTCCTGAAAGTCTGTTGCAAATTAAGCATATTATCAATGTAATTTAAAGCTGGAACTTAAACAGCCTGTAAAGCCAAGCAACAGGGGAAAAAAGTGAACTCTAAACTAAATTCAGCTGGTCCACTCATTCTTACACAGAAAAGTAGCCACACAGTCGTAACGGAATAAAATCTATACTTCCTCTTCTCAGATTTAATACCAAGGACAAAAGCTAACGTAGTAATTTGGAAGTCAAAGGCCTTGCAGGTGGAGGGGAAAGTGGGGGGCAAGAGAGGGAGAAAGCAGCGTATTGTCTCATCCCATTACCTCAGCATTATGTGTACATAATATATCTATGATATAAATGTTTACTAATAGCAGGGAAAAAAATAAAAAGACTTCCCACTCCAGACTTCACTGAAGAGGAGAAAGCTGACAGCCTCTCCTCACAGAGATGGCCCATTTGATGACAGGCACTTTGGCAATGTAAAAGGAGGTTATCCTCTCATCATCTTAACTCTTCCCCTCCCAGTTCTCATGTATAATTTGTCTCAAGTCTTCAAGAAACTTGAATCAAATTAAATGCATTAATACATCTCTAATAGCAGGTTAACTGCGGCTACGAGCAGAGCTCGACCTAGAACGAGATTTTCTTTTAGAAGAAGAGGGAGATGGGGAAGAAGCTAGCAAGCTGGAGCGGTGGCTTTTCTGGGAATAGCTCTTCTTAGGTGTACGACTGCGAGAACGAGACCGGGATCGAGATCGGGACCGGGATCGGGATCGTGATCGGGACCTGGACCTTGATCTTGACCTGGACCTGGACCGGCTGTCCGATCTGGAAGATCCTGTAGACCTGGACCTGCTCCGAGATCTTGAGTAACTCCTTGATCGAGATCTGCTTCTAGAGAAACACAATTAAAAGCTGTAGTCTCACCCCCTATTAAATTTAAAGTACTCAGTTTAAATTCTCAACTACTTTGTATGCACAGCACATCCATTTGAATATGCTACGCACAGCATTCAATTATTTCAGAGTGCTGCAAGATTTCTGCTAAGTTCCATCACAACAGTATCTTCTTAGGCCAAGGCTACCAGGAGCTGCTAAGCCTTGACATTCTCTGCTAGCATGGCAAAATATGAGCTGCCTAATTAAAAATGCCTTCCCCCTGCCCCCACCAGGAGGAGACAAGCAAATTTTTAGTCATCTATAGAGAAAAGCACAGAAATGAAAATGATACATGTGGTATTTATTATCTCTAGAAATACCCATGTAGATTAGTTAGGGTTTCTTTCAAGATCCTACAAGTCTTTAAATGCAGCGAACATGAGCACATTTTAAGGCCAGAGAATTTAACACCTTCCTTAGTTATGCAACCCTTTTCTCATGAAAATAAATCTATTTGTTTTTCAGAGAGACAATGAAGAAGCTGCAGTTAACATGTTTATCTTAAATGACTAAATGGCAGAAGTGCTTTGGGAATAATGCTAGCAAACTGTTTTTCTTTGATGAAAAAGTTGTTTTTCACAACTATTTGAAAGACATTTCGAAGGACTGTGAAGCAGCTTTTCATTAAATTAATAATACCAAAATTAACAGCTTTTTAAAAAAGTCCTTTTATTTAAATATAAATTTTTATCTTAAAAAGCTCCTTACTCTCATACAAAAGTGCTCTGCTTACCCTGTTTTCAGCAAGTTAGTTCTTATCTAAATTTGTTTACGCTGCTAGAAAGTGGTTCTGTGCGGTGACATTTAGCTTGGGGCCAAAGAATCAGATAATAAACTTTGGCATCAATAGTACCCAAATCCATACCCTCAGCAGAATTTTATCAGGTCAGGTGACATACCTATGCCTTCTGTGATCTTCAGTCAATCTAATTCTGCGTCCATTCAGCTCAGTGCCATCCAGTTTTTCCAGTGCACTCTTCATATCACTATAGGATGCAAATTCCACAACCCTGTACACCATCGGGAAAAGAAGAAAAATTTTCAGAGACATTGATAAAGCAAGAATAACAAGTTTGAGCCTTTTTCAATCTGTTGATTCATAGCTTGATGTCTTCTCTTCTGAAAGCTAATTTTTAACTTGGTTAACAGGAAAATGTGATGTTAACAGTCCTAGCGATCTGTACCTCACATCTTCTTAAACCTTACCAGAGCTCTCAACTGCAATGAGATGGAGAAAATCCAAGCAGCTACACAAACCTGCACCAGCTGAGGAAATATCTCTCAGTCCTCCATTAAACTGCATTCTAAAGCTCTCCAAGAAACAAAATACTTGCAGACTCCCCTGGCCCTATTTAGATTGTTTTTTTAAATCAGAAAAAGTTCAGCACCTAAGCCAAAGATCTATGTTTCATTTATTTTACATTGCAAGGATAATCTTGCCTTTAACAGTTTCAGTTATCATATGGATTTAGACACAAAATGAACTTACCCTTCATTCCTGTTGTTTCTGTGTGCATCCACATAGGTGACCTCCCCTGCCTTTCTCATGACATCTTTCAAGTCCTGCAGTAAAAGTTAACATTTTAGCCTTAAACAGATGACAAATGAGTCAACCAGCAGTAAGTAATGCCTGCCTAAAACTTGCTCTGCTAAAACTGCTTAATGCTTTTTATACTTCATAAAAAATATATATAATTTAGAAAAGTTTCTGAATCAGCCTATGTAATAGCAGCTGCCTATAGAAATGATCCCTCATTTTTAGAACCACAGTGAATAAAATATTGCTTTTAAAATAATCCTGCATCCCAAAGCCAGCTGTTACGAAAATACAATGCAACACCTAAAATATCAACATATGCACTGAAATCAGAATGGTAACAGATGAAAAGCAACATAGTATTAAATGCAATTTTTCATGACTAAACACCCCAGTTAAATGACAATCCAATATAAGTAGACAAATTCATTCTATATGCCTCACCTCCCCCAACTTCACAGCAAAATTAAAAGCAAAAAGGTGTAATTACTATAAAACTAATAATTTTACAGAGGGAAAAAATGTTTTTATATTTCACCTGAATATCTGTCACGCTACAGTGCCACGTCAATAGACACCCTTGTATTTAACTTAATAGTGGCTAAACATGCAGACACTGTAAAATTACTTGTTCAGCAATAGGATAAAGTACAAACAAGTAATATAAAAGGTCATTAAAAAGCTAAACGTTCTTGTAAGTTTAAGCAGTACTTTTACCAAACAGTATCTGGTATTTGACAATTCCAGACTACTTACCGCAACATGCCACGAGTGGCAGATGATACAAGAAGGTACCTTAAGCAAAGAGTTGCTTGTCCAATACCTAGCTGGCCAAGAGGAACTCTCTTACATGAGAAAGGCAGAGTGATGGCTCATAGCAATACGCTTCACGGAGGTACCAGGGGCCCTGAAAGCACTGGACATAGTCGCCAGTCTCCAGAAGTGGCTAAAGAACCCGAGGATGACCTGTGCTAGCCAATCGAGATCAAACCCAGGCAAACCAAGATCTAGATCGCCAAAAAACAGAAGTGTCATAGGAACCAAAAGGCAAATTCAGAACAGGCCAAACCCTAGAATTTCAGCCACTAGAAAACCCCCAAATCTTTGGTTCTTTTTCCTCCACACAAGAAAAGTGAGGGTTAACCAAATCAAGGTTGTTAGAAGAGGTTCAAAATGCACTTGGTTAGAAATACGCTTAGGGAAGAAAAAAATACAAAACAAAAAGCCAAGAAAAGTTTTAGAACATGTCCTACAGAGTATAACATGGCTTAGTTTTATCTAATCTCTTAATTAAAATTAAATAATTTTATTTTTAAAACTAATAGAGATTTTCTTTGTTTCACCTGTGCTTACACAAAGAAAGCTTAATGGCAAATGAAAAATGGGCCCTACAGCACCACTAAAAATAATACTTCAACCTCAGTATGTTTAGACCCATTTAAAAATGAAGAACAAAATTTTGGCTCTGCTCAATTCGGTGAGATCTTAACCAGACTAGGACTGGTAAGTCAAAAGGAAGTTAGAAAACGTTTACCTACATACTTATTTTCTAATTCAATAACTTTAGCCTTTAAAATTCAGGCCCTCCCAGACTTTCCACAATATACACTGAATCCTAAGGATCATCATAATGAAATATCACTTGTAACAGTAATGTCCACATGATTAAGATGCCAACATTATTGCTCAAAAAGGAGTAAGGGTGCATGTGTTAGAAAAGCTCAGGGTATTTACTATCATTAGGGGAATGTTTTAAAGTTATCTGTTTTTACTTAACCTGTGGAACAATCAAATTTTATCATAGGTTTACTATTCTGCTTCACCTTAAACAGCACAAGAATACCCTGTTGTCCTTAGCAGCAACGGAAAATAAGGTATAGGACAACCATAGATCAGAAAAACACATATTAAAAATTACATCTGGATGTAACACATCTACTTTTCCCAACTGCTTGAAAATTCCCAGATACTGAAGAACTAATGAGGGTGGATGGAAAGCTCTGAACATGCAGAAATATTGGTTTGCTAAAATATGGAGAATTCTGACAGTGTCTACTACTTAGGTATGAGATTACCTATTAACAATATAGCCAACTATTTGAGGAAACTGATCCGAATGCATTTCTTTTTAATATCCCATCACAATAACTTTTTAAGGAGACAGAAGTTCTCAAAGCATGGGGATCTGCACATACCAAAGACGAAATTATGCATGTAAGTTTTAAAGCAAGATTCCATACCGATTGTGCTTGCTAGAAGCTCAAGGGTTAAAAGGGAAGAACAATGCCACTACTGTTAATGTATTAGCTATTTTAATCTGTTGTGTAAGTAGCATAGTTAAAAGAAGTTAAAGCACTATAGTTGGTATCAAAGCAGTACCACTTTAAAACTAAATAAGGCTTGCATATGGATGTCAGCTTCAAATGATTTCTATTTAGACAGGTATCAAGAAGTCTCTTATGCTAACTTACCATATATTTAAGAGAGTCATTAAAACATTTAATTAGAATGCTAAAGATTCATCAGTATGAAATGTGAATTGGGAGGGCTTCAGTTCAAAACAGTATGTACAAATAAAGCCATTATAAATATTCACGAGTAAAAAAATTACAAAAACATTAAGGTTTTTTTCAAGTTATGAATTTAAGACTAAACAGTATTATAGGATTTACTCTCCTTAACACTCCATTCTAGCTTACTTCTCTCATCCCTACTGTCATTTCCAAGTGCTGTGTTTTGTAACAATCTCTTCATATACGTAACTGCATAGCATAACCAGAAGATATTTAGATGAAAACCACTTGCTCATCACATCAACTCAGAAGTTGTTCTTCTAGTTATTCAATAATTAACACAACTGTACAATTATGAACTTTTGAACCTGTCATGCAGAAGATAAACAAATGTAGTTCGACCATTTATCTGCATGGACTGTACCCAAGCTCTTATGAAAGACACCAGCGGCGTCCCAAGCAAGCCGCACAGCTCCCTCATGCGGATTTAGCTGCAAGACCAAGGTTTTAAACATTCCACGTGTCCTACTGCATCTTTCAGTGCACTAATTAAAGTATCTTTACTCAAAGAATATAAAGATTAATGAACAAGACTAAACTCCACTATTCAGTCACCTTTTGTAAACAGCATCTGTTGCTGTGCCCTTACAAAATAACTTTCTATAGGCTGTATACTGTGCAGAATACAACTAAAGGAATTGATTATATGGTTATTCTGTTAAAAGCCAGCTAAAAATTATCAAAACATTAGCAAGGGGTGGGAAAAAACAAAACAAAACAAAAACAAAAACATGGTAAGGAAGCTTCAAAATATAATTACTGAAAGTTTGGGAATATCTATGGTAAGCATACTTCACACAGTAGCTTTCCAAAGACTCCTTTTAATGATATATTACCAGACTTCTCAATCATGCATCATGTCACAAAAATATTTTACAAAACATAGAAGAGACCATAAATTTTACCCAAAACAAAGGCGTGCACTTCCAGGTGTAACAATACAAAGAGATGGATGCTATGCTTCAATAATTTAGAAACAATCTAAGAGTCTTCAAAAGTTTGATCAGTTGGTAAACACATGCAAGAATCAGTTCCCAACCACAAAATCTAGTTATAGAACTATTTGCACAGCTGTGAAACAAGACTTCTCTAAGTGTCTGAATGCTAATTTTTAGTAATCACTGAAGCCTTTTTGCTTATTTTTTATTCAGGTTAAATATTTATGATGGCTTTATTAAGAAATTAGGCTGAGAGCAGCCTACTTACCGGGTAGGAAAATAAGGTGTAAAAAAAGAAGATATTAACTCACCTGCCAGCTGATACGGGATGAAAGGTTTTCAACTATGATCCTGTGTTCAGTACGAATAGGAGGTCCATACCTGCCAGAATGGTTCAGAGGAAAAAAAAGTCTCCAGTGTAAGGAATTTAGAACTTAAGAAATCTGATGTTTTCTATAGTTTGCTGAAATACTTAAATATTTTCCTTGTTGCTGGACTGCAGATTTGATTCCCCCTAGACAAGAATATATTTAAGAGTCCACTACATGAAGAGACATGCTACAACAGGGTTAAAAACAATTTTGATAAAAAAGTTTATACCAAGTCAGTGAATAAAGCCACCATTTTTTCTAGATACACTGAAATAAGTGCTTAGTAGAATGAAAATAACGTAAAGAGAATTAGTTTCATTTTGGTATTTGACAGGCTTGGCTCTCACATATGGTTTTGGAGGATATTCATGTAAAGGGGCAATATAAAAATTTATTTTTCAGTTGGTAGGATAAATTCTGCTTCATGTCAGGGAGATAGAAGGTGGAATTTAAAGGCATCTTAGCTCACACTTCCAAATTCCAAATAACTGTTAATATTTATAAATGCATCCATGACCTATATTAGATAATTTTGTGGACAAAAATACTCTTATTTTAGTAAAATGAGAGCGAGATAAGTGGTGCCCTGAAATAACTGTGGCAGTTCACAGTTCCTGAATGAATGCTGATGTTTTTCACTTAACTGAAAATTAAAGACCCTCTCAAAAATGAAAATGTGGCTTGAAAATGTTCATACAGAAGAGTAAGACATCTGGAAAGAACACTGCCCTTGAAGGTAATTTCTGTTCCATATCCTCATCATTCTGAATCCAAAGGGATCTAAGAACTGTGTGGAAAAAGGTATGCTAGCCTTTTGATAAGTAATGCAGGATTCTAACAATGGTACTACTTCATATTACTGTAAAAAGATTCAAGAATGAAGAACACTGACCTTAGAGAAAATTATTCTCATCTTCTCCTCCCACAGAAACAAAATCCTAAATTGTGCGTATTGATTTGTACACTGAAGCACAGGCAATTTCATCTCAGTGCATACCTCAAAGTGTCCCAATTTTTTTCAGAACATCCAGATCTTCCGGGCATTTAAACAGAGGTCCCAGAGTCCCAAAACTGGCAGGCTGAGTCTCATTTTTCCATTATTGCAAACCGCAGTCTCTTCCTGTCTGGCATCGGCAGTCTGACATCATGAACATGACTACAACGTCAGACGCCCACGACCTTCAATCACACTTCCTACTTTAAAAGTCCAGTTTTAGCCTGGACCTCGGACCAATTATACCGCATCAAGGTTACTGCCACTAAAGAAAAAACATTCTAATTAGCATATTTGCATATGCAAATTAGATGATCCAGACACTGGTTTGTAAATGGCAGCAATTCTGACTTTGAAACAAACACAGAGGTTTATGTCAGTTAAAGTTTTCGTCTTTCTTCCAAACTCTACTCTGTAGAAACATTTATAGCTGTGGCCTATGCAGAGTAATTTATTCCATGCATATTTACTTCACACAGGTAAATATAAAATACAAAGGTATAATGTGTTGTTGTTTGGTGGAATATATGCAAATCTGCAGAGCTTTCACAAACTCCACTGCGAGTTGGCACAGTGTTCACCACTGGCTTAAATCACTGAAAGTGAACAACTCCACAAACACTTGATGTCCACTACAGGTACTCTAGATATGAGCTATGTTGTGTTTTTCAAATTCCATTGTCAGACAGAGGCTCTCCTTCAGCGAGGCACCCGCTCCACCAGCGGACTTAGTCAACTGGTATTTGCACACTTTTGCGTATCCTAGTAACTTGTGCCCTAGCACTGTTTCTCAAATATAGTTCCTTTTGTATGCTGTGCTGAAGTAAGTGTTTTGATAACCATACAACTGGAAACGTGAAAGCTTGGCTAGATGGTAAATACCCTGAAGTATTGTTCTAGAGTAATTCTACTTAGCCTGTAAGCTCAGTTTAATGACAAAAGCCTCAGTAGAGCAGCTCTGGCATTTTTCTTGATTTAGTGTTAAAACCAGTCAATCCAACTGCAGCATTACTTCTTCACATCATTTACGCAACAGTAGGAAGCAACACCAATGTAGTGCCTACAACATGGAGAGGGAGCATTTCATAGCAGGTTTGTGAACCTCCGCGAGCCAGTTAAACTGCTTTAAAATCCATCTTCTCCTCAGCCAGAGAAGGTTAGTAATAGCAATGGACCTGCAAGGTTTGAGAACATGAAACTTTGTGAAACTATACAAGGAAACAGAGCTGGACCCCTAACTCCAACCACTAGAAGAAAACAGCATTTCAATACAGTTCCTCAGTTACTGTGTTTGTAGGAAACAGAGTCCAGACCACTCACCTAGATCCACTCTGTGAGGGGTAGTAACTGAACCGTTGTGAGAATCTGCCCCTTCCTCTTCGGGCTCGAGCATGCTCTATCGTAACCCTTAAGACAGGAACAAAACAAGCAAACAAAACATAAACCCCAAATTTTAACTATTTGACACTTAGATCTTTCACAACTATAAGCACATGTGCATAAACAAGAATTATCTTGCCCTTGCAAGGACTGATTTATAACAGAGTTGCTGGCATTTCTTAAAGAGCCAGAACTGTGGTACTATCTTGTCTCATTCGTCTCCCTCAGACTTGGATGAAAATTGTCATAGGTCTGTAATTCAGACTGAAACCATTAAATTGGCTCAACAAGAGCCCAAGAATAATCACAGAGGGAAAGAGTACCAAAATAAGTAACAACCACCTAATGACCTAAATCCAGCTTCCATAATCAAAATAAAAATTACTGTAACAAACAATTACTATAGTCCACATTGTTGCAAACTGAAGGGCAACACTCCAAACAATGAGAGGTTATCATCACCCTATTTTCTGAAGTCGACAGATAAATAACAACAAAAAAAGTTTAATTAATTTTTACTAATATTTCTAGTGATAAGACCTTGAATTAGCTTTGAAGGAGAAATAAGTGCAAGCGGAGAAAACAGTCAGCCCTGCTCGAAACCACCCCCAAACTATCTCTGCCTTTTATTACAAGATTGTAGCTAGGTTCCAAATGAATCTCTTTATCTAAAGTTATGGAAGGTGTATCCCACCACAGAGCCACAAGAAACAAATGTCAGAGGACAAACTAATGCACTGTATTTGGATACAAAGAACTTTTGCTGCTCTTAAGGGAAATTATGGTATCATGCTTACCTTTCATCACACAACTCTTTACCATTTAGTTCATAAATTGCATCATCAGCATCCCTGTGGTCTTCAAATTCCTAGAAATAAAATAGGAATAAAAAAGTATTTTCCCTCATAGTATATTCAAATGCTAGAAAACGTATTTTCTTTATAAATTTTAGATTTCTGCAGCAAGCATCAGCCAGAACTTTGAACAGGGAAGTGGATTCCTAGTATAGGGTGTTTCAAAAAGATGGACCCAATTTGAAATGTATACTGCTTTGAAACTGGGTCCATCTTTTTGAAACGCCCTGTACGCTTATGACTGAAAAGCCAAGATATTCCTACTCATGATCATTTCTTCTCCTTCCACCCTGCAAACTCCCTTTGCCCCCCTCAGTCATTTCAGTATAATTATTTGCAGGACCTACATAAAACAAATTAATTAAATTACCTCAGTTTTTACAGAAATACCTAATATGCTTTCTAAAAAATAGCTCGGGGGATTACTTCAAGGCATTCAGTTTAAAACACAGCCCTACATACAGGGAAAACCTATATAACAGCACGAGCTGATCAACTGCAAACAAAAGCAGAACTGTGCGCTCCCAAAACCCTTTCAAGAGTTCTGGTGCCAATTAAGTTCTTACTAAATTGGGAAGGAAAGTGTAAACCAGAAAAAAAGCCCTTCTGATTTGTTTCTGAGCAAATTAAATTCTGTGATTCTGTGACAACTCTGGCAAAAAAGGTGCCTGAATAAGAAGAGTAAGAAACATAAGCCTTTCTTCAGCACTGGTCACCTGCAGGCCTGGATCAGCTATAATATGCAATTTAATATACTGTTGCAATGGAATCTGTCGCTTCACTTTGGCAGCAATGCTGCTTTAGTCAGCCTGATTAGCCTCTGCTCGCTATCCAGCCCACTGGTTCTTGGCAAAGCTGTTAGTACAGCTCTGCAGGAAACTAGGTCAAGAAACCCATCCAACTGAAAAACAGCACACTTTGTTCAGGAGGTGTCGTGAAAAAGACAGTGTTATTTTTCAACTAGATCAGCTTCCCAGGTAGGTTCATTATGTGGCTGAACAACTGTGGTAACACCAAATGAGGCAAGGGGAGAAAGGAAAGAAAAAAAGCAGTGAGAACAAGCAGCTGGGTAGGGACTGCTTGAACCAATACCGCAGATAGAGGAAAAAAAAAGTTGTGGAACTGCAGCTTGAGAGCAACAAACAGAGAAGAAACTTCTCAAGTTGAAGAACGTGTTTGCATAAAAAGTTTTCCAGAAGCAATACTGGCTTAAGTAATCTTCCCCTTTTGCACTGAAATCTGTTTCACTAGCAAATGAAACATCACACATCCTTGCATGATGATGCAAAGACTGAGAAAATTCATTTATGCCCAGTATTTAAGAGTATCAATAGTTAACACCTACAAATGTTATGATTTCAGTTAGTTTCTAACAAACTGAATGTTTGCAAGTCTACCTAGCTTTATGGTCGGAAGTTTGAAAAAATTCTGCGCTGAAATCTACAAAATTTAAGTAAATATTATTAGTTTCAAAGATCAAGCAATGATTTCAATCAAGCGCAATGAAGCACGCTTTTAACATTACAACAATGATCAATCAAAATCACCTGGTTTTGTAGCAGGTTTACAAATTCAGATTTTAAATAACAAAAACTAAATATGAACTGACAGCCCATGATAAATAAAGTACCACAAAGGATAATTCTATTCAATGTATTGAAAAATGATCTGGATGACCGGACTGAGTGCACTCTCACCATTTTTGTGGCTGACACCAAAGTGAGAGGAGAAATAGATATACCAGAAGGAAAAACCACCACACAGATAGACCTTGACAGGCCGAAAAATTAGGCCAACAAGAATCAAAAGTTTTAACAAAAGATAAATGTGAAGTCCTGCATCCAGGCTAGAACAATCCTAAGCATCAGAACAAGCTGGGGTCTGAGTGCCTGGAGTGTAGCTCTGCTAAGAAGAACACGGAAATCCTTGGGGAGAGTCAGCCAAGTATGAGTCAGCAGCGTGGTCTTGCTGCAACAAAAGCAAACTACATCCTGGGCTGTGAGAGTACAGCTAGCAGACCAAGGGATGTGACCATTCCACCCTCCTTGGCATTTGTTAGGCCACATCTGGAACACCATGTCCAGCTCTGACCCATCCAGCTCAAGAAAACCATTGAAAAATTGGAAGGGGACCAGCAAAAGGCCACCAAAAGTTATCAGAAGGCTGGAGAACAAGGAAAGGGTGAGAGTGCCATGTTTATTCAGCCTGAACAAAAGGCATCTCGAGGGGGATCCAGCTGGAGTCTTCCAAAACCTAAACCACAGTTACAGAGATGCTGGAAGTGCTTTCCTCATGTGGGTACACAGTGATGGGATGACAAGGTAAAACAGGGCAAAGTTTTGTTCAGATGTGAGGAAAAAATTTTTCATCATGAGAACAGTAAATTTTTTTAGACAGAGTTATTGGACAATTATTTAAGCATACTAGTGAGCTCTGAAAAGAAAATGCTTCTGCTTAGGAACTGAAGAAGAGAGAAAGGAGGGTTGACTGACTCATGTACAGGTGTTGAACAGAAGTTGTTCCTGAATGAATCAACAGCCCTGCCCAAAAAGAGAAGAGAAGAGAAACACTCAGGGAAAGGTGATTGAGAAACAGCAGCAATTAGAAAAGACATGTTAAGTAAACTCAGGCTCACATCTAGATCAGCCATTTATCTCCGGACTTTAAGAGACAGGTATTTAACTGGTGGCAGTCAACAAGACATAGCTCATACTGCAAGGCAATCAGGAACTGACACATATAGGAGTCTAGATACTTCTTATATAGATACTCATAGATACTCATATGAAACTACAGCAAGCAAAGCCTGTTTTTTTGTTCTTTTCTCATAACTTCATTTAAGAGATTGATCTTGGCCAAACGAATGGCATGTAAGCCTGCCATAGTGCAATGGCAGCATCTCAACCTGTCCAGATTGAACTCACTGCTCCAGAACAGCTAATTCTTAGTTCTCAGGAGATAACAATTAAGAAACAGGCTGAACCTGAGTCAATCTGGGAACCTGTAAAGCTGTAAAAATTTGGACAACAATTTAGAAGCACAGAGCTCTAGAAAGCAGCGGTAGGAAACTAAGATCCCATGAACTGTGTATTTCATTTAATAGTCTGACAGACACAGCTCCTGTGAACATGTATGGATGGTGAATACACCCAGCTTTAGCTGCACAAGAGTTAAAAGCTGTGCTGCTTAAAGCAAACAGCATGCAGCTATTACATCTGTTGTCTTAGCCAAGAACTTCACTTTTATGTAAGGCCATTATTTAGAGGTGTGACCAACCAGACTAGAAGTAAGATAGCAGTAAAGTGGTTCTGTATAAACCTTTCTCCAGGTCAAGACTTTGTCAAGTTTTGTAATGCCATAATGGGATATTTACACTGTCTTCAGAAAAAAGGGTTAAAATTTAAGTTCACAGAAGACTATGATCAATATATTTAATGTAGCTAGATTATTACCAAGATTTTGAGCAAAACCTGGCCAAGACCAGGTAAAACTGTAATCCAAACATCTGAAAAGCAATCTGAAATGCAAATTAATATTTTCCATTTCCCATTTGAACTATTACACTCTTACACATCTTCCCTTCCTTGATATCAGCATAGCAAGGCTAGTACCTACACAAGAAAGGAAAACAAGGTATTACTTACCACAAATCCAAATCCATTTTTTAGATGGATTTCTCGTATGCGTCCATATCCTTTGAAGAATTTCTCTACGTCCCGTTCCCGAGCGCGTGAGCTTAAGTGTCCAACAAAGACCCGGCAGCCACTCATCTTAAGGTTGATGCTAAGAAAAAACAGTACTGTTTATCAGATTAACAAACCTAAAATGGGGTGATGAAGATCACTTTAACCTCATAACTCTTGGTTAAATAGGATTCCATTTTATTGTCTTCTAGGTGTATATGTTAAAAACCCAATTCTCTATAGCCAGAGAAGTGAGAAAATCCTGTCTTACTGACTTCTAGCAGACTCTGCACAGACCTCCCATTTTTGTCCTTTTTAGTCTTACCACTAAAAAGACTTCTTGTATCAGAAACAGTTTTTGTTTGCTGTTAGACTAATAAGGCTTTTTTATCACAGATCAAGAAAAAAAACATTCAATAAGCTCAAAGATGAATTTACTGGGCTAACAGCAGTCAAAAAAAGAACAAAACTGTTATGCTAATCATTGGAATAGCAACATAATACACTGTAAAACTTTTACTTTCATCTGAAATAACTGCTGCAATAAAAGTTATATTAGCACCCCAAAGATAAACAGTAGTCATCAGATTATTTCAATTTGCACTAACCATAAATTACCTTCTTTTAACAGTCTATCAAGTTATAAAGAATAAATATTCTGTTATTATGAGATTTCAACAATGGCAAAAATAAACGTTATTTTGGATGTTCAGATTTTCAAAACTATCTACTGATGCAGGATACATAATTTGAGAAACTCCATTGTTTGAGTATGCCACTTTTTCATTTTATGCAATTAAAAAATTTTTAAGTTCTTGTAACTAGAAAGTTTTAATTATTTGGCTCTCTCAGTGATCTTGCTGTCAATCAAAAGGCAAAGAATCCAAGCCCTATAAGAATGGCAATACAATGTGATCTTATATTACAATACTGGGCTGTAAAGCAGACAGAGTAAACAGACAACATATTATGTTAGCTGTGAGTGTAGTTCAAGACCATTTAGATGCAGTATTTTGAATTAGTGTGATTTACCTTCCTTGTTAACACTCATTAGGTTTCTATTGATTAGCTCCATTACTTGGGCCCACTGTGCCATTAGAGTGCCAGAACTTTGGAAGACAGAATACAGGGCTTCTTATGGAGCAAGGGATAGAAGTGTGACAGCACTTACTTAGCTCAGCCTAAACTGCTTGTGAACCATGACCTGAGATGATACCTATTTCATTGGTTCCACGTGAAAAGTTTTGTGCTTCCCCTACAAAAGTCTAAGCTGCCCTTTGTAACCATTTCTTCTGTGTTGCTCACACTCGCATTTTCATGTCGTGGAATCCAGTTCAGAGGACTGATTCAGGTCCATCGCAGAGTAGCGAGTCTTCTGACAGACTGTCTTCTCTGACGCATCCTTACCACACAAACACAGGCAAGGCCAGCAGCAGGTATTAAGGGAAAGACAGGCCTTTGCAGAGGAAGGACAGACTTACATAACTTTGTGTTTTAAAACATGGCTGAACAGCCGCCTTGGCAACAGCACTCGTTTTGGGAACAACACAGGCCGACAGGTTAAAACTACTACATAATTGCCGTTCAATACTTTTTAGTTCTTAGTTCCAGAAAAACAAGGTGGGGGAAGACAGAAGAATCACAAAAGGAAATGAACATGAGATGGATCGCATGGCCTGAGTAACTGTCACAGATAGAGCATAAGACGTGCAAACTATCTGTCCGTTATTTACTCAAGCACCAGGGAGTACAATGGCTGCGACATCTTTTCGAACACCTGCAAGTCGCAGAGATTCACACGTTGTCCCTAGCACAAAGCAACCGCCTTTGCTCACAAGATACCACACGCCAGCAAAAACCACTCGGGAAACATGGGCCCGCAGCGAAACACCATCTGCTCGATCGTCTTTCTGAGAAGCGGGGCCGGAACGGGGCTGCTTCCTCAAGGCAGGGGGAGCCTCTCCTTGGGTTCACCGTCACCGAGGCGTAGGCCCAGGCCGAGGCGTTCGCCCCTCCGGCTCTCCCGGCCGGGCGCGAAAGCTTTACGCTCGCGTCCAAGCCCCGACGGCTCCCAGCCGTCCTCCTGAGCACACCGGCCGGGACCAGCCCTTCCCACGCAGAGCCGCGGGGCAGCGATGAAGCGCGGCGGCCCCCGCGGCCTGCTGCCGGCGCGCCCCGGTTACCCAGCGGCCTCCGCCGAACGCCCGGCCCAGCGGCCTGCGCGGCGCCAGCGGCCTGCACGGCGCCAGCGGCCTGCACGGCGCCAGCGAGGCCTCCGAGAGCAGCTCCCCTCCCCTCAGCGCGGGGCCGCCACAAGAAAGGCCGGGCCCGGCTGCCAGAACCCTGCTCGCAACTCGACGCCCGACCCTCCGTCGGCCCTCCCGCCGCCGAGCGAGTCATGGAGGCGCAGACACTCACCGTCGCCGAGCGCTGAGTCCTGCGGGCCGCGAGGAAACTGCTGTTCCCGGCCGCGGCGGCAATGGCTGCCGTGCTCCTGCGAAAGACCAGCACTGCCGCGCGCCCCCAACGGATGCTGCGCAACCGCCAACGCCCGACTCCAACTCCCAGTGTGCCCCGCGGCGGGCTCGGCCGCGCTCCGCCCCGGGCTGGCCCCGTTGCACGCTGGGAGATGGAGGCGCCGGGGCCCGTCAGCCGCCGGGTTCGGGCGGCTCGTTTGAGCAGGCGCCGTGGGGGAGTTTTGTGGGGATGAGGGTCCCCGAGGCGGGCGGCTTGTGGCCGGAGGAGAGGGCTGCTGGGGGGTGCAGCGGGCGGGGGCAGGCTGCAGCCCAGTCAGGTCGCGCTGCGAGGTCGGGGTCGTAGGGCCGGGGAGAGGCCGAGGGGGCTCCTGGCGCAACCAGGCCCGGGTGCGGGGTGGGAGCGTGCGGGGAGCCAGTGCTTGCCTGGAGCACCCCGAAATAAACCCGATGGGGTGATGCTGTGCGTGTGCATCCCTGCCCTGGCTGCTCTGCTTCGAGCTGAACTGCCTGTGGCTTTTGACCAAGACACGGAAAAAGAGATGGGTATGTGTACTGGTTAATGAGTGGAGCAGCAAAGGCACACATCCAGAGAGCTACACGTCAGCTCGGCAACCACAGTTCTGCCAACAACAGCTGGCAGCCCCAAACTGCCACCGCCTCCTCTTCAGCGCAGAGAATTACGCCGCAGTACTGTTGCTGTGGCGGACACCAGGGGGAAACCTTGGGTGAGGAAAAGTGGCCGGTGAAGCTACAGGTTTGTGTGGAGGTGCTGGGCAGCAGCAGTTTTCACCTGTGTGTACGTGGAGCACACTACTTTTCTGGTTTAGCAGTGTCTGAGATGTGCTTATTTTATGGAATTGTTACAGTGTAATTCGTGACAGCTCACAGGATGATGAGCAAAACAGAAATTGTTATCCTTTTCTTCAGTATAACATAGCTTGTTTAACCTTCACTGTCCAAATGCGTAAAATATAGCTACAGTTTGTTTTGCCTGTTTTTTTCCCTCATCTGATAGCATCATGTCTACATTTCCTGATTTAACTCTGAGTGAATCTCTAAGTTACACTTATGACACTATATATTAGATTCTGGCATCATTCAAATTTCTTGCCCTCTAATTATTCTTTAGGATGGAGAAAACCTATACATTCAACATCCATAATAAACAGAATCATTTAGGTTGGAAGGGACTCCTTGCGGCCATCTGGTTCAACCCCCCAAGGTTGCCCAGGACCATGTCCACTCAACTTTCTAATAACTCCACAGATGGAGGCTCCACAACTTCTCTGCACAACCAGATCCTGTGTTTGACCACCCTCACAGTAAAAAACTGTTTTCTTGTGTTCAGATGAAATTTCATGGCTTTTAATTGTCAGTGGATGCTACTGAGAAGAATCTGGCTCCCTCCTCTTCATTCCCTCCCATCAGGTAGTTACACACATTCAGCCTCTCTGGGCTGAACAGTCCCAGCTCCCTCAGGCTCTCCTTATATGAGAGATGCTCCAATTCTGCAGTTGTCTTTGTGGCCCTGTGCTGGGCTTCCTCCAGTAAGCCCATGTCTCTTTTGTACTGGGGAGCCCAGCAGAGGACACCACACTCCAGGTGTGGACTCACCAGTGCTGAGTAGAGGGGAAGGATCATCGCCCTTGACCTTCCAGCTATGCTCTGCCTAATGCAGCCCAGGATACTGTTGGTATTTGCCACAAAGCAACTACTGTGAACTCTTTTTGTTAAAAAAATGGAGTAACATGACAGCTTTACAAAGCTAACTGTGGTAAAAAAAAAAAAAAGTGGGTAGCTGTAGCTCACATATGTCTTACAACTTTCAATACAATGTTCAGTTGTAAGGCTGTTTTACTTCTTTATTAGATAATACCATCCAGGACACTCAAAATGGCAGCCCTGTGACGCCTCCTATGCAAATTCTGTGTAGGTAGCAGAGCTGGACTGTTACAGGAGTAGCAGCAGAGTCTCTGTGCCTGTGTGCTCAAATTGCTGTGTAAGACTCTCAGAAGCAGAAAAAAGTTCCTTAGGTGGCAGTCTTAGAATGGTATGGGAATAATAGAGATTTGAGCTACTGGCAATAATGGAGACAAATCATACTGGAAGCCGAATTAAAGCTTTTTTGGTTTTATCCTGCATCTCTGCAGCCTCTAGGATCATGTCAGTAGGGAAGAATGCTGCTGTGTGCCTGGAACACAGCACTGGCTGCTCTGGTGCTGCCTGAGCCAGGCTGGAGTCCCACTTTCCTTTTCTTGGTTGTGGACACTCTGCACAGGTTGTAAAAGGCATGAAATGTATCATTAGAAGAATCTACAGCGTTACCCGTAGTGTGTGGGTAGTGTTTCTGGAAGCTATCATGTGCAAAATCAACTTTCATAATAGAACTGTATTTTAGTTTCCTCGTTATTTTGCTTGCACAAAAGGACTGGTCTTTCAGAAGACCATCTGAAAGCCCTCTGGGAACTATTAGCGTCTTGACTGCACACCTACAAATGTCGACAAATACTCAGCTGGAATCAAGATACTTAAAAAACACAATCTGTTTATTGCTGGAGTAAATGAACTGCTTTCTTGTTTCCCCGAATAAGACATTTTCTTTTCTCTGTGGTAGAAAGCAGAATGTTGTGGTTTAGTACCACAGATTAGATATTATGACTTATTCAATGAAGAAGTAGCAGAAGATAAATTCTTCATGAAGGTGCGGTGGTGTTTGTATGTGCTTAATAATAAAGAAGGTATAAAATGCTTTCTCAACTCTGCTATTTAAATTAGTCCTTCATTTTAGGCAAATCTGTGCAACAAAAGCCTCAGGATTCACAAAGAAAGCAATGACAGCAAGGAAGGAACTGGGGGGAATGGTATGGGAAAAGGTTTGAAATAGTTGTAGGGGGACTGCAGCACTTGGACTGGGATGCAACAGAGCTGGGCTCAGTTTCTGCTCTGCCACAGACCTCCCTGTGGACCACAGGCAAATCGCTTCTGGCTGGAGACAATAATCACTCAGTTGCCTTCACTGCAGCACGTAGAGCAGAGGTACCAGCTGCCAAGAGGGAATCCAACACCTAGAGTCTTGCACAGAGATTTTACACCTGGGGACCAAAAATGTCCATGTGCTAGTGAGTGAATGAGGAGCTGCTGGGAAACAGTGATGAGAGATGTAGGTCTTAATGTCCTGCCCTTGCGCAGCATGTACACACCTGCCTGCAGCTGGGAAACCAAAGCCTTGTTCCGCTTGGGATCCACAGCTCAGAGTTGTCTCAAATGAAAGTGCCAACATCTGTTTCTAGTGAGGACTAACTAGGACTTGTTCTTTTCTTTAGTTGCCAAAAGACATGTTGAGACCAACAGCTACCTTTTGTAAAACAGTCTATTGTTTGAAATATCCATCACTCTGGAGGCTTGGGTCTGCTGTCTTCCTCTGACTGAAGATTCGGGCTCCCACAGAGTGCCCTGACCACAGGCTGAGCCCGTGGTGGTGGAGGAGGTAGGCTCCTCTCATTCAAGTGGCATCACTGTGGAGCAGGTATCTGAGGGAGAGCAAGTTTCAGGGCAGACCTAGTGGCTGGGGTGCTGGGAGAGGTGTACTAGGCTCTGTTTCCCACAATAAGCCTTTGTTCTGTATTTTATCCTTTGATTGTTTATCTGAAAATACCTAAAAAATGTCTCTGTCAGGGAATGAAACACAGCATTCCTCCTGCAAACTGATTGCCCAAACCATGAGGATATGGGTTCATGCTTTCCCCCCTATTGCTTGATGCTTATTCTTTATTTTACAGATGAGTGAGGCTGGGGAGATGCTGGTTAGGGTGTAGTGATAGGAGGTGGGGATTGCCTGAGGAAGGATGAAGCCTTGAACTTTTATAATTCTCCTTATGTGAAGATCTTTTAGGCAATTAGGCTCTTAGCAAATGAGTGGCAAACCCACCATGTGGCTTTGAAAATAAGGCAGCTGGTTTGGCTGGTTTGTACTGCTCTTTGTACACGGGGTGAGGTTTGTGGCCCCAGGTGATGTGGGATGTTTGTCAGGGGAATGCTCCAGCCCGGATGGGGACAGTCACAGGGGCCCACATGTCCAGTTGTTTCAATGGGCCGTTCTAGGGCTACTCCAAAACAGAAATGTGAGCATGCAGAGAAGGCTTAGGTGCAACAGGGAAAAGCCTAGTAAGCAACACCTCCAGATTTGGGCAGCAGCTGAGCAGAGACTGCTTGGATTGCAATTTTTAATATAGGCTTCATATTTCTACCTTCTAGTGAGATCTAGCTCTTTTCCCCCATGTGCTTCTTCATCTGCACAGTAAGAATAAGGCGAGTTGTTTCCCACAGCAGTGGTGAGAGATCATATTTTTCCAGACAGTATGAGGATCAGTGTCACTGAGGTATTGCAATAGCTAGAGATCCTTCTTGGTATTTTGCCTGAGTGCTTGCTAGGTCACTGGGATGTGACTGATTGACAAAGAGCAAGAAGGTGTAAACAAACTTGCAGGTAAGACAGCTATGGGATGTAGTGTAGTTTCTACCAACGTATTTTCATGCATATGTGTCCCAGAGATGAAAGCAGAGAACAAAACTGAGAAACTATTTCCTGACTGTTGTCTGGTGTCCGGAGACAGGGGAGGAATCCATTTAAATATTTTATTGGTGAGAAGTATAGTCTATACTGGCTGCAAGTCCTCAGCAGGTAGAAACATAAATTTTCTTCTTACATTTTCAGTGGGCTTAAATTGCTGAGATTTAAATCTACCTAAACTAGCCTTACAGAGCATCTTTCCCTGTACAAGAGCTAATCATGCATCTTTATCCCTCGCAATGGCTGACTTCTCTACTGACTGCAGAATGCATTTTCTCAGTGCATGCTGGGGAATGCTCTGGTTACATGTTTGTCTCAGGATATGCCCTATACTTTCTTAATCTAGGTTATTTATTATGCTAAGACTTTCCCAGCAGCTTAGAGCTAATGCAATGGATTTTAAGGGTTTACACAGTGGCAACTCTTTCAATAGCCAGAGTTACCCCAGCAGTTTGATTAATTCAACAGGATTAAGCTTTCTTAGTACTTGGCTACTACAGGGGCAGGGGGAATCTGTCCTGCCACAGCATCTGTAGTGCAAGTAATGTCGTGAAAATAATTTTCTTGTTACAATCTCAAAATCGTAGCTGCCTTCTCATTTCCTGACAAAGTAATTTTAGTTCAAGCTGTTCCTTTTCCCAGCCATTACAGTCACCTTCTTTCTTCCTCTCCCTCTCTGTTTTTGGCCTGATAAATCCAGTCAGATTGATTCAGCTGGATGGATCTTCTGTAGATGTATGAATACTTCTCTGAAACCAAGTCATTCGAGTTTGCAGACCAGTTTCCTTTCATTGTCTTCTGAGACTCCTGGCTTGCCGCCTCTGCTCCCAAACCAGATGCTGGCAGCACTGAAGACATGCAACAGTCACAAGATAGACTTGAGAGGCTTTGGGAAATGTGATTGACATTCTGGCAGGCAACAAAGAATCAGAATGGCAGACACATATTGTCTAAGACAGGCCCATATTGTCTAAGCACTGATGTGTTTTTTGCCCCTGTACTGTCAGACAGTCATACAGGGGCAGGTACTGAGATGTCAGCAGCCAAAGCAGCCATGAAAGGAAAACGGTTAATTTTTTGGGAAAGCATTATTTCAGTTTCCATACCTGAAAATAGTGAGTATGGCAGACTGATGAAAACAGCTTATCCCTGAATGGGAGATGTGTAGCGGATTGTCCGCTTCTGTTCTTGGCAGGGGAAGGGGCAGTCACTGAGCTCCAAACAGCTGCTTCCAGAGACAAATTTCATCAGGGCTGATGTCAAGACTTGGCTAAAGAACGGCATGTTAGATGCAAAACCATGAGCCTAAAACAAAAAACTGGTTTCAAATTTCAGCATACCAACTGCTGGGGACTGTTAGACCACATGATTGCAAGATACGTCTTGTGCTGCGTATGTGCGAGTTCAATGTGTTGCAGTGTCTGAGTGCTCCTCCTCGGGTGCAGGGGAATAGGAAGGCTTTATCTACAGCCTAGAGGGAGAGACCAGGTCACATAAGATCTAGCCATTCGTCAAAGGCTGTGCCACCTAAGCAGATGAAATACCAGTACATGTACCTAAAATTTCAGACACACAAGCTGCCAAAATTTTGAACTCTATTGAACTATTCAGAAGCACAGGCAAGGCCTTTCTGGTGCTGTTAACATCTCAACTTCAACAAAGAATGCAGCATTGTAGTGCCAGTGGAGCAACGTTAGCATGGCCGGAGCCCACACACTGCCACCAATTTGTGGTGTGAGTAGGGAAAAGCCACCTCTTCTCTCTCTGTCTCATAAACCCAGGAATACTTGCACTCAGCTGGGGCTCTGTGTGAAACCTTGTCACAGGGTGCAACACTGCCACAGCTCAGCTGTCGTGGTTCAACCCGAGCTAGCAATACAACCACGATAGCTGCTCGCTCACCCCCTTCCCCACCCCCTCAATAGGGGAGAGAATCAAAAGGGAAGGGAGAAACTTGGATTGAGATAAACTCAGTTTAATAAAATAACAAAATACTAATACACCACTAGTAAATATATATATATAATAGAAATAAAGGATAATCAAGGCAGTTCCTCATGAACATGCTAAGCAGCCAGTCCCAGGAAAGCAGCACCTGGTCCCAAAGCTGATCCTAGAGAGAGAAAAGAGAGGAAAAAGGCAGAAAAGCCCAGAGGCCTCTGCAAAATGGCAAAAGGCCGGGCTAAATGTCCCAAATGAAACTTCCCTGGCTGTGCCTCAGAGAGAGAGAGAAAGTGTGACGCTAATGGGATGGCATTATCTTATTGATCAGTCTGGGTGTCAGTCAAGCTCTGGCCCCTTTCCTCGATGCCTCACACCTGTGGGCAGAGCACTCAGAGTGTCCTTGGCTCTCAGATCAGAGCAGTTAAAAACATGTGCTCTGTGCTATCTCTTGTTCTCAAACTAAGTCCAAATAATGAGCATGCTAGCTATGGAAAAGAAAGGTTTCTAAGTGCATGAAGAAAGTTAACTCATTTTCAGTCAAACCAGCACATCAGTACAAAGTTTTTGTAAAGACTTATGGAATCGCCAAGAATAAGCTTTCAGAGCACTGTCACTGGGATCATTCCAAATAATTTGACTCCATTCTCACAGCAGTAGCAGACCTGGGCCAAAGGTGCACCTATTCTCTTTTTCCAGCTCTATTTCAAAATAACATGGGTCTTTTTGCCAGACAGTGGTCATCCAATACTCCAACAGGTATTTCCCCCCACCTCAGTATTACTGTTTCAGTTTTAAGAAGTGCACCAAAAAAAAGTGCATCATTACAACCCACAGAAAACCTCAATTGTTTTGACAGTGCAAATGTCCTTTTCCAGGTGCAGCAAACCAAGGACAGGGCAGCTACTGTGGAAGGGGAAACAGGGTTACCAAGGCAAGGCCAATGGGTGCTCTGAGGCAAACTTCAATATAGGTTATCCGCTCATCCCCTCTGATGTTTTAGTTCTAAAACAAATAACCTATGTTACATACATTAAAATGGTAACGGAATCAGCATGCCATATCTTTGAAGAGGCCAGTGCCATTTGTAGCAACACAGTAGTGATCTAGCTTACAAGTGGATTAAATACTGCTGCAGCTGCAAGTCCTACACTACTCACAGGTCATATTGGCTCCTCCAAGGCTCTCGGTATCATGGGCTGCGACGCAGGAAACTCTGCTTCAGCTCAACTCCAGCACTGGTTAACACAGCAATTACCTCTGTAAATTACTTGAACTGTCTCTGCTTCAACCTTTGAAAACAAACTACAGTGAGTACAGTCTGGCTTTGTCTACGTATGAAGCTAAATGGTGCTCATTTGTGTATCCTCTGTGAACAGGTTACTCACTGAACAGGGGAACACAGACTTTGGTGTCTCCTGGAAGAAGCATGGTAGCAGACGTTAGCATCCCTTCTCCCAGACAGAGTATGCAGATACTGTCAGCTTGGGAGACATCACAACACACTGCTGTGATTTTTATTGTGTCCTACTCACAGTCAGGAATAAACCATGTACAATGCCTTCCTTGGGATTTAGCTCTGCCCTGGAGAAAGAGGACAATGCTACCAAGAGCTGTAGGACCCTCTTGTGAATCTGCATATGAACTGTCTGCTCCTGTACTTGTTAATTCAAAACAAAAACTGCCTCTTGGGCTGGAGGCAGCAATATGTGGCTATACCTAAAAAACACTCACTCAAAACAGATCATGAAGCACTAATGAGTATTTTTGCTACTAACTCTGTTTCCCAACAAAATTGTGGGATGGCAGGAAATACATCTGTGACAGGAGATGGCTGGGACGGGCTAGCTGGTTCTCTTTGAATTTCAGGCACGTGCGTGCATGTGTTTACTTTCTGATTCATTGAAGGTCCCACAGGAGTTGTTCTGAAGACTGGTTTCTTTTCAATGTCCAATATAGAGATGATCTTGATGTGTTTGGAAGAATTTATAATGTCAGAAGACGTGATATCAAAAGCAGTGAGATATTCAATGCTGAGCATGGGACAGCGGAGGAGTTTTTCATAGGTGGTTCAAGACATGGTGGTTGGTTGTTAGCACAGATCTAGTAACTAATTCTGTGCTGGTGTCCTGATTTTGTTAATAACAAGACCGGTTCTCTTTTAGGGATTTTTCTTTCAGCTAAGTTCTTCTAGGTGGCTGTACTTTTCTGAGTTTTAGCCTGCATATTTTTCCTAGGATGCTGTACTCGGTGCTGATAGGAGACCAATGGAATGCTGAAGAAGCTCGTGTTTAGATTTATTACTATGGTAGCTAAGAAAGACTGATAAGTTTTCCCACGTTCCTTTGGGAGAGGGGTGTGTTTGAGGAGGGGTGGATGGAACAGGTGACTAGAACTGACCAACGGAAGTATTCCATCGCATAATCGTCATACCCCCTATATAAGAGAGTGATCACAAGGGTCACGCTCTCTTCAACCATGGCCGGCATCTAGAGAGGACCCTGCCCGTCTGCCTGTGATCTACAGGCCTCAGGCCCTGCATCCTGCAACCAGGTTCTGGTTTGCCGTCAAGTCCCACCCATGACTTCTGGGGGCCTGAGCTGCACCTGCTGGAGCCGCCAGCTCTGCACACCCAGCCCTGCTGCTGGAGTGACGCCAACTCCACATCGAGCACTTGAGATTGGTTTTGTATATGTTGTATACATATTCTCTATTTATTAGGAGCATTAGTAAAACCCCTTAAAACTCTCCAACTTGAAATTTAAGTCTCTCTTCCTTTCCCCTTATCTTTCCGATCTAAAGGAAGGGGTGGTGGGAGGCAAAGGGGATAACAGAGAGCGTCTGCCACGGTTTATTGCCGCCTTGCCCTAAACCGTAACAGCTGTTTTTTAAGGAATAACAAGAATATTGTTTATAGAGATGTGGGTGTATCAGAGATGGTTAATAATTACATAAGTCATTAATTTAAAGTGGTCATATAAAGCTGTGAAAATTTCAACATCATTTGAAAATATTTACAAGGTTAAGGGGGGAAGTTTACCTTGAAAGTATTGTAACTTCAATTAAAAACCCATTAATTTTGGATTCTCTTCATCATGTTTGTTGTTTTAACTAAATAGGTTTAAAAAATTTTACTATACAAATGAATAAAGTCTAGAGTTGTTATCACAAGAAATTTTTAATATGGTTTGTGACAAGCAATATCAAAGTTATCAGCTCTCAAGCTTCATGTTCTGAAACCAGACAACTCTCAGCAACAAAAAAAGTTGTGCACTGATAAACATAGGAGGCATATTGTATTTTTAATTAAATATGAAAACATGAGCTGTGTACATTATTTTTTTCCCTAGAAAACACAGCAATTTCAAAAGTTTATCATAAAATATTTTCATGAAATGAGTGAACCAGCAAACACATGCACTTGTGTGCCTTCCCCCCTCCCAAGATAAATGTGGTAAGAGACATACACAAATGTAAAAGTTAACAGAACAAGTGGCATCTTGTTGTTGTTTGGTTCTTTTGGAAAGGATGGAATGTAACATTGTGCTTGACTTTCTATGTCACAACAAAAAATATTTGGTGCAATATTTTAATATTTTCCTTTTAAGTTTCAATCTGGTGGAGAAAAATACCTTTTTCTATAATAAAATATGTCTGTTCTTTTTAAAACGTAGCTATTTTGCACAAAATAATTTTGTAAACTGTCACTTCAAGGGCAAGGTAGGTGGTGCCATGTCAATGTCCTCCTCCCCACTTAAAAAATGTGATCTGTTATCTGAAGCAAAACAGGGAAACACAAAAAAGAGCGGAGCAGAGGCTGCTTTGCAAAGAGAAAGAAGGGTGTGTTGGACGGGGGAGAGGGGAGGGAGCGTGTGGTGGGACAGAAAAAAGTTAAAGGTCACTTTCGCCATAGAGTGCCGTGGAGAAGGACATGTAGTCCAGGGCACCGGGTACAGCGTCACGGCCATTGTAGGGTGCCATTCTAGCAATGCAATATTCAGCTTGGTCAGGAGGCAGTTCCCGTCGTAATTCATCCACAGTGATGTAGTTCTGCAATGAGGACAAACGATAAGGTGATTGTTACTTTCAGAAAACTGACCTTCCATAGAGCGACAACAACCCCCTGCCCCTCCAGTGCTGCAGACAACCGTCAGGGACAGGACTCCAACAACTAGACTAGCACTGCACACCCACGTGTGGAGGTTTCTGCACACACACCCCGGGAGGAAATGCAGTCACTCTCCCTACCATTTGTCCAAGAAAATAGTTTTTACAACAGAGAGAGAAAGATGGTTTTCACAGGAGAGATGCTGGCATGCCTGAAGAAAAGACCTGGAGGTAAGTAAGGTGTTGGTGTAAGACTGTGGAGTTCCTGCTGAAAGCAAATGGGAGGAAGTAGAAATGTCATTTCAATACTGTCCCTTACTGGCAAGAGGTAACAGATGCTTATGCTGCTTGGGAGTTAGAATCATAGAATGGCTTGGGTTGGAAGGGACCCTCAAAATCATCTAGTTCAACTCCCTGCAATGAACAGGGACATCTTCAACCAGATCAGGTTGCTCAGAGCCCTGTCCAGCCTGGCCTTGAATGTCTCCAGGGATGGGGCATCCACCACCTCTCTGGGCAACCTGTGCCAGTGTTTCACCAACCTCACTGTAAAAAATTGCTTCCTCACATTTAGCCTGAATCTCCCCTCTTTCAGTTTTAAACCATTACCCCTTGTCCTGTTGCTACAGGCCCTGATAAAACGTCTGTCCGCATCTTTCCCATAGGGCCCTTTAAAGTACTGAAAGGCTGCAATACGGTCTCCCTGGAGTCTTCTCCAGGCTGAACAACCCCAACTCTCTCAGCCTGTTCTCACAGCAGAGCTGTTCCAGCCCTCTGATCATCTTTGTGGCCTCCTCTGGCCCCTCTCCAACAGGTCCAAGTGTTTCTGCTGGAGCTGAAGGCTCCAGGGCTGGACACAGGACTCCAGGTGGGGTCTCACCAGAGCAGAGCAGAGGGGCAGAATCACCTTCCTTGACTTGCTGGCCACGCTCCTTTTGATGCAGCCCATGGTACAGTTGGCCTTGCGTTCCCTCTATTCAGAGCAAGGATGGGAGCCATCCCCACTAGCTCTGGATGGTGGCACCAATGCAGGCAGCAGATAAACAAACACTTTGTATTGCTTCCACAGTTCCCCCAACAATCCTTGCCTTTCACACAGACATTTTTAATAAGCAAACAAAACTTCTGTAAATTTGGCTTCTGAAGGCTCACTGAGCTGAGGTGGGGTAGCTTGGCTTCATTCCATGAAGTAGGTAACAGTAACTGCCTGTTTGCTAACCAGCATGTTGTCTTTAGCTGACTGACTCACGGGCATTTGCAGTTGCCTGAATAATGGTTCATGTTTCACACCATCTCTCTCTCTTTCCTGTGACTTTTTATTCTTTCCCCACTCCCCGCCTTTCAGTTTAATGACTGGAGTGAGTAAGAGGCATTTTTCTTCATAATGAAATACAGTCTGATTCATGTGATAGTCACTAGAGTGCATTAAACACTGACAAGTATATTTAATGTACTGTACAGAGTAAACAAGTTAATAAGTAATACTGTATCCAAAAGTACCTATTTATACAGCGATTAGCTTATCTGAATAATCTGGAATTTTCAAGCCTTGAAAGACAATAGGTCTGGTTTCAGTCTGGCAGATGCCTAAAGGATGGATATCATGTGTTTCTATATCACAGAAAAGTTTATTAGTGAAACATGGAAATCAGTACTGAATTTTAAGGGTAACTCATTACTATCCGAGTAATGGTATCCCACATTTCAAGTGAGATCAATAAAATCATTAGCAAACAGAGAGATATATTAATATTACATGTACATATTATTTTTCAATTACGTAAAAGATTAGTCGGCCTTGTTATATAAGAAAAATAAGATTACATAATTTTTTTATCAGCTGGTTCCACTGATGCAGCAAATTTAGAAAATGAATACTTTTACTATCAACCTATGAGTTTTCCTACTTTCAACCAATTTCTATGATTAAAAGATGCTCTTATTGGAGATACAGCATATCCTCAATGAAAATCTACTATTGATTGTATAACAACTGATAGTGACACATGTATACCTGACAGAGATCATCTCAAGTTTACAGCTGTCAGCAATTAATAGTTTGTCAAGACTAATCAAGAACCATCTGTTGAATTTGTTAGTACATTTTAAAATAACAAATTGCAAGAAAGCCCTTAATTAAATATTTAAAGCATGAGTGGGCAGCATAGTTCTGACTGACAGCTGAAAGGGACTTTCAAGTGCCTTGGCAGGCTGCTCATTAACCCACACTTTAGCCTTGCACTCCCCTGCATCGCACAGTGTTCCTGTCAAAATCTCCTCCACACTAGAGAGTGCTTCCCTCAACACTTTCTCCTGGCCACAAGAGAGCAAAAGGAAAGCAGGAGCAATGCAGATGCAGGAAAGGAAGGTGTGGAGCCTCACCTTATCTCCAGCCAGGATCTTGAAGGAAGCCATAACCTGGTCAGCAGTATCTGTATCTGCTGTTTCCCGGGACATGAAGTCGATGAAGGCCTGGAACGTCACTACACCCAAGCGGTTAGGGTCAACAATGCTCATGATGCGGGCAAACTCGGCCTCTCCCTGGAGGACAAGAGCATCACATAAGCCTGGACATTTGGGCAGCAGTGGTATGAAAGCGGGGAGAAACTGTTCAGCAGCATATCTTGCAGCTAGAAAAACAAAGCCAAATGGAAACCGCTTCTGTTGTTTTTATCAGGATATTCTTTTTTAGCTTGCTGCTATGTACAAACACTTCCCACTCATTTGTCCTTTGGAATAAAATATTCTCAGCTGTGCCCTAGGTCAACATCCAGCTCCACCTAGCTCTAGGACAATGCTCCTATCAGGGAACAATATCACACAGACTTCAAGGGAAGACACAAATTTCTCTTTAATACATGTTGTGCTAGATGTCTGTATCAATATTTGAAGATCTGCATTCCTCAAATACTTTTACTTTCATTTACTAAAAGAGAACTTTTACAGTTCTCTTCAGCTGCCAGAACAGAAACCACCAGAAGAAATGTCTCTGGGGTCTTAAACAGTATCTGGTTCATCTTAACAAGACAGGCTTTGGAAAGAAGGACTTACATAACCGGAGTGGGCTAGGGAAGAAGTATTTACAGGGAAGATCCTACAGAGAAGTTTGCTGCAGAAGCCAAAACCCTGTAGTCTAGTTTTATGGCCCCCCCCTTTTTTTTTTTTTCATATAAACAGAAGATCATCTGTTCTCCTCTCTGGGACTCCTTCTTCCTCAGGTAAGGACGAGAGCAGACCTGAGTCTTCTCCTGGGAACAGGCTCTTCTAACACATCTAGAACAGTCTACCTTCAAGAGTAATTAAGGTATCTAATCAAATGTTACTGTGGCTTGGCACGCTACACTGAAGAGTCTGTATTTATGCTGGGCTGATAAGATGAATGAACACTGCTTTGCCTGACATCAGGAGCAGAGGTACTGAGAGCATAGCGGAATGTTTCTGCACTATGCTCTTCTGCCCTTTGATGACCATCAGTCTTTGGTGAAGTTCTTCCTGTTAGTTATTGTGCCTCTCAAGGTGCCACATGTTCCTGTTCTGAATGTGTAGGTAACTCTGGTATGAGAAAAGCTACAGGGAGTATGACTGGAACTTGAACTTACATGTACAAGAAGAGAGATGTTAAACAAATGGCAGGAATGAGAGGAACAGTATTGGAGTGTATTCAGAAATCAGGTTGTATCTACTTCCAGATGAGCTCCACTGATAGTTAGGGCTGGGAGGTTGTGTGCTGTGCAGAGTGCAGGTACCAACACAAGCAGGTTTATTGTTTCTTCCACTTGTAGCTACATTGTTTGATAAATGTAATTCTTATTTGAAATAAATAGGAATTAGACAATTATTTCCATTTTTTATCTTCAGCTACCGCTGTGAGACAAGAATTTTACATGTACAACTAATACTAGATTTAACATCCATTGATGATAAATTCTGGAAAATACGGCTGTATTTACCTTGATTCATGACACATTCTCTCTTTATTTTTGAAGGTGCCTACAAGAATCACTTTGAACAGGAGTGACAGAGGGTTCTACATTACCATAGTGTAACCCATGGAGATAAGGCAGGCTCGGAAATCTTCACAATCCATCATACCAGTCTTCTTCTACAGGGATTGACGCAAAGATGGAAAAAGCCAAGAAAAAAAAGGGAGACCAATCCAGGGAGAAATGAACCCACAGGAGACATTACAAAGAATGATTTTCAGCAGGGAAGAGATGGACGGAAGGATATAAAGGACAATGAAGAACAATAGAGGAAAGGTAATATACGAAATCATGAAGAAGCAAAGGTGGTTTTGGACATGGAACAGTTTACACACACGAAACATATTGATGATGAAAAAAATGAAAGAAGATATCAAGTGAGACAGATTGAGGAATGAATAAAAAAAGGAGCATTAAGTGACACAGAAGTAAATAGAATAGTTTGAAGACATAAAAGAAATTCTCCCAAGACAAACAATTAGGGAATTAAGAAAGGATACCAAAGCACATTTAGAGAGGAAGTAGTATAGGAAAGTGATGTATATATAGTCAAACACAAGAACAGCAACGACAGATGGATTAAGACAAACAAGAAAAGAAAGGAAAAAACTGTTATTTTTTCACACTTTAACATCTGTCTGTGTTCACCATTAGCATTCAGTACCTGTGCATCGTTTCCAATATCGTAACCCAAGCTGATGAGACAGGCTTTGAATTCCTCAGGGCCAAGTGTGCCGGAGTGGTCCTGGTTATGCGGTGTGCGAGGCAGCAGGACATGCAGTGCCAGTGGGGTGATGGTGTGGGGCAGAAGGAAGGGAGACACAGAGGAGATCAAAGGGAGGTGGAAGGACAACAAACAGGTGCACCATGCAGTGGGTGAGGAGAGAGGGAGAGGAAGAATGACATGCAGATAGAAAGACAGGGAAGAAAAATAAAAAGTGCACAACATTAGATATCACAATGACATTTCAGGATGTGCTAAAAATGCTCTTGGAACAGTTCCTTCTCAGAGCGCTCATCACATCTTGAGAGCATTTGAATGACAAAAACAGTCAATGCTCAGAAGCCTCAAGATTTCCATCTCCCAAGTGAATTACTTGCATCACTGCTTGTTATCCATGGTGCCAGAAGCCCTGTGCTTTACTAGTAACCTGGAGTGCAGGTAAGCAGGCAGAGGCAGTGGGAAGCATTGCCTTAATCTTCTAGTCAAACATCTCACTAAGGGAGTAGGTGAGGGCACATATGTTTGGCAACACACCCAAGGAAGCTTAGCTGTCAGGGCATCCCAGGAACAGACTAGGAAAACCAGCTGAAGCTCAGGGGAGCAGTGTTATGGCTGTATTTAAGACCTGCGCATGAGGTGGAGCTTTGACTGCTAAGCCTATTTCAAGTGCTCAGCTCTGCAAACAGCATTGCTGTAAAGCGCAGCTCAACACGGCTTGGCAGCTGCTCTTCCCTTTGCTCGCTTCCCCGGTGTTTGGATGTACCCATCAAACTGTACACGAGCTACCATAGAAACTGAGAATCCCATCCACCTTGCAGAACTTTACCTCAAGACAACCCCCAAGCACTGAAGAGCCCCTGCCTGCCGCCACCATCTCTGGCCAGATCAAGGAAGCTACAGACAGGATGGTGGGGCCAACTCCAAGTGACTTTTCTCAAAAAAACAGCTTTTAAAGTCAGCATTAAGCCTTCATAAATCAAATACACAGTTGAAGATGGGAAACTCACATTCTCTCTGCATTATCATTCGGAGTGCTAAGAAAAGTAATGGGTTTTGTTTCTCTCAGGCAGATAGAGAAGGGCTGAAATAGCCTCAAAGTGTTGCTGATCTCTGAGGGCAGGCTTACAGCCCTTTTGCCTGCAGACCTTTCAAACAGTGTGGCTGCTGCAGCAAGTGGTGGAGAGCCACCAGCATCACCGACTTAGTGTCTCTGCAGGCTGCTCACGGGTTTCCAGATGACATTGAAGGGGTTGATAATAGAGCTGCTTTCAGGCTTGGGCTGCTGTCTCTGCTTCCCTGTATGACACCTTTGTGATTCAGTTTGTAGAAGGAAGAGCTGCAGACAGGCTGGCAAATTGAGGGGAGGAGAACTTCCTTTAAGAAATTCCTTTCTTATTGCACTTATTAGTGCCTTGGCATGTATTCCCACAGTAAGGCAAGGCAGGCTTTATGTCAGAGTTTAGTGCAATGCTGTGGTGTGTATAGATCATTCTGTTCGCTCCATATAAGAGCAATACTGGTTTCTTCAATTCAGGTTTATGTGAGGGTATATCAGAGTAGAGGACAGCTGCTCCAAAGAATTGTATAAATCAAGATAATTTGCTCTCTGGAGAAGATGGGGCAAAAGTCTGATTTCCTAAACAAGCCTTCAAATTTTTCCATACTTTAGCTTTATCAAGAAACTTAGCAGTTTCCTGTGAAGGTGTATTTCTTCTCCCAGCCTAATGATCACTTAGCAGTCTTCACAGGAATGACTGCTCCACCGGAGTGGTGTCTTTAAGAATGAAATGTCTTCTATTGATCTAGTTTTATCGTAGCGACTGCTTGTTTTTGCTGCAGCCAGCACTGACTTACCCTGTCAAAATGGTTGAAAGAAGCTCGGAACTCATTCATCTGTTCCTGGCTGATTCCTTTGGCATCACGGGTCAGAATCTGATTTTCCACTTCGTTGATGGTTCTAGCAATTGTTGTTAGTAACTGCTCCCACCCAACTCGGATATGCTGAAAAAAGAGGACAGGACAATTTTTAAATTGAAAAGTAGCTCTTCTGCCTCTGAAGCCAGTGGCTTGAATGAGCTACTTGTTACAAATTAAATGATCCTGGTGGCCAAGTCACTAGAAGTCCATTTGTTCAGAAAAACTTCCTTCTCATCTGCAGTATAGGCAAATCAGGTGTTTAAAATCTGAATTTTGACTGAAAAAATATTGAGGAGGCCAATTCCTGATCTTAAGAAAATCTTGATCCTGTTGCAAAGTTCCTTTGTCTTGTCAGGGCAAAATATTAGGGGCCTTTAACACAAAAGATAATCAAACCCAGTGCTTCTAGGACTTAGTTGGGCAGAAAACTGCCCTTACCAAGAAAATAAACAAACCACAGTCCTTGGAAGACACTGGTGCTCCACAGACTCTGCTGTTGCTTAATGGAGCTCTGGCCAGAAACCAAAAGACAAGTTTCAAAGCCTGTCTGTGTTCTGCTGGACCCACGTCGAACTCAGATTGCTTCCAAGAAACCTCATGTCAACAGAAAGCCAGACTCTGATTTTAAAAAGCTTTTGTTGGACTCTTTTCTTCTATCAGGCTTTGGCAGTTCAAAATCACCAGCACTCCTCTGGTCTTTCTAATCCCAGCTAACAGGCTGCCACAGTCTAATGGCAGGAGAAATGAAACCAGCCGATTTTTCAAGCAATACTGTTGATCTCATTCAGGTTATTTCTACTGTCTATATTTGGAAGTGCATTGGAATGGGTTGGCATGAAGTACAGCAAGGCAAAAAAGAATTTCAGTGACATGTTGTTGCACGCTTGGCCACATTGTCAAGCTCTGCATTTTCCTGAGAACCACAACGTGTTGCCAGAGTTAGATGTGGCTGACGTTAACCAGCCACAGCAGATGAGGCTATCTGATCTGCTGCCAAAACTGTTACCTCCATGGTATAGTTGGTGTGCTTGTTGTCAAAGATAAGTGCTTCCTGGATCTGTTGGTGGTCTCCTTCCAACTGGTCAATCTTTGGTTTGTAATTCACAATGCTCTTCTCATACTGCCGCAAGTGGTTGAGCTGGTCCTCCAGGGTCCCATGCATCTCTATTGAAATGCGGCCAATCTCCTGCATTAGCAAAACCAAAGGAGTTAGACCTCATTGGAAGGACAAGTCTCAACATGCTTGACATTTATTGCAGCTATTTCATGCTCATGCAGGATGATGACTTTAAAAAAAAAAAAAAAAATCTCATGGAGCAGTTACTTTAAATGAGCTGAGACAGTGTTAGCAAAAATTTTAGCAGAGCCCTGAACATTTTCCATGTGAGGTGAATCAGGAGATGTGTCTAATACAAGGATACAAAAAAAAAAAAAAGGAAACTATAGACCATAAGCTAGTAATGTACCAAGCTGGATCTTTTTCTGATGTACTGTCTACCACTGTCTTAGTCCCTTCATACAGACATATTTCTGTAATTGCTCGCTTCTTTACAGCTCCTGCCATCAGCAATAGCTTCACAGTTTTCCATTTCACCAACTCCAATTACTTTAACTCAAATCTTACCTAAAGAGAGAAGATTTTCCGTAAAAATGTCTCCTCTACTGATGTTTGGTATGCTAATTGTATTTATTTTTTCATGCATATCAAGACCATTGCTGTGAAAGCAATTACATAAAATGTTTCTGATGTAGGGTCTTTAGCTTGCTGCATATAAACAAAACTCTATGAAAATACCAGTATTCCCCATTTTAAGTCATGTTTTTTATCTCTGTACTAAAGCATTAAGGAAGAAATGTACAAGCCCTTCAGTAACCAATATCAGTCTTGGGATTCTCCAATATTCGCCATATTTTCTATGAAAGTTTCTCTTGCTGAAGGAAGAATGACCATTACCAGTGGTCAAGAAAGACCAAGGATAAGAAGATCAGTGAAGATCACAGAGGAAAACAGACTGTTTCAAACTGTGCAAAGCCCTACCTCCATCTTGGTCTGGATCCAGGGTCCAATGACGTTGGCCTGTGCACCAAACTGTTTACGAAGCCGTTCATTTTGCTGCTGGCGAGCATGTTCTTCCATTAGGGCTTGATCCCTTCTGGGAACCAGTTGCCGCACCTGCAGCAAAGAGTGACAAAGCGCACAGTTTATATGTAGAAACACACATGTAGAGTGTATGCAGAAATTGCCGCAAAGAAGGGAGGAGCGGGTGTTTGCACTGAAAACAAGCAGTCATATGGTTTAGGACACAGTGGGAAGGCTCATGGAATGTGAATCCTATCTGCTATAGGATGCATGCTGCAAACTCATCTCAGGCCATGGAACACCAGAAGTAGCTTCCATTCACTACGTGGGTTTTTGGTGGCTCCTGTTAACTGAATTGCAGGACCCTGCTCAGATCTCACTTTGGTGATCTCATTTGGTAGCAAAAATCATCAGCACAGCTGGTATGAAGAGTAGCTGCTCTTTTAGGATTACAGCAAGGGAAGGCCACTTGGCTACGGAGATAAAACATCCGAAGGGTTGATCAGTGAAAAAGGATACTGACTCACATGCCATACTTACTTGCTTGACAGGTCAGCTGGCGACTGAAAACCTCAAAGCTTTTAATTCAGCATCTTGCATTATAAAAATAGCAAGTAAAAGGGATCTGACACCCCTTAGGCATTTATGTGAAAGATCACTTTCCAAGCACATGGCAATTGAGTCAGAAACAAGTGACCAAAAACAAAAAAAAATCTCAGCAGTAAGCATGACACAGTAACTGAAAAGTAAATAATCCACTTCCCGGGGCCCCAGTGATTGAGCAGCAGCATCCTCCTGCACTAACTGTCAAGGTTGTAAAGAACTCACATGTTCCCATTTGCCATTGATCTCATGTGGGGTGATTGTAGTGTAAGGATTTGTTCCTGCCATGTTGACATGGTATGTCTGGACAATCTTTGAGACTTCATTGTGGATTCCCAAAATAGCCTGTCGCTCCTTGTCGGCATCTGGCAAAGTGGCTTTGAACTGTTCGTGGGCTGTGGTCAATCCCTGCAGAAGGAAGGAGCAGCAAAGAGAGGGTAAGAGCATTAGTCACCAAATAGCCTCTTCAGCAAACGTATCCCTGCACAAGTGACTGTAAAAGCTTACATACTCCCAGGATACAAAGCAGGCTACTCTAATACAGGTTCTCTGAGCATCACTAAACAGGCTGTTTTAAGTAGTTAGATGATGTGAAGTCTTCTTTTCCCTCTGTTTTTGTCCCATGTTGACCAGTGACAGAGATCACATCCCAAAAAGCGGTGGAATAATTCTGGCTCATAATTGAGGGGGAACTATTTCTCCAACACTGCTCAGTGACTGCCTGCCAGCCCCTTTGCGAAGAAGATCTGACTACTAGCATTACCTTAAAGCAGTCATGACTTACTAGTATAAATGCACTATGTTTTTCTTCTCTAAGTAGGTATATACTAGTTCGACACCCAAGATAACTCCAGATGAATATTAAGAGTCAGATTCAGTCTGATCAGAGTCAGTGAGAAGCAGGTGAAGGTCTTCCAGCCAACAACAAACTGGCACAGGCAACATATGCTCCTGCTGCTCAAATACAGCTCCTTCTCCCTGAACACAACAGGCCCTTTCTGTTCCACGTCTTGCTGCAGTGCCCAGACTGTGCTCCAAGGACCGACGGTGGGGCATGCTCACTGGTAGTTTGTGGACAGCTGACAAGCCAGTTGGTCCTGGCTCATCTCTCACTGCTTCTACAGGCCTTTAAGGTACTCCATCCCAGAAGCCTGGAAGATCAAGACTAGGGAAGCAAATGCAGGGAAAGATGCAGCAAAATGAATGGGGGACAGAGTAGTATGTGTAGGGACAATCGAGGGAACAATGTGGACAGAAGAGGGAATGAAAGTAAACCACATGACTGACCACTCTTACAACACACACACTGTAACTACTTTTGTAAAATTGCTTCCTTACGTGGTGACTCATTACTTTGCAGCTGCTGCAGTGGCCATAGAGATGTAATGCAAGTCTGAGGGGCTGGGAAAAATACTGCAAACAGTCACAAAGAGATTATGGAAGTGTTTAAATGCTGTTCAGATTTGTTCTGCATTATAAAGACTTAATGAACCCCTTTGTTCAGGAGGGAAGGGTGGAAAAAACAAGTAGCAGCTCAGTAACAGAGCTGATACCAGGCTAAGGCTATTTCACCCCCCGCTTTCTGCCCCACTGCCTGCATAGTGTCCCCTGTTGGTCTCCCATTCCCTGCCTCACTGAAGGCCACGTTGCTGTCAGACATTGCTGAAAAGAGCTGATTTGGATTCTTTCAATATGACCATCAAGTAGGAGGAATAGAAGTCCCCACTGCAATCCAGGGAAGAGTAATTCCTGCTCTCAAAGATCTGAAAATTCCTTGTAGATACCTCAAGTTGCTTTCATAACACCCTTTCAAAAGGGGGCAAACTGAGAAACTGTCTCTGTTGTCTTGCAGGAGGCAAGAAGACTTTAACTTCAAATGGTAATCAACCACCAAAGTGAAGAGTTCTCAATTTTATTGTGCTCAGTACTGAAAGCCATCTGGCAGCTCATCAACTGCCATCATGGCACATCCTGTCACAGAGGACCAAATGAGCCTTGCTAATATGGATTAAAAAAAAACACAACCAAAACACAAGACCCTGAAATCAATGAAAAACAGACTCCTTTTTGTTTTTCTTGCTGAGGCTCACTCACTAGGGCAGAAGCTCCAAAACATGTCCTACAAATTCAGCACCACTAAAAATCCAGGAGACCCCTTGACTTCTTTCTGTCCCAGCCTGACTGGTGCAAATGACTGTTCTGTACCTGGATCTCCTCAATGGTGTGAACAATGAACGTGTCCTGCAGGTCCTCCATGGCCCCTTCCATCCAGTTATTGAAAGGGGCAGCTCGTTTGGCATATTCCAGGTACAGCTGGTCAATTGTTTCCAGTAGCTTCTCTGTCCTCTAGACATGCACCAAAAAATAAAGAAAATCAGGAAAGATGGTTAGAGAAAAATAATCACATAGGTATGTGGGCTATCTGAGCTACTCCTTCCTTTCAGACCTCCTTGGTGTTCCCAGGATAGCACTACAGTAAAAGTCTCTCTGCTGTTAAGAGATTGCACACAGGATGGATTTTTTTCCTCTGAGAGAAAAATCTGAGGTCCTTTGAAATACAAGGAGGACATTTTTTTCAAGCAGAATGAGATTACAAAACGAAGAAAAGTAGAAATAAATCAATAGCCCAAGCAAACGAATGGCACCATAATTGGGCTGGAAGGGGAAAAGCAGGCTAAATACACTGAAATGTAACCCTCATTTACAGTCCAGGACATTCAAGGAGCACACAAAAGAGCTGCAATTGTTTGCTCATGCCCACTGCAGCTTGCTTCCCACAAATGACCTGCCCATGTAATCCCAAATGTCCAATTTGTAATGTCTCACCTCCAAGGCTTCTCTACGTTTCTGGGTTAGGGCACCCAGATTATCCCACTGATCACAGATCTTCTGGCACCTGGCATTGACACTGGGAGAGTCGTAATAGTCCAGCTCACTGTAAGGGGAGGGGAAAAAAAAAGAAAAAAAAGAGAAGAAGTAGTCAAATAAAGAGCTTTCGGAGAAGAAAGAGAAATCCATTCAAAACCTTTATCAGCCTTGAGGACAGATTCAGACAAAGAGCTCATGGTCTCTGCAAGTAAAGCGAGCCAGGAAGGCAGCATTATCTAGCTTTGGAGACACTGCATGTTATGGTACATCAAACAGCACAGAACAGGAAGAATAATAACCACCACCCCAGGCCTCAACAAACACTGGTGCTGGCAGCCTGATGAGAATGGCTTGGCATTGGGGGAAGGGAGTACAGACTTTTGCTCAAACTGGGAATGAGCAGATTGTGAGCAGAGCAAAATGCCCCTGTATTCTGCTTAAGAACACAATGGAGGTTAGCTACCTGCAACTTGTACATCAGAATGGGCAGCAAAGATTTTAATATGAACACAAATAAACTGCTTAAGATCGTTCTAAGAGTTGCACAGTACAGGCAGCAAGCAATAGCTAAATAACACAATCCATTATTTATTTAGGACAATCCCAGAATCACAGTGTAGGTTTCTCTTCTATATGCCTGACAAGGAGTGCTCTGCTGAGATGTCTATAAGCTAGCAGTCCTGGAAGATGGGCTAGTAAGAATATGGCTGGGGAAAGGAGACCACAGGGCTAAGCTGAAGCTTGTGGTCTTGGGTCTGCACATGGTCAAAGAGAGAGGAACCTGCAGGCAGAGGGAGACCAGACAAGCTGGGAAGTGTTAGCCTCAAAACAGAAAGCAGAATTACGCACTGGGCTACTGAGTGACCTTGGGCCATCTGATGAGCATTTATTTAAGGAGTAATGCAGGTTTCAACTGTTTTCTTTTGACTTCTAGCCTTTGTTTCTTCCCACCATTTTATTGCCCCTCTGAGGTATGTGGGCACAACTGTTGGTGGAATCTTGTGGTAAACTAGTCAAGAAACTGATTTGGGCTAAAAATAACTTTTTCTTTGCTGGGGTTTTAATCCAGATCAGCTCCTTGATCTGCTTTGCTGCAGAGCCAGTGCTGCAGATGAAAGAACTGCTTCTGAAAGCCTGGCTTGTAACTATGGTGGAGGAGTGGAACGTGCCATGTCTCCAAATATGCCTGGCAGTGGCTTCCTCCAGACCCTCTCTAGCTCCCTGGCAGCATATCTCTGCGGGAGAAAATAGCTCAGCCATGTTTTTTCAGGGCATGGCCTCTTTGCTGAGATGGACAATGGCTTTTAGAAGGATGGCAGAGCCTGCTGTTCTCACACTTTGGAAGAAATCACCTGTCCCCCAGCTTAGGGCTCAGCCTTCCCTGTTGCTCTTAGAGCTGCAGCTGTTTTGGTGGGCATGTAGAATGTGCTTTGGAAGTGGCAGGTCAGCTAATGCTTGCCGACTAGCCAGCCTTGGTTTTAATCTTACTGACATGGAGGATTGCCTTGAACCCTCCTCCTGTTCCAGGGTCAATCCTCCGATGGACAAGGGAACAATTCTGTAAATATGTGTTGTTAAAGGAAAGCATGATCTTGATCTGATAATCCTGATTTTTTAGAGAAAAACAGTCCTTCTGCCCAAAGGTCCTGATCTTAAACCAGACACTAACTTGAGATAGGCCTATGTCAAAGACAAGTTTTTCAGACCGGTTTTGCCAAGAAACATACAGGGTTTCAAAATCTCTCTCCCTGTGCTGCAGAGGCCAGCTCTTTATCTGCCTGCTAGCCCTAGCAATCAACCTCATACTCTGAGGAGCCCCCTGGTAACCTGTGTCACTTGTCTCTCCAGCAAAAGGAGTGGATGTGAAGGTTCCCAAGGGGAAAGCAGGGAGGGAGTAGAACTACTGTCAGGATGGCCTGGAGCAAGTGCAGACCAGAGTGCTCAAGGCACAGTACCCCTGGGGCAAAGGGCCCAGGGTGGCAGCAGAGGCCACGATGGGTGCAAGAACCAGCAGATTTTTTTCTTGCCAGAATAAGGAGGACTTTTTTTGACAAAATAAAGCAAACTGAGAGCCTGCTATCTTATGCTGTTTCCTTCTGTTCCTGGAAAAGTATGACAGTATGACAACTCTGAAACCTAGCAGGCGCCAGCGGCAGGTCAGACTCTGTAGGAAGGGGTTCACAGCAGCATAACGAGCTGGAAGAGGATGGAAACTTGGCTTGGGAATATAATTCTGCCGCCCCCTCATCAGAACCCACGACTCATCAGCTTTCTGGCCTACTCCTCTGCTGCATCCGGATACTGCAGAGTAGTATCCTAGATACTGTTTGGAAACACTGGGACTTCCCAACATTTTTGTGTGGGGATTGATTTATGGCTGTCCAGAGAGCAGAGGGCAAAGCTGATTATGACTCTCTAGCCCCAAGGATGGGACTTATACTGGAATGCCATACTTCAGCTCTTGTGCAATAGCAGCAATCTGTTCCACACGGTCCTGGTGTGCAGCCAGGTCGCTCTCAAAGGCCTCGTGTTTCTTCAGCAGGGCCTTTATCTCCGAGAGGGTGGCAGTTTCGTAATCCTTCTGCTGCAGCATTGCTTCCTTACCTGGGGAGGGAGCCAAAGGACAGGAGAATGAAAGGCAGGATGCAATGCCCCCAAAGCCAGCTCCCCAACACCGAGGCAGCCCCAGAGGCTCTCAAAAGGGCATCTGCCCTGCTCCAGATACCCTCCCCAAAGCTTGCCCTCATATGTGCTGGCCTAGAGATGCACAATCCTCACTTTCAAATGACAGAATACGAGTTTGCTATTAACAACAGAGAAGGGCACGTAGTGCAGCTCAAGCCAGTGCTGTCACAGTTTATACTGGACCCGTCTCAGTATGTGCAAACTGGGCTACGCTGGTCCTGTAAATGCCAGATGAAGCATTCATTTACTGTACAATAACTTTTCCTCTGCTCTGTAACTCTTTTCTGTCCAAAGTTCTCACTACATAACAATTAGAGAATGAATGCCAATGTGGCCACATGATGTAGCAGAACAGAGATCAAGCTGATTTTCATGTGTTATTTTCTAATAAAATAAGAAACGAACCTAGCATTCTCGAGAGGACATTCTCATGGAAGGACCTATGGATGATCCATCTCATCCTCCCTACATAAAGGACAGCACTATTTCAGGCAATAGGAAGCACATAGGTTTGCATTACCATCTGTCCAGGACTCATGAATGGATGCCTTCTGCCGGAACTTCTCTGCCAGGTGATCCAGCCTCTCTAGCCTCCGGATCTCATTCAACAACCACTCCTCATAGCCCTTCTCAGCCTGCTCTAGGCCACCCCAGGCATTGTTTATATCCTAGAGACAGAAACATGAGAAGAAAAGGCAGGTTAGAAGATGGGTGAGAAGATGTATGACAGCATCAGTCTCCATGAGTTACATGGCTCCAATGGGTTGGAGGGAGTGCATGTAGGCTTTCAGTCTCACAGGGTTGGGCAGACAGATCAGGAAGATGAGGTGCCAGACTTAAGCAGGACTACCAGTCTCAGGATATACCTGTCCGCATGACATTTCCCCTTGAAACATTTCCCTACATTAAACTTCAACAAAACCCAACCATCTTTCAATTAGAAAAAACGAGAGGCGCCCAGACATTTCCTCATAAAGGTATGCAACTTGAGAATAGCCTCAGTCTGCTTCAGATAAAAGGAAGCAATGATCATTTGACCCTCTCATTATGGCCTCACTGAACTATATTCTGTAGGGTTTCCACTACAGAGTAGCTCACCCTGAATGTGAGGCATGCTCTGCAGCCCATGGGAAGAAAAGGAGTCCCATTTTTTAGGCATGGTTGGGGTATATATGAGCAGTTACCCCCACTCACCGAGACCATTTTCCCTTCTGAAGGCATGAAGGCGGGCCTGTTGCTGAGCCGCAGCTTGGTCTGCAAGGTGTTGAAATTGATCTCGAGTTGGCACTTCTCTTGGACCTTGGGGGGCTTGTGCAGGCGGCGGTAGTCCCGGAAGTCCTCCAGTTTCTGCTGCATGGCTTGCATGGTGTTCTCGGGGGCCCGGTTCTCCAGCCAGGGGATGGTGCGACGGATCCACTCCAGCAACTGCAAAGAGCAATGACAAGAAGGCCTGAACTGAAAAACATGTTAAAACTACTAGTGTTGCTCTGATCTCATTAGAGACCATTTACTTTTATGTTTGTTGTCAGAAAGATTCTGCCACCAGCAGGGCTTGTAAATGCAAGTTTGCTAGTTTTTATGGAAGTACTTTTTTTACTGACCAGCCTAGTCCCTGCCACACTAAATAGAGCTGCCTGTTGCAGCACTGCCAATCCAACATGCTTAAGGACCAAACTATGTCCTCAGATTACACTAAAGCCTTAGAGTTTTGCTGGATTGTTGTATAAACAAAGGATGCTGTAAATCATATTATCTCCAGAAGGGTCTAACAGGAGAAATTAACTTCTGGCCTCCAGCTATGCTTCTTCCACTCTAGCTTCCTTGAAGTCAGTGTTGATCTTCGAATATCCCTCTTCAGCAAACCTATCTGGGGATCTGGCAAAACACTAATGCAATGGGCACTCTAGAGTGTAAGTGGAGTAGTGTCGTCTACTCTTCAGACCAGGCTGAAACCAGGCTCAAGGGCTACATTTTGCCCTTCTGTTTCCCCTCCTTATTTGTCTTCCATAAACACACTCCAGTCCACATTTGGTCACTTCCGTAGTCTCACAGCTGCCAGTCTGTCACCCTTCTCAGTTAACCAAAGCAGCCTCCAGCTTGTATCTTACACGGATTCTTTCCAGTTATCAGCAAATGCATATTTCTTTCCTCAATCATCTCTAATTTCCATTCTTTCTGATCCAATTCCTGATTTCTGCAGTATATCGGCATACAATTTGTATGAAAGTTGTTATGAAGTTGTACAGTTCTGATGAAGGAAAGTTAAACCAGCTTGATTTTTCCTTTAATTTTAGCATTTCTGTCACTGCTCTTAATAAACTGAGAAACTCAAAGCTGTGCTATAGAAGGTTTCTGTTTTAAAGTAGATTGCTTTTGGCTTTAAGGTAAGTTTGATCTTTAATTTTTCTCAAGCTAGAAGATGAAAAAATAGAATTTTCCAAGGCGACATGGGCCAATAGCATTCCCCAAGATTAGTTATCAGTATTAAATGCAATTCCTTTCCACATTCACCACACAGAAACCAACAGCACCACAGACACCTACATCACTGGCCAGTTTTTCATAGTCTTCCATGAGCTGTTCGTTTTCTTGGTTGACTGCCAGCACCTTGCAGATACGATTCGCTGCTGTCTCCGCCTGGTGAAGAGAAGAAAAACAGAAGAAGGGAAAAGTGTGAAAAAAAACCCCAAAAAACAAAAACCAAAGCTTGCAGCTTATCGTCCTGCTATGCACCTGTGGGTAAAGTCTCCTACCCTTGGCTCTAGCAACCTGTCTGCACTTTGAAATGTCTGCCGTGACCTTTTTGCTTTCTACCTGACCTTCTATAATAATTTATTTTTCCCACTGTATGTGTTATGAGACAAACACATTTCAGTGCCTTTTCTGAAGCTGCTCCTACAAGAGGGGCCAGTTGTTTCCTTCCTTCCAGAGGGAGCCTGGCTGTCTCCTTAGAAAGATGGGGTACTGCCACCACCTCCACTCTGCTCACCAGCATTCAGAGCTGCAACACCAGTAACTGAGTGGTGTCAAGCTGATGAAATTCTCTGCTGGCTTTCACCCCAGGAAAGAACTATCTACACAGAGTTAATCCATAGACCGGACTTTGGAAAATTCCTAATTTTGTTTGGAAGATAAAGTGGTAAATACTCCTCTTAACCTTAAATCCTGCCCTGCAGAGCTGTCTTCCAGCTTTCCCTATATTTCTGGCACTCATTACAGGGCCACCTCCTCCCGCACTTTGCTGCGTGACACCTACCATGTATTCAGGGTCTCATGATGCAGCTGAGGATTTTTTTTTCCCTTTCTGGATAATCTTTATGCTTACTCTCCCAAAACAAATCTCACAAAAAAAAAGAGAGCCTGTTGTTACTATTTAGTTTGCTTGTTTTTCCATTGTGGGTCCAAAACCTTGTTCTCTGCAGGGAGCTTAACATGGTAAAACATGAATCAGGAATAAAACAAGGATCAGAAAAATCCCAGCTATGAACTCAGGAGCAGTCAGTCTGCCCTGAAGTGCCACGCATGTGTTTGGCACAGGGAACGCACAGTAGGCTGATCCTTGCACAACAGGTATCTGCAGCTATCAGCTCCCTTTGACATCATTGTGGTAGGTGTCTTGCCACGAAGCCTTGGAAGATGTGTCCCTGTGCTGGGTGTTAAGGGATTGCTTCACACCCTCTCACCCCAGTGCAGCTATTGCCCTGGTGCCTGGGGAAGGTGCTGGAGCTGCCCACAGACCCCTGTGGATCAGTACTCTTCCTCACAGAGGCAAGTGCAGATGGAGAGGAGAGAGTACATGCCAGCACTACCAATTGAAAATGTTGTGTCCTGCCTTAAAACTATGAGTGAGACTGATCCCAAAAGAAGTTTTGCTGAGCTTATAGCTGGCAAGTTTCAACCTCTATTTTTAAAAGGCCTTTTATTATCTGTTTATTCAATCTCCAAGGCCATTTGAGAAAAATCCCCTAATATCTGCAGCTGATGCTGGGCAGCAATAATAGCAGTAAAGTCATAGGCTAACCAGTGATGTATGGATTGCTAAAGTCCCAGAGGATCTGGCAATATTATTAATTTGTAAGAAGCTGTAAAAAACATATATTCAGTCATCTGTGCCTTCATTAAATTGGGCCAGCTTGCAGATACACAGATATTAACTAATTTAAAATACACATCAGAAGGACTTGTACAGGAGAGCAATTTCCCTTAAAAAAAAAAATCTGTAAAAAGTGCAAACGATGGTTACAGTTAAGAAAGCTTGTACTTTGATCTGTTTTAAATTGGAGTTTGGACTTTCATGGAGTGCTTTTTGATATCCAGAGAAAACTTTATATACATGGGACCAAACAGTATGTCAAAAAGACATTGCCAAAGCCCTACATGATGTGCGTAAATGACTGCAGGGAACTGGTGGTGCCAAATGTTTATCTTGATGACCCCAGGAGGAGCTCCCTGCACACTCTTTCTTCTTTTTACACCCCAGGAGCTCACTGCACCAGCAACCAGCTGTGCAGGAGGGACCCCATTATGCAGAGGCATATTTACATGTATCTGACGATAGATTTCCTCCAGCTGCCCAAGTTTTTAAATATGTGTGTATATACGTGTTGAGCATCTGTCCAAACACAAAGGCCCTCTGAATGTCAGCAATTACGACATTATTTGTATTATTCTAACAGCTGAAGTGTAGAGGCTTCCTCTTCCCTACCAGTACTTGCTTCCCAATGGTTCCTCCCTGCTCCAGACTGCTCTATGCAACAGCGAGCTGCCGCTGCTGCTGCAGGAACGGCTCTGTGGCCACTGTCACCCCTGATGTCATGAGCAACTCATTACACTGACTTGCTCTGGGCAAGGTAGGACTAAAGGATCCCAGTGCTTTCAAGTAATCTCCACAAATACTTCCCACACTGCTGCTAATGAGCTGATCTGTGGTGAGAGCGACCTCAGTGAAACACCTTCAGGTAAAAGAGGAGTGGCATGCTAAGATGTTTACATGAAACCAAGGCAGGTCCCCCAACACCTTCATTAGTGGACTGAAGTGGAAAACACCATTTCAGTTTCCCCGCACTGCTAAAGGCAATGATGCAATTAGGGTGCTCAGGCTGGCTCCAGGCAAGCCAGGATGCCCACAAGGCATGGAGCAGCACCGAGAGGATGTACCACCCTGGGGTCTGTAAGCTGTGTACCTCTGTTCTCAGAGAGCCTGTGTGAGCTGACCAGCTTCAGGGCAGCATCATGCTGACACTTCACACTGCTTGTACTCAGAGACCGTGGCAAGGGCAAGCCCAGGGCATACTGCTCAATGCCACACTGCTGTGTGGTATACATGTGCTGTTGGATGGACTCAAAATGGAAATCTGAATAGCCGAGGTAGCAGTAATTTCTATGTTTTTTGTCTTTTCTGCACTTCTTAACCCTGACTTGGGCTGCTTAGGATGGATGTGGAGTTAGCTGTCTCTCTAGCTCATAAATCCAGGTCTCACGCCAAGGACAATAACAAAGGAAGGTATTCTCACGGTGTGTCATGTAGGGAAAATGCCTGTTGCTCTCCTCTGGCCTCAGAGGACCACTCCAGAATACTGTATGCCAAACACAATCTCTTAATAAAACGGTAAAACATGAGTTAGAAATTTTCACCCCAGAAATCAAGTTTACAAAATATTAAGCCAACCAGTAGCTGCATGCATTTAGTGTGAAAGTCAGAAGCGGTTAGAAAACAAGCAAACCAACCAAAGCAAGTAAACCTACAAATATAGATATATAAAACGGCATAAAGAAAAAGCAGCCATCTACACACACGTCAGGCAGGGGACCCTGTACCTTCAAAGGCTCAGTATAAGAGAGTGAAAGAAGCAGAAAGCGGCTCATGGGACTTCCCCTTCAGGACTGGTGGCAGTAATGAAAAATCTGAACGAAAAATGGAGTGATATCACAGTAAGTCACCTAACCGTGCACGAGGTGGCAACACATTACAATCTGGTCTGGGGCTTGCACTCAGTATTCACTTTGCATTTGCCTGGGGATTTAAATCTGTCACTCAGCAGCTGGCTAACATGCAGCTAGAGCAGCTCCAAAAAGGAGCTGTGCCCCTCCTGCCAGAGCACAGTTGAGTTGCTGGGCCATCAGGACAGCTGAAAAATAAATTATTATCTCTTTAATCTTCCCTGTAAGCCAGTTGGACTACATGGGATTGAAGCTCTAATAACTAAGAAGCTCCATCTCTAGTTCTTGCCCTAGCTACATGGTTCAGGTCCTGAGGCAGTAAAAGGTTTTTCTCGGTTATCCCTGGAGATCTAGCAGCCACCTGAATTGCTGATGAGAGCAAACTGCTGAGCAGGTTTCCAAATTGTGGAATGGGTGCAGAGGAAAGAGGAAGGGATTGGCAAGGGGCACGGCTGCTCCTGCAGCAGGCCACAACCCTCTTCATATTGTGGTTTGTTGTTTTCTCAATCTGAAGTTCTTTGGGTTAAGCAGACAGCATGGAGCAGTCGCTTGGAGCACCTGGCAAATAGCAGGCCTTATCACCAGGCTGGCACAAGTTCTGAGACTACCATCTTCCTGGGCAAGTATCAGCTGGCCAGAGCTTCCAGTCTAGTTTTAAGGGTTTTGAACTAGTCACAAAGCAGGATGCTAGTGAAAAAGTAATGACTACACAAATTATGCCAAAGGGGCAAGTCTACCACACTGCCGTAGGACGTATTCCCATTTACTTGGAAACAACACAAGTATCATGTAATTTATATGAAACAAGGCAGAGAACAAAAAGTTTGAACTAAAGAGTTGCTCCCTGGAACCTACTGCCTGTGTGTGCCCTCTGAAAGCCAGCATCAGCATGGTAGCTGCCTCAACACTGCAACCACCAGCACTGCTTTGCACAAAAGAGATGGACTCTTCTGGAGTCAAGTCAGCCCTCAGGCTGGGTAACACATGGACTGCACCTCAAATAGATAAGGCCTACTGAGAGTAAGCAGTTGTGGCTAGGGGAAATGGAGAGATTTTACATCTCTTTGTAACATGAAAAATGCAGTCTTGAACTTCAGATTTTATTGTCCCAAAGCCTACAATCTGAAATTAGCAGTGATCTCGCAGACCAGTAAGGCTATAGCATGGGAGGAAAGGACGGACCTTTTCCTTCTGTTCACAGGATTGCAGGGAAATTGTCGTTTTGGAAGAAGTTTGCCCAAAGGCAAACCGTGACTCTCTAGTTCCTCTGAGGACAAACGCCCAGATACCAGGCAAAGAGACTTTGGAGTTAAGAAGAAGCAGAGGAAGAAGGACTGAAATTATGGAAATGGGCAAAGCAGAAGAAAGATAAATAAAACATAGAGGTGGTTTGGGAAACAGAGAATGACCAGAGAGAAGCAAAGAATGAAGAAGTGTGTGAGTCTGGGAAATCTCAAGGCCTGGTAGGAATGGACTTTGTGGCTGGAGCACAAAAGGGCTACATAACCAGCTCACAGATGATTCAGCCTAGAGAAAGACCACTGACCTAGCTGGGGCTGAGTGTGGAAGGCAGGATGGCAGGTCAAGAGGGACAGGCTGTGATTTCCTGGAGGAGGCTGATTTGATTGTGGTACTTCTGGAGGCACATTGCCTGGCCAGGATGATGCCCACTAGTCACTGAAAGGACACTGACTCTGTCAGAGCATCTATTCATTCATCTTTAGATGCCAGCTTTACCAAATGCTTTCTCCACCACTGAGGTGTGAAACTGAAGGGAAGGAGCAGGTCAAGTCTGTCTGAAAGGACATGGACATCGCTTCTCCAGCAAGACTACAGATGGCACATCCAAGCACACTGCTGGATGCATTGGGCTTCCCTGCAAACGGCCTGGCGTGGATGGGGGTCTGGCACGTTCCTCAGTGGAGAGGAGCGGTGGGCAGGGCAGGGAGCAGGGAGTGGGTTGTTAGTGGTAAAGTCTCACCTTCTGCGCCCCTGAGAAGGCGTGGTAGTAACATGAGACATAGGTCATTATGGCCTTCGCATCCGGCCTTAGCGTGCCTAAAATATCTGTGCAGAGAAGGAAAAGAGGTTGAAAGGATAAAGTAAGAAGCAGCACATAGAATAAAACAAAACAGTCATGGGTGGCGTGAGAGAGGGGAGAAACTTCCCATCATGCATTGCAGGACAGGCCAAACAGATTTCCATGCGGAGAGCTGGGAATTCAGATCAGAAGGTAGCTAGCAGTGTTGGCTTGTGGCTCAAAGAGGCACCCCTCCCTCCCACCCCCTCAACCCAGGGGGATCTCGAGCTGAGGATCTGGGCTCTGCATCTTCACAGCTGCAGTCCAGGGGCCTGGCCCAAGGACGCTAATAGTCTGTTTGGAGGTCTGAATGCCTGTGCTCAAGGCTCTTCCATATACTGAGGAGCTAGAGATCAGAGCCTTCCTATGCAGTGCACTTCCTACAGAGTATCTGCTCTGCTGCAACATGCACTGCCTGTTCCTGTGGCTGCTTGGTTTTGGTGAGACATATTTACAAGGTTTCACCCACAAAATATTTTCCTTAAGTGACTCCATTACCAACAGGAAAATGGCTAAGCCAGACACAGCAAGGACTCAACTGCCCAATTTCCAGCATGGTGGGTGAGAAAAGAGGGGGGAAAAAAAAAAAAAAGAAGCAAATGAACACAAACAGGCACCTCAGTCATGATAAGCAATGCCCTGTTTGAAAAATCACCATGGATGTGTTCATTAGACATGGTTTGTAAGCCCCAGGTGAACTGGGATTGAATTTGTGGCACAACTTGAGAAAGCAGCAGGCTCGGATCTTGAAGCAATGGTGTAGGAACCTGCAGCATTTGTAAGGTAAAAATAAAGCTTTGGGTATTCATTGAACCCTTCATAAAACCACTAAGTTAGCTCTGTTCCTCCATCTTTGAAAAAGAAAAAAAAAGTGACCAGATGTCAGCATCGTTTTGAGTGTGGGCAGGCTGCAGTGTCCTGCCGAGCAGAGCATCTATGCGGCAGTCTCCCCGGCTCTGAGACCAAGCATCATAGTTCAGCCTTCGCCAGGAACAGGGGGCGCAAGCCCTCAGCTGTCAGGGCAGCAGTTTGGAAGACAAATGGAGAAGGCAGAGCTCCTCACTCCCTTGGATTTATGTGTATGCCAAGGTGCTGGCATATGCCAAGTGCCACTGGAAGTACAACTGACTATAGGTAAATGGGACTCCTGGCTCCCTTGCCACACGTATTAAGTCTGGGGCACCACTTTGAACCAACAGCCAACTCTACCAAGAACGTAATAATAAAGATGCCCGTAGCTAGAGAGGAGAGAGAGAAAGAAAAAAAAATGTTTGGACATTAGCAACGGCACCAGGTGTGCTCTGTGGAGGGAACTTGGGATCCTGTGATACCTTCTGGGCTCCTGAGAAGGCGTGGTAGAAGCTAGAAACATAGGTCATGATGGCTTTCTCGTCAGGACGGGCAGTTCCAACAATGTCTGTCAAAAAAAACCTCACGTTAAGAGCATAATCAACTGATGGGAGGAAAGCAAAGGAGAGGGAGAACCACAACTGTCCAGGAGGCCTGCTGGGGTATATGCTTGTCACAGTAACTCCACAGGGCTTCCCAGCGTTCCCCAGATGATGTGTTTCTCTTAGAGGCCAGGGTCACCCTACTGGTTCCCCTCCCTCATGATAAAATTGCTTCCAGGGTCTGGTCAGGCTAATGCAGTCATATATCAACATGGCATGTGTCACAGCATTTCCCTGTCCTGAGAACACTACTGTGAATTGTGGGTTGAATCAATCCAAACTGGCAGCAGGTTGACATGGCTTCTACAGACGTATTATACTGCAATTCCTCCATGCAGTTCTTCAGGAAATATGCTTTCTCCCTTCCTTTCCATGCCCCTGTCCTCCATTTCAACACAATGATAGCTTGAATTAAAGTCCCTTTCACTAGTTTCAGAGTAAACTCAACACCTCCAGAGATCACAATTAATGGTGTGGAGGAATGCACATTAGCTTCACTCCATGAGGGAGGAGAATGATCACGGAAGAGTAATGGAAGCTCCTTCAAAGGCCCCTCTTCATCACTGCTAGCTTTGCTGAGATCTGACGCTAGATCCAGTTACTCCAGAGGAGGCTTTATTTCCTACAGAACGGCAGAAAGCACTTGAATCTGCTCCAGAAACCTCATGATTTTTTGTGACCTCAGCATGATGAATGCAGAGAAAGCAAAACTCATCCCTGGGCATGGGAAATACTACCTAAGAATATGAGCATCCTCATTACCCAAATACAGGTTCTCTGGGTTCAGCTGTCCTATCTCCACCTTTCCCCTTTGTTCCTCACACTCTCTTATTTAACAAAAGCCTTTAGCTGCTTCTCTTGTCCAAACCAAGCCTGAAATGAAGCTTTTACCACCGAAACGAGCTGTCTTCAGGTGAACAGCCAACAATCAGTGAACAATTTCAGGTTGTTGTTCATACTCCAGGGTTACAGTTTTCAAAGTCTACTGCCAAGCTGGTCCTGACAAGGCTCTGAAAAGTAATCCTTGCTGGCCCAGTGGCCTCAGGGAAGCAGTCACAGTCAGGAGCAAAAGCACCTCTGAACATGGATCTCTGCCTTGGTCTCCAGACTCAGTCAGTGAGAGATCTCCATGCCCAACACTTTTGAGTAGCTGAGAAGCAGCAGTGTCTAACAACAATATCATGCCCCCAAAAGGAGGATCACAATGTCAGAAAGAGCCCAGAAAAGAAAAATTCTGGAGCAAAAGGAACGCAGTCCTACACCATATGTTAACTCAGTATTAGGCCTGGTTCTTGAAAGGGAACACTTCAGTCAGGAGTGGACATAGCCAGGCACTACTCATCTCTGCCTGGTGTGTCAACCCCAGGTTAAGATCTCCACACCAGACTTGGAAGACTGAGGGGGCACATGAAGAAGAGGGAAGCAGAACATACGATTCATTATTCCAATTTAACTTTTCCCCTATACATTTAAAACACAGTGAAGGAGGGAACATTCAGAGGTTGCTGAATTCTTGTAAAATACCAGTCCACCTAGAAGTAGGAAATTTCTTGAGAAAAAGCAAGTTAAAAGCCACTGGGTTCTACTTTACCTTCTGCATCCAGCATCTTGGGAATATCCAGATATTTCTCAGCCACATCAAAAGCTGTGTTTAGATTTGTGAGAGGATCATCCTGGGAAAGAAACAGAGTCAGAGTATCAGCATCAACTTGTAACAAGGTCCACAGCATTTCTCTCAAAACAGAGCTATTGTGCTTGGTTTCCTTCAGGTAACTGTGCTGTCCAAACAAAATTTATGTGTGAATCCTCATGTAGCAAGATGAAATAATTAGCTTCCTTTTGAAAACGGAGCCTGGAGACTCATGATAATTAACACATAATCTATGCACTTGCAACAAGAAAGAATAACATATTTTGTCTTGAACCTAGCTTAAAGTAAAATTAGCTTCACATCATACTGGTAGTAAAGGGCCATATTTCACATTTATATCTCATGCTTATATTAAGTTTGCAACTTCCCTTTGAAAGAACTGCAGAACAGTGTATCTGTTAGAACATCTGAGCAATACTAAAATAGTAACAACATCTGCAATGGCTGCTGTCCTCAACTAGCGTACAGTTTGTTGAACACCAGTTGAGTGGGAGGAAGAGAAATGTTTTAAGAAATCTCTACAAAATAAATACATATAAAAGTACCCATTTTGTCTGAGTATAGCTTTTCCTTCTATGCGCTGCACAGGACTTGTCATTTCTATTCATCTATATATTATATAAACCTTCTGCTGTGGCAGGATGCACTTCAGATACAGACATCAATACACAGTAATCAAATCCTAAACAAAGTTAAATGTGACTTATCACATCATGAGTCATATCACAAAGGTAACTAGATTTTAAAGAGCCACACAAGAGAATATGAAACACAGATGTCACTGGAAATGAAAGACCTCTGCAAACTGTTTCCAGCATTCAAACGTAATGATCGGCAACAGGACATCTATCAACATGTATGAGACCCTCATATAAGCCTGATTTATATATTCCTGTATATCTATGATAATTTGTTATTCTGAAGGATCAGTCACTTCATGGATGACAAATGACTTTGGACTATCGGTTTCTAACATCGAGACAAGTGGCTTCTGCGGGAGGAAAGGTGGTGCATAAACTGTTAGTGTTTAGTCACCATGTTTGCTAAGCGTCTTTCAGGAAAGAGGAAGGATGGGGTGGTACTCTCTATATTGTCATTTGTGCCACTCACACTTGAGACGCACCTTAAAAATTAGGAAATAAAGCATATAATTATTTCAACTTCTTTGCAGAGTGGCATCCATGTCTCTAGTTCTCTTCTGTTTGAGATCATGTGCCTTTGCTTATTACATCAACTTGGAAGATTAATCTGTGCCTGAACTCTAATCAACAGGCAATTTCCTTCAAACCCATCCAGCATGGAAGACGAAGCTAGGCAGGCTGGGCAGGCAAGGTATGGGAATGCAGAAAAGTTCCTTTATGGCACTGATCATTATATAGCCCTCAGCCCTACAGCCTTCATGAAACCAGGAAAGTGAGCTATTCTGAAAAACAGTTTCCTGCAGTATATCAGCATCATATTCCTTTGGGTGAATGTCTCCAGTAGACAGCAACGTTTCACCTACCAAAGTAAATCACACAGAGGCCACCAAAACAGACACGACCACTGATGCACATTTAGTCCACTGTGACAAGTCAATATTAAGTGAGGAAATGTTGCACAGGCATGCTGCAATAAAACCAGCAGCTGTCACATGTAGTAACAGGTCACCATCTCGGTACCAAATAGAACTTTATCCTTATATAATACACTTTCATTGGTGACTACATCAGATATATTATATCCACCTCTTCAGAGCTTAGCAGTGGTGCAGGCAGGGGATTTTTATTATCCTGCAGCCACAAGGAACCACTCTGTGCCATGGAATTAGACGCTGGTACCATTTCAATCTCAGCCTACTTGTCTCCTGTTCCTGCTGTGGAGAAATCTCTATAAACCCAAAGTGTAACCAAAAGACTTATTTGAGGTGAGACTAGCTAGTATATTACATACCTTGTTCACTATGTGTAGACAGAGCCTTAGCTTCATTTAGGAAAGACGAGTAACAGTCTTTCTTTCACTCAAGCACAGGAGCATCCAGAAATGCCAAGTGGCAGCTCGCCTGCCAGTCTTCCCTTAGTCCATAAGCCATATTCTACTTCTGTAGAAATGTCTCCACCATTTTTTTAGCCTATGTTGACCATGACCACCTTGGCGTTGCTAATGCCCTGACAGAGTGTTTAGTGTGTGAACACAGACCCTTCCTCAGCACAGAGCCATCTGAATGAGCTGCCTGAAGGTCGGTCAGCCTCTCCTGGAGGAAAGGGAGGAGGCAAAAATCACTGCAGATAGCTTTCCTATCAGTTTGCAATTAACAACACCAGCAGCAATGTTGCCAAAGGTTAAAAAGAAATTTTAAGCTGGAAGTTGGGAGAGGTTTCCTGATGGGAAAACTTACTGGAGTTGGGCACTCCCAAAGGAAGGGCTGGAAGTCTTAACATGTGGGAAACTGGAAACTCATCTAGATGAAGCTATCAGACTTCACATGTAAGAAAGATGTGTGATCACATAACCTCTTGGGGAATGAAGCTAAAGACAGTGCTACTGAAAGCAAGGTACCTAAATCCAAGACTAGAGGTCTGAGATAAGCAGGTAGCTAAACCTGAGCAAGACCCTGTTCCCTGTGGGAAAAGCTTCACCCCTCATGGATAGTGGAGCTGTTCATTACAAAGGTGTTGCTTCTTTATGCAAGAGATACGGTTTCCCTGGGGGCTCGTCCAAGACTACAACAGGGTCTCGAGCCCTATGAAATTCCTCCAAACTCTACCACTTTCAGTTCTATCCCATCATACACAAGCTAATTATTATTTCAAATCCCATTTCAGCTGACTCCCATGCAAAGGGATAAAATAATGAAGACTGGCCTGGCAGCCCCAAGCCTCACAGTGCAGCACCACAGCTACAGGCACACTTTAGAGACCCAAAGGCAGCAAACAAAAGCCAATTCACCTGTCCCCTGATTTGTTCCACAGCTGAAACACACACCCCAGAGGAGCACTGACCCAGATGAGGTTCTGCAAAGGTGCCTCAGTTCCCACTCTGCTTATGTGAACACATAATAGAACAGCATATACATGAACAGGAGCCGCAACTCCCCAGGCTCTAGCTGGGCCAAGCACAAGGTAAGCTATACCTTTACCATGGAGTAACTATGTTGTTTTAACAGTGGCAGATAGCAAACCTGCCCTAAACAGATGCCCACCAGGCACATTTTCTGCTTTTGCTGACTAAAGACTACCATGGCTCCTCCTCTTTCACCACAACCCTAACTCACATGGGGAGTTTTCTCTGCTTCTCCAGCTATTTCCAAGTCCTTGCAGCACACAAGGTTGCCATGGCAATTATTGCAGCATGACATAAAAAACTTATATTAACTAGCAATCAGGAAAGAAGATGGAGGAGGAGGAAAATCAAGAGAGAGCAAGCACTTACTATACCTGCCAGAGCTGAAGAAACTAGGAAAGAAATTCAATTGGTACAACTCACATTTTCAGGAACATCTGTAATAAATGCATCTAACACAGCAGTACACAGACTACATTTCTATATGGACTGCGGTATATGAGGGAGTGTTTGAGACATTAGTCAACCATTGTGCTTGATAAAAAAGATGTGTCTCGCAGTTGAGCTACCGTCAGGGGTAAAAGGAGGAAAAGAAATCCCATCTTCTGCACATGCTTCAGATGCAGACCAGGAGCTGAATCTCAAGATCTTATCTACAGTAAGCTGAATGATAGCTCAACCTGGGTGGACTTGCACCTTTTATTTTGGGGACTGGACTATGCAAGCAACTTCAGCTAAGCAGTGCATGTAGGCAGAAAAGAATTGTGCTTGCTCCACTAAAACAGCTGGACTGTGCTGACAAAAGAAGTTGCAAAGTTTTGGGAAGACATGCAGCTACATTGGCTACCCTGTGCTAGCAAACGCTGCCAATACAGCCTCTGTAGCATAGACACAGCCCCTGCAAAGGAGCAGAAAACACTTAAATTGCACAATAACTTTGCCCAAATGGGAGGTATGATGCAGACTTCTTGGCAGCTTGGACTGATGTTCACTTCTTTATCTTACACATTTGTGTGTGTACACAGAAACACACACAACATCAAAGGTGCAACTGAGATGCCATTAATCACTCCCTAGAGTTGGAAGAGACCTGCAGGTGGACCTCTAATCTACTATCCACTGCTTCTAAGCAGCCTTTCTCATGTCTTTCTCTGCAAGATAAGTCCTCTGCAGGGCCAGGGATGATTCAAAATGTTGAGGTTGTTTTGTTTGTTTGTTTGCTTGGTTTTGAAGGAAGGGGGAGAGGGGAAGTAAGCTTCGAGGAGAAGGGCAGGAATTTGTTGAATTGAGCCAAAGGGAGGAGGAAAGAAGAAATAAAGGAATCAATGAGTGACAGAGACACTCCAGGCAAACACTGTGTTTAGGAACGTCAAAGATCTAGGCAAAAGGCAACTTCCCTTCAGCACGTATCAACTGCCGGAGCTAAAGGCTAGGTTCTGAGCTAAGTTCTTCCAGCTATTTGCTCAAGATTTCAGCTGTGGTAGAGTTCTCAAACATGCATTTTATCTCATACCTTTAGAGTAACTGAGGCAGAGGAACAATAAAAATTATACAGAAAGAGTCAGAAGACTGCAGGAGGGCAGAGGGAACTTGATGAAGGATGGGATCAAAGACAAGTGGAGAACAAAAGATGCTGGTTCCTTTTAACTTTACTCTACAGAGGACAAATCCCTTCCCATCTACATTGATTTTGGCTACTACAATCACTCTCTCTTTCACCTTAAAAAGCCTGCAGGCAATATGACCAAATAACTTTCTTTTCCTCACTCTTGTTTCACTCGAGTTTGGCTTAGGGCTTTGTTGATAACAAAGACTGCTGTAGCATTTACCCAGCTGGGTTTGTCAGACTCTCATTGCTTAGCTGCTTTTATTTTCTCAAGATCAGGCTCTGAAAATGTAGCTCTAATAACTCCTTTTTTATTGCTGCTGTTTATGTAAACAGGTACAGTCTCTCCTCACTGTTTATTCATCATGTGCTGACTCCAGACACGAAGACTGATCAGATAATATAACTGACTGCTCTGCAAGACAGTAAAGATCTAAAAGGTTACTTAAAGCAGATCAGGCATTGTACAATTCATTGCCTCAAGGATGCAGCTAATATGATTAACTCATTTACATATCGTCTGTTTGCACAGTGATCCAAGAGCCCAGGTCTATTAGTGACAGGCTCCTATGTTTATTTCCCCAGCTAACATCAAGCACGTATGCACTTCATAACACTCAGCCTATGAGATCAGATGGGCAAATGTTTTATGTATTAGCCCCAGTAATGACACATGAATTATGCTCTTGGTGACATTTCACTCCACATGTGCCCAGACACAGTGAGACTGGATCTCAGCAGACTGCAGGAACGCCAGTAGGATGAGAACCCAGTTTGGTCTTCCATCGCCCTGTTACGTCAAGATGCTGCTGGCAGCACAAATGACTGAAAACTTATTCTCATCATCAGCCTTGCCTCCAAGACACACAGGAAGCAAACTTTGGAGCAGCTAGATGTCATGCTACCAGTGGCAATTTTTAAAGTAAAATTGAGTGCTACATCAAATGCTTTTCTGGCACCTGACACCTATACACTTGGAGAAGCCTGGTACTGCAGGTAGCTCAGTGCTGAACTGGAAGCATGTGTCAAGTGTCCAACGAGGGCACATACACCCCCACAATGAGCTTTTCATTTGAACATCAGGTAACTGGTTTCCATCCAGCTCTCCACAGAAATATTAAGTCTGATTTGACTCACTAGACTGTGACATTAGCACAGAACTAGTCTCACATTTGGTGTTAGTGAATTTGCCAGCTTTTGCTCATCAGCTGGGATTAGGACACGTGGGTCTCATATAAAGCAGTCTGAAAGCAGGAACTCATTAAGTTCATGCTTCACTAAGAAGTCTGAATGTACTGATTCATCCCTCCTTCCTTCCCCCTAATCCTGCAACTACCAGCTTGTGCTGAAGTTCTTCAATTATGTTTATCAAGCTAATTCTTCTCCCTCTTTACTTCCAAGAAGCCAAGCGTCTGGTCTGACAAAGAAGTTGAGTTGTACCTTTCGTAGTTTCCCGTAGTCGATGAGCTCTGGACGGTGTCTATGAATTAAAGCGCAGAAACCAAGGCCATCCTTCCAACTACAAGAGAGACAGAAGAGAGCACAATGAACAATGCTCAGCCAGAGAGAGATACTGTGACAGGCATGAGCACGAGGGAAGGCACCAAGACAGCAGGATGACTAATTCTGGTTCAGTTTCTAGCTAACAGTGCTTCTCTAAGTGCTGGGAAGGAGGCATGTCTTGTACCTGCATGAGACTGCAATAAAGATGCCTTTCAAATCCTACAAAAATTCACTGTGATTAGGACTTGCCCTTTGCATTGCCACCTCCTTTTTGCCAGTTCTTCGTGCTGAACTCCGTGCATGTCCTGCAAGGACAGGTATAGAGCTCAGGCTTGATAAAGGTGTAGATAAAAGCCCTAAAGGAGGAACAAGTGTATTCCTTAGGGAAAAGGCCGATGATGTAGCTCCACTACAGTACTGGCTAGCGTGGATGGCACTTAAGCTCTAAAGAAGTGCTTTAGATTCATGTGGTTCATACAGCTCTCCAAGATGTGCTGGAAAAAGCACTATCATGCAGAATTTTCACTGTAACATCTGCCAATTTGGAAATGTTAAGAGCAGAGCAACAAAACCTCTCATTCCTTTCCAGCTCTGCCATACTACAAAGTTTCTGGTGCAGCCCTTATTTCATGGCCTCTAAAGTGTTCTGAGTTTTCACAGAGGAAAAGCTGTCTTGCTTAGCCCATGGTACATATAACTTAACGTTCTGAAGAACTTTATGAAAGCAACAATTGTAACCAGAATAAGGAATTGGGATATAGGTACTTGGATCCTCTAATAACCTCTGCCTCTAGGTGCCTGTCTGGACTATGCTGTTACTGTGCAACATGCATCTGCATTGTCTTGGTAGGTCTGTCATGAGCATTGTTGAATATACCAAGAGACATGTGAAAATAACACAGATTGTAAGGCTAAGTGCTGACTTGTAACTCACCTGATATGGAAGTTCTGGATGTTTACATTTTTGTATGGGGCTGTCTTCCTCTGACACCATAACAAAAGTCCTTCTTTAGCAGATGTCTCTAGAGAAAGAAAGCACACCAATCAACTTATTTTCTTAGAAAGCAGGAGTCTCTGGGGCAAATGCTAGAAAAACATGATCAGTTTCTCTTCGGTAGAGACTGCACTGAATTGAGCTTTATTTAATTTCACTTGTCAGAAAATTCCTTGTCTTGAAGAGTCTACTGGGATAGTTTTGCTACTATTATTTTTTAATAAGGTTCAATAATAAGAAGATAGCTTTTCAGGATTAGAGAGTTTTGTAGGACTTTAAGAGATAAATCCATTTTCAGTGCTAGTCCCTGAATCAGCCTGCAAGAAATGCAATAGATTCCAACATCCTTTTGAGATGCTCTTAAAATCTGCTATGAGAAGAGGATGTGAAAAACTCTTCTCAGCACTCTTGTACCTGTACAGAAATGTCAGTGAGATGACAGGGCAGATGGGGAAGCTCCCTTGGATCTTCCAGTGACTCAAGAGCACAATCTGGGCCTTTAAGAGGCAGTGCTATTTAGTGACCCAGTTGTTCATTTTTGAACAGTGGCTGAAAAGAACTGAGATTTACCTTCAACTGAGATATCCTGAATGGCAAAACGAAGGATAATGGTCCAGATCATTCCAAGAGTCATTTTAACATTGCCATCCACGATTTCTATGGCAAAAAAAAAGGCAGAAAGAGAATAAGTTGCAAGTGCAAATCCTAGTAAAACAGGAGCATTGAGGAACATCTCCTTTTGCAGATGAGAGAACTAGAATTCCAGCTGAAAACTGTACATCCCTGCCTCCCCACATGCTCTGCTGGTACAGCACAGTTTTGCCCAGTAATACCCAGTTATCAGACTGTATAATACTGAGTGTGAAACAAAAACTGATGATCTAGAACACCAGAAATAAAGACCAATTTAGATCAGTGTAATTCCCCACAGCGGCCTAGAAACACCTTGTTCAGGTTTAATTCCGATCACTTAGAAGTCATATAAGCCAAACTGGGAAAAAAACAAAAGCCTTTCTCTCTTACTCTGATATGCCTACTACAAGTCACCTATATAACTGCCCTAGTGTAATTATACCAAAAGAACCAGTGAGACTTCCCCGTGCAGGTGAGCTCTGGCAGCTCATTTTGTCATGTGAAGAAGACACCACAAAAAAACCAAAACCAAAAACAAAACAAACAAACAAAATAAAATTTTATTTTTATATATATATATAAACATTTTAATTTCAAACAAGCCTAAATACAACAGACTGCCAGTATAGGACTTCTTTCGGTCATATAATTTCCAAAAGACACAACAGAGCATTCCTCAAAGTACACACATCCTCCTTGAAGATGAAGTAAGGGCTCATGCTGACCAGCCTGAGCAGACCACAATATAAACTAAGATTCTAAGCAGGCTGTGGACTCCGCAACATAAATCAGCAAGGGTCGACAATTTGTAGATTTCAGAAAGCAATTGCTTACATGTGTGAGATATGATCTATTTAGGATGGGGAATCAAGGTACTGGGGGGAGGTGCTGAATGCTAGCCCAGAAATGGGCTTTCCACCATGTATAGATTAGCACCAAACAGCCCAAACAGTGAGCAGCTGGGCCTCAAGTGCTGATCCTTAGCATCTACAAAAATTCCACATGGACTATATATAGACATTGCAAAATTTACAGTCTTCACTTTTTGGATAGTGGAACTAGCTGAGCTGCCTTCTCCTACTCCTTCTCTGGCAGGATCCTGCACAGCAGAAGGATCTTTCACAAACAACTGACAAGTTACAAGAGAATTTTCAGTAAGAAAAGGGTTAGAATTAACCTACTGTTTGGAGGTAGAATAATTCAAGTCCTAACAAGGCTGCCAGAAAACATTTTTGTATTACTGTAGACACCTCTGTGCCACTGCTTCCATAAAGCTGCCTGGCAAGAACACATTGTGCTCTGGGGCAAGTAGAAATTTGCAGTATAGGCAACTGCCACCTGTCTGGATCCTGTCACAAAAGTAACAATACTCAAAATTTTCCTTTTAAGCTGTTAAAAAATGCTTTTCATCATATGAAAGCTTTCAAAATGTGAACCTCAGTGTATTCAAAACCAAGAGACAAGTAGCACACACCATAAACATTTTGTTTCAGAAGATGTGTCCATCTGGTCCAAATTCCCAAAAGCTTGTGACTTCGCAATACATGCAGTGCAACTTCCAGTGTAAATCAGGTGGATGATATCCAGCTGTGTTTTGACATACATCTGCATCATGGATTTACCAATTTAGAAGACAGACAACAACACATGCCACCTTGTTCTACTGCAGTAAACCCATGTCTGCTCCTTTCTGCACTTGAAAGTACACACAGATATCTTGGTGGGGCATCAATTTGCCCAGAATTAAACAGCAAACAAGTTGTCACTGCAGTATAAAAAGACTACAGTTATTGTTGCTGGCATGGAAAAACTATGTTTGCCTGTTGACAGTTTTCTCACAAATTAATTTTTTACAGGTATTTTGGGGTCAGGGGGCTGTCCACTAGGCTGATGTAAGAAAATGTCATGTGATGCCAGGTATATTCAGTTCTGTATTTTTGCATTCTCTACCCCTCCAATAAAGCAACACAATCAGCTGAAAGGAAAATCTTTATTGTTGTTACAAATACCTAACATACTACAGCTAAAATATAAAAGAAAGCATCCATGTTTTCACCTTGTTTGTTTTGTTCATGTGATAAATCTTTGTGAGGATTTTCAAAAAACAAAAAAGCCCAATGCTTGTAAAACCACAGCAGTTGGCAGGAGGACCCTAGTGTAGATTTAAGATCTAAAACCCTTTAATTTAATGGACTAGATTAAAATCTGATGGCAATACTTCAATGTTGAAAATGCTTTATGGACACTAATAAATCAATCAGTGAGCTGAAAGAGGCAATTAATATTACTGTTCCATTGGTTTAAATTGAAAATAAAGGTCAAGATACTCACATAAAACCAGGTAGCGTTAAGTTGCTAATATGGCATTAGAACTCAGTCCTATGCTCTGGTCACATTCTCAAATTCCAGTTATAAAGTTAGCTGATGGAGCTAAGGTGGAAAGTACCTCTTCTCCCCCAGCCCTCTTCATTGCATCACTGATTTAAAAAGCAATGTGTGTGTGTGTTCCCTGCTCCAAGGTAGATTTAACCAAACACACCATTCCCAGTTTATTTTTTTTGTGTGTGGTGTTGGGTTGGTTTTGTTTTGTTTGAAGCAGGTAAGCATTTCTCATTTCTAGAGATGAAAATCTCACGGCAACCTGGTTACAAAGTCAGCCAGCCCAATGAGAAAGGCCATATCCTCTTTGGCCCTCGCTCACTTCATTTTCCACCCCTTAATCTCCCAGTGACAGCCTCCTTTTCCTCTAGTACCCCTTCAGTGCCTTTCAGCTGTTGCCAGTCTCTTTCTAATATAGTGGAATACAGCCAAGAAATAAAAGTGAAAAACGTGGTTGCAAACCAGGTTTGCATGAAGCCTTCTGCTTCCTGGTAATGAAGAGAAAGAAATTCCCCAGGAATTGTTAAAAAGTTGAAGGTAACACTACAAAGCTAGAACAACCTAACACTTAATAAAGCCATTGTGTTTGTTCCCTGCTGATATATGCAAGCCTCAGTAATATGAGAGCAGTTCAGATATTAAAAGGCTAATAATCAGACTGCCTGACTATGCTTTTCAAGTGCTCTTCCTAGGCAGGACCTCTGCGAGTGTTGTCTGTGTGTCCTCCACACCAGCAGCTGTTGTCTGAACAGCGGCAGCAAGAACATGTTATTATTGTGATTTACATTCAACTTGGGGGTGGATGAGTTGCTAGCTAAAGCTGATGAGGCATCTGTATCCACTGGAAGGAAATTTTTTGCACCAGTGAATATGCTTCCACTGAGCTCCCATTATTGTACCAAATACCAGGAAAAAATAAGCAAAAACCACAGTACTCTCATCCATTTATTTGACAGTCAATTAAGGGCCTGACAAATAGTCAATCTTTAGGTGCAAGACTGGCTGGCTAGATCGATGTGGTTTTTAAAATGCATGAAGTCATTTCGAAAACCACAAAAACAGTTAAGCGTACTTTCTGCTTCTAACTACCCAAGCTAGGGCAGAAATCAATGCTACGGAAACTGTGATTCCCTCTGCCTGCTTCTGAATTGCCCATGAGAATACAGCTGCTGCTTAGTCCATGGAGACAAGGAGTTGCAGGGGATGAACAACTGGCAGGATAGCATTATCATCTGGGAACTGGAGACAGAGCAACAATTGTGACATAAAATAAAGGCTGCTCTGCATTTTGTTTATCCTAACAAAAGCCAAATAACACAGGATGAGCATCCAAAGCCCTGTCTTCAGGAAGCATGTTACTAATGATGGTCCAGCCAGATTTAGGGCAGTTGGCTGGCACTGTTGATGGGGGTGTAGATCTTATCTCCCTGTGAGCAGGCAGGAGACAGGGATAAGTATAATGCTATGTTTCACCCACTAACATGGAGTTGCTGGCCTTCCTCTTTCCACTGTAAAATGTGCGCTTGCTCTGCCTGGTGCTTCACTAGGTGTTTTGCTCAGATAGGACTTCTGCAATTGTTGAAATCTTTAAGCTTTATTTCTCCTTTTACTTGCACAAGTGAGACCAGGGATCAGTTCATCCAAAGTTATCCTTATGCTGAACTGAACCACATCTGTCTAAGAAAGCAGCAAAGTTCTAGGCAGATTAGAGGTGCAAATAAAACAGTCTTTGGGTCGCATACCTGACCTATTCAGTCTGTTAAATCCCAGGAGCATTTGACACCAGTATGGAATCTATTACAGCAAAAGAAGGCTCCTGAGGTGTCAAATGACAGTGAGGTTTAAAAGCAGATGAAAAACCATTTGGAAGCTGTACTAGGCTCGAGACTTCCTTGATCCAGATTTACACAGGTCTGCTGTATGGCACAACTGCTTTGATCCTATGGAATCTGGCTAACAAAGACATTCAGAATCATCATGAATTGTTAACAGGCAAATATAGCTGTAAAAAGCAGCTCTTAACTCTCATTTCTTATTCTGTTTGCTCAGTTCATCCTCCTTTTAATGTGGATGTGGAATACATCCTGTACTTATGCAAGTGTAGGAAATCCTCTTCCACTCTGGTTCTTGTTCACTGGGACACGGCTGCAGAGTCTGGCTTGTAAACAGCAGAGAGGGATCTTTATTTGATGATGCTGGCTTTAACACTGATTAAGCATGAATTTTCAACAAGGCTTAAAGCCAACCTGAAAGACCCCATGGGATTATTTCTGGAGCTTATTTTTAACCAGAAAAAAAAAAAAAAAAAAAAAAAAAGGACACTGATGGCCAATGCAATTTGTCTGATGTATACAGAGAACTACAGCTACATTGCAGATCCTTCACACAGGACCCTTCTGCTCAGCAGACACCCACAGATGGGACAAGCCACCTCGAGGTGAGGAGTGCACTACACTCCAGCCAGTACTACCATGCTGGTGTGGGATCATGTTTTTCTCTTCTGGGGGAAAAAACACCTGGAAAACTTCCTAGATCAGTCCAATCTGACTGAGGCATGTACACCTCATTTTCTTGGTGCAGTGTTATGACTGCCTCACTGGCTTTTATCTTCTACTTCGCTGCTGCGTGATGCCGTCTTAAAGTCTGAAAGCCCTTAAAATTCATGCTCCAGGAAGGCTTATAATCCCTTCCAAGGACTGAGTTGCTGTTGTGCTGTTCAAAGGAAAAGTCAGTTTTTATAGCTGATACGTAATTCATTGTACACCAAGTACCTGGATGGAATAGGCAGCAGCCCCTGCAGCAGGTTATGTTTCCTGGTGACAACCAGAGTGGCCTGGGCTGGGTCTGTGTGCAGAGCAGGCGCTGGGGTGGGGGAGCCCACACTGTGTGATCACTTACATGGCCTAAGCTGGCATCGCAGCACAGGCCCAAGCACTCTGTATAGAAATCAATCTAACCTTGGTCTAAACTTTAATGCAGTGCTACCCTTTGGTAGTAAAAAGAAACCTATATGGGTTCACCATGCAGCTGCATGGGCAAGGGAAGTCAGGAGCACTGTTTACACTGACACAGACCATGGCTTCTGTCACAAAATGGCGACTTACAGCATATTTCTGAACAGGGTAACTGCCATGAATCCATACTGAATAACTGGGCCCTGGAGATCTTTGGTCACAGACCATTTTACTTGTAAATTATTTCTAATTGCTATGAGGGTAGAGTCACAGCTGATTCAGGAACAGAGATCAAAAAAGAAAAATCCAGTGGAAGGAGAGGAAAAGGCGAACTAGTGCCAAGGAGATCAGAACCAGGAAAAATAAAAAAAAAGGAACATAGTAGGGAAAATAGTTTTTAAGCATGCTCTAGACTCCCAGAAAGATCCAAAAGTCTGTCCAAGATCCAGATGACAGCAGGAGCTGTTTTAAGGCAGAAGACCTCCGGCTCCAGGTCCAGCTTCCAGTTTGAAAAGGGTCCCATACAGACATGGACCACTGCATCAGACACTGGATGCATCAGTCTTTTTTGCAAGGGCACAAAATTACCTTAGATATGCACTTGTAGTACATAAACTGTACTCAGGGCCAGCAACACACTCAGGTTGCTCCTGTGGAAAAAGCTGAGAAAACTGAAGAAAAGTTTTGCACGCAAAGTATCAGCATAATTGAGCCATCCACCTCTTGTTTTTTGCTCTTAAATACCAGACACATTAAAGGAGTGTCTGCAATGTGCCTGGACACTAGTTTAAATTGTTCCAAGGTCTTCATAAAGTTAAAGCAGCACGTTGAGGTAAAGGTCTCAGCAAGGCAAACATAAGCACCCACAGCAGCTGAGGTATTCTGCCAGATCTGACACAGAACAAGCGGACCAGAGATGTCCCTAAAAGCACACCTAAAATGCCAGAACTGGGGATGGCATGCCAATGTGCTCTGACCTCCTGGGCTAAGAACAGGCAGGGCTCGGCTCTGCAGCTCGACAACTCTCCTGGAGGAGGAATGCTCATCCAGGACAGTATCATGTGCTCATTTCCTGGCTCTGTCATGAGTTTCCTTGGAGAAACCATGTATTTCCATCTGTAAGATGGAGATAACAAACCTCCCTCATTTTCTGTGGTCACTGTAAAGACAAACATAGAAATACCACAGAAGCAGAGTGTCGCCACAGCAACACTGACAACATGAGTCCATAGGCAGGACTTACACACAGGTCCAGAGCAGAGGAAAACAAGTGTCATACAAACACAATCCAGATGACAAGTTGTTATGGTTTATAAAACAGCAAACTACCCTACTAACCTGCAAGCCCTCCTGGGTTTTGGGTGACATATCTGCAAAACGCCCCATTTTTGCTAAAAAGACAAAAATGCTACACAAACCCCTGCTGTCTGCATGATCCGCAAGTCTGTCTTGACGGCACCCCTGGTGCTGCCCACAATGGTCTCTACACAATAATAACACAGCTTCCAGGCAGAGCACTCAGCTTTCTGGGATGCACAACAAGGAGCCTAGAAGCTCTGAAAATTGAAGGCTCTGGGGTCCCTGACCTGTGCTCAGGACTACACTTGGCTTTGACCCATGAGATGCCCTACAGCAACAGAGGATCTTTCCCAGAGCTCTGCAGCAAGCTAAACACAAGCAGCTGCTGTGCTTCAATTTAGATTTTTCTTCATTTGAGAAAGAAACATCCCAATTAATCTGTTCCTGCCACTGCTCAATGTTTTAATTAACTCACAAGAACCGGGAGAAAAGCAGGAGGATCTGACCAATAAGCCCAAGTGGGAATCGGATTTGGCATCTTGGTGTGAAGGTGGCATTTAAATCCAGAGTAAAGGCCTAATACCTCCCCTCTTTTCCTCCACAGCTTATTCTACGAGGACATGGTACTAGCCCTACCATGTCCTCGTAGAGGACAGGCACAGGGAGGTGCAAAGGCAAATGACATCTAGCCATGAGAGAAAGGCAATGGCAAAGCACAGGCTGGGCCCAGACAAATCAGCTGGTTTCTTTACCTTCTGCTCCAATAGATACTAATTTGACTCCTTTGCTAGCAATGAAATCCAAGGCCTTGTTCACGTTGGATATTTTGTGCACTCGCATTTTGCCTCTTTCAGGCTTAGCCAAACGTTCACCTAAGAAGAAAAGAGAAAACAAAAGTATTAGAAAACAGTTTTGAAGCCTTTCTTCCCTGGTGGGTGTTTCCCCATGCTGGTAGGTCCTGCCGCTCAGCCAGACGAACGATAGATCTTCCTGCCTCCTTCCTCAACAAAGGCAGGACAGCCACACTCACTGTTAAGTACCCCCAGAAAGAATCAGATAGAGAAGCATATTTTTGTTGCACCCCAGATAATTTAATAACAGGGGAATTGTTGGCACAGAGTCCTTTCCACAAGAGGTTTATATCAGAGATGAAAAAGTCCTTCAAAACCACACTGACTGAGGCAGTACTGTTAACCACACACAACGAGGCCTGGAAGTGGCACAAACTTCCCACCCGCACAAAGACAGGTGAGGAGGTCCCTTCCAGCGTTTACAACATCCAATTTACAAAACAAATCTCTCCTTCTTGGAATTCCCTGTAGTCAAATAACATGAGGGTATCTTGTATCTTGCCTTTTCCACAGCCAGGATACAGACCTCCTGCCTCTCTAAGTCTCTGCACTGAATGGACACAAGTCCCTGTATCAGGAAATTAAACTGCTGCTTTGGCAAGTGGCTTTATAACTGTAAGGACTGCCATCTCAACTCCTTTCCATTACATGTCTGATGTACTTCTAACTCTATACAATGATCTCTTACATGGTAGTATGCATTTTAAATGTTTATAATGAGGGAGAGAGAGGGAAGCAGCCCAGCTCTCAGGTAAGACCAGGTAAATCTCGCATAGAAATGAGTCCTGACTGGAACAAAGCTGGAAGATTTGTAAAAGCACTTTCTTGACTTTATTTATTTGAAAGAGTTGAATTAAGTGCAGTCATGCCCTTCTTGATAGGCTGCCTGTAAATAGACTCACAGCCTACATTTACTAACACTAACCTGACACACAGAGTAAGCAAATTAAAGCGTGGACAGACAAGTAGGCTTTTCAAAGGAACACCTGATAGAAATATAATTAGACAGGACATCAGGAACTACCTGTGACACACACCACCAAAAAATGAGCAGAACAGCTGCTTTCAGACCACAGCTTCCAGAATACAAAAAATAAATGAGCAAAATGCAAGCAAGTTTTGCACTTTGAAAAAAAAAAAGTAACGGAATAATTAAAAAGAGATCAAATGGGCAAGTCTATGCAAGTAATTACTTACCCGACCTATTCAGTTCCAAAAGTCTCTGGTTATATCTTGAACCTGAATATTTAATTAAATGAGAGCTGACTCAAAACTTTTATTTGAGGCTTAAGGCTGAGAAAGAGAAGTACTTTTAAAAATAACTCTTTCATAGTAAAACTGGATAGCTTGTTTCCCAACAAAGGTGTGAGGAAAAGCTAAAAGGGAGAAAGCCAGATTATCACCATAGACATGGCCTATAAAGAAAAGAAGTCTAGAAATGAAAAATCCTCTAAAAGTGTTTCAGTGATTACTGTAGGCTGGTGTCATTAGCTCTTAAGGATAAAAACAGATTCACTTTCAAAACGAAACACTGATGTCTGACAATTTAAGTAAAATGCTGTATTTATGGTACTACCTCCATCCTAGGATTAAAAAAATCTTTTGCTGTAATAAAGCCTCAAGTACACGTCATGGTATGTTGCTTTCTTTTTCCATTTGGATAATGCTAGTCATTCTAAATAAAAGTGGAAGCATTTTTGGTGACAGTTTCACAATGACATTCTTTGCTTATAGTTTCACAATAGACTTAAGCAGACTTATGCTGCTAAATGTCAATAAAGGGGTTGAGCCAGCTAAAAAATAACCATTTTCTTCAGCTTATGTGACTGTAAGCTAGCCTTACAACAGGAAAAATAAGGACAAGAGGTTAGGTTTCACCTAGAACAGCAAACTGATCCAATTCACCTTGTGGCCACATTACATGCATCGCCAACTCAAGGGAGAGTTGCTCTCCCCTGGCGCTGGGGAGAGCAGGAGTGTTCCCTCTGACAGCAACGCAATACTGGAGCAGTCGATGGTGATTGCAAAACTGCAGTTTTCCTCTCTCAAATACCACCATAGGATTTTTGCTTTATGTGTTTTTTTGTTTGGTTGGGTTTTTTTACTTCAAAAGTCCCCAAACCCAATGGCTATTTCCTCCAGACTCAGACTTTATTACAAATTCAAATTTCCAGAGAAAAGCTTCATCTGGTTCCATGCCATACATTATTAATGATGCAGATTGTTAAATGGGAAGCATGCTAGAAATATGTTCTACTTTCAGCTATTCGCATCATTGCTTTATTTCTCAGTTCTGCTCCCAGATGAGACAATGAAAATGGTCTACTCAATTCCATTCTCTGGTTCTCATGTACTAGCCCAAGGCTGTACTTTAAAAGCCAAACAATGCAAGGAAGTGTTGGCACAGAAGTTGTTTACAGCAAATTTGTTTAGGAAAAAGTTCAATTAGTCATTCCTTCTTGGGGGGGGGGGGGGGGGGGGGGGAGGGGGCAGGAGCAGAAAGTGCCTTATGACTTTATTTTTAAAATACTAAACATGAGCTTAGTCTTTTTCAGTCTTGTAGCATTATTTCTGAAATGGCTGTGGCAGGGAAGGAAATGCACCTGGTGAAGAAGGAAAGTGTATTTTCTGGGGCAATATCTAGGGAGGGCCCTCAACGGTTACTTCCCACCACAAAGGCCAATGGGAGAGGACTCGCAATGAGGAAGTCCCAGGACTGTCCCTAGAGTTTCCCAGCTGTACAGGGGCTGCAGGACCGGGGTGGCTCTGGCTGAGCTGGGAGGGGACCTGTCAGCAGCACCGCTTTCCACCAAAAGGTACCAGGCTGCGTAAAACTGAGATGCTCTCCTCTAGCAAAATATCACTGCTTCCCATACTTCGGGAAGTGGCATCAGATGGGAAAACTGCTTCCTAACTGCCCTAGCTGCCTGACAGCATTGTGTCCCTAGGACACATGGGAGGGTCTGCCCTGCAACAGGTCTCCCACAGATGCAGCAGCACAGTCCCTCTCCCACCCTAGGATCTCCAGCAGCTCCCCTGACGGAGGCTCCTCCTTCCTCCCACAGCAGCACAGTGCTGCAGCAGAGGGAGATGGCGATGGAGATTGCACACCCTCATTCCCACACACTCTGGGCAGACGGGCAGGCAAAGGAGGCACTTGGTTCCATACGGCTCTCATCCAGGCCGGCCCAGTGCTCCAACAGCTGAAGTCTTATGGCCATCACTCTCTGGGCTAGATGAAAAGATCAGCCTGCCACAGAGCAATCCTGCCCATGCCAAATTCCCATCAGCAGCTCCACAGTCCCCCAAAATATAGGAAGGTATGGAGTGAACCAAGAGCTGAAAGAAAAGGCCAGATACTGGAACTGGAGGGCTAAGAGTCATCCAGAGACTCACCCTTTTGGCATGTGATCAGTGGGAACCATGGCAGGAACATACAGGCGAGCCCTTTCCAACCAGCAGGAGACTCCTTTACCCCCATGCTGCTCTCAGGCTGGGCTGCTGCTTCCCCAGCTATGGGCCAAAGGGACTAGTAGGGGGGCCAGCAGCTGGAAGGAGGCTCTGGGAGAGCAGCACGATTCACAACTGGAAATGAAGCCACCAATGATGGAAGTAAAATGGTTAAAAAACCAACTGTGCTTAATTTCTCCTCTTTTTCTGCTGTACCTAGGAGAACTGCACTTCAAGCTTCTGCTGGCTCTAAGGAATGGGTGTTCAGTCCTTTGTGTGTGAAGGACCATGGCCTCTGGTGGGATGCAGCCCACAGCTGCTCCCCATGCCTTTGCCCACTGGTCACCTCTCAGCAGGCTGCAGGCACAGAGCTGCTCTGCAGCACGTGGGGAAATGCTGTGCCCACACCACCAGTGCACTTGGAAGCCATTAGCTTCTTCCCAAACAGGTTGGTCTGACAGGCCCTGCTGGTAGGCTCCCAAAGGGACAACAGGAAAGGAAGAATGGGAGTTGAGGCAAGGAAATTAAGCAGATAGAAGACCCCCCTGCTTTAGCTCCAAGCCTCATCTACCCTCCCTTGTTCATGCTTCTCTCCCCTGTCTCCCATTCAGTGATTAGAAATCAAGCCACCTAAGCCCAACTGCCTGAGCTTCCCTGCTGCAGTCCTTCCTCTGTAAGGGAACATAAATACAGAAAATAAACTAATAGGATTCTGCTACCTTGTTTCTTACAGGCACTGTAGAAGCAATGTGTGTGCTGCAAAGCTCTGATAATATTTTGAACTCTGATCCCTCCAAACCACCAGCAGGGGCAAAAGCCCTGAGGTTTTATCCTATATTCATAAATTCTAAAAAGCATGTACACTGATAGCATCTTTGCAGGAGCTGGGAAAGGGAAAGAAAGGAAGGAAGGGGCAGAAGAAAGGCAGTCTGAGTGCTTCTATCATGGCAATTGTATTGGAAAATGTACCAAGAAGGTCAGGAGTGCAAGTCACTGAGCTACTATTACTAGCTCAAAAGTCACAAAAATAAAGCCTGTGAGCATTCAACCCATTTCATACAGACAGCCTTATCCCCCCTTGATGCCTCACACCATACTCTACACTAAGGTATTTATTTCATCTGCACATCAATAGAGATTACTGCTTATATGAAATAATCCCTGGGAAATATCTGTCAAGTAGTGGGATATCTGTGACAGGAGTGAAAACAAATCTGACATAACTTGTTCCTGTCACTGTTTTTATTTCAGACTGTGTTTTCTGGGATTTTGCTTATCCTTGGAATTTTTTTTTTTTTCACTGAAGGCTTGAGAGCTGAACTTGGATTGAAACTAGAATGGAAAAACTTCAGTCACAGCTGAAACTGAACGACACAAAAGATTTACTGGTTTGACTTCTGTCTTCCAATAACTTTTATCCTAATCCCACTGTCATGTGGCTTTGGTATGATTTGCCAGTGCAGCATTCCCACACTCTTCCCCGAGCCGCTTCGTCAGCCTCGCCAAGCAGTAAGAGCTGTTGCCTGAGCCTTCACAGGAGGCTGCGCATTCCTGACGGGCAGAGGAAAGCACAGAGGCAGGAGCAGGAATGCAATGGGCAGCCTGCACAGGCCATGAGGCTCAGAGTACATTCCAAAAGCAAATTAATGGTCACTGCTGGAGACAAGATATTCGTTAGGGAGAAATTTGTTCTGAATCAGAAAGCAGCTGTTCTTATATTCCAGAAAAAAAAATGGCAGCATTACAGCCCTTGCTGCCCCTGTTCTGTGGGAAAGGAGGAGGACAGATTTCAGAACAGAGATGCTCAGGACACTTGAGAGCACCACACAGAACCTCTCTCACCTGAAATGACTTCCAGAAGTAACATGAGTTTAAGACCATCCCTGAAATCTTCCTCTATGTTCTCAATCTGTGTCCCAGCCTTGCGGAGGTGAGAATTACACCATGCTGTAAATGTCTAAAACACAGAAAGGAAGAAAAAAAAAAAAAGTCAGTAATCTTCCCAGAAGCCAAACATCAGTTCAGAACCAAAGCAGTGCTGCTAGGTACCGTGACAGAGATTCCAGTCCTGGTTAAGTTATCATCTTTCCACCCGCTGTCCTTGTAGAGCACAAGCATTAGTATCTAAATATGTACCTAAATATCCAAAGAAGTTGCAGGGTGTTCCCATGACAGAAGGAGTCTGAGAAAGAAAGTCACTTCATGGTTCCAGCATGTCTGATTTTCTGGAGAGGCCGCTACAATTTGTGTTTGGTTTAGAATACCCCGAAACTGATGTTAAGGCATGCTAAGTGCTCAGATTGCTAGGGACTCCAGTATTAGACAATACATCTTAACATAGTATGAAGGAGAACAGAAAACAGCATTCCAAATTTCTATGCAGGTGCTTGAGGAAAAAAAAAAAACCAAAAAACATCAACTTTTCTTTTTTTACAGCCAACTGCCTCTTGGCTACTCCATCCTCAGCAAACGCTGCAGCCCTTAGACACAGAGAGACAGCGTGCTGAGCTTCTCAGCCACACAAACCACGGCCCAGTAGTGTCTGTCCTGCAGAGCTCCCTCCCCTCAGTGACTGTCCCACCTTTCCTATCCCCTAATGTGGAGGAGTAAACACTTTCTGAATAATGATGCTATCCCCTGTCTCAGGAGAAGTACAGGTCCTAGAAAGGATAAAAGTTAAGCATTACTTAGCAATACCACTGTCCAGCACAGTCACAAACTCCCAATATTTGAGAGCCTCGGGCAGAAGGATCATTGCAGCCGCCTCAACGGTAGACATCACAGCCACTCCGTAACTAGCGATATTATACATCACCATTAGAGTGATAATGTGAGTTTGAAGTGCAGGAAGGACCGAGGTCCAAAATACAACATAGCCAGTGGCGTTCAGGCTAAACAAAACTCTTTTTGGAAACTTCTTCTGACCTCAAGTGGTCAGGATAAGAGGATCTCTTATATGAGAGAAATGAATTTCACCACAACTGATGACAAGACACATTTTCTGTGGTTGCAATCTGTCAGACCATGTTCTGAACAATGGGCCTGTGGGGCACTGAAAGGGAAGAGACCATGTCATCCAACAGATGTGCTAGTAGGAATTATCTCAAAAGAGCACCATGTAAATGGATCTGAAAGAGTGCTACCATTAAATAATGAAAATACAAGAAGGAAACATGGAACACCTTGGTGTGGCATGGTATTAAATAGGTGAATCAGAGAGCCCAACCTGGAGGTGCAGAAGCTGTTTGACACAAAAATATTGTTTGAAGAGTAAACGGTAGCAACTAGTTCTTTGAAGGTGTACAAGTTCATCCAAGTGCTAATGAATGCATTTCGAAGTGTTTGAATAGGATACCAAGTAAACTCTTTCCTTTGTAGAAACTGATAACCCCTCAATCACTCCTTAAATAAAAGGGTGAAGTAATTCAGAAAATGAGCAGCTCTAAAAGCTCAGCACTTCCACAAAGGAAGGAGGACTTTCTTCCCTCCCTCTCCCAGGTGTGCTCCCAGAGCCAATTCAACTCACTGACCCAGCAAAGCACTGTTTACTTTCTTTGGTAAGGCTGGTCTTCTGCTCAGTTAGTGCTTGGAGGCAGTTCAGCAGAGTCTAACAGGCCTCTGCAAGAGAAAATTTGGCATATGAGGGCCAAGCAGAAGGGTGGAGTGGAGCACAGCAATCGTGCCACCAGAGGCTGTTGGGGAACCATAGCAGAGAGGACTAAGCTGATACTGAAGCACAGCATGCCAAAAATTTAGAAATGCTCCACCACTGCTTACACCATGTGCAAGACTTCAAAAGAAAAATTACTTCAAATGACAAAGAGCATCAGGGCTTGTTTTTTTTTATCTGGAAGCTGGGCTTTCTTCCTCTACTAACCTGCTCACATTTGTGCTTACATGACTGCAAATAGCACAGCAGAACCCTTCCTTGGAGAAAGCATTGCTCAACAGCTGCTGAGCTTCCCACTGCTGCACTCTGGCCTTGCGCTCTGCCAGGGCTGTGGGATGGAGCAGGATAACAGTGCAGCTGCAAATACTTTCATGGCAATAGCCCCTGGACGGATGCATGTATTGTGAAAGTCTGGGATCTCTTCTTTTCAAGATGGCCTGGTTTCCTTCCAGATTTGGAAGCTTTTAAAAAAAAAGAGTAAGTCATTAAGCACCTTTTATTGCTTTTTATTGTTATTCCCCTGAGAAATATAAGTGAGATTTTTTTCAAATTAGAGCGGTTTTTTATTTGAAAATGGGCCTTGTATCCTGAAGTACATCCTTTTGCACTAGTTCATTCCACTGCTTGCACTGTATTATGTGAGAAGAGGTTCATTTATTTGGCTCCCTTTTGCAGCCAGGCTCCTTCACTCCTTTAGAGGGGCAAATGAGAGCCAAGATGCTTTCAAAAGCTACATCATCATCACCACATATCTAAGTATGAGAGCAAGTTATGTCAGGAAGGTTGTGGATACCCATAAATCTCCTTGTATTTGGAAAGCAGACAAGATACCTAGAGCAAGTGACTGGCCCTGGGTCATGTTACAAAACCCATGTTGAACTGAGTAGGAAGCTTGAGATCTAACTCACAGGCCACACTTTTATTTCTTGTATGACTTCTCTAAAGCCATTTCAGTTTTTTTCCCATTAGCCCGAAGCAGAGCAGAAAGTTCTGCTTTAAATCACAAATAATCCTGATATAGCTTCACTGGGCATCTCTTTGCACATTTTGAAGACAGAAGAAGGTTACTGGGTCTACATTTCTAAGAAACACAGATTAAATTAAAAGCAAACCATAAATCTTCTAAACTCTGCATTATTATAAAGTCTGGCAGGATAACGAGATCAGTGAGAGTATTTTTATTACTGCAAGAGTCACCTAGGGCTTGGTGGAAAAGTAAGTCCTAGAGCCAGCAACTGAACTTTGCTGGAGCAATCTCCACCACATCATGGCCCCAGACACACTGAAGTGAGACAATTCTGCAAAACGCTGCCACTAGTCATCAGTGGCAGAGCTGACACCTCAGCTGCTCAAGGACATATACCATGAAGGGTTGACAGAGAGAGCACACGCAGTTCCCATGAGACAACTCCCAGATGTGCAAACATTTTGTCAAGGCACCCTTCAAGTCTCACACAAACTCCAGTAAACACAATGCCATATGCAGCACAACAGTGCATGGGAACAGTAACAGCCAGCAGCCCAGCGTGGATGCATCAGGCCATTTTACAAGAGAGCAGGATTATGAATGCTTTTAATAATTGTGGTGAGATTCATAAACTATATTCTCCACAGACCAACCCAGAGCAACATCCATCACAGCAGAATAATCAGGAAACAGCTTTGTGTTGCATCTGCTGTATATACTGCATAGGAATAAAATATCTTCTTACTTAAAAGTAGTAAATTGGAAGGAGATTTGATAGATATGAGAAGGCTGGAGAAATGTGGTAGAAAAGATGGGGGGACTAAGAACAAGGGAGAGCTGAAACTTTTGCTGTCTGCTGGCTCTTACAATCCTGGCAGTCTTATTTGGAGCCATTTTTACTGACTTGGCTTCATGCATCTGCACAGGATCTTTTTTGTTATTCTAGGAAACCTACTGAAACCACCCACACACCCCATCCACCTTCCGGGCGACACAGCCGCTCCTCCCCACGCCCTGAGTCACCGGTAGCGGTGACAATCATGTCAGGGCGGCCGCTGAGCCCTGCTGTGCTGCCTGTCACAGCAAACAAGCTTCTGAAAGTAGAAGGGGCTGCTGAGAGCAGCCAGCCATCTTTCTGGCACAGATCTGGGCCTGGGAGCTGCCAGACCAAAAAAAAACCAACCAAAACAAAAAACAACAAAACACACAACAATAACAACCACCCAAAAAAAGGAACAAAACACAAAAACCATGTGTGTTTGCTGGAGTGACGCGAGGCACACCCCATTTCAGAGGGCAGAAATGCACTGCCAGGTGCGAAGCACCATCTCCTCAGCCGTGAGCTCAAACCACTGCTCTGAGGCAGCAGATGTGCCTCCTTGCTGCCTGCAGATGCAGAAGCCTGGAGAGTATTCTCCTGCTTACCTCTAACTCTCTGTCCCAAAGATGAGGAAACAAATACTCTGTTAATCTTTAGGCTTATGGAAATTTTACAAAGCTGGAAAACCGCTTACTGTTAAATAATAGCACAAAGACACACCGTCAACTGCATTTTCTTCATACAAATCTCACTTCATAAATTTTCTACAGTAACTGCACAAGAGGTGCAAATGAAGCTGTGCTTCTTGGCCCTTGGATCCTTCCATATATTGTACTTTTAATTCCATTTTTGGACACAGCAGATCACCAGGACGCCCCTGCAGGTCTGCCTCTTGCTCAGTGTTCACAATGGAGGATGCCTGATCAAGGGGTATGTGAGCATTTGCGTGTACATGCATGCATTTCTCATCACTGCTCTCTGGCCCCCTGCTCCCATTTAGCTATGATTTGCAGCTTTTATTTTCCACACTTCAGCCGCAAGATCCCTGACACTGAGATCAACTCTTGCTATTTGTGTGCTGGATGCTGTATGAACAATAAGACCTTCATATTCTACCACAATATAACCTGTCAGATAATAAAGAGAACAACGAATGTTACTGAAAGCAAGCAAATATTACTACCTGCTCCCTTGCTTCAACATATAAGGCAGGTTTACTGCTGGGTAACGTCTACAAGCCTACCTGCATACCTGTTTTAACAGGCACACACCCCCTTTTTCTGACACAACATGAAAAGTCTCTGCTTCTTCAGAGTTCACCGTATTAACCCTTGCCTAGGCATGCAGTTAACTAAAAACAACAGCCAGGTGATTGCTGGAGGTCCTGCAGCCAAAGCTCTAATTAGATACCATGGTCAGCTGGCTCCTTCCAAGTACCTCCCAGTCCTGCCAACTGCAAACCCATCTTTGGTTTTCCCTGTATCACACATGCATCCACACACACACTCTCTGGTACTCTTTGCACTTCCCAAACTTTTGCTTTTGTTCCTGAAAGCCATTAATTTCTTCAAGCTGTCCTTTCCTAATTCAGTACCTTTCTGGTACCAAAGTGGCTCAGGCAACATTACTGGAATGCAAGGAAGACAGTAAGTCAACATTTCTAAGTTTAAAGAATGTTTCTGCTTGGAAAGCAGCAGTGCCATGACACTTCTGAGAGCAGATCTAGAGAGCTCTTCGCTGCAAGAAAACAGTCATAAGGCACTTCAGTCACTGAGCAATTTTAGCAATGTAAATGTCAACGTTGCCACAATCACATAAATTACAGATATTAAATAAAATAAATGGGCAGTTTTATCTCTTCGTGGTTGCGACAGTGACATTCCAGCTTTATCTGACCTTTCCAGATGCTCTTCTCTCCTGGCTAAATCACTCTTCCGTGCAGCCCTGCTTTCCAAGGGCGAGTGTAAACTTTCCGACACAGCCAAGAGACTGCCATATTTGTGTAACAGCCCTGGCAAGGCTGTCACTGAGCCAGAGCAGTGCTGTTTGCCTTCTTTCTGACAGGAGAAAGGTCTGGCTTAAGCAACCTTAAAAAGAATTCACTGGAGCACTGCCTTGCCAGAACACCATCGCTGCACCAAAAGAGAAGCAGTGTGTTCGTGGCCATTGAGGCATCCTCCTTCCTTGCATTTATGCTGGGGGATGAATTTTAATAAAGTATTTCAACACAGCTTTGCTGTTCAGATGTGTCCACAAAGGTCTGGCTCCTGTTAAGAAGGGGATGGAGCTGCTAAGCACACCAGTCTCAGGCTAGCAGCACAGTTTTATGCTGTCTGCACATGTGCTCTGCCAAGTGAGGTCTTGCACAGGCCAAAAGCTTCGGGTGCTAGTCCAGGCTTTCTTCTAGCATTGTAGTGGAAAGGACAGGAGGAGTCCCCTTTCCATTCACCAGAAAAGCAAGCAGGATATTCAAACAATATATCATGCACAGCTGGAAAACAAAATCAATTTACCCAGCTGCAAGTGCTGCTCTTCTGCTAGTTGTGTGTTCAGGAGTGCACCTGGGCTGCTGACTGCACAGCCAGGCTGCACTCCCTGCCTGGCCGAAGAGCAAACTCTCTGTGGCGCTTGCTTCCTACACCACAATACATTACAGACTGCTGAGACAGATCTGCTAATTCTTGCAACAAATTCTACAGCAGATTCCATGCTGCAAGGGATTTTATTTAAATCGAATTATCTGGAACAACAACTGAGGCACTCAGCTAATAACTAATAGCTTACTAAGAGCAGACAAAACTGCTGCACATATGGCTTTTTAAAGCAACAGAATTACTAATAAAGCAGTTACAACTGCCCCTAAATGGGATCCTTTCTACCTTGGTAGTCTGGGAGCTGAATATACTGTATCTAGTAACGAGGATGCTAGCCCACAGTCACTACAAGTCTCTCTCACTTGCTCTTATAACAGACTAGGCCACAATTAGCTTATTAATCAAAAGTTTTTGGACTGAAAGGCTGAGCAGGCCATGAAACAAATCTCAACAACCCAGTCCAAGTTTCCCTGCACTCAGCACTAATTCATTACCAGCATTAACCCTCAGATTCTCATGCAATTTTCTCCTAACTAGTGTTAGTATTCTCTGACAGTTTCTGTGGCACCCTGACCTCTGAATCCTCCTTTCACACCTTAAAGCACCTGGAAGAATTGCTGGGGTCTCGTGGGTGGCCACTTATCACCTTCCTTGCACTCACAGACTCAAAAGATGCTTGGTTGCAATATTTTTGCCTGCCCAATGCTGTGGTACAAGCTGACAAGAAGGTGCTCGGTTAAGTAGGGAGTAATTACAAAGTAATCCTGGATCCTGTCAACACCATGGCACAAGAAAGGCCATAGCTGTACACGACAGATCACACCAACAAATCTAGTGAAGAAAGCTAGGTGTTGAAAGGGTCCTTCATGAACTACAGCTGTGATCAAATAAGCCAAAACACAGTCTCCTGGCCCACTGAATAGTTTCTGTGGCCACAGGCTGCAAGTGACAGAACCTTTGTTACACATATGTATTTGTGCAATGGAGGAAGTGCAGCCCCACAGCCGTCACCTCTGCATACTACCCCTCTTGGTTTACTCCTTGGTGTACCTGGGTGCCCCAAAATACTCAAAAATGGCTGTCCTGTCCCCGTAGAGGAGCTCTAGAGCTTGGAGATTCTCTAAACAAAGCTCATTGCAAGTCCAGGGAGTCATCCAAAGTGCCTTTGGCTTGCACTTGGATTAAGAGATCAGCCACCATTTGCCACACCCACCAATTTCATTTTCTAACCTGAAATACCTCCACTGCATGTCACTTTGCGTTTGAAGCCATCTAACAATTTTCAAAAGAAGAAAGGCATTTGATAAACCCTTTCAGCATTTACTCTCCAAGCCCATTCTTCAGGACATGGGGGTGGTTCAAAGACCTTGGTTTGTGTTGAAGAATTACATTATCAGCAGCTGATCTCTGAAGAATTAAGGTATGATGGTCAAAGAGACCAACACTGCACAATGAAGAGCTTTGCTTTCCAATGGAGTTGGCCAATTATCTTAGAAAGGCTGAAGGAATTAAATGGATATTCAGAAGGAATCATTGCAGATGCCGGCAGCACTGTTTCACCACCTCCACAAAAGGAGTTTAGTTTCACTGGCATCAGTGGTAATGCCCTGTTCTGGTTTAATTGCAGCCACTGAGTTCCAAGCATGGCTGAAAGAAAAAAAAAAAATACAGCCCACGCTATTTCTGAGGTACTATGTCCTGACAACGTGAGGTATCATTACACTGAACTGTGTGTTACAAGCATCCACCTAAAGCACCATTTGGTGGTGATGTAAGGAATTACTGAGGGTGAAAAGGAGAATCACAAGTTTACTCACATTTCACAACTCCAGGGCACAGCCCCTGTAACTTGGAAACACAGAGCTCAGTCATGGCTGCTTAGCCGCTTCCCGAAACCTGTCCCTGCAGCTCAGGATGAGAACAACATTGCAGCAGAAATAGCCCCAGCCCTGACTGTAACTGCATAAGCCAGGCTGGACCTCACTGAGAATGTGAAGTTCACCACCAAAGCCTCTCCTTATCCAGTGGAGCTAGGGACCATTGCACAGGGAAAATAAACCCTCCTAACGACCAGCTAATCCTTTTGGACGATGGCAATGAATCAGCATATCACTTGCAAGTAGCACAAGTAAATTCAGTGTAGGAGTTTTTATTTTTGCTCAGTGGAATACAGTTCTCTGTGTCTTGTAAAATGTTTAATTCTGCTCTCCTGGAAGACAGGATGAAAAAAGAAAAAGCCAGAGTCCCTTCCAAACTGTTTTTCCACTGGCATGGTATTAACTGCTTTGGAGTCAGAACAATCCCTTTTATTAACTAACAACAAGCTAAAGTGGCAAGGGCAGAAATCTTTTCCTGTCCAACACAGGGTAAATATTTGTTCTTCTCTACATTTGTACCTCTGGAGCCTTTATCTCCATTTCTGCTACTGAGCTGCACCATTTTAGGAAGAATCTGCTCCTGGCATTTGAAAGCTACTGACCATTAAATCCGTCAGTCAACTGGCATTTCCGATCAGTAAAGTGCAAGCTCTCCTTATCCCAGTTACCAGGGAGCACTAATGGCTAGGAACTTAAAAGAGGTCTTCAGACATGCAAAAAAGACTGTACAAGGAGAACAACTGGCTAGAAGTGTGGTCTTTCAGAGTTTATTGTGAAGCTCAGACTAGCAAGACTCTTCATTATGCTTTTCTCTTTTTTACAAAATCAGCTCATAAATGTCAGCTTGCTTCAAGCGCTCTCATAACAAAAACTAAATGGAACTTCTCTCTGCACTTTATATGCTGAGCTTCCTAAATGCTGCATAGCATTTGAAGATATGCTGGAAGAAATCATTTTACTGAGCATGAGGACGCCACTATTTACGGACAAGTGGCAACAAACCACTGAAAGCAAGACTCTATGATTCGTGGAGGCTGAACTCCAGCTCAGGACTGGGCCAGGACACCAGGACGAAAACCTTCACAAACCTTCATGTCTCTGGTGGCAGCTCTGCACCTCACATCCCACCGCCCAGTCAAACTCTCTCAGAGGGTTTATGCAGACCCAGTACTGATATCAAGGTGAGATGTGACCACTCAGCCCCAGGAAAAGGCTGGAGGGGAAAAGCAGTGCACACCTGGCACCATAACATGAACCATGACATGCAGATCCACGGTTTGTCTGGAACTTCTTTCAACTGGAAACAGGCCAGGGAAGTGCCCTCACTCCAGCAGACTCACATTGCTCAACAGACAAATGTAAACGTAACTGTTGTGCTAAAGATTTATCTTGTGCTTCTGCTCTCATGGGGCTATCAGGTCATACTAAGTCCACAAAGCTGGCAGTGCAGGAGCTGATCTTGCTGAAAGCCTTTCTGCAGTGGAGGTTCAGAGACATTTGGGACTACCCAGAGCCTTTGTGTCAATCTTGTATGCTGCTGCCCGGAGGGGCTGCTGCTTCTGGCTTCCTGGGAGGATCCACAGGTGCTGCTTTTTCCTGTGGCTACTCCTCAGCTGTTTACTTTGCTGATGAAGGGGAAAGGAGGAAGAGGAAATTACAACTTCATTTATCCAGGCTTTCTAAATACAGGTTGAATAATTGAAACAACTTAATGTATTTGCCCACTGTTCTGTATGGATGCTGCAAAATTAGGACAAAGCATTGCTCTGGGCTTTTCAGGCTGCAGAACTTCAGTGACTCTGGAGCTCTGAAAGGCAGAAAAAAAAATGAAATAATCTGGTGTTCTAAGGGATGATGGCAATTGTCCCAGCTAAAACAACCTATAGCTGCATTTCTAGCAAGAAAGAGACTCCAAAGCAGCGTTTGGCAGTATTTGGCGTGAACCTGAGAGCTCTCTAAGAGCGCATAATTAGGAAGGACACCTGTATCCAACAGAGCTGAGGGCTACATGGCATGGATGTACTGGGGCTTTGCTCCCATCACTGGTGACACAAACTCTTAGCTAAAATGTACAGGAAGAAAATAAGACTTTTATGATGTCCCCTCAGTCATTATCACTGTCCCTGACTTAATGTGCTGCCAATGCTCAGCTCTCATGCTCATTTTTAGCTGTGAAATGCATCACCGTCAGCTCAAGACGATTCTCCTTTTGAACAAGGTCTTAAATTGTTAAGACCATTCACTTGATGTAGGATTTTCCAAAATAAAGAAAATAGCTCCTGGGACAAGATGACTGTGATGTATCCATACTACCACAGAAGTAAGGGCCATGAAGAGTGGAAGGGACCTTACTGTGCTAGAAACTACACAGACACAGGATGAAAAGCTGCTCTGTGCTCCAAAGCACTTTCAATTGGAGATTCAGAGACGAGGGTGGAGACAGCACATTTCAGATCAACGAGGCAACATTAGTCAGGGTGCTTGGCAGTGGTCTCAACACACCTACAACCTACCTTGTCACATTCTTTACCAAGATCATAGTAAACTAAAGAGATTTAATCCAAAAAAGAGATTGACCTTATTTGAAAAAAAGCTACAAACAGTTCACAGTTCCTACAAGCTACATAACCACATCTGAACAGTAGCCTCCTTTGCAATACCACCAATACCACAGGACTCATCTCCTCACACTCTCTTATGTTTGGTGCAATCACCTTGTTTTTAAAAAGCTACATCCCACTGCCACAGCGCAATTTGCTCTAGCTTGATCCATACACTTGGTGCTGGCAACCTAATTAGAGGGGAAACAACAAAACTGTGGTTGTCTCTAGATTACTCCTAAGTAAGAGAGACAGCACAAATAAGAGCAAGAAAACATTTGTTTGAAAATGTAATAAGCAGATATTCAGCATCAGGGGCTGACAAAGGTGAGAGCTGCCATCTCATGGCAGAAAGACAAAAAGAATGGGAGAGGCAGCATGGCGCCTTGAAAACAAAGACAGGTACCTCATGGTTAACAAGGTAAAGAAAGGAGTGCTACTGGTGAGACATGAACATAAGGGCATGTTTATAAGTTATAGGTGACAAAAATTATCGCTGCAGTTGTTTGGGTGAGTGTAATTGGATTGCTTCACGTTGGTCAGAAAAAAAAGGATGTTGCTATTACTCAAACAGGATAATTGAGAGGCAATGTGGGAGCTGTATGGGAGATCCATCAGCCATTCTGGAGTGAAACAAAATGTCAGAGTAGGAAATGCCATATCTATTGTTGGATAAAAGGATTTAACTCATCTGGGTGTTGGCAAGATAGTCAATGTTTACATAAAGACACTGCAAAAAGAGTCCCACCACTAACCCACATGACTAGTAAATGTCTTCTAAAGGGCAAAATACAGAACTGAGCCTCAAGTACTCTAAGAGGGACCATACTGGCATCCCTTCTCCCTCCCACCTCTACCCCTGTGGCAGAGACAGACTGAAAACATGGAGCTGCTCCTCCACGTACCCCAAGCAGTTGTGTTCCTTTTATTCACAGACACAGAGGAGCAGGAGTTGTCACCTGTTACTGCTGTTACCTCTGTGAAGCCAGCACAGATAATCAGGATGGTGCAGAGATCTGCAGCTTCTCATGCATGAAGAGAAGTAGGCCCTTACTGTGGCACAAGCTTGCCAGTACATCCACTACATGTCTCACTGAATCTGCTGGCCTCCAACAGTGCATACAAGCAGTGTCCAGATGATCAGATCCTCAGTGAATCACTGGGAACTGACCACAAGCATCTCTGTTCCCAGCCTGTAACTCTCAGGTGGGCACACACATTTGCACAGCTGTAGATACAATCATGTTTTCACTCATAGTTTAAATACCCAGCACATGAAACAGGTAAGAACAACACAAACTCATATATATCAATGTCTGTGCGTCCTGTGCTTGTGGGGAAAGGTATTTATTAAGTTAACAGTCATATTTAAAATAGAATTGCATTCTAACTTGTTTTTAATTGGATATGGAGGCTAAAGCTACTGTGGGTGGCAAGATTATGAAGATGTTATGTTCTGGGATCTTAAGACATATTCCTTGCTGAGACATGAATGTGTCCTCTAAGAACTAAGATAAAACATGATTTAAACTGTCTACACTAGCACTGAGTAGCAAGCTATTTCTCAGTGTGCATCATAGCCCAGAGCGTGGTCTAACTAGTGAGCATCCTCATGGGTCCCAAGGCAGCCACATGCCACTGCAAGGTTCTAACACCACCTGACCACGACATGCACTGCAAGTGATGGGATCTCATATCTTCACCCAGCATACATAGTCCTGACTGATTCTGAGGTGTGCTTTGAGGGATCCATGCCAAGTCTGTGGGTACACCTCGACAGCACAGTGAAAATCAGTGTAGAGGTGTCTGGGTGCTTTAATATCTGAGCCAAGACACTAGAAACAGCGGTAGTAGGAAAAAACAGCTTGGCAAGGGCTCTCTGATGTAGGAGCCACACCGGTGGTCTAGGGCACAGGCACCCTGCAGAGATTGCACAAAGCAAGCACAAGAACTAAGGCTCAGTACTGCAGTGGAGCAAAGAAGCAGGGGAGGTTAGGCCAGGTCTTCCCAGACTATGTGTTCAGAGCAGGATGGAGATCTTAAAGCAAAGTAAGAAAAAAAAGGCAGTGGATGATTGAAAATTATGATGGGGATAATTAGAGCAGGAGCTTTGTCCCAGACTGGTGTGGTTCAATGTTTCAGACACCTCAAGAGAACAGCAATTGCATTAAGAGAGATGAAGATGCTGGCTCCTCTGCTTCCCCCAGCTTGCTGTCTTTGCTCCAACTTCACGTTCCCTTGCCCTGCCCATGGCCACTAAGACTCCAGACTGGGAATCTCAGCAAAACATGACCTAACTTTAAGGGGATATACTCTTTAAAGACTTCATTAATCTCAAAACCTAAACCTCATATTTTTATTTTTTTGGATCTTACTTATTTTGTTTGTCTTGAAACTGTTTATGCAGTTTATCAAAGCAAGAAACTCACTCTAAAAGAAGTGAGATGTGGGACTGATATCAAGGATTAAAAGAGAAACATTAGAGGTTTTTCCTCCTCTTTGATCTTTTATTCAACCCGAACAATTAGCAAAGGCAGTTTCAGTTCTAGGTAGCACAGTAGCTCTGAGCTAGTATTTACTGATATTGGTTATTCTTTAAAAAGCTTGTGCTATGGTCTAATTTTCCAAACTTCTATGAAAAGGAAGAAAGGAAGCAAGGCTTAAAGACACATGCACCAGGGATCTGCAATACTTTCTGAGTGTTGAGCCTGTAAGAATAGCTGCCCTAGGTAAAGCCTGGGAAATGCAGTCAGTAGACTTACTGGACCTGACCCAGAGGCTACCAAGAAGAATGTTCCCACTGACTGCAGGGGGTTGGAATCAGGCCCTGTGCTGTGGAGGACAGTGGCAGAACGACAGAAAAAGTCTGGTGATTCCAACCAAGTCCAAAGGAGCCATAAGGAGCTGCTGTGTTATTTAAAAGCAGACACGCAGAACACTTTGCCAGATACTAAGGGGAAAAACTTAATATCTTTTTAAACCTAAGAGCAAGACTTCCACCATCCTGATGACAGGAAAACCTATGGGAACATAGGGAGAAACACACTGCAGAAAGAACTGTGAGGAAAATGCTGCTACCAGCCAGTTCAGACCATCAGGAAACATTTGCTGTTTCTACTTATCCACCTCAAAGAGCTGCAGGCTTCAAACAATGTTCTCTGAGAAACAGAGCATGAGGGAAGAGCAGGGAGGCAAGTCCTAGCACCTATACCCTGAGAAAACTGACGTCTCCATTGACTGGCGAGATCTTCAGAACCAGCCCAGGACCACCTTCTGCAAAAGCCAGGGTCTGCTCCTCAGTCACACTCTGGAAAGATGCAACAAGCCCAAATGTAACCTAGATTAGTAACACCACACTACTGTATCTGGCTGGGGAAGCTATCTTGGCACACGGGGTAGTCAGGAAAGCGTATGAATAATCCGAAGGCAGGAGCTTGAGCGGGAGCAACTCTAATGGCTGAGGACAGAGCGTGATTTAAATCCTAGCCACAGACATATTCACATTCTTGCGTTTGTTCATTTCTAGGAGATGAGGTCAAAGAGCTCACCACAAGAGCGGACAGATGATGTCAACTGGATGCCGAGTGCCAGCACTAACTTTTTTTTCACTGTGCTCTGCGTATACCCAGAGCCTTTCCATTTATAGGAAAGGCCATTGGTATAAAAGGTACATTCTTCAGTGGGCCAGAGGAGGAAGCATCATACTGGGTATAAAAATGTTAGTACTGTTTCCAAAGCTTAGCACTCCCAGTCAAGGGATGAGAGAAAAAAAAAAACCCAAAACCAACAAAGTTTTCCCTCTCTAAGGAAGAGTTTTCAGGTAGGCAGAGAACTGGGAGGAAGGAATTTTTAAAAATATATATATATTTGAGGAGAAGAATCAGGTCTTTTGATCAAGGAAAACTAATAAGCCTCAGAGGTAATGGTGTCTTAGCTATTTCAAATAAAAAGACCTAGATATCTTTTTTTTACCAGCTTCAGGCAGGAAGAAACGATTAGGACAACTCTTATTTGCCATTCCAAATGTCCCAAGATGCTGTGCAGTAATGCAAATATCTTGGGAAAGAGAGAGGATTAGAGAAGAGTAAAAACCCACCAGAAACAAAGTTAAAATTCAATTATTTTTAGACACTTCTGCATTACTTGACAATTTAAGTTGTTAGAATTTTACCTTCCTTTCTGTACCTTCCTTAATCCTACTCCCAGCTATATTCTTACTAAATAGTGAGTGTTCCCAATCAATAAGTGCAATTTCATCCCTTTTAGAAAAGTGAGTTTCAGCATAGCTCTGACAATTTGAGATATTGGCTAGAGTGAATCAGAGACATCTTCTCCCTGCTCGACAGAGAAAGGCCTGTTTTCAGCAAGGGCATATATAAGAGAAATACTTTGTCACAAGTTGCAGAATTTTGCTTCAGCAATGGAGTGCTGATGTCTTTCAGGAGCTGCACTTCAGGTGTCTCATGCTCATATTTTCTTCTACTGTGCAGGAACCCATTTAAAGGCACCTTCCACAATAAGCTACCAAAGAAAATGGTACTTTACAGGAGTCTGACAGGTTCAAATCACGGAAGATGCAATTCCCTTTGAAAATCACCTCACAGATACAATTGAACTATTAGCTGCATACCCAAATTTTGCAGAAGGGAAAGGAAACTGCCCAAAATATTGGGATTTGAGGATTTCCAGTATCTGGCTTTTTTTTGTTGAACAAAAACCAAACAAACCTAAATCACCCCAAAAATCACTTTTCCTCCACAGAAAACACACACTTTTCACTTAAAAAAAAAAAAGTGTCGTAAAACTAAAGTTAAGAGTGTATGCATTTTTGGTCAAAGAACATTTCTAACAGTTCAAGAAGGACTGATCCTTTGCAGTAATTGCTGCACACCCCCTAGGTACCAGTGTTTCCCACAGCATTATCAAGAGAACAGAGCACAGGTATATTGCTGCCAGTTTTGCCATCAACCATGCAGTTCTGAAGTGTAGAAAAGGTATTTTCTGCCCCCTGCTAGCAGGCTGCCCCTAGGAAGACAGTCACTAGGAAATGAACCCCACAGTTCAAATGACAGTGGTTGGTTGGATGAGGATGGCAGAGCAGCAAGGGTAGCATTTAACTTTTGATTCATCTGTAGGGAGACGCATTCAGTTATAAAGGATGACTGGTAGTTGAGGGGAACTGATTTGAATGAGGTCAGGCAAAGATTAATTATTGTTTGCCTCTGCTGCTGTTTTACAAGAAGGGATGATGAAAATTGCAATACAAGAACTGCTCCTGACTCGTTCTGGGACAGAAGGAGGGAAAAAAAGGGAGGTGGAGACTAGTTCTGTGTTTTCTTGGATGAGGGAAATTGCAAAAATAGCTAGGGGAAGAGTTTATTTGTGTTATGCGCTTTAATCTTGGTCTGGTGGTAGCAGCAACAGGCTCTGGTCCAGCAGCAGCTGGAGAAAATGACCATATGAAAAATCTGTATTATAAACGAACATAAATCCAGAATTTTCCATTCCTCTTCCTTCTGCCTGGAAGCATATGGCATCTATTCCCAAAAGCTTCAAACAGCAGACACTGAAATGCTCACTAGCCCTGTGGGGCTAGGAATTCTTTTTGCACAGCTCTGGGTCAAAAAAAAAAACCAACCAAACCTTGAATATGATGAAGTCTTGCAATTCAGTTATATTATTACTGAACTCAGGAAAATTTTTAACCTCCCTGCGCACCAAACAGAGCACAGGAGCTCACTGCCGAGTATGACAACTACACTTTTACAGCAGATGTGTCCAGAGGTGCAGTCAGTCCTCAAGGAGATAAACTACAGGATACACAAGCTACAGGTGGAACGGAGAACTTGCAGGGGATATCAGAGACCTGGGCAAAGCACATCTTGCACAAAACTCTACTGCTTCCTGACGAGTAGATCGCTCCACTAATGTTACTATGTTCAGGTTTCCTTTTGGCGCTCAGCTCTGCTGAAACTGTTCAGAGACCACAAACCGCGCTTTAATAAAGAAAACACACACACACATAGAAGAAAAATTTCACCACAACTGAAACCCAGTTATCCTTCTGCTCTTTCTACCTCCCACGCTGAGCTTCAGCCTTGCATTAGAACAAGTCAGAAGTGACCTGCCCTATTTAAAGCATTAAAGCAGCCAGGACACAGACACATCAGCAGTTTTATAATCCTTATAGGTAGCCACTGGTCATATGTCCGCATAAACTCAATCAGGGGACTATTTGCCTCTGTTTCTAGGATGAGCAAAATGGGAAGCAGCCAGGACAGTAAGCATTGTTGGAGAGCCCTGGAAGGCAGAGTTCTGTGCTCAAACACCTCGGACCCACCAGGACACCCCTCTGCTCAACAACCTGGATGGGATCAGTTAAGGACGCCAAAGAGAGGATATGGGGGCAACTGCAAGGCATACCCTGAGCTCAGAGTCCCCCAGAAACTAACAGCTTGAGCACCCCCCTTGCTATGCACCAGGGAGCTTCACTGTAAACACATCCTCTACTGAAGCAGAAAGCCGTAATATAAACCAGATGCTGCAGGGAATTTTTTCCCTCTTCGTCTGCACTAAATTTAAATACTGAGTTCTTCTTTTGCCAATTTGTTCTTAAAGGGCCTGTGTGCCGCTCTTCACCTCTATCCCCCTTGCCTGAATAAAACGAAGACCTCAGTAGCCTTCCACATGCTATGACCACCTTGGGAAGCATGTGTTCTTCTTGAAGGCTGAGAATTGACTTTTTGACTATTGTGCCAGGAGCCCTTAACTGCTCCTCTGCTCATTCACCTGGGCAAGAAGAAAATCCTGCAGGGGAAATCATTACACGAAAGCATCCCCCATTGCTCTGGTCACATAAATACTAATGGATTAATGTAGTGCCATCCATCCACTGGAGTTCTTCCAAGGTGATGGAGGAAGGAAAGGTGAGGCTCCGTGCAAGATACACTTTGAAAGCTGGGTGTCACATTGTAGCACACAATGCCTACTTAATCACCAGGACAGGCTGTCACATTTCAGCATTGTGCCGTGGCTACATCTAAACTTAGGCAAGGATTCCTGGGCTCAAGACTTGCAAAGCCGTAAAAGAGTTAAAGGCAGTTGGACATGCAAGGGGCTAATTGCACATCATCCAGTACAGCAGAAGCACACAAGCAGCAATGTAATTGCACACTGGGTAACAATGTTGCCCAAAAGCTGTTTTTCCAGCTCTAAGGATAGGGTAAGCTCAAAACAAACCCTCTACTCTACCCCCGTGCTGAACCTTGCTACTCCAGTAAGAGGTGCAGCAAGGACGAGTGTGTGCCTGAACTACAGCTGCTCTACCGCTAAGCCCACAGCCTTATTTCAAACCAGGTGTGAGCCTTAGAGAAGTTTCCCCACATCCTTGAAGTGTTATCCTACTCCAGGTCTTTATCTTCTGAAGAGAGATGTGGTAGAGTCACACAGGAGCAGAATTTGCACTTCATATATAACAAAGAATTGCACTTAGCTTTCAAAAATTCTACCAGACCTGATCAACACAAAGAAAGTCCAATCAAGAATCTAGTTTAATTGTGGTGCGAAGAGCAATCCACTAGCCTTCTATGTCTGGTGACTAAAATGAGTATCCCATCACAGGCCTCACCTCCCTGGCAGGGTAATGGAAATCCATTACTGAAGGACATACAGGTCTCATCACAAAGGGCAGCAGAGGACAACATCCAAGAATTACTGTCCCTCCAGACAATGGGCTCCCCTGCATTACCACCACCACCACGCTCATATGGGTTGGTTACCAAGGTACAGCTGAACTGACTGCACCTGCCACAGGTTAACTCAACACCATCTTCCTAGTTGAGGCTTTAACTGATCCTAGCTAACCATTAAATGGCATCAAATTTAATCATTGAGGCTGCGCCCCCACTCACCCTTCCCTTTGTTGGGCTACCAAAGCCCACAGCTGCGTTGGTATCATTAGAGCTTTTTTTCCAGGAAGGTGCATTAGCTGCCTAGCACCACTAAGCATCAGCTGTCCTTGGCAACTCAAACAAATGACTAGTAAAGCAACAGGCAACATGCCATTCTTGAAAGATGCAAAATAATGCTAGTGCACCATTTCCTACATACTGTTGTATTAAATTGCTATTTGGTTTTGGCTCTTCTTGAAAATTAATGCCTTACTCCCAAAGTCAAATACTAACCTATTTATTCTTTGATAACAAGCTATTCTGCAAGCAGCAGAACTAACAAAGTCTGGCTTCCTATGCTGCTCTGGTGCTCGTTTGCTGGTGCCTAATAAGGAAGAAACCTCTGCCTTGTCCCATCCTGCCACACCTCCAGGAAAAAAGCATGCAGCGTGCACCTTTCTTCTTCATTGCCCAACTTCTGTCTTATTTTCCTAACTTTGCTGTTGTCACAACATCATTGACCCTTTGTAGGTAAACAGTCATAGGGCAAGAGGGATGCACTCTCCTGGAATATAAACTAGCTAGAAGATAGAAAGTGGAAGCATAAAGTGGGCAGTCTCTATCATAGAGAGAACTAAGGGGGCAGAGGGTTTACACAACATTTCATACAAGCACAAATATCACCTGAAGTAATTATTAGTGACCAAAACAAAAAAAAAAATTAGTAAGGTAAAAATATATTTTGGTTTATAAAGACTAGCTGTGAAAAAATAGATTTAATCAGAGGCAGGTGAGTAACACAATGACAAATAAAAGTCACCAGTGATAAATGCCCAAGGATTCACTTGTATTGGAATTACTCAAACATCTTTCTGGGTCCTAAAGTAACTCAAAACAAACCCAGACAAAACAGGGAAGAGCCCTGAGCAACTCACCAATTAATGGACTTAATGCACAGCAATACCCAAGAAGTGAGACCACAAGTACAGGTGAGGAAGGAATGGGATCAACAATAGTTATGGACATTACAGCTCCATGCTGTGCCAGCAGGCAGAGCACAGTGGGGTCCTGAACCTGCACAATGAGAGAGCAGGAACAAAATATTTTTGTAAGCAAACTCCTTAAATCATCTGAGATGTTCAATTCAGATGTTCTCACTTCAGTAAGAAAGAGAAGAATATAATTACGCAGCAATTGTTCCATACATATACAGCAGATTTTATGTAGAGTTTGACTTACATGAAGGTCAGATCAATATTAGGTGACTTACAGTTGGATGGTTTATCTTTTTTAAGGCAATACAAAGTAAATCTCCCCTTTCCTGCCCCTCCCTTGCCACTCTTGAAAAATACATTGTCAAGGTACAGAAATAATTGTTGAAATCTAGACTTTTTGTGGACATTGTGGTTACATATTAACTACCTGTGAGAAATGCCACCGACAATAGCAGCTCTGAGGGTGGCACGGGGAGGTGCCCTTCTCTCATACGCAGAAGTGAAATCATTTGAAGGATAAGGTGCTTTTTACCTTGTGTACTGCAAGTTTTTAAATAGCCTTACAAAAATAGTAATTTTGGGTGGATACAGAAGTGGGTTGCTTCAAAGAGCAGTGCTTCAGCACTCCCTATAAAACAGGGCATCAAAAACAGTGAACCATCACATTATTTGCCTAAACTGAGTATGTATGCAATCATATCTCTAACCAATATCCTTCCTTAGGTTTTTTTTTTTTTCTTTCTAGTAAACTCTGATCTCATCTGAAATGTATGTTATTTTAGTTACAAGGTGCCCAACTTGCATACGTTGTTCTCAGAACTCTCAAATATGGGTCCTGATCACAGGAAATGATCTGTGGTCTAGTGTGTCAGGCAGAACAAAGTAGAAGGACCACTGATTTATACTTGCACATGGGTAGATAGAAGCACTAATTTTACCTAGAAACTTTCTAAGGCAAGGGTGCCAAACTCATTTTAACCGGGGGGACACGTCAGCCTCGCGGTTGCCTTCAAAGGGCCAAATGTCATTTGTACATTTGTACAGTCCTAAAATGACATTTGGCCCTTTGAAGGCAACCGCGAGGCTGACGTGTCCCCCAGTTAAAATGAGTTTGACACCCCTGCTCTAGGACACGGGCTCATCTCATTTTCCGTAATGCACGAAACACTCTGCTGCACAAATTAATGGCCAGTAAAACCGGGCACTTAATAGTTTTCAAAATGGGGGGCACTAAAAAAAATAAAATAAAATGCAGAGGTGCTCTACAGCAGTGGTCCCAAGCTACCACAGAAGTCTGTCACCCTGGGGCCCTGTCACAGCAGAATGTTTGGTTTGGTTTTGTTTGTGGACAGGAGGAACCTCTAATCCCATATAACTGCTGAAAAAGATAATCTTCATTTCTTTGTAAGTGGCATGGGATTTATTCAACCCAGTCACAACTGCTGACAGATGCAGGAGGCAGCAGAGCCACCAGCACAGGGGTGCACCTTTATTTAGGGATGGGGTACCAAGCCATACACGGGGAGAGAGGCACCCTGTGCTGGGCTGATGGGCTGCTCTGCCAAGCACATAGGCCAGAGCTGGAAGAAAGAGAGGAGGCAGCTGTGGAAGAGGGACAACTCAGAGGCAGAAGCCAACACAACACTGCTGGTCTCTAGGGGACAGATACAGCCTGGATGTCACACACACCACAAAGGCCCTGGCAGACACGCAGCACTGGGGACAGGCCTGGCAGCGACCTGAGTACATCCTCCCATCTTGTAAGACATCACTTGTTTGCCATGAATTGTGCAGCCTTTGGAAAAGCAGGTGCATCCAAGAAGCACTTTTTAAAAACAGTTTTGCTTGTTTGTTTTTTGTTGTTTTGTTGTTGTTGTTGTTGTTGTTTTTTACTTAATTGCAGAGACAAGAGAGTCAGTAACAACAGCACAGTACAACAGGCTTCCCCAGTATCTGTCAACAGCACCTGCATCCTCTTGCAGCCATGGAGGGTCCCCAAGGCCTGTTTCACACTGTGCTTGCCAACATGGCAATGAAGGAGACACAGGAAGGAATCAGTACAACAGCTACAGCACTACATCTGTAACAGAGCAACATGCATCCCCTGCTATCAGGTCTGAAAGCCCAGGGGTTCAGTAGGGCAATGAGGTTGGAGCAACTCCCCCTCCTGATGTGAAGGATAAAATGAGGTCTCTGCCCAGGGAAAGGCAAATTATTTACACAAGACATTGCACCTGAGGGTAGGTTGAGGCAGCAGGGACTCTAGCTTTACTTGGGAGCTACCATAGTTTGTAACAAAGAGGATTCCTGCTAAAGAACGACACAAAACCCATACGAGGCAGCTGGAATGACAGAACTGCAAGTCCAAAGCACAGCAAGTGACACCAACACTCATACCAGAGCTGCTGCAACTAATCACAGTGAGGGATGCCCTCTCTGGACAGGACTCAGGAAGAAAATTTCAGGAAAAGATAACACCTTGCTGAAAGTGTTTTTCCTGACAGACCCTTCTGGTTCAAACGTGGAAGCTCTCATCTTGGAGAACTTCCATTTGAGCTACATAGTCACCCTAGAAAAATACTGGTTCCCCCTGACACATCCTATATGTGTGGGACAGGCAAGGAAGAAAGGGCACTTAGGAGACAGTGCTCTGGTTCCAGTTGAGCCCTGGCCTGGAAGGGCAACAAAAACTTCACTGCAATGCTGGGATACTGGGAAAAACAAACCATTCACTCCAAGACTGGGCAAGTAGACCTGGGCAGACCACTACTAAGCTGTACCCTGAGTCTTCCTTACATAACTTTTTAATCCAAATTTTGCATAGAATTTAATAACCAACTAAAAAGGAGCCTGTAAGATGTGTCAAGCACCATCTCACAGATAACCCAGTAGAAATGTTCCCGCACGTGCTGAGGTACATCGCGTGTGCCAACTCAAGGTGGGCTTCTTTTGCCTTTACACATTTCTCCAATGAATAAGTAATGCCTAATAAAAGTGCTCTTACCCTTATAGTATTTGTATTGTGACATCCAACTGCTCCTCATTTGCCTCTCCTACAACAGCCTCTTGTTAAGATTACAGTAGCAAGGGCAGGAGACATGTGGAAGTAGGCATTGCCTAACCTACGTTCTCAACAGTTGTTTAGCTTAGTACTAATTTCTTATTTCAGACTTTAGGCCTAAAGACCACTAGATTCACCCCCTTCATTGAGTTTTTTTTAAACACAGTGTTCTCTAGAACATGGGCATAGCTACACACGACAAAATTAAAGCCTTCTTCACTGTATCTTCCATTCAGGTGGGTCCACAGCCAATACTGCTTGAGCAAGCAGTTCTGCGGGCAGCATACGGGTCATTTTGCCCTGTCCTATTACGTACATAAGAGCGGACGCACCAATACCTCACTCATATTTGGGCTTACGCCACCAACAACATTGTTGCAGTTCCACAAGAGGGAAATCTCAAACACTGTGCCAGTCACAGACCTCTCAAGCACATCAATTATTTTAGGGGAAAGGGAACGGTTTCATGATGAAGAATGACTAAGCTAACCATCATTCTTCAGTCACCATGGTTGAATGGCAAATTCATCACTGTTGCCCAAGGATTGGCTGTAAAAGTTAGTACCACATCAAGCTCTTTGACCTTGCTGCCTTCTGTTGGGAAGCTGCCTAGAAATCTCTACTATACACAGAAAAACAGCAAGAGCTTTTATGATGCTAGGGGATTATATCGAACTTGCTTTGATGCATATTCATAAATGCTTTTATTCTAACATGTTTGTGTAAGAAAATGCCAAATCGTTTAGTCACAGATAATATGTCAGAGTACAGCTCATCTCTTAAGTGTGCCTTCTGTACTCCCCATTCCTAATTTTGCTGTTGCCTGACAATTTTCCTTTGCAACAGTTGCTAAGCAAAACATTCGCAATTCAGCTTACTATCACAACAGATACATGGTGATTGTTCCGAATGGTTACACAGTAAAACGCATGACTGTTGAGTCTTGCTCATTTTTTGACCCACCCTGTTGGGTTTTTTTTCAGATCTATGACACTCAAGATATGTTATTCCTTACCTAAGGAATACCTACTGCAATATATGCACGTCTGGTACAGCAGGAGTAATAAAACTAGTAGATCCTGGATCCTGCATCATATTACATTAGGGAAAAGAAGAAAAACACTGACGAGAAATTGATAACCCAAACAGCAGGACATGCAGTTTGTGTGCAATCAACAAATCCTCACAGCCATGGCAGAAGTCACCTGTTTTCTCAACTAAGGAATATTCTGAGTGAGGCAAGGTGCACACAGATGACAGACAGTAGTGTTAGTTACCACATGGAAGTCAAATTACCCCTGGTACAAACAGCCAAGGAGCATTTATTGCCACTTGTTTAAGAAGACATAAAAACCTGATTCCAGCAATATCCACACAAAGTCTGTCAAATATCTACTGAAAACAAAAAGATATCTTGCCAGTACCCTAAGACATCCACCATGAGCCTTCTAATTAGAGGAATTTGGGATTATTTCTGGAAGTTCAAGTAGCTTCCTGGTTCTCCTACTATAATCCAGGTCAGTGTCAGACCAATATAGAAAAACTAATTCAAGACAGATTCAAACTGCTACATTTTTAATACTTGTGGCTAAGAAACTGTACCATAGGTTTAGCAGTCGCAGCTAGCACTCAGCAGAATAGGAAGCAGGAACTCCTCTCCTATTGAAGTACAAAAGAGTAAACAAAAGTCAACTTCGTTGAGGAAAAAAAGGAGAGTCCTTCTGACATTACTAGCAGACACACAGACAGGTTTATTTCAAACTTGCACTTAAACGAGGAAACCTCTCCTATTCCCTTTCAAGAGCCTCCTAAGCATGTAAACCCCAATAACAAGCAGGATGGTCAAGATAAGTTGTTCTTCCATTAGCTTCGGCTTTTTCACAGGGAATGGAGGGAAATGTACACCTCTTCATCAAGTTATATAAACTTCATCCATAGATGATCAGACTTTTCAGATAAGATAGAAAGAAGGTGATGGAAAAAGACCTTTGGAAACATGAGGGGGAAAACAGACTTCTGCAGTTCCTGAGAGATGATAGAAGCCTTCAGAAATGGCTTTGGAAATCAGCAGCAATGCTGCCACATGTTGAAGGTCTAAGGAAGGCAAGGCAGGTCTTCACAAGTAAACTGGTACTAGACTGAAAAATGGAAAATCCCCATGCTGTGGATGTGTACGTGCAGAGAGAGTAAGAAACAGAAGGATCTATCTGCCTTGTGCAAGGGGAGTAGTAAGAAGGTAAATCACAACCCTGCCTTGGGCCCCATGGAAGTTTCCTACAGTTATGCCCAATGCTGATAGCAAGAGTAAGCTATAGACTGTACTGCAAAATTACACCTTCCCTCTTGTCCAAAACCACACCTCAGAAACTAATTTGAATTTTATACTTGCTTCTTTCACCACCACTACTGCTTGTAGTTGGTACTGGCCAAATTACTCAGTGACACCCAACCAAATCTTTACACCGAGGGGCACAGTCCCATTTACCAGACTGATCACTGTCAAGTCTGGAGGGCTTCATGCACTGACCACAGACCAGAGTCCAGCCAGAACCTCCTTTGATAGGGATCAAGTTATTATGGAATAAGTTAATTCCTGGCAAAACTCCCCTGGCTTCAGGCTTAAACCAATGATAAATTCAGTCCGATTCAGTCTTTGTTCCTAAAATTGTCTATTTTCTGCTCCCCTCACAACTCAAGTAGGTCTCTGCAAGAGAGCTGATGGCAGACTGCATAGCTTCACAGGAATACCAACATGGAATACATTGTTTCAGGGCCTCTGGTTAAGTGCTAATCTTCTTCCGGATTTGAATGTCAGCCCCCATTACGAGAAGTATACAGTAAACAGTACCGTGCATGTGATATGTGGGCTTAACCCTCTTCCTGCTGGCAACTGCATGTCAGCACAAAGTGGCAGTGGGAACAGCAAAACTGTGTCTCCACAGACTGACTGGCCTTCTGTCTTCAGTTTGGTCCTTGCTGCTGTCTCCCTTGGAAAACCACATCCACACAGTAGGAAGGTTGCAGAAGGATGAACGTGATTTCCACCATAACCAGTCCCCTGGAAGTCTGCTTTATTCAGTGTTCTACCCTGCTCTGACCCAAGCATATGGTTGGGCACCAGCCACAGCCTTGTCCAACAACAAAGCTGGTCTACGTGCAGCTTCACAGGGAAAATGGTATGGGTAATTAAGATCCTGCAGTGGGAACCTCAATTTGATCTTGTCTGTGGGCCAGGAAGAAATAATCCCACTACCAACATGCTAAATAACCAGCGGGTGGGCTTGAAGAGCAAGGGCACAGTTGTCCCAACCCTTTCCTCAGCCAGCAATCACGCAATTGTTACACACCGCAGTAGGTACTGGCCATTGCCCAGGGGCACTACAGCTGCTGCACAAGCATCCGGAGGAGCACATCGCACGCCGCGCTCCCACTGCTCCCTCTCCAACTGCTGCCATGCATGTTGGGCAGTTCTGACAACACAACCCTACACCAGCACCCAGTACAGGTTAGAAAGAAAGTGTGACCTGCACCAGCAGGCTGGAAGACAGGTAAGTAGTGAATTTCAACCCCTCTCTCCCATGGGATCCTCTTTCCTCCCCTGGGATCACATATCCTATAATCGAGGCACAAATGATCTAATCCTTGCAGGATTCTTCCTTCCTCTCATGCAGCCAGATAGCCACAGAGCATTGTGTTTGTAAGTGAAACATTTTCTTCCTGCACGAATCAGGCAATCCAACTCATAAAGTGGAATTTTCACAGCATTAAGTCTGACTTGGTACATCACAAGCCTAAGCTACATCTACTAGTGGCCCAGAACCCCCTCCCCATCCTACTTCCTACATCCAGAGGAAGTTAGTCATTTCCACATCAGGCTGTCTCCCATGCCATGAGCCAGCCAGCTCATTTCTACACGCAGGTAACGTATTGTTAAGTGAATTAGAATTTATTTCTTCCCTTCTCAGCTGCCAAAACAGCTAAGCCTCTTGCACTGCCTAGCAGGCTACTCTCTAGCACTTTTTTTTTCTGACTTCCTGATGCTTAAGAACCCAACCCTGATAATTTAGAGTGTGTCTTCAGCTCTCCATGTGGTTTCTCTGTATTTAGGACTGCTACAGGCTGATCGCTACCCAGAAAGACTCAGCACAGAGCCTTGACATGCTCTTGCTGCAGACTTTGAACTACGCTTCAAGTAACAGTTGGCAGAGCAATACAGGTTCATATGAACAGTGATCAGGCAGCAAAAGCAGATCAGATCCAAGCACTGTGCATTTGCTAGGGAATAAAGTACTAGGCACCCATCAGTGGGGCGGCTGCAGCAGAGCATTTCCTCACTGACAGAGGATTCCCACTCAGCTCACTGTAGCAGCAGCCAGCCCTGTTGCATTATCCCAACAGGGGTCCATCAGCTCCCAGGCATGAGGAGCCAACCCACCGCACAGCTCTTTGCTCCCCAAACTTCCTACAGCAGCCTTGCCACTCTTTAAAGATGGGGATCAGACTACTGGTACCTGTTCATGGAAGAAGTCTGGTATTCTGCAAAGCAGCATGGCAAAGTCTTCAGATTTTGAGCTTTCAGACTTGGAGGGCTAAAGACTGCACTTGCTGAGCAGCTTTGTTGCCTGAAAGCCTCAGCAACTGTGTCTGTGTGAACTGCTCTGAGCTCTGGCAATCTCTGCAGGGCCTAAGAGGAGGCAGCCAATGTTCCTGCATAGGCAACAGAAGCAGCTTCTTTCCCAGCTCCACAGCTGCTCTGCAGAAGTTCTTTGACCAGCTATTAAGCATTCACTTCCAGGAGGCGGGAGACTGCATTGGACTTGAAAATGAGACAGAGGCCAAATCCCAGTTCAGGACCAGTACTTGATGAACCAGGCAATGTGATGTTCAAAACACAGATCCAGTGACATTTATTTCCACAGCAAAAACAGTTAAGAGAGCTTTTTCTTAGACTCTTTCCAACTCTTTCCCATTCTTTTGCTGCTTCCTCACTGTACGGAGCTTCTAGGTTTAACTCTTCTCTCTCTTATTGTTTTGGTTTTTTAAACACCAATTAAGTTCTTTCACCTGGCTCACAGTTCATGTCCACAAGCAGTTATGTTGGCGCAACGTGGAGGCTGTGCCTTCAATGGAGGGCAGGAACAGCTGGGGACACATATTTCCCAGGCAGCTATTGCTCATGTACTCCCCTTACTCTACCAAGCTATAAGCATAGTCTTGGCTTCCAACATTACTTGCTTGTGTCAGGCAGACTTCCATTCCCCCACTCCAAAACCCTTCTCTCATAATCCCAGATATCTTGCATGGCTAGAGGTCATTTGAAGCTGCATTCCTACCTATGGAGAACTGTCAGACAGTTTACTCTTTTCACATGCAGACTAGAACTATCACCTGGTCCCAGCTGCAAAAATTCAAGGAATTTGGGCAGCGCTTAAAGGAAGTGAGAAAGCATTGCTTCTGTTTCCAACCTAGCAAAAGGTATTCAGAAGCCAGGAACAGAGCACAAACCTCAAGCCCCTTCAGCTGCTGGAGCCAGGTCCCCTCTGCATTTGCTGCAGCTCCAAATACCATGTTGCTGAGAGATTGATTTAATGGCTGGCATTGACCACTTTATTGAGAAGATGTCATTAAAGTGGGCAGCCGCACTCTGCACTCACTCTTCACTTCCCTCCCCCGCTCATCTCCTTCTTCTCTTATCCTTAGGCTCAACAGGATCAACTCTGTCATCTGGCTGAAAACTCACTTTTCCACAGCATGTGCAAGTACTGATCATGAGTGTATCCAACTGAGAACAACTGACTGGTAAGCACAGTCAGACTGGTCCCAAGATTGTGAAACTACATCTGGAGGGAGTCTTGCTCAAAGTAAATGCATTAAGAGAGAACACTTAGCACTTGCATATGCAAAAGTTAAATAAATTAGGTGCAAACGGTAAGATTTTGGCAGGTCTTTGGAATAACCAAGAACTGACAATTTGAATATACCTTATGTCACCCTCTGGCAAACTACCTAGAATACACTTTACAGACTGCAGTTACAATGCCTTTATTCACCCCTTTTGTAAGGCTGCAGAAGTTCACCAGCCAAAAAGCAGATGAGCACTACATAAAATACATTAAGACCTCTGGAGTTTGTTATCCCCAATATACATAAATAAAATATTTTGCCCACTCATATCTTCTTGGGAAGACAAAAAAGTAGCAAACAGGGGGTAAATTAAGCCCCAGTCAGTTTGACAGAAACAGGCATGTCTAGATAATATTTCTATTCTCTTCTACTAAGATTGGAAGGGTTGTTGCCGTCCTGGTGCACTGCAACTTCATGACAAATAAGCACCCTTACAAAGCCTTGTTAAGGGTTCACATGAGAAGTCGTCATAGGAGAATGTGACTTACCAATCCACCACATCAAGAAGGTCAGAGGGGAACAGAAACACAAGCAGGTTTTGCCAGTGCCTCACTGTTACAGCATCAGGACAGCACTCGGACCCAGAGGCATCCAAGGGACATCTCTCACTGCTTATTGCACCCCTTTCACTCACAAAAGTCTTTGCACTTTGGCTCAAGAGCTCTTCCTTTGGATGGGCCATGTAGACCAAATCCACACCCTCGATTCCTGCAGCCTGAGTGTACCCAGTGCAAGCACTTCCCTGCCTCAGGCCTGCCTGCTGCTCCCCAGCTCAGCTGAGCCAGGCTTACTCAGTTAGGAACTGTGAGAGCCCACCACTAGCAGGGACTTCCAAATCAGCTCTGAAGGAAAGTGACACCACCAAAATAGTCTCCACATGAAAGAGATGAACATAATTATTAAAAACTTATTAACAAAGTTTCAAAAGCTCTTTCTAGCATCACATCATTTTGTTAATGTATCAGAGCATGAAAGCCAGCAACACACCAAGGCAGAACAGCAATCTTCAATCCAAAGCATCACTGAACACAATGGCAGAGTAAGGTGGTAACACAGATTTCCCTTCCCAGACCCTGTTAATGAAGGTGAGGCAAGGGAGAAGAAGAAGGAGAACTTGGGATAGGGAAATATAGGTGGAAAAAGAGACATCAAGGAATACCATCAGAGGCTTTAAACTCGAAGCAAAAATCTAACAAAAAAAAGTATGCTGGTCATTTTATTCTCTTTGGCTATGCCAACAGCAGAAACTTGCAACAAAAAACTGCTGTACTACACCAGCAGAGTTGGAAGGGTGTGGAGAAAGGGATCTCTGCACTTGCAATTTTTCTAGCAGTATGCTGAAAGCAGACTTCTAAAGCTAAAGATAACAGAAATACACAAGCACCATTCTGAAGTGGTCTATTACTAGAGTTCATCCTGCAGAGAGACTGGGAAGCACTCAAGCAGGGTGTGCTGAGTGGCTGCACCAGCACCTAAAACCAACAGCAAGTTGAACACATGGCTCTAGTGCAGAATAGCACAGAACTGAAAATAATTTTTTGAGTTAAGTGGATTGTAAGCCAGTACAGCAAACAGGGAAGCAACTTCTATACGCAGCACAAGTGGTCTTAAGATAACACTTGAAAGTGGAAAAAAAATAGTCTATTTAAAATTAGTTACCATGTCTTTAGTGCTCGTGTCCTTGCAGCATCTGGGAACCACGCTCACAGATCAGAGCTCTGCTGTGTGGGGTGCTGTACAAACACAGGGCAGAAACATTGCTCCTTTCCCCAAGTACCCTGCAGGCTTTGAGCATGGCAACAGACTGCAGGAAGATGAAGATAGATGCAAAGGCAATGTGCAAGGCAACAGGTAGACACTGCTCAGGCCAGCAAGAAGAGGTCTTGGCACATCATGGGGCCCATCACATTTTAATAGATCTCCAGCCACTGGTACTTAAGGACTTGCTCCTCACCTTACTGACTGACCACTCTGACCTACATGGCAACAAGTACATTTTCAATCTTTCATGTAACTAAGTGACAACAGCAGATTTCTGGGGCAATAAAGTATATAGACAGTACCAGCAGATGCTGACAGGATGCACCAGATCCAGAGAGGCAAGAACATCTCTCCTAAACTAAGCTAAATCCAGCACACATAAACTCATTCTCATCAGTTTCTTTCTCTATTCATTTCACCTGCCAGGGGCCACGATGCAGACTGCACATCTTATGGTGTCTCTGTTGGCCAACACTGCACAGGAATTAAGCCTGGAAAAGCAGCATGATGATTGCTCAAGAGCAAAATGAAAACCCTTTGATTGGAGTGGGGTTTGAGGTGGGAGTGTGTTTAGGGTGTTTTTGTTTTGGTTTTGGAGGAGAATGGTGGTGATGGTGGTGTTTGGTTGTTTGTTTTACTGTTTTGCTTGCTTTAAAACCACATTGTTCAGCCAAAAAGACTTCATTTTTCTGACCCCATCACAGGCCGAATACTGCAAATACCCTACTCAGCTGCTGAGTACAGCATGTCTGTCAACTCATGGCTGGCAGCCGAGTATTTTACCTCTGCAGGGGTCTTTGCTTGTGGCAGTTGCATGTACTCACTCACCCTTGCCCCTTCTCATCCAGCTCTCCACTCTAAAAGCTGTCCACACTCATTCCTCACCACAGTCCTCCTCCACCCCAGAAGGGAGAGCCTGAGTTACAAGAAGCTTCATCTCTAGAGGTAAAACAGAGGAAGGCTGGCAATAAGTGCGCTGCTACTGCCCTCCTGTCAGGGTATGAAGGGGAGGGCAGGAGAAGCCTTCAGGAAAGCCAGTTCATTGCTCTCAGAAGGAGAAGCGGCTGAAGAACACTGCAGAAGGATGTGTCTGCTTGGAAACCCCAAGTTCTACAGAATGAATCTGCAGGGCCAGGAGCTGAGGTCTCTTGGCCTTGCTTACATAGTTCATTATTTAGGGCGTGGGGTAGAGCACAGACACTGTGCAGAGGGACAATAGGGTATTCTGACAGCAAGAGGAGACTTTGAGCCTGCCGCAACACAGGCATTTTCTACCATGTAATAAACCAAATATTAAGTACTACCATACCACATCTTCAATGTCACCAGCTGCCCTGCAAGTTCCACCCAACACCAGCATCTTCTGACACAGCTTGCAAAGAGAAAGCTCCTTTCTGACAAAAGGGCAACAGGAGATCACCATGAACTGGGCACACCAGCTCATCTCCATGGGACTCCTGAGCTTCTCCCTGCTGTGGGCTACCTACCATCCCTTCTCCCTACCATCCAGGGCTTGGCATGAGAGGCAGCATGATCTGTGGCCTGCGCCAGGTTTGTTCTGTGTCCCCTGCACTCACCTCTGGACCACCAGCAGTAATTGACTCTCACAGGACTGCAGGCAAAAGTTGTTCAAGCTTTGCAAACATAGAGGATATTACACTTCAAGTGTTTTAGTTACTGTAAGCAGTTCACTAATTACAGTAGTAGTGATTGGATTATGGCCAGTTAACAGCTTTAAAGAAACAAGCCATTACAGGATGGGGAGGTTAACACTTCTTTAGGTCTAGGATGGAAACAACTTTCAGCCATCCACCCTGTGGAAGGCTGTCAGTAGCTGGCTAGGTCACACACCATTTGCAACAGGCTGCAACAGCAAGGATCAGAGTGACGTGTCACTAAACGATACACTGGCACATGAAAATTAATGGTGTTGGAGGAGGTGCGCTTGCAGGAACAGAGGGTCTTCTGTTCATATGCTGGCCTCATCAGCTCCAACACCTCTGCATGACTGGACCCAGAAGACAAGCTGCAGACAGGCATGCACATGCTAAGTTACTGACACAGTATCGTGCTTGTGATGGCTTTGCTTCAGCACGCAAGGAGTTGTGACTGCAGGCATTATAGAAACTCTTTAGCAGAGACCTGCTAGCTCCAACCAATCAACTGAATACAAACATCCACAGTATCAGGAGCCAAAGGCACTCAACAGAAAGAACAGCTATAAATTTCCTTTCACTAGCGATTGCTGCCAGCACCAGAAGGACCACAGCATCAGGCGTTAGTCCCTTAGTCCCTCTAGTAGCTAAAAATCCATACAAGGAACATGCACAGAGGCTCCCTGCACACCTCTCACACGTCTCCTTCTGCAGCATCTGACCGCAGAGCAATTTTTGCAGAAAAGCAGTTGGACCAACGGATCCCTGCAACAAGTTCTATCCTAAGGTACAGAGGCAGCAACAAGGAAGACTGCCAGCTCTGGAAGATGAAGTTTTGTGTGACCATGCCTTTTCTGAGGAGGGAAACGGGTCCCAGATGCACAGCTTCCCCCTTAAAGGGCACCTTCTGCCCTGCAGCACCTTCCACAAAAGAAATATCCTATTTTACAGAAGTCCCTAGGGTGTTGAAACCACAATGAAGGGAACAATACTCATTCCCAGATGACTACCCTGATGGTACTGTTGGCAATATGTCCCTGCAGGTTGGGCAGCTCTGCCTAACCCAGGAAAGCCAACCACTTGCATCCCTGCCACCCGTTTCTTCCTCTCCACTCACCCGAGGAAAAGCAGGTTCCTGCACCCCTCGCCAGCCCTGACACACAACAGCCACCCCTCAGTGGTGACACCCCACCATCATGCTGCCTGTGCAAGCTCTTCAGTGCCTCCCCTCACCCTCTCCTCAGCAGTATCTTGCTCTGCTTGGTTTCCTTGTTCTCCTCGCACTTTAGAGGCCTTCAGCTGAGGACTGGCAGAAACTGAGTTTGGTATCGTTGGCTGGAGGGTGAGGATTTCTGGCAGGAGAAAACCAGTGGAGCTGGGCATCTTGCCCAGAGTGAGTTCACACTTGGCTCACCACAGCTGGAAATAGTCTCATCCCTGGCCAGAGCTCCCCAATAGCCCAACAAAACCCTCAGGAAACAGCAAGTTTCCACGCGTTGGCCATTTTGAAACAGACCGGTTCATGTTCCTGAACATACTCCCCCGCCCCCTGCTGCCCCCACCAAGCCTTCTCTGGGCAGCACAGCCATCTGCAAGAGCTGCTGCCAAAAGTTGCTTGACGAGCACTGAGAGAGTGTAAGGTCTTGCTTTCTGCGTGCAGACAGGTGTGGCCAAGACCAACGCCTCCTCTGGAGACAGTCCTGCAACACCACGAGGAGAGCTAGAGGGAAGGCAGAGGCTTGAACAAATGTAGCCCCATGCTCCCCTTCCCATCACGTCCTTGAAGCTGAACTACTGCTCTCCCCTCGCTCATCACTGGGAGATCTCCACATCTCCCAAACCAGGTAAGACACGTAAGAAACTCACCTGGAAGCAAAACTACACTTAAAAAGCTAAAACTGCTTTTGACTGCAATCTAAAGTTATCCTTAGGAAATTATTTTCCATTATAATAAACCCTGGCATAGAGGTGGTCTAAAGAGCTTTAAACAAAGCATCCTTTCTTTGGCACCGTTTAACAGTTAAGAAATTAACTTGCCTTTTTTTCCCCCACATGGGGAACCAAATTTTAAAGTTTTCTTGGGAATAATACATTTAAGTAGCAGAACTACCTAATCTAAACAAAGTGAGGGGCATCAACAGGTAAGTACACTGGATAGCAAGAGAAACTCAGCTGCCATAAAGCCAAGGAATCCGGCCAGGAAAACAGGGCTCTGGGATGTACACATTACTTTCCATGATGAAGAAAAGAGCACTCAGCTGGGATGCAGAGACCATACATGGTTCTCTTGCTCTCCCTCATCTCACAGAGGCCTTTACGGGCTAGATCCTGGAGCAAAGACGTAACATCACAACTTCCATTTACAGCAGCGGCAAAGTTCAAGTGCTTAGCATCATATGCTGCAGTGAACAGTAGCAAGTGCCCTGGCTGCCTGATTCAAAAGCCATGGAAAGCTGGAGCCCTTCTGTTGCCAACTGGCCTTGGTTCAGCACCTCCATAAGATGGGAGAGTTGTCCTCAGTGTTGTAAAAAGAAGCGTGAGTATTCTGCACAAAACTTTTGCAACCATACAGCACTCTGGTTATGGAAGGTGCAGAGCGAACAGCTGCCCATCCACACTGTGTTGTGTGACACAGATATACAAGATTTCACAAGGGTCCTTCTGAAAATGAGAGCTACACATAAGATGCATGAGCATAGCCCACCTGTGCTATCCACAAGAGCAGGCCCTACACCGCAGTAACGCGCAGTCACTGGAAAGACAAGCAGACTGGCAAAGAAGCAACCAGCTCATAGATCAAGCCATCCCTGCCTTCCCATTGACCACATAAGCCATCTAAGTGGATGTGGAACAAGTTGCTGCTTAAGAAGTCTACCCTGCAGCCTCATCTGCCTATCAACTATCCACACAGGAGTGCTTCTGTAAGACTGTCCAGAAGCCCTGGATTCCTGGCATTCAGGGACCTACTTGAAACCACTCCAGCCTGAGGAACAGACAGGTGATATATGGAGACTGACATTAGTGGTGTCCACTGTAGTGAGTGTTAATAGGAAAGACATGGCCTTTTCACCTGCCAGCACTTACCACCCTGGTTCTAATAGAATGGAAAGGCCATTTTTGCTATCATTTCCCACACCACACCATGGGGATGAACACATTTCCAGGAGGCTTTCAGCCTATATAGAATGACAAATCAAAGATTCATCTGGATGAGAGATCAAAATTCCCTGTTCATTCTTTCATACTTCAGCCCTGTCAGTAGGAGCTGTTTCAGTGCACGGAGGGTGAAGAAGGTCTCTGCAGAGCCTTGTTCATGTTGTAGTGCTTCAAAGCAGCAACAGATTTGGAAGAAGGAGAAGAGGGGACAACTGCAGGTAAAAGCCTGAGGTCAGCCAGCTGCAGTACTGGTACAAGGGCTTGCTCACAAAAGTCTGGCCCAGCCCCTGCCAATGGGATACACACATTGCCAGCTGGGCAGGAAAGGCACAACGACAGAAAACCAAAATGGGGAAAAAATGGTTCTGCTTTACTGCCTAATAGGGAGCCAAGAGGTTAAACTGGCACCAGGCCACACCACAAACATCCTATGACCAAGTTCTGCTCTCATGCAGTGAGGGAATGAGAGCATGGAAGGCAAAGGCAGGAGGGGAACAGGAAGCAAGCTTTTTTTTGCTAATCATATTAATGCTAGGGGTTTTGCTCACTTCAGCGTCTTTCGGTCCAAGAAGTCCTCAGTTCTGTCTCAGGGATCTGGGTGACTCTGCTGAGAATCTGTATGTCAGTCTCATGCATTGGGGTCAAAATAAAGCAGCGGGTGGCTCCACAGACATCAATAAAACACTCTTCTGGCATGACTAGCACCAGACAGAAAGTCCTGCTACTGACAAGCCTATCTCACCACTCTACACCAACTCATCCCAACTGATCCAAGCTCTGTGTAACAGCCTCAAAATCCCAGAGTTAAGAGCAAATCATGCCTCTACTAAGAAAAGACTCTGCCTTTCGTGCTAAGATACTGTTTTTCCCACCTAGCAGTTGCCAAATTTCCCCCTCAACATGAACAGTTCACCTATGGCTTTGAGGGAATGAGAGGGTTTTACATTGCTATACAAGATTTGTAGAAGTCATACTAAGCATGTTCTTCATGGTAAACATCATCTTTCTAATAGCCACACACAGCAAGAAATCAGTTTCATGTTCTTATCTAAAAGAAGGGTAAACTATGTTGTACTCTATCACCCATCCTCCTCAAACACCATTGCTTAGCATGTATAAAATACCTTTAAAAAAATCACAGCAATAAATCCAGCAAGCCCCTGGGGCAGACACAACACATGGAAGTGAGACCAGTCCACTTTAGGTGTTGTATTTTAGTAGATTCCAAACATTTCCCCAAACAGGTCTCCCGTCTCTTTTCTACAGTGACTGCTTTCTGCACCTCATTGTCAGAAAGAGCACAGCCAACCTCTGCTAGTGTAAGCGCACCCCAGAGAACATCCTAAGTGTCAGGCACAACAGTGATAATCCACAGGCAGCTCGAAAATGCTCTCAGTCGTTCCCCAGCAAAGCCGTGCATGTTTTTACCATCTCTGTCACTGCTGCTTGTGCCAACCTTAACAACTCCAGGCCAAAGTATTAAGTAGAACCCAGTGAGGCAGCACAGAAAAGCACACAGGCTCATTACCTGGCCAGGTAGGCCAGCTGAACCCTGCTACTCCTCCAGTTAAAAGTGCATGAGACACGTTAGGTGGCAGAACTGCACCTCTCACACAGCACACATGAGAAGAGCAAGGTGCCTACAGCAGGAGCAGCTGGGAGTGGATTACTGCCATTCATAGTGGTCACCTCAGTACTGCAAAGAGCAGGTACCATTCAGTGGGTCTCCACTGTAACACCCATGTTGTGTTCATGAACACTTTTACTAAACAGGTTTACCAGCCCATATTCACACAGCTACAATCCAGTTACACTTTAATTTCATAGCCAGACAACACCACCTCATACAAAAGCACCTGATTCCTTCTAAGGGGACAAGTTCTCACCAGACAGCCAAGAAAACTGAAGTTTCCAAACAGGTTCTACTTAAAGATGCCCTACATGGCACACCAGTCACCCCAAGCTATGCCACTGAGCACTGAAAGAAATCAGGGAGGAAAACAGCGCTACCCGCTCCAGCTTTTGCACTTATGTATGGCAAAAACATCATTACCAAATCACACACACAAGAATTTAAACTGGTTGCCTGAAGTAGTCAGCAAGAAATTCCCCAGACAGACACACTTTACACATCACTGGGCTGGTAGCTGGATGCCTTAGAGGTGTTTCACCCTTCCCTAGAGGATAAGGAAAAGAAACAGTTCAATCCAGTTTGGCAAGTGTCACGTTCTCATGAGCTGATCCCTGGGATCTGTTACAGAGTCCCCCCAAAAGAACATGCAGTCTTCTTTTTAACCCATGCCCGCTTTCTCCCTAGTTTTCCCCCTTAAATAGGATACTGAATAGGTGGGTAAGTCACTGCAAAGCGCACATGCCTCATTCATCATGCACCAAGAGGTTACAATGAATAATAATGTTCTTGTTAAAAAACCCACAAGTGCACATCCTAACAAAACCTGATCACAGAAAGTATGAGGCAGCTCCCACACTCAAGGACAAATAACTGATCTACAAAGTCAGATACTTCCAGAGCCCCCTGCAGCAACTTCTGAGTTTAATGTTTTGAAGAGCAAGTATCTGACGATAAGCTACCTATGTTAAACAACAAAAGCTCGATCTGAAAGAGGTAACTGATGACCTATATTGCCTGCCTAATTGTAAAAGAGCAGCTGAGCAACCAGCCTTGCAAATTTCACCATTCTGCTTCTATACTGATACTGATCGGTACAAAATAAGGCATAGAGAATCCTGAGGTGCATCAGGGCCACCTTTGGTACAGCACACCCACACTGTGAAGACCACACAAGGACCATCCCTTGCTATGGCCCATCAAGTACCATGCAGCATCATTCACAGTGGGAACAAAGGAACCCAGTGCTATACACTGACTAGCAGCACACATTTATTTACCCCACTGCTGAACTGATGATGGCACAGAAAGAAACTTCAACAAACTACAGATTGCATGTGGTGTCACCTCTGTGCAGGTTCACAGCAGCTACCACAACTGTAGCTTTCTGGAAATCTAGATAACCTTCTCAAAACAGACCCTGTCTGGATGAGAGAACACTCAATCCAAGGGAAAGCGAAGCTGTGATTGTGACTTTTAGTCACACTCAGACCACCTCATCTGAGCGTGCTTCCAGCAGGCTTGGAGGTGGGGTGTTTGCAAGATGGACCTGATGAATACTTTCCATCATTAACAACCCCACCTCAAACAGAGATGTGGTTAGCACAGCAAATTTCATATCATAACAAAAGCAGTAAGACCTTTTGGATGCAAACACAGGTAGGGCCACGAGACCCACGGATTTTTAGGTTATGGGATCACCCCTGTATTTATGTGTATCTTTACATGCAGTGCATAGCACAGGGTAGAAAGAGGTGTTCTGGGAGACTGTAATTTCTAACGGGGGATTTCTAACTTCATCAACAACCATACTTAGTAAGTACTTCTTTAGGGCAGAAAAGGTGCTCCTGAAACCTGTGCTATCGTTGCTTAAGCAGCACCATAAATATGAACAGTGCAGTTCTCTCAGCCAGAGGTATCACTTACTGCCACATTGCCACAGAAATACTAACCTGGTGAAGCAAAGCAGCGCTAGATAAAGACAAGGCGCATTTATTTGATTTTTTTTTTTTTTAAATAAAGCATTATTATTGTTCCTTACAGCATTTAAGTTGTATATGGCTGTCTTCTATATGCTGCAAATGAACACTGCTCCCTACTCACATTGTCAAGGTGGCAGCTGTTAGGTCAGAAAGCAACTTGGCATTTAAAGTTTACTTTCCCAGCTCTACAGTTTGGACAAGTTGCTTCAGGACAGATTTTAAAATAAACCCTGGATGAGATGCACCTTGAGCATGAAATGAGAGTGACCAACAGCAGCGCCTGCTGCACACAGGGCCTGTGGGCTGGCCCCTACCAGCAACCCAAAGCAGTGCCAGCTTCACCTCAATATCATTCCTGACCCCACTGGGACAATTGCCTGCATGGCAATTCCAGGAGGTTGTCCTTCTCACCACTACCCTTTGCCTCACCTTTGGCCATGAGCCAGGCATGCTGAGCACCATGTATCTCACCCAGTCCCTCAAGGCCAAATCCAGTGCCTTCGCCAAAAGCCCCCAGGCGACTCAGGAAAAGTTTGAACACTACAGCTAGCCATTCGCCATCAAGAGGGAGAAATGTCCTTGTGGGCACAAGTGACAATCTCTTGGCCAGTAAATACCCAAATACGTACTTTTTACATGGCACCTCCACAGTTAGGTGAGACCATTGCAACATCTTCCAGCAAGTTTTGCTTTGGAACATTGGGAAACAGCAGGATCAACCTTGTTATGCCTTGGCTAAGGCATATGCTATGCCTTGAGGCCTGACTCCAGACAGGAAAGAAGAGAGAAGAAAGAAAAGGCTATTAGAAGAAACTACTGAGAGGAGTTCAACAGTGCAAAAGGGACAGTATTTTAATCCCCAGAAGAGACCCCCTGCTCCTGCACAAAAGGCTGAGCAGAGGCTTATACCAAGTGAGAAGCAACTGAATTTGTTCTGCATATTGTATTTATTGTCACTTACAAATAGCAATGCTGTGACGAGCTCTTTAAAACCTCTTAGAATCTGTTCTGATAGACACGAAAAACAAGCTTTGCGTGGAAAGCTGCTACTTTATCCCTACACTGCAAAACAGTAACTTGCTAGGCAGAGGCAGGTGGGAAAAGGTGTGAGACCAGTGTCCTTTCTCTGTATCATGTTCAAGAGGCCAAACTTCATCCTCTAAACATGAAATTCACCCTGCAGCTCATCTCTTTACCCATCTCAAAGCAGCTCACGAGATCGTACTCAAGCACCAAACCAGACAGTAACAGCTGCTGTATCTGTCTCTCAGTGTAGGTAGAAAACCTGCAAACCAGTTCCCGAAAACTCAGCAAACTTGTTCTCCTTACAGCTCACCTGTTGAGGTCGTTACTAAAAATCAGATCTTCCCACTTCTGAGGCCCACCATGAGTTCTGCTGAGCCCATGCAGCTGGGAGACGGGGAGCTGGATTCAATTCATCTGTGAGCAACATCTCTAGACTGTTTGCTTCCCAAGTCGCAATTTGTCCCAGCTGTGCAATGCCACGCAGGACAGCACTGTGACACAGCTATCCCCAGACCACAGGGCCTTGCTGAGCCAGGACATGAGGGGCTGGGTTGGAAACAGCCAGCAAGACATGGCCATTTCTCACACAGGCATTTGCTCCCTGGGTTACCGGCCATGCCACCACTTTAGACATGCTGTGCATTGGCAGGTAGACAAAAAAGTGACTCCACCACCAGAGAAGGACACCAGAGAATGCCCTCCCATTCAGCAAGCTGGAGAGCGAAACCCAGCACATCAAATTCAACTGGTAGCAGTTGACCATCAAAATAAATTGGCTTAGATTATTTTGAAGCAGATGCGTTAATTCCTTAAAACTCCCTGTTCGCTTCTCCCCTCCTCTGCACAAGTAACCCAAGTTAACAGAGTAGCTCTCTGTCCCCCTCTTGTGATTAGGACCAAGAGGACTTAAAATCTCCTTGGAAGGAGGTAATATTAAAAAAGCATGGTCTTTAGGGCACAATACCACAGCTTGTTTTGGGACTTCTTTTTAAGCCAAAGGTTCTGCTTCTGACAACCAAGTCAGTGTCCCACTACATATACAATATTTCCCCTCACTCCACACCACGAAAGGAAAAAAACCCCATGGTATGACAATCATTTCCCCTCATAGCCTGTGAGCAATACTGCCCATCTCACTCTGGGCCCCACTGACTGTTTCTAGATGTATTAGCCAGATATTGGAGTACAACTGGAGATACTGATCACAGCCAGGCATACCTTTTCAAAAAAGGAAGAATCTCTCCTCAAAGGAGCAGAGCCTGGTCTTCAGATAAGCCACCCAGCACTCACACCCCAAACCAAGATTACATTCCACTCTTTCTCCTTTGTTGAAAAGTTCACATGACATCAACTCTTTCTCCATTAAATGCCCTTGTTTGTGTGCTTTAATTCCCATGCTGTCTACTCTCACCACCCAAGTCCCTTCAAGCAAGGAAACTGAGGGAACTGCTGACAGCAGCTCTATAGCTATCACCTTCAATTAACTCATCAGACTCCAGGGGAAAGACTTCTCATTGGCACCATCTCAGACAGAACCTGAAAACCCTTCATCTGAAAGCCAAGGGGCTAAAGAGGAAGAGTCTTCTCACTGGTGCGCCCTCCTTCCCAGTTGCTTCCAGCTCCCTACAGGAAGCCCCGCACCTCGGGCTACTTTATGTATATTAATATACCATCTATGCATAAAGCAGCAATATCCACCCCTCTAGCACGGAAGGTTTGTGGATTCTCCTGCCTGCTCTCAGCTCAGGCAGAGCAAGGCACGATCCAAAACGCGAGCCCAGAGAACACAAGCGACTCCTGGGAAAAGCGGCGGGAGGCTGCTGCACGCCGAGGTGCCCCTGCCATGTTAGCATGAGGGGTGGTTCAAATTCTGCTTTATTGTTGCCCGATGAAGTGACTAAAACGGAAATGTTTGGGGGATTAAGATTCCAGAGTGATCTAATACAGGACGCTTTTAGTTTAAAGGAGGAGGGAAAAAAAATAAATATATAACTGAAGAGCGGCGAGGCTGGAGCTCCTCCTGAGCTCCCCTCCCCACCGCCACCCTTTCGGTTTAAAAAAAAAGGCTGAATGTTACCATTTTTGGACATGAGCTCCGCGCAAGCCCTGCCCTAAACCACACCATTCAAACGAGAAGCCAGTTACCGTCCCGCCGCCGGGCCGGCGGGTCCGGGGCGCAGGCAGCGGGGCGGCCGGCGGGGGGGGCCCGCCACAGCCCCCCGGGCTCCCCGCTCCGCCCGGGCGCACCTGCGGCCCGAGTGCCGGTGACTGGGGGGACATCTGTTGCTGCGGGGGGACCCGCCGCGGCACCTCGCTCCCCGCCCCGCCATCACCTGCGCGCTCCACCCGCCCCCGCGGCCCCCGCCGGTCCGCCTCGCCTCGCCTCGCCACGCCGCGCCAGCCAGGCGCGCACCGGCCCCGCTGCGGACGATGAGGGCGGCGGGGCCGAGCCTCGGCGGCCCCGTCGTGCGTGTGTGTGCGAGAGGAGAGCAAGGGGGTGCGCTCACCTTCCTCTGCTGCTTCTCCCAGGCCGGGTCGAGGAGCAGGTCCCGGTCCCAGTCCTCCTCCGGCTGCATGTAGTCATTGGTCTGCTGGTCGTAGTGATCCATGGCTGCTGCGGTAGCCTGTGCCCGACCCTGTCCCGTCCGTCCCGGAGGGCTGCCCGCTGTCCCCGGCCCCGCGGCCGCTCAGCCCGAGCAGGCGGCGGCGCCCGCTCCAACGTATCCTCCCACTGCAACGTCTCCGCCTCGGCCGCGCTCGGCACCGCGGGGGCGGGACACACCGCCCCACCCCCGCCCAGGGCCCTCTCCCGCGCCTCTCATTGGCCGGAACTCGCAGCCGAGCTTGCAGCTCCCAGCGACAGCGTCTCGCTCATTGCACCCTCTGCGCGTCCGTCACGGTACCTGGCCGCCGCGATAGGTGGCATGCGGCCGATTAGCCCCGCCCCCGGCCCCCCAGCACCGCCCGGCACCTCTCCCGCGGCGGCGTCTGAGGGCGGGCGAGCCGGGGTGCGGCGGGGCCGTAACCCGCTGGGCCGGGCCGGGCTGGGCCGGGCCGGCCCGGGGAAGCTCACTGCCGCTTTCAGCTCATTTTCCTCTCAGCGGCTTGGCGGTAGGACGGAGTGTACCGGGAGCGGGCCCCTCACAGATCCGCCCTGGCGGGCCGAGCGGTGCGGGTCAGGGCAGCGGTTTGTCTCAGGAGGGTGTTTCCGTGTGACACGGCTGGCGGCTCGTCCTCCCGCCCGCACTGAGGGTGCTCGGCCACAGCTCTGCTGTCCTGCCACCACCCCCCTCCAGATCTGCCTTCCCCGTGGGTTCGCACAGGTGTGCCCGCACCTAGGGTGCCAAAAAATAGCAGTTTTGTCTTGCTGCTGACTGGTGAGCGTTGGTCACGGTCAGGATTGCCAGCACTGGCGGCCAAGGCTTCACACCCGCGGTCAACAGCTGCAGTCGTGCGGTGCCACAGCCACCCAGCGTGACCCCCGCACCCTGCTGCGCCAGCGCTCCTGACACACCTGCTGCTTGCGGCCCACGAATGTCCCGGTTAACAAGAAAACGCTAAGTTAGAGTGCATTTGGTTCATCTAGCAGCTTCCCAGGAGAGAAATACAAACCACCAAGGAGTGCAATGGTACGCAAATGTTTGACCTGAGTTTCTGACAGTTAAACCAGCAGAGAGGGGGTAAAAATGGCAATAGTGTTATTAGTCTCACTGAGAAGTAGGATGGTATCTCCCACAAAGGTGAGAGAGAGCCCAAAGAAATGCCGCTCCATGATACCATATAGGGCAAGGCAAACCTGTGTCCCAGTTCATCCAGATTCAGGGAAAACGGGGTTTGTGGTCCATGAATGTGAAGGAAGGGGATCCAGAGAATGGACAGGAGTGATATGGTGAAGCACCAGGATGAAGTGAGCAGAAATGGTCAACACTGTGCAGGATTTAACCTCAAATTACACTAGTGAGCTTCTCTTCCAAAAGAGAGGAATTTGTTTTCCGCTTCTTGCAAACACTGGAGATGAAGTTGGATATATTCTTTAACTTCTTGACATAAATGACAGCACAGAATATAACTGACATGTTCTGTATGGTCTTAATGTGTCATGTGATGCTCCTTGTGTACGCTTTCAGACATCGTAAACACAAACATAATGATCAAAGCCGCTCTGCACTGTTCAGAGACTGTGGCATTTATACCGCCATGAGTTGCTCAGGGTAAAAAGATTCTTTAAATATGTAGGAGCAGTTATATACCTGACCTTCAAAAGCAATACAAGAGGTTTCCCTTTCAAGAACATTTGGGAAATGGGGCCACTCAGAGAATCCTGCCTCAGGGAACCCAGATCTGAGGAATCCAGGTCTACCAGGCACTTCGGAAAACCTCCTGGATGTGCTTCATGATGAAAAGTGTTGGGGAATGCAAAATAGTGTTATCACTCTGGAGACATGGCAATGGATGTGAAAGAAACTTGACTGTTTGGCACTGCAGAGAGGTACAGACAATGATGGTTGGGTTTTTGAGAAGCAGAGTGGAGTAATTTACATTGGGGAAATATGTAAATCATTAGCATTTGAAGAAAAAAGCCAATTTTTATTTCTTATAACAATTTGATGAACACCCAGCAACAGAAATTATGAACCAACAGCCTGATCACACTATAGTTTAGAGACAACATGCCTGAAGGTTTTCATACCTTCTAGTTTTTCTTATCTATCAGGACACTTCAAACTTGGAGAATCTGGAATAATGTGGGAACTGGGAAGACCTGAGTAAACATAGGGAGGAGGGAAGCAAGGACATTCCTTGTGTGAGGTCCTGAGCTTTGCATTTCAAGGCAGGAGGTCCTATTCAGCCTGTTAGTTTAAGAGCCCATTACTGAAATCTACTTTTCACACGTTCCCAAATGTGGTGAGAGCTCTCATCTGCCATTCAGTGAGTGAGGATTTTCAGCATTTTTCAGGAGAAGCTCGACACCGTGGAGATCCAAGCCCTAAAACATGCCCATGGTTTTATGTGAGGCTGAATCTTCTGGATGCTGTCTCTTTGGTTCCCATTTCCATTGTGGTCAATGGGGCAGAGTCTAGTTGGAAGCCTGTATCTAGTGGAGTCCCTCAAGGGTCAGTACTGGGACCAATACCATTCAATATATTAATCAACTAATTGGATGAGGGAATAGAGTGCCCTGTCAGCAAGTTTGCTGATGACACCAAGCTGGGAGGAGTGGCAGACACACCAGAAGGCTGTGCTGCCATCCAGCGAGACCTGGACAGGCTGGAGAGTTGGGCGGGGAAAAATGTAATGAAATATAACAAGGGCAAGTGTAGAGTCCTGCATCTGGGCAGGAACAACCCCAGGTTCCTGTGTAAGTTGGGGAACGACCTGTTGGAGAGCAGTGTAGGGGAAAGGGACCTGGGGGTCCTGGTGGACAGCAGGATGACCATGAGCCAGCACTGTGCCCTTGTGGCCAGGAAGGCAAATGGCATCCTGGGATGTATTAGAAGGAGGGTGGTTAGTAGGTTGAGAGAGGTTCTCCTCCCCCTCTACTCTGCCCTGGCAAGACCGCACCTGGAATATTGTGTCCAGTTCTGGGCCCCTCAGTTCAAGAAGGACACAGAACTGCTGGAGAGAGTCCAGTGCAGAGCCATGAAGATGATGAAGGGAGTGGAGCATCTCCCTTACGAGGAAAGGCTGAGGGAGCTGGGGCTCTTTAGCTTGGAGAAGAGGAGACTGAGGGGTGACCTCATTAATGTTTACAAATATGTAAAGGGTGAGTGTCATGAGGATGGAGCCAGGCTCTTCTCAGTGACAACCAATGATTGGACAAGGGGCAATGGGTACAAACTGGAACACAAGAGGTTCCACTTAAATATGAGAAGAAACGTCTCAGTGAGGGTGACAGAGCGCTGGAACAGGCTGCCCAGGGGGGTTGTGGTGTCTCCTTCTCTGGAGACATTCAAAACCCACCTGGACACCTTCCTGTGTAACCTCATCTAGGTGTTCCTGCTCCAGTGGTGGGATTGGACTAGATGATCTTTTGAGGTCCCTTCCAATCCCTGACATTCTGTGATTCCCTGGAGTTGAGCTACAAAGCAACTATACCCATAATCATAATGTTATTTTTAGCTGTGTAAAATACACCCAGTGATCCCACTTACAGAGGTTTGTGGTACTATACATAGAAAATGTTATTAACTGCCAATATCAGCAATCTCATTCATTTACCTATCTCTTCAGGGATATCTCTGCATGGTGTGGAGGGTGGATTAGGTGATTTAATATACATTATCAGTGCAGTAAATTGCAATAAAATCAACTGTGAGGTTTCTAGTGTATTAGAGTCTCTCTGCTAATTGTCCCTCCCTTTTGAATTTCTAGCTTCGTGATCCTCACTTCTCAAAATTCTTGCCTGTATTTCTGGGAAATACCTTAATTTTTCACTCCACACCAGTTCTTAGCTTTTCATGGACTCCTTAACAAAAGCAAGACAGTGTTCTTGGCCAGAGTTTTGTGAACTTACGGGCAATAGCAAGGGGGAAAAAAAAAAGATTGTTTCTAAACTTGGGATAGTTCCCGGATCCACTTGACCCCGACCTTGCAAAGAATTGTACCAGCATCACGAAGGGGAAGAGATGGGCTCACAACGGGAGAGGGAAGCACAGCAGCAACAGGAGCTACAGAAGCCCGTGCTGCTGATGAGAGATGCCTGTAACCACAGCAGTACTCTGGTTTTCCTTATTTAGCCTTCCAGCGTTCTCTTCTCCCCTGTATGAGATTGCTGCTGATTTCCTTGGGTACTATTCAAACCTCACCGGACCAAGTGGATCTCCAAGATCTTTCCTATGCAATGAAGGGAAAGTGGGTTTTTTAGGGTAGCGGGCAGAGCCGCTGTGGGAATGGTTGGATCTACGTTTCACTTCTTCAGCCTGCAAAAGATAAAAGGAGGAAGGAGCCCAAGGGCATTGGAGTATTTCTGGTTACTGCTTGCTGCTCTTTCTCTTTGTGCTTAGCATATTAGCTACAGGTCACGAGCTTCCCTGGGGAGATATCTGTTTTCTTGCCAAGAACATCCACAAGCTTCTGTAATGAGGCTCAGCAGGTAAGCTCGGTCACTGTACAGCGCTAAACAGGGCTGTGTTGAAGTGGCCCTTGACTTTTGTTTTGGGAAGTCTCACAGCCAAGTTTCAGTGCTTATATTCTACAGATACACAAAAACTTTGTACCTCTGGGATTTAGCACTTAAATTCGAACTGCATGTTGGGCTTTTATGGTAAAGAATTCAACAAGTTAAACTCTTTTTTCATAATTTCCACTTCCCCAGTCCAGAACACATTACCAGTAAAAACTCAGCACCTCTGAAATGCAGACATTAATTTGGTGGAGTTCAGTGGGATACACTGTGCTCCATGGGAGACTAAGGAGGGGGGTGTCTCGTGCCCAGAGACTAGTTAAAACCTGTGCTTTTAAGAAGTTCCATGGAATAAGTGCCATGGTCATTCAGGCTGGAAGTGAGGTGAAAAAAAGAACAACCAAGGCAGGGATGCTATGTTTGAAGGAGAGGGAAAAAAGGGCCTGAATAAAGCCTCCAAGTAGAAAACATCTATCTCCTTGAAGGCCTTTTCACCTGAATTGTGTTTCTCTTTTACCCCACCTCACCATCTTCAGTCCTCTTTCCCTTTACTTCCCTTCTCATTTACCTGAACTTCCAAAATTTTCTCCCCAGCCTGGCACCCTGGAACTAATGTGAATTCTAGGACTCCACAAGTACCTCAAGAAGGTGTTGTCTTCTCCTTATGCTGACAAAGGGTCAGCTGTGCTTGTTCAGAGGACAAGTTTTAAGGCCAAAGTGACTTACAGAGCTGTCTTCACACAGTAAGCACTTGCTAATATTGTTTGACGTGTGCTATTTTGAGAAAATTATTATTTCTTTTTCTTCCTGTAAAAACAGTGATTTTTACTTCCCTACCAGAATATACCCTAGATTTCTCCCTGTGCTTTCACAGTGTCACTTGAACAAATAGGACCAAGAATTACACATCCAGTCCCATATCCCTGTTATCATGTACCCACTGTATCTACTTTCATCCTGCAAGGCAAATTGAGTACTTGACCAACATTGCCCATATACATCCCTTTGCTTCCTCCCTTCTTCGCTGAAGAGGAAGGTGTTTGCTGCTGGGCAGTGCACAGGAGCAGCACGCATGGGTGAGGCAGGCTCAGCTCAGGCAGCTGCTGAACTCATGCTGCAGAGGGACACAGAGGGTAAGATCATCCGATGATACCTGACCTACACAGTCACATTAGATGCTCATGGAACACCCTGTACAGCTGACTGGCCACTTCATTTGGGTTAGCATCCTCAGTCTATGGTATGAGCACAGAGCCCTTCAGTCACTCATGGTTAGGGCTTCTTGTTTTTGTATTTTACCTGCTGGTTGGGTTGCCCTGTGCTGAGGGGCAGGGTTTTGTGGGCTTGTTTGCTCAGCCTTTTTGGTTTTCTGTGTCAGTCTTTAAAGGACATCGCATTTCACAGTACCTCTGTCTGGCCCAAACAATAAAGAGGCTCAGGGACCAGACATGCTAAAGACAGCAGTATTTTTCATGTTCCTACAAGAGACAGGGAATGGATTAAAGTGTAGAAGAGAGCACGCTTCGAATTGGAGACAATAAGCACACAAATCCCTGACAACTGCTACCCTGACATCTGTGTACCAAAGGCTTGATCCAGCACAGTCGCTCCTGGTGGAGGCAGCTGAAGGCGCAGAAGCTGCACCGAGGCACACGGAACCCCATGGTGCAGCGGGAGCTGCTGCAGGTACCCACCTCCATGAGCAGAGCTCTGAAAGGCAGATCCCATCCTTCCACATGGCCAAGGTAGCAAGAAAGCAGGAGAACCTGCTTTTACTTCTGGAGACTGTGGACTAAATCCAGGCTGGCTTGTTCCTTGTGCCGCCAAGGGGGAGACTCAAATTTGAGTCTCTTGTTCTCACTCCGGCTGAGCAGAGCTAGCCAGATGATGTGCCTGTAGCTTGCAGATGCACGAGGCAGAATTTGTTGCTTCTCTTGCTTCCCAGGCACCAAAACTGGCCTTAGAGCAAGTGTGACAGGCTTTGGAGGCAAGTATTGTGAAGTCTTTCCGGAAAGCGAACAGCAGCAAGATGGTAGTGGGAAGGCAAGCACAGGATTAATCTCTTTCCAGCTCCACCCTTGCCCTCACAGAAAATCTTTTCTTATGAGAGAGTCACTGAACTCTCAGGCCTATCATTATTTAGCCCCAGCTTAAAAACTTTCCTTAAAAACCCCTTCCTTCACTTTGATGTTCTCCATAATTGCAGGTCTGTGATTTTCTAACACAAAGTTTGGGAAAAATAGCCCTCTCCCATCTCCAAGTATCACTTGCACAGTGGGTATCCTCAGGCTGTTTCCAAGCAGAACCCCTTTCTGCCCATGGCTTGGAATGACTTTCCCAAGACTGAGCCAACAAACTAGTTTCTTCTGAGGAGGGCTGCTCATCGTACTTCAGCAGCAGCACACTGCACCAGCTTCCTTCCAGTGTGACTCTGACACTGACCAGAGCAGCCGTAGTTGTTGCTGTGCCATCTATCCCTGCTCTGGGACACGCTGGGTCTGTCACAGTTACAGCTAGCACAGTTAGGGCATGCAACAGTAGGTTATAGTCCTTACAGTAATGCATCAGGAATCTGTGCCTGACCAAAACCACCACTACGTTCAGGTATGTGTAGACCAAAGCACTTTGGGGGTGTTTGCTCGAGCTTTCGCATGCTGTCTCAGTGGTCTGTAGCTGGCTGGAGACCCCAAGCTCCATCCATCCATCCATCCATCCATCCATCCATCCATCCACCCATCCATCCACCCATCCATCCACGGTGCAGCTTTGCACAATAAGAAGAATCCCTCGGGTGGGATCTACAGGGTATGTGAAGCAGTCATGGGTCTGCTCCAGCATACACCAGGCAAGTCATGGGTAATGCCTTGGAAAAGGATTACCAGGGAGCTCAGTGCTCTAGTCACGCGGCCTCTCCATCCCTGACAGGCTGCTTCTGCAGCAGCTGCACAGAGCTGGTGTGAGGCCTGATCATGCATGAAGTTCATTTGCTCACAATTTTTGCTCCCTGCATGATGCAGACCTGACATGATACCACAGGGAGAACCACAGAGGGTGATGGATGGTAAAAATCTGATACAACACAAAATCTGATACAAGCAGGCCAGACAGCTACTGCAGTCTTTGATTCTGGGTGGAAGAGTTCATGGTGTGAGATGGCGTAACTTTGCATTGCATTGCTTTTGAGGCTATGTTAGTTATATGTGCATAGCAAAGACAGAAGAACAAACACCAACAGATCTGGAGTAGGCTGTACTGTGAGCGGCCAGGGAACGCTGCGCAGTTCCAGCAGCATGGCAAGGTATGTGGGCTATGCAGGCAAACGCAACACCAGAGCTGCAGCTCTCTCAGGCCTTCCCCAGGAAATCCATGGCCAGAAAAGCATATACACAGCAGTGTCATTTCTAGGACACGAGAACAAAACCTTCTGTTCCCCTCAGCATGATGGAGTGCTCTGTCTGGCTCTGGGTGCCAGTTTTTAAGAAAGATACACATCAGTTGGAGAGAATCCAAAGGAGAAGTAACAAGAAGGCTCAGAGGTCTAGAAAACCTGACCTTTGAGGGGAGACTGAAAGAAGCAGGCTTGTTTAGTCTAGGGAAGAAAAAACTGAAGTGAGCAGACCTCAAATATGTAAAAGTTTACTGCAAAGCGGAAGGCAGTAAACGATTTACTGAAGCTGCTGGAGAATCTGTGAATGGTCAGGATAGCAAAGCGCTTGTGTAGGCCAAAAGTAGCTGCTGAATTTCCACTGCTGGAGGCTTCGAAGAACAGGTAGGACAGCTATAAGAATCACTGACCTTCAAAGACAACTGATCCCACCATGGGTCTTGAGGATGAACTGTATGTCGTCTTTTGGAATCCCCTCCAGCGCTGTTTCTTAGCCCTGCAACACAACTTCAGAGGGCAAGACAGTACCGTGAAATAATGCCACATGGTTGTAAAGAGACTAATAATGGAAGAAAAGTATTTACAGCTGCAGGGAAAATGTAAGATGTAAAATTGGACATATGGAAGCTGACGTAGACTGTCCCATCAGATGCCCATGTGTAAAGTACATTGCAGCAGAACTGCAGCAGGAACTTGACTCAGCTGGGAGATGTGACTAAGGTAAAAGGAGCTGTGGGAAAAAATATAGCCATACATTTATGTACACTTACATGGAAGAAAACTTCTTTAAGTTCACTTGCAGCTCTCTCATAAAGGAAGTGGCAGTTCTCTTTTGTGTTACAGCCTCCAGCAAAATTTACCAATTGCTGCTTCAGATGCTGAGAGGAGCTGTTTTATTCCTAGTTTTGACTTTCACATGTATCTCTCATGGCCTCTCCATCTCCTCTTGCTTTTAGCATTAATTGTGCATTTCAGCAGCAAGACAGGTCACAGACATCAGACTGCAAGCTACACTCACAATCAGTGCTTGGGTATGAAGCCACGACAACAGATAATTCATAAAAGGCTGAGAAAAGGCAGATCCATATGACTGAAGTGAGGCAGACCCTCATCATCAATGCAACAGGATATGAGTGCTCCTAAAATTGGAGGAGGTGGTTGATGGGTGTGGGTTAATTCTTACCTGTTAGCCACAGTCTTCAGGATGCTAATCAAGGCTCCTGTAATATCACTCAATTCTACAAAGGCTGTCCTGGGATATCGAAATAGCTGAGCTCTGGGTTTTTTGGTGCTTTCTGTACCATGCCAAGCCACCCACCTTCACTAGCAGCAGAGGTAGCAGAGATTAGCATAGCACAGTGCGGAGGAAGAGGTCACCCCTCTTAGAAAAATAATGGACACAGATGGAAAACACACCACCAGCTTTCCAGGCATGCCAGCTTTTTCTTGGCACATAGTAGCCTGACAGTGAGCGGGGAACACGATATTGAGTTAGTGAGGCTGGGACCCAGATTCAGACTTGTCTCAGAAATGGAGCAGGACACATACACTGAGCCTAAAGCCACCACTCCAGTAACTTGCCTTCCCAAAGTACGCTTGCTGGAGCCTGAAGTTGTCCATTGCACAAGGAGGGACAACAAAGGGCTTTGCTTGTAGCAGCTCATCATTTCAGTTCTCTGGCTGGTGCAGGGAGCACCTGAGTGGTTGGCAGCCTGCCTGCCTCCCCAAAGCAGGTTAAGCTTTCATACTCCATGAGCAAAAACTGCTGCAGCAGTTATGGGTTCTGCATGCTTTTGCACAGAAAATCATTTTGTGTTCATTACACTTTTCTACTAACTGGCTCATTTCCCTTGTTGTTTCTTCTCTGTACAGCAGGAGCAACTGTGCACAGCTACCTCAAATCAAACTCTGCAAGTTGCCTCCTACATCAGAAAGCTTCTTATTTGGGGAACAGCAGTAAACCTTATATTTGCAGAAGCTCTGCTGTCAGAAAGGTGATGCTTGTGAAGCAATACATCCAGTGCTGCAAAATGGAGCTTGGAGAAGACACAAAAGCGAGGAGGTGCTGGTGAGCAGCACTAACAGCACACGACAAGGGTAGTCACTCAGCAAGCAAACTAGATAAGCTGCTCTCCCCAGCTTCCTTTAATCTCTTCTCTAGTAGGATTTCGCCCTCCCTGCCGTCTTCTCACATAACATACACCTGTGGTTTTGCTGGCAAGAGGAGGCTCCAAAACAGCAGTGCTAGTGCTGGGCTTTGTCTCTGTTGTTTTTTTCTGAGCAGTGGCTACCTGCTCATGCCTTCCTCCAAGCTTGCCATAAAACAGAGCAAGTAAAGAGGGATATGAGAAACACTGGCAATGGCACTTTCAGACTGAGGGAAGGACGCTCTTGGGGCAGCCTGGCCTCTGCCACCTTCAGGCTGGGCTGCTGAGTGTAGGCATACCAGAGCCAGGGCTCAGGAGTCATCTTGACTGTTTAGAGAGAGTTTGTCTCCTGGGCATGTCCTCCTCCTTCCCCAGGAACTCCCCCCAGGGCATCCTGCTCACCATTTACATATTCTGTTTGTTGTGTTTGTTTGTTTCCCCTGAGAAAGCCTCAGCTATTTCCTCAGTAGGGAAGAGGGAGATGAAAGGGCTAATGAATAATAAATAATTATGAAGCGGTAGAGGAGACCTGAAGTCCACCTGTCAAGACATCATTCTCTCATGTCTTTCTTTGGACCAGCCAATTAACCCCTGTGGTTACATGTTCATCTCCTGAGCTTTAGAAGACCAGCAAGAAATCTAGAAAATGCTGCTTTTGCTTCTTTTTGGCATGGCAGGCATCCAGCAGATGTCTTCCCTACAGCATTCCTCCTGTCACGGGACAGACAGATGTATTTCCATAAGGGGTGCCTGGGAATAAAACCGTAAGCTTTTACATTACATGATTTGAAGATTCAAATAGGGGTTTGTTGCAACTGCTGTCCAGCCCAGTGCAGTCAGTGACCTGGCCAGGTCCCCTGGGACAAGTGATCCACACAAGCCAGGTCCTCTGGGACAAGTGATCCACACAAGCCAGATCACTGCAGCTCTTGCGGGCTGTGCTCGCCATTACCTGTTCCCTCTCTCCGTGGCTCCAGCGGCGGCTGGGCCCTGGGATGGGGACAAGAGCCGAGCGCTCCGCTTCATGCTGGTGGGTCGCACTGTCCCCCGCCCCGGGCTTCCCCCGCCCGGGCTGTGCCTGTCCCCCGGGCGCTGGCCGGGAGCCGGCCGGTTTTCGCAGCCATCTAGGGTAAGGCTGGCTCCCGGGCCGGGCGGCTCCCCCCGCACCGCGACGGCGGGGAAGGACAGGCGGAAACCTTCCAGCCCCGGACGCAGCGCGGCGGCGGCCGAGCGGCAGCGGGGGCCATGAGGGGGCCCGGGGCTGCACCGCCCGCTCGGCGCTGGCTCCCAGCGGCGGCTCCTCTCGCCCCCAAACCCCCTCTCGCCCGCTGACTCCTTCCCGCAGAAGCCACCTCCACCGCGGCCGCTGCCGGGCTCTCTCCCCCGCCGGAGCGGGAGGCTCTTAGGACCGAAGCTGAGAACGGGAGAGCCAGACTTAAGCCGGAGGCAAGAAGAAGAAATATTGAGTGGGGAGTTTGGGTGTGGGCTGGCTGCTCCAGACATCTGTGCTGTTTAAATAACTGTCTGTGTAGAGTTGTGCTACTTTTATTGCCCTCTGGCATAGAGGCAGCGAGTAGTGGTGCTTTCCTCTTGGGAAAGCTAAAGCTGCCCTTCCAGCTCCCCTGGGTCTTGCACTGCTGAAAAAAGAGAGCCACTTGTCAATATAAAGGAAGATGCCGTTTTCCTTTGTGTTATGGCCAACAGCAAACTCACCATCACTATTCCTGGCCAAAAATATAATGAACATCGCTACCCCATCGTCTTCACAGGGCAGAGGTGGATGGGGTTTCAGTAATCGCACTTCCTGGGAAGGAACACGCTTCCTGGGAGGCAGCGTGTGGAGGCTACTTGCTCTGGAAAGCACAGAGTACTTGGGCATTCCAAAAGGAGAACAACTCTGACATGGCCACCAGCAAACTCATAGCCATTCATGCTACTAGAGATGTGAAATGCAGGTGTTTAGGCAGAAGAACTGAAGAACTGTTTTAGGCAGAACAACAGAACAAACCTTGGGTCTGTATCACCTGTGTGCTGAAGGCCCAGGGCAGCAGGCCTCTGACCCCATGTATTCAGTGAGAGCAGTGCTGGAGGAGAGCTTGGCAGCTTTGGGGGTGAGGTGGGAGGCCCATCACAGGCAGAAGGGTTCTGGCCTTGGGGCTGACCCAGAGGAACCAACTCTCCCCTCAGCCAGGGCAAGGGAGAGACTTGGGAAGAGGCTGTTGCAGCCTTGGTGCATGCCTAACACAGCTCCTCTGTCACTGAATCGCCAGCCTCGTCTCATCCGTCCTACACAAGCCTTAGCCCAAAACACACTGGATAGCAAACATCTGCTTTTCTTCCATTTGCAGGGTTGAATTGGAATCCATCTCTACAAAAAGTGTCTGGGAAAGGCTACAGGTATGAAGCCCAGGCTCTCCAAAGAATATCCCCAGTGTCATCTCCCCGTCCCCAAACAGCAATGTGCTACCTCACGGGAGTCATATCTCCCAGATGAAGGAACCTTACAAAGACAGAGAGGCAGAGCAAAAAGCCTTGTTTTCCCTCAGTCCCGTGGTGGCCCTGTGGCTGTTGTGTGTCCTGATGCCTGACCACAGCATTTTTCCAGTCAGTTGAGGTCAGTTCTCCAGACAAGATGCTTGTTACCTTGGTCTCCTCCTCCATCTTAGCATTTTGGTAATATACACCCTAGTATGTCTTGCTTTTAACCCGCAGCTCTAAGCAGATGACCCCAACCAGGCAACACTGCCTCAAAGTTGTTGGACAAGAAGTGAGGACATCTGCATCCCAGAAGGGAAGATAAGAATGAGCCACAAGGTCAGTGTGCTGGCCTCTTTCTCGTAATCACTCATCTCTATCATTTTTTTTTTTTTAAATGACCTAATCTCATAGGATATTTTTACTGCAGTAATTCCTGTGATAATGGAGCTTGCAGGTATTTAGAAACAGAGTTATAGATGGGGCCAGCAGAAGGTCTCCTCTGTTTGATGGCAGTGCACAGACCTCAGGGCAGAAAAAGACATCAAGGATTTTGCTCTCATAGTAATCATTGCGTAGGTTATGTATGTTGTACCTGAAGTGTTATGGCTGGACAAGCTGAGCTAATGAAGCACAAGCCCTGTAAAGGTTCCTTGTACTGTTGTGATAAAGAGCCACAGGCACTCTCTACCCTTCCTCATAAGGGTGAACTAAAAAGAACATCTTTCAGGTACTGCATCAGCCAGGATTTTGGAAAGTAGTAATGAAAATATAAAGTGGCCTGGTCTTACTGTAAGACTCAGCAGCTGTGGGGCTGAGGTGGGTCTGTGGCACTATCCTGTTCTTCTGAATACCCCCCTGACACCCGAGGTCTCTGGGACACGCTATTCACAGAGCTGCAGTCTGGCAGAGAGGAATGGAAATGCCAAGATACTGAGATTTTGTGAAATATCCTGATTATTTCTTACGAGGCCCTGTTCCAGGTTCTCTGCTATCATAGCTGAACTTACATGGTTCTCTAGATATCCCACGGGCTGTAGCCCTAGATTATAATGTCTTTCTCTATAGCAACACCCACATAAAAGAAAAACCCTTTTGGCATTGTCTGCCTGTCTGTTTATAAAGGCAGTTCATTCCTTTTTGAACGGTAAGTAGTTTCTGAAGGGGAAAATGTGAAAAAATTAAGAGGGCTGCCACTTTTGTAAAATGAATTGACAGTATTTGTTTGTGAAATATATTATTTTCTACTGCAAATCATTACAACTACTAATAGGCACAGTTCTGCGTTTCCTAATGCTCATGGCCATCTCAGGTCCAGAGCCAGAAATACAGTCTCAGAGAAACAATTCTAGTTCTCCACTGACAGACCTCCACCTACAGCCGATGAAGCATATTTTAATCCCTCTTTCTTTCTTTCAGATCCAAGTGTACCTAAGTGCACCTAAAGTACCTCAAGTACCTGAAGAATAATGGAAATTGAAAACTAAAAAGTGTGAATATTTGACTATGAACCTAAAGGAACTTACATGCAAATTATCCATTTGCAAACTGCTGCCAAGGCAGTGCCAAATTCAGCCCTAGCTCCTCACACATACGAACTTGGTTGATGAAGGGTTTTTGCTTGCAAGTTCTGGTTAAGTTCTGACCTGGCAGCAACTCACTGGGGTGCCTAGGGATTCTTAGAAGACAAAATTGTGAAACTATTTCCATTGTAGGTCCGTGCATAGACTTTGTTCCGCATACTCATAATTTCTAAAACATTCAATTTTGGGATTGATCATGTTTCCAGGCTCTTTATTCAAGGATGATTTTCTGCTAAGGCAAAAAAATAACCAAACATCCTCCTCCCTCTCTTTGGATTCCTAAATCACCATTCTTCGAATGACAGGCCATGCAAAAAGTACACAACTGACATGGTAGAAAATAAAAGTAAATACTTCTCTATCATTTGACTCAAGAAAAGCTCCTTTTTGGATTTTGAAAGGTACCCAGGTCTCCCTTGTGCTGAGTTCAGTTTAGCACTATTGCTTGACTTGAGTGAAAGCAGACAATATATGAGTTAAAGGTTATCGGAATATCACTTTATAAAATGCTCAAATAGCATCTGCTAATAGTAGGGCTGAGTGCAGCTCCCTGCATAGTGGCATCTACATGCACATCCCCTCCAGCCAGGGGCTTAGGCTGGGGCTGTAGAGCTGCTGGAACAGGCTGTGTGGGTCTCCCTGAAACACATAAAAAATCTCGCTCCTCTCTGATCCTGTTTTCTTAAACCAGCAAACTAGCCACAAGTTACATTGCTTTACCTAAAAATGAAATGTAAATTGTCTGCAGACGTCTGGTCTTTTTGTGCCTGACACCTGAAATCTCCACAAGTGAAAAACAAAGCAGAAGGCACAAGGCTCCCCGTTTATTCCATGCTTTCAAGGTTTGTTGTCTCTGGACATTTGTCAGCACCATGCAATTGCTGAGTTTCCTCTCCAGGGCCAGTTTCCTTGTTTGCCCAGACTTTCAAATAGCTCCAGGGAGAGAAAGCTCAACCCCTTCTGCACGGCCACCACAGAGGAGAGGCGAGTTCCAGCCCAACTATGCAGGTTCTGCTGGGGCATGATCAAGGCTGATGGTGCTTGCCCTTTTTTTGCGGTGCAGCGGTGGCACAACATCTTTGCTGATGCCAGCTGGCCTGGAACTAGTCCACTGACCCTTCTTATTTTGCAGCAAGACCCATCTGAGCTCAGTTGCACCCCAGCCCTTGGGCGCTCTCTGGGAGTGACTCCCATCTGCATCATGGCTTTTGCACTCAAGTAATGAAAGCTTTCACAAGGGAATAAAAAAAACCAAACAAAAAACAAACTCTACACACAACAATAGTGGTAATTATGGAAATAACAATTTAAAAAAAGGGAGAGGGAGAAAGAGGGCCTGGGCCCAGTCCAAATTGTGTATGCCCAATAGCAAAACCACCATTACCCTGAACAGGACAGAGTGCTGGAGTCTTCCCAATTCCCAAATAAAGCTACAGAAGAGGCGTGCACCTTGGATCTACAGCAGCATTTTCTCTTGTACCTGCTTATCTGCTTTTTTCATTTATCTATGACTTAGCATTTATATTTACAAAATTCAGCTCATCCAACAGGTTTCTGGGAGCATAGCCACAGCGTACTGCATACATCTAGAACACCCTGAGAGAAGAAACCAGATCCAAGAGCTTCTTAAACATAATAGACTTCAGCTCTGCCAGAGCGTTGGTGGGAGAAACTAGAGATGGGTGCGAACAGCAAAAAATTCCTGCCACTGTTCTCCAGCCTTGTTCAGTAGAAGTACCAGCCTCCTTGCAACAAACTTCTCCTTCCTGACACCAGATCTGTTTCCTCTGGTCTCTGCCCACACAATCAGCCCAGAGACCCCCAGCCCACCATGGCCACTGTTGATGTGGATGAATTAAAGCATGGACTGTTGCATCCCCTGAGTACAGCCCCACACTGCATGTGGTGGCACGCTCTCACATTTGCACCATCCCTTTTACTAAGCACAAGGTAACATTCAGACCAGCTGGGTCTCAGTGTAGATCTCTATTTTCAGATAAGCCTGGGATGGATGCCCTGAAGATGGAAGGTGTCTTCCACCACCTCCCCTGGAAGAGCAGAGGCAGCACTCACTCTACGCTTGGTCCTGCTGAGAAAAATTCAGGTATTTCATTTTAATCTCTGGCTACAGACATGTCTCTTGCTCCTTCCAGCTCCAAGGGGGAGGCTTGGAAAGAGCTGCCACTGCAGGGTGTTGCCCTCAGCGGGGATGGGCACATGCCTGGGCCACCAGCCGGGCGGGAGGAACTGGTTGAGCCGCGGGGCTGGGGGGCTGGCTGGTGGGCAGCTCTGCACCAGGGGAGGCCCGGGGTGCTTCCACATGCTTTGCTTAAAAACAAAACCAGAAAACCACATGCAGTCCTGGGCTTATAATGTAAAAAGGCATGAGGAGATTGAATCTCAATCTGGTTTAATGTCTGTGAAAGTTCAGGGCAATTTTTTCAGTAGGACTCTGTCATTCTTGGGTACCATCAGATAATTCAGATTGGAAAGGACATCCGTAGGACATCTGGTCTAACTGCTGGCTCAGAGCAGGGCCAGTTTTGTTCAGGTTAGTCCAAAAAAGCATGATTCTGCTAACACTTTCTTACTCATCCTATCTTTTGGTTTTAGAGACTGGATTATGTTTTTACCACATTTTAGTCACACTAGCAATTCGGAAAGCACTGCAGCTCTGCCCAGCTAAAGAGCCAGGCTCTGGTTTTTTTTCCCTCTGGTTTACATAAAAATGGCAATTGCTAAGAGCCCAAACTGTCCTCAGCTTCACAAGAACAATGGCCATTGTTCTGGTAAAAAGCAAGTCAGGCTGAGCCCAACTATGCTACTTCTAGTGACCACATTGTCTATGATAAAAATAATCCAAGGCTATTCTTTAAAAAACATGTTCTGAGAAGGACAAGGTCTTTTGATAAAAAAACATGTCTGAAAGACAGTATCTGCCATAGCACAGCCTCAAAGCACCACAACTAAAATAGTACTGGTGACCTCTTCTTGTGGTACGTGGGTGTTGCCTTGGAGATCTCCTAGCCAGAGTGTGCTGGGTTTGTGCTGCCCAGAGGCCAGGTGAGCTTATGCTCCTTCCCTCACAGCCCTCTGGTTTCAACAGAAGTCCTGTGTCTTGTAACTGCATTTGCTGGAGTCCATGGCCTGGGTGAGGGAAGATGTGGTGTCTGGCTTTCCATCGTACAGTTCTGGGTAGGGTAAGCAGCATTTTGGCCAAGCACCGAGAACAGGCAAGAGGAAATGTGGAGAAGGAGAGGCTGTAAAGAACCAGAGAAAGAGAAGGAAGAAGAATGTAGCAGAGCCATCAGGTCATGTGCTCCTAATGGGAAACTTAGCGGTGTTTGGGTCTTGTCTGGTTTTAGGAGTCAAGTCCTGCCTCCTCCATGGAAACTTATGACTATGTGGAAAACATCTGCTCTCTTTGAAAGGAAGTTTCTTGCCCTCAGTGTCATAAGTAAGATCTGAGTCTCTCCCCTGAACACCCAAAAAGTGAGCATCATCTCCCGCCGGTGTGTGACTGATGGCACATCAGGCAGGGAAAGGGGCTGGTGGCAGGTGGGGCTGCCCAATGCCCCTGTCCCACACCATGGCAGGGGGGACCCAGGAGATACGCAGAAAGAGTGGTGTGAGGGGAAGATCAACCAGGGAGCACACGGAGAAACAGTGTCTAAAGTGACATGTTGAGAGAAGCTGAGGACCACACAGGCTTCTTGCAGCTGTGCAAGATGTTTCTAGCCAGGCTTTGAAAAGGGTATGGAGAAAATGGCTGGAATTTAACACTTGACGTGCCTATGTTTGATTCCAAGAAGTAGCATTTTCTTCTTTGTTTGTGAAGGAAACAAGCCATCTTAAAACAAATGTTTAAATGATTGAAAAATCTCTTCCGGGCAAAGTTTGTGGGTGTCTAGTAAGAGGCAAATGAGGCATTTTGATATTGCAGTGTCTTTCCCACTGTATTATAAGAGGCATAGAGGCTGCTACTTCCAGGAAAAATTGCCTGAGGGAAGTGACAAGTAACTGATAGATTGGAAGGCTTATGTCAAAATCCTCCTTCACTTTCTCTCAATTCAGTCTCAAAGAGAGGTCAAAAATAGGGCTGGCACACTTCAAGGGTCCCCAAAGACTTTGGTTTTTGTCACTTTGCCCTACAGTCAGCAGATTCAAGATTGCAGTCAAGTGTTTCTAAAATAGATGTAGTATTGATGTCAATACAATCCTCCAAAGCACAAAATAGGACACACTCAAGCAAGCAGGCAGGTTTCCAAACTGTCTGGCCTCTTTACATCATTTCCTCCTCATAACTCATCCTGCGTGTTGTACCTCTGACTTGCACATCTCTGGCTTCCTTTAGATAACAGAGAAATTCTTCTCATGTCACGTGAACTTCTTCAATTTTATCACCAGTCTCTCAGATAAGAGGCTCACACGAAGCCATCCTTGCCGTGCTTGCATTCCAGTCTTCTGACAGCAGGACATGGAGCTTTCCCACCTTATAAGGATGACTTTCACTGCTCATGCAAAAGGTGCTGCAACTGCTTAAAAGATTTCCCAGACTGAGTATTGCAGAGGGAAATGCACCGGGTACCTGCTTTTCTAGATTAGCCAGCCCCTGGCATTCCTGGGATGCTGGTTTATGTGCACGAGCAAAAAGCATTTGGGAGGCTATATTGTATACCTTTATTTTTTTACTGACAGAGTTTTGTTCCCCTCCCAGCCTATGCCAGCTCTGACTGCAGTTAATGCAGCAAGTAAGAACATTTCTGCAGGAAATCAGAAATTAGTTTCATAGATGGGAATTCGCTTTCCCCAAAGTCTGCCCTCCCAACTGATGGTTGAACTCCAGGCTCTGAGTGTGTGTTTGCTGCTATTGCTGCCTGAAAAACAACCAAGCTGATGTGCTTTGATCTAGAAGAACCCCAAAGCGTTCCTTTTTTCACTACGTATGAGGAAAATTGGAATGTAAATGTATTAACAAAATAAGCATTGGCATTTAAAATGAAGAAGATAAACCAGATGCTCTGTCTCTCTCTTTATGCAAAGCAAGAAGTAAGTGTCCCAAGAAACACCGAATGGTCCCTGTTGTCTGGAGACCAAGCTGCCTGTTCAGACTTTTATGCAATAAAATGGACACTTTAAACTGAACACACAGTTCAGCTGTGCAGCCTTTTAATTTATTTCATTTTTGCTTCGTTTCCAGTTTTCAGGTTAGAAGTCCTTGCTCCACTCATAGAAAAAATATCTACTCTGGAAACCAAGGACTGGGAAGGATGGGAAAGGCTCCCTTTTGGCAGCTAATTTGCACATCCGGGCTGCAACAGTGAGTGATGCACTATAGACCATTTCATCACGGGCCATGCTGTTCTCACGAGGCTTTCTATTTCTCACAAGCGTCCCTGCTCATGGCAAGGAGAGCTCAAGGGCTGAGCCCTGGAGGGCATCAGGCTCCTCTTCCACTGCTGGATGGACATCAGGCTACACAGTGTGATCCTGTGAGAGCTCAGCCCGTCCCTCTTTTCCTCCTTCTCTTTGTGTCCTTCCAGACACAGCTGTGTGAGATTTCTCAGTAGGGCAGGTCAGGAAGGGACAAGGACAGAGCTCAGGGGTTACACTGAGCTGCAAGGAGGCAGGAGGGTCACCTCTGGGTGGAAGCAAGGGAGGATTTGAGATGCTGGAGACTAGTGTCCAGCAGCTTCAGCCAAGACCAACGCCAGGAGACAAGTAGGTTATTTTTAATTAAATCAACAACAGAGAAGGACCCATGGTATTGTTCTTGAATGGAAACTATTTAAAGAAATAAAGCATTTCCATGGTAACAGGGAGCTTTGCCAGAGCAAGACAGGAAATGAAGTTCAGTGAGAGATACCAAGAAATTTTCAGCCATGATAATAGCAGTAACTGCTCATTTTGTGGTTGCACCTTTGGGCCAGAGGACCTCAAGTCACCTTCCTGAGTCCATGGAACATGAGGGAGTCAATCCACCCAGCTGTTTGCGGTGGGGGGCAGCATCTCTACAAGGTTACACACCAGCACCGTCTCTGCCTGAGGTGGGACGTGAGGGAGAACAGAGCCTGCAACCGAGCCTGCAAAGGGTTTTGGGAAGTAAAATTAACTACAGAAGGATTAGACAAAAATCAATCCAGAGGGCTTGAAAACCTTGAAACATGTTATCAGCCTGGCTTCTTCTTGAAGTCCCCATTATATCTGAAGGCCTGTTCTTTATCTTGAAGTCCTAAGAGGCAAGGACAAGAGCTTAGCTGAAAGGCAACAATCCCTTCACCCCATTCAGGAGTACCTTACATCCCCCACACTCATCCTACTGCTATAGGGAAGATATGGACACCCCATTCTTGGCTGTTGCAATTACTCATAAAAAATAAGTCTCCTACTTGCATAGGTGGGCTTATCCAGACGTCGCAAACCTATCAGCACTGAGCCTTCCTCCCTGCTTTGTCGGAGAGGCTGACTCCTAAGTAGATCATTTCACTCAACACAATTTTGTCCTTTTCTGGGCCATTTCTATGATGGCAGTCCAACCTGAGCAGCTCTCATCTCCTCTACTGCACTTAAAGCCAAGCAGGATATATGGGCAGCTGCTCTGTGCTGTTCTTTTTTGGGTGCTTCTTCAATGCAATTCTAACCATGATCAAGTGTGCAGGCAGAACCAAAGTTGAAAGCATAGAAAACCCAGAAAAAACATCCAATTGCATAAAACAAGCTGGAGAAGTGATAGCAGCAACGATATGGTGGCAAGAAGACTTAGGGAAAGCTGAAGGAACAGCACCACCATCGCGAGAGAAACCATTAGCCCCCATCCTCACCTTAGAGCAAGTCCATTACTTATGCACTTATGCACTCCTTGACATTTATCTCAATATTTCATTTTGTGACAAGAAACTCCACCACTCCTGCATGAAAGCCAGTCTGCAGCGAGGGTGCTGGCGACCTCGGAAGCGATCTCTTGTGAAGCAGCAGTCATCTGCCTGCAACTCAGCCTCGGGGCTTGCTGTCATGAATATGTGTCCGTAGGCACTTTGAAATCCACCCTGAGCTCTTGGGTGTGATGGAAAAATGTTCTCTGTGGTCAATATTTTCACGGGAGCCAATGCCAGCTGCAGACCCCAGGATTAGTCCTCCGTACATAAGGCCTCCAGGTAGACTGAAGCGGAACTGGGGAATCTGCTGCAGCTGAGGGACAGCTGGTGTGTTAGATGCCTACATGCAAAGGGGGTCCTCGACTTCAGTGATTTCATCATGAATCTCCCCTCCTTTCCTGGGAGCAACAGCTCCACCAACACCCTGAAGACACCGGTCCTGGGGGCAGCTGGGCTGCAGTCACCAGACCCAAGCCAAGAAGGCAGCAGACCAGACGGAGGCTAATATTACTCTTCCCAGAGGTTCAGTAGGTCACTGCTTCATCTGCTTCAATTGTTTATATTGGCTACTTGTATGAATGCTGGGGAAAAAAAAAAAGAAAAAAGGGCATTATGGGACTTCTGTTCTTTAATTCCAAAAAGAAATCAAACATGTCTAGACTGCTGCATGCATGTGGCTTTCTTCCAGGCTTCTCCCACCTGGAGCAATAAGCAGGCTGGAAACTCTCCACAAAAGAGTTTTCAACACCCATTTTAAAATGCTCTCACTCTGTGCACACTAGCCAGTACCGACCAGCCAAATCCTATTCGGAGGCAACGTCAGATAGGGAAGGTGCTTTCAGGCGCAGGTTGCAGAAAGCCTTGGTGGTTTCCTTGCTCCGTTTCCACACAGGGAGACTGAGGAACCAGCTAGCAGCTCGCCCAGGGCTGGGGCACAGGCACAGGCATCGCGCGGGGACGTGGCCGCCTGCTCTCCTGCAGGGAGGCTGTGGGAGCAGCACCCACAGACCCACCCCACTGCAGCACACACTGCCCCCCCAGCCACAGATCTGTCCCCAGGGACTCACCCCTGCATCAGACCACGGGAAACAGGGCTGCAGTTCAGGCGGAGGTGGGGGGGGGGGTTGTTGTTGTTGTTATCTGGTGAACTTGAAATTGCTGCTGACAAGACATGTCAGAGCTAGTTGTGAAGAAAACATTTTCCCTGTATCTAGGAAACCTCCCCAGCTTAGGCTTAATTCACATCAGCTCACCGAGGAGCCGTGATGGCAGAGGTGGGGGAGGACCAGCAGCTGGGGAACTGGTGTCCTGCCTTGGCAGCCTCTCCAGTCCATCCTCTTTGGTAAGAGTTTCAGACTTCGGTAAGTCTGAAAGCTGGGGAGATAGGAGGGTTGTGGGAAACAGGTAGCAGAAGGGACAAGGGAATTGCCATGCTGACTGAAGCCTGAGGACTACCTCACCTGGCAGCAGCCCCAGCAAGGCAGTTCAGAGGGAAGAGGAGAACCACGTGGTCAGGCAGACATGATGAGACTGTCACATAACTTAAGTCAGTCCTGACCTTTTGTGAGGTTTCCTGCATCTCACAACAGTGAAGCTCAATCTACCATGACCTATGTTGTGTTCAGTCTTCTTCCCAAGGTTACCAATCCCAGACTTTTCATTGTTCCCTCCTGTATTGAAGGCAAGGTCCTTCTTAACCCAGCGCTGTAGACATTTGTCCAGCAGAGGCTGAGGTGAGACACCAAAGTACCTGCATAACCAGTCAGAGATGGGAACAGCCATAGGAGCTGGCTCTGGAAAGCCCCAGGGCCCCTTTCCCTCCCTTTTCTTAGCAGATCTCCAGAGCTACCTTTGACTGGTTTCCCTGCATGTCCTCACTCACAAAGCTTTGATGCTTTGCCATCATCACCATCATCCAGCCTTTCCAGAGCTATCAGGGATATGGTTAGTGTGTTTAGCCTGGTGTGGAGAAGAGGGCTAGGGAAACAGGCAGGGGCCTTCACACTTCTCCAGTCCAAAAATGTCCAGATCATGTAACTTTCTGGACATGATGCCAAAGACAAATATTTGAGAGAGGTTTTGAGAGACCTGCGCCCACAATGGTGAAGAGCTTCTGGACTCAGACAGCAAGTTTGGTCCCTGTTTGAAATATTGCTTTGTGCTGATGGAATTTTACTACACAGCAGTGGTGTGTAAGTAAGTCTAGATCATCAGATGGGAATCCTTCTGAAGCTGTAAATCTTGAAATAAACAGAGAGTTGAGGTCAGACTAGGTCAGTTCCCCAGGCCTGGGGACTACAAAATAAGAGCCCCCTGCTCAGGAAGGGGGTGCTGAGCCCATCTGCTGGCAGCGTGCCCTGCCTGACCCTGTGGGGAGCTGCGGTTGGTCTGCACAGCAGAGGGCCCTGGCCCTGCAGGTAGGTTGGGCAGCCCTAGTCCTGCACATACACTTTATAGAATCACAGAATCATAGAACCATTTTGGTTGGAAGAGACCCTCAAGGTTATCAAGTCCAACCATTAACCTAACACTGTCACTAAAACATGTCCCTAAGAACCTCATCTACATGTATTTTAAACATCTCCAGGAATGAATTATGGACCTGCTAGCAGCTTTTCGCAAGGAATGAAGGTAGATGAGATCTCTATTTGCTGGGTTTTGGATCTTTGTTCTTGACTGCATCCACTTCAGACGGGTGAGAGAGGGGTTTGAACCATGCCCATGTTCTGTGCCCAGGGTCCACCTCCACAAGACAAGGACCACCCCTGCCTGCTTCACCACAAACCCTGTTTTAATGTCCCCAGGCTCAACCCTTGGCCAGCAAGGTTTTATCTCCCAAGAGAGTCTGTGTGCTCCAGCCTGAGCGCAGAGCCCTTCACCCCTCGGCTGGCTGCGGTGGGCGCTGGGGGGTGAGGGGGGCTGCCCGCACACGGGTCAGCACCTGCCCAAACGCTGACATAATGGTCAGGGAACAAGAGCTGCTGCTGCCAGGCTGCCAAGGGAAGGAAAGGACCATCACTGCTCACCCGGCATCGTGCAGGGGCTGGTGTGGCGCGTGCTGGCTCCACTCCTCCTGCCACCGATCTGCCACGCTGCTGGTCTGCATCCTCCCACCCTTGAATTCTGGAGCTGCTTAAAAGCACAAGCAGCCACCTCTCTGCAGGCCCCAGCCAGATCTCTACTGTGGGGCAGCCAGGAGCCATCCTCCCCAGCTACCTGTGACCTCGGTGGTGCAAGAGCTGCCCTGCCACAGGTCCCTGCTGCTCTGGGGGTGTCACCTACCCCCAGGGCCAGTGTCTTCCTAAACACCAGGCGAGGCTGGCCAGGGCAGGAGGGAGGGGAGCCCTTTCTCCCCCATGGGCTGCTCATGCCTGAGCTTTTCCTTTTACAGCAGGGCCAGCTCTCTGCTGGGACAGAGACCAACCCCATTTAGCAGCAATGGGGATCTCTGACACAGGAGGAAGACACAGGCCACAGATGGGCTGTGCGGGACCAGACGTTTTCCATCTGGTGGAGCTGACAGCTCTTAGGCAGATGGATAACACTGTGGTTATACAGACATGCTATGTCCAATCAGCTAGTCATATATAATTCAAGATGTATGTGGTGACATGCTTCAAGCCCTGCACAAGAATCCAAGATATGTATGAGATTACCAAGTATTTACTTTGACTAGTTACCCCAGCCCATTGCCTCGGGGGATCCTCGTGCTCAGCACCAGCCACATCCCTCCATCCAGCATCGCCCCTCCACCACTGTGATTTTCCACAGCTAGCAACAACCTGGACAGAACAAGGCAAGGAGCAAGTAATTATCATCATCATCTCAAAATTATTTCTTTGGGAAGCTGAGTAATTTAATCAGATACTTCTCTCTTCATCTACCAACTACCCAGGCCTAGCACACTGCTTTCTTCACCAGCAGGACATTGTCTTGTTAACATTACATGAGTTATAAAAGGATGATGAGTGATACCTATAATTTTATTCCATTTCCTGCATGGAAAAAAAAATAATTAGATTTAGTTAAGAAACAAAGAACAACTGAGATAGATATTATTCATCACTGAGTGCTCCACTGGGAAATGTTACAGAGCTAAGGAGAGAAAGCTGGGCCCCAGAGTCAGCTCTTTGAGTTTAAAGTAATAAAATTTCTCCGGGACCATTCATAGATCTCTCACTAATGCTAATTCAGCCTCTTCCTCTGTTTATGCAATGAAGGATTCTCTGACTGATTAAATCAGCTCCCCCATCATACTTTTCATGAGAAGGGAACTTAAATCAGCTCGATTTGCTGAAGGTAGTGAAGTATCACCTTAAACACAATCCAAGTTTTTGGAGAAAAATCCTCACTTTTCACAGATGAACTGATAACAAAGGACTGTTCAGTGAATTAGGTTACTATATTTCAAAGAGCTTGAATGCTACTGTGCAAGTATAACACAGAACAGATTCTGCAGTCAAGATATCTATATATCCCATCCTTCCTCAGCCTGTCACCATATAGAACTGGATGCCTCCACGGGTTATTCTCCATAGAGCTGAGTTGACAGGTTTGAAAACGACAATTAAAGATTGGACTAACAAGGAACAGCATGGTCTCAGTACAGGGCTCCAAGGGGGCCCCCAGAGACGGGATTTGATGATAAGATCCAATTTGCAATATTACCCCTCTGTTTCCCATCTCCTCGTCTGGTCATCGTTTAGCACTGGTGAAACTCTTGTTGCCCTCTCGCAGGGTGCTGCCAGCACAGCTGGCTCCAGCTGCACGCTCTGCAGAGCACGGGCTGAGCAGCATGAGGGGTGGGGGAACAGCAGGGAAAAACTGCAAAAGAGAAGAGGCATAACCCCCCTTAGTAAGGAAATGGGCTGAGAGGGGCTGTTGTCTTTGTAATGCAAGGCAAACACGGCTTTCTTATTCACCTGGGAAGCATCCAACGGGACCAGCCAGCTGCAGTGCCTTAGGAATGGCTCATGTGGGTTTAAAGTGGCTTCTGCTGGATGCATGCAGCCTTTTTACTTGAAATGACATGTGAAATGCTTTTTCAGGAGTTCCTCTCTCTGCTTGACTCACCAGCACCTCAGGCAGGTGCAGGTTCACCTCTGCCGAGCGTTATGCGTTGCACCATTAACTTCCAGCAGGAAATTGGGCTGTTTAATACAAGATTTACAGGGACGAATGTCTGTACTGCTAACACCTCTGTGGTACAGCCACAGAAGAGTCAGCATCACACAGGCACCCAGCCACAGCGCTGCAAGGAAACTTTTCCTTCTGTGAGAAACCCCCAGGTTTGACTTGTGCCACAGCAGACAAGGTGATCAACAGCACGCCAACTAGACATACAAGTCGCTGAAACTGCTCAGAGTCTGGTTTTATCTGATTATCCCAAAAAATGTTAGGAAAAGGTAACATCAAGTTGCTTGTTTTGTACCCCCAAGTGATAAAAAGTCCTGCTTTTCTGGCTCTGTCCTTCCCACACCCAAGTCCCCAAGGTCTGCCTTTCCCCTTCCCATGCTTATTCCAGTCATGACTTGAGATCCGTATTTTATGTCTCCCACTTCCCACACCAGCTCGTCCCCAGCCCCACACCACTTTGCTAAGGGGAGGAGACCCCTGTGGGCTGTCGGCACAGTGAGGCAGGTGCATTTGTCCCCGCAAAGTCAGAAGATAGGGTGAAGTGAGGCGTGGTGTTCCATATCCAGCTACCAGCAGCTGGGGCCGTCTCAGGACTCGCACATTTCCTCTTGCAGACGCCTGCTAAGAAGCCAGCACAAGTGGTAGGTGAGCGCAAAGAGAAAAAGCCTCGTGATTTATCTTTTGTCTAACAGCTGTTCTTTTGTCGAGAAATAGGCCCAGGTTTGGCCTAAATGAGCACTTATCTGGTCCATGATTAACAAGCAACACTGAGGTTCTTCAACATCAAAGATGCTTTCTTTTGCCTGCATCAGCCCTATTTTCATTTCACTGGTCCTGCCCAGCCTACCAGGAGGCTGCTCCCATTTGTGCTGCCTTGAGAGTCACCACTGCATTGTACAAACTAGCTATTTAATCTTTGACAGGCCAAGCCTTCCAAATATAGGATCCTTTTATTAGGTCCAGGATGTAAAGGATCAGGGCTCCCGCACCCTGTGAGACAGCTTGCAAGCGCAGTAGTAAAGCTTTTCCATATGCTTCGGTTTAGCGTGTGAGGACGGCTCTGCTCTCATTGCTGCAAACAGGCAGCAGCTTCGGGGTTTCACCAATACTGCCAGAGCAAGCAAGTTTAAACCGTGTGTGTGCGTAAATGTATAGCCATATATCTTCATAAAATATAAACATATGCGGGCAAATGAAAACTAATTGAGTCACTTGAATAGGTAGAACTTTTTTTTCACTTTTTCTTTCCCTGAGGAGGGCTGAGGGCTTGTGCTGTGCTCAAGTCCCTCACGTTAGGCACTGTCCTGGGGGTCAGCAAGGACACAGCTCCTGGTGCAGAGCCTCATGCACGGTCAGTCCCTCCACCCTGCTCTCAGCATCCAGCCCCACACCCTGGCAGTGACCTGAAACCTGGCCTGGCTGGGAGGGCGAGGGCCCCACCTGGGCAGCCTTGTGAGATATAATGGGATCTACGTGTGGCGGTGGCCATCATCTGAGGACCAGAACTAGCAAGACCAAACCTTTGCAAGGCTGAGCCTGGCTTCTGATGGCACCTCTGGGTCTTCAGCGCTGGTTCACCGCCCCAGTGCCATTTTCTCAGGTGATGCTCTTGGGTTGTTAAGCATCTGTGTCTAAGTGGTATGTAGAAATACCCAAGTGTTTTGCTCAGTTCTCATATGGACCCATGAATACCCAGATGGTCTGTGGGGTGCTCCAGGCAATAGAGCCTGATCCAGGGTGGGCTGCTGGGCATGACAGAGCCCCATCCTTTTCACTGTGTACCTTGTCTGTGGCAATACAGGCTGCAAAGTACATAGTTATGCTTGTGTGTGTTGCTAAATTATTAATAAAGATATTAATAAAGGTATCAATAATAAAGATATCAGAAATAAAGATATCAGAAGCTATTTCAGGCCCTGCTGTCAATTAAAAGTGTCTCTAGTGATTCCATGCTTGGGGTTAATGTTGGAAACCTACTTCTAAGCCAACACTGAACACACTGAATGTATGTTGTTCCGCTTTAGTAGATAATGCCTGGATGTTTCAGCACTAAAAACACCCCTCTGGAGGCTCAAGCGTTATGGCAACTTCTATATTTATCAACGGAACTTGAAGTCTCATAGAATACGCTTAGCTCAACACAGGCCATTTTCTATGCCATTTTCTATCAGTTTACACTATTAATTAGCCACAATGATATTTTCTTGCTACTTTTTTAGCTCTTGTCCCATATCAAACCTTCCAGCATTCCGATAGCGCTGAAAGCAAGCCGACAGGACTGGAATGAGGTCATCCTGCTTCCACGGCTGCTTCCCAGTCCCCTAGATATCCCCTGAACTCCAAGCCTTATTAACAAAACCCCTCCTACATTAGCACCGCAGAGACGTCTCTGTGGGCTTAGTTGAAAAATCCTGATTGCAAACTATCTGCTGCTCACTGGTGTTCCTGCGGCAGGGGCATCTCACCCAGGGATGCTGCCCACTCTGCATTACTGCAAACAAACTGCACTTTCAGCTAATCCTGGGCAAACAACAGGTTCCTTCTGATCTGGATTTAATGGAACGCTCCTTTTGGCCCTTTATTATTTTTTTTTTTTCCTTAGGACCTTTGTGTCTCTCGTAACTTGGCCACATTTCCTCATTTCTAATTCATATTTACTGCAGTGAACTTCCCCTTCTCACTGTTTGCCAATTATAAACACGTACTTTATTACTGCATTTGCTGTCCCTGAACCTAAGCTCATTTGCAAACCACCACCAACCAACTCTCTTGGTGTGGCTTTTGGACTTTCGAGGAAAACGTCCTACAACTGTTTTAAGTCAGGGCTGGAGGGAAAGAAGCCACAGCTACATTATATCCTGCCACTGGCAGCAGTGAAGTGGGATTCTCACATCCTGAAATGAAAAGCAAGAGCATCATTTCGAGTGGTCTTGGCGAGGGAGGGGAATGGAGTTCTAGTGACTATCTTCCCCTCCTTCCCCAGTAAATCACCCCTCAGCAGGGCAACACTTCCCAGTGATGGTGGGAGGCAGAGCACCCCCCTTCCAGCCTGGCTCCCACCAAATGCTCCTGCTGCTCCTCCTGGGGTTTTCACAGAAAGGTTTGGGTTGGAAGGGCCGTCTGGAGATGGTCTAGTTCCTTGTGAGCGCACAAACACGCTAACCCAGGAGAAACCTCTCAGTTTTCCACCAGCTTTGGAAGGTGAACCAGTTCCCAGGGGAAGCCCAAGAGTGCAGGGCAGTGAGCCCCTCCCCAGAGAAGATGATTCCCTTCTGCAGCAGTTCCGTGCTAACAGATCTCAGCTGCTCATGAAACCATTCTTTATTTCCAGCTGTCCACATGAAATCCTTTCTTTTAGGCAGCACAACTGTTGTAGAGTAAGATCACCTGAGGATTTAATTTGTTTAAACTTCACAAATGTAATCAGCTCAGCAATACACTCACTTTAAGTTCTGTAATAATTTTAATCTGGCAAGAGTAAGGCTAAAGTAGATTTGCCCTTGGGCTGGAAACAAACACTGACTTTGGAAACTACAGGATAAAATTATAGAAACATCAAAGGTATTTTAGGTCCAGCAGCAGGAGACCTCAAGATGTGTCACTCAGACTGAAACCTTCCAATGTTTGTGCAGATTTTCAACTTAAGAGCATAGCGAAGTGATTAACGAGCCATTACTCCTGCTGTCTGCTGCAATTTGTGTATCTCTAGCAAGGCGATCTACTGTCCCAACATGTTCTTTAACTGCTGGGAAGCTGGGCCACAGAAGATCTGTATCGCTCACATCTATATCATTAGTGGAAGGAATGAGAAAATACGCCCTCCCTGGCCAAATACATGGAAGATGAAAGATGAAGAGCCCTCGTGTTGGGTGACAAACTGCAAACGTTTTGACTTTAAAAGTATGTGAAAGTAGATAAAAATCTCCATCTAAGGCTTCAAATTGCTCTCACTGCCGCTCAGACAGATTATTCTAGACGGTCAGCCATTTAGGAATTCAAAACATTGCTACAGACTTTCCCAGCTTAAAAATAAGCCTTCCACATCATCAGAAACATGTATGAGCTAAAAAAAGCTTCTTAATGGAAAGACTAGAGATCTGCCCCATAGGACATAGTGAATCAATTCCCAGCTCTCGTGTTACAGAGACACAAAGGACGGCTGCTGCTGTCGCTGTGGGCAGGTAAGTGCATAGTCCGGCTCAGCCAGCGTGTGGGGAAGGCAAACCTGAGGAATAGAGTGTTTAGAGAGGGCTTACAAACAGCTCCAAGCACGTACTTCCTTACTTTCTAAGCCTGTTAAAGCCCAGATCATCTTTCTTTTCTTTCCCTCCAAAGCTTAGATAGGTGGGAAGCAGAGTTTCCTTGTGCTTTGGAGAAAAATGTATTTGAAAATATAATCCAAGTCAGGAAGTGCCAGATCAGCTGTAATACACTGGAAATGTCATTGAAGCAAAGAGCATGGCAACAGCTTGAATTGGAGGCAGTTTCATTTTTACTTTCTGGGCACCCAACACAGCAAGTGTGTCTAGATCCCAGAGGGAATTACAAGGTACAGGGCTCCTTGAGGAGATGTAGAAACCTCAGGAAGGGAAGAATGAGTTAGTAGAGACTCTTTCCTTGGAGTTCTCTGTTCCCCCGCCAAGGATCCATTAGTTTTCATTAATTATTTTAACAGGCTGCATAAAGATCACCCTGAAATGAAGACCGAAAACTTCCTTCCAGTCTCCGAAGGCAAACATCAACTGAAAAAATGAAGTGCTTTCCTCCAGGGATCTTTCTTCAGCAAGTCCCCAGTGCTCTGATGCTAAACCAGGCAGCTGTACAACAAAAGAGACAGAATTGGCTGATCCAAAATCAGGGACAAGCTTGCTGCTAACAACCACTTGTCTCATCCTGTGCCGGCCGCAGCCCGAAGCAGTGATCCCTGCAGGGTCCCTGTGGCACATCCGCAGTGTGCAGTGACGCACGGCTGGGTCTGCTCGGTGACCTCCAGTTGCCCAGGCCCAGGTGTGAGAAGTCACTTCTGTTAACATGCTGCTTGGGCTTGCAGAAACCAGCTGTAGAAGCAGGTGATGGACTTTTATTCAGAACCTAATTGGTATTTAGGGTGTGGATGTTTTTCTGTTTGCTTGTTTTAAATACATTTCAACTTCTTTGCCCTTCCCTGACAGAATTCAGTTCTGAAGATCATGCTGTTTCTCCTTCTGCCATACATCCACATTTTTAAAAGTTCAAAAATGTATCTCATGAGTATTTAACATTAAATGCTGCGCTAAAGCCAAAGCTCTTTGAAAACATGGATCAGGCTTTCCCTGAAGCAAGTTTTGTTTCAGAGAAGCAGAACTTGACCTTTTTAGTCTTTGTTCTAGAAGCAGGACACTTACACACAAGACTTTCCCAAAGAACATATGGTGTGAACATTTTGAAGTGACCAGAATGCAAACCCTGTAAGTACGTAGCAGCTGGTGGTTTCAGATGTTAATACTGCTAAAAGTAACCATGGTTTGTGAAGTAAAATGCTGCAGACCACTGCTCATAGTAATGTGGTCCCAGGGGTAGATTCTACCTAGAAACAAGCAACTCCCATAGCATCTGATCATGAAAGTACTAGGTATATGTCTAGAGGCATTGTATGGCTGTGAAGGATCTGGTCCCCACCAAAAGTTCAAATTCAGGTGGTTTTTTTTGCCTATTTGTAGGAACGTACAAAATGTTTTCGCTCATTCACACCACCTATTTCCAAAAAGCCAGTGTGCAAATGGCAGCTTCAGCAAAGGGGTGACTCTAATCAGTTCTAAAAGCAACAACAAAGCCAAGCTACATCTGTGCAGCAGCTCCTGTGCCGCGTAGGTGGTGGCCAATACTCGAGACTAGAACTGAACAGAAGAATATTCATGAGATAGAAAAGCTGAGCCTGCCAGCCATAGCCCAGAATAAACAGCTCACTGGCTTGGGCACTCATTTAGGAAGGTGGTATTAAATGTCTACAGGGAAATAATACAAAAAAATAATACACACCCTGCCCGATTTGGAAAGGACAATTCTCCCATGTTCAAGAAAAACAGGATGCATACAAGGCTGGGCCAGCATCTCCCTCTTGCTCTCTGGACCAAAGAAGATCACATGAGGTGGGGAAGGGAAAAAGAGAATCCTCTGGTCTTCTCTTAGCGAACTATAAACCAACAGAGAGAGGCTCAAGGGCTAGCTCCAATATTTGGGGAACTGGCTCCATTTCCTTTCCCCTTTTTTTGCATTTCAGACAAAAGAACAAAGCCCACTCCTGAATAATGCATTAGGCTGATGCTCAGGTTGCTCAGGATGCTACAGTGAAAGGCAGGAGACCCAGGTCCTTGACCTGAGTCAGGCAGAGTACAAACATCAAATTCAGATTATTTCCTATGACAAGAAAACGCACTGACATACCTCTTGAGATTTCACTGCTTTTGAGCTGCAGAACTACTGAAGAAACCTTTGGCAAACACAGCACCTGCCACAACCTCTTAAGTTTGTGCACTGGGTCGTAACCCCTCTAAAGAATTGCCATTTTCTAAGTCGATGTTTGAAACAGTTCTTGTTCATGCTGGTACAGCATTAGCTGGGATAATAAGGGCACCCCGACACAGCTGCAGGAGCCTGCTGTGTTTTATAAATTATGTGCTAAAATAAGCTTATTTAAAAAATTCCTGAAGACCTATGTGCATATGCACACAGTAATTCAGTTGTTGCAGCTATTTGCTTTGCTCCTTGCTACTCCACAGAGCCTGCGGCATAGCACTGAGCTTCCCAGGTACAGCAAAGACATTTGGAGAATCCGAGTGGGTGAAAATAAGAGAAAGCATCAGGTATAAAGGGTCATCTCTCCACAGCACTGACTGTAAAAAGAGATGAAAGCTCACTAACATGGAGCATTTTAACTCAATGAAGAAATAACAAAGATCCTGACTTGCTCTTGTCCACTAACAGCAAAGTATATTATAACTGCAAATGAAAGCATCCAAGGCCGTAGTAATATGAAGCCACATCTGTTTCTGCTGGCTGCAGTAAGAGATGTCTGTCAGTTCACTAGGATGTGACAATGCAGTAAAGTACAAGACCTGAGAAGCAGACCTAGCTGCACTTATTTCCTTGAAATTTCACTTTATGAAGAGTGATTCTGCAGCTACCAGGTGACATGGCTTTATAAACAGAAATCAGGTCCAAGTTTCAATCACTAAAAGAGTGGTTCTATTATGACACTTACAGGTAAAAAAATCCACTGCAATTTTTTGAGAAGATTCTGAAATAAGCTGTCCTCAATTATTCCTCCAGCTGGGACAGGCTGGATTTCAGAACACATTGCAATTGACTGGTACACCCATGGTCAAAACCCCGTGCTCTTCCCAAGGCAGCTGTATCCTCCTGTACGCGCTTTGCCTGTGAGAGCCACGCAACAGCAAAGCGTCATCTCCACTGGCCGACTCACCTCAGGGAAGACTCGCCAGCTTTGGTAAGAGGATCACTTGAGAGCTAAGAAACCCCAGCAGGACTTTGGGTGATAGATCTCATATCCTCCTGTGTCTTTGAAAGCAGTTAGCACCCCAGCCCAGAGAAGCTTGCCTGCTTCAGAGGAAAAGACAACTTTGTCTCAGTTAAGATGCTAAACATATTGGTTTGGTGTTAATGCTTTAAACAGAGAAAGCTGAAATGCTCAAATATGTAGCTTGTGAGATTATAGGAACATCAAAAAGTATTTCTTTAATGTCTCTGTCCAAAGCGTTATGAAGACACATCAGGGAGAGTTTTTCTTTCGTGCTGATAAGGTTTGCTGGAGATGAACTGTACAACCTGGCCCAGCAAAGGCCTGGCCAGCAATGATCCCGAACACACAGCAACACTGGGATCATGTGGCCCAGGGCGCTGCCCACACATTGTGGGGGCAGAAGCCTCATGGAGGGGAGCGCCAGCGGATGCACGGGATTGATGACAAGCAAAGCAACCCACCAAGAGCAGCTCCTGGCATTGCTGGCTGCCTGCAGCAGATATGCTGCTGCTTGCTTCTTTTTTATTTTGGTCTTTTCCAGATAATGTAGCTGCCTGGTGCTGGAAACATTTATTCACGTGAGAAGGTGAACCCACTGATTTAGAAGCTATGGTTCTGTGCAGGGAAACTTCCTGTGAACAAAAGGTTAAGATCACAGCCCACCTTTCTCCTCTTGCTTGACAGACACTAGAAATAACAAGCATACAGACAGCACGGGAGCAAACCTTTCTGCCTAGAGCCTGCAGAGAGCATTAACATCAACCCCAGGATCTTTTATTCTGCTTTTGGAAACAAACAAAAGAACCAGAAAGTGAGACCACAAGGCATTTGAGAAAATACTGAGAAAAGATGGCCATGTCAAAGGAGAGTGGATATGCTCATTCACCAGCAATCCAGGCTTTCTTCAGAAGAGGGCTGAAGAAGTCACAGCTGAGAAAATATTTACAATGTAAAGAACTCTTAAAAAATAAAATAAATTAAATAAAATAAAGTAAGTAGTTTAGACTCAGCAACCTCAAGATTTTGGCTAAAAAATCAGCATTTACAATAAGTTGTTTACACAACCAAGGAGAACACTCCTATAGTGATCTTGATCACAGTGGTCTAAAATCAGATCAGTACAGAACAATTTTTTCAATAAGGTAACAATGTATCAGCTTGTTCTTATGCCCCTTTCACTTGTGTTTGAAAACATCCCTTTCCATTTTAGCCATCTTACACACTTTTGAAATACTACATCATCTCTTATTCCATAAGTTCTCACTTAGCAAAGCTGACCAAGCGTGGGCAAACAGCGTATGGAACCAGTAATTTTAAGAAAATTTTTCAGCTTGTGTTCTTCACTCTCCCTCCCATCATCCCTCCCGCAGTGCTCCTTGCTTCTTTACTTTCATCAAGTTTTAACAGGGCATCTTGCTCCTTCTCCCAGGTACCATATAGCTGTGCATATAATTACTGTGACAGCAGTGCTCTATAGCAGCGTACTGCCAGAATCACATCGAAAGCAAAAATCTCCTACGGTTTAACATAATCTAGCCCTTCCTCATCACAGGGCTTGAAAGCCTGTGACAATTACTGGCGTCAAAAGAAGCCTCTTTTTCCGTTGTCAGCACCGCAAGGCACAAACACATAGCTTTCCTGTCCTTTATAAGTGTTTATTTTCCTTTCACGAACTGACTTCTCCTTTCTTGTTGTGAGGGAAGCCAAGTGCAATTCTGCCAATTCCAGCATGCCAGAACTGAGAGGACTCACTAGATACTCCATTAAAACCGGAGCCAGGCAAGAGAGGATGCCGTCCACCTGAACAGTCGCCAGTTCGTGGCAGCCAGAGCACGTGCCAGCTCGAGTTCCGCCTGCCAAGCTCAGAGTCCCAGCATCCCCACACATGGGGACATTTCTCGGAAGCTCTCCCATGCACACGGAACACCTGTGAATCCATCTACTCATCTGCAGTTTTAAACATTTGCAGCACTGTGGTAGAAAATCAACCCAAATCGCCAACGACAACCTATTTTGAGCTTTGGGCCAAGAAAACTGCTAAAAATGCAGTTTTCAGACTTTACTAAGTGTTGCTGTTAATATGCATTAGTTGCATTATCCATTCTTCTGCTATTTTTTCTTTGGCCTATTGCGTCCCGTAAGTAAGTACAAAGGGGAAGGGGAGGGCACAGTCAAGATATATCCCAACACTAAGAGCCATATTCTTAATAAATAATAACAATAATAATCTTAATGTCGTAAGCTCACAGAAAGGCATGTTTCAATGCCCGATTTTTAATAGCCCTTGGTCAGAGTGAGGTCTACAGCGTAACACCTTCCTCCTGCCAAACAATCACATTTTAGTATAGTGGTAATACTGTGTTATTCAGTTATTTCCTTTAAAAAAAAAACCTCAGAAACTTGAATGTCACCATGGGAACAGTCTAAAGTTGATTTTGGAAGTAGGCTCATTTCCTATAGCTTTTCTGTTGGCATAAAAATAATGTCACTCAATTGTATTAGAAGCAAATGCGTTATGAAGTATCATCTCTAAAGGTACCATTAGTTCTGAAAATATCCTAATAGTTGCATTTCTTTAGTTTCTGAAGCAGAATAAAGGATCCAGAAAGGTTTTTTTCCCTGTTTTTCTCAACAAGAAACACATCCCAAGCTACCACCAGTGTGACCTAATTCAATCATTCTTCAGCCTGAAATGTGTAATAAGTGTCAGTATGGAAAAATTCCTTCTTAGAAGAACAATTAAAACTTAAAGGAGTCATCCTGCTTGGCTGGCTGAACAAAAGACACATGTTCACACAAGAATAATTCAGTCAACCGTCTTAATAAGGATTTACTTTCAACAGAACCTTGTATGGGTACACTAGACTCAGTCTCATTAAGAAGTTGGATTTTTATACAACACGAACCATTGGCAAACTAAAACAGACCCACTGAAGAACGGAATGGAGAATCAAACGCAATGTTTCAGACCCAAGCTCTATGTGCCTTTAATACTTTCCTTTCTTTTTTTTTTTTTTGAGAGTGCACACTATGACATACATTTGCATTTATCATGTTTTTAACTTCTTTTCTAAGGATGAACTCTCTGAATCCGCATCTTCCAGCTCCGCTCTGTGTCTTTTTAGTCCTCCAAAAGATTGAGTACTCTCAGTGCCTGCACGATACAAGTCGGCAGTATCCTCCCTTGTGCTCACATCGTAGCTGTTGGAGTCCACTTCTGACAGGCAGCAGTCTTTGTGCAAGCTCACACCCATCTGTACAAGGCTGCCTTTATCGGCATTTGAGTGCACCTGTAGTCCTTGTGTCACAGTCTCCTGCTCTCCAAAACTCTGTCCATTGTTGAAGCATGAAGGGCGAAGATGCAAGTGGCCATTATTGTGGTTAATGCAGGCGGTATCAAGGCTCCTCTCCTCACTGTCATCAGCCTGGGTTTTGGAGCAGTGACCTGACGTGCTACGGATGGCAACAGTGGAGAATGGAGGGACCAGTGAGTGATGGCTTGAGGCTGGTTGACAGTTCTGACTATTTTTCTGTTCCACCAGTCCTGCAGTCTGAATGCATGGTTCTTCAGTACAACTACTTAGCCCTTTGCACTTAGCTTTTCCATTTAGCTTTTTAGCCTCAAAGGAATGCTCTATACCTCCAATGCTAGTGTCTTCAGATGTGTTTTCTTGACCCTCCATCCGCCGCTGATTGTCACATTCATGAATTTGACCATTCCTAGAATTTTCTATTGAGCCACATTCTTTCAAAGTTTCTTTGTTGTGGCTTTCGGTAGAAAGAGCTGGGGAGCCCTGAGGAACTACTGAACTCAAGCTCCTAGCGTCGTCCTTATTTAGCAAGTGTGCTGTACTGTCCCTTCCACTAGTTCCTGGTTTCCCTTCATCATTCTCCCCATCTTCTCTGGAGGACTCGCCATCTTTATTAGCTGAATATGATATGTAAGAATAATGAAGCCATTTGTATGCTTTGTAAATCTTTCTCTCCACTGATTCACTGTCAGAACAAGGAGACGTCCTTTCTTTGAGAACTTCTTTGTTGGCTGAACTCCTTTCTGGTGAAGAAGCTGGAGAAGAAGACAGATCATCTACTTTGATCTGGGGGTAATCATAGATATCCTCACCTATGTAGTGAGTGACATTCTCCGTGTTAGTACTAGTCCTTTCCTCCTTTTGCACCTTCTGTCGACGCCTCAGTGTATTGCGTTGCCTCATAGATGTGCGTCGTTCATTCAACTCCTCTTCATCTTCTGTACTGCTGCTGCTGCTGGAACTGCTGGATTCGTTCTCCTCTGGACTTGGGGACCGTGGCCGTGGGAACAGGTCTGTTTCTAGTTCTGCCTCGCAGGTATTGTCATCAGAATCAGACTCATTGGAAAGGGCCAGGAGACGTTTATCTTGATACTTTCTCAGTGCAGAGAGCCTCTGTTGACGGGAAGCCACGTCTTCTCTGGCTGAGGGGGATTCGGTTGACCTTAAGGCCCTTAAGTTATAGGCAGTTTCATCAGATTCTTCAGCCACATGGGGTGGTGGGGAGTGATGCAAAGAGGCAGAGGACTCGGACTCGCTGTAAGCAGAGCGTTCACTGACGCCTGCGTGGAGCTGCAGGATTGTACTCTCACTGAGGTCACTGTCTGAGTCAGAACTCCAGCCCTCAATCTCCCGGCGCACCAGAGAGTCAAAAAAGGCCATCATCCGTGGATCTTCCTGGACTGACTGGTTGGCATAATCGTGGGACAAACCACTACCACTATTCAACACAAGACTGATGTACTCTTCATGAGTGTAGAGGCAACGCGAATCATCCTCAATCCTGCCATCCAGATCCCCTGTGCAATCAGGCTGTTTGTAAGGACTCCAGATCTGTAATGAAAAAAGAATACGTATGTCTTTGAGTTCATAAACGACTACAAGTGTTCGAAATAGAACCGTAGTACACACACCCAACACAACTGCAAGTTGCAAATAGTTTTTATTAACTGTCACCCCTCAGACCCATACTTACAAGTATTCCAGAGATGTGGGTTTTTTTCCTCCCCCTTCGCAAGCTTTTTTTCCTGCATCTACTTCACCTATGCAGAAGTTAAAAGCTCTCACACTGCAGATTATCCCTCATTTCAATATTTCAGTGTGTAATAATTTCTCCCAAATTGCAGGGCTCTATTTTTATGTAATAGGGGATGCTTACTCACTAATGGTAAGAATAGTTTGTTGCCTACAATACAGCCTTAGCACTAATGAAGGCACTTGTTTCCCAGGAAACTGGAGTTGCTTGTGCCAGCGATGAAAAGTATCAGTCACAGCTGATGAGCAGGCAGGGAGCTGAAGGCATGGAGGGGAGCAGCAGGCCTGCACTACTCCCTTCAGGGAACAGTCCTGAAGGAAAGAAAGCATTCAGCATCCAAGATACAGCAGCAGTTTTAGTTAGTGGGGAAAGGCAAAAAAGAGTTCTACTGAAAACTACTTTTGATGTGGAGAGAAGTAGTAACCCTGCAAAGTGTAATGATATAAGCAATAGCAACAGCCTTGACTGTGCTATCCAATCTAGCCTTCCCTCAGCTTTCCTGGTGTGGAAGGGAAAAAAAAGCCCCAAAGAAGATCCACCAATGTCCCTAAGAAACTGGCAATCCATAGCAAACATAATAGTTGGATCTCCTCACCTTTCTCAGTTATACTCGCAGATTCAGGGGCAATATGATCATGGCACTCATTGGACAACCACTATCACTTTATTCTAGATTGATGGTTAATGGAATGCACACCACTTACTGTAAGCAGAGCCACTATGTAGCTTATCCACAATACTGCCTTAACTTTCTGCTTATAAAATGTCTCATTTCAGTCATGCTTTGTTTTTACCATGCTAATGAACTCAGGGAAGAAAATTCTATGCCAGCTCTCTATACCAGATTGGCCTTTTGGGATAGACTTTGGCAAACACATCTAACTCTTCTCCCAATAGAATTCAGTCAAGTTTTGTTCCAAGTAGACAAAATCACTATCAAAACGCATGTTTTGCCTGGGTAAATGGGATAATCAGTACTCATCTCACAGATGTGTAGTTAACACATGCAACATAATCTGATAGTACTATGACAAACACTATAAAAAAATCCCACAAGACTGCCAGCAATTCTGTATTCACAGAGATTTTCAACAGTGTGCAGTAAGAGCTTGCACCTTTAATATTGGAAGTAAACCAAAATAAATTATTATTTGAAGTGAAACAAAATAAATTAATTACTAGTACCTGTTCAGCACAGCCAAATTTAAGATGTACAGGTAACCTTTATTCTGGAATTCTCCCAAACCTGAAGGCCTTTACTTTGCATCTTCTGTAATTTATGGTTTGTATTTAAGGAGCACAAACCTTAGTGTAATGCTTCATACTCTACACCTGGACAGGCAGGCTGGCATGACCCTTCCTCAAACAATCTTAACAGTGTTAGATTGATTAATAGATTTATAATTTTTTTTAAGCAAGAGAATCAGAAAACTCTTAGATTCTGTATGAACCAATATAAATGGAGGAGAGGTAGTCTGCTCTGAAGTTTCTCCAGGAAGGTCTGTTTTATAAAGAAAAGTCATCTAAAAAGGTACAAAAAGTGTGTACAGAGAGATTTCATATCCTTGTTTGTGCTACCAGGTCCTTCTGCTCACTCTGCAGGCATCAGAGAAAATACAGCAATGTAAATATGGAAAAGATAGCTACAAAGAGTTGATAGCGAGGCTTTTCCCTTTCTGAGACAGACTTGCTCACAGAGAAAGAGTAAGTAATCAAGAGAAGTCAAGGGAATTCAGGATGAAAACCTGTTTGTGCAGGATCAGATGTCCCTGGAGATTGATAGCCCCGCTTCTTAGACATTTGCTATGAGAGAGTGTGAGGGCCTATCAGAGTCCCAGAAAGAAATCAGACTAAGAATCTATCCCCAGCAGAACTGGGAACTCTTTAAATTGGCAGCAACTGGTCCAGTGCTCTCTGTGGTGTCTGAAATGGGCTTCTGTGTAAATGGAATGCCTTTGCCTTTTTCTCATTCTCTGACTGATGCCATGTCAAGGAAGAATGTGAGCAAACTGGAGAAATCATCCCACTGAGGCAACAATCTATGAAGAAGTTCTTTCTCTGTTAGAGGATTAAGGAGCTGAACATTACTCACTGATGCCCCGAGTACAGATATAAAAACTGGAATGATAACAGAAAAGAGGAGTACAAAACTGGTTCTCTACTTCAGCTGAGATGCTTCAGAAAGCATCTTTAAATTGCTTGTATTCCATGGTGGCAAACCCCCAAATTTTAAAACAAAAAGGTACTTATGCCCATAGTGTGAGAATAATTAAAACCAGATCTATTAGATTATCTGATTAGGCAGAGGCAGCTAGCCACAATGACATTAATCTGTCACCATAGCAACATGGGCAAATAGACCTTGCTATCTTTGATATGCTGATGATTTTTAAACAAATGGGCCTTACAACAGTTGTGCTCAGTTACAGCATTCCATTTCCAATACAAAACAGTACTGATTTCTGTAAATCTTTATGCACTTTATCTATTTTATCTTTCTGGAACTATCTTCTAACTGCATAACTGATGGTGGCCCTCCTCTAAGCCCCACACATCAGAGGGAATGCCTCATTTTTTTTTCTGCAATGTAATTAATTTTTCTGGCAGCACATCCCAATGTCTCACACACTTAGCTGAGGAGAAAGTAGTATTTTTCTATTTTATATTGCTTTAGCCCTCATGGTGAATGCTTGTTGCAAATGATAATTTTAGTTCACAGCTGTGCTTTTCCACACAATTATATTGAGGTTCAGGTTTCTGAAATGGAGGGCAATGAGCAATTCATCTGGATTGATGCATCCAACATGCACTGTCTGGGGTCAAGGCTTCTAGTGTCCTTTATTAATGAGCTTGTTGAGTCTTATTTTAGGTTTCAGAAACCTCCTCACCTGAATATTCACACTCCCCTCCCCATCTTGGCCATTGTATTCTCAGTCCTAGCAGAAATCAAACCCTAAACCACTGAGCTACTGAAATACATTCTCGCAGGTGCTTTGCAACAAAGTAAAACAAAAGCAAAAAAAGCATAAAGACAAAGGTCAAAATCATTCTTGTGAAGACTATTCATTTCAGCAGGACTAGGTCTGAGAATAATTTGTATCTCATTTGCAATCTGCATTAAAATAGCAAGTGTGTTGGCAGAAGCACGTGGAATTATTGAATGGTTTGTCTGTATCATGCCTTGATGCTGGTGCTATCAGTTCCTTACTTCTCAAGTACTAAATTTAGGCTAGCTAGTCTAAAAATTAAAAGCTCAGACAACTACTTGCATCCACATCTTTAATTCATCACAGAGTTTCTATAATCGAGGGAATGGAATAGCAGCCAACCACAGTGACGTTATCTTCCGTGATTTAATTCCAGAAAGATTTTTGGAAGACACTTGAAGGACAGCAAAAGGAAGGACACTTTCTAAGGAACTGATTGAAACAAACAAACAAAACCCAACAAAACAAGAAAACAAAACCCACCAAGTACAATTTTTATTTATGGCTCTTCCTCTTGTAATCTCAACTTCGAACAAGTACATCAAGCATGTACATGGGGGAAAGAAAGCCATGCAAGGGAAGGGCATGTATTCCCAGATGATTTTAATGCAGTAAACAGTCCCTCAGAACTGCTGGTGTTGTTTTTAGTGCTTTGCCCTTCTGCTAGTGGCAGTTACAACCTCCAGCCTATCTGCAGAAGTAACTGGAATTAAGAAGAAACTACCATTGTCTGGTTACCTGCAAACTGCTAAGACAGTACCTTTAAAGAGTGAAGTGAGGCAGATCAGACAAGCTATGAGTCTTTAACCAATCTGATCTCCAAACAACGCACATTACAAGCTGAGACAAAATGACACACAACAAAAGGGTAAGAACTTCTGGCTCGTTAATAAACTTAATACATTAAACACCTTTCCCTTAATTTGTTTCTGGCTTGCAATGTTTGGGGAATTCAGTTTCTTCAAAGCAGTGACACGAGCTCCACTGCACATACTGTGACACAACAGGTGTTCTCTTCTAAGGAAGCATTCAAGCAGAGGTGTCTTTGAAAGAGTTACACAACCTGTGACTGAGGCCTTAATCGCACTAACCTTTTAATCACTAGGAAAAAAAAAAACAACTCCAAAAACTCCCAAACCTCAGCAGAAGTACACAAAAGCAACACAGGGGATTGTTTATACCAATGCTAATCCAACAGTCTAAGTACACTCATGCAGGAAGGATTCATAGGGTGAAGGGTCAGCAGATCTAAAACCCAAAAGGGAGAATTCAAGCCGCATGAATCAAGATCTGAAAGCAAAATATGCCTCTGGCAAAAGTGTTGTTAAAACAGTGGCAGTTCAACTGCTTGGAAATGGAAAAATTGGTGAGCTTCTAGGACTGCTCAGTGCATTTTTGTTCAAAGTCTGTATTTGACAGATTTGTGATCAAAACTGTTAAAAGGGCACGCACGAAATAAAAAAGTAGAAAAGCAAAGTAAAGTACCAGTGCAAGATGGAAGGAAAGCTGAACTACAATCAGAACTCAAATGCTGATAGTAGCTGTAATGCAAGTGATGAAGCTGGGCACTGGTCCAGTACCCAGGTTTTGGGCCAGTTCTGGTCCGTAAGTTTCAGACCACTAAAACATGGTAGCATAATCCTCAGCCTCCCTACCCTCAACCTCGCCTATTAGAAATGACAAAAAAGTTTCTGCCTTGCTCCCACAATACTAGCTATTTTTCCTTAAGGAAAGAAAGTTTCAGAACCTAACAAAGTTTGTTACCTCTTTCCATGGCACACAAAAAGGCACAAACTTTCTAAAAATACTGTACATTGTTAGGGGATTCAGAAAAGACATTTGTGGAAGGTATTAAGAGTCCTGTTTCCTCTGGAAGCTACAGAAAGGTATGTGGAATTGATTCAATGCGGAAATATGTACAAAAATTATAGAAGGGCTCCTGAGGCAGTATTTGGGCCAAAGTCAGCTAAGTCAGGCTATGCTAAGGCTCAGCAATACTCTTTTTTGAGAAATTTTTATTACATTTCAGCCCAAAGCATCAGAAGTCTTAAGAGATCATGTTACAGCTGTGGCCCAACTCATCCGAGAATGACTATTTGTGTGATACTTTGGTTATGTATGGAATGAAACTGGAAAAAAAAAAAAAGGCATTTTTCAAGGTACAAATCCAGGAATTTCTGATCTTGTCCCTTTTCTCTAAAACCTTAAAAACTGAAATGAAATTTCAAGTTGAAATGGTCAATTCAAAATTTGTATCAGTTTAGCCAGCAAATGAGACACACCTCTTTAGAGCAAAATAAGATAAGAAGACAGGATGTATGTGGAAAAGAATGATGCTGAGCAAAACAAAGCACTTCTTCCTGAAATACTGAAAGAATACATTTTCTGATAATTAGTCTTACCTTTATAATCTTTTCAACGCCAGAAGAACAGATCATGTAAGTGTGAGGATTAAAACGGACTTGGTTTACAATTGACCGATGACCTTTCAATACCATAAAAGCACCATTGACGACCCTGCCAATGCCACCTACGGGAAGAACAAGCACACACTGAAATGAATAATTAAATCTTCACATTGCTTTGATCATAATAATTTAAAGTCATGTTATATTTGAAAATGCGCTTCAGCTTTATTTTGCAATATTTTAAGGCCTATGTTGGCTAGAGAATTTCAATTTTATGAGCAATGCCCCTATGAAAAGCTGCAAGTTTGATGAAAAGCATCCTTCCTGCAAATTAAGACTTGGTAGGGTAGCTTTAGTTCAACTGTCTAAACAAACAATGAAGGTTTTTGATATAATATGACAAATATGTGAATAAGAACAACATACGTACCCAAATAAATCACCAGTACACCAGAGTGCTAAGGCATGACACTACTCACAGTTTGTAAATTTGAAGCAGAGAAAAATAAAGAGGTTGACTTTCTAAATAGCTATAGTATTTTTTAAATTTATTTTTTAAATCAGCAATCCATTACTGTCCCAGTTGACTCTAATCCAATGGGTAAGAACTTAAAGGAGGCAATCTTCAAGGCTCCTGAGTTACTACATTACAGTTTGACACTACAGCCTACCCTAGATTGGGATCTGTAACAACTCATATTTCTGTTAATCAAGCTCAAAGAGGGACCTGAAATAACACATTTAAACAGTGGGTTTTATAATGCTTTTTCACAAGGTTGGGAACTAGCTGAAGTGGAATGCTTTTGTGCTAATGGTAAAACTCAAAACAGAATCCAGACAACTTTTCTGCATTATCGTTGACTCTTAATAAGTCTATACATCAAAGCAAGAAACTGTCACACAGTAATTTTTTATATTTGTAGATTCACATAATTAAAACCATAAATTTGCTAAGAAGCATACCCCTGTATCTGAATAAACAAGTGTCAATCAACATGCTTTGATAACATCTTCAATAAAAGAAACCAAAACTCTTGAAAGAGAGGAAGTAAAAACTGAAAACCCGTTCAGAGGAAAACGGTCTTGCTATTTAAAATTTCAAAAGTCATAAACAAACCTTACAGTAAATTAAAGTAATTTCATTAGATTCTGTGCTACTTGTGTTAACACCGAACAAGTAAACTTTATGTTCTTGCTAAAGATGTTTCATGCTCAACAGGAGCTCTTTAAGCTGAAAGAGCTGCTGGTTTAAACCTTAAGCTCAATGTTGAAAAACTTGTCTTCTAAAACAGAGGGTCAGAGTTCTTCTGCAATACATGTTTCCTAAAGAAAAACTCGCATTAACACTCAGGAGCAGCAAGATAGAAGGGTCAAGGAGGAAAAAAAAAAGGCATTCCTGCATCACCTTCCATTTGTTAGGTTACATGACTGATACAGGACTGCAGCTAGTGAGCTTGTGTTCAGCCCTTCTCTTCTTCAAAAAATGTGCTCTATCCCTTCCAGTCATTATAACCACACTCTGGAGATCAGACTGATGGTGGACAAACCACAATAAAGATTTAGAAATGAGGAGTAATCCAACTCCTAAAAATCTGCAGACAACTCTTTTTACTGGAAACTGTTATTTTAGTACAAATCAATTTTTGCAGACCAAATTGCAGTCTTATGGCACTGTGGGATAGAAGATAACCTGCCTGAAGAAGGGAAAAGATGGCAAGTAACTCCAAGGACCAGAACAGACGGTCATTATAAAGACTTTGTATATAGAATGAAGGCTTGTTTAAAATCAAGAAAACTTGAAAGGGAGACTATCACTCCAGTTAACTTCTAAATATGTTCATTGAAAATGCACAGAGATTGAGCTACCTGGAATGGCTCTCCTATTTGGGTACACTTGTATTTTCTGTAAAGGTTTAGAGATAAGTTTTGCCTTCAACCATTGAAGCACGACTTCACCAGGGTAAGCAAAGATGACTGAAGTACCTGATGGAGAGCAAGTAAATTAAATGCCAAATTGGGCTCTTTTGATTTCCTTTGCCATTTTATGAGATTCCTCATATATTTTCATCCTGCTCACCCTACTAGACATTCTTGATCACATTCACGGCTGATGGCAACTTGCCCTACTCCCACAACATTCCTTCCCGCCAAATCACACTTGTCAATCCAATTGTATATATCAAGCCAACAGTAGATGGCTACATCAAGTCCAGTTCTCAATGTATTTATCTTGACCTAGCAGACAAATGTTCCAGGAAAGAGGGCCTCAGGAATGAAGAGACAATGTGCTTAGGAAATCTTTCCTAGTCTGTAAGTAATGTCTAAAACAAGCTTTAACTATCCATGGACTCTAGCTGCCTGGATTCAGTACAAACCAATAAATATGCTCTATGAAACACTTAGGAAAGAGTCAGAAATTAAGAGAGACAATGACCAAAGAAGGAATTATGATGGACACGAAATACAGATTTAGGGAGCCAATATCATGGGCTGCATTCCCAAGTTAGTCGTTGGCCATTTGTGGCACTGTCCACAGTGTGAATTAACCTGTGGTTATCTTCCTAGTAAAAAAGTGATAAGAGTTACTTAATGCCAGAACTGTCTTCTGACATTAAACTTTAAATGTTTATCAATACACTAAGAGCACGGGATGAAGAGTGCACAGCATGCCATGTGTGGAACACAGCTCTCCCTAGGCCATAGTCAGATTCAGACAGTGTGTGAAGCTCAGAAAGTCAGCTGTACCCTGGGCTGCATCAAAAGGACTGTGGTCAGCAGGTTGCGGGAGGTGATTCTGCCCCTCTGCTCTGCTCTGGTGAGACCCCAGCTGGAGTCCTGTGTCCAGCCCTGGAGCCCTCAGCACAGGGAAGACATGGACCTGTTGGAGAGGGGCCAGAGGAGGTCACAAAGATGATCAGAGGGCTGGAACAGCTCTGCTGTGAGGACAGGCTGAGAGATTTGGGGTTGTTCAGCCTGGAGAACAGAAGGCTCCGGGGAGACCTTATTGTGGCCTTTCAACTGAGCAGACTTACAAAAAAGACAGAGACATTTTACCAAGGCCTGTAATGACAGGAGAAGGGGCAACAGTATTTAGCTGAAAGAGCATAGATTTATATTGGATATAAGAAAGACATTTTTTACAATGAGGGTGGTGAGGCACTAGAACAGGTTGGCCAGAGAAGCTGTGGATGCCTCCTCCCTGGAACTCTCCAACATCACGCTGGACAGGGCTTTGAGCAACCTGATCTAGTTGAAGATGTCCCTGTCCTTGACAGGGGGGTTGGACTAGATGATCTTTAAAGGGTCCCTTCCAACCCAAACCATTCTGTGATTCTATGATTCTATGTAGGAACTCCAAAGCTTTCTGCTTTAATATCGAAGTTCTCTAAATCCCTTTTAAGCTGTGAATAGTAATATCAGAGGAAGCATAGCACTAGAACATACTTCACTCCTCTTAAAGTGAACTTCCCTACAAAGCCCCTTAAAACAACTGACTGCCCAATTAGAGGAAAAGTCCCCAAAGAGCAGATTACTGTAATCACAAATCCCAGCAGTCAGCTTCTACCTTGGTAGTACCATACGTTTTAACCATTTAAACCAAAAAGTATTGACTTCAGCAATAGACTCATGTTTGGACAGCCCCTTGCCTGATGCAATGTTAGTCTACCAACTCCTATGTACTTAAGCGATGCCTCTAAGTAAGCAGAGCGTTCTGCACCCTTATCTTGACAGTGGTCCCTTCATTTCATAGTGGCCCAGGAGAGTTGGTATCATATATCATGAGTATCTGTAGGTCAGACATATGTCTGTGTCCAGACTTGTCTGGAATCCCCTATGTCTCTCAGCAGAGGTTCAGCTGCAGCCACGCAGCTTCCAGCCATTTCACAGTGTGAGTTAAGTTTGGTCATGTCTGCTGGCAAAATAAAGTGTATCTGTACATTAAGTGGAGGTTGGCCATAAACTGCTGAAATTCCTAAGGCCATCTTCCTTTTTTTGCATGTAATAATTTTTATTTCTTTTTGCTGTCTTCACCTGAACTGGTATTTTTATTTGTATCATTACACCAGAATCAACCTCCGCTATCCCAACAAAACTCAAATTTTGTTTCTGAGGTTTGAAGGTTTTTTTGGGGGGATAGAGGTGTTGTTTGTTTGCTTTTGAATGTAGTGGCATGCACAGGTCCTGCAACTGGTTTAGCATGGCAGCTTTTATATTCTTAGTTACCACATGTATAAGTAGTCTTTGTACAGAAGCCATTAGCTTACAAACATTAATTATTTATATATATATATATCTATAAAGAGTCCTAAAGTCTTCAGAGGCTGATTATGCTGCTTTCAGAAGGTTTTTAACTTTCTAACCTCTAACTAGTGGAGGGAGAGGATGGTGATATACTAGTTGGTTTTGCAATAGTTTCCAAAAATTGCTATGCTTAATGACAGTTCTGAGCAGTGGTTTAGTGTTCTAGCTGTGCGGGTTGATGTTTTTTGGTCTGCTTTTATTTGATACACAAAGTGAAGTGTCAAGAAAATCTTTCTTCCTCTACAGTCTGCAAATAAGCGATCCAAAGAGGAGCAATACAAAGTCTCAGAAAATTCCTTAAATAACATCCTACTACAATTATCTGACCAGCCAGAAGAAATGAACTTATAAAAAGCTAAATCTGAAGTGTACATTTTAAAACAAATTTCCTCTACAAATGTTTGACAAGAATATCATGGCAGCACAAGGGACATCTACAGGCTCTGATACAGACAGAAGGAAGGAATAATGCAATGCTTTGCAGTAGTAGATGTCTCCTAAGTTGCCAAAGTAATTACTTCTTGGTTTGCTTTATTATTTTATGTTTTAAATATTATGCTAATGAAATCCCTGTTAATTATGGAGTTTTGTAAATATTTATGCAAACGACTTGACATTTCACATATTGAGAAGCTGCTGAATGGTACATACCAACACATTTAAAATAACGAAGGAGAGTGAGATATTTGGACAGCAATCTGACTTCCTGTGTAAGAGTTCCACAACACATAGCGGTGTTTAAAAAAACAAATAAACAAACAAAACCCATACAATAAAAAACCCCAAGAAGAATGAATTATTCAAAGGCTAAAGAAAAAAAGGGAAGTGATAGATTATTAGGAAAAGTGCCATAGGGCAGAAATCCTGTAAGAATGTAGAAGGGTCTCCAAACTAATGGAAGCTGCACTGTTCTAAACATTTAAAGAACTGTTGAAGCGCTAGAGAACTTGCTGGGATAAGGAACAATCCTCAACTGGCTCTGTAACAGAGGAATTAGATGACCTCATTAAGAAGAAGTCTCTTCTATCCAGGACACTGAAAAAGAAGTCCTGCTGGTTGTTCATATAAGGTAGAAAGACGTTCCACAGACTAAAGCATAACTTCATACAAGCCTTGTGAATTACTCAAAGTGCTGAAAACTCCTGAGAAGAACCAGATATTTGCAGCCGCTGGCAGTGTGCCATAGCATACCATTCCACCGGAGAACTTGGCACTACAGCAGAAAGCTACTTTAAAATTAATTTAGTTTTCATTAATAATAATCCCGGACACATTTAAACCACAGGCCACCACCCTGCATTTGAATCCCATGAGGTCATGATGCGCAAAAGGAAGAGAGATAGCATAGTTTGAAAAGCAAATGCACAGCACAATGAAAGCAAATACGCATAGCATATAGGGCCTCTGCCTTCAGTGCAGCAGATTATATTTAGACTCCTTAAAAAGTCTCTGGTCACTCACACACCTGTATTTGTTTCATACAGTGCATGTCAGCAGATGGCTTTGCTCCTCAGAGACCCCTCTCCAGAGAAGCGAGATTCAAACACAAGCGCTCTTGCCCTGAGGGCACAGGGCCATGCAGCATCCCTCCCAGTGGGATCAGGAATCTGATCAGCTTCGAGGTTTCTCAGCAGCACAGGCAAAACTGTCTTGGGTCACATCAAATATGGGGTGAGAACAGCAAGGCCAAGATCCTTTCACTTCCTGGTGTGGTTAAGAGAACACAGTTTGGAGGAAGCACCAGGAGACTGTGGCTTAGCACTTCTGCCACTACAAGAGAAAGCAAAAGGCAGTGTCTTCTCCTGAGAAAGCAGCTCCCACTCCATCTGCAGTCTGCTTCCTTTATCATTTTCAAACCCTCCCTCTACCTCCCTGGCCAGGTGAAAGGATCAGTGTGGCCTTACAGAGCTTTAGGTGAGCACAGGGAGCAATGGACTGGTGTCAGCACCTCCCTCAGGCAACCTGCTCATCCAGGCCCATCACCCACTTTGCAGAGCTTATGTCTAGAACTGGCCCCGTGGTGGTCTTACACTTCTGCAGATGTTCCAAAAGCTGAAGTAAAATTCGTATTTAAACACCTAAAGAAAATGCAGAAAGCTGTAGTGGTAATGGCTATTTTTGGATGCCTGTTTTCTTCCTTCTTTTTTTTTGGTGCTAAATATCTGCCACATCTATCTATGCCTTAACTATACCAACCCTCCCACTGCTGAACAACAATATGAAAGCTAAGAAAAAATTACTATAGAGATAAACTTTGGCACACCTTTTCTATTCTGTCTCCTCTCCCAGTCTGAGAGGGATTGCTGCTTCAATATGTTTAACGGCATAGGTTCAATGGTGTTTACAACATTATTGGAACCATGCGAATCACCACCACCAACTACGCTTTCTGAACATCAAGGGCATAAAATAAGTTAAATGATCACACAACTGACAGCTTTTTTTTTAAAATGGAGGTGTGAAAACTGTTTGACTGTGCATTTATTTTATACTGGTAGCTGCAAACATGTTCAATACAATAAAGTACAATTAGATGTTGCTGGGGGCTAAGGCTTCTCCAGCCTCTCCCAGTGCTCAGTGTTATCTTCAGCTTTCTAGTGCTAAATGAGATATTAGACATGCTAAGGGCAGTGAGAGAAACACTCATGGATGCTGAATCTTCTTCCGCTTGGATACTGCACTACAAACCACCCAACATTGCCTTGTTTTCTGATAGATGCCATCTACCCAGGACCTTTCAATGGGTTTCTCATATTACAATCCACATGACATGGACACCAGTCTAAATTCCACTCAATACAAGAACCTCTTCAACACTGCCCCACCACTTACTTGCTCTGATAAACAAACAACTGTTCTATAGCACACTGTGGTCAACACCAAAGGAAGAGACAAACTGAAGTGCTAAAAGTAAAACAGTTTAGATCCCAAGAACCCGACCTCAGAAAAAAATAAATTAAAAAAAAAATACAAACCTTCCAGGGCATGCTCCCCATTGGGCCAGACGACTTCCCCTCCCCGCCCACCCGCCTCAACTGGTATGTATATATTAGTATGTGCATGTATATAAAAATCTCTAAAAAATAGGTAAAGAAACACTTAGTTTTCTATTATGTATCTTCACTAATCAGCCTGGAACTTCGAGAGCTCAAACCACAAGCTGTTTCCAATGAGTTAACCCTGTCTGAGTGTTGTGAAAAGATCTGTTACTGAATACTTTGAGCCTAAAGAGATGTCTACATTTACAACGACCAATGAGGAGAAAAAAGGGGAATAAAAATTGCAACAGTTCCACTGGTGCAATTGGTTTAGTAACTGGGCCACAGTGACAGGGACTTTCTCGCTAGCAGTTACGAAGATGGAATTAAACAGATTTTGAAATGCAGTTTGCTGTTCTGATTTAGTGAAATTTTTCAGAAGTCTGGTGACAGCCTGCTCACACAAACTGAAGGACCCCCAACTGTCTTCTCAATTGCAAATAAAGATGTTATGTGAGGGATATGATATTTGAGCAGTATTTCAAGAGACAAGCTCCGAGTTGCAAAGATGATTCAGAGTAGTGGGTGAGGAATGTAAACTCCTTTTTGCAAAGCGTTTGGTCTGCTAAGCCCTTTATTACCCCACAAGACATGTCCGGTTCTGTCTTGAACAAGAATTCTTTACCAGCTAAGAGACCATGTTTATAGGAGTTAGGTTTAAATACTGCCTGCAGTGCCTATATGTTAACACTCTTGCTGGGCAGGTCATGTAGGGCTGATGTCTCTTCTCACTTCTAGCTTGCCTTGGAGTGAAGTAAAAGCTGTGGAAACTGGGGACTGCTTTTCTTCTGCCAGGCTAATGTTCTAATTTTGCTAGAAACTCTGCCTCTGAAGAAAACTGAGATATATACTTTAAAGAGGAAATCGGTTAACAAATTTGCCAAACAATCGGCAATTACTTCTCAAGCACAGTGGAAAGCTGGGGAGTACTTGGATGGAGAAGAAAGAGGAAAAGCAAGCAAACTATTCCAGCTTCAAGAAAGGACAAAAGGTGGCAAAAAAGCAACCAACCTTCTAGCATAGGAAATCCTGGCCTATTCAGAATAATCTAAGATTGTGGAGGGAGACAGCCAATAAAACTCTGCAACAGAATAGCTTCCTGAGCAATTTAGGAAATAGCTTTTTTCACAGACCTCCCCACCCTGAAGTAAATCCTGTCTAATAGCTGGATTGAACAAAACAGTTTCCAGCTGAGAGGGGATGACTCAATGCAGCCTACTGGGAGGATACCTCTAAATTATCATTATTTGCAAAAGACAGCAGAATTTGTTCCATTTTCCTGGCAAAATACCAACACAGGTAACCGCATTCCTCCAACTTGAAATATGTTTGCAATTGTCTGACTGGTGTATTCCTGCCCACTTTTCTTCATCTTTTGTGTAGTAATGTTGCTAACCATTCAACAGCTAGTACTTGCTGCACCTGTACTTGAAAAAAAATAATCTATTTCAGAGCTATTGTTAAGGATGCAGCTCTGTAAAAAGATCTATGATTGCAAAAAAAGTTGCTATTTACGAATAGCTGATATAATCAAAGAGAGTAGTATAATAAATATTTATAGCAACACAATGTCTGAATTCGACTAGAAGGTAGAAATTGGTTAGAGAGACATTTTTATTTAAAATACCAACCAACAGTACAGGACATTACATCATCCTGTCCACTTCATACAACATTCCACCCCCTCAGATCACAGACCCAGACATTCCTGTTTTAAGCTAGGACATGAGAACAAGGAGTTTTCCATTGAAGCTGAAGCTTTCTGAGGTCTCTGCATCCCTACACCAAGACTTTCCCTGAGAAGGACGCACAGGAACCTCTCTAGCAGAACAATTATTCTGAATCACACTATAAGATTTAAGAAAGGATGTTTCATCACATTCAAAACAGGCACCACCCTTCATGAAGAGCTGAATGAGGAAGAGTTTCAATAAGCCCATTACCACAGGTGATTTGGATGGCCAATGAGTCATTAGCTACAGAAGCTGAATCTTTAGGTCTAACAAAACAAAGCTGGTGAGTTCCATTACAATGTTTCAATAAGGGAACTGCTCAAGTTACAAGAGACTAAGACATACACAGTCCTACTACAGGACCTTCTGATGCCATTAAGCAATCACTGAGGGCAATTGACATGAAGCAATTGGTTTTGTAACTGAAATGTTGCAAGTTTACCGACACCCTTCCTCAAGTTACAAGAACCAGAAACAAGTAAGCTGACCAAAACATAGATGACATTGTTTAGTGGCAATTCTAGCTATCCCTCTTTGTGTAAAGGTCTCAGATAAAAGGTTTGTCATCTGCAGCTGCCTGGGAAAAAAAGCTGTCAAGAGCATCACGGCTAGATAAACACAAAATCCCAAATCCAGAATTTATAAATGGAGTCAGGACAAGTACCGTGACATGCACAAAATGTAATTCTACAGTCCACATGTAAAAACTTACAGATGAAGAACTAATTTAAATGTATGTAACCTTTGTTTTAAGTAAGAGGAAATTCCATAAGCAGTGGTAAACCAGTGTCAGATGTAAAAGGAAATCACACAAATTAAAAGGAAAGCAGGCAGAAGTCGCTATAAACCCTACACAAGGACAGAAGGCCGAGGTACTGGTATATTTAGCAGGACCATCTTCAGGACTTCTGGACTGCAGCATCGAATGTGGGCTAAATAAGTAATCCAAAATTAGAATGGCATGTTCCTCAAAACCCTGCCATTAACCAAATCTTTTAGAGGCTAGTCATCCTCTCACCTGTGGATTACACAGCTGTGATTAACAGCCTCTGAAAATGAAACAAAATATTTTCATTTTACCTCTAACACAGCTTGTAATTTGCTCTCACTACTGCTAGAGCACCTGAGACCACAGGATAGCACTCAGTTGTACTTATTACCACTAAAATGTATAGTTTAAACTGTCAGAGCCATTAAAAACACAAACAGTAGTACCTTCCCTGAAATCTTGAGTCTTTCAGTCAAGATTCAACACCCTTCTACAACAGCACAGCCATCTGTTTCAACAGAAGAGATATGCTGATGGTGTGTGGCTTAGTGTCCTCTTGCCAAGCCCTACACAGTACTAGATCAAATTAGGCACTGACGAACAGTGGCACCTACGCCACTACTGTTAGATCCCATGCATATTGCTGCTTTTCTTTAACATCCCTCTCCTATATTTCCACACAGAGTTGAGCTTGTGCTACTTGCTTAGCATGCCTTCCCCATCATGGGAAAATGTCAGAAGTGAGCTAGAAGTGGTCATTTTCCACCAGCTGATAGTGCTCCTCCACCCAGAAATGAGAGAGAGTAACTGCTCTACATTAGAAATCAGCAGGAAGGTTTTGGTCTAAGAGGAAACAATAAGGGGAAGAGAGGCAAATGCACTGGAGCTGTAAGGAGCAGCCTGTGAACCCAGCACCATTTTATGCTGCAAGCTTCATTATGAAATGAAATTTCTTAGTAACAGATCCTAAGTTCTTCAGTGAATTTAGAAGCTGGGAGACAAGAGGCAGGAAAAACACACCCTGCTCTAGCCGCCGCTCTTCATCAGCTCATCTAGAATATTTAAATGACCATTATATGAGAAGAGAAAGACAATCAGTATGATAAAATATTCAAATGGCCTTGTACACTGTTATCCAGGGACAGTATTAGGAATTTGTACACTCTCCCCAGCTTTCAACAGATTTAGTCTAGATTCAAAGGCTGAACGAGAAGAACAATTTTTCAAACAACACAAATGAGCATTTGTCAGAGACCTACCTTCCCCCTCTCCCAAATTCCAAAACAACAAAACTTACCTGCTTCTGGATCTGGAGGAATCCTCCACATATACAAATTGAAGTCATCAGAGCCCGAAAGGATATACTGTTAGGAATAAAAAGAAAAGCAATTTACCATAAAGTATCACCTGAATTATCTTATTTTATTGTTGATCTAGTTTCTCCAAACCAAAATTGAGAGAAAAAGAAATGTATTCATTCTTTCCACCTTGCTAATCAACTTGCCCTTAAATGGGCGTGAGGTATGAGCACAAAAATGTTGCACGCATATAAATGGACCAAAATTCAAAAGTACGCTTCATGTACCTAAAGTTTTCTGACTAAAGGGTATGTTTGCTTTGCTAGATATAGCTATGGATTTTGGTTGGCTCTAATACAAGCATGTCTAGATCAAACTCTCATATCTTGCAGACTGCAACTCTGGTCTTTTTTTTTTAACGGCAAAGTCTCTCATCCTTTTTTCTCATCTCCTGAACTACTAAGGAAAACTCCATCAAACACATACCTAAGAAGAGAGCTAGCATGTCCATTAACACAAGCACCACATGCCTGGCTCATCAGTCTACTAAAACCATCAAAGGTCAGTTACTGAGAATAATCTCGAACACTGAGCAAAACCAAAGCTGGACAGTCACTGTCAGCAAGTCTCAAGTAGTTTAAAAAACCACATTTATCACACTGTTCATTTTTTTCCTGGTTATAGTTACTCTGAAGAGATGGAAGGCTGCCCTTTTTCAACAGTGCATAAACAATAAGCAATCTCTTTATTGCACAGAAGTTTAGGCAATATGCAATTCAAAGTAGCTTAATACACTACAAACATGCACTGAAATGACAGGTGACATTTGACAGGGTAAAAAGCTTATGAGACGCCACAAACTCTGCCTTGTCTCCAAATATCTCTTCTCCAATAAACTGTACTCCCTGCCATTTACTTCTCTCCCAAATTAGAGATGAGATGGCACATAGTGGAACCAAGGGCAGATTCCAATTCCAGTTACATTGCTGTAGACAGTGTAAATCTCTAGCCCTCAAGTGACTTAAGGCTTGTACTTCATCAATATAGTCCAGAAGTTAGGGTTTGCATTTTAGTGTAGAGAGAAGGGAGAAAAGGAAATAAATTGAGCGAGTTTGTCCCTTTTATAACCTTTGATAAGAGACAAATTCTGTTTTGTTTGGCTCAAATATAACTGGTTCCTGTCTTTCATTCTCCAGGGATACATAAACTCATCAGGCAAAGTAACATCAACCAATGAGGAGACAAGTACTGGAATAACACAGGACTGAGAAGCAAATAAACAAAAAATATACCCTAACAAAGAGAAAACGGCCATAAATTTGCATACATTCTGTTTGCAATACTAATTACATCCGTGCAGTGTTTGGATGTTTCCAGCCACAAAAATGCCATAACCAACCACTAAAATCCCTTCTCTGGTTTCCTACCATGACAATTCAACCATTCTTTTTTCTCTTATTTTTAAGGACGCAGGATGTGAGTAAGCACTTATGAATGCAACTCTGCTCATTTTGACAGATAAGCAGCACTGATCAAACAAGAGTTCCTTTAAAAACTTGTGTATGCTAGTTCTGCAGCACTCACAGACCCATCCTTTCCAAGCCAGAAAGTTATTTCTACAAGCCAACATGTTCCAGCACTTAGGCAGCTCACCTCTGCCAAAGTGACCTGTCAGTGCCAGGAATATGTACTTCCCTTTCATTTGGCTGCTCATAAATGTGAGCCCACAGCAGGCAGAGCCACTGTGCCAAAACTGCACAAATTAGGGCTCACATAGGCAACCTCCCAGCAATCAGAAAGAAAACACCTCTAATGTGTTTTGTTACACAAGAAATGCTACATGGGAAAAAAAAAAAAGTCTTGTTTAAAGTTATAAAGATGTTGCCAAGTATTAGTATTTATTACCAAATTGTGCAGTTGAAGCAGCAGCTAGTTTGCCTAGGACATGGGGAAAACTGGAGACTTCTGAAACAGGTAAAAAACTCAGTATCTTTAATTTATTACAATAATGCGATGCGACCCCTTCTTCCCCCGCCTCCTTTTTTTTAAACCAAAAAAGTTCTAATGACTCCTCAATATGAGAGTCATTTACCACTTTATGTGATAAATCAAACAAACCTATAAACAATGACAGGCCCGAAGTGGCAGACTTTAGATATCCTGCACCAGACACACAACACAGAAAAAAACACATTACGTACGTGCAGGGAATGAAGTGTCTGTGAGACTCTTCAAACCAGCAAATTGATTTGCAGAGGAACACGCTTTTCCTGTAAGACTCAATGGCCAGTTGTTGAGGAAATCTGACAAACCATTGCCCACCAAACAAGAACGTACTACCCGCCAAGAGTGCTGATCTAAGTACGCTCCACCTTGCTTTGGTGACAGCAAAATTTAGAGTGCCCTTGCAGTGACATGGACTAATGGCAATCTGACTGCGCTTTCAAAAGCGTAACCAGGAGATCAAGGCAAGTGATTATTTTCCTTATGTGGCACTTTTGAGGCCACATCTGGAGAATTGTGTCTGGTTTGGGTCCCCCGACGCAAGAGTGACACTAATGGATCAGGCAGAGAGTGGAGGAGGGCTGGTGAGGCTAAAGGGACATGACCTGAGAGGAAAAGCAAAGGGAACTGGCCTTGTTTAGCCAGAAGAAGAGAAAGTGAAGGGACAGAGTGGACCTCAACAGTCTCCCACAGTCTGAAGGTGCTCACAATTTAGAGAATTTAAAGAAAAAAATTGGCAAAGTATCTTAAAGATGTTCACCGAATCATGGAATGCCTGAGGCTAGAAGGGACATCCAAAGATGATCAGGTCCAACCACCCTGCTCAAGTAGGGTCACTTAGAGCCGACTACCAAGGACCATGTCCCAGTGGCTTTTAAATATCTCCAATGGTAGAGATACTGAGTCCAGCTACCTCCAGCTGAGATAGTTCTAACCTACTTAAAAGCACCATGAACTCATTCATGTCATTACTGTTTTCTAGCCCAATGACATTTGCACCAATCAAAGACACTTGGCCAAAGTATTCTGGAGAAAATTAAGATAAAATAGGCAGGAATGAATAAAATATCTGCATTACAATTTATGTCTACTCACAGAGCGAAGCGAAGCTCAGGATCTGAGCTGTTCTGAAGAAGTACTTAGGGGCTTAATCTTGCAACTGAGACAGCCATCAGTAAGTGCCAAAAGCATTACTTGATATGGTCACATACACAAGTTTGATGTTATGAGCAATGGGCTACGAGTTGTGAACTTTAATATAAATTTAAATCTTATTTTGTTCACTAGCTCTGTCAGTAATCATCAGCAATAGATCGCATTCCACAAAATATCCAACTATTTGGTATCTCTGCCATTCCATTGCCACCATTGTACCAGCCAGTATTGTTTTCCAATGTCTTTCCCTGTTTGGATACCTCTGGGCTGCATGCTTCCATGCTGTTCTCACAATATAGGATTGAATCCCCAAATGCATTCCTTTTATCCTTTTCTGTAAGGTGACAGAGGTCTGAGAAGTAGAATGTGGCTTTTCAGACAGAGACCAAGAGACTGTCAGAAGCACTTCATGACTGAAGCTACTGCAAGAAAGAGATGCCAGCTGAAGCTTCAAGAGCAGACAGCCAAGCTGCTAAAGCCAGAAACACGCCTCTTCCATGACATTTGAAAAAGAAACTCAATTCCAACTAGTACCCTCTGCACCAGACAGTGGGAACCCAAGGTCTCTGGAGAGCACAGCTGAACTGACGTTACTAGGACATTTACACGACCATCTGTGAAAATCTCTCTTTGATATGTTCATTATTAGTATAGCAATAAGCCAGTACTTTTCCACACTAGTTGAATAAGTTGGAGAATAAAGATTGAGAAAACACAAAAGTCAGTCCATATTACCAGAAAACTAAAATAAATAATTGCTATGAAGTGTGCCAAGCCCTAGTCAATAAGGCTGCAATCCTGAGGGAATGGAGTAGACTTTTTAAAAGGAAGGAACATAAAGGAAAGAAAAATAAGGGGTTGGGGTGCGGTAGATGAAAGAATGTCATGCTGCATACGCTTAGACTCTAACTGTGGCCACGGATTTTTGGTCATGAGGGGATGTGCAAAAAACAGTAATTCCTAGCAGAGTACCTTGTAGTCACTTACTTCAAGAAGAAAAGCCCAGCTAATAGAATCACAGAGGCAAGCCAGTGAGAGGCAAAACCATTCACAGAAACAAGTAAATGTCTCAGACAGTGTCCACTCTCCCTCCTGACCCCCTCCCCCTGAAAGACGAACTCCAAGCAGAGCACAGCCCCAAGAACCAGTGCGGTGCTGCATTCTGAATCAGACCAGACACTGCACAAGGAGCTCGGATGCTCAGATGTCTGGGGGGAAGAGACCAATATTAAAACGACCTGTTTCATTGTCTGCATTTTTGCTGCTGTATCTGACCAGAACTTCGGAAATCAACATTCATAATATTCACATGAACATGAGATTACACAGAAAAACAGTTGCTAATAATTAATATTGGACTTTTTTTAGAAGGGAGAAATCAGCTTCTATGTCTAGCTGTTAGCAACAATGACAGGAAAAGGCTTCCAGATGACTACAAGCTGCTGATTCAGAAGTTTGCCTTAGAAGGAAGAAAACTCTCAGGCGTGGTTAGAGTCCGCTGCTGGAGAAAACAGAAATTCAGTCTGAGCTTCGAGTATGCATAAAATGCTTAAAATGAACTACCATCAGGAATCTGGCAGAATCATTTCAGACTAGTGCTCCCCGCTCGTTCCACTGTAACTCTTCTCATTTTCTCTCTCCCCAAGGAAATTACAGCAGTTGATATAAATAAATGGAGATCTAATCTGCTGCTGCTATGGTCTTGTAACAGTAGCATTAGCATTGCATTTTGCAGAGTACTACCACTCCGGGGAATTTATTTTTGTTCTTACCACTGCCAGTTTGAAAGCTTTCAAAATCCCACAAGCTACATTACCTCAGGTGCTACTGAATATAGAGTATTTCAATACAATTGTATCTAAATCAAACCTTATTTTATAGTTTCCGACGTCCAAATTTCCTGTTTCCATAAAATTTGCTCTTACTACGTTTTTAAGCTTTTGGCCCTAGAAAAGGGACCAGCAGACATGGATCATATTTCAAAAAGTATCAGCAAGTCTTCTGAAAGGCCTTACTAATGTAGTGGAGAACAAGAAAATGTACAAGAATTTGTCTTAAAAGCACAAACCAAAAAGTGCCATAACCATGTAATTGTACATGGACAAATGAGACCATGGGTAATTGTACAGAGATGAGAACCATTTGAAAAGTGATTGCTGTGAAGTTATTAACAGGAAAATGCTTTTCAGAGAGACTCAAGTTCCATGCTGCTGCTTACAGCTTTACAAACAGGTCAGCTCTGAAGGAGACTAAACTTCCTAAATCTCAGTTCCCGCTCAAGCATGTCTGTCCTTTCCTCAGAAGGGCCAATGAAACTTGAGGCAGAAAAGATCAGAGTAGACAGAATTTTTCTCAGGCTTTTAGCTAGCTGTCCCTTAGCTTCTTGAAGTAATGCAAAATCCACATGCTGAGGAAGAAGCACAGAGGCATCCAAATTTGAAACAGCTCTGCTGCTTCCTTGCACAGCTCCTTTAAGAGGTAGGATGTACAGTCCCTCCGTATATTGCCTGTAACATAATATAACTCATGGGTGAGGAGTAGGCTTTTGCTTTTCTCCTATAACAACAGATAAAGAATCTGGACTGGTGGCTGTGTGCTAGGCTCAAGTTTGAACTCCTCATGGGGTTATGATAAGAGCTGCCTTGCACATCTTCTCTGTGGTGCGATACGCATGAGAAAACCACAGTTTGACATGAAACACCACTGAAGTCTGAAAAACAGTGATTATTTGTCTGAAAGAGATTGAAATTCATAGCAATCAGCACTTTGGAGAAGGAATCCACTTACATGAAGAACAGAAAAACTGTGTATTTTCCCAAGGAGGAAAGGTTTCCTAAGGAAACAGGGCTTATGCTATTTTGTTCTTCATGGCATCTCTTTCTCTCCAAGAACTTTAAAGCATAGTGGCCAATTTCAACTTTGATAGAGGACCTATGCGTTCCAGAATTATGAGCTGCCTAGAAACATTTTTTTACCAACAGGCAGCCAGAGAGAGAGAGAGAGACCCTGTAAGTAGTCACTGAGAGCAAAGCAGTACCTTAATTACAACTCCCTACTAAACATGAGGAAACCCATATGGGAACTCAACCTTGAACCCAACAAAATCCCAGGGATATCACCACAATCTGCTTCTCATGGAACTATTTCAAAGGGTCTAAGAGAGCAAGCTATAAATAAAAGCAAGAAGAAAGGTCACCTTACATATACATTTGTGTGTGTGTTTGTATGTGTGTATATATATGTGTGTGTGTGTATATATATATATGTATATGTATTTTTTATTTATATATATATATATAATATCACAACCATGAACACAGGTCTTGCTGTACATTACATATTTTGTGTGAAAAATGTTTGACAGAATACAACAAGAATTTTTTTATAGCTGCTTCCAGGCCTTCTGTGATGCCAAGATTGCTCTACACATCTTCCTTATAAGGCTTCCCTTGCTATTTTCTCCATTTTAAAAATATGACTGATGCTTAATTTACCATTGGAACAGAATTTAGTGTTAATTCTGCATTCCCTGCAGGTAGAAAACCCACAGATCTGTTTTCAAATCATCTTTCTATTGTTAGAGTAGCAACTGACCAGAGGGTAAACAAGGTAAGGACACATCTAGGGAGGAGGAGAAGATTAATTACTATTCAAAAGCAGCAAGAAGCAAGCAAACAAGGAATCAGCAAGATAATACAGCTTTTTTGAGATGGACAACACCAGTGGAATAAAAGAAAAAAACAGGATCTCCCACAGAGCAAAGCACTCCTTTCCTTTCCTTAAACAATTAAGAAATAAACAACAGTCAGTCAATTGGTGGAGAAATTCCATCTCTGCAATTCCTGACCTTTCTGTCGGCTTTTACCTTTCTGCTGCTGAATCTAGGCTTTTAGTATAAAGTTCCCACTGAGTATAGCTTGAAAAGCTGCTCTAATGAACATCTGCTGACCTCCTCAGCAGGTATGTTCCTACCTACATCCCTTGTGCCAACATCAATGCTCCTGACATAGCAGTGGTTGAGTTCAGTAAAATCCCTTACAAATCGCAACCAGTCATTCAATACCTTTCTCTTCATTTATGTATTTCAACCAGCTTCTACAGGGGTCAGGTGGGTGCCAGTAGAGCCCAAGTAAAGCCTAGGACCTCCCCTCTCAAAGGTATACTGTCTTGTTTTTACCCTCAGACTGCAACCCTGGTGGCTGCCTCTTCTTTTAGAAGCTCTCACTGTTACCAGTCAAGAAGTTCCTCTCCCCAAGGCAGCTACCCAGGGTGTAGGGTCAAGAAGACGTGAAGAGTAGTCACCTGTGCAGGCTGTTAACCTCTTGTTGCTGTCTCTCAATGACAAAGCCTAAAGAAGAGGCATACCTGGGAAAGCTATTTCTGAAATGTGTTTTGGAAAACTTACGGTTAAAAAAATAATTTACCTACAAGAAAGGACACCTATAAATTATTTAATCTTCTGCTTTTTAATAAATTCTGGGGTGCAAATAATATCTTTTGTGCAATATTTAAAAAATTTAAAGAGTAATCTCCAACTAGGGTTCACAGCACTGTGGTATTAAGAAACAAGTTTGTTTTGGAAACATGTCATTTTTTTATATTAGCAGGCACAGCAGTTTGCAACCTGTGCTATGAGACTGTTTTTCAGGAAGGTTGAAACTGGCACAAAAAAGAGCTTAAAAGTTTTCCATCTTGGCCTAAGAATCAAGCAGGTACATCCAAAAGGTTTTTTTACAACAGAAACTTTGGTCCTCAGTTAAGAAGCATGCCTATCTCATGAACTGGAAAAAGAAAAGCTGTGACATGGCAGACTAGAGAAGCACAAATTGCTCCTAGTACATTAAATTCAAAGCCAAAAATTTGTATTTGCATTCCTTAAATCCTGAATCTTGTAAGCAGCCAGCTCTGTGTGGCAGTTTTAAATGCTTACAGAAGCATCATCAGAAACAATCCATCAACATTTTTACAGCTGCCTTTTTGCCATGCAGAAAGGCCATAACAGTAATTTTATTCACGAACAAATGCAACTTGGAAACCCTTACTGCAGATTTCCATAGCAGGGAAAATATTCCTATTACATTCCAAAGAAAGCAACAACCAGTTTATCTGAGCGTATGAAGGGCACTCTTCTGTACATGGCTGAAACTGCATGTATCCCAATTGCTCTCTTCTGTTTTCTTCAGCCATCTGTTACTTTACTTTTTCAAATACACATTAAATCAAATATTGTATTAGTCAACATCCTCCAGAATTCATAGTCGCTTTTTCAGTATCTAGACTAGGCCTAGTTTAAACAGCTTAACAAGAAACACCGTCAGTGTAGCACCCATTGCATGTCGTTTTTTGCAGCACACTCCTGCTCGCTCTCCCTTCCCTCTCCCTAGGTGTGCAAGGGATGCAGCTGAACCGCAGGTCTCCTGTCATGCACCTATAAAGAGCACGAAACCTGCAAACCTCGAAGTCTCCTGAGTAAGGGCTCCACTCCACCAGCATTTGGCTTCAGGACGGGTTGCTTTGGGTTAATGCACCACTGTTCCAGGGGCTTACAGAATGTGGGAGAGAAGGGAGAGGGGAAACAGAGCAGGAGGGACACCTCAGGGAGCAGGGAAGAGAATAAGAAGGGTAAAGAAAACTCCCAGCTCCCTCTGCCAAGAGCCTGACTCTGAAGAGCCATTTTCAGTATGACCTTCCCACATCAATTACCAAAAAAGATGGGGAGTAAATAAATTAAAAAAAAAAAACATTTAATAGCCAGATAAATTACTCATGTGTTTTATATGTGTGTAAAGCTATGCATACAGCTAGGATTTAAACTGTCATTTAGATACAGTAAAAAACAAACTACAATCCCATCAGTAATTCTTGGAAGAGGCCAATTGAAGACAGAGGAAGACTTTTTTTTTAGTCCAAGCACAACATATTTGCACACTGAGTGCTTTTCATATATTAAGAAATACTGACTGCAGTACGCTACTATTCATTAAGAAATCTTCTATCCACAGGAAGCTCTCCATATATTCCTTAGAAGAATAAATCCCTTTCTTCTTTTTAGTTTTTAAAGTTAGGCACTGGTAAGTACTACTTCTCGAGATAAATGTCCTTTACATTAGATGACACAAAGAAGAACAGTTCTGCTTCTTTACAAAGGCAATGCACAACCATATCAGACTCCTGGCACCTATACAGCTAATCCTGTTCTTGGAAGGGTTACATTCATGTAATAAGTCTGTCCTGCTAAAAACTGGGCTACCCCTAACCAGGGCTATTTAGCACACAGACTCCAACACTAGGAAGCCTGTAACTTTATAGGGAGTTGGAGCAGTCGGCAGTACCGTGAGTGGTGCATTCCTGAAACTCTCCTATACCAGTGTAATGTCAACAGAAAAGGCTAAGCGGTGATGTAATGTCTGAGGGCATGCCAGAGTCAAGACACTTTTTGTTCGATTCACAGGGTACAAGTTATTTCTCCCTACCCCCACCTTTTTTAAAGCAGGCAATAAGCAGTTGATTTTACAGCTACAAGCATCACAGAACTGCACATTATCTGCATAGTGAAAAGCAAGGAATAAGCTGATAGCATTCATCATTGTGACACAGGCAACCATTTTTAAACAAGAAAAGCTTTTGGTCTATTTTAGTTTGAGGGTTTTTTTGTGTTCAGCATTTTTTGTGGGGCTTTTTTGCTGCTGCCTATCACCATGGCCTCTGAGGCTCCTACACTTAAAAATGCATTTTGTTACCTGAAGCCCTTTAATAGTTCCTATATCCTCAGAATCAAGAAGATACTTTCCGTATCACAGTATCACAGTATGTTTGGGATTGGAAGGGACCTCAAAAGATCATCTAGTCCAATCCCCCTGCTGGAGCAGGAACGCCTAGGTGAGGTCGCACAGGAACATGTCCAGGTAGGTTTTGAATGTCTCCAGAGAAGGAGACTCCACAACCCCCCTGGGCAGCCTGTTCCAATGCTCTGTCACCCTCACTAAGTTTTTTCTCAAATTTAAGTGGAACCTCTTGTGTTCCAGCTTGATCCCATTACCCCTTGTCCTATCATTGGTTGCCACTGAGAAGAGCCTGGCTCCATCCTCGTGGCACTCACCCTTAATATATTTATAAACATTAATACGGTCACCCCTCAGTCTCCTCTTCTCCAAACTACCTCAGTCTCTTCTCCAAACTAAAGAGACTCAGCTCCCTCAGCCTTTCTTCATAAGGGAGGTGCTCCACTCCCTTCATCATCTTTGTTGCCCTACGCTGGACCCTCTCCAGCAGTTCCTTGTCCTTCTGGAACTGAGGGGCCCAGAACTGGACACAATATTCCAGATGTGGTCTCACCAGGGCGGAGTAGAGGGGAAGGAGAACCTCTCTCGATCTACTAACCACCCCCCTTGTAATACACCCCAGGATGCCACTGGCCTTCCTGGCCACAAGGGCACAGTGCTGGCTCATGGTCATCCTGTTGTCCACCAGGACCCCCAGGTCCCTTTCCCCTACACTGCTCTCTAATACGTAATTTCCCAACCTATACTGGAACCTGGGGTTGTTCCTGCCCAGATGCAGGACTCTACACTTTCCCTTGTTAAATTTCATTAGGTTATTCCCTGCCCAACTCTCCAGCCTGTCCAGGTCTCGCTGGATGGCAGCACAGCCTTCTGGCGTGTCAGCCACTCCTCCCAGCTTAGTGTCATCAGCAAACTTGCTGATAGTACACTCTATTCCCTCGTCTAAATCGTTAATGAATATATTGAATAATACTGGCCCCAGTATTGACCCCCGAGGCACTCCACTAGATACTGGCCTCCAACTAGACTCCGCACCATTGACTACCACTCTCTGGCTTCTCTCCTTAAGCCAGTTTGCAACCCACCTCACTACTCTATTGTCTAGACCACACCTCTTCAACTTAGCTGTGAGGATGCTGTGGGAGACTGTGTCAAAGGCTTTATTGAAGTCAGGGTAGACCACATCCACCGCTCTGCCATCATCCATCCACCTTGTCACATTCTCATAAAAGGCAATGAGGTTGGTCAAGCATGACTTACCCTTGGTAAAGCCATGCTGACTGTCCCTAATAACCCTCTTATCCTTGATATGCCTTGAGATGGCACCAAGGATAAGCTGTTCCATTACTTTCCCAGGGACAGAGGTGAGGCTGACCGGTCTATAGTTACCCGGGTCCTCCTTCTTGTCCTTTTTGAAGACTGGAATGACATTTGCTTTCCTCCAATCCTCAGGCACCTCTCCCGTTTCCCAAGACTTGGCAAAGATGATGGAGAGCGGTCTAGCAATTACTTCAGCCAGCTCCCTCAGCACCCACGGATGCATCCCATCTGGACCCATGGATTTATGGATGTCCAGACTATTTAACTGCTCCCTAACCCAGTCCTTATCGACTAAAGCAAACTCCTCCATTGACCCGGCTTCATCCGGGGTCTCAGGGGTACAGGGCTCCCCAGGACAGCCTCCGGCAGAGCAGACAGAGACAAAGAAGGCATTCAGTAATTCTGCCTTCTCTGTATCTTCTACCACCAGGGCACCCACCCTATTCATCAGTGGGCCTACATTGCCTCTGGTATTAGTTTTATCTGCTATGTATTTGAAAAAGTTCTTTTTGCTGTCCTTGACCCCTCTCGCCAGCTGTAACTCTAAGGAGGCCTTGGCTATCCTAGCTGCCTTCCTACATCCTCTAACAGCAGCCTTATATTCCTCCCAAGTGGCCAGCCCCTGCTTCCATGACCTGTAAACTCTCCTCTTCTGCTTGAGCACACCCAACAGATCCCTATTCAACCACGCAGGCCTCCTGGCTCCCTTCCTTGACTTCCTACGTGTGGAGATGCTCTGATCCTGAGCGTGGAAGAAGCAATCTCTGAATGCAATCCAGCTATCTTGGGCCCCTTTTTCTTCAAGCAGTCTTGCCCATGGGATTTCCCCCAGCAATTGCTTGAAAAGGCCAAAGTTAGCCCTGCTAAAGTCCAGGGTTGCAATTCTCCTTGCTATTCTGTTCCTGCCACACAAGATGCTGAACTCCACCATCTCGTGGTCACTGCAACCCAGGCAGCCCTCAATCTTCACCACTTCGACCAGACCCTCCTTGTTAGTGAGGATGAGATCCAGCAGTGCACCTCTCCTAGTCGGCTCCTCCACCATCTGCATGAGGAAGTTATCATCAATGCACTGGAGGAACCTCCTGGACTGTGGCTGGCTGGCTGAATGGTCCTCCCAGCAAACATCAGGGAAGTTAAAATCACCCACAACAACCAGGGCCTGTGACTGTGAGGCCACTCCCAGCTGCCCATAGAAGGCCTCATCAACTTCCTCAGCCTGATGTGGTGGCCTGTAATAGACGCCCAGAACAGTGTCATCCCTGCCAGCCTGCCTCTTGATCCTGACCCATACACTCTCAACTCGCTCGTCATCCGCTCCTGGGCAGAATTTAGTACGTTGTAGTTGCTCTCTCACATAGAGAGCAACTCCACCACCACGCCTGGCTGGCCTGTCTTTCCTGAAAAGGGCATAGCCATCCATGACCACATTGCAGTCATGTGAACTGTCCCACCATGTCTCCGTAATTGCCACCAGATCATAATCTCCCGACCGAACACAGGATTCTAACTCCTGCTTATTTCCCCATGCTGCGCGCATTGGTGTACAGGCATTTCAGGGAGCGAGCTGAGCACACCCATTTCTCCCTAGGGGCATAGGAGGCCAGCCGGTCCTCATCAGTTTTAGAATGCTGCCCCACTGGGACAAGCCCAGCTACAAACCCATCCCCCTTCGAGCCTAGTTTAAATCTCTCCAAATGAGCCCAGCTAATTCCTGCTCCAGCATCCTTTTGCCCCTGTGAGATAAACCTTTCCCGCGTAACAGTGTCCGGACTGGTGTCTTGTAAAACCAACCATTATAAAATAATCCAAAGCCCTGCCTGTAGCACCGGTCTTGGAGCCAACCATTTAGAGACTGAATTTTCCTATTCCATCCCACATCATCACTTGAAGATGGAAGGAGTGAAGAGAAGATCACTTGAGCCCCTGAGTCTTTCACCATCCTTCCCAAGACCTTAAAATCGTTCTTCATTCCCCTCAGACTACGGGAAGCAGCTTCCTCCCCATCTGTCTGGAAGACCAGCAGCGGGTAGTAGTCTGTCGGGTGCACCAGTTTGGGGAGCTCTCTAGTGATATCCTTGATCTGGGCTCCAGGAAGACTACAAACTTCCCTACAATGAGGGTCAACTCTGCATATTGGGCACTCTGTTCCTTTCAGAAGGGAATTTCCTATTACAATCACCCTTCTTTCTTTCTTGTCAGAGGCAGTCTTAAGTTGTGAAGTCAACCACCTCTTCCTATGTGATCTTGTAGGCAGGCTTGGCACCACCTCCTCACCTACCTCTTCTTCAAGATCCAGGGCCTCAAACCCATTACGGAGGGGCACCTGGGGAGGCAAAGCAGGCAGGGAGGGGGGCTGCCCGTGACACCGAACCGGAATACACTTCCAACCCTTGTCGTCTTTTAGGTCCCCTACCTCTGCCCGACAGCAACAAGGGTGGGGCTGTCTCAGGACTTCTGCCTCTGTCCGAGAGGGCAGGGGGTCCATCTCCTTTTGGGGGGTACCTCCCTGGGGCCTTTCCAACTGGCACGTCAGGGTGTTACTCCACCAGTCGATCTCCCTTTCGCACTCCAGCAACTTAATATCTTTATATTTAAATAACATTTCCCAAATTCTAATGCTGATAAAAAGAACAGAAACTCCTCCAGTACCATGACACAACCTGAGATTCTCACATATTTAAGATTTGTATGTAAACAAACACTTGTGCACAATAAAGCCAGTGGGAGTTAGGTACATAAATAAAATGCCTTTAAAATTCTGGACCTGGATGTCTGTACCATAAGAATGGGTGGATTATGCTCTTACATAAATATAGCCAACAGAGGGAGTGGCAGCTGAGAGTCACGCTTGATCCATCTTGCCTATCTTATCCTTCCTCCCTTCCACAGCTGTATGACTCAAGCCAGCTCCTGGATAATGCAAATGGCATACAATTTTGAAAGTGTTTATCTACCAACATCAGTGCTCGCCTACAAAGAAAAGAAAAATCAGTGGCTTGTGAATGAGGTCATTACACTCATGACACGGAGAAAAGACAGAGTTCTGAGAGGAGGAAATAAAGGCAATTATAAATAGGTGCAAATAAAACACCAGCTAAACACTGCCTCTCAAGCTTTGGTAGACGTAAGAAACGTGAAGAGTCTAACTGTGGCATTTCTAGGAAAAATGCCTGCATATACCATTCAATGATTTTCAAATCAGGTTCCCAACGACCAAGGCAATAATGCTTTTGTAGAAAAACAACAGTTTGCAAGGACACAAAAAGAAGCAAAGCTGTTCATCCTCAAAGATCCCTGTCACTTAGCTTGTGCTACAACCCACATGCCAAAAATACCTGCAGCAACTCAAAACCATCTAAGCACTTCAGAATGTTTTCTTTTAAACTTAGGAAAAAAAAATCATTTGGGTTAACAGGTAAATATTTCTGAGTTTTGTTCCTTAAAGCATTAATTGTATTTCGTTCTTTGTTAAGAGGTTTCAATCTACTTGTACCACGGATGCTCAAATAAAAGGAGCTGATGTGCGGATCACCGCACACCAGCTGGTAGCAGGCTCCCGCCTAGAGTGACAACTCAAGAGCTGTAGATTCAAGACATGATGACTACCTGTCACAATTTGTGGGCACTGAAAAGATGATACTGAGACAAGGTTAGTACATACAGCCTAACTGCCATCAACAGACAAACCAATAAAACTGTTCCCCAACTAGTAGTCTGTGTTTTATTTGTACAAAGAAGTTGTATTAATCTAACACACATACCTTGTCAAAGTAAGAATAACACATCTGATCATTATGGGAACTTAATTATTTAATTTCTTAAAACATAAGAGTGATCTCTAAGAGAATTAAACTGTGTGCCTGCAGCTTGGTATCTGTTCATTTTTGCCATGTTAAAATCCAACAGCTCCATATAGAACACGGCGTTATTTACCTTCTCTGTAAATTTTCCTGACTGCATTACAGAAAACTTCCAAAGCAAGTAATAAGGTACTAACAGTAAGGGTTTTTTTAACCCTGATGGTCATGATTTATAGGAAAACTTCCTGCAAGCAAACCATTTTCCATGTGCAAACTTCATAGAAAGATCAGCAAAGGCTGTAGTTTTTTCTGTGAGGAGCTGAGTGTCACAGTGCTGAAAGGCCACCTCTCCATCTCCCACCTACCCTCCGATTCCTTCCTTATATTGAATTCAAACACTTGCCAGAGCCCTCTGAGAGTCAATATAAGTCATTAATTGGGAAAAAGAAGTAAATGCTTCTGTCAGGTTATTAGGAAGCTGGATCAGTGAAAGGTCACATCCGCTGGATAAGAAAGGCCTCCCCCTTTCAACAGTTCACTTTTTTCCAATGCAACTGTATTCTAAGCACTGATGAGATAACGATATCCCTTTCTTGTTAGGGTTAAAATACAGAATTGAAATGCAACTTAATCTGATGAACTAACTGTGCAGACAACACATAATAGTTTTTGAAGACATGAAAGTCACATTTTTGAATTACTAGGCTTTGTCTATATGAAGTATTAAAACCTAAATATTTAAGACGGCTGAAAAGAGAAAAAAAAAAAACAGACTGAGTCAGTTTAATAATGATGAAAAGAAAAAAATTGAAGACAAAGAAATCAGAGGTGCAATGAGAGAAATTTTCTGAAGAAGCCTTCCTACCACAAATTCCACTCATAATCTGAACACAACTTTCTTATCCTTATATCCCTTCAAATGAGCTGTAGCCCACACAAAGTTTTGATCCTACAAGGAAATACAAGCAAGGAATTCAATGAAGCTAACTTTGCATGGATCTCAAATGAAAGATGTTCTTTATTAAGGCAAAGGACAGCAGTATTAAATGGGAGAAGGGCTTGAAACCACATTAATTAGAAACAGATTAATTTCTTTTTTTGGCAAATTCTGATTTGTGTGAGGAGTTTTGTATACATTATTTCATACTCAGAAAACTCACCAAAAAGCAAAAGCATACTGCTTGTATAAAAGGGCAAAATCTGAAAAACGCTGTGAATTTTTTTATTCATCTTGTGTATCTTAGAATAGGTTCCAACTCTAACCTTCTTTTCTAGATATACTTGGAACTGGAATTGGGTTCTCTGTAAAAAGCAGTCCCTAAGGACTACCCATAGCTATAACAATCTCAGTCAGCTGAATTTGAGCATTACTGGGTAGTATCAGACATATACAGTTGGACCACACATTGGCATTTTCTGTGACTCGGTTATCTTTTTCCCTTCCAGTTAGAGGATGAGTATAAGCAGTTATCTAAATGTCAAATTCCACATCTCTCTAATATTCTGTATTAAATGTCATCTTCCCTATTAGCTCCTTATAGCATTTATGAGGGAATAAAAATGTCTTTTGTTCTGAGTTCCAACTGGTTAGTAGTGTTAAGTGCTACTTATCTGAACAGAAAGTCCATCAAGCCAAAAGAATACAAAATTTTTAAAAAGTGCAGACTTCTGAAGAACTGCATCAACCTGAGACAAAACAGCCATGTTCTTCCCACTAAAATAACACCACACCCATACGAAGACGGCTTAAAAAGCAAAACAACTAACACTAAGGCTTTTATCTGTATCTATAGTAACAGATGAGAAGCTAAACTATTTATCAGAATGTACACAGGTCTGCTCTGACTTCCAGAGAAGAGTGTCATCTTTAGGCTAAATAACAGACCAAATATCATCAGCAGTTTTCTTCTTGAAGAATACATTTGCTGATTCTTTATAGTAAACCACTCTATTGTTTTAAGATTATTTTATTAGTGCATTTTCACACTCTTTCTGCCAAAAACTACGTAAAACTCAGAAACACTGCTCAAGTTCAGTGACATAAATCTATTTCCTACTTGCACTCTGAAAGAAGCTCAACTCTGCCTCCTGCGGCAGCAGCAATAGAATTAACGACCAAAGTCTGACTGCAGGACTTTTAAGATGACAGCAAAGAAATGTTCACACCTTAGTTCTATACTATCATGGTTTGAAAACAACTTTTTTGCCCTTAAACACTACTAGTAGTTATCAAATACAGCTGTCCAAAGAGAATATCCAGCTCTAGAAAGATACAAACTGCTGTTAGTCACTAAATGTGTGTCCTATTGCTTTGTGATTAGTAGTAGGGATAAAGTCCTACCTCAGTCAAGTAACAAACTATTCCTTCCTAACCACCCACCATAATAACTTACAGAACACTGTAAAGACCTATAATCTGATCCAGTAGTATAGTATTAAAGGAGAAACACTATGATTTTAAATAAGAATCAATGACTATAAATCCACAATATTTACATTTTGTGGGATCACCTCTACTGCACTCAGTGGCAATATTGAAAGGAAAGGAAGATGCTTCCTTATCATATGTAGATAACATAGTCTACTCATGGTTCTAAAATCATTTAAATTCGACCCAGAAAGCCTCTGCAAATATTTTTCTTGTGAATATCACCTCCTGGGTAAGTATTATACCACATCAAAAAAGAGGTAAAATTTATCATGTGCTTTTGTACGCATTTTTCTTCTTTCAGAGCCTATGCTACAAAACAGCTCTGAGGTAAGCCTACATGTCTCCTGTCTCCTGTTATATCTCCTGAATCAGAAAAAACCCCAACTCTAGAGAGGTGTTTTCAAACTCAAGACAGTATTGCTTGCTTATTACCTGATCACGATCACCTGCAAAACAGCAGCTCTTCATAGTACATGAGTTGAAGTACCCTTGGTTGTCAAACTGGAAGACAGGCAGCCGGCAGTGGATGTCATAGAGGACGGGGGGAAGGCGCCGACGCAGTGCCAGCAGCTGGGTTCCATTGCTGTTGAACCGGACACTCATGGCACTCTGCAGGGAGAGGTTTCCACCATAGCGGAGCAGCGAACTGGGAAAAGACAGAGGAAACAAGTGAGATGGGCCACACACTTGAAGGAAACTACTTGAAGATGGAACTCTCTCTTTAATCTTACTGAGTCATTTCCAACAAATTAGCCCAGTAAAGTATAATCTTATTTAGTTTCTGCTTCAAAGCATCAATTCCTCAGCAAACTTGATTCAAAACCCGAACGACAAACTACCAAAATGCTAAGACTACAAAGTCCTCATAAGAATAAAGACTGTGAGTAGTTTTGCTAGCAACAAATACATTTCCTGCATAGGAACAAAGTCTCACAGAGTGGTCTTAACCTTAAAAAGGCTGTTCTTGCACTTCTGGGATATCTACATGTTAGAGACTGACTCTACCACCACTCAGCTCTTTTTTTTTTTTAATTCCCAGCTGGTGACTACATTCAGCCAGCCCAAATTTTATTTTTGCTCTGCCCTGGCACCAGATGGCATTTTTTCCATTTGTGGATATTTTGACCATTATCTCACTTCTGCTTCTATTTATACTTCCATAGGGCATCAGAGGATGTTTGAACTCTACAATCAGTTCCAGCTGTCTCAAATAAAAAGCCACTTTACTAACAAGTTATTGCAAGAAATGCTAAAATAAGTCATTTAGCTGATCTCAAACTTGCTTCATCTGAAAATATTGCCAAGTAGGCAAGACTATTAGATAATTATGCTACCACATGACGCTATTACCTAAAACTCTCACATGGTTGAATCAGCCAGCTTCCTTGGCCCTTAAAAGGCTGTATGATCAGAGCTGGAGTATTTGTATCAGCTCTTATCTATGTGTACAAGACAAAAACAAGGCGTCACAAGCTTCCAGGTTCTATCGTTAAAAGAAAAACATAATACGGAATTTGTTCCATCCAGCAACTTAAAGATAATCAAAGCATACCTGAAATTCAACTTGCATTGTATGGTTTTTCTGTTGTGGTTTCTTTCTTTTTCCAAAGACTTAATTCAAGCCCTGTACTTGAGATGATTGTGTGCATGGAAAGGGAGGTAAAGATGGACGACATTTTATTCCTTTTTTGTTCAGTGATCACTGAAACCTCCTTAAGCAGTATCAGAGCTCGACTTTTTTGTTAACATGTTTTGAGCAATCCCCAGACCAAACAAGGCATGCCAGCACAGAATTTGCAGATGCTAGATGGAAGTTTGTTCACAGATTTTAATGCATTATACTTTCTGATGTAGCCCTATGCCCCAACATTTGTGAAAAATGAGTCATTCTGTATGGATAAGAAGCCACATTCCATGCAGGTTGAAGCATGCATCATTACGTGACATATTGTAAAGTTAAAAATCTATTGTTCCTAAGCCAGAGTTAAACAAAACAAAACACAAAAGAAGACTCCACATAATAAATGCACTAGAAATACACTGCTCTTACACACATGCACTTCGTGAACTGAACAGTCAAAGCCACGGTTCCACAAAGGAACCCAAAGCCACATTTTCAAAGCCAACCAGTAGAGCTTCAAGCTGGGCACCAAGACTCCTGAACACCTGTATCACCACGAAGAGTCCTGCTCTCTCACGTGTGCACGTTCTCCTCCTCTCACGCAAAGCTGCTGAGCTTCTCTGAATAGTGTTTATGGATTTTAATAAAAACATGAGGAAGTCTAATATTAGAAACTATAACCTTAGAGACAAGGATTTAGGATCCCCCATCAGTCTTAGTTTCTGTTCAAGATCAATAAAATACTCAGGTAGCTCAAAATACTTGGGCATAAACCAACACAACCAACATAAATATAAAACAACAAACATAAACCAGCCAAACAAAAAAATCTCCAAAACCACCACACCAATAAAAAATCCCATAACCCCAAACATATGCAACATTTTTTCCCATCCCTCTCTAGCAATAGGTTTGTGTAAGCAAAAAATTTTTTCTATAGAAGTTCCCACTTCCTTAAAAAAAAATCCACAAAAAATAAAACCAACCAAACAAACCCCCAACAACCCAAAAAACACATAAAAGAAACAAACCTAGATTTTTTTGGCTAAGAAATTTCAATTTTTCCATAAAAATACAGGAGTTCTCCACCATGCAGCAACTAGACTTAATGTTAAGGTGCAGCCACTGCTGCACCAAGACTATGCCTCCCTCCTCGTTAACAGTTTTCTTTCCTACTCTAAACCACAACCCAGAATTCCCTCCTGCCTACAGGTGAGCAAGCCCAGCAGATGCCCCATCCTTTCAAATCTTCAAGCAAAGTTTCCGTGGTTATTATTATTATGCCCTGTCTCAAATATTTTGAGATTATGTTTTGTCACACTAAACTAGCTTCCATTCTGCTTACAGATGTTTTCATTAGGGTCCTATAGCAGTCAAAGCTATCAAAGAAAACACCCCTCAGAGCTGAATTCTGTATTGTGTTTCAGTAACTTTAGTGTAACAAAGCTCTAGAAGAACATTTACTTCAGACACTAAATGAAGTAAGAAAGACTAGAATTTCAGAAATTATGATCATATACACACATAAGAAGTCTAGAATTAAGGAGCTGCACAGTTAAGAGCCCTCAAAAGATCAATAGCTTTTCCTATCTCACACCCTCACTCCACACAATTCAGCCACATGTCAAACGGAAATACAGTTTGTGTTGCAGTTCCTTGAACAAGACATCTGGCTCAGAGGAAAAACAAAAGAACAAAAATCAAAACAACAACAACAACAAAAACCCACAACGAACCAATAAAACCAAACTCCACACTAATAAAAAAGGCAGTGGATTAAGTTTGGCTGAATCGAGAAATAAATGCTAAAATAGCCATTTTCCATCCACATAAGAGCGATGTGCCAACGACTTTCCCCATTCGCCTCTATGGTCTCCCCAAAAATCAGATTCTGCAGTTCCAAGTGCAGCATTTTGCTATACTAATCACAGAACAGTGGTTTTGCGATTTCCTCACCCACGTGCAGCCTGTTTGCTTCTGTCTGCCTCTTGGAAATGCTGCACAGTGCTTTCCTTTAACAAGCTATGAAGAGAGACAGCAGGTAGTCAGGTGGGGATGACAAACTGACACCAAAAGCCCCCAACCATCCAACTCCTGACCCAAACAGAGTAGAAATATTTGCTCTCTTTCTACTCCTAAGAGAGGACATCTGAAAGATACAGTCAGAAATATGATGGAAGGGGCAGGTAAATGGAGCGGGTACAGCTCATGGCTCCATGTTGGTGGCAAAGCTAGGAACTGAGCTAACAGAGGACATAAAGGATCTGACAAATCTCTCCTCCTCTGCCTCCTCCTGCAGGCAGTGCACATGTTAGCAGTGTTTAGAACTGAGGAACTGCAGGACTTCAGTATCTTCCTTTATAGAAGTTGATTACAGAACAACTATGCTGGCTTTAGGGAAAAACTAATTGCCCAAGATGGCTTTTAGAGTATTCCATCTCCATCAAAATTGCAGGAGAAAAAAAAAGAAAAGTCAGCCATCTCCAAGAAAGGAGCTGGAGGAAGTTATGCTACAGTATTAAACCACTACGAATACTCGGTACTAAAGAGGATGCCTGAATCAAGAAGCTTAAAAAAAAATAAAATAAAATAAAATAATCTTCAAACTAATCAGACCCAGAGCTTTTGCTCTCCTTTTTTTTGGGTGTAGGGAGGGAAGAGAAAGGGGAGAGCTGTGTTTAAGCATGTTCAGTGTTCAAATGACTGTGTCCACTTTCCCAGTTGCATCACAGTGCTGCTCTGTACCTTTTGTCAGTGCTACTTTTGTATTTTTTCACACAGAATTATGTGGGGCAGTGGAGACATGTTTGGATATGTTGCTCATGTTAGAACTGCCACTTCTGCCTACTCCTTATTTCATGCTGTAGCAAAGGAATTCAGAAGGAACACCTTCTTGCAGCTACTAAAAACATTCACTAATGCATCAGACTGAAAACAATACCCTGTCTCAAAGACCCAGACCATGACAGCTAGTGAGAAATTGGAAGACAACCCTAAAAGGGCACCTCAGATCAAGATGGGGGACCCTTCTGCCAGAGGCACTGTCTTTCTGAACCCAGACCCAGACTACTCCGGGATTTAGTGTGCTTCCAAATTTGGCTCATCCAGCCAGCCGCAGAATGCTGATGTTGCCTACCAGCTCTGGAAGCAATACAGAGAGACACATGCACTTCTGAGTTATTTAAAAAGTCATCTTGTATGATTAAGAGAAATATTTAGTCCACAGATGGAACATTACAAGCCAAAAACACATGCTGGAGCTGGAGGGAATCTGAGGAGGGGGAGAAGGGGCAGTTATGTGCAATATGGTCATTTCCGTAGCTGGATATGCTGCACACAGGCAGCATACAAGTGTTAACTAAATACCAGCTCAGCCAAACAATAGAAGGCTTTCAATCCAAGAGCAGCACCACTAACATAAATAAATCCATTTCTACTGGCAGCTAGTGGGGTGAGGGAAGAAGCAGTCTCATTGCACTCAGAATTTGCAGGAAAAGTCTATACGTGAAACAAGCATTTCTCTCTCCTCCTCTCCCCTTTTCTAAACACAGCAGTTGTTTCATCTTTTTTTGAAGAGTCGACTGCCTGAGCAATAACATAACCTTAACCCAGGCTATTCAAAAGTTAGCTTGGCAACAGACAGTGGACATTAAACTGAGAGAACAGTGCCTTGGCAGAAATCAAATAACAAAAATAAAAGCAGCATGCATGACAGCATTAAATAGAACCATTAAATAAAATAATCTAATAGCTCGTCTTGATAAGCTACAATAAGCTGCAATATAGACACTGTCCTTGGCATATGAGTGTCATTTAAGAGGGACAAGGAAGGAAGGAAGGAAGGGAGAAAGCGTTGATATCATAAACAGCAGTGAGTGAAACTAACTTGATGGAAGAATGACCTTAAAAGGAAAAAATTAATTGAATGCTTGTAACCAATACACACCACTGCATACAACTGTGTTTGTCAGCATTTCTGTAACCACAAAACTGAGGAACTTCTAACTATGCAAAAAGAACTGGAATGAAACCTGGCAAATAGAATCTCGGCCTGGAAAACTGCAGAAAAGTTTGGGGTTTTATTTGGAAGAAAGTTATTCCGTGTGTGCAAAAACACACACAAATCTTACATAGACTGGAGCAAACACTCAGCAAGAGCCAAATTAACCACCAATAGAAAATCAAGCATAAGATCAATTAACATGCATACTTTATTTTTTGAAGTGGATTACAAAGTTCACAGACATCTCAATATAGTTTATTTGAAAAACAGATAAGTCAAGTCAACGTGTATGGAGCTTCAGAAGTGTTAACAAGTATGAAGGAATTCCCTCAGTGCCTTAAGATTCTAGAAGTACACAAGCCATACTCAGGATTTTATTATTTCTCAGTAACATGCTCATTTTTCTAGATTCCATCATCACTATTTCTGATTATCTCACTACCTCTATAAGAACTACCTTCAAGAACTACATGCCTCCGAATCTTTAATAGGAAGGAAGGGGGATTTGCTTGGACTTCAAAAAACAACCAAATAAAACAAAGGCTGTGTGTTGTTAGCAAAACTAAATAACTTTGCTTTCCTTCTAAAAGAATATGCAAGTAAAATCAATCGCATGCACCAAGACTGGAAAAGCAGGGAATTTAGGGTGAAGATTCTGCATGTTCAAGAACACATCATCCCTTCTGCTCTTTACAGTTTGGGTCAGGAACATGTAAATTAGTATAAAAATGAACATGGCATCATTAATAAACTTCCACGCACGGCAAGCTCTAAGGTGAACAGAAGCATCACCCTTACATCCAAAACAAGAGGGCAACAATGTTGTGGGGTTTTTTGTTTTGTTTTAAAAAAAGAGAGATTCTTATCAGATAACTGTCTTCAGAAGCTGGAGCCTTAAGAATATTAAACATCACCAGATTTACATACCCAGAGGAGCCACACCTCCTAACAGCAAAGGCTTGGGTCTTTGGCCCTTATGATCTAATTGAGTACTGAATGCTAAAGGTGCTTCGCCAGTGATCTCAGGCAGTTCTCCAGAAAGCATTATGTTTTCCTTTACTCTGCCTTTGTTCACAGGAAGAACATACAGAATTTCAGTATTTTCAGGAAGATGACAAGAGCAAACGTATAACATATACTAAACTTTCCCCCTCATCTGTATTACTTTTATCCTTTCAGGCCTTATGGCTTACCTTTGCCATTACAGTGATTAAACAGTAGCAAATGACAACAACGAAACCCTATTTGTTTGAATGTTTCACATCCTTCTCCAGCTTTATTCAAGATTTGTTTTGGTTCACAAACATTCTCCCTCTCCTAGGCCTGCCCTCTCTACAGATCAGCAATCAGCAGGCACAAGTCCTATTCTCAATCTCTGCTTCAATCATCTAGGTGTTACTGTAATGTAAGTAATAAATGAGTTCTAGTAGTCAGTAAAATAGAACAAAACAAAAAACCCAAAACATTTAGCCAAATTAAAAAAAGAAAGTAGACAATAAAAAGTAAGGAACAACTATCCAACAACCAGAAGCAAACTAGCTAAATTACCTGATCATTTTCCTCCTTTTCTAATCCCTAAATTTTTCAGTCAGAGTCCCTTATTCAGCCTGATCAGAAATAGTATCTCGTAGGATGGAGTACAAACTGTGAGAAAGAGAACCGCTCAGCTGAATCCAGCCAAACACAAACGAGTAGGTTCCACCAGATAACCAGACAGAGAAGATGCAAATGAAGCCAGACATGGCATGGGAAGATGACCTTTAGGCCAAAGGAAAGAACAGGAGCTGTCTCCAAAACAAAGCGCACACCAAAGCCAGTCTAACACAAAGAACACAGATACCAGAGAATGTTACCTCAGAAAAATAATCTGAGTGTAAAAGCTGAAAAGTACAACCATTTTCACACCTTGGTGTCTATGCAAAAGGAGACATGAATCAATATTGCAAGTCCTACAAAGCATTTTTTCTACATGTTTCTGTGCTGTGATTCTTGTATTTCATTAGGGAAGCTGAGTAACATCAGTCACAGATTTGTTCTCGCATCTAGTAATATTTGTATATATATATATATATATACATACACACACACTCAAGCCCCCCCCCTTTTTTTCTCTAGCAAATTTGCATGAATTTTTAATTTATCCAATCTACAAAAGCTGAAATTAAAGAGCAGCAACAAGAAAACAGGCCTTTCTTTTGGAAAAGCAGCAAGATCCAAGATGCTCCTGTAGGAGCACAGTCAAGTCTTCAGTAAGTAAAGCTTTTGGCTCTAATAGGTACAAGATGAATAAAAATTATCATGTAAAGCTAACTGATCACAACTGCACACACACTTTTGGTCTCACCAAATTGGTTCCACCACAGTTTCCCATGGATTGATGTTTCAAAGACTAATTCCCTTGTCTTAAAAAGGGTTGAACTAACATTTCAGATGTTCTCCCAGTAAATGCATTAAGACTACTTCTCCCTTGTATTCAGTCACCATTAAAATAAATAAATAAATAAACCAATCCTTGTTTTAGAAAGAAAAAAAATGTATCTCTTTTAATTCCTTTCCCCATTTTAATTCCTACCTCATTGAAATGAGGCATAAAGGTGATAAGGGCAAAGCTTCTATGGTCACAGACCCATTTCCTTAAGAAAGCAAACTACAAAACCACATTAAATCAGAGCTTCTTTTGAACAACTGATTACAATTTTATACTTTCAAAATTTATATTGCAAGGACAATACTTTGCACTTGAAATTTTTGCTTTAGAAAGATCTGTGTCTTAGAAAATTTCAAAACAAAAAGACTAAGCATAATGAGGCTTTTAAAGTAGGCAGTATTCCCATTCCTTGATCCAGGAAAAACTGAGGGCAAGAGAGGTCAATCGACAGACCGGCCCAACACTGTGAAACAAACCCAGGTTTCCTGACTTCTTGTTTACTGCATGAAGCTACATATATTCTAGAAAATTATAAACGTGAATACCATCACTGCTTCTGGGAGCAGGCTGGATCCCAAAGAGCAGAGGGACAGTACTGACCTTAAAGCGTCTGGCCAGAACCAAACCAGGCCTAGTGTGGGCATGCTGGTAAGTGTGAAAAAGCTTCATCTTTGAATCAGAAATTCCCCACGAATATGATGGAGGGCTGTCTGCAAGAGACAGTGTGATTTAACTAATGAAGGTTTGAGAAAACTACTAAATCAAGACAGGAAAAACTGAACAGACAGAGTCACTGTAGCCCTATCTGAGAACAATAAAGAATTCAAAGCTGAACTACTAACAATACACATTTTTATGATACAATTTGAACCTCAGTACTTCGAAACTCAGTTATGTGTCTGATCAACAAATCTAGGGATGGCAGAGGAAAGTAAGAAAATCTTTCCTTCTGTCATTGAAAAAAAACCTTAAAAGATCTTCAGTTTGCACATCAGTGGACTAACCTGGATACACTCCACTACAGGAAGGATACCAGCCTAAACACAGAGAAAGCTAAGGTAAACCCTCTATCCCAAGAGAGTCTGACAAGGTCAGGCATAAAGCAGAACTGCAGATGAGATAAGGAATGTGTACATATGAAACAGAAGCTAAGTGAGACAGCCTTTCCTATGGTATTGTCCTAGTTAATTCTGCAATAAGGACAAGACATAAAGGTGGGAAAAAGACACTATAGCACCCGCTTCACACACTTGAATACCAGGCAGTATTCACCAGACTTGCACGCACACTTACTGAAGTATTTCTAGCCTATCTATTAGTCGGTGCTCACATCAGCAACAGAAAAGACCACTTGCTTCAGAGTAAAAATATCTAGCAATAAATTCACTGATTTACATATTTTGCAACTTTAGCACAGCGCTTCTGTCATCAAAAAAAGGGAAAAAGAAAAAAATCATCAACTGGCTGAAATTGGCAGCCACAAAAAAGGAGTACATATGCAGGACAGTGCTCTTTCCAGCAGAAATACCACTTAAGCCATCAGCATGACTAAAGCCTTAATGATTGTCACCATCTCTCTTTGCCCAGTCAAAAAGGCTTATTTGCAAGTACTCCCTTTTTAATTCAGTGGCCCCCTACTAGAAAGGCAGAGGAAACTACCTTAGATGTTTCTAACACTAAAAAACTCCTTTGATTTTGGCTAAACCTTTGGCAAGCAGTTTGGAGATTTATGGTTACAATGAGAAAAGTAAGCCCAAAGAACATCTCAAAAAATACCACCCCCAGATGCCATTACCATTCAAAAGCTCCTTCAACACATCCCAGAGATTTCCAGAAAAGCATAATTCAATCCCCATGAACTCTGGCAACAATCAGAGCACCTTCTATGACATTAAAATGAGCTTTTAAGAAATAATGGAAAATAAATGGAGGTGGGGGGTGGGAATAGGGGTGGGGAGAAAAAAAAATATCTAAGTTTAGGTTCTGTGTTATTTGAGGCAAATATGCCAAGTTGGACCTGGTTGGGAGAGCTTCAAATTCTAAGTTGAGACAAACAGAGCAGCTGAGCTGCCTCGGTAGTAAACAAGCGAAACAGATGAGGATGGTACATGTGTTGGATGAGTTGTATTTCCTGAACTGCAGGAGAGGACAAATAGTTATTTGAACTACTTGAGGCAGCATGGTTGACCCACACTGGTGTGCACCTAAACTTCACATTTGTTATACTGTAACCTACCAAAATAAATCATTTTAAGCAGCATAAAGTTAGTCAAAATTCACAACAAATGGTTCAACTGAGAAGGGAAAGAACTTAACTGATAAGCTTGACAATGAAAAAGTGGTTGCCAAGATACACTCATTTTTCCTGTATTCATTAATATAGTGCTCTGCTCAGGGCAGGACTGACAAAGGTCTCCAAACAGAAACATGCAGTACACTTTCATTGCACTGAAATAATTTAAACATGTAGCTGTTTCAGTGATGTAGATGGACTCCTCCATCTGCAAGGGCTTTGGCAATCCCAAAGAACACGCATTAGAAGTGACTAGAATCACAAGCTTCTTTCCTTCACATGCAGGGTCAAAATACAAAACAGTCAAAGAAAAAACTCCACATGCTATTCCTGCAATGCCACTCCTGTAGCCATCATGTACCATTTTATTAAAAACCTGTAAGGAAAAAACAATTAAAACCAAAGATACTGATTTGAAAGAAAATTCCCAAACTACCAGTTCCAGCCTCTAAAGAGCCCTGAACCTCACTAAATTCATTGTCAGAAGTAAACCCTGTGGTTATCCCCAGAATTAATATTCCCTGCAACACAACTATCAACAATACTGATCCCACACTTGCACTTCCAGAAGCTCAGTATATTTCAGCCAACATACCAGCCTCCTTGGTAACACACAGATAAAATGAAGCAACAGCTACTTTTTGGAGTGAGCTCAGAAAGGTAAGCTAAAAAGGATAACACTCAGCATGCATATGGATGTTTCACAGAAAATAACTGCTTTATCTCTTCCTCTGGTATGATTTTAAGGATCAAATTCCTTGAAGGTATGAGCCTAGAAACTAAAATTGGCAACCGTTGGAGACCTGTATCTATGGACTTGGACTCGGTTACAATGCTGGATTTATGGCCTTAGAATACCTTCTGCATCACCACACAGGTTTTTTTAAAGCCCTCCTGTGCAACAGGTTATAAGTATCAGCTGTGGTACAGAGCTGCAAATACTCATCATCTCCCTTTCCTCCCCTCTCCTTGTACTCCCACCCATCAACAAAAAACCCTCAACAAAACAAACCATGCTTCTATTAGAGGTAATACCTAGCCTCTTCTTGCAAAGATGGTCTATTTGACATGCGTCAAACTAAACTCGGAAGAACTGTTCTCAAACTGAGTGTAGTTCTGGCAGCTACCACTTGTATTTCAGAAGTGACAAAGGACTTGTGAACCTGAAACCTAGCTCTTTCAACTACATGTCAGCATGTCAATCTAACATAAACCACATGCAAGACTTCTGTGTCCTTAGATTATAACGAGTACGGATATATTCCATACCCCTCTTGTCATCAGACCATTACACTGATCCAGAAACAACAAGGTAATACTCATCAGGTCTTTAAATTTGGATCAGAAGTTATGCAATCAGTACATAGTTTTAAGAGTTGGATTGTGTTTTCTTGCAGCACAAGGACTTAAGCCTAACACCTAGTAAAAAGCTCTGTTCAAGACAAAGACTTCAGAGAACACACTGTCAGTTGGAGACAAGGAACACAGTACAGTCACAACCTTCAAAGTCCTCCATACATTGGCAAGATAAACATGCCTTGACATTCATAACCATGAACATAAACTCAAGAAGAGTCCTCCCTCAAGATCCTCCTGAACCTAAGTAGTCTATTACACTTACTATTTAGTTACCTAATCACTAGGTGATACACTGATACCTAAAAAAAGGTATTCTTCATCCACAGTTTGGGAGTTTGCTTCCTCTGAATTCCCAGCACAGGAGGCAAATATGAGGTTAGTCTCAAGTGCATTAAGAGAGCCTTCTTGACTGCTATTTGAGACACAAATATTCATTTAATGTGAGCTAAAATTAAAAAGGCTCTGAACTGCAGTTACTTCTCAGCCAAGACAAAGAAAGAAATCAAGGTTGAATTAATGTTCCTGTTTGGCTTTGTATGTAAAGCATTGATGGAAAACACCAAAACTGACACTTCTTTAACTTCGGCTTGATATGACCTGTATTATCAAGTTAGCTTTTAAAATATGCCATAGAGTTTACAGTCACTAAGGGATATCAGGTTTGCCCTGATGGTCAAGGATTGTTTTTAACTCACCATCAGGCCACTTGAGTACATTGACTTGTAACTACCTTACAGCACAGGACGCCTGAACTTTCAGAAGAATCTTAAAAAGGTTTATCACATATAAGAATTTCTACCTCACTCAGAGTTTGAAACCAGCATTGAGTTCTGGGAACACTTTTGTTCCCAGAACTCAACACTCAAGACCAGTGTCCTGGAACACTATGTTGTATTGCAGGGATATAAACAGACAAGTGTCAAGCAGAAACAACCTCTCTCTGCTTGTAGTTGATTCTTATGAAACAGGCAGCCTTGGAAGGTAAATCACCTCCAACTTTGGTTATTTTTCACCTCTTCTATCTAAAAAGCCACTAGGAATGCTTGTGAAGAACATGCTGATGAGACAAGGGGAAGGTTAGTATAGCAAAAGAAAATCAGTAATGCCACAAATAGCTCAATAAATCTAATAGTTCACTGCTCCTCAAATGAAGAAGGTCTTGCTTCCTCCTTATTTCCTGTTCTCAGCCCTACAGGCCTTCCTCTGTCTTCTCTATCACCTGTGCTGTTTACTGGGCCATCCCTGAACCCAGTTCAACTTGCTAGGCCATAAGAAAGCAACAAAGCTTCTCCATAAGTTTTCTGACTTCTAAGCATGACGATTTGGCTCAAAAAATATCAAACGCAGAACTAGTGCACTGGACATAGCAGGAACAAGGGCCTGGGAGCTTTTGGATAAGCCCTCCCAGGCTGACAAAAATGCCCTGAGACATATATTTCTGATAGTGACCCAAGGTTTACCATTTTAACCCTTGAACTGGACACACAAATTGATCCCACTGTGTAAAAAGCACAGGCTCAACACTCCCATTACAAGCAGAACACACTCCTGTGAACAGCCTTTTTGTAGTATGAAAACCAGTTTAAAAGTACGAGATGCTCATTAATAGGACAAGCCAATAACCATTTTCATCTCAAAAACTTTCAGATTAGTTGATAGAAGGGGGGATCATAGGAAAATAAAGAAGTAAGGGGATAACTATATTATTTTCTTAGGGGGAAAAAAGCAGCCTTTTGATTCCAGTAAAAAGAAGGAAATAGGCAGGGGGCTGCATGGAAAAAGCAAAGAAGGGAGAACATGAATACCTAAAAATAGCTAGACTTACATGCTTGAAATATATGTGCAAACTGACTTGATGAGTTGCCCCCAGCAATTCTGCAACAATACATACTTGGAATACGGATTTAAGTTGCAGAGACTTGACTTTTTCGATTTTCTTAAAAAAGGCACAGCTTCCAGACCCCATCTAGTGGTGGGAGTGCCTTACAACAGCGTCATTAAACAAGTCCACATTTAAGATTTCCAGTGCACTGGAACAATACAGTTTATTTCAGTTTAACACTCACCTGAAAGAATGGCAATTTTCACACGTTCTAAAAATAGAAAAATAAGATTTCGAGAACTACTAGTCAACTTGTAATCATGCTGGACTTATATTGGTTCTGTTTTAACAGTAATTTATTTGCTATTTTGAGGAACCAGCCCATCACATTCAGATCTTATTAGTATACTGGGGGAGGAAGGGGGAATCTCAATTGCAGCACTGATTCTGAGACAGAAGAAGTATCAAGCTGCGAAAGAACTTTGGGAAAAAGCAAAATGAATCTGCCTCTGTATCCTGACTCAGTCAGCAAGACTAATCAAATTATGACTATTTGAAGCGAGCTAAACTTTTCACAATTCAGAGCTGTGCAACTGTCTCTCAATTTTGCTATGCATGCCAAGAAATTCTGGCCTTTCAATTACTTTTTTCACCGTAATAGCCAAGCATAAAGCACTCCCAGCTTCCCATCAGAAAGTTAACCAATTTCACAATACATGAATAAACTCTACTCATAATCAGAATTTTTTTTCTAAGCATAAAAATATTTTCTTTTTAATTTGTAGAGGTGTTTAGTGTTGCCTGATTAAGAAGCAGATAAAACCAACTCTCCTGGCTGAAGGTATGTAACAGCAAGCTAGAAGACAGATTTTCCTATAACCCAATCGGAGAAGAGCCGTATACTTTGGAGAAAAATACTCTGGTGTAAAAATCATCAGCTTTTCCAGATAAATAAGTAGATGCAGCTCACTTGTTTCTGGCCAACAGAGGAATCTACATATGAATTCTCTAATCTATTAATAATTCAAGATTTTTAAAATTTAGAGCTATTCGTTTAAAACTGCACAATTAGCCATATTCCACTGACTGCCACACAAGTTTACAAGTTAAAAGCAAATCACCCCCTTCTCTGACAGTGCATCATTAAGCTGAACAAAGTTAAAGAAAAAAATATACCTCACCTGAGGAGCCTCTGCTGATTAAAACCAGAAATTCAGCATTAAGCCTGTTCCCCTTCAAGTGAGTGAAGGCCAGCTGAATCCTGTGGGCTTATCAAACCTCACCTATATCTGTAAGGAGAATTAGTACAGCAGTGCTGTTGGCCATAACACGTTATGTGAAGGTATTGCTATAGCTACAGTACTGCCGATGACCACAAACAGCTAGTCTTCGGAATTCCAAGGTTTTCATTTGCTTTCTGGATTTCGCAGGGGAGCAGCAGCAGGATTCCCAAGAACAGTCTCCAGTTATGAAGCAAACCAAGTAGTGGCTGCATCAGTTTAACTCTGCTTCCATCTGAGAACTGACAGAGAACAGGACAGTAGTTGGGGCAATGAGTTTTACATGAAGTGTTATATTAGAAGCAAATTATTAACTACTTATAACCATTTCACCTTTCCTGTATTGCAGGAGTGCTCCAGCCCTGCTTACCCACTGGAGGTTATTATTTTGGCAATCCACAGCAAACATTTGAAAGTATCTACACTTCTTCCCCTTCTTTCTACTCATCCAATGCCTAATCAAAACCCAACTACCACAGATTGTGACATAACAGCTAAAGCTTACCTGATCTAGTAATTTCTGCTAGCACCACAGGTGGAATTATAGGGCTGAATAACTCCCATGATGGCCACAGCATTGTGAAGGATAACATCAATACTGAAGGAAAGGAGGAATTTCCCTTGACAGCTTAGGCCATAAGAAGTCCCTCTCAAGTGAATCTCATGTGAAACAATGGAAATAAAAAGGTAGGCTAGGGAAGGAGTAGACAGATCTAGCAATTTCTGCCACAATTATATATTCTGCTATTCAACAATCCCACCAAGTTAATACTTTTACATCATGTTCCCCAACAGCCTCTACTCCCTCATCCTTCCCACACCTCAGGCAGTGTTATATTTTCTTGGATACTGATGACAATATATAAGACAGCTATAACCTGTAGGGAAGCAAGGTTTTCCACCATTAGCAGACTTTTTGACAATGAGAAAAGCAGCTGATGGAGTAGCCCTTCTTTGCAGTGCTAGTGTTCTGGCACACAAGTTACACGGGCAGCTTCCTGTTTATCCCTAGATTACAGCGAGCTTCCTGGCTATTTAACCCACCCTGCCTATAAAATTCATCATCCAAAACACTTCTGGTACACATCTTACCTGAAACTACGCTTTGTGTCCTTTATTATTAATAAGAATATGGAAAATATACACAAACTGCCTTACATACCAACTTCATTCTATACGAAGTGTACCGCAAATACTTACAGCATTATGTGGATTACTTTATCCTTAACAAAAAAGGGGTTTTTTCCCGATAATTAAGTTCTCAGTGTATTTTCCCTTTAAGAGACTAACAAACATTCCCCAGATTAGAGCCTAAATTCTGGCTTCCATTTCCACATGGAAGCGAGGATTACATTTTAACTGACCTACAAATCAATAAAATTGTTTCCTCATAAGGCAAAGTGATTCGGCTCCACATATGTGTCCTAGTTTCAGCTCGGACAGAGTTAATTTTCTGCCTAGCAGCTGATATAGTGCTGTGTTTTGGATTTATTATGAGAATACTGTTGATAGAACACTAATGTTCTGGTTGTTGTTATGTAGTCAAGGCCCTTCCAGCTTCTCATCCTGGCCTGCCAACAAGAAGGCTGGGGATGTACAACAGGTTGGAAGGAGACACAGCCAGGAGAGCTGACTTGAAGTGACCAAAGCGATACCTCACACCATATGACATCATGCTCAGTATATAAAGCTGAGGGGAGAAGAAGGAAGGGGGGGATGTTTGCAGTGATGGTGTTTATCTTCCCAAGTAACCATTAGGTGTTATGGAGCCTGATTTTCCTGGAGATGGCTGAACATCTGCCTGCTGATGGGAAGCAGGGAATGAATTCCTCGTTTTGCTTTGTTTGTGTGCGTGGCTTTTGTTTTACTTATTAAACTGTCTTTATCTCAGCCCACAAGTTGTTTCACTTTTACTTTTCTGATTCTCCCATTCCAGCAGGAAGGAGTGAGTGAGCAGCCGGGTCATGCTTAGCTGCTGGCTAGTGTTAGACAACACGTTGTAAATCAAGTTCCATATTTCTAGATTAGCAAGACAGATCTGCAGAGACCAGTGGGAGTTTTGGCAAATGCTCTGTTAATTTAATAAAAACTAAAAATCCACTATAATTTATTTAAATATGAGGGACTCTGGCTTTGGCAACCCACTAGCAGGACACAGCTCACTCTGAAGAGTCTCCTCCCCTGAGAGTTTCCTAGGAACAAACTGCAATGGCAGTCAAATGCTTTAGGCCATTTTCAGCCAAACACACCCTTCTCACCATGTTTTGGGCACATCGCTGATCAAGCAAAAGAAGAAGCTGATGGCTGTCCCAGAAAAATGGCAGCTGAAAGTAGACTTATCACCTGCATTCATGTAAGCTATAGTTTGCTGTCCAAGTCCAAGTCTGAGGCTCTAATATCAGCCAGCAGCATTTACTCTGTGAGGAGCAGCCTGTCTCTTACTATTCACTTTCCTGGTTCCAAGTCCTCTGGGAGGAATAGGCTGCATGTAGGAAACATGCATATTTTACACAATGCACCCCACCGAGCAGTTGCAAATAGTTTAAATTCAGTGCTTAAGGGAACAGCTGCACAGTATATACAGTGTATGTCCAGTTGTACAAAAAGGATGTTGCACACGTTCCCCTATGCAGGAAAAAGTGGTATGACTTACCCACCTCCTCATTTCAGCACTGTAGTTGCAAGGTATGTTTAACCATCACCATTTAGCTTTTTAATTTGAAAGATTTACTTTGTTCCGATTACCACTAGAAAAGGGTAGCTCTTGTCCACCAGACATAAGCATACAAGCTTCTATCAATTTAATTTATTAATTTATTCAAGCCCTTCAGGGCAACCCACAGGTTATAACATAAGGCACCCTTTCCCCACACATAATTCAAAAAAAGACCATAGAATTCAGCTTTGTCACACTGGCGCTATACCTGGAGAAATACAATTACTTGCCAAGAAGCATTAACAATTAAATTCCATTATAGCTATTTTATATTTGGCATTATAAAGTACAATGCCACAATACAGCCAAAACTGCATGTCCTTAAATGTGTGAGCACAGACTGTTATCCCATAAACACAGAGCAGCCCCCAATAAGCACTTTGCCTTGTGGTTAAGACTGAGGAAGAAGGCAGGAGAGCATCTACATGGTAGATCTTCTGAGCTGCTGTGACTTAATAGCTGCTACCACCCTGAGCAATAGCTCATCAACACTTCTATATGTAGACTGAGAAACTATCGGAGATCAAAGTCTTAATAAGAATAGCTAACAAAAATAGAAAGGTACTATTTCTGCTATTAAAAGGCAGCTGTTAAAATTTGTGAGAAGAGAATTCCTAACTCAAGTAAACTGCTCCTGCATTTATCATGGTCAATGCTCAAATCCTTAGTGATATTTCCTCTCTCTGTTCCTGTTAGCCTTGTACAACCTTTCAAGGGCTGATCCCATTTCACTTTGCTACCCAAGTGAAAGACTTCATGCAAATTTTGCATCCATATAGAATTTCTGTTGACATAAGCTATACCAACATAATTCCTTTTATATTCACACTCTGAGAAAAAAATGCCTAAAGAGATAAATGTTTTTGTGTAACTTCCTTTTGAAAACAACACCAACTCAGCCTGTGCAAGTTCTTAAATCACAAAATTGAGGTAGAAGCTGAAAAAAACAAAGAATCCTGCAAAACCAAAGTCAGGTCAGCTGGCTTGGCTTAGAGGAAGCCAACTTTGTCCATATTAGTTCACAAGGAAAAACTAGGCACGAACTGAAGTTAAAAAGACAGAAATATTTGGGGGGGTGAGGGAAACAAAACAAAACAAAAAGGAAAAAAAACAAAAAACAAGAAACATGATTTGTAAGAGCAAAATAACTCTGATGTCTTGTACTTCTCTCTACCCAGCAAATGCTTAAGTTAGTTTGATGTTAGAAAATTACTTACTAACACTTAGACATGAAGAGCTTGACAAGGATAAGAGAAGATAGCTTAGGCAACTTCCCAACCCCCTTTCCAATTAAATTTTATCAAACCTAAACTTAATAGCAAATTGTACAACAGCTGTCAGTAAGGGCTCTGGCAAACTATACAAGTGTGAGCAAGCTCTAGAGCCACCAGCATCAGCATGCAAATACGGCTTCGAGCTTAAAAAAAAAAAAAATATATATATATATATATATTCAAGTCACTAATGTTTATAATTTAAGAATAATAAACCCTCCTGAAACCATGACTTTGCTGCTATTGTAACAGATCTCTAAACATTTTAGATTTTTTTAAGCCAGTTATGACTAACTTCATATGAAGTTGCTTTTTCTCTCTGTACAGTACAAACCCAAAAATAATTTTTAGTGATGTGCACTTCTAGATATTCCAAAAATTTCACCAATAAGGAGAGAGTCAAGCGTATGCTATGGAAGATTTTAAATAACTGAGGCTACTGCACGGTAAAACACGTACCACTTATTTCTCCCTCTTTTCAATTTTTTTGACATTATCCTTTCTACATTTACACTTGTAACTGGAAACATGTAAACATAAAAGTAGGGGGGGTATGGGAGAAGTGTTTACTTGAGTTGCTCAAATTGTTTTTCTGATTATTATGATAAAAAAGGAATTACTTTCAAAGTCTGAAAGATTTTAAAAGACTTCAACAGGAGCTTAATCTCTCAGGCATGTTAAACTCCAGTATCAGACATTGCATACGTTCACTTTAGAATCCAGTCTAACCACACTTCATATTGCAAACTTATTCCCTTCATTTGTTTTAAATCCTCTGCAAATCTGGAAACACATTATGCAACCAAATTGATTATCCAGGTGTCCAGGAAGTCATAAAAAAACCTCTTTAGCATTGAGTAAGAAGCTGCCTTGACCACAATTTCTAGTCAACAACTGGAAACTGAGTTGGGCAGGAAAAAAACACCTGTAAGCCAGATAGTTTCTACCATGGCTTCTTCCAGTATTAGCAAGCCAGCGATAAATATCATGATGTGAACTTTACACAACAATCTGAGTTAATATGCAGGAGGCCAGGCAGGCTTCCAAAAAATCACTTACCTTAACGCTGAAGATATAGCCCCATTTTAAATCAAATCAGATCATACGTATAAAGAACAATGAAAATTATGCAAAATAATTTAATTCAGCATTACTAACATTGCTCTTAACTTTGTTCTGCATCATTTCTTACCATGGTATATTCTGACTTAAAAGGAAAAAAAAAAAAAAAAAGAATAGTATGCCATCACCTCTCAAGGGAAAGAAATAGTACGGCGTAAAACAAGGACAGCCAGATCTTACCTCTGAGGTTTACGAATATCCCAGAGTCCTACGCCTTCCTTAGAGTTGGCAGTGGCCAGTAATCTGGGTTCTACTGGATTAAACATCACACTGTGAAAGGCTGATGGGTAGTGTGCCAAGCAGAAGGGCTCTGTTGAAGAAGTTGAGATTTCAGACATAAGAACAAACAGTGCATACAACTGTTTGATGCAATGAGTTTGGCAGCTTAATACGGAAATAGGATGACAAGATCTAAAGATATGGAGACATATTCAAACCATTTCTCAAGCTGACACATCCAAAGCAATATAAAAACTGAGGTTTTAAAATCCACGCACGTATACATTAGCTTTGTCTAAAGATGGAAAAGGACAGATACTGGATTTCAAGACACCATTTTGCTTATCAGAGTTTATAACCAGCCACTTAAAGATCAAGTATGTGAATCTTCTTAAGGTTCATGACCAAACAGTCACCTAATAAGCACTACACATTCGAGGCTTCAGAAAGTTTCCTAGCAATACGTACCTGGAAGCTTCCGCAGCCGTTAATGATCATCCAAACTGTAAACGTAGCAGCAATTGCTTATATGGGAGAACGGTACTAGAAAGAGCAAAATAAGTCTGCATGGAACTCAGCTCAAAGAAAGCTGCCAACCCTGGGGAAAAGAGGCCTGTCACCTCTTAGAGTGCTGCACAAGTAGACAAGAAGGGTATTCCTCTTTCACACACAGAGTTAAAAACAGGCTCATCCAGACCATTTCCCTCTCATCTTGATCGGTGCAACAAGACTGTGTTTGGCCTGCTACTCTGCCCTATTCATGCCATCAAAATGCTGCCTCCATGAAGAATGGGAAAAAGTGTTGACTGTCATCCTTGCCTGTATTCTTTTGCTAGCTTTATGGCTTTAAGCACAGTCTACTTCTCTTTGTCGTGTACACCTTTTGTGGCATGCTGCCACTCTTTCACTCAACTATGAAACCAGAATCAATGCCTATTTTGAGCCAGGGATTATGGTAGACTTTTCGATTAGCTGTTTGATTCGATGCAACCACTGTGTTGCTCATGTGCTTGGGAGACTCTCTTGCTGCCCTTATTAAGAGCCACTGTGTGCAGGCATCTTCAGCCCCATGAGCACCTCCAAAAGTATTTCACTTTCTTTCCTCGTATCCCTCATTAAAGATATATAAAACATAGTCAAACAGATAACCCTCTCAAATTCCCAATATCTTCTGAAACTATTGCCCATGAAGCAATTGAGACAGAATTAATGTTTACTTGCCTTGCCCCATCTGTATCCTCCTCTTATTACAAGCTTTGTGACCCAGGGACTTTCCTTTGTTAGCATTCATTTAGCAGTGATAAAAACAAAGGTCTCTGACCATGGCTGAAGCTTCCTGGTGCTATTAATTGTCACAGGAGGCAGAGGTAAAGGGAAGAACAGGAGCAAGTTTTGTTCTGTCAGCAGCCCCCAAGGCTTTAGAGATTATTGGGCTGCCAGCAGCTTCAAATAAGGTTTAACACCAAAACTGACCTTCTACATTTGCATCATCACATCAGATCCCTGCTGGGACAGAAAAGCCTGTGTTTCTAAAATGCAAGCCCCCACTGAGAAGCAATGGCCCGCATTAGCTGAGTAGAAAGACAACATTAGATTGCCAAATAAAGGAGTTGTTTGTTTAAAAAAAATGTAATTTCTGTAGATTTATTTAGTCAAGTCATTGTCTCTAAATACTGGCTTTTACTTCACTCCTCTATTATAAATAGCCTGGCCTGGTACCACAGTTTTCTTGTAAAATATCAAAAATTCCCCTTCAGTCTGTCAAATTAAAGAAAGATTGCAGGAGCTAAACTAATGAGGCACTAAGTCATTTTAATGAAAAGTATGAGGATTATTTTTTTATTGTTCTTTATGCTCATTCACAATTGAGTTCTTATACACTGGAACATGAACATGTTTCTCAAGAGAGTAGCTCAACACCATCTCTAACAAAAACTAAAAGTGGGTTTATAAAAATTACTGTGTAAATCACTCAGCAGTAAAAGACAGGGAGAAATAGAAGGGGAATGAAACTCCTTTTCCAGCTTCTTCTAATGCACTCTTTTAAACTAGGAGGTTATTTGCAAGATTTTAATGAGGTGGCCACTCAGGGTAACTAACTAACTATACTTGGCGCTGGCAGGCATAGCACCTATCCCCATGACAATACAATTGCAGACAAAGGGATTACCCCAGTGACAAGTATTATATTGTAGTAACCATTGGCAGGGTTCACATAGAAATGCTGACTCAGGACGCCTATACAAGCATGCAAAAGCCCTTCATTAAAAATTCAGAGAACCTAAGACACTACTCAAAAAAGCCATAAATGTATCACAGACAACACTCCTTCACTCCATTTTCCCTGGTATAGCCTTCTCATTCAGACTTGCAGCAACAGTAAAAGCAGTAGCAAGGTTCAGCTACACCAAAGAAGGACAAACTTCATTTCATACCATTTCAGAAACTCCAATCAGATTGGACTTTATTTTATGATACTAAGCAGCTTCATATGGATGCGTTTAGGCACCCAGTCCCACCCACTGCTGACATCCACTGTCAGCAACAGGTAGTTCTCCTAACAGAGACAGATCCTTATGGTGTAGAGTTCAGGAGAAGGGAATAAGGAGCATTTCAGCATTTCTAATTTGGAAGCCATATTCAGTGTCTGGCCCTCTCGCTTAGATATTATGAAAACAGAAAAACAGGAATAGTAAGGGACTTCTGAGCAAAAGGAAGGTTGTTAATGAGTTTCTCAAAGTCTGATTCAGAGAAGAGACATTATTTTTATTAAAGTCTGTGACGTACATATGCTGTGTGCATTGTTTTTCAGAATGTTTTAATAAAATTACCAGATGGGAAAGAGATAAGGGGTATCAGGATTGCATAAGAGAATCAGAATTCACAGTAAGAATCAGACTACTGAAAACTAAATGCAGCGCTAGTATATTTAATTTTTATTTATACAAAGGCAATATGCCTGGGGCAGTGAGGGCATCAATAAGCAATCTACTCTGAGTATTCTGGTCAGGCTTATCAAGAAAGACCTAATTGTGGTTACTTATGTTCAATAAAGTCCTCATGATACTAAGGACTCTAGAAGATTCCCACATGAGATTATAAAGTATGTCTTGTTTCAGCTTTCATTTCCTAGTCAAAGGGGGAAAGTCATTTCCTAGTCAAAAGTCTAGAAAAAATATCAAATTCACTAGGTATGGAAAAAGCTAATTCAGTTAAACAGCAACTTTGACCCAACAACGTGTACAAATTGCCACAAAATACATAAGCTGGATTTCAGTGGCATAAACAACTTTACTGGGAGACCAGTAGAAATTATGTGTTGAGGCAATCGCTCTTAATAAGCTTACAAAAAAAGATGAAAGTTTATTTAACTATGAAGGGAACCAAATTCTGTATTCCTGCAGATTGCCAAGTTTTAAATTCTTAGCTTTGTGTTCTTTAAGATGAGGAAAACTCACAACTTCATTTACTGAAGTACTACTTAAGTATTTGTATATTGAAGTATCTCTCTTCAAATTTATATAACTACCATTCTAAACTGAGATTCTTCAGCCTTAAAATTGCATCTGTAAAAATACAGATTGCAGTGTTTTGAGAAGCTGCAGGTTTGTTACATTAATCAACGGTATTCAATTCTGTTTTAGAAAACAAAGATTGAAGTAATAATTCCGCTTTCCTCTTATCACATAAGGGCGCTAAGTTTCCCTACAAACAGAAAACATGCGTAAGAACAATTCTCAGTGTCACAGGGAAGTATATAAATAGCTTTGGAAAACTATTCAAATCAAAATAACAGCTTTCTAAGTATCCAAAAATTTTTTATCCCAGGCTATAGACAGAAACAGAAAAAAAATCCATATTCCCAATTGATTTCAAGTTTAGCGAGACATTTTTAACGAAGAAACATGTCCTTCACTGCTGCTTTATTCAAATTAAAACCTATTCATACCAAGTTCCATGCCAGCCTGCACTATTCACTGGTACTTTATGAAGTCATTTAGGACAATAACACTGAACTATAGAGATCAGGGCTTGCCTTATCACCAGCTGCAAGAATTATGCCTCACTTTCACCCTTCTCCAACACTCCCTGTCCCGACTGTCACAGAAAAGCATAACTTTCCCCTTCCCTGCCTTGCCCAAATTCTTCCTAAATCAACAATCTTTTCCATCTAGGGATCTCACCTCCATGGGAAGATTCTCGGATGTCCCAGATAAGAACCTGGCCATCATCTGACGAACTGGCAAAGATGTTGTCATTTACTGGGCTCACTGAAAGGCCATACACTGCATCCTCATGGGCGAACACATCCAAGGTCTCAGTGCTGGGGAAAAGACACACCATATTATCACTCTTCCTTCTTTTGCCGTTGTTTTAAAAAGCAAAGTATTTACAGCTTTATCTACCTAATAATACTTAGCAACAAGGTTTATATAACTTCATAAGAAGATACCTGTGTTTAATTAGAGTAAAGAAAAAAAAAAAAAGCCCACATAGAGTGACCAAGATGTCTTGCTGTGAGGGAAAAAACCTGCAGACCAAAACCCACATATTAAAAACTTCAGAAACTGCAAGATGCTATGGAAATCGTATTGTATTAGATTACGCTTGGCAGGAGGTAATGTGAAAGGAAAAGAGGTCTTGGGACCTGTGGACAAATTTTTTCTTACTTAATGTAAAAAGAAAACAAGATGTAAGCTCATTCTTTAATACAGGCTGCTGTATCATCTACAAGTTCAGTTGAAGCTCACAGAAGAGTAACTTTCCAGCTGGCTTTTAAAATGAGCTTTCTTAGATCTCCAGGGTAGAACCAGACCTATATTTTTTTCCATCTAGAAAAAGCAGTGAAAGTAACAAAATTAAAGTAAGCATCCTGAAAGTACCTAGATTTCAGCCATTCTACAGCTATTAAAAAACAAACAAACAAACAAACAACCCATTCTCCGTTCTTTTCCCAACTTTTAAAATCATTTAAAAAGGAGGAAACAGTGGCATGGAGAGGCCAAAAGCTAAAATACTAAAACAGAAGGTCCTGGGGCTGTTTTATTTCTTTGGCAAAACCCCTTTATTGCTGTACACACTTTGTATATAATCCCTATACCTCATGGAAACTCCACCAAAGCATTCCCATGTAAAAGAGGTGTTTTGCTCACATGGCAATTGATGTTCTTAGTAATTGATCTGCTAATTCTGTCTCACGGACCATTAACAGAAAGGCCAAAAAACAGTAAACGAAAAAGCCATTTAGAAATATGAAAAAGCAGTTGATAGATCAAGCATTATCATTCAAAAAGACAGAGTAACTTTCTACAGAAGTCAGTTAGAACACAGTATGTCAGACTAGTAAGGTTTCTTTCAGAAGATCACACAAATAGCCTTAGAGGAATGAATTCTATACACATTACAACTGGACTTGGCATACCTAAAATAAAAAACCCGATAACAAAAGCACATTAAAAATACATACATACCAAAAAGACCTTTTACAACATCTAAGCAAGACATAGCAGGAAAAAAATGTTTTATATAGAAAATTGTCCAGAACAAAGATCTTGCCTTGCATGAAAAGTCAAAACACAACACCAGTATCTAAAATTTTGACATTTCCACACTTAACTAAAACAAAAATCCAACAAAAAATCAAAATGCCAAACAAAAAACAACCCTCCCAAAAACAAACACCCTTCCAAACCAAACAAAAATGCACAAAAAACACACAGTAAAAAAAAAGGGTAAAACAAACAAACAAACACACACAACAAAACACTCAAACAACATAATATTCCTGAGAAAGCATTTGAAAAGCAAGAGAAAGTTACTTCTGCCCAGCTCTCATGCAAGATTTACACAAGAGACAGATATACGGTATGATGACAGGCAGACGTACACTGATCAGTTTGATGTAAACGGTTTTGGACAAACTCAGCAAGAAATATGTCCATACTACTTTAAACAGGATTCAGGCAACTCAAAAAGATTTAAAGTTTTATATTTCTCTGTCCTAACATAGATCTGTTTCCACTTTTTCTTTATACTTGATTTTTTGAATTCATGTTATTTAAATGGTCATTGTTTAAATCTGTAGAAGTTATTAGTACAGTTCAAAATTTTAACTTTATAGTTCTTCTACTTTAAGAGCAGTAAGCTCAAAAGACATTATATGTTATCTGGAGAAGCCAAATTTAATATATAACCACTACTGTATTAATTATATTTTTACTAACAATCTAATGCTGATGCAGCACAACAAAGCCTAATTCCCAACTTCTTTGCAGTTTCGGTATAAACTATCAAAATAAATATTCTTCACATTAGCGTGAACAATCAGGCAGCTGCAGCCAAAGTTTTAAAAGGCAGTTAGGTAGGCCAAGCAGTAGCTATCTTAAATACAAATCAGATGAGCATTTTGGGAAACAAACAAACAAAAACAAAAACAAAAACACACACACACACAAAACAACAAAACAAAGAAAAACAAAACACACCGAAGAGCCCATATGTGCCACAATACTTGTATATGTGCCAGAATAATCTGGCCATGAATCTACTCGTAACCGACTATGCTTCCTATAGGAACACATATGTATCTAATAACCAGTCTTTCCCAAGGTTGAAACAATGCAGAACCCAAATGCTTAAAAAAATGCAGTGATAGGGAATACTTCATTTCAGATATGAATTTAGATAAATAAAAAGCATGTTTCATGATTAAAATACTGTGCTCTTCTCCCAGACCATTAATTTAAAACAAAAAGCGTATCCGGTTAGTTGACAGTAAGGGAGCGCTTGAAGCAGAGGAAACAGTGTATTTACCTTTCAACATCATGGAGTATAACTTGCTCATCATTGCCTATAAAGAGAAATATAAACACTTAACATCAGGTTCCAGTGGTGAAAAAGCACAAAACCCAATAATTTTTAAAAATTTATTTTCTATTTTGAAAACAAAACTGAAGCAGAGAGAGCAGTTCAGTTGCCAAGTGGTCAGCTCAGTTATGCAAAAGGCTCCACGTGACATTTCCAGTCATGATCAAATGCACCAATCCATTCCATCTGCTACTGCTTAACAAATAATTCTACTTAACTGTGTTACTGATCATTCTTCATTCAGTTTGAGCTCGAGTTTTAGGACATTGGCAGTAAGAGAAGTGCATTATATGAAGCTGCAGAACACTTTTAACTCTCACGTGAACACACCTTTCTTCCTGCTCAGAGGATTTCAATAAAAAGATAATGGAAGACAAAGAGATACCAGGAGCAAAACACACTGGGCACTCAGCTCAAATGCCACCAGTTCACACTGTCAGCATTCAGGGTTTTGCAACCATTGAAAAGGCATGAACGTGACAGCCAGTGTAATTTCTTTTGTATTAACAAAAGCCAAACCAAGTAATGAGACAATCATGTCACTTTTCTTTGATCACATCCATTGAATACAATGGAAACTAACTACATGCATGCAGACAAAGAGGGTCACAGCTACAAAGTAATTCCACTGGTTCATGCAGGGTTGTTCAAGCTATAGCAACAGAGTATTTTTCAGTCTCTGCACTGAATATTAGTTTATCTAATTGGACACCTCCACTTTAGAAATATTTAAGGAGACACATTTATATTAAACAAACAAACAAACCAACCCCAAACCCACAAACAAACAACAAAGAGAAGGCCCAAAGAGTCATATTTTTATGCCCAGTGTGTCTTTGTAGTTGCAATTATCAAGTTGTGAAGCTTTCCTAATGTACACCAAAGCCAAGGGTTCAGAAGGAGCAAGGTTTCATGTTATGATTCTGAAGTGTTCAAATCTCTCCATTTTCATTTATCCCATGCACATTCTGTCCCAAAAGAAGAAAGATAAGAAAGTTTCTCTTTGACTAATAAGGTGTGAGATTTTTCTACATCCACTTACTCTTTGCACAGATTCCTAGTTCAATCATGCCAACCTTAGATTATTGGAGTAGCTCATTGTTTCCACACTACAATAAACAAGCCACTTATGTCTAAGTGTCCTTTGATCATTAATTGCAATGGCAACATTACAGGTAAGGTTTATACCTAGTAAAACTGCTCTAGTGCCTATGTATTTCACCAGTGATAAATGTAGCCTAGTTTCTCCAGTGACAAAATTTCCTCCAGCAGACACTGCTGCTCCTCACTCTCCATACAGTATGAACACAAGAATCATTCTAGATGCCTGGCTTCAGGCCTCTAATCATGATGGGATCAACCGTCTCTTCCATCGCAAGCTCCAAAATGGGAAAGAATGAACAAAAGAAGGTGTGTGGAAAAAACACGGCTTCTCTCTGATTTGTGTGTGGGAGGAGAAGGTGGTGACAAAAATCCAACCACAAACTGCTTGGTTGCTTCTGGTAGAGATTCATCCCTGCCCAAAACGTCGCTGTTCAGCCCCGTAGGGTTCTCACTTAACAGTGTTTAACACAGGAGAGTTCATTTTTCATTGAGAATAACTGGGTTGTAATTGTATACGCAACTCTCCCATTTCCCAATCTCACTTGTGTTGATAACTGCAGTTACAACAATCCGAAAGACAATAAGTCTTTGCCATTCTCTTCAATTACACTTGTGAGGATGAAATGCTGCAGAGCACATACAGAGCAGCACAGTTAAGGTGGCCTAAACCCCTATCTGTCACATCAGGTGTCTACAGAAACAAATTCAGCTCCCTGTAGGTTTATTTCAGCTTTTCAACTACATAACATACAATGCAAAAAAAAGAAAAGTCCAGACCAAGTTCATACCAAGAGGGGACCTTTCATTTCAAATGCTGCTCTACTCTCAGTGTGTGGACAAAGAATGGCAACAGTATTCTTCAGGGATGGGAACTGCTTTGGTATCTTGAGACAGGTTTTGTCCAGAGATTACATGTAAAACACTGTCCACTCAGTTCCTTCCTTCTGTGTCTGTAATGGCTACGTGTGGTGCATGCTACACATGTGCCCCTTCAAAGCAAAGAGCTTTGAAATTCCTTGGATGCAATTCAGTTTCTACTGACGTGGAAAATCCTTTTTTCCTCTGCTATCAAGAGCTGCTATAGGGAAAGGTCATCAGATCCTAAGTCATCAGTTACTGGCAGCTTTATTTACAGAATGAATTGAGTTCTGTGTGCCTTGTGTTTGTTTCCATACTCTAATTTTTAGGGGTTTTTTGAGCATTCTGACTTCAGTGATTTGAATACAACTCCAACTTCAGTAGTGAGGGGGATGATGACCAATAGATCTCAGGACTCACGATTCTTTCAGACCTTTTACGAATCTCCCAGAACACTGTTGAGTGGATAAATACAGTTAGTCCCATTTTACCAACGGAGAAAAAACAGATGGTACTTCTAGGCCATGCAGCAAAATGACTCTTTACAAGGGATCCAAGAGTCAGACTCACAGCCCTTGCAGACAAGCTCTGTGAATCTTGGTGGAGCAGCTGAAAGAGTTCCTGACTCCTCCAATGGAAATAATTTCTGGCAGAGGCACAGCATGTTTATGCAAACTGGAGGAGGAAAAAGAGATGAGAGCGGCCAGTTTGTCTGTGCATCAGCTGTCACAGCGCATCTAACCTGGCATCTTTGCAAAAGTCCACCATAACCAATGACGTAAATCTTTAACTGCAGGTGTTAACTGCGGTGGCAAGGTACAGTCAAACCACTCGGCTGCCCTTCCTGTGAAATCTGCGCCTCTGACAGCAGCACCCAATGGGCAGAAGGTTGAGCTGGAAATGTGAAAATCCCATTACAGCTGCTCCGGCAAGATTTGGCACAGTACATTCCTTGAATATTCATGTAAGGCTCCATTTGTCGGAATTTAAACTAAAGTAAAACAGACTCCAGCCGAAAATTTCATTGGACTCACTCATGCAGATACATTCATTCGGAGACAGTGTGGACTGCTGTCTTTCTCACAAAACAAACAGCAGTCCCCAGAATCAGAAGACAGGCATCACTATTTCACATTTTCAGGATTTTCTCCACCTAAGAAGTACCTGTGAATCCTTTCATCCTTAAAATTTGACACCATCTTAAGCTTTGTCATGCCTTTTATTCTAAGGGTTGTTATAGTTTTTGACATAAGAGCTGAAGGACGGGAAGCTTCCACCATTCACATGCACTTAGAATCAATTTATAGCATTTATTTGCAGTTCACAAATCTTGGTTCAGAAAGGTAATGAAGGGCTTTGACCAAGTAGCTTCATAATATCCTAAAATAAGTCTAACTGTATGTTAATGGACATACTGATGAAAGATACAAATTCCTGCCCATTCCATTATCACATCAGAGAGGAAATAAAATACAGCAGAAAATGACACTGACTGCATTTTGACAGTCTTGTGCCTTTTTCTTCTCAATTCAATTTTCCTCCCTGCCTCAACACTTCAAAAAACAAGTGGTGAAATGAACCAAAATACTAGGGATTATTATCCCATAACAAGTATATGTCCAGTTGCCTTATATTAGTTTTACGGCTGAATTAAACTTTGCTAGAAAGTGGATTTATATTAGAAAAATATGAAGAATATCAAGGCCAGTTAGAGCCCAATGTGCCAATGGTTCTAAAAGTCTGACACTTATCTAGTGAGAACTGAAGAGAGGTCTGAGAAGAAGCGATCTATCAATAGATGGCACAGCCCTTCATTAGCCATTTAACGGTGCATTAAAATCAGCCAGTAGCAGCAGAGATTTTCAATCATCGGGCTTGAACAACAGAGAAGATGCAGAGTTTGCTCTCACTATAGGTAAGAGTGAATAACAAAACCCATGTTCCACAGTCTGTAGCAGAAGTAGCTTCAGACTGGATCCAGGATTCTCATGGTAGCTCAAGACACAATGCACTTACACCAGGGCTTGGGAAAAGGAGAAGCATGACAAAACTGAAAATGTTGTTCTACCTAAAGAATTTCCTGTCCTCAAGGAACCTTCAGCTGTCAATTAATGACACCTTTCAGATCCTTAGGGGACCATGGAAAAGATCTTTCATGTGGGGCAGGATCTTGCTCATGGCTTCTACTCTAGGACATTTACAGTTCAAACTCCTGTGAAATCAGAGTGCTCTTTTCATTCCTTACCTCCAGAGAACACTTTTGTGTTGCCACTGTTGAAAGCAAGGCAGAAGATATTAGAGTGATGCTCCCCTTTCAGCTGAACTGGTTTGACTCTTGAGTGGATGGCTTCTTCCATATGCCAAAGTAAGACTCGGCGGTCATCCCCTCCTAGAAGAAAAAAAGGAAACGTGCATTACTGCCTGAGCCATGTACAAACTCATGACAGACAAGTTATTCAACTCTGTGGTAATTCATAAAAGGCTTTGCTGAAACCCTAATTAGCATTAAAAAAATTATACCTCACGATGGTTCAGACATATAGACATGCGTTTACATTAAGATGCCATGCAGTCAGATATTCAATTAATATTAATGGAAACAGAGTAATCATCAGGAAAAGTATGGATTAAACAGCTGCCATTCTGTTAACACACAGTGACAACCTACAGTAACCTGGAGACTCCAAATTTTACCAGTATGTAAAATACTGTAGCAAGCTGTAGATGAATTATACGCCAAACTAACATAGGCATGTTGGCAAAAGGCTTCTACATCAGGTCCTTGTTGCCAGGATCACTTATGTTATTCATGAAACAGGAACTCTTTTTCCCCTTCCACTGACAACTGTATCTCCTCTAGCAGTCTTTGCAAAGCCTTCATAGGGCAGGTTTGCTATAGGACTGACATGTGGCCATAAAAAGATTTTACTGAAGCATTCAAAAGTCTTCAGCTTGTACAGTTATGGAATGCTTCTAGATTTGTAAAGGTTAAGACGGACATTCCTGAGGTGAACTCCTGACAAACAGAATAACTGGGGAAAAGAAGTTCAACTCTCTCTTGCTTTACAGCTTGCTGTATTTCCTCTAATTGTTTGCCTAGGTGCGGTTCTCAGTTAAGAGCTCTATGCACAAATATACTGAAGTGCCTTCCTTCTCTGTCTGGTAAACAGATACAAAATATTAGACTCTGTTCATGCTTCAATTGCATTAAATTATTGTTTATTAGGAAGAAGAAAAAAATTCAAGATACTACTGTGTTGGACAGCACTCTCAACACCAATTTTGGATGCCTATAAAAATCAGAATAAAGCTTCTTTAAGTCAGACTCAAAATACTTTTGGGATCTGTCTTTAATAACAAACAAAAGAGAATGGCATCACAAGTCAGAAGTACCACTAGAAACATGATAATTTCAGTTAAAACATTTTACTGCTTCTTTGCACAATCACAAGTATAAACTCAGCACCTTCTGAGCTGCTATCCAGAAGAAAAAAGGCATGAAACAGAGACAAAAGGAAACTGAAATTAATTGGTCTGTGGTTTACTTCAAGAAGAAGTAAATGTATAAATAGAATGTATGACTACTGTTAATCAGATTTCTTAAAAATTTTCACATCATATGATGCTATTAAAAGTTTTCCCATAGAATTAAGTTATGTCGAACATCCTTAACAGTCTCTCAGCCTTTAGGTCTCCTAACAGATTTTATGACAATCATTTTGACAGACAGTACAGCTGCATGTTATGCTTAACCGTGCTTCATGAAACTAATTTTGCATTCCTCCTCCTGATTTTATACTTTACAGAGCAAACAAGAATACATGATAAAAAGATTTGTGATGCATTTGTTAACTTCTGGGAATAAGAGTCAAATGTGATGAGTCCAGAAAAACCCGCAGTAATGTATGGTCAACTAAACTGATAGGAGCTTAGATTCCTTTTTGTCTGGAAATAGGGGAGAAAGTTGTATTGAGATGTATTTGCACGCTAGTGATTGCTGATGAGCTAGTAATAAGGAGACGTAGAAATATGACGGCTGAAGCGTATGACCACGTTACTCTAAAATCAAGAAGCTATTGTGACACTTAAAGTGGTTACTTTCCAAAGCTGCCAACAGCCAGGTCTTAATGTTATCACTACCTAACAAACAATTTAATTAACACTTAAGTCTGGTGAACACCAACATTGCTCCTATCAGACCACATCTATTGTCTTTCAAAACTGTAAAGACATTTCAGGGCAAAACATAGTAACATGCTATTGCTAATTGTTACCACAGCAAACCAATTTCTAAAACCACTGCAGTTAAGTCTACACATCGTCCGATCTGATAGCACTAGCATCTAGGTGTCTCACTTTTAACACCAAAATCATATTCATTTCCACTACCCACCTAGTCCAGATACAAACAAAAATAATGAAGACATCCCAAGACAACAAACATGACTGTGGTTTCCAGCACACATACAGTATGGTAGGAGCGGGATAAACTGCAACCTGTGCAGAAAAGTCTGTGACAGTGTTAGAAGTTGCCACTACCTTCTTTTTTTATAAGTTTCTATACCTTAATGCCTGTTTCTTCTGTCTTCAGCTTAGAAACAATTCTTCCTACTGAATCCAGAGGTCCCTCTCTTCCCAGACACTGAGATCTCCATAAGACTTTAGTACAAAGGGCCTCACTATTGAGTATCCAACACTACAGCAATCTGAGAACTATGTTTGCCTTTGTGCTGGCACATGTTCCACAGTTGAGGATGCTCTCCACACTCATACAATTCTGTCCTTTCTCCATCTATGTATTGTCTTGCACATACTTGACTTCGAGAACTTCTACACCCGTTTCATGCCTCATTTTCATTTCTCTCATATCCCACTGAGACAGAAATGTTTTATAAAACGTTAATGTTAACTGGTTTGGAAGTGTGTTCCCTTCTAACTCCAATTCAGCTATTCCAGACATACTTCTGACTGAAGGCCAGTTCCACCAGAAAGAAAAAGCCTTACCAATGTGTCCAGTCACAGAGCAGGATTTGTGGCCGAAAGACACTTTACCAGTCTCTATATCCTCACACAAGAAAATTAGAAGTGTTAAGTCAAAAGCAAATATATACTAGAAAAGGTAAGTGTTATATGACTGACACCAGCAGAGGTACAGACCAGCAATGCTACCTCCACCACCAAAACGTGATTCTTAGAGGGAAGAAAGGAGGGAGGCACACGTGTATGGACAGGTATACAGGGAGAGAGCAAGAAAATGTGAACATACAGAGCTTTTAGACTCTGTAGAAAGGAACAATGATTCATCAGACACAAATTGCATACACATTATGCAACATAAGTTACAAGTCTGAGAATTATAGGAAACTCCAGACCTGTAGTGTTTTTTCTGTACAGTTGATAAGTGAATACAGATTAATTAAGATGCTTTCAAATTACAGTGGATCTATTGTGCACACATACCAGTTCTACATCATGTGAAGCAGAAGCCACTCAACACTTCTCAAAAAGCACTGGACTCACTGCACAAACTTGTGATAACTCCACAATGCTCCCCAAAAGACAACTGTGTATGGCAAGGGTATGTTCTTGACATGATACAGAACATATATCAACAGCAGCACACATCTGGGAAACCTGGATATATGGCCTCATTTGAAAATACTTTAGCCACGAGGGCTCCACATGTGGATTTTCTAGAAATTAAAGCCCCATATAAAGTCTTTAATCTGTAACTTTTCAGATAGTGTGTCAGAAATAATAAGTTTAACATCTACAAAGTGAAAATAGCTTCAGTTTCATCTTATTTTGTTGATTCTGTTTAGGACTGCATGACTGACATTTGAACAGCAAAAGTTTGTGTGACCCAGCCAAGAATTGTACAGTGCCACTCTGCAGTTTCTTTTCAGAAAGGAACCGCGTTTTTAAAGATTTAGATAGTGTCCTGGTTTGGCTGGGACAGACTTAATTTTCTCCCTAGGACCTGGTATAGTGCTGTGTTTTGGATTTAATATGAGAAGAATGTTGATAATACCCTGATAGTTTGGTTGTTGCCAAGCAATGTTTATACCAAGTCAAGGCAATAAGGCTGCAGGTGCACAAGAAGCCATGAGGGAGCACAACCAGGACAGCTGATCCAGACTGGTCAAGGGAATACTCCATACCATATGACATCATGCCCAGTACATAAAATTAGGGGAAGAAGAAGGAAGGAGGGGATGCTTGGAGTGAAGATGTTTGTCTTCCCAAGTAACCATTAGGTGTGGTGGAGCTCAGCTTTCCTGGAGGTGGCTGAATAGCCACCTGCCAATGGGAAGCAGGGAATTAATTCCTTGATTTGCTTCACTTGTGCGCATGGCTTTTGCTTGACCTATTAAACTTCCTTTATCTCAGCCCATGAATTTCCTCACTTTTATTTTTCTGATTCTGTCCCCCACCCCACCAGGGGGGTGAGTGAGCAAGCTGTGTGGTGCTTAGTTGCTGGCTGGGGTTAAACCACAACAATTAGTCAAGTACTTTGGGGCTCATTATGGGTCCAACCTCCTTCTACATTCAAAATCAAAGCGAGAGGGGAAAAGAGGTCAGACCAAAGAAGTATCTGTGGTCAGAGATGCTGGAATTTTATTGCCTTCCCATGTTACTCTTGATGTAGAGGAGAGCAGTATTCCTTTTTTAAATTTTATTTATTTTTTTTTGTTAACAAGCACACATGAACAGAAAATACATAAGACACACGTTTCTTTCCTGCCCTAATTTACTGGAATACTTCGTTAATGCTTTGGGCCTTCTGACTAATGTTGATGAGAGATTCAGGCAGGATTAAGGAATTCTACTCAGAAGATACACAAGAGAAGCTTGCATTTCAACTCCTGAGATAGTTATCCTGAAATAGATTCTTAAGTCGACAAACATTTTGTGTTCACCCTTGACAATCTTCTAGCTCATGCAGAACCAAAGTTGACCTCCCAGAAGAATTAAAAGTGCCTTCTCTTCTTCACAGTTTGCCTGCTTCAGAATGGTTTGTGCATGCTGCTTAGCCCATGATGTAGAGTGGGGGTGGGCAGAGCAGAAAGGGCTCCTGCAAAAAAGTTATTTGTTTTGGCTTTTTTTTTTTTCCCAAGTAGTGTAGACAAACACTATAGGTTGAATATGCCTATTCTAGGCAACTGAACATGTCCCAACTGACTCAGCATGGCATATATTTCAGCACAAAGAGTTCACTGCCTCCACAGTTCCTAAACCAAAGCATTCTAGTTTTGCCCTGCTTTTGGACTAGCTCTTCCAAAAAACATTTCCTAATCTAGTTATCTTCTAAATAGGTAACCATGGCATTTCTGCACAATTAAGTTTCTACGAAGAGTATACCTCACAGTAACAGTAGTCTATCTGTAGTCCAGGGCTGCTCTTATTAGTCCTAAAATGGTTCAAAGGGGGCCAGAACACAGCCTTGCCAAAAGCAAATCTAGTCTCAACAGTATCCGCATAGCTCATGAAACACACTTGAACTCTTGTGTACTAACAGAAGGACTTCAACGTCATAGCAGCCAGGACTTAAAAACTGCAGTTTTAAAGTGCATTAACCGTGCTGATTGTGGACAAAGCTCACGAGCACTACTCGTCTTTGTCTTCCATATACCAGGGCAACACTTCTAAATCATAACATAAAATATTAATCTTATTGCTTGTATCTACTCAAGAAGTTTCATAAATCACAGAATGTGAGATCAGACAGTATTTCAAGAATTTGATAACTTAGTTAACCCCAGCCATGGGCAAAAGGGCAGACTGTGCCAGAATTACTCCCCATAGATGTGTGTCTAGTTTGTTCTCAAAAGAAAACACCACAGAGGTAGATTTCATACCCTCTTTTAGGCAGCATATTTCTGTGCTTCGTAATCCCTGCCATTAGGCAGATTATCCTAATATCTAGCCCAAGGGTGCAGTTTGACACATAATCCCACTCCCCCTTGCCATGTGCTCCTGCTATTTTCCCTCCCATTGAATTCAGTGGTGATGCAGCCAGAGGGTGACTAAGTTAAAGAAGCTGACCTGTCAGAAAATCAACTGTCAGACAAACAACCTCTCCCTCCCTATTCCTTCCCCCGTTCACATGCTTCCATCATACCAGTTTATTACTTTAAGCTATAGAAGTGCCATATGATAACCAATGGACAAGAAAAGCTAATGAACTACAGGATGAAAGGGAAGTGTAAGATCAAATAACATCTTAAAATATTTCTTCCTATAATTTAAGACCATTTCTTTATTCTATACCCAGTGTACAGAGAAGAGTTCACAACTTCATATAATAATTAAAAACACTTCCATGAATCTTAAGACTTGCACCTCTACTCAGCTGATAATTCTTCATACCCTCTTCTGAACTTCCTCTAGTTTGGCCATCACTTTCTTGAATTACAGAGCCCAAAATTGAGCACAGATCTCCATCCAATGCCCCAACAGCACCAAATAAAGCAGGATTACTTCACATGCTTTATCAAGTGTGATTATACTTATGATGTGATCTACTATCACATTTGGATCCTCTTCTACATTACTATGGTCTAGTCTTCATAATGTATTTGTAGATTTGACCATTTTTATTCACATGCTGTAGTTTGCACTTGTCCATATCAAAGCACATGACATTTTTTTTTCAGGTAATGTCTCTTAATTAACTTTAAATTCAACTCCTGGCCTCTCAAATTATCGCTGTCTTTCCTGGTGTCATGTTTAAATTCCATAATTTCTCAGCCATTAATGAAAACATAATGTAGTAACTGGACCTAAGATACCTCCTCACACAGAATTCTGCTTCATACAAGGAGACTAAGATCGAGACTGTCCCTCTTTAAAACATACTTGATACACAATCCCCTTTCTTCAGATGTGATATTCCACTGCCTCTCCTAAAGTCACCTCATTCTCCTGTATTAGGCTCATACTCCTTCAGATTTACATGGCAATCAAATGACGGATGACTTTCCAGTACTTTCTTGCATCACTACAAATTTACAATCATAGAAGAGCTACTAATTTTTGCATTATCTGGTAAAGGAAAATGAAGCTGAGAAAAAAAGAACATATGTATGGATTAAGTAAGCCTGAGATCGCAGTACTTCCCAGAAGTTATCTTGAAAGTGCAGTTTGAAGTAGGGAAAAAAAGTGGGAGGTTCTGATAATGATACTCCTGTTTGTAAGAGATAGCAGGCATGAAAATGACAGTCAGATAAACAAACAGGAAAACATATCCACTAAACTTGAGGATGGGAGAAAGAAAGCCTATTACATAGACTAAATAAAGATGAGTTTTAAGAAGTTAAATTGCAGAAGGAGATGGTTGGCATATCTGAGGGAAGAAGTTAGTTGCATATCATTGCCTAGTTAATTTCCATAAACAGTCAGTCATGTGTTTCTCCAAGTGTTAACAGAAAATTACCACCACCTAGGATAAAAAGTGTTGCAAAGACATTATTTTGTCCAATGAAATCTTTCAACTCCACCCAGCAACTAGTTTTAACAAATTTCAACCCACTTACACATTTCTTACATGTTAAGCCTTCCTCTTTCCTTGTGTTGTTCTACAGATAGGTCTTTTCTACTTGTCACATTGCATCTTCTCTTACGTATCTACCTCCTCCTTGCATTTCTCTCAATTTCCTTGAATTCTTGTCCTTATGTCTGTCTGTTCTTCTAGTTCTCCTGCCCCAAAACATTAGTGTCTTTCTCTGCACCTTGCTAAAGCGACACTGTTGAGTTCTACACAAGTACAGCAAAATCCTACAGACTGGCCCTCCATCCAACTTGCTGACCTCAACTTTTTTTACTTGAAAACATGGTTAGGAACAAAATTAATTACTATTAAATGTGTAATCTCCAATGCAAAGTTTAAAGAATTTAAGACACCAAAATGTTTCAAAAATGCTTTAAAAAGGCCTGCTGAGGCTTGTCTACACTTAAGTTCTCTCCAAAATCCTAACAGGAAAAGTATCTGGAACTGTAATATAAAGTAGTTTGAAATGTTTACTGAAACAGTAATCATTAGCCTTACGGACTTGCATCTGGAAAATACATTTCCCACCCCACCCCCTCCCCAAAAAACAAAAACAAAAACAAAACCCACCAAAAAAAAAGGGACACATAGCCCAGAAAAACATTCCAGCCAATACTGATGTGAACAGCACTAATTTGGATGCAGGTTACCATTTGATTGGCATCAGTATAGCCACTACAAATGCACTGTCTCAGCTGTACTTAAAACAGCTTTAGCAATGTTTAAGTTGTTAACAAGTCAATTAGCTGAAGCAGAGTTCTCTTGGTTAAGAATATACATATTACTTAAAACTGAACAACTGAGAAGACTGCTTGCACTCTCCCTTTTCACACACTCCAATGTCGCCGTTAACTTTCTTAGCTGCTATAAGCGCAGATGGAAGCATCTAACATCTCATCCTTACCTCAGCACACTGACTATTTTGAGAGAGGAGAGACCCACATGCCATCTATTCTAAGGCTTTATCTGCATTTGGAAGTCTTCTGAAGCAACTCTTCTAGAAAACTTCAGAATAGAGGCAGCTTGTACCCTTCCTTTATCTTTCGTCTGAGCTCTCCTTCTCGCTGTTGTTTCCTGCTTTTGCTATTTCTCAGAGTTTCAACATTAGTATGACCTTAAAAAAGGCGTGTTCTGACTGTAATTTGAATGAAGCCTGGGCTTATAATGGCAGGAAATTAAACAGAGTATCCATAAATCTTTTGCCTTTTAATTTCTTATTCTTGACTGAAGAACAAAGCATCTGCTTGCTATTACTGTGTCACATAAAGCATTCTAGAGCTTATGGTCACAGATAACACAAAACTTTGTTAAAAACAGGTACCATAATTAGAGCTCTTCATTTTCTGAGGGCATCAATACAAGGTCAGACTTAAGGTAGCCTGCTCCTAATTACCCCAAATTTATGCACCGCTAACACATGTAACTTTGGCATTCTCTTGCCACCACCACCTCTTTTTTTTTTAAATGACACTTGCTTCCTAGTCATTTCATGACATTTAGGCGAGTAGAAATCTAGTACCATTTATCTCCTACATACAGAGCACAAATTTACCCCCTTTAAATATTCTGTAGCTTTTTGACAAGTTAGGAAAATGAAAACTGGACATGGTTTGAAAGTGTTCCTTTTATCTATGTTTCTTTAGACATCTACTTGACAGGAAATCTGCCTCCATTCTCTCACTGTATCTACCTTGACTTAGGCAGTTTGGACAAAATCAATTCTTAAAAAGTCCCTTCCAACCCTCAGCTTTTCATGCTTCTACCTAAAGAAGGGATGGCAACATAGGTAAGTGCCGTCGACGATATGACAAGACCTAAAGTGTGTCCTGTGGCTTTCTTGAGCAAAAAGAACAGAAAATACTGAGAGTATTTCCATCACTTACTATGGAAAATAAAAAAGCAACAACAGATGCACCTGAGCTCTCTGTAGCATTTTATAACTTGAAGTACATAGTTCTCCTTACTGGAGAAGGACCAGTACAAATGAGTATGCTGATTCTAGCACATTTGGAAGCTTCAGAATAGATGAATCAGCATTTCCTCCCAACACATATACATGTATATACATACATGTGTGTGCATAAATACATATATATTCAGAATGAATAGATAAGAGACAGTAACTCTAGGATCCTTCATGGACACTTATTTCAGAGATCGCTGGACTTATGCTCCTAAGTTTCTTCCAATAAGAATGATAAATTTAGATAGGTCTCAGTGTATCAGCTTCTATTTTATGTCTACGGGGTGTTTTTATTCTGCCCTTGCTTAAAGGTAACCAAACAGCCATAATAACTTTCTACTGAATCCCTGTGTTATGCCTGGAGTTATTACTGATACTTTCGTGTGACAGAGACCACCTCTGTCCAGCCAGCCAGCCAGCCAGCACACCAAGGCAGCAGGCAGCCCGCTCAGCCGTGGCCCCCTATCACCTTCCTCAGTAGCCCCTGTCGCTACTTAAAGCCCACCAGAGGGCAGCCAGGCAAATCCGAGACCCTCTCGCCCCTCCTCCACTCTGGGCTGCTAACCAGGCCGTTACCCCCCAGACCCCTCTCAACAAAGCTGCTCCGCTTTTATGCCAAGGAGCTCTACAATACCCCCGAGGGCCGTTGCCCCACATGACAGGGAACGGGCCCTCCCCGCTGCAGCGCAGCCCCAGCCCGCGGGCGGGCAGGGGAAGGAAAGGAGAGCCGTTCTCCCCTGCCCGCTTCCCCCGAGGGCGTCGGGCGGCCGGGACACGACCCCCCTCGCCCGTGGCCTGCAATGGACACCGCGCTCAGCGGCCAGGCTGTCCCCGGGGCGGCGCGGCAAGGGCAGCCCCCTCCCCGTCCCTCCGAAGGGCTCATGCCCCCGTGCAGCGGGGCACAAGGTCCCCCGGCTCGGCGGGAGAGAAGCGTCGCGGCCCCTCAAGGCCCGAGCCCTCGGGGCGCCGCGCCGTGCCCCCGCGGGCGGGATAGGCCCTCGATTCCCCGGCCTGTCGCTAAGAGCCGCCCGAGGAGAGCGCGGCCTGCAGCGCCCGGTCAGGCCCCGGCCTGAAGTTGCCTCCTTCCTCCGCCGCCCCTCCGAGCCCGGAGGCGGGGAAGGAGGGAGAGGCACCTGCGCCAAGCGCTGCTGGGGTGTGGGGAGGTGGGCAGCCGGCCGCCGAGCCCCGCAGCCCCTCCCCGCTGGGGAGAAGGGGGTGCAGAGCCTTTCCCCGTACTCGGTGTCGCAGCCAATATCAAGCCCGCGCCTCCCTCCTACCTGACAGCGTCCCCCCATCCGCATGGTTCCCTCAGCCCCGGGCAAGCAACAGGGGGGCCGTGAACCCAAAAAACATCTAATCCCCCCCTCCCCAAATGTGCCCTGCAAGGGGAAGAAGAAGGAACGAAACAAAACCCTACTTCGCTCCCCCAAAAGAAGATGGGAGGGGGTGGTCCCAAAGTGACCAGTCCCTAAATGAAACCCATCCAGTTCCTCGACCAACAGGAGCGGGACATCAGTCCCCCCGCCCCTCCGAACTCCGGCCCGCCGCTCGCCCCGGCAGCGGCCGCTGACCCCCGCCCGTCCCCTGGGGGGCCGGGGCACGGCGCTGATAAATGTCACCCGGCGCCCACAATGCACGCCGCGGGTTTGTTTCCCCTCCGTCGTCGCCCCTCCCGCCCCGAAATAATAAAATCCCCTTTCAAAGGGCAAAACAGGCGACCCAAGAAATAAAGGGGCACCCCCAGCTTCCACCCCCGGGGCCCTGCAAACACTCTGCTAAAAACTTTTGTCGAGGGTTCTCCCGCCCCTTCCCATAATAGTAGAATTTAAAACCTGTCAACCATTTTAGATCTCTACTTGGGAAACATTATTCCCGGGCACCAGTAGGTTTGAGAAATGACTCTGAGCGCCGCCGCAGCTCCCCTCCCCCCGGGCCGGGGGGGAGGCGGCTGAGGAGGAGGAAGATGCTTTTTGGGAAGGGGGCGAGGGACGGGGAGCGTTCGCTTTACCTGAGACCAGCCACTGGCCTCCATTGTTGGAGAATTCGATGGCATTGACACAGCCGAAGTGGCCCAGGAGGTCCTTCTTGTAGAGGTTCCTGCAGCCCCGCAGGCGTCTCCGCTGGAAGTCCTGGGTGAGCAGGGGGTCCCCCTCCAAGCCCCGCTGGGACAGGAACCCCACCACCGACCGCATGCCGTCCCCCCGGCCGCCTCTCCTCTTCATGCTGCCGCCTGCGCCGCTCCCCGCCGCTCCTTCCCCCGCCGCCGCCGCCTCCCCTCCCCCGCTTCCCCCCTTGTTATGGTTATGATGATTTTTCTTTAGCCAGCCATGGCAGAGAGGTGTTAGACACTCCGCCGCTTCCTGATCCCGCTGGCTCCTCCCCGCTCTCCTCAGCAGCTGATCCTCAGCTGCAGCCCGCGCCTCCCCGCCGCTGCCGGCCCGGCTCTAACGTCGCGCCGCCGCTTTTTAACTCGCGCCTGTAACGGCGCGGCGGGGACGGGTGAGTCTCCAACTCCGAGGACCTGCGGGAGGACGTTTCCCGCCGCTGCTCGCGGCCGCGGTGCGTCGCTTGCAGGACCGCCCGGCCCGCCTGAGGGGCTCGCTGCCGCCAACGGCCCGGAGCCGCCGGTGGGCGGGCAGGTGCTGCCGCGGGCGGGCGTCGCCCCCGATCGAGGGGAAGGGAAAGGGATGTGACCTCTCTGGAGCCGCGGGCGGCCCGCTGTGGGATCCTGCGGGCAGCTCAACGGCGGGAGGATGAGGGAAAAATAGTGCTCGCTGTTCACAGCGGGGACTGATGAGCGGTCTTTGTGGGATTTCCAAATGTTTAGAATATTGTTAATTTTTTTTTTCTTTAAGGCAGTGTTTACAGGGCTCTCTGAGGTTTTATTGTTTGCTCTCTCCTGCTCCTACATGAGCAGCACAGCAAATAGGAGGGTTGCCTCCTCCACATGGAGTAAGTAGACTGCTCTGCACTTAGCCCCAGAAGATCATCAGAAATACTGTTGGATTTTCTCTGTTTACCCTTCAATACCAACAAAACATCAAAATCCAGCTGGCTAAGCAGGTGTAACTGATCTGTGTTGTACTTCACTGTTTTGTGACATCCTAACCTGTGTGTTTGTGGGGAAAAATATTTTTCATGTTCCATGGGACCCCGTCCCCTGCATGTAAAGCCCGATACTGTGTAAGACACAGAAGTGTAGTTCAAAGAGCAATAGCCCTGAGCTGCAGTATGTAGCCCCCAGTCTCACCTTGCAGAGCCTGACCAAGTACCCCCAGTGCACAAGGTGAGTGGTCCCAGACCTGCAGCTTGAATCTTCTAGATCTGTATTTCCCCACGGGTGCAGGTGAACTGGCACCAGTGCCAGATGTAGTTTTCAGAAGGTGAGGATTACCCTGACAGTCCTGGCCTTCTCTGTGCGGAACTGCACCTGCTGGGAATTAGGAGACTCCAAACTTTAAAACAAGCAAACAAAAAAAGTCCTTCCTGACATAAACCGTGGTGTGGCAGCATTACTGGGTAGTGTTAGACTGCTGCTACGTCCCAGTGACAGCTTTTCAGTAGAAACTGAAATTATTTTATTATAGAAAGTCAGTTAATTGCTTCAGGATTCTTCTTGGCTAAGATTATAGAAAGAATGTGAAATCCTGTGCTTTTTAGCTGACAACACTATAGCCTTACTTTTAACATATAACAAAATAACAAACTTTTCACTTCAATTAGAATAAGAAGAATGTAAGAAAATGTAAAAAAAAAAAAAAAAAGTAAGAATGTGTCTTACATTTGAACTTACATATAATTTTTTTTCTAGATGTGTTGTCAACAGGTAAATATATCAGAACTTAATTAAAGGTATAATAATAATAATTTGAGACGAATATCCAGACACAGTCTGTTAACTGTTTTCTGTTAGAATTATAATTAACAGTGTTAATATTGACATGAAAACCAAGAGTGCTTAATTTCTCCTGCATCTGAGCTATATGAAGGTTTTGTTCTACTTACGGCTGTCAATGGCCGGCTATTGCTATGTTGCATGTCTAGCAAACCTCAGGATAGGGATGCAAAGGCCCTGTCAGTCATAATTTGTGTTTATTACGTTAGCTTCAGAGACAGGTAAGTTGCACTGGTATAAATAATATTTTATAGCTCTTTTGCTTGCATGCCATGAAATTCTGTGCCATTACAATTATATCAGAAACTGTTGCTTACATCTGAATTCCCAACATAGGCAGTGGCATTACATTTTTCTACCTATAGACTCTAAGCTGATTCCATCAGTTTGTATTCCATTCTCTCCTCTATAATTTTCATACAGGTTACATCATTGTATTATCTGAGAGCCTTCCAGAAATACATTATGGAATCACAGAATGGTTTGGGTTGGAAGGAACCTTAAAGATCCTCTAGTTCCAACTCCCCTGCCATTGGCATGGACATCTTCCACTAGATGAGGTTACTCAAAGCCTCATCCAACCTGGCCTTGAACACTGCAGATGTCACTTTTGGCACATGTGGTTCATTTTCTCCTCTTTCTAAAGTATTATTCAGGTTGCATATCTTTGGTTTCTATATTGAAATAAATAGGTGTAGGATCCTTCCATTTGAAATGCAACACAATAAAATCTCCAGTGCTTTTTCTCCATGTTCTGGATCCAGTTTCTAGGAAAGCTATATCCTTACATAGACAAATGGAAATAAAATTATTTCCTAAACACAGGATTTTCAGGAAGGATTATACTGGTTTTCTTTTTAAATCACATTTGTAAGCAGTCAGGAAGAAGATATGTTGTTAGAATTTGAAAGAAAAATAATAGGAGACTGCCAGATTTTTCTGCTAAATTCAATACTCTCTCACATGAACATATAGGTTTAAAAGTGTTAGTAAGCATTCTTTTCACTTTCTGATTCCTTTGTTTGAATTAATTTTGAACTATATAACACCTAAGGAAACTAGCATGACCTATACCAATAACATTTTCATTTGAAAATAATGTGTTGCTGTGTTAATAATGCCAGAGTGCTGTAATCTCTTCAGAACACAAACACTAGTGGCCTGATTCATGCTGAAGTACCATCAAAGAAACATCTTTTTCTACTTCAATGAGAGCCTTCTGCAGCTCGGAATGCAAGTGAGGTATGGACAGTACTTAGTCAACCAATTGGACTTCATTGAGCTACTGTTTTGTTGGCCGTGTTGGCATGCAGGGTGCTGGGCTGAGACTGAATGGCACAGACTGAGCTGGAATGAGCCTGGTCAGACTCATGGGCAGCGTAAGTCAGGGTCTATATGCACTGCCTGAGCAACTTTATTCTGTTAATGGCTGTTTATTCTCACCACCATGTCTCAAAACCAGCACGAGATAAGGCACAAAATGTTTTTATTGGAATTTCAACAAGTGGGCAATAGAGGGGAGGAGTCAACTGGAAAGATAATGAACAGGGTGGTGACTTTCTGTGAAGGCTCTTGGGAACTAAGATGAGTAAATAATGTTTGATGCAGTACAGAAGAGGGAACTAGCAGAATGCTTCAAACAGAAGTGATGTGGTCATAGTAATGATCTACATAAACAGTGTTGGGTTGTGGTTTCAGAGTTGCTAACTCCAGTGCTGTGCAGAGCCCACTCTCCCTGCCTGGATCAGGTGTGGCCATGCTGTCGCACCACTCTCACATTAGCTTCTGCCTGCGCTACAGAATTTTTCTGCTGCCTCTGGAAAGACTGACAATACCTCATCTGGTTTTAAGGTCTGCTGGTACAAAATTAACCCTTCAACATTTTTTATGAACAAATTTGAATTGGCAGAATGAGTGAAATTGCATTAGTGGTTTCCACTTGATGGCTGTGGCATATTTGATCATTAATAGGAGGACTGAAGTCAGCTTTAATGTGTTGTCAGATCATGGTGTTTATACCTGTCATGGCTGTTGTGTTACAAGAAGGTGGTTAATGCTGGAGGGAGAGGTATTTGGGCAGTCTCAATATGGAGGCAAGAGACCTAAACAAGGGTCGTCTTTGCATGGATAGATCAAAGGACTGTCTGAGAGATGCCATATAGAGGACCTCTAAAATTTAGATGGACCCTGGATGCTAGGATCTACAAAGAGCTTTCAGTCAGATCTGACAGTTGACGTACAAGCTCGAGTGGCAGTAGACTGGTGATGTTATCCATAGATATGCACCAAGTTAATAAGAGGCCTTTCAGAGATGAGAAAGAACCATGTTCTAGCTCTTTGTACCTACAAGAGCAATGAAAGAGTTGGCAATTAATAAAGAAATATGTTGTTGATGATGAATATTAACATAACTCATCCTCGTGGGATCAGTCTGGCAGCTCACACCTCTGACAGCAGTTTTTTTCAGGTTCTTTGCAAAACCTGCACACTCTGGCAGATCCTACAGTGAATTACTGCTGATTCATATTTTGGCTTGGATGTAGTTTCACTGAGGTCTGGCTCATGGTAAGTTAGTTCAAGGTATTTGGTTTTGGCTGTGCTACCTTTCTGCTTGCTTAAATCCTTGAACCAAACAGACACTGGTGTTTGCAGAAGTGAAGCAGTAGAATAATGCCTACAGGTAGAATGGGAAAGCAGAATTGCCTTTTCAACAGGAGCTAAACCTTCTATCCGCCTTGTTACAGTGTGAAGCTCCACCTCTAGGATGTGGCTTCACAGTTGATTGAAACTGATCTCATTCTGAGTTTTTGATGGAAGAAGCGCTCCTACTGGCTCCCTGGTATCAGCCCTGTTAAAACAAACCCTGCTCAAAATGACTTGTTTGAATATGTAGTCATGGGGTTACTAGCATGGACATGAGGAAGATAAAACACATTAGGAGTTGAAATGAGAGTTTGGCTTTCTTCTGTATCTTGGGATGTGGCCCCAAATAGTGTTAGTAATGAGCTAGTGGGGACTACACGCAGCTCTCTCCTCATTGTCTGCTAGCAGCAATTTAAGTCTTGGCTAGAGCCTCTTTCCTTTGATATTCCACTATCATTGATTTTCCTTTGAACACTGAATCATTTATCCTAGTCTTCTCCCTGTTAAAGGATGAGCTAATGTAATTTTATATATATATTTTTTTTTAATTTTTTTTTTTTTTCTGTGATCAGCAGAACAAGTGAAGCCTCATTTCTTATGGACTTGTCCTGATGTGGCACTGCTGTGTGGATTCTCTTTATGTATATTAAGCAGTGTCTGCACATGCTTGCCATTTTATCAGAGACAGCTTTATTAGGATTTGTTTCATCAATTTGGCTTTGCATTTCACAGAAGTTACCTTTGTACAAATTTAGATGGAATGGGGCAATGGCTTAAACATGCTTTTCTGGCGAAGAAAGGGGACCCACAGGCAGAAACACCAACAGACAGTGTAATTGCATAAGGCTTCTTTTCTTAGGAAATCAGGCTAAAAAATTAGTCTTTTGACAGAGACGTCTGCAGAAATCTCAGATCATGCTACAGAGACAGGAAGAAAACTGAATCTTGCTGCTTACTATGTAAAGGCTTCCAGATACGTGCTGAAACAGATTTCTCATAAGTAAGGCTAAGCCAGCAGTTGGTATTTACTCACTTGGTTACCTATCTTCAGCAATGTCCTCATCAGGCTTTAGGAACTTGTTTTTTTTGCTAGAGTGCACTCATGCATCAATTGCTTTCATTTATTTTTAATTTAACCTTTATACTTGAATAAATGGCTATGTAGGTAGTAAGACAAGCTCTTAAAGACTTAGGATTTACAGGACTCTGTTTATGTCAGTGATGCCATGAAAAATAACGGCTTTGAAGGCAGCCAAGGATACAATCCTGTTATTGTAGAAAAGCTAGACTTGAGGGGTTCCATTACATAGCATCTTCTCTGTGAGACTTTTACTGTGTAATAAATGCTGGGGTATCTTATTGTTTTCCCCTCTCTTTTGTAACTTTACACTTAAGCTTCCATTGCCTTAGAAACTAAAATAAACAATTTGTGAAAAGAAGAACTGGCATATTTCAGTTTTCTTGGTGGATGCCAGTTTATTACGAATGGGTCCAGCTACAATCAAACTTAGCAGATTTATTCAGATTTGGTCATTATCCTGAGCTCATCTTGAGCTCTGAGAGAGTTCTCTTACAAATGTCTTGCCTACCCCATAAAAGGGCAGCAGGATCCTGGAGCCCAGCCACTTCAGCTTCTTGGGTCTCCTTCCAGTCATTTGGGCCTTGAAATAAGTCTGTGGTGCCACTAGATAGTAACTTTTTTCCTTGAACTAGTTTACAGCTGGATCAATTCCCTGATACTCTGACACTGTCATTACAGAAATGCTGGAGCAAGGGAGCAGGGAGGGAGCAGTCAGTCAGGTTGAACAGGAAACATGGGGCTACCCTTCCAAGGGACCATCCAGGTTTATACAAGATGACCATGACCCTGTAGAAAGCGTTATATATTGAGGGGTGTGAAGGGAAGAGGGAGGGAAAGAAGGAGGGAGAACATGTCTATCTGACTGTGGGAACTCAGTTACGGTCAGACCCCCATCCATCTTTTTCTCCTGAGCATGAGTCTCATGATGAGCTTCTGAGTAGTGCTGGCTCCTGCTCTGTGATCTCCATTTCAGCTGGTCACTGTGTCTGGTGCATCGGATTGCAGGAGATGGACAGAGAAGCCGTGGCGGGATCATGACTGTAAGGGAGACACAGATCTTCCCCATGGAAGAGAATGATCCAGAGACAAGGTGTGTGAGTTACTGCAGTGTGTGAGATGGAATTGCTTTGTAACCCCCTGGGAAGAAACATAAAAATGGATAAAAATTTCTTCACTGTAGAGTGACTGAGGGTTTTTTGCAGAAAGGCTGATTATCCAGAAGCTGTAACTATCGGGCATAAAGCACTTGTAAATTCAAAATACAAGTCAATGAAAAATAAACTTTCCTGATGTGACCCCGCCACCTGTGAGACCTGACATGATTGCACCATCCTGGGCTTAGAGCAGGTCCTTGGAATAACCAGCTGTTTAAGCTTTAATGGCCTGGGCATCTTATTTCTGACACAGAGAGGACCTTATTTGCTCAGAGAAGTGTTCTTCTGGAAACCAACTGTGATCCTTGTTTCCTATCAATCCATCTCTACCTCATTAGTGAGTTTAAAACAAAAACAAAACCATATAAGTGAGCTTTCACCTCCAGACAGAAAAAAATTTGCTTCTATAGAGATTTTCCCTGTCGACAGCAATTAGCTGCCTTGTTGCACCCCTCCAACAACTTGTTTGCCAAATACCAGGTCTCTGGTAAGGAGATCCTCCTACCCTGATGATTAGTGTCAAAGTACAAGTGTCAAAGTAAAACCAAAATGAAATTTGGCACAGACTGTCAAATTGTCAAAGCAATTTAAAGCAGTATTTCCCATGGTTTCAGTGTCCCCTTCAAACAGATGCAACTAGCTGGGTTTCTAACAGCACAAGAATTGGTAAATAATAATAATATGAATAGCAAGGGAATTGGAAAAAATTGGATGCTCAGATCCCTTTCATTTGCAGTGGAATTTGGGCTAGGAACTTATTTGTTTTTTTGACAATCGTGGTCTCAAGACTCGATGCACACAGCAGCTGGCTCTATAGTAGTTGTCCACGTTTTGTGGGGTCCCAGTTCTCATGTCCACATTTGTTCCCCACACGTTAGCTTTGCCATAAGAACTCCTCTGCTAAGCTTTTCATCCCTTCCACTTGATTTTTCCCTTTTTGTTTTCTTCCAGTTCGCCACTCTGGATATGGCCACGGTTCTCTTTTGGTTTCCCCCGTCTTGGGGCCGCCACCCCGAGCACAGCGCCGGAGCCCCCAGCCGGGTCCTGCCGCCTCGGCAGCGGCGAGACAACCACACAGCCGCTCCACAGCTACGGGGCCCGAAGCGATCGAGCCCCCTCTCCTCTGTGCGGAGGATCCGGGCACGGCAGCCCGGTGCTGCACGCCGGGCCGGTACCGACAGACGCCGCGCACCCCGCCTCAGCTGCCCGGCCAGTAGCTGCCGTACAACATGGCGGCGCCCACCGTCCGCTCGCACGGGCGGGAAAGAGGAAGCGTCCGCCACTCTAAGCCTCCCGGTGTCCGTGACGACTACCCCGCAGGGAGTTCCTGCAGCTGGAGACAAGGGTTTCGCGGAGACGCAGGTAGCGGGCGGGCCGGTGCGCAACCCGACGGGGCGTCTGTGGGCCGGGCGGCGGGGGCTGGGAGGTTGCTGCGCGCACCCCGGGGGCGGGCCGCGCCGGCAGGTGTCCCGCCCGCGCACGCTGGTGGGCTCGCGGTTTCTCTGGCCGGGCCCTCGGCGCCTCCTACCTGCCCGCTTCCCGCGGGGCGGCACCCCCCGGGAGAACTACGGCCAAGCCTAAATCGGGCAGCGCCTTCGCCCTACTGCTAAGGGGTGCTGCGGCCCGTCCCTAGCTGCCCCGATCCCGCCGGGCCTGCGAGGAGGCCCAGAGGAGCGCTCGCTGCAGTTTCCGAGGGGGCCAGGCCCACCCCCGGTCCGCGGCCTGACCCCGGGCCGCTGCCGGCCGCGCAGCTCCCCATGGCGGGCAGCCTGGGCCTCCTCGGCTCGGCCCGCGGCCCCCCCCGCGCTGGTGCTGGTGCTGGGCTGGGGGCGGTGTGTCTCATCGGAGCGTCTCCTGCCGGGGCGGGGTGTGCTTGCGCCCCCCGGTTCCCGAAGGAGTTGGCGGTAGGTAGCAGCTGTTGGGCCTCATCGCTTTCAGTCTTTCAGTTTAAGAAGCGAGAGTAAATTACCTGCCGGTCCACGAGCGTTCGGGCAGGTGCCCATGTCCCCTCCCCGAATGCTGTTAGGGGCTGTAGCAGCACCCACACCACAGCTTCTGCCGGTGCGTAAGGGCAGACCTTTAGAGCATGTGGTGCGCTGTGGAGATGGGGGTGCAGGGACAGGACTGATTTCGGTCAGGGAGCTCAGCTCTTTTGTGGTAGAGGCAAAGCTGTGTTATAAGTAGGTGTTGCTTTTTTAGGGCTTTTCAATGTCTGAAGAGCCATTTGACCTTAATATGGATGTGAATGTAATGGACAATGCCTATTTTTCACTAAAGCATTAGTAGATGTGCTTATTCTGCAGTAATATAATCTTGTCTAGGTTGATATAGTTTCAAACTGAGCTAAAATATGTTGATGATATCCCTGACTATTTTATTATTATTTTTTTTTTAAACACAAGAGTTTGGGGAAGCATCTAGTTGCAGCAGTATAAATCAGTGGATTGCCTTTAAGTTTTCTGATGGTGTGATGAACAGCGGCATTCAGTCTCCTGTACTGCCCCGTCCACCGCTGCAGCAGTCTGTCTGCTGAACCCCAGTCTTTCAAAGTGACACTCGGTCCTTCTTCCATCAGGATTGTGAGTTGTGGCTAGAACCTTGATATGATACCAGTGGGTGTATTTAGTACCTCTAAACATGTATAATTAAGTTGTATTTAATTTCTACCTCCTTTTTCTTTGCAGGCTATGATAAAATCTTACAATGCCATTTTGAGTGGATGAAGTGAAGGGAGGAAAAGTGGGATAAAAAAAATGCCCAAGCAAACAGCAGTGACAATTACTTTGGCAACCCTGCTTGGTGTTGCAGTGGGAGGCCTGGTTTTGTGGAAAGCAGCCCAGCGTCGGAAAGGAAAATCATGCTCTAGTAGTCAGCGAGAGGAAGCAGCTATAAACTCAGGAGAAGAGAAATTGATTAAGACAGAGGATAAGGAGGTGCTTCCCTTCTTCAGATCTCCCACCTTTTCCTGGGTAGCGAGGACCCTTGGTGCAGACATAGCAATAGTTTCAGAGCAGGAGGAATGGGATCGTGTTGAACCTTTGCTGAAGAAGGAGCTGGAGCAGTGGCCAGTGCTTGGAATTGATTGTGAGTGGGTGAGTGATGAAGCAATGTCTCTCCTTTAGGTTCCAAATTGCCATGAGAAGTCACCTGGGGAGGAGTGATTCCTTTACTTGAATGGATACGACAGGACTGACTATTGAAAATTGTATTCATTTGCTGAGCTCCTGTGATTAATCAACTCTACTGTGGTGCTTTAACCCCAGCAGGCAACTAGGACCATGGCAACTGCTCCCTCACTCTCACCTCCCCTCTTGCAAGTGGAATGAGAGAGAATTGAAAGGGAAGGGGGAAACACTTGGGCTGAGATAAAAACAGTTTAATGAGACAGATTAATGATAATAATAATTTATATAGAATAAGTGATGCACAAGGCAGTTGCTCACGTACACTGGTCACATGCAGCTGATCCCAGAAAAGCAGAGATTCAGACAGCAGTTTGTGCTCAAACATGATCACAGTTAACAGCCAGTCCCAGAAAAGAAAGCGCCCTGATCACGAACAGCTGATCCTGAAAAGAGAGCAAAAAGGCAAAAGAACAAAATGCCAAAAACTGAATGGCAAAAGGCTGAACTAACAAACTAACACAGAACTAATGAGCCGGAAAAACTGGCTCCAGCTATATATAGAGCATGCAGCTAATGACAGGGAATAATCTCATTGGCCAGCCTGGATGTCAATCTGGGTGCTCTCCTGTCTATGCTCCGTCCTAGCTTCTATGTGCATCTGCAGCTGTAAAGGTGAAAAAAGTCCTTGGTCTCCTTGGCAACAGCCAAAACATCAGTGAGTCCTCACCTTCTCTCCATACCAACTCCAAAACACAACCTGGCTACTGGAAGGAAGAGCATGGGAAGTTCCATGTGTTGTCACATTCTTTTCATATTAAATCCAAAACGAAAGACTGTGCTAGCTACTATAAAGAAAAGATTCTAACTACTTTGAAGAAAAATTAACTCAATCCCAGCACAACCAGCACATGTACTAAACATAGTGATTGTGTTTATAGCCATAGTGATAGTGTGGCTAAATATAGCATTATGTGATTTGTATAATATCTCTTTAAAGGTGATTTACTAGAAGTAGCTTGGGTTTATACTGTTTTAAATCCAGCTACATACTTAAAGAAAAAAGTTCTTAAGAATAATAAACCCAAAAAGGATAACAATGATAGGTAGAAATACATGGTGTTTCAAAAATATAGTGATTTCAAATTGGGTCCATCTTTTTTAAATACCCCATAACTCACTGGGACTACTGGAAAGCAAAGGTTGTCTTCCACTTGTACATTTGCCTGTGTGGACTCTGAAAACAGGCTTGAGTAATTTATAAATCCTGGCTTTGCCATTATTTTAGCTGGAAATTTATTACTTATTACTGTTTTACTAATTACTATTTATTACTGGAAATTTATTCACAGTCATTTGTATAAGCCCCAGTTAAACAATGTGTTTGCCATAAACATTTATGTAGTGGGTGGCTTTGTGCCACTTTATATGGATTAAGAAATGTGTCTGATTTCTTCCACCAGCTCAGCTATGAGGGGGAAGGGTGACAAGGGAAAGGTTTCTGTTGTGGGAGTGTGGCAAGAAGTAGCTGGGGGACAGTAACACTGAAACAGATGATGTAATTTGCTGTACAAATTAGTACAAAGACGTAACAATAATTGACTGTATGAATTGATAGGTATTTATTGTCTTCAGTGGTCTCTTTTGCAATTTGTTTCAGCTCCAGTATTGCTAATAACATTGTAAACCAGACTCTGTTTTTTGTCTTTATTTTAGGTATCTGTGGAGGGAAAAGCAAATCCTGTATCTCTCCTACAGATGGCTTCTTTCAGTGGCTTCTGCGTTCTTGTTCGGTTGTCTAGGCTTGTTGCCAGTGGACAAACTATCCCAAAGACCCTGTTGGACATCATGGCAGATAGTGCCGTGTTGAAAGTTGGGGTAGGATGCTGGGAAGATGCTTGCAAGTTACTTCATGATTACGGTCTTCCAGTCAAAGGGAGCATGGATCTTCGGTATTTAGCCATGAGACAGCGGTGAGTGTCTGAAAACAGAGGCATCATTTGAGTGGAAGTATTTTAGAAGTAATTTGCATATGCTGAATGATACCTGGCAGGTGTGTCTGGAGTTCTCAGGGTGGTTTTAGAGCATCAGTATTGATAGCTACAGCCCAAGAACATGTCATGGTTCTGTTCTATGGTCTTAACAGAAATGAAATCTTCATGAAGATTTCATGTGCTAATTGTGTCTGTTAGTCTTCTCATGCAATATCCATATGGATTTTGCTGAATATGATGCTTCAGCTTGTAAGAAACCCAGGCACAATGATGTAATGCAGTAAGAGTGATCACCATGTCAACAGATGTTTAAATACACTGCCTAGAAGTGTGGGGTAAATGTGCCAGGGTACATAAGTGGAACTGTTGAATTACACAATTTCTTGAAAAAATGACTAAAATCAGCTCTAATTTTTTCTTTTAATAGCAATACTTCCATTAAAAGGTTACAATTATGAAGCCTTTTTCTCATCATTATTCCTAAAATAAAATTATTTACTTGGGAATATTCTTCACATACAGTATATGTGTGCCTGGATGTAGTGTTAGTGGTCTGGGCATGGATTTGCTGACCTGATTGTGCCTTTTTAGCACTGAGGATGGACTTCTTGTCTCTAGTGGCCAGGATTCCTTTGGGTCATTCCTGGCTCTCATGCTTGTGATGAACCCCTGGGGCAGGCGATCCGTCACACTATGATAAACCTCTGTATTTCAGAAATGGGTAGCTCAGAGCCAAACACTTCAGCCTTAAATGTTACCAACACCCAGCCTTGAATGTTACCAACTCCCGGCCTTGCTTGTTTTGCATATTGCAGGCACTAGATAATTGCTAAATCTAAAAGTGACATTTTAGCAGAGGGGAGGGAAGGGGCCCGTAAAGCTGACAGGCTGCTGTGTGATGTTTGAGTTGCATTGTATTCTGGCAGGTTCAGGGTGTATGAGACCATTTGAACTTGCATGGTCATATAGTTTTGTTTTTAATATGTTTGTTTCATTTTTCTTGTTAAACTGAAGGAAGGATCTACTTCACAACTGCCTTAGCCTGAAGTCTTTAGCTGAAAAAGTCCTGAACTGCCCGCTTGACAAGTCTCCTCATGTGCGTTGCAGCAATTGGGAGGCAGAAGAACTGACACCAGATCAGGTGTGTCTTCAACTTCATGTTTGGGGAGGAAAAGCAACCATCTTAGTAGAGAAGAGGCATTAACACAGGGAGATCTGAGCCTGCTTTGAATTCTGCCTCAAAACCTTATGTGTGACTCTGTACCTGCATTTCCCTCATTTTCCATGAAGATCATTATCAGGTGTTCTCACTGCATTCTTGACCCTTGTTTTCCTTTAGTCCTGAAAGTCTACAAGGCAAGATCACTTGAAGAAGTGTTTGTGCACCCAAAACCTCACCTTTTTATTATTTTTTTCCCCTTCAATCTATAGAAGTCAGTGCAATATTAGAGAGAGGCCCTGGAAACCTTCATTTTTAGACCTTTATGATTTCCTTGATTGCTCACTTTCTTTAGTCATGCTGCAGATGTCTACAAAATCAGTGACCAGTAGAGGGAGTGACAGGATAAATAACCACACTGAATATTTGTAGACAATGTGTCAGAAGGCAGCATTTTATTAGTTAAGGGAGAGCTTGATGGGCCAGGAGGGCATTTAAGGCCTGGCTGACCTTAATTTTTTTCAGTCCTTTGAGGTTCTTAGGGTCACCTGTGAGTATTTAAAGTCTGACTGACCCTAAAAATGTGGCTTGTGGTAATGTTATGAAGGTGTCACTCAACTGCCAGAACTTTGCATGATCTTCAGAAGGAAATAAATCCAGCTTCTGGCTTTACTGTACCAAGTATGTAAGACTGATAATGGTTGGGAGTGTTTGCTGTTTTTCAGTGTCTTGATGTCTATGCTTTTCTGCAGGTTCTCTATGCTGCCAGGGATGCCCAGGTCTCAGTGGCTCTGTTCCTTCATTTGCTGGGACTTGCCAGCCTCCCTGCTACATCTGAAGTTGAAAACTCTGCCACTTTGTGGGAGAAAGCACTGGGTAAATGCCGGGGCTTGGTGGATATCCCATTTAGAGGAAGGAAGAGTGGCAGCACCGGAGAGGGACGCTCCCCTCACAAAACAAAGAATCGGAAATCTTCTGTGAGCGGCCAGCCCTCTGGCAGTCAGCAAGTGAGAGATCCCCGGAGGCAGAAGCGAAAGCCTCTGGGCGTGGGATATTCTGCACGGTAAGTCTATGAGCACATTTTACTCTTTGTAGCGCGGAAAGAAATCTTTGAATGATGCCTCATTCTCTGTTCGTTAAACAAAGTGGATAACATGAGCTGGGAAAGGAAACACAGGCCCTAACAGTCATGGGAGCCTGATCCTCTTTCTATTTTCCCATTTCCCCTCTAGGTGATATTGAAAGTGGGGGCAGCACTTGGATCTGTTCTAGCTCATGAGCAGTTGGAGGGGTTGTCTGTTGGCATTTACTGCCCACACAGCTGTGCCATGTCTCCTGCATGGAGAAGGTGGCAACTTCATGGGGCTTGTCCTGTGAGCAGGATCTGCCTAGTTGGCTACTGTTTGTACGGTGCTGCCCCAGGTCACTGCAGCCACAGAGATGCCAGGGCGCTTAGCAGAGGTGACAGCTAAGGTTAGGAGAGGTGAGGTGCCAGAGGCAGCCAACAGGCTGTGGCAGCATCAAAGCACTGCGCTTCTGTGTTGGTCAGGAAGAGGGAGGAGTGAGCCGTACTGCTTTGGCCTTGCAAAGGCACCTGTTGCTGCATTCAGGATCTCTGTCGCACAGGCAATTTTGTGGAGCAAATCCTAAATTCTTACAGCCTTTTGCTAATGAGAGTTCGGTTTTTTTTAAACTAAAACAAGTTGGAGAAGTCTCTTTAGCCAAATTGCAATGGAAGGTGTGGAGAGCTCGGATGTTTGGTTTTGTTTGGATACAATCTAATAAAATTTATCACATGGATGTAGGAAATAAAATTGTCTGTAATTACCGTTTGTAAAGAAACCCAGTTATTTTAGTATTTGTTTTCTCATTTCGAAGTTTATTGGCTTAGTGATGGAGGCATTTTAATGTAGTCAATAATGATTTATTTCATTAGCAGTCATTAATGACATTGTGTTGTACACAGCAAGTCCCTCCAAATTTATCTTTTTTGTTTTAATTGGAGCCTGTGTCATACAAAATAGAAGGACTGCCCCTCAGGGGCAGATTAATATTTAAACAAAATTGCATGCCAAGCTAAATTGAGATCTCCTCATGTTTGTTTATTTATTTATTGTTTTTAACTGCACTTGACTTCATGAGAAATCTGTAGACTCTCTTTTTTTTACAGTATCTCAGCAGCGTGTCTCTGATCTGTAATAAGACTGAATGTGATTTCAAGAGTCCTTTTGCACTCTTGCTTTCTATAAGCCTGCTTAGTTCTAAGTTTATTCATTTAGAGTTTGGAAGTACTCAAATTATCATGGTGATTGAGCCGAACTAGTGATGCTCAGTGGAAGGAGACCTTTGATATCGTTGTTATTGTTTTATTGGTTTTTTTTTTTCCTTACATGGACCTCAGAAGAAATTGTTTTGTCAAATTACATAGACTGTGAATCAGCCTTTTTAGCTGGTAGAGCTCTGCTGAGTCCTTACCTATATGAACTTGCTGGAGAGAACACAGGAAACTTTTCCACAGTGTATTGTGATATGTTTTTATCCCTGGCTAGTTCCTCCCACGTACTTCCCAAGCCTAGCCTTTTCTGCTCTTCAGTGTTGTTTGAAGGAGGTTGGCAGAGTAAGGAAATGTTTTATGTAAAACAGAGCCCTTCCAGGCTCTGCCACAAACCCCCAGAGATGTCTCAAGCAAGATTCGTGGCCACCGACTGAGTTGAGGTGCCTATGTTTCAGAGGGCCTCAGTCCAGCTTCACTATTTCCATGGACTCATGTTGTTTGGGTTCCCAGGGCTGCAAGAGCTTTTTTATTGCATTTCTCTTGGATGAATAAAGTAATAGCTGTTCACAATAAGTTTTAGAAGAGTCATCTTAATAAAACATTAAAATACAGGCTTCGGCAGCTGATCCTTGAAACTGCCTTGTCTGTAAGTTGACGCTGCCTTTTAACTTACTCTTAGTTCATCATCCTTCTTGACTTCAGTTCTCTTTTATTTTCTAATTTTATTTTTTTTTAAATACTGTCATCATTGATGGCATCTCTTGGAACCTGTGATTCAGAGTTAATTTCTATTGGCATTGGGAAAGCAAAAATACCTTACAGTCAGTTGGTGAACCCCAGGTAAGTTTTTAGATGTTATGCTTCTATTAACAGCAGCCTGTGCAGTGCTGAGCACTCTTAAGTGTGTGTTTAGGGGCACTCCTGTGGTTTGGAGGAGGCTGCATGTATTTTACTGTGGAACACATTGCTATAGAGAGCTGTTTTTTTGGCATGCTGTTATAGTTGCTGTAATGCTGCCCTTGTTTCATAGAAAATCTCCACTGTATGACAACTGCTTCCTGCATGCACCAGATGGACAGCCTCTGTGCACTTGTGATCGGAAGAAGGCTCAGTGGTATGTTGACAAGGGGATTGGAGGTGAGCATACCAATTTTCCTGTTGGTATTTGAAATATAACTTTTTTTTTTCCTGTTTCTTAGATAATTGGGCATGAATTTTTTGTATCCTTTCTTATTGGAAGCACTATTGGGAATTCACTAGGATGACTGCTGTGTTTTAGCATCTTTATTTTAACTTTCAGATACTTTTCTTTTTCTTGAATATTCTCTATTTTCTTTTACCCTTTCAGAGCTAATTAGCACAGACCCATTTGTTGTGAAGCTGCGGTTTGAGCCTTCAGGACGTCCTGAGTCTCAAGTTGATTATTATCTGACAGTCAAAGAGAACTTGTGTGTTGTGTGTGGCAAGCGAGAATCCTATATCCGGTGAGTTGTTCGGTGGTTTAGGAGAAAAATGCGTGTTTTGAAACAGGACTGAGATCTGCATCTAGTTTGGCATCCAGAAACTTGGTTAGTGGCCTGAAACATCATGCTTGTTCACATCCTGGATGTGTTATCACTGTTTGAATTCTCTGTAGTCGCATGTGTCTGGATAAGTTTGACACTGAACAGGCCAGCCTTTCCTCCTCTTACAGAGACAGGAGGTATCAGTCCTTGGAGAGAACAAAACATATGTAAGCTGTATGTGCTGCAGTTTGAATTACAGGGTGCAGCAGTATGCCAACAGGCTGTTCTAATGGCATTCCCTTCTGAAAATAGCTGTGCTATTCCTTCCACTACTTAGTCCTTATAGTTTCTTAAGGTTTAGGTGAGCCTGAAGTTCATGAGGTCACAAAGGGTGAGATTTTTGTCTTTGCAGCTGCTGCTGTTTAGCTGAGAGGTTGTGTCTCTTAGTGCATTGCTTGCTTTTTTTTTTTTTTAATGGTATGAATTACTTTTTGTAATTGAAAGCAACGAAATTTTGGAAGGCAAAATAAAGAAATGCAGAAAGCTTGTGAAGTACAAATAGATATTTTATAAAAAAAGTTGCAGAACCTATTGCTACACTGAGGGCCTGATCATGGGCGTCTTTGTTTTTCTGGACTTTTAGTACTAGTTGACCCTTTGTGGGCCAGGAAGAGGAGAAACAGGGGAGCAGCAGCTCCAGGCAAATGGAATGAGCTGGCTGGTTTGTCTTCCATAGGAAGAACATTGTTCCTCATGAATACCGAAGACACTTCCCCATCCAGATGAAGGACCACAACTCTCATGATGTGCTGCTACTCTGCACGTCCTGCCATGCCATCTCTAATTACTATGACAACCATCTCAAGCAGCAGCTGGCTGAGGAGTTTGGTGCTCCCATCGGCTCCGAGGAGGGCGTGCGCCTGCTGGAGGACCCTCTGCGCAGGCAGGTGCGCTCAGGGGCCCGAGCCCTGCTGAATGCAGACAGCCTGCCTGACCCCCGAAGGGCAGAGCTTCTGCAAAGTATCAAGGACTTCTTTAACACAGAGGCAGTCACCCCAGAGATGCTCCAGGAAGCAGCTGGTCTGGAAACCAGGTATAACGAGCCCATCCACAAATGTAACATTTTAGTCATTTATGTTAGCACATAAGTTCAACAAAAAGTTGTCTACACACAGAGCATTGGGCAAATTCTTCTGCAGCAAAATAAAAGAAAATCCAGCAGGATTTGCAGAGCTGAGGATCACCTATACTGACTTCCCTCCCCCACCCTCCTCACAGCTTTTTACTGAAAATAAGACAAACCCCATTGCTGGTCTCTTTGGGATATTGATGTATCTTCCCTAAAGTAATGGTGTGTCTGAATTTGAGACTATTAGGAATTGGTCTGCGTAGGAAAAAAGATCCTCCAAAAGCATAACCTTTTCACTTGTATAAGGCTGAATAGTCTGTATTTATAGTATTTTGATGCATTTAACTGGAAAGCAAGGATAGGAAGAAGGTAGTTGTATGTGCTGTAGCCTAAGGCTCTAAGCAAACAACCACACTACATTTCTTACTGTGTTTTTGTTTTTCCCCTTCTCCCCTCAACCCAGTAGTGGTCTGTGAACTGCAGCTCTTGTTGCTTCCCCTTTCCTTTTCTCTTCTAGCAATTTCCTTCAGGTCTTGCTCTCCATCTTCTCCTCTACTATTTTATACTTCTTTTGAAGGACAGATCAGGAAGGGAGACTGAAAGACATTATCAAAACTCTCCTCTCTTCCTCTTTCTCAAAGTCTTTCCAAATATCTTTTCTTAACTAGTATGTGGTCCCTGCATGAAGTCAATGTTTTCTCCTTGTTAAGCTTACTGTTGTTTTTAATGTGCCAATGTCATAACTCTCAGCCTACCTAGGCAGGGAATCCAGTGGCAGGATCAGGGCTCTGGAGTGTCATAAGGGCCTTGCCTTGAGAAATTTGCAGTCTGTCTCCTGAGGAGCTTGTAATGGACCTTGAGAGCCTTGTTAGTGTTGCTATAAAAGAATAACACTCTCTCAGTTGAAGTAAACCAAGTTCCCAGTGTAGCTGTGTTCCAGAAAGCAGTCTGTCATTGAAGCAAAGCTTAAAACTCTCCCTCCTGGTTAGCTTACTGTGTGTCTGTAATTGAATTCCACAGCTGAAATTATCTTCAGTGTCTTGATGTTCATTGCAGGCAAGCCTAGAGTCTGACAGTGGGCTTGTGTGAAAATAAACTCTCTTTGTGTCCTGGCAGGATCTGCAATGAGAGCTACATGCCACATGGACTGAAGGTGGTGCAGTGTTTTGCTAAAGGAGGCCTGCGCTCACTTATGCAGTTGGAGAGACGCTGGCGGCAGCATTTCTTGGACAGCATGCAGCCCAAGCACCTCCCAGAGCAATGGTCAGTGGACCATAACCACATGAAGCTGATCCGAAAGTATGGGGAAGATCTTCAGATTGAGCTGTCATGAAACCAACTTCTTGGACTCTAGATCATAGAATCATAGAATTGTTTTGATTGGAAAAGACCTTTAACAAAATTATGTCCAACCATTAACCTAACACTGTCAAGTCCACCTCTAAACCATGTCCCTTAGAACCTCATCTGTGTGTTTTTTAAACACCTCCAGGGATGGTGACTCAACTACTTTCCTGGGCAGCCTGTTCCAATGCCTGACAAGCCTTTTCTTGAAGAAATTTTTCCAAATATCCAGTCTAAACTTTCCTGGCGCAATTTCAGGTCGTCTCATCTCATCCTGTCGCTTGCTACATGGGAGAAGGGACCAACACTCTCCATGCTACAACCTCCTTTCAGGTAGTTGTAGACAGCGATAAGGTCTCCCCTCAGCCTCCTTTTCTCCAGGCTAAACAAACAGTTTCCTCAGCTGCTCCACACAAGACTTGTTCTCTAGACCCTTTACCAGCCTTGTCACCCTCCTCTGAACTTGCTCCAGCACCTCAGTGTCTTTCCTGTAGCGAGGGGCCCGAAACTGAACACAGTATTCAAGGTGGGGCCTCACCAGTGCTGAGTACAGTGGCACAATCACTTCCTTAGTCCTGCTGGCCACACTATTCCTGATACAAGCCAGGATGCTGTTGGCCTTTTTGGCCACCTGGGCACACTGCTGGCTCATGTTTAGCCAGCTGTCAACCAGCACCCCCCAGATCATTTTCTGCCAGGCAGCTTTCCAGTCACTCTTCCCTGAGCCTGTAGCGCTGCCTGGGGTTGTGACCCAAGTGCAGGACCCAGCACTTGGCCGTGTTGAACCTCATACAATTGGTCTCAGCCCAACGATCCAGCCGGTCCAGATCCCTCTGTATGGCCTTCCTACCCATCAGCAGATCAATACTCCCACCCAACGTGGTGTTGCCTGCAAACTTACTGAGGATGCACTCAATCCCCTCATCCAGATCACTGATACAGATATTAAACAGAACTGGCCCCAACACTGGGTCCTGGGGAACACCACTGGTGACTGGCCGCCAACTGATTTTGGCTCTGTTCACCACAACTCCTTGTGCCTGGCCATCCAGCCAGTTCTTTATCCATTGCAGAGTACACCCATCCAGCCATGAGCTGCCAGGTTCTCCAGGAGAATGCTGTGGGATACGGTGTCAAAGGCTTTACTAAAGTGTAAGTAGACAACATCCACGGCCTTTCCCTCATCCACTGGGCAGGTCACCTCATCAGAGAAGGAGATCAGGTTGGTCAAGCAGAAACTGCATTTCATAAATCTGTGCTGACTGCACCTGATCGCTTTGTTTTCCTGTATGTGCTGTGATGTCACTCAGGATGATCTGTTCCATGACATTCCGCAGCACTGAGGTCAGACTGACAGGCCTGTAATTCCGCACATCCTCCTTTTGGCCCTTTTGTAGATGGGCATCACATTTACCAACTTCCAGTCAACTGGGACCTTCCCAGTTTGCCAAGACTGCTCGTAAATATTTGAAAGTGGCTTGATGATCACCTCCACCAGCTCCCTCTGTACCCTTGGTTGTATCCCATCTGCTCTCATAGACCTGTGTGTGTCCAAGTGGTGTAGCAGGTCATCAACGATTTTCCCTTGGATTATTGGGGCTTCATTCTGCTTCCCATCCCTGTCTTCTGGCTCAGGGATTGGGTACCTGGAGAGCAACTGGTCTTGCTATTAAAGACTGAGGCAGAGAAGGCATTTAGTGCCTCAGCCTTTCCCTCATCCTGTGGTGAGGACAGTGTGTAGTGGACAAATGTAACTGAAGATGGAAGGACTTTTCATTTCTGTTTCTCCACTAACATCTGCGCCTGGGTTTGCAAACAGGCAGCAATGGATTTGCCAGATTTGATATTTCATTGAGTTATATCTGTGGACTTGAATTTTCAGGTGGTTTGGAATTTTTAATCCTAGTCTGTCACTGACTAGTTCAATGCAAGTGACATGCTAAGGGAACTTGTCTTCTCAAAGTGACAATGGAGAGTTATTTTCAACCCCCTGGGATGGCTGGTGCCTCCAGACCATCTCCCTTATCACAAAGCACAATATGTGCACATTACCAGGTTTTCTAACAGATACATGTGCACCCTTAGCTGCACCTTGAGAGTCTCCTGATAAAAGTCTTTGCTCTCAGTGCAGTTGTACTCATATGAGTTCTTCTCAGAGAAGACTCCCTGCCAGAGAGAAATTCCTTGTTTGGAAGTGGCAAAGAAACCTTACTTTTTTTTTTTTTTTTCTCAGATTTGGAGCTGTATCAGCATTGCGTATAGGCCTCAGTGAGTTTCCTGGTGGCAGATGCCTGATGAGAAGCAACACTCTGTGACTCTGACAGTATGGAAGCTCCCATGTCAAGTCTTTCCTTATACAGTTTCCAGCAACACACAGTCTATAAAAACTGTTATTTCCTGCTTCCGTGTGTTTATCCTGAATAGCTCTTGTTGGGTACCTTTTTATATCCAACTCGAATGGGGTCAGGCATCTTAAAAGGGGTGAGAGGAAACAAATTTTATTTAAAGACTACCATCTTTTAAGATGTCAGACCATGTGTGGCAGAAGACTGGAAAATCTGGTGTTCTGTTCGTGGATTTGACATGTGGTAGTGAGCAGGTCATACTCTCTCCATACCTGTATCCCTGTCTCTAAAATGGGACTAATAATACTTGCCTATCTCACAAGGGTGTTGTGAGGCATAATTAATTCATGTGTTTTTTTCTAAATGCTTTGAAAATATAAGCTAGTGTGTGCAAATTATTACTGTTGTTTTTTTTAAAATGTGCTGCTGTCTGACTTTGTTAAATATTCATGTTTTTTGCCTGGTGCTAGACTTTAGTTATATTTAACTTTTTAAAAATACATAACCCTTCCTGTGAAATGACTTCTGATTGTTTTGATTGCATGGGATGAGTGTGCTTGTCCTCAATGAGGAAGCTATGCTCAACTTCTATAGGTCTCTGTAAAGAAGTTTCAGTAAAACCATGAATTCATACCTCATGCTACTGCGTATAGCACATTTGACCCATATTTTATTATAACATTTGGGCACAATTGTGGACCTGCTGTGATCGTGGCTGAAACTCTCCCTTATCAGATAATTCGAGAAATTTCACAGGCCAGGGGTAGAAATCCAGTTTGTAGCAGAGACCGAGTTAAGTAGGAGCCGTGAAGAAATGGTACATTAATGCCATCCCAAGAGGAGCTGCAGTAGCAGCCCAAGGACAAGGAATCAGAGATTAATGACAAATACTACTTAGCACAGAGCTGCAAATAAGACCATTTTCATTATAAGGGCAATTTCTTTCCTTTCCTGTATCACTGACAGGTCTTAACAAAAACTGATCTAGCCAAATGTGTTATGTCTCTGTGCTAATTCACACAGCTGATTGCAATCTCGGCAAGAACCTCCTGTCTGTAGCAGCAGTTTGAATGTAACTATTTATCTCCAAAGCATTTTAAGCATGTGTTCAGATAGTGCTATTTCCTATCTTCAGTGACATCTGATCAGGGTGGCAGACCTCTTTATATGGCTCAGAAATTCCTTTTCAATAATCAAGAGTACAAGGTGCCCATCTTCACTTCTTCATCTTTGTTTTTTCTCCCTTTGTTCTGATACAGGAATTCCTGATAAAGTTGTCCTTGTTTAATGAAACCCAGGTGCTGACCACAAGGCTCTTGTCTTTTCTGTTTGTAAAGTCAATAAAATGATGTCGAGAAAAGAACCAGACTACAGATCCTCTAAATTTAAGGAGTCAGTGGTATCACTAAAGAGGGTTTTTTTTCCAAATAATTTGTTCAGAAATAGAAATTTGCAAGCAAACTTCCTTCATAAATATATGCTTAACTAGGATTCTTTGTTTGTAAGATATCCTTAACCTGCATCATTTTAAATCAACCTTAAAGAGGAGAGGAAATGGTATATTTATTGTGCAGAAAGATTATTTTTATATTATTATGATTTTAAATTTTCGGACAGTCCATAGATAAAACTTTCATGTATATATTTGTCACTAATTGTTAAATTCAAGTAAAAATCTGCTCTTTTACCAGACTTACCACTACTGAAGCTCTTTTTTCCTTCTTTGCATGCGTGCTTTTTATCTTCTTTTCTTGTGTCTCATCCTGTCCTTGCGAGTCTGTCATTCTGTACAGTAACACCTGGACCTGATCCTCTGAGTTTCCCTTTGCAGTGCCTTCCCCGACCCATCTGCAAGAGATCAGCCATGGAAGAGCCCGTGCTGGCAGCAGCACTGGACTTTGGAGTGATGCGATAGCAAGTTTGCTCAGGTAGACTTGAATTTGTTGTTCTAAGGCTTTCAGTGGATTCAGGTGCTGTCCTGTCATGTTGGTCAGTCATGATGGCTACAGATCCACCTTTTTAAAATAAAAACTTTTATTTGCTCAACCTGAGCATTCGTCTAGGTTGCCCCAAGTGCTGTACTGTACTAGGACCCTCCTGCACCAAACCATGCACATGCATTTTGTCTGTGGAGGGAGAGAATTGCCTCTTTGTGTGGGCAGGCTTTCACAACATGGGATTTTTCTTTCCATCACTTGTCACTTTACATTTCTAAGTTTGCCCAAGGTACGTTGCCAGAGATGAGGTAGAGAAGTTTTCGTTTTACCTGGCGCTTGATGTCACCTGCCTCAAACTACTTCTTGCAGGTTGGTGGGGAGCACGCTCCATCTGATGAGGTTCCCAAACCTGTCATAGTTTATGAATTCCCCACAGAACTTGCCTCCATCCTTTTTGGTTCAGACATTACACCCATATGAAATGGATGTGTTTTTCTAAAAATATGACCAGGTACATGTTTCCAGATGCACTCCTCTGAAGCAGGAGCTGCCAACAGCCCAGGTTAGCTTGCCTTTCTCCATGGGCTACAAACTGATTTCTGTCTTCCCAAACACTATAGGTGACCTTTTTCTTGGCTTTGCAGTAACTTAGACATTATCGCAAGGTGCAGGAATTACCAGGTGAGCAGTATTTTTGATAGCCTGGCAATTGGAGGTGCAGTGAGTGCTGCATTTCTGAGTAGACCATACATGACATGTTAATTATGCTGCTGACAGGCTTGGCATTTGGACTGCCTTGGTTTCCCTCCTTGACAGTCTTTAAAGGTCCCAGCTGTCACATCGATGACTGACAGGACTGAAGACAACATATGTCCATGGGCTTCTTGCACTTTTCTCTGGAATTCACTAATGGCAGGGGTGGGAAGCTATCTTCCTGTTGCATTTCTATTGCTCTGGCTCCCTAAGGGGTATTGGAACTTCACACTATCTGTAACGTGATTTTGGCAGGTTTGTTTTTTTTTCAGTCAAGGCAACGTGGTTAGACTTGAAGTACCACATTGTGCTGACCCTGTACCTAAATGCCTTTGAGGAACTGGGCCCTTTTCATGTGTGGAAGGAGTTTTGGTAATAAGCTGTCGCCAGGAGTGCAGTGTCCTGTGCTGATTTAGAGGCACCTTCAGTCTGAAACAGTAGGTCAGTTCCCATCACTGGTCCTTCATCTCTTTCCTTCAGGCCTCCACAGTAGTTTAGACCTGTACTGTCTTCCTCATTTTCAGAGTTTGACACAAACGGTTATCCCCTTGATGTACTTTGGAAATAAGGACCATTTTAAAGCCCTTTCTCTCATTTCTATGCAGTGCTGTGTTATTGACGTAAGAGCTCTCCCCCTGCCTCAGGGGCACATTATTCTGGAGAAGGGAGAGGTAGTTGGAGGTAAGTGCAAAGAAGACACATCCAGCTTTCTCTGTGGGTTATTCAGGGAGCCACAGTGTCCCCTCTTGTGTTAGCCCCACACCAAGGGAGTTCTGTTGAAGGCTTTTACAGGAAGAAGGAGTAATGCAAGAGACAAGATGGTTAAGCTTAGTAGTGGGTAAAAACATGCAAAAAGCCAAATAAACATGCACAGAACATAGTTTCCCATATTCAAAAGAGATTCCTCTCACTGTGAATTCCACCCTGAATGGCAGACAGCTGTGTCAAGGATCATCTGCACCAACCTTAGAGGTGAATCCTCTCCTCCCACTTAACCATCACGGTGCTTGTTCCTGTCCTGAATTAGCCAGTGTGATACTACCTGAGGTCTCAGTGGTGTTGGTCACCAGGAAACAGAGCAAACCCATCTTTTATTATTTTTCTTTGCAAGCTATTGGGTAAGTTCAGTTTCAGAGATGGGGGAAGTGCAGAGAACTGGAAAAAAAAAAAAGAGGATAAAAAGAGGATGGAGGCCTTTATTGTAAAATAGAGAAGTCATCTTCAGATAACAAGAAATTATTTCCTTGTACAGAAAAAACTCTAGTTTCAGCTATAGATGATATAAAATATGGCTTCTGTCTTTCTTTGCTTAAAAAATTGAAAGATTGTGCAGTGGTTAAGGAGCAAAAAAGGGAAGACATTGATATATCTCAGCACAAATGTGACAAATCTGGGAAGAAGATACTAGGCAGCTGTCAGAAATGCAGGCTTAAGAGAAAAACTGCCTGTTGAAACTCCCTCCACAAAAAAACTGCTGCTCTAAGAGGCTGTTTCACATGGTAGTGTGCTCCGTGGGGATCTGACATGTATCTGTTTCACACTGATTAACAGCAAGTCCTTTCCAATTGATTGTCCTTTGAAAAATGCCAAAAAGTACTTTGCATCAGCTGAGATCTGCCAGTCGCTCTCTCCGTTTTCCTCTGTGGCCTGACTCTGACCAGAACATTCAGTCAAAAATAAAAGCAGAGAGACTGACTGCTGGTGGCAAGTTATGGAAATCAGAGTGGGACCTCCTTTCAATGCACTGTGAGTAAAAAATCATTATCCCTACTTGTCTAGCAATGGCTATGGAGAGCCCAAATTATGCTATGTGTATATAGTTTTATGTCAGATTTTTGCTATTCAGATAATGATTTCCATATGTTTTAAAAGTGTTACACCCTCTTCTTTCCCCTTCTATTTCTCCTGTGATACATATTGGTAGCAATAATAGATGCGGGTCAGCTGCACATCTTAAAGCACTGTGCTGATGTCTGAAAGACCAGTTCCATTTTACACATATTTTCCCCACACTAGATAAAGAATCAGTACAAGCTGTAAGATTAGAACTTGAGAAATCCTTACAGAGCCCTGGAAAACATCAGACTAGACTGCCTGTCTCTTGACAGATTGGTTACGGGGGACAAAACTGCCTTCAAGTGCATGTTCTGTGCACGACAGCCATAGGTGACAACTGCCAGATGATGCTGATTGTTAGACCCTCAGAAATACCCAAGTATCTTTTTTTTCCCTCTGCTTTGTAAACGTGCATTAGGACTCTTAATGCATCTGGGCTCTGGCCCCATTAGCTCCATGTGACCCCCGTTCTGCTCCAGTGCTTTCAAGGTTTCCAGTGTGTAGTGAAATATTGGAGGGTGCTTTTGCTACCTGCAGCGTGGAAGCTCTGCTGCAACTTCAGACAAAGAAATCAGTAGGTGGGGTAAGTACAGGTGGAAGTAAGAGCTAAAGAAGTGAATTAGCTTTGTTTCACTTAATTGGAATAATCACCAGTTAAAACCAGAAAGACATGCTGCTAGCCATCGTCCTTTAGCTGGATGTGTTTCACTGCTGGCTGTGGCTAGTCAGTGGGTGGATATCAAAAGCTTATTTCTTATGACAGGCTGCAGTAGGGGATGAGGAAGAGAAATTGCCATAGCTAGCAGGTTTGTACTTGGGTAATCACCCTAGCTGTCTCAGCCTGCCTTGCCCTAACCTTGGAAGGAAAGAAGCTGAGGGAAGCCTGGATGGGTCCTTGTCCTCTTCACTGCCTCTTTTGCTGAGGACCTGCCACTCTAGAAGGTGCGTCCTGTGCTCTGCAGGAGACACCAGGATGTGAATGTGCCTTATGAGCAAAGCCCAGAAGAACAGGGGACAAGGAGATGAATAAGAAAAATGTTGTGGTGCGGAGGAGGGGGATTTTTGAGATCTACTTTCTAGTCTAACTAGAGCAGAAGGTTATGGACTTAAACGTCAACAAAGGAGATTTGGGCTAGTCACAAAGAAAAGCTTCCTTATGGTATGCATTGCTTCATGACATGGATCACATCGCTTCCTCACAAGCACAGTGACTGGCTGCCCAGCTGCAAACCATCTGTGCTGCCCACCGACAAACCTGGAGGTGATAAAAACTGAAATATTTTAGCTAACTCTGCGGCTGTTCTGCTCCCATATGCGCTATGTGCCCTTCAGCCACCCGCTGCCACGACTGACACGCAGCGCTTCTCTCTGAACTGCTTTAATTAATGTGTGCCTGCTCGCGATTTTTATAGCTCTTAAAAACTAGCTGTGAGTGGTATCTTGTATCAGAGAGAGGTTTTATGACCGCTGTGAAGCGTGCCATTGCTACCGCTGAGGAGGTGACCTTGGCACGTGTTCCCTCCCCTTCGCTCCTCGCACTGTGTTAGCACCACACTTTGCTCTTCTGGTCAAATGCTTCTAAAAAGGACAGGAGCCAAATGGGGCTTGTTTTGTTTTTAATGCAACTTCATAGCTTTCCAAAAATCCCTGCTCCCTTAGAGAAGAAATACAAAATACAGATTTCCAGACCTAAACAAACTTTCTCTTGCCAAATAAGCACTCCTTTTTTAAGCCTCAGAACTTCATTTAAAGAAGATGATGGTTGTTTTGCTGTTGTTGTTGTTCAGTGGGTTTTTTTTCCCTCTTGGGAAGTTGGATGGACAAGGAAACAAATTGTACTGGAATCAAGGTGGGAAAATCATGCCAGTAAAAACAGCACGATTTTCTCACTCTGACTTTACAGGGCTGTACTTATATCCCAAACTAAGATGAAGGGGGAAGCCCGGAAAATGCAATCAACTTGAAGGGGATTCCAAAAGCCATGAGGTGCTGTGTTTTAGGCACACACTGCCAAAAAATACCCAAATGATCCACGAAGGCAGCAATGGATGAGGATATAGGAGTTGCTGTGCTGGACTGAAGCAAAAATCTAGTTAGTTCAGGATCATTTCTCTGAACTTAGTGGTCAGTCATGAGAGCTTGGTTCTCCCTTAATAGTTTATTTTTCACACTTTATATTTTCAAGGTGAAAGCCAGTTGATATTTCTTGTGCTAGTTTGAGGAGAGCTAGAAAGAATTTTTCTAGCAAGTCTCCTGTCACCAAGACATGTGGCAGCACCTGCCATGCTGGGGATGAGCTGTATGGTCAGCAGGATTTAATTTCACCTTCCCCTCTCTAAACACCAGACAGTCTGTAAACTCTCAATGAATCAGCTGTCTGAAAAATGTCAGCTAAAGTGGCTGCACGTGTTCCTACCAACAGGAATTCCCAAACTGCATTTAAGGTTTAAAGACAGTGGAGAAATATACTGATTGATATGACACTGCTTCAGTTTGCGTGGCTGAAAGGCTCCTGCACAGAGGGACTGTTGGTTAGTTAATAGGGCATTTTATTGGGAAGAACTTCAAAGTCTTCACATGGATTGACCTTTGAAGTACTCTGTTCTCTAGATGGCTCTCCACTTCTTTTAAGGATGGGAAATGCAGGGAGTAATGGTAAACATAGTAAGGGTGTCTATGGAATGAAGTGTGTGTGTTTAGGCAGATCCTGTGGTAACCTACACAAACTATTTTGCACGTTTTAACAGTAAAGACTTCAATGCTCTAGGTGTGCTTGTTTGATAAGGCAAAAAAGGCTTTTCCGTCATCCTTACTATGTTTGTTGGTGGATTGTGGTGATAGTGACGTGAAAAGATGGAGAGGAACAGCGTCAGAGACACCTAATCTGGCTTCCCAATTACCATGTGTGGCAGAAGAATATCTGCTGCCGTGTACATTTGACATGGAGGGGACAAAGAAGGAATTCAAGTTGCCTTTATTGTCCTTATTGCCTCTGCTGAAGCTGCTTGACCATCAACAGCTGCACTGTGCTAACCAAGCCCTTGTAAGGTAACTTGATGATGAGCCACTGGGGAGAGGGACCATAGTGGCAAGGAGACAAATGAGCAGATATCATCTGTTCAGGCTTGAGGAACACTATGGCTGTGTCTTGAGCAGTGAAGTACTGAAATGCCAATGGTCCTTACTAGCTATGCCTACTAATGCCCACTGAGATGCATCAAGTGACCTATTTTCCAAGCTACCACAGATAGCCTGAAGAGAGCCCTCTGGATGCATCTGTCATGAGAGCCAGAAAATCAGCTCTGGCTTGCATGCTGTTAATTACTATTTTGATTGGGGGTGGATTTTTGGATGGTCTTTTTTGTTTATCTAACCAAGTTTGATCTGATGCTGTCAAGGGGGGTGCGAAGGTCTGTTATGTGATTATAACTCATTCGCCTGGCAATGCAATGCTATAGACACCTTGAATCCTGCAGCTGTGTCCATCCTGAGGGAGCTGCACTGGTTTAACACTGTCAGTATATTAAAGCAGCATTGTTTATGTACCGACAAGCTCCTCTGTCCTTAACAGTGAAAACATGAAGTAATAAACCAACATTTTTTTTCTGACAACAAAGAATAAAAGGTGTTAAATCTGTGTCCCCCCACCTCAGGCTCCCGGTGAGGTGTATTTATGCGCTGCTGGCAGCCTGGACCCCTGCTGCAACCCAGCAGACTTGTAGAAAGGAGCCTGCTGAGGAACTGGGCACTGAGGTGTGAGGCTGTCACAGCAGTGCGGCCAGCCTGTCTCGGGAGCAAAGGAGGAAGAGCCAGTCCTGGGGAACGGAGCTCCTCCAGTTCTCACTTCTGTCATTGCAGACCTCATGATTTCACCTTTGGCTCCTGTCCCCTGTTAAATTCACATCAAGAAGACCCAAAACACACAGGTCAAATGTAGGAAATATGTCAGTGCTCCTTCAGATAGCTCCTGTGGGCAAGTCTGCTCTTGTCATTTTTATAATCTCAGATACCTAGAAAGGGCTGATGGTGCCCCAGTAGCTGAGCTCAAGTTCAGCAGGTGCAGTGGTGGTAGGGTATTGCACCTCAAGTGCAGCTAGCTGGAAATGGTCTAACAGTGCTGGAAAAAATGGTTCCCAAATGCAGCAAAATAGCTTCAGGGAAAAAAAAAAACAAAACCCAACACCAATATAAAAAGAGAGTGAAACTGGGGCTTTTTAAGGAGACCAAGCTTCTGAACAGGATTTCAGAGCTGCAGCTGATTGCTTTTCAGAGAGCAAAGTACTTTCCTTAAAGTGTGTCTATCCGCCCCACTTCTTCATTTCTGACCTCCCTGGCATCCATAATCTACCTTCTGAATCTCACTGTCAAAGCTGTGAACTGCTGACTTCAACAAATCCACAACAAAGCATGACACATGGGCTGAGGTCAAGAAATGACAAAATCACCTGAGGCACAAAATCAAAAGTACCTGCAAACTCTTCTAAATCTTGATGTGCTGGCTGTAGGACATTTATTGACTTCTGCTCGGTCCAGGGCCAAAAAATGGGCATCTGAGTGAATGTGCAGAGTCTGCCTCAGTTCAGCCCATGGAAGACAGTGCCAAGTCACTGGTTCTAGTGTTTTATTAGTGAAAGAGCTGCATCTGAGCCAAAAATGAATTGTGAATTTTGTTATTTATACTATAGTAGCTAGTGGTCTAACTATGCATGGAAATTTGTGTGAGCCCCAGTTCATGATGAATGGTCAATGACCTAATGGTCTGATGCCAGCACAAACAATTTCTGTTGCAGATTATTTAAAACAACTTCATTTTTAGCTAGATATGGTGCTAATGGCACCCCAAATAATAGCCAGATCTTCTATCATCCTTATTCCTCTCCCACAGCACCCCAGATTCAGCAGCCCTCAGTTTTGTCCTGCCTCATTTGCAGTATGAGCAATCCACCTTCTGTTTTCCTTCTTCTTCCTTACCATACACCTAATTTCACTCCCCCTGGTATTTGTGCTCTTTTCTTTTTCCCGCAGGCTTGTCCCAAAGCATCCAGGGCAGTGCTGAGTGTGCCCATGAGAGGAACAGCCTCCTGGCTTTTCCTTGTGATGCATGGGACACCCAGCCAAGGAATTCCTGGCATTCCACGAAATCACTCCTCTGGTGAGCAGTTTCTTCTTGTGGCTCCCTCTGAGACTCTAGGAAGTTGGACTTTAATTTCCAGATCCATCAGACATTTTTCATTGTGATTCCCATTTGTCAGTCTCAGCTTTACTGGCTCAGACCTTTAATTTCCCACTTCCTCACATCACAGAAGGCTGTCAATCTCTGTTATTTAATGACAAGGCTAGTTTTCTGCTAGTGGGCAGAAAACACTTCTTCCACTATTGCACTATTGATTACACTCTCACATTGCTTATTCTTGTGTCTCTCTCCCATTGCCTTGTGCACATACAACTTGCTGAAGAAAACCCACGTGTTTCTGACAGGGTCTCACCTATGCTCTGCAGGGGGATGCACAAGATGGATTTATCATATATAATTTTGTGTTTCGTCACTGTGTGAGCTTGTCACAGGTCAGCGAAGGCCACCTCCAGGTTCAGGTGAATGCTAAGGCTGCAAAGGCAGTGGTGAGATTGTGGCCACACAAATCTGTACTCATTTCAGTCATGGGGCAGCCTTTTGATGCTTTCAAATAAGTTTTAGACATAGCTCAAAGCAAGAGGCTTGAGCTCACTTAAACTATCCTTTAAGCTGCTGTGGGGAAAATGGCATTCAGGCCAGGTCCAGAGGAACAAAGTAAGCTGCACAGAAGCTGACACAGCCACACTGGAGAGTGTCACTGGCCGCGTGTAAAGGATGCCCAACAGCTGCCACCAACCTGCCCGTGCTGTCCCTCTAGCTCCAGCATTCTACCCGGTGGACCATTTGCAGTGAGGTGTGCTCAGAGACAGGCAGCTGCAGCCAGGGCAATTCTTGGTGCACCATGCAGGGTCCATCTCCTGAAGCGCCACTGGAACAGGCAAAAAACATTTGGGGATGTTCCTGCCAGAGGATCTGGCTGAGAGCTGCTGAGAAGGGATCCTGGCCTACGCTTGGCTGAGAACTGCTGCCCCTGTCCTTCAGGATGATCCTCTGCCCCATGCTGTGGGGTCAACCTGCTCCACTCTGGGGTTGTGGGCTTCCCCGCCAAGAGGGGCCAGCACTTGGTGATGATGACAGACCCTCCTGGGCTGCTGCTGGGGGCCTACCTGTGTTAATGAGATAGCCTTCATCTCTACATGGCTGGCAGCACCCTTTCAAATAAATCCTTTTTATTTATTTACACACTTTTAAAGGGAATGTTTGCCTATTTGAGGGCTGATCTCTCTCAGCAAGAAGAGAGACTGAGGAAGAGAGAGCCTGAGACAGAGAAGAGAGTCTGAGGCTGGCCAGGGGCGAAGCCCAATATCGCAAGCTGGATCTCGTGTGTTGTATTGCAGTAATGCACAGTGCTCTGATTCATCACCCCTTTGGATATGTAAAGCACCATGCCTGACAGGGTTCACAATAAACTTGTGCATGGGATGTGATGACTGGACTAAAATATAGGGATAGGTCTGCCTTGGATGAAACGTAACCCATCCTGGACACAGCTGACTGATCTATTCTTCTCCAGCAAGTTAATGTCCATGGAAAAGGTACAGATATGTTCCCAAACCAGAGGGACTCATGGGTGCTGAGACCTCAGGTTTAATCATCTCTCCACATCCCTAACATAGAGGAAAGTTTCACAATTCTACCTTTGTATCTGACCCGTGACTCTGTACTGAGTGAAACCGTACCCTCTTCAATCCCAGATCCAAGCTCCTGCAATGCTCTGGTAAATTTATACCTGGCAGGCCCAGCTTTAGTGTATTAGTTCCTCTGCAAGAAAAAGAAGAGCTGGCAAAGTAGGGGAGAGCAACTGGTTTTCTGATTTACAGATGTTTCTTTCATAAAGCATCTCAAAAATGACAATTTACAAGGGTAGCTTCTGAGAAACAGAACAAACCTCCTTTCCCATCCGCTGGAAATGTCCATTTGTTTCTCCATCTCTTCCCGTGTTTCATTTTATTTATTTATTTATTTTTTTAAATTTAGATGCTCTAAGAATGACAAGCACATTTTTCCTTGGAAATACCAGAAAGATTTAATCTCAGGCCAATATCTCAGGAAAATAATTACCTGCAGCATGCTCTGCCTCAGCAGAGAGGTATGAAATGTGGCTCTTCTCCTTGGCACCCCTGCTCAGAGCAGAGGCTGATGACATTGGATCCTTGCTCTTGAACAACAAGCCATCTTAAATCTGGATCTTGCTCTCACTGCAAACACTTGGAAGAGAAAGAAATGCCCAGAAGGTGCCATAAAGCCTAGATGTGGGAAGTGGATTTTTAAGTTAGGCCTCAAAGCTGACTTTCTGGGGGTGGTGAGAGTGGCCTCTGGTGTGCCAGAGCTTGGAGGGCACAGCTGTCACCACTGAAGTTGGAGTGGCCACCCATCTTTGGACAGAGCAAATCCCAGACACAGTGAGGCTTCTCGTGATGTTTGGAGAGCAGAAGAGAGAAAATAATTTTTAAAAAATAGATAAAACCTAGTTAAAATCTATTTCATCCTGGATTATCCTGGAGGAGTTGCAGAAGTCCCTGAGGGCTGGAAACCTGCCAAAGCAAACTCATCCTTCAGAACTTGGCAAGGACCAAACAGCCCTACGAGACACAGCTGCTCTCCAGGTGAGTTCCTCCCCGCACCTGACGATAAAAGAAACCTGGTGCTTCTTTCTCCCTTTTGCTGTTTGCCTGCTGCCCTCAAGAGCTGCCTCCAGCCCCTGCAGATGTGGCTGCAGGGGCTGCTGCTGCCCAGATAGGGTGGGAATGTGGTGTGTGAGAGCCCAGTGTGTGTTTGAGGTGCTGTGATGGTGGGGCCTGAACTTGCTGAGGCTGTGACAGAGTCTGAGTGGCTGCTTGGAGCAGGAGGGAGCCAGGCGATGCAGCACAAAAGGCCAGTATTGTGCTGATGCACAGTGGCATGATCATCTGCAGGTTGAGATGGCACCCAACTGTACATAGGGCTTTAAAATGTGGGGCTATCGATATGGTTATTTTTGTCTATATAGAATCCACTGTACTAAAATAACCTGTAAGTGTTCTTTGGTATGCCATTAAGCAATATAATTAATTCACCTCCTCTCTGTGGAGAAAAGTATGTTGCAGCAGAGATGTTTGTAGAGGAATTGCATGCACAGGCAGTTGTGTATTTGCAAGAGATGGCATATTGCTTTGACCTTGCTGTGACCTTCAAACAGTAGTGGTCAGGCTTGTGACAGCTCTTAGCTCCAGTGGGAGATATTTTCCTTGTCTTCAGCCAGCACCAGAGAAAGTAGTGTCTGCTGCAAACTTGAGTTAGGCTTGAAAGTAAGCTAAGCATATGAAACTCATGTGCACACATGTATAATATATGCAGGCAGGGATACAGCTTGGCATCTGGAAAAGCTGCAGCGGTGTACTGAGCATCTCTACAGCCATGCGATTGTTCAGATGAAGGAGTACCAGCTCTACTCACAGTAGCTTAAGCAGTTTCTCCTATTTCTCACTCCTTTTTCTGGCTGCTGTGTTCCTGCAGTGACAGCTCTTCACTGCCAAGGCTTGCATTCAGGTATTGAAGACAATTATGAGCAAAAATGAGGGGTCATTTTTTAAATAGTGAAATTTCTTACTTCATAATTCCTATCTCCTATGTGAAACTGTTGAAGGTCATTTTGTTCAGCACTTCTAAAGCATTCACCTTCAGCAGAGAAAAAAATGTTTGTCTTAAAGTGTGAATATTTAAAGAATATGAATCTGACCTTCCCTATCACTATGACAAAGTAATTTCTATTACATACCCTTATGATACTGTGCACATTATAAAAATGGCTTCCTAATGGTGAGGCACCTTGCCTTTCAAGGGGAGACAAAAAGCCTGAGACTCCTCTGTTTGGAGAAGAGAAGACTGGCTGAGAGGGCAAAAATCATGGAGGCAGTGGATAGGGTGGATGGAGAATTGCCAAGCACTGAATCCCACCACTTGAGGACTAGGGACACTTGGATCATGTAGGAGGTTCTTCTATAACACATAAGAGATAATGTGTTGTTGTGCAGCATGTAGTGAAGTGCTGGACCTTGCTGTCACAGGAGGTGGTAGAAGTGGATGCTATTAAGAGATTAAGAAGGCAATTGTCTAAATGTATAGGCTCTATTCCCATAAACAGATCCTATAGGGAATAGCAGGACTGTACCCTCCAGCATCCTGTACAAGATCTCTGGAGAATGTGAGGGGCCACATTTATGAGCTTTCCCTAGACAGCATCTCTTGCAGCTGGTGCTGGAGACAGGGTAATAAATCATTGGTTTCACTCAGCAAAGCATAGCTTATGTTCTTGCTAACTATGTCCCAAATGGTACATTTTCTAGCAATACTTTGGGCTGTCTTGTGATAATAGCCCCAGTGTCAGGAGTGTTTATGGTGGGGCTGTCAGCTCAAGCACCAGCACTGCAGGACTTGGGAGGACAACTCTGCCCTCAGGCTTGTACCTCCAAATTTCCTTCCATTTTGTGGGATCTGATCTGCAGGTCAGGGAGCCCAATGTGTGTGGTACAGGACTTGAAGGGAGGACTTAGAATAGGCTTGGAAGCAGAGAGATACCAAACAGGGATGATATGAACTCAGTTTCCTAAAGAAAATACTCTCAAACCCTTATCTCCTTCAGCTGGAACTAAGTGCTCCCAGCACCTTGCAGCATCAATCTGGTCAGGCAGCTGCCAAGAAGGTTACGTGTACCTGTGTTGAGATCCCAGCTGCCTTCAGGGAGGCAGTTCCTACCAGCTTTTCTCTCTACCGCAACTGTTGTTGCGCTTTTGTGCTTCATTAATTTTGGGTTGCAATATGGTGCAGGTCAGCCTGGCTTTCTCATACTCCTGCGCTGCCTCGGTGCTTAACCGCAATGCAGGAGAGAAACACTGAATGCTCATACTGAAACCCTGACAAAATGAATGAGAAGGGGTTGGTATGTGATACATGGGCTGCTGACCTGTCCCACCACCAGCAGAGGCGGAGGGGCTGGAGCTGTGCAAGGGTTTGATCACCAAGTCTTGCCAGGCAGAACTGTCACTGTTGAGGGTTTCTCTTGCAAAACAACTGGACCTGCATGATCCCAGCACAAGGGGTTTCCATCCTGGATGACTTTATAAAGTCAGGAGAGGACAGAAGCTCCGTTTCTGCAAGAGCTTCAAAAGAAGTTAGTGGTGCATTTGTGGAAGCTTAGCAATACCTGGATTGTTTTTTTAAGCAATCACCATGGAAAGAGGTGCTGCCAGACTCAGTCTGTGTACCTCATTCTTAAATCAGAAGTGGTGTTGTATCAATGGAGTTGTCTGTGAGTTGCCCCATGGAGTGCCCTGGTGTCTTCCAGACCGATGTAACCGCTTGCTGGCCTGCTGCAGGTCATCGGTTTTTATTGGTTGCGGTTCCACCAGGGCTATCGTTTCAATAAATATTCTTGCCATCCTTGAAGCCCCCTTCTCCCACCTCCCCAGGAGTAAAGATGTTCCAATATAATGTAGAAAGAAAAGGCAGAAACTGATCAATTTTTAGCATCGTGTTGATCTGCCTGGATCTTGCTCCTGACATTACAGGGATGCCTGATGTCCTCTGGACGCCAACATCTTCCCTGGCTTTTTTATACTCTCCACTTGCCACCTGGAGACAGAGCTCCATCCCAGCCGGCAGGGATTAGGGGATCAGCAGGGGCATGGCAAGTGCCTCTGGAGTTGACAGATCCGTGGCTCCTATTTCTGGGCTCCCCTCAGCCTGGAGTTTCTCACGCTTAGGGCCAGGGCTGGAATGCTTTGGAAAGTTTTAAAGTAATTGTCTAGGCTATTTTGAGTGATAGAGCTTCAAAAATAAATTCCTTGCTGTGACTTTTAGGGAAGTTAAGCATTTTTCATTGAGTTCAACTCGAACCCAGTCTGGTGTGCAGGGTGCAAACTGTTTTTATGGGATGTGTGAGAAACTGAGTAGGATATTTTTCACCGGTTATTTCCCAGATTGTTGTGTTTGCTCAGGGAATTTCTCTGTAGTGGAAGACAGGAGTTTTATCATTTTGCCAGATGAGTATTTCAAGCTGCTTCTGCTTTGCAGCCAAGAGAACTGTTATGAGCACTAACCTGGTAGATACATTGAGCTGTAAAAGCTTTGAATTTCTATGAGGATTAAATTGCAGTTCAGGTCACAGTCGGCACTGTGCTGGGCTGCCAATAAAGGAGAGCAAATTGTCGTCAGATCGTAATAAAAAGATTTTATTGTTAATTAATTCTGAGCACCAGAAAAAGTACTATGTGATTTACCATAAAGGTGGGAAATAAATCCATGTCCTAGAAAAGATGCAGCAAGGAAGAGAAGCAAATGATTTGGGGTGAGAAAAGGAAATAAGTGGTAGAAGGGAGAGCAAAAATTTGTATCAGGCTCATAAAGTAAATCAGGTTGATTATAAGTGGATCTTCTAATACATTGTACTAATATGTAATTATTACTACTTAAATATTTATCGTATTTATACGCTTTTAAAAGATTGCACAATGGGTGCATGAATCCGGAGCATTTTTTGGTGCTTGTCAATAGCTCCTGCCTGATTCTGCTGTAACTCGGCTCCTCATTAAGGCTGCACCAAGTCTTGTGGTGGCAGACAGGTGGGTCACCTGGCTCAGAGAGGGTTAATGGGACCATCTCACAGGGGAAGAAGGGGGTGTCCTAAATCCTGCTAACCATCTCTGAAGATTTTCCTGGCTCCTCCATGCTGTTAGAAGAGATTAATCTTGCTCCTCTTTGCCTTTCAGCAGATGTTTTTCTCTTTGTACTTGAAGAGCACAAGTGCAACATGTTCATTACAGCTGATTGGGAATTCTTCTCCCTGCTCTCATTTTCATTAAGAAACATGTGCATGAAAATAAGGTTAAGGTTGCAGTGACCTTAAATAGCACTTAAGACAATGTTTATCTGTACAATTTTAAGCAACTTATATCCTAATTTCCAGTTAACTATATACTGTTTGTCTTTACTTGGCCCTGAGTTACTCCCCTCCACTACCTCACTGTTCGCACCCTGGGCAGAAACAATGAACCAGAAGGTATTTCTGTTCTGGTCAACGTATATGCCTCCCTGGGCAGCTTATCTTCTGTTAAATGCAGAAATAATTGTCATCTGCCTTCTGTGCCTATTCTGATTGGGCATCAGGATAAGTCAACGATAGAGCTGCTCCAAGGGACATGATTTGTTTATCTGGGCTTTTTATGGTGCCCATGGCCATGGTGTTGGTGGCAAAGGGCTGGAGATTGGTTGAGCAGCATCCAGCTCCAGGCAGGGCATGATCAGGATGAGCTGTTGAACTTCTGGCACACCTTGTAGTTCCCCAGTGGTGACTGAGGCCAAGGATGTGGAGGGTGATACATGGCCTGAGGTACAGCAACATGGATTTTCAGAAACCCGCACACATACCAATACCCTCTGACCAGCATGGGAAAGCTTTTTCAGAAAAGGAAAGTATTTCAGGCAGTTTAAAAATATGACAAATGTAGATAAGTGATGCAGAGATTTTATTTATTTTCAACAACCACTCGGTGGAGGATGGTGGTACACACTTTGCCATCTTGGGATTATGGTATGGGTAAACATGTCTCAGAGGGTTACAGGGGTATGATTTGGATCTGGATGAAGAGCATAGTGAGATGCTCTGGTCATTAGAGGCCTTTCTTTTCCATTACGTGGAAGAGACTTCAGTTCTTTCTGACCATTGTGACAAACATTCCTCCTTTGTTTTCCTGAATTGAAACCAGGGATGAGTTCTGGGTCCTCTCCCTTCAATAGGTAAACTGCTTTCACCCACTCCTATCCACCTACTCCTGACCTGGCAGCAGATCGTTGACCCTGCTTGGGAAAAGACCCGGAGCTTCATCAGGGAGGGTGAGCGTTCAGCCCAAGGGTGGGCCAGAGGAGGAGGAAGGAGCCATTTGGTGGCAGCAAGTTCAGAGAAAACCACCCTGAGATGTCTCACCTGCTTCTCTAAGGCACCCTGCTCTGGACCTGAAGAAGGAGCTCCCTGAGGAGTTGTCTCTTGTGAAAAAACCCTGCACTGAGGCTGCTCTCCTCTTGCATAACTCAGCTAGGAGGCACGACAGAGGCTTAGCTAAGAAAGCACCAGAACTGCCTCAGCTGTGTGTGTGGATGGGCTTTGGAGTGAGAATTAAAAGGAGGAACTCCTGCAGCTGGAGGGCTATAAGGAGCTAAGTGGTGTTTATGTCTTTGTCACTTGTGGTTTTAAAATACATGACTTTCTGGATCTTCAGTCCATAGCACATGCAGTGAGCAGGCAGGAGCCCAGCTGGGTGCATGGGACTTTCATGCAAGGTGGAGCTCAGCTCCTGGCCAGCTATGGGCAAGCAGAACTGCCTTTCCCTGAGCAAATCCTGTTATTCCAACAGGACAACATGCCACTCCTATTTCTCTCTGGAGCATGACCTACTCCAGCCCCTGAACCCTAATGCTAATTTTCTCTGAATGTTCTTAGCTAAAATCTGGATGACTTGGTTCAAGCTGTTTCCAGAGTTTAGACAGACCTTATGTTCATGTTTCAGATGGCACTTCCTTGCTTGGAGGCCACAAATATAGTGGACCTGATTTCTCAGACCAGAGTAGTGCCATGAAAAAAACTTTTGGCGTTCTCCAGATGTTTCATAGTTGAAAGCCTAAGCTCCATTTTATGTCAGATGACTGTAAAAGCATGCATTTCATCCACTATAACTGCGGAGCAGCCATACTTCCATTTTTTTAAGATATCGGGATGATGCTTGTCTTTTCTTCCCCGGCAACAAAGATCATCCTAACTTTATCTAGGCAATCTTGGACACCAGATCTGTTCTCCTGAATGTTGTTACCAAGGCTGCCAGCCAAAGACACAAAACTGGCTTCTTGAACGCACTTTTTAATATTAATGGTTCTAGGAAATCTCTTTCCATCAAAGATGATGCAGATTAAAGCTTTGTTGATTATAAAGAAAGTAAGATCCTTAACCCCCTACATAAACTTCTTCCATGTAACTGGTCATATTCCTCCCTCCCATTTCTGTATCCAGACTACTCACCAAAAATTTAGCCTACACTTATGTTAAAGAATCATCCAACTGGTTTGTGAAGTGGTCCCTTATATTATTCCACTATCCAAAACAGTACGAAGTTTTTCACAAAAGAGAAGAGTTAATATCTCTAATGTTGAAGTAACAGCTATAGAGGAAACTGAAAAAGAAAAAGCATGGTGGCAAGACCACATAATTCTGCTCTGAGCTTTGTATAATCTTGATTTGTTAAGTTTATTATGTTTCTCAGGTAATTTCTCTTAGGGCATTTATTGAATTAGCTGATGCTTTTGCAAAGATCAGCAGTGAAATATCACTGTTAATATTCATTGTATGTCCACATTGCAGGCTTCTGGCATTCGTGTTATCTCTGATGGGGCTGGCTCTAATAACTGTATGCAACATTGCAGCTTATGGTACAGCTATACTTTGAACAATGTATATTGTCAGAGATCCCTATAGATACATAAGGCTAAAAATGTACTGGCTTTCAAAAGAAATATGAGATTCTGGAGCAAAGCCCTGCAGTCAGAGGTGAAATTATCGCAAATTCTGGCTATGGAACAAAAGACCTTGGGAACGAATAGCTTGGACTTGGGAGCTAGTCATCCTGCAGTGAAGTATTTGGGCCCTGAAGATGAAACATCATTGTGGAGACACTTTCAAAGCGTGTGGAAACCAGGAGCCGCAAAAGTGCTTGTCTTTTCTGCTGGAGCTGTGCTGAGGGTTCTGTCTCCTTCAGGTCAGCCATCTCTAGTCCCTAATGCTTTCCAGCTCAAATAGATCCCAAAGCATAAGTGATGTAAATAGTGGGTCTCTGCAAATCTGGGTTTATCTGTGCTGAATGGGGAACCCGTGGGTAAGTGTGAGCTGCTCTGCCAGCAGCTATGAGAGTGGGTACCTCGGTGCTTTTGCTGGGGTTGTGGGCTGGAGCAGAGCTTTGCTACCCCACACTCTGGCTGCATTGCTGCAGGAACAACATGTGTGCTCAGGGGCTGACTCCTGTGGGGAGGGAGGAGGAACAGTGACTCTCCTGCAATAAAGATCCCCTTGAACTTCAGCTTGTCCTTCCTATATCAGAGCTGACTTCTACTGAGGCTCTGCTGAAGCTTGCCTACAGAGCTCCCTGCTTGTTTCTGACACTTACCTACAGGTCATCCAGTTGAAGGGATTTGGGGTCTTCAAATGAAATGGTTAAATTATCTGGATTGTGGTTTTCTTATAATTAATGAATTGATTTAATGAAGGAAGGTAGTCGTTCTGCACAGGAAGGTTCCTGTCACTCGTAAGTTGTCACCAGGTCATATTACCCAGGTAGTACAAGTAAACTCTGAGGGGTTGGTTTTTTTTTGTGTGTGTGTTTGTTTGTTTTGATTTTTTTTTTCCTGTGCTGTTTTCTGACCTGCTGGCAGTGCTTTGGGAGTTAAAGGATGTGATGGGGCAGAATAGCAAAGAGAGGAGGGCTCAGCAGTGTGCTTTGCAGGCATGAGAAAGTGCTGCTGAGAGCTCAAGAGCTTCCACTCCAGGAGCATGAGCTCATCAATGACTGGGAGGACCCACCAGCACATGGTCAGCTTTCAGGTTTGTGTGTAAAGTGCTTCCAGAGACAGAGGGCCAGCTGGGTGCAGGCAGCTGTGTACTGAACCCTGCCCTGCCTGGCTGCCTGCGCACAGACACGGAGCTTAAGTGCTGACACAGTCAGAGCTCTCTGCTGACGTGTTCCCATGGGCAGTGACTGCAGCTCTGAAAAAGAGTGGGCCCAAGTTACTCTGGTCCCTTGCTCACCTGGCAGTGCTTTGCACCTGCTTAGCACAGGGGTCCATGGCTGCTCCAGGCAGGGAGGCGCTTGGGGCCAACCCTAAGAGTGGGAGCCTGTGCTGTAGTATGGACAAGGTGCTGGGATTTGTTGATGTTTGATGGCAAATGTCAGGCTGCCCTTGCAAAAGTGAAGTGGTAATGCTGTGAAAATACAGGGCTACTCCAGGCCTTGTCCTTCATAGAGAATAAAGAGTGAGGTGTCTTTGTCCAAAAGGTGATGTCTGCTCTGGGAAGGGAAGGGTGCTCACATGATGTCAGGAAAAACTGAAGAGTCAAGGAGCTGGGTTTCTGCTCAGCAGAAAAGGGGAAAAGCTGGGCTGACCTTACAGGGGACTTTTCAACTGCTAGAGGCTTGGTGGAGGCTGAGGTGCATGTGGGTATCACCATCAGGATGATTTGAAATGGTGAAATGTGGTGTGGGGAGGCAATGGAGGGCTAGCAGGGAAGGCGATGGAAGAAAATGAATGGCTGCGGTAGAAGGCGGAAGCAACGTGCTTGAAAAGGCAGGAGAAGTCGGTCTATTTAGTTCAAGTGTTGACGCAAAGGGTTTTCTAATGGTTCATACACATTTCTCCATCACCTTTTGAGTGACTTGCTTTTCTGTAATGAATGTCATGAGATAGTGAGAAAAGACTATGAAGGAAACAAACAAAGGCTGGTATGATCTGCACAGTGGTGAAAGAAGACAGTGTATAGAACCAGCTCTGCTGTCACAAGGTCATGAACATGTCCTTCTCCTGTGTCTTTCCCTTTTCTGAATCCTGGATACATCTCCTCTGCTTCTCCTCATGTCCCTCTGCAATTCAGGCAGCTGCTGGATCCAGACGCATGCAGGAGGGCAGCTGCCCTTCTTTTTATAGGACTGTGAGAGAGAAAGAGACTGAAAACAGTGGGAGTTGAGCTTCCACAGGTTTCTTGTGCCACTGGGACAGATGTGGACTAATTATGTTTTTGTTGATCTCTTGGAGTACTTTGTTTCTGCCGTGTCTCAGACTTTCCCTTTCTGCTGGCTATGATCAGCTGGCTTAGGAAGTTGCAGGGTGGTTGATGGGTTATTGGAAAATAAACCTAGTAGGGCGCAAGATGCTTTCTGGCACCTACCTGCATCAGGAGTACAGTGTGCTTTGCAGGGAAGTTGATGTGGAGCCATGCTGCAGCCCTGGGAGGTGGTGGTCCTAGCAATAGCTTTCTGTCTCGAGTGCTAGCACAGTACAGATCTGATGGATGAATTTCATACTCTGCTGTGCTTCAGGAAGCAAGCAGCGCACAGGTAAACCTGAAATGGCACTTTAGCAGGGCAGATTGTGATAACATTCAGAGGGATTTGGCCAGGAGGGAGCTAAGCAAAAAGTTATTTAGAAGCCTTGCTGCCATTTTCCATACTGTAATTTAAATCCTCTAATCCTCTCATCAGGTGCCTTGGAGGCACTAATGTTTTCTAAACATGCATATTCACTAGTAGAGTTTTCTTGGTACCTCCTCCTGCTCTCCCAAACCTTGAAGCCCTACTTGCACAGCAGCTACACTGTGCCTAAATGTAGCTTGGTTTCACAAGCTGGATGGTCTGTCGCCTAAGCTTGACCACAGCTGGATTTTGGTGAGCTTTTCACCACTACATCTTTGACAATGCCCTGTAACATGGAATTGTATCATCGTTGCCCCTCTGTGGCCTCGCTTCCTCCCTCTCGCAGGGCTGGAAAGGCTTTGTGACTGCAGTGCTCTCCCAGGCGCCTGGCCATTGCGTGACCATGTGTGATGGCTGGTTGGCGGTGTGTAGCAGCAATGGGAGTGGGTGCTTGGGCAGCTCCACTGTCAACCCAAGAGCCCCGCTACTGGGGGCTCCCACAGCTTCTGTGTGAGACGCCTGTGGGGGTGCAACCGGCTCCATGGGGTGGGTGCCTGGATGCCGTGTGCCACGGGCTGCCTGCCTTATGGCAACGGGTTCCTTGTAGCGCGGGGTCCAATCAAGGGCAGGGAGCTGTGCACCCCCGGTCCTGGAGCTGCCGAACGGGGCAAAGCACGTGTCACTCCTCCCCGCCACAGCGGAGCACCCTCCTTCCCGGGGCTGCCGCCCGCTCCAGCGGCACCCAGCCCCGGCACCCAGCCCCGGCACCCAGCCCCGGCACCCAGCCCCGGCACCCAGCCCCGGCCGGCTGCTCCCCCCGCCGGCCAGGCCGTGTGAAGGAGGAGGAGGCGCGGAGCCCTCCGCCCCCTGCGGCGGAGCGGGGGGCGAGGCGTTAGGACCCGGCGGCGGCTGGGCGGCGCGGCGCCGGGGCCGGAGCGGTGCGGGAGGAGCTGCCGCGCTGCTGCCGCCGCCGCCTCCTCGCCCTCTCCTTCCTCCCGCAGCCGCCTCTGCCCGTCGAGGCAGCGCTCCCAGGCTCCCCCGGGGCGCTCGGCATGAGGAGGATCAGGGCCAATGCCATCGCCATCCTGACCGTCGCCTGGATCCTGGGCACTTTCTACTACTTATGGCAGGACAACAAGCCCCGCTCGGCGGCCACCGGCAAGTCCGCCGGCAGCGGCGGCGGTAGCGGCAGCGCCCGGAGCGGGCAGAGGGCGGCCGGCAGGCTGGAGCTCCGCCGCGAAGAGAGAACCATCCCCCTCATCGTGAGTGAGCCGCGGTCGCCCAGCATCCCGCCCTGCCGCGGCGCGGAGGGATGCTCGGGGAGCCGCCGCCTGGGGGTGGGGAGGGGAGCGGGGTGAAGGGGACGAGGAGGCTTCGCTTTGCCTTCGGGTTTGCTTTGTATTTATTTTAGCATTCGTGCTTGTCACCATGGCAGCCGTTACAATCGGGGAGCAGGGTGGGCAAACCTCAGGGGAATAGAGAAATGCCGTGGGTAAAGTACTGGCGAGTTGTCTCCGCCGGCTTGCCTGGGATCCGCTCCTCCGGCTACGAGCGGCTGTCCTTGCCTGAGGAAAACGGTGGATGAAACAGCTGGAAGGTTTTTCGTTCACGTTCAAGAGGTACATATGCACACACATGACCACAGTTTTTTCCCATCAGGACCAGATAAGAGCTGTGACCTCTCACAAGCCCTCTGGTCAGCTGGGTGCTGGATATTGGGCCAGGGTACACAAACGGCACTTTCAGGGGTGGACTGTGCAAGCTGGTACCAGCCTCTACCTCAGCTCTCTCTGCTTTGCTGCCAAACGGAGGACCTGGGCACGGCTCCTGAGTTTTGTCTGTTTTAAGCCAGAGGCAACAGTCTGCAAGTTGGGCTTAGGCTAGGGTTTGGGCAGGGTGGGAGATGGGGGAGCCCTTGGGACTCCTTGCTGACTGAAAGGGTCAGCAAGTGGTGCCCTGATGTACTACTTCAAAATTATTTTCAAAGCCCCCACACTCTGCCCTCCCTGGGTATCTGTGGGCTTGTTAGGGAGATAAAATCGAGCTCCTGACTTGAGGATGTCTGCTCTGTCCATGGAGGAGGTTTTTCCTCCTTCAGCCAGCCTAATAGCACCCGTAAAGCTCTCCCAACTTTAGGCAATAGCTTCATAAAAAATAAACCAGCCACTGGAGCAAAAGTGGCCCAGCAATACCATTCCAGGAGTGATCCAGCTGAAGCAGTTTGGGAACTGCACTGTGTGTCACTCTTTGGCTGCAAATCCATTTATCAGCCAGTTACGCACACATGGAAGCAAACAAAAGCGGCAGCCTGGTCGGAGTCGGAGCAGGGGCCACGCACTGGGGCGCTCCGCTTCCCTTCTTGACTGATGCTGGGATTTTTGGCCTTTCTCTCTCTTTTCTCCACCTGTAAACTGGGGTGATGGGTGTGTGTGTGTGTGTGTGTGTGTGTGTGTGTTTGGGAAACCTTGTGAATCTTTGGAAAACGCTGTCAGCAGCACCAACCCTCAGGCAGCTTAGACCCTTGGCCAGCACTTGCAGCTGCCAAAAGTCAAAACTGAAGCTCTCGGGCAGAGTGAGGATGTTATTTGCTGCTTATTAGGGCTGGGGGCTGCCAGCAGTTCAGGCTGCTCTGCTCTGAGACCCTCTGTGGAGTAGGAGTGGAAATGAATGCGGTGTCTGCCGAGTGAGGAGCTCTGTGCAAGTGCTGTTACTGCTGCAGCCCTTCGGGGTGTGCTGGGAAGCACTCTAAGGCTGGCCAGGGTCGACTGGAACAAACAGAGGATTTGGAGCGCTGCTGCCTGTCAGATTCCACCTTACCAGCAGGGGAGGCTCCCCCTGAGCCCCTGATTTCTTTTGCTTGCTTGAACATACTGTTCAGGCAGTTTTATTTCTCCATTCCCCTGCTTATCCCTTCCATTTTTTTATTGCATTTACTTTACTCCCTCTCAGAGGGCTTGTGGGGTTACATGAATCCATATCGCCTGCCAAGCACCTTAAAATCCTTGGGAGGAGGATGCTGTGGCAGTGCCGCACGTTGTTAGATTACTGCCTTTTGTGGGGAGCTGGTATGCGCTTGTGGCTAACCACAAAGCCTGTCGTTACAAGCTATAGTGATGTGCAACAGCCGTTCCAAATCTGGTCCTGCACGCATAACGATGTGAGGCATCCCGGATCTTTTCCATGCCTGAAATCCCTTAGTGGGGAAAAATAATCATCCTTTGCCTCTCCTGTCCCTCTGTAATTGGGGTTCCATGATGGGCCAGCCTCTCCTCAGCAGGCAGCAGCGGGGATGAAGGAGGACCCTCTTCTGGTGCACCTGACAGCGGGGCATGGTAGAAAAATCACATCCTGACCTGCCACAATCCATTTGCATTGAGAAGGAAAATTGGAGGGGTTTGTGGTGTTTGGGCTTTTCCTTGTGCATGTAGAGCATTTTCACAAGGTTTAGGTGGGTTGCCATGAGGGACAAGCTGGTAAATGCAATATGTGTGTGGCTGTAACCATACAGTGGCATTGGCTATCAGAGAGCTGTGGGCTGGCCACAGCCTCTGCCTGTGCTGCTGGCGCAAGTGGGTGCGGGGCGGGAAGGTCAGCAGGGGCTTGGGGACCGCACCCCCCGGCAGAGGTGGCATCTGTCTGGGGTCTGAGCAGTTGGTCTCATGGTTTGAGCTGTCTGTGAGAGCCTGCAGGGTTGGTCATGCAGGCGCTATAGCCCTGCAAGCTGTCCTTGGCATATGTCTCTACCCCAGCCTCTGGGTGCACAGTGTGCGTGCTGGGACGCTTCCCACTGTTCTGTGCCAGCCAATATGGGAAATGTGCCATTTCAACCACCTTGCTGGAAAAATGATGAATTTAGAGAAATGGCTGTCCTTTTGCAGTGCAGAGCCCTCAACCCTGAGTTCATTCCCCTTGAAGATAGCTTACTTGACTTAATATCTAATGGCAGTCTTGTGTAAGAGGAGGCGTGCCTACACACTGCCTGCTTCTCCTGTCCTGTGGCCTTCTGCAGAGCTGCTGAGACAAGCTGCTGATTTTGATCCAGCTTTTGGTTTCCTCTACTCTGCATGAGCAATGGTGTTGGAGTTCATGTTTGGGCTCATCTGCAAATAAGGGTGACTCATGTGACTTATGGGTCTCTGGAAAATATTTTTTCAGTTTTCTAAAATTGGCTGCTTTTCTGTCTGGGACCAAAAAAATACTGTCTTTTGGGTGAGCGAGTCCAAGAGTTCTGTTCTTCTGCCTATGCTGTGATGTTTCAAATCCTGGGCAAATTAAGGTGAATTGCATGGGTTTTAAAAATAGAAGTGTTTTCAGGGCCTGTGGTTTTCTTCTTTATTCTTTCCCAATGTGAAGAAAAAAACTCACCTCAGGTAAAAACTATAGTCCACTGCAACTCTCAGCTTGAAACTGGTTTGTTATTTGTTGACCTTATGGTTATTAGCACAACTTTAAACTGAAAATTGTGAACATATGACAGAGTCAGTAAGGGAAATCTTTGGATATTAAAGTTGGGGGGGAGCCGGCAGAGATCAGTGTCCCAGAAATACCCTGTGCATTAATGGTGATCCTCCAGATCCCTGTTTTATAGCCAGAGATATTGATATGTGGGCTCTGTGGAATGGCTTCTCCCCAAACAGGTGCTACAGATGCTTGAAATAAAAATGCAGAAATTGGTAAAGGGCAGGGCTCACTTGGTGGTGCGTCAAGCCCCTGTACACCTTCCTTGGAAGGTGGAAATATGATTGAGTACCACAGTCCTAGGAAGGCAATTTTTCTCTGGAGCATGGCGTAGTTTCATATCAGTTAGGAGGAACTCTGGGCAGTTGGCTTCTGTGTTGGGTGTTCTTGGAGGATGGGCTTCCTTGGGCTCTTTTGTGTCCTTCCCAGGCAGGAGGTTATCTCCGGCTCCTTGGAAATTTCCTGGAGGCAGAAGCTGTGCAATGTGTCTCTTGGAGGTGCCTTGGCATCATTTGCACACTATGTATGAGTGGTTAATTACTTGCCAGTTGCTGCTCATCTGCTTTAGCACGGTGCTGACGGGCAGAGCCCAGGACACTGTCCTCCTGCCTCTAAAGATTGCAGCGTGGGAAGCTTGCCCAGCGTACCCATGTCCCACTGAAGAGAACAAGGTCATCACTGTCACACGAGCAAAGTTTGATAGTCAAGAGGGTAACGGGAATTTTGCTCTTGGCTGACTCTGAGCTGAGCATGGGAGTATTTGCTCCCATTTCCCAGTCAAAAGCTGAATGTGTGGGTGCCCATGGGCTTCTCCAGCTTGTTGACTTCTCTGAGGTGGTAGAAAAGCAGCAACATGCCTGGAAGATGGAGACAGAAGAGTATCATTATTTAAATGCTCTGGGTTATGTTAGGCTGGTGCCTGATTGCTCTTTGAAGCAGGCATGTTGTCTCTTATCTTTGTCTTGCCAACTTTTATGACCAGTTCCTCTGTGACCCTGCTATAGACATTTTGGCAGCTGAGAGACCCAATGTTATAGTACTGGCTCACACTGCCTGGGCTCAGCTCTCCCGGCTGCTCCCTGCCTCTGTCCTCAGCCACGTACAATGAGCACCAGGGAGGTACAATCGAGGCGTCCTTTTCACTTGCAGCAAAGGGTTTCTAAATGCTCTGCAAATACCACTGAACTGGGCATCACTTGCCTGCGCTCAGACAGTGAGCAGGACGCTCCTCTGGGACACGCTGCTGAGATGGGAGGTATCTGTAGGCATCGAGCAAATTGATGAGGAAAGATATAAATAATTTGATGCTCCCTTCTCATGTAGCCAGAAAATAGGCAGTGGCTGGGAATTACTACTTCTCTGAGTAGCTGGACTGGCAAGTCTAGCCGTGCTTGTATTTGCCACCTTGTAAGACCACGTTGATGTATTCTCTTCAGACCCTGGTAGAGTTAAATAGCTTAGCCAAACTGCAGTCTGCTGCATTTGTTTTCTGTTGCCTTTGGCTGTATCTGAATCCTGTGGAGCAGGTGATGGCTGATGTTCATCATTCATTTATGAATTATTTTCTTCCCATCCCTTCATCACATTCCCTCTGTGCAAAGCTTTCAGGGGATGCTGTTTTCCTCACAACTGTGATAAGCTGCAGCTGTCATGTATCAATAAGTGATAACATTTTTCAGGGACTTGTATCCCATGAGGCTCCTGCCTGTGTCCCTGCCTGGAGGCAGGTCCTGTAGCCTCGGGGATGTAACTTTGGGAAGCAAGGTGGATCCTAAATAAAAAACTCAACGACAACAAAAGAGGGAGAAGAGCACTTATTCCTTATGCTGGCATATTGTCAGACTTATAAAGTGCAGGTTTGATTTCATGTCCTGCTGTGCTGTGGAGAGTGGAGGCCTCACATTTGAAAAGATGCCACAGCTCATTTCAGCAGCCTCCTTACTGTTTGACTCTTATCACGTTGCTCACTCTTGAGTCTCCTGCCTTTTGGGGCAAAGATCAGGAATGTGACTGTATGGGTTTCTGTTCTTATACTGGGTGGCTGCGTGTCAGTTTGCACACGCGTGAGCGCAGCGCAGGAGGCTGTATGGTCTCCCCAAGGCTGCTGTGCTGCCTGCAAGCCAGACCAGCTCAGATGCAAGCAGCAGGAATTCGACTTCAGAGAGGCATGGTGAGCAAGCCCATGAAGTCTCCATGTTCTACAGCTTGTGAAATGCTCTTGTTTTCTTAGAACATCTTCTCCTCTTAAAGCCAAAGGAAAAGTGAAGGGGACTTGGACTCTCCATCATACCAGTGCAGCTCTGCTCCCTGTGGCTCTGCAAATATATGGGGTGCTGGAACCCAGATGGACAAGAAGCTGCAGGTCATAGTGCTGATGCTTTTGCAGGAGTAAGGTGTCCTCTCCAGGTGCTGGGTTTACCTGTGCCGTTCAGCCTGGCTTGTTCCTCTGCCAAAATCCAGCACCCACCTGGCTCTTCCCTGTACCTATATGGCTTCTACTCTTCCAGTTCATTTTACAATGAGGGGGGAATGGGCCTTTTGGAGTTTTGTGGCAGCCATTCCTGCTGTGGCCAGACCTCAGCAACACTCATTTTTTTTGATCTCTGTGGGATTCTTATAGACACCAGATAAGTCTTGTGCCAGCTCCCTGGGAAAGGATGACTTGATAACTATTTCTCTGGGGGTATTGCTGCAGGAGGATGATTTAGTGACAATTCGACAGCTTAATATTTTATTTATGGTGTTTATGTTTTAAAAATGTGGGAATGAATGCTGTTTGCCTCAATGGCAGAAAACAATCTTACATTCAATTTGTTCCACTGGCCCATATGGCACATTAAAAAATAAAATAAAGAATGAAAGAAATGGTTCACAATAATAATATTAATGAAAGCCAGCTGGCAGCGCTGGCCTTAATTTTTAATCAAGTGACGAGGTAGCTGCAGCGGGGTAGCTGGGGCTCAGGGAACGTGGCAGTCTGGGCAGCCTGGGATGGTGTGTAGCAGTGTGTGGGGGCTGAAACACAGACCTCCTGAAGATGTTTCTTTACCAGAGGCTTTTCATTAGTTAAGTGTGTGAAGCAGGTGCAAGTTTTAGTGAGCTAAAGCATTCTTTCAGTATGCATCTGTTTCCCCAGTTAGATTTGTCTTTGCATATAAAAAACTGTCCTAAGATTTAAAAGCTAAAAATTTAGCAGTGTTTGCTGGAAACAGAAGCCTTTGAGAGCCCTCTCAAGTCCATCTTTGCTGTGGTGAAACTCACCCCAGGCACTTGATCCCAAGATGAGCAGGTTAGGAGCTGCTTGAAAGGCAAAGGAGGAAGATCTGGTTTTGTTTCAGTGGCAATGAACTGGGACTGCCCATGCTGGAGTGTGGAAAAATGACTTAATTATTCCTGTTAGAAAAATATGCAGTGTAGGACAAAGACAATGAAATAAACAGAGGTCAATATGCCAGGATGAAGCAGGTGGGTCAGCGGGGGACCCTGGCTTGGCTGCGCCGTGCATCACGTCCCTTCTGCAGGGAGAGCCCCGGTGTGCAGTGTGGCTGGGCAGGATCTCTTGCTCTGCCTTGGCTCCCCCCAGGGTGCCAGCTGCTTGTTCCTGTCCCACAGCATCTCCCTGACAGTCCCAGGACCTTGTTCTCTCTTTCCTGTTTTGGGGGTGTGTGCTGCTCCCTTGTGCTCCTCCAGCCCTATCTGACAGCTCTTGCAGGCTCTTTGGGGCTTGTTGTGTCAATGTTGCTGTTGTTCTGCCCATACAGTGCTTGGTGCAGGGGCTGTAATCCACAACATGTCCTATACCATCACATTAAGGTAAAGACATAACTAAAGCGAGACCCGTGGACTGGGCATCCAGCTGGCTTACTGACTGAAGCACAGACTCATCCTCCTGAACAGGCTGCTGTGCTTCACTTTTCCCAGTCTAATTTTTATCTGCTTCACAGGGCTTTTGAGAGGCTTAGCTTGCAACTTTTGTAAAGGGCTGGAGATGAGATAACCTTAGCAAAACATTTGGCTGAGTTCATCCTTTGTGTATACAGTTGAACCAAAAATGGGATTAGCAGAAATGCAGCAGGTCATGGACTACGGGCTGCAAGAGGAAGACGTTAAAGCGCAGCACGGTGAGCTCCGTGCACTGAACAACAGGATTTATGTGGAAAGGCTGTGTTCTACCTGCTGTTGTCTTTCACTCTATTTTTATAAGCACATATTTTTGCAACTAATAAAAGTGATGAAGGACAGGAGGTGGACTGTCCTCATCAGATTTCCAGGTCCCAGTTGTGCTTGTGGATATGGAGACAGAGACATATATAGGAGTACACTTAAACGAACAACAACAAAAGGGAAAAAAGGTGATCTCTTGGGCACCATCTTTGCAGAGAAATTACCCATGTTGTGATATGCTTTGAGCATATGGGTAATTTCTCAGTGTTGACAGAGCCTGAGTTTTTGACAGGCAGCTGCATGTTCCCTTGGAAGCTGCTATATTTTGTCTACTTCGGGGGCATCGTCCCTGCAGAGACCTGCACCAGCTGCTTCTGCCGTGGCAATGCAGGTCCCGCAGCACTGTTGGTGTCCAATTTCTGTGCTACCCCAGGACACAAATGGAGCTGCCATGTGGGGCTGCCCCTGGGCAAGGAAGCAGTTTTGTCCAGTCTGGTGATGGTTGTCCTGCCATGATGTAGCGGCAGGGTTGACTTTGCAGTTCAGGCTTCACAGCTTTTGTGGTCAGGCTGGGCTGATGCTCTAACTTCTGATTCTGTTATAGCATGGGCCCTGATGACAGTCAACTAAAGCTGCAGAAAATTATCTTCTTTAACCTCTTGTTTTTGTTTTCCCACTTACTGAATTTTTTGTCTTGTGAACTGAAATGTGGTCCTTGTGAAGAGGCTTTGTTTTAAAGTAGCAGGGAGAGAGAAAGCAACTGTGCTGAAACCTGTACCAGCCGTTTCATGGGCCTGGGAGGAAAAGAATAGGAATATTTTTCTTGCCTTTTTATTTGGCATAAGCTGAATCCTGGAACAGTGAGGACTTGGTTGGTAAAGTGCTCTTACACAATGAAGGTGTCTTCAGAGATTCTCTGGAAAAGTCTTCCTGCGGCATAGATCTGGAAAATAGCGATGCTTTCCATCTGCTCATATGCTGAATGCCCTGAATGAAGTATTTCAGACCATACAGTGTCATGCTCAGTAACGCCATGCTTTGTGCCTTTTGGTATCAAGTATGCAGTAAAAAGCCTAATAAATAAAGAGCATGTAAGAGCTGCAAAAAGCAGTGCAGCTCCATTGGTAACTTGTGAGTTAGTCTCTGAGTGGAAACAGGGACACAACAGCAGTGCAAATGAGAGCCATCAAAACTACACAATGAAGTTAAAAAAATTCTGTGGTCCTTATGTAGTTTTCCGACGTAATTTCTTAATTGTAAAAAATAATAGTAAAGTATTGAAGTTAGGAAATGTGAATGTTGCAAGTGGTCACTGCAGCCTCCTGGTGCTCAGTGACATGATCATGCTGTATTTCCCAAGTGTTGTACTATAGATGTGGTGTTGTTTTTGGTTTTGGTATCTTTCCCCACTTCCTCTCCCCCCCACCCCCCCTTTTACCTTTTTGCGAGATATTTTGGATCTAATTGTGTGGTAGGAATTACCAGCTACACCAGGCTGCTCATGGAGTAGGCTGTATGTGTTTCCTAACCTTCTGAGATGTCTCAGTTTGGCTGAAGTACCTGTTTTATTCCTAAAGATAGGGCACAGCCTCTCAAAGTGACCTCGGGGTGGGTTGATAGAGGCAATGACAAACAGGTAAGGCATAACCCTGTTCCCAGCACAGGGATGCTGAGTTGCCACATCCCTGCTGGTGCTACACTTGCTTCTGTGATGCTCAGGCTCTTGGTTTGTGTTTGGGAACAGCAGAGTTGGCTCCCCTAGCAATACCAGATGCAGCTGGTGAGCAGTTGTGTTTCTCCCCTCACTGGGAGTGCAATGTGGTGTTTATACTGAGCTTGGGTTGGCAGCAGCAGGATTGATGCTCTGCAACAAGGCAACCCTTTCAAAAAACATCTGGAGCAAATCTGAACAACCTTGGATCTCTTGGCATCCTTGCTGTGTTTGGGTGGTGTGGGTCTGGTTATGCTGTGACCTGGGATGCCCCATTGCTGTGCTGTGCCTGCTAGCTGAGCAGCCTGGTGCAGCATTTCCACTCTGTGCTGGGAAAACTGGACTACACTGGTAGGGAGCTCCCAAATAAATTTTGGGAAGGGCTGGGAAATTGGTGTTCCTGTGGGCCTAGCTGTGGTCAGCACAGAGGGTCCATTGGGTCAGGTGATGATGGCTGAGCGTGAAAGGGTTTTAAGTCAGTGGATGGATTGCTGGCTTGGGTCAGATTCTTGAACAGACACAAATCTCATGCTACATGTTAGACGAGCCAGGAGGAGGTGGTTTGCAGTGAAAGTAAACAACGCTCTCCTTACGGCGCAGGATACAGATTGAGTCACGTGGGACAGTAGGAAAAATCTGCTGATCTCCTTGTATCACTTAGCTTACAGCACTATTACAAATAATTATTATTTGTAAATGATTTATTTGTTAATTTTATTGAGTTCAAAGCCTCACCTTCAAGAAAGATGTGCTTGAGTTGAAGGGAAATATAGTGGGGAGATATTAATTATTGTGCTTGGCAGGCTAATATAAAAAACAGGTTATTTGGTATATTCTCCCCTCTGCTGTCATTCAGACATTGGGCTGCAGCTCTGCCCTGCATGATAAGTACCACTCTGGCCTTTGCTGCCTCTTGCACCTGAGCACCAAGGCGGCTACCTGGGTGCTCCTGACAACCGTGTGGTTTTGGACACATTAGTTTCGGCAAGGCAATGCCATGGCAATAGAGTCCTCTCACCCACTGCTGACATCCTCAGGGCAGTGGTTCTCACCAACTCTCACTTGCTTTACTCCCTGAGGAACTGGCAGGGACCATGTACTGCAGGGACCGTGTTGAAGGCATACGATGTATGCAAAGCTCAGCCCTTCAAATCTTGGTGCCCTAGTTAACAGGGATTTAGTCCTCCCAACCTGTCACAGCCCATCTCATTTTAACTTCTCTTTCTTTTTTAGCTAGAGGATTATAATTGTTGCATTGAGCTTAAAGAGGATTGGAATGCTCTGTATCTTTCTTCTGTCTTTCCCCAGTATCTCCTAAGAGGCATTAAGAAGGCGGCTGAGGAATGGATAAACAGGTATTAGTATCCCTGTAAGCACTGAAGAAGGGGTGAGAAAATTCTCCCTAACCTTTCGCTCTTGCCTTCTTACCGGGTCTGCACGGGATGCTCTATGACTTCCTGAGCTGTGGTAGCTCCCCGACATTCTGGCGTTAGTCCGTGTCCCCGGATCGCCTAGTGTGCAGGGCAGGGACTCCTGGCAGCCAGCTGGGCTGGACCAGCTGCTGCTGGAGGGGAGAGTGCTGGCGGGAACCGGGTGTATGGAGGGTTTTCCTTCTTATTCTTCTGTGCCTCCTGTACCTGAGGAGCCTTGTAAGGTGTTAATCAAGTTCCCCAGCTCACAAGTGCAAAAAAGCAACTTGCTACTGCCTGTGGGTTGCATGTTCAGAAAAGCCAGTACACAGACGCACTCAGTTCCTTCAACTGGGCTTCAGCAGAATCCAAAACTGTAATATCTGAATTTTAAATCAAATATCTTGACCTTTTTTTTGGGGGGGTGGGGGGGGATGTAGATGGGTAGTGCTATTCACCATGGAAGATTCCTTAGAAGTGTTAGAAAGCAGAAATGCAGGGCGATGACTGTTGGAACTCCCTAGTTTACATAGCAGTGAATCTGAGAAATTAGGAAGTAACACCTCACATGGCATTTATTGAATGTCCAGGAATTTGCTAAACTGAATCTTGTGACAGATTCATTAAGACTAAGTAAATTTTGAAGATACACATTACATCATCAATCTTCTTGTCTAGCTTTCTGTTAATGCTTTTATAATTCCCCTAGAAATACACCTCCCACTGCTATATTTAACTTGCTGGCCCTGTGTGAAGCTTTAATTATGGTCCTCACCATTCTCTGTGGCAAGGACAGCCATGAAGCATGTTGCCAGAAGATATTTTGAATCATTAAAGGCAATTAATATCTTTCCAGTCTGGAGTAGGTGAGTTGTATTTGAATGGAAAATATCTCTATTGAGGTCCGAATTTGCTTTAAGTTATCACTTCAATATTTTTCTTCCCAAGGTAAACTGCTGTATCATTGTCCCATATCTGATGGGGTAAATTTAGATGCATTTTGGTCTTTGCCTGTCACTTGGGGGCCCTTTGAGAGCTAGATGCTGCAATACAGGGGTCAGACCTGCACTGGGTGGCAATCCAGGTGACTCCAGCCATTACCTGGGTCTGCTTGGCAAGAGCTGCGTGAGTGTTGACAGTGTGCTGAGGGCTCAGGTGCAAAAGGGGAGATGTGGAGAGAAGCTGTTCTCTGTGAAAACAGCTGGCTGTGGCAGCTGCCAGCCTTTGCCCTTGGCCTGGCTGTAACTCTGTATGCCAGGGGAGTGCACAGCCCGGTTCACAGCTGGGTGTGTATCTCCATAGCAGACTCTTTCTGTATGTGGGTGACTTACTTTGGGGGCTCTTCTGGGAGGGGAGGGTGAGGCAGGGAGGCTTGTTGAATACTAAACTGTTAGGGGCTGCCACAAGCCTGCCTGGAGTTACCAAGTCACCTTGCCATCCTTTCCTGAGCGATCCGCACATCAAAGTTATGCAGCCTGAGATGTCCCGTAAGTCTTGCTCCTAGTCCAGATATCACATGCAGCCTGTGCTGCTGGGTCCCTCCTGGCAGTCTGCAAATCCATCCTCATGGGGTGCTTGGGTATCCATACCAAGTATTCCTCTGTGCACAGTGAAATCTGAAGAGACAGCCTCTGTCCCAGCGAGTTTATAACCTCCATAGATGAGTAAGATAATAGATTGGGAAGAGAAGGTGTTCTTCCCAGAATTTCCCTGATGTAGGGCTGAGATTAAGCCTCAGTCTCTGCTGAAAGGAAGGAAAGAAAAGATAAAAGAAAGTAGAAAAAAGAAATAAAAATGTGCATTATTCAGATCTGCTAACTTCTGGTTATTAGCTCTCATTAAAATACAAGTGAATCCAAGACAGTTTGGATATAAAGTGTGTACCATCATGACTTAAAAGAACTTGGTTCTGGATCCAATCTACTACCCAGACATGATTAAAGCTCAGTTTGTTCTGTCGAATGCGCCATACCTCATTCTTGTTAGGGTGTCATGCTTTGCCTTGGTAATTTATTTGAACCACCTCCTCACCACTCATAATTTCTATGTGGTCAGGGATGGGTTGGCCACCTAAAAACTGCTTTGGCATTTTGCATAACCTGAGGGGGCTGTGATAGTCTGGAGGGAGTAAATTCTGCTCGTGGCTGTGGCTAGGTGGGGTCAGGAACTTTGCACCCTCTCAGTTACCCCAAGTGCCACCTTAGGTTTTGGTGTGCATTTCCTTCTGTCTGTTCACTTGGGGGAAGAGGAAGCATTTTGATAATGAGCCCTTGGGAGCGGGAGTGGGGAAAGAGGTTAGGAAAAGCTTCTAAATGATTTCTGTATGTGCAAATGTTAATCATTAAACCTGTTACCTCTTAACAGCATGACTTCTCATCATGATTAGCTGCCCCTCTAGGCTGAACAGGAATAAATCTCAAGGTGTTTGCTGAGTACCAGAACTGGACTTCAGCCTCTCCCAGCTCAGCCCTTGCAACGAATGGTGTTTAAACACTCCTTAGTGGGCTGGGGTGGCAGTGGGGCTCCATGGGGCCGCTGCTGCTTCTTCACTCTTAACTCTGTCTTTGGAGAGCTAAATTCTCAAATTTATCAGGGTAAAGTGAGGTTCACCATGTTATGTTGGTTTTAATGCTGAGTGACATCTGTAACCAGCGTCTGGATTCTAGTTCTGTTCTCAGACCAGTAGCCTGTGTGATTTGCTCTTCTTGGAGGGGAAAAATAGACTGTGGGTACTTTAATCATTCTCTCTGCATAAAAAAACTGTTTGCATCTGGGAATATGCTCCTGGCATTTGTCGTATGTATTTGTTTTTTGTCTTGCTACCAGGTTCTTAAAGCAGACAGATAACAGCAACATGAATGCCTGTGTGCTCAAATGCTTATATTCCTGTCCGGTGGCATGTGACACAAGTTGCAGCAGGCAATAGCATCTGACTGGGCATATGGCCTTTTTGCCACAAGTTATAAATAGTCAAGTGCAAATACAAGCAGCAGCATCTAGTTTGGTAGGAGCAGAATTTTACAAGGATGAATTCAGCTAGTTTTACTCATTTTCCCCCAAAATAGGAGTCTCAATGTAGGACATCTGTGGCTGTTGATAAGGGGTAAGTGCCTAGTTCAGACTCTAGCAGTCTGGAGAACATCAGCTGGATGACGAAAAGTTACAAATGGATGACTAGGCCTTTACAACCATTGTTTTAATCAAGTGATATTGAGTAATGTTTGTTGCTAGTAATTCTGTAATGCGGACAGGGGAAACTAAGGTGTGAGGGTCCTGGGGTAGAGACTTCATCTGAGCTGGATAATCTACTCTGAGAGGCATGCTTCCGAGACCATCTCTCCTGATCAGAGAGGTGAGGAGCAATGTTTCTGGGGCAGCAGCAATATGCCACCTCAAGAAGGCTCCTGACAGCCACAAGCAACTTGAAGTCCCCTAGGGAAGTCTGTCCTGTTTGATAGGTACTTGCTGTTGATCTTGAACATCTCCATATGCCACTATGGAATTGGGATAGAATTGATTCTTCAGAATGGCTCTGTACTGTAAGCAAAAATGGGCTATTTGAAGTTACTTGAGGGGAAAAAAAATGGCCAAAATAGACTGAAAACCCTGATGATATAAAAGGAAACACCTCTGCTCCTGAGAAGGATGAGTGGAAAATACCCACCTGTTTGGTAGGGCTGCTTAGGCTCCCTGTAGGCTGTGCTTTGAGGATAACTATTTGCAATTTTCCTGCCAGTTCAGTACCTCCAGCATTTCCAAAGCATGAGTGAAAAGCAACTGCATCGGGATGTCTTCAGTGTCATTTAGAGGGTAGCTCAGTTATCTGTCCTCTGGACAGACACCAAATCTGGCAAAGAGAAAGGTGTTTATGCTGTGCTCTAGTATGTGTTGACCTAAAATAACTTGTTGTTGTGCATTTCTCAAAAACCTATTAATTTAATTAAAAGCTAAGAGATATCCTTTTAAAAATTGATTTGGTGCATTTCTGAGAGTGTGAAGGTGAACAGCAATATGCTTCTTGGTTTGCCAAACCAGCTTACATGAACTTGGAGGAGATGTGTGAAGACGCCTGGGGTGCAAGAACTTGGGGTATAGAGTGGCTGTGGAAGTATTCAAATATATTTTAAACATTTGAATGTTTGCTGAGATGTTGAATCTTAATATTGTATTTCTCACTTTGTCACTGCAGCTATTTATTAGGAAAAAACAAGGCTTTTTTGTATTTCCTCTTTACACATATGGTGTTGTTTGTGTCAGTCACAGAAAGTGGAGATGTTATTATAAAATAACTGTACCATCCAGGCAGCTTCCCCACAGGTGCTGACTGCCTCCTGTAGTAATGGCCCACACTATCTCTTGATGCCTCTTGCTTGAGGAGGTATAGAAACCATCTGAAAGTTCTACCTTCCATCCCCTTAAATAGGTTGACATATGCAGGATGCACAGTGCTGTGGTTTTAGTCTGTATTGAGGCAGATTAAATGCTAAAGGTCCAAAACCAGAAGGAAAGATTATCTGAGGATGCTGGGATTATAGAGTAGGAATCAATGTCACTGGGCTGGAACTGGCTACTCCTTGCTATAGGAGCTCAGCCACATCCCTTTGAAAAGGTGTGATTTGGGAGGAGAGGACTGCTGTTAGAGAGGCCTGGCTGCCTCTCCAGAACTAATTCAAGAGCCTGCCTCTCATTCAGGCAAGGGAAACGCTCTCCATGGAATTTTTCGTAGTTTATGAAGAGACCTGGCTGTATGTCATGGCCTGATGGTGTTACTGCAGACAGCAGCGGATAGAGGATGATTTTCCTTCAACATTTCCTTTGCTGCATGGGGAAAGGGCTGCTCCTATCTGATTCAGCTGCTAGGCAGCCAGATTTCTCTCTGCTGGTCAATAAACCGAAATTGCTGTTTTATTGACCAGAAACTGGGGTCCTGGCTGCTACAGTTATGATTTAGTTTCTAATATTGGGTTAGTTAGGACTTAGATATTGCTTAGAACTGTCTATTAAAGATGTACAGGCTGAAAGTGAATCAGTATTTCTGTGTTAAATAGATTTGTAGTGGCATCTGTTCTGCCCAATGGTTTTGACAGGGGAAACAGTCCAGAGACATTAAGATCAAGACACTTCAGTTGGTACTTCTGGTAATAAACATTTTTTGCATTGACATGTCCGGTGCACTTGACTCTTCAGAAATGTGGTAAGTGCTTGAGTATCTTCTTTTACAGATCAAGAGTCTGAGGGAGGCTCAGAAAGGTTAAAGTCTTGATTTACGCTGATTGCTCAGGCTCCATTGACTTTCTCTTTGAATGTCTTCCCCACTGGGCATTTGACTGACATCTCTTTCCCTTGAGTGTCAGTGCGTGTGCAAATAGTTGTGGCTCTTTTGCAGGGAGAGGAGGTGGATTAAGGAAAAGCAAGGTGAATACACCCTGCTGATGCACTGTGGCAATATGCTTTGCCCCCCAAGGATGATGCTTCTCTTTTTGAGGTATCATTGGGATGCAGCATTAAGAGTGCACAGGTCTCTGTTTGCAAGCATGACATCTTGCAATGCTGCAAGGTGAAGTCCCTCGTAGTGAGTGGCTTGAATGAGACAAACAGTAACGAGCTGTCCAGGGATGGTTCATTGGCTCCTGCCTAGCATAAGGAAAAGTGTCACTGTCATTTGTGCTTACGTAACTATGCAACTGAATTTTATCCTGGAACTGAGTTCCTGGTTTAGACGAAATCTCGTGGGTGAGATGCATGCCATTTGCACAGGGTTCTTAATTAGATAAATTCATCGTAAACACAGGCATCTTTTTTCTCATTAATATGGCAGGAGATAGAGATTAATTACATCAGCAGAAATGTCTGTTGTTGTTTACTATTTCTATGAAATGTGGCAGTCCTTGATGTCTGCAGACAGAGACAAGGTTCCGTATGATATTGCTGTGTTGCCAGTGTTATGCTTTTAATTATTTAATGAATTACTGACTTTTGAGTTGAGGTAGCTCCACAAGGCTTGCTATCTGCTGATCAGGAGATGCTTAAAACTTGCATATGCAAACATTTCTTGATCTGCAGTAATAAAGGAGGAAAATCATGGCATGTTTATTTTTTTTAATAGCAGCCTTCTCTTGAAATATGTGTATTCTCCTCTCCCATACTGCCATTAGCAAAGGAAGAGATAATTCACTATGATAATTTCAAAATTAACAGCTTAGTTTGGGGCACAAGTAGATCTTGCACCCTTCTTCTGTCCCCTCTGTCCTCCCTGCCACCTCCAGTTCAGCTGGCCAAGGGATGCCCTTTTGAAAGCATCTGAAGAAGTAGTCCATTGGCTGCACAGAGCTCAAGAACTGGAGATTAAAATTGCTTATTGGGTTCCTCTATGGAAACCTAACTTCCACTGCCAAGGATTAATTGCTTACATTCAGGTTTTGAAGGGTCTGTGTCTCTCGGAGAGAATAATGCAAGAACGGCTTGCTGGCTCTGAAGCACGTAAGCATCATTTGAAATGGCTGCCAGTGGGGTGCAGCAGGAACAACTAGACCACTGGGAAGTTGGTTTTGTTGAGGCTTTTGGCCAATAATCCCCATCCATCTCAGACAAGGAAATTTTCTCTTAGCTGGTTTGTCTCCTTTCTTTCTCCCCAGATGGATACCATGGTATGAACAGATTACTAGGGAGAACTGTTTCCTTCTCCTGCAGAAGGAAGGAGTGTGCAGAAAGTGTCTCACAGAAACAAGTTTTGAGTCCTCTTTTAACTTGGCGAAGACTTTGCTTTCACCCCAGGAGCCTTGAGGAGCAATGCCAGCGTGGCAGACAGAGGCAGAAAGGGAAGCCCAGAGGAAGAACGGACAAGATGTGTTTTGAAGAGATCAGTGTCATAGCAGCTGGGTACGCACCTGTCGTGTCCTGGGCCAAATCCCACCCCGGCTCTCACAGTAGGGAAAAGTTGTGGTTTTCAGTTGCTTCTGTCCTCAAAGCACAGAGCGAGGAGATCCATGGTGTTACAAGAAAGGAGATGAATGTTTGTCCATATGTTCAATTGAGACCTGCTCTTCAGTGAGTGCTTTATTGCAGGTGCTCTCTACACACTTCTTGCACTTTTTGGGGGGATTAAAGTGTTAAGAAATCTTCTTGTTCTCTCTTGTCATGAGTTAGGGATGAAGGTGCCTCCTGTGCCAAATACGATCTGATGGAAGGTCTTGCCTGGAAGATTTGCTTGAGTGTGAGGTTTGTCAAGTTTAAGTGGACATTAAGTTGGAATTTAAAGAAGTACCTCAAAATGGAGAGTAGAACAAGCATTTCTGCCTGTCCTTGTTCTCAAGTGTGCAGTGCCTATCACTCTCAGAAGAGGAACAGACTCTTGTGGAGTTGTTAAGATGCTGTAATAGTCACTGACCTATGGGCTGTGGTGCCTCCTCTGTCTGGAAAATGCCCCAGAACAGTTTCTGTGCAGTTTCTTAAACGTCTAGTTTGCAGTTTGGGGGCCCAGACACAAAAGATTTTAAATTCTGTTGCATGTCTGAGGACAAGAGTTACAGACCCTTGGAACAGATAAGAATTTAGTTAAAATAGATAAGAATTTACTGACAATCCATAGCTCATTGGATTCCTCCATGTAAAATCTCGTGTATAACACTGAGGATTGATTAATTAAACTCTTCTCTAGAAAATTTCGTTCTTTAAGATGTGAGTAATGTAAAATTGCCTTACTGGCTCAAAAAAGGCATTAAAATAGGAATTTGAAGTGGCTGTTACCTGGCAGAGAACACTGTTAACTACTTTTAATTATAAGACAATATTTTCTGTAAAGAAAAAAAAAAGGTGAATTGAAGTCTTTTGTATCCTTATGGTGGATGGAAGCAGTTAATTAAAATAAACACTCTGAGTCTGAGATTTACAAGGTCTTTCAGATGAAGGACTTAGGTAGACCTGAAAGTAAGTGTTCCCTGCTTTGCAGTTCTCACTTTGAGCTGAGATGGAAAGGCATTGTTAATCATTTCTCAAGGGCTCTGCAAGACATTGCTGCAGTCTTGTGAGCATCATTGATTGTGTCCTCCAAAAGATCTTGCTGGGGCCATGCAGCTGAGAGAAGGGATGGACAGCTGTGGTAGCTTACTGAAAGAAGCAAGAATAATTGATTTAAGAGCTTTTTTAAGATTCAAGAGGTTCCTCTTTCTGTTAGGAATACTGTTCCTCTTTCTCTGTTAGGGCACTAATCTTATATTTTGCTCTGCAGGTTACCATGAACAACTGTGCCATTCCTCCAGATTTTGCTAGCTGCTGGTAAGGACAGTGCTTGGGAGGTCAAGAAACACAGGAAGAACTAGTCTTACCAAGACGTCCCTCCATCTGTCCACAAATGATGCTTGGATTTCCTTGTCCCTGGGTATTGCCTCCCTGTGAAAGAGGCAGAACCAGTACAGCCCTGTACCAGCAGGAGACAGGGCTCTGCTAGGTCATGAGAAGTCTGGGGACAGAGGCGTTCATCTTCCAATAACTGGACTGAGAAGACTCTGAGGGATGAGACGTGTATTTGGAAGGAGTGTGGAGGGAAATAGGAGGAACTAAAGCCAAGCTGGTTTCCACCAGATGCTGGCTGTGATCCCTGAGGAAAAGAATTTTTCCTCTGTTTCTACTGATGTTTCTACTCAAGGTTAAAGCACTTGAGCAGAGGTGAGGACACTGTTCTGGGAATGTTTTGCTTCACATGGGTTGACTGCAAAGGTAATTCTTCTTGTTAGCCTGGTATTAACCAGGGTCTATGAGAGGAATGACTCCATCACTTGCCTGGTATCATGGAAGTGTGCACTGAAGAGTAACATTAAGTCATTATCAACTTAAAGAAGATGAGAGAGTTCCTTTCCCTCTTGGTTTAAAACTTGTTGCTTCACACAGGCTAACATGGTGATCTGGGAAGAGATCCAAGGGGTGAATGTATGTGGGAAAACAGAGAATGGGGATGGGTTCTCTATATATGCTTTTCCCAGTTGCTGCTTTCCTCTGAAGTTTATCAGTAATTTGGGAATTGATTCTGGCATATTGCTCTTTATGTTATAATAGAACGAGTCTGTTAAAGGCATATCTGATGGATGCTGGAGTACTTGTATGAGCTGTCTTCTGTTAAGATGTTATCAGGATAAAGGTGGTCAGTTGCTGGGGTGGTTGCTGCACGCCCAGCTCCAATTCAGCGTGGAGCGGAGGAACTGGGAGGAAAGGTGATGTTTGTTCTTGCAGCCTCCAGTTCAGCTCTAAGGGTGGCTGGAGCAGCCTTGCTGGAAATATCCTTGAAGTTCAAGCCACTGGCCTAAATGCTGGCTTCATAACCCAGACAGTGAATATTATCCTGGAGATAGAAAAGTCTCACAGCCTGTGAAATGGAATGAGGCGGGGGGGGTTTGCATTGGGGCAGGCAGAAAAAGATAGGACCAAAAAAGTTAATTTGAATGGGAAGTGTATTGCAACATGGCAAGATAGGACCAGCTTTATTTCCTTGTGCTTTTTTCTCTCCATACTCTAGGCTGCAGAGAATATAATCTATTTAAACAACCCTGTAGACTTTCCTCACTTTCAGATGAGAAAAGGGACAATAATTTTTTAGGAAACCTGAGGTGTAGCTATGTGCACAATTTCTGAACTGAGTTGTCTGGGAGATGTGTTAATTGTGTGGGTGTATATTGACAACCTTGCGGTTCATGTGGCTGCCCAGCTATGAGTGCGTACTGTAATGATATTTTAATTGTGCTAATTTCTGGAGAATTTATTTTTTCGGTGTAGAAGATTTTAATAATCTCTGTATTATTTTCCCATTTTATTTAAAGTAGCAATTCAGATCTAGTGTTTCTTCTACCTCTCTTGAGTGTTAAAAACAAAATAGTGACAAGCCATTTGACCTCCTGGCAAAACTGTTGGAGGTCAGAGGGACACCTCCCTGTATCTACCAAGGGAACTGACATATCTACCTAATGAGAGACCAAACCTGATCTGTTTGGCTGGTTCACTTCTGTCCCCACCAAGCAGGGGTCCATCCTGTGCATGTTTAGTTTAAAAGCCCCAGAGCATTCCTGCAGAAAGGGCTGGTGGCAGGTGGCTCCAGGACCCAGCTGCATTCCTTCCTCTCTGATTTCTCTCATCTGGGGTGTCCCTAAGCGGAACTTGGGGAAGCCAAGAGCTATGGACAAGCCAGGTTACAGTTCCCTCCTGTGTGAGGGTGGTCTGGCCCATGACTGGATGACTCATGCGTGCATCCTCTGATGAAGTCACCAAGGTGGCAGTGACTGGCATCAGGTAGCCACCTCCTAGTGGGAGGTGATGTCTGAGCCTTGCAGCAGGGGCTCTACCAGGAGAAACTAGTGAAGCACTTTCGATTCCATTGATTAAAACCACAATAAATGAGCATTTGTTTGTGATGGCTAAGTGAAGTTGTAGTACCTCAACCCATTCAGTTTTGTTAGATGTATCAGTGTTCCCAAGTCAATGAGCCTTCTTGAGGTAGGTATCTCTTTTCCCTTGAACATCTATCATCATGTCTCAGACCTGGCATGGTAGGATTTGAACTGTGACACTGGTTAATGCAGAGATATAAATTGCTGTTCATTGCCTCTGTCACAGTGTGTGCTCTGTGTCAATTGTCTCTTTCCAAGGCAGTCCGCTACATGCTACAATTACATTTTTGGTGAGGAAGATCACTTAGTTTCTGCAAAATGAAACATGATTTCTTCTCTAATCTATGATTAAAGATCAGTGGACTTTTGAAAGATACTTTTCTACTTTAGCACAATTATTCATTCTGTTGTTCCTCATGACTGGCGGATATATATCAACCGCAGACCTTTAGCATCACAGTACAAACCTCTACTGCCTGTGTTTAAGGACTGATTGTTTGTTTATAGGAACAGTACCAGGCAGTTATCCTCTGCAAACTGGCATACAGAAATGGGTAGTGTGCATTCCTAGCAAATCAGAACGGTAGGTTTGCAAAAATTGCTCCATTTTGTGACAGGTGTAGTTTACAAAGCTTTGATTCTGTGAGACTGTTTTCTGTTGGTTAACTTAACTGCTAGTTTCTAAGGAAGAGTGTGCTGCTAAGCTCTGCTGCTCTGTCTAGTTGGGGCATTGGTTGCTAAAGGGTCAACTTTCCCCAGTTACCCAAGTGACCAAGGAAGTGTGTGGTTGTGTGGTGATATTTTTTTTTTCTTTTTGCCCCCACCCCCCGCCTGTTTTTTTTCTAAAAAAAAAGGTGCGTCTGGCAAGAGTGTACCTTTCTGTTTCTAGAAGGATTCTCCCTTGGCTACCCTTAACTCTGAACAAGACCATAGTTAATTATATTTGGGAGGATCTGGCGATCAACTTGTTTCATCTTTTCGCATCCCTTTGAGTGAATGACATGTTGAAAACCAAGTTGATATGGCAGTTCTGGAATACGCCCTTATGATAGTTGAATTAAGGCTTCTGTAGATCACTACCAGACACTGGCAGTAGACTCTAGCACTGAAGAAAAAGTTGGCTTTACATTATTTGTGCTTATCTTGTAAGCTGCTTTTGGCTGCACTGTTTAGAGAAGAAGCTGAAATTGGATGCTCATAACAATTTGATGATTGTTCTGAGAAAAGTTAATCACAAGAGCTCCTCAAGGAGGTAAGCAGGCTCAGTAGCATGGAACTTATCAGCGTGGATAGGTAGCAACACCATGCTGGGTGCAGGCATCACAAATGGCTTTGATGAGAGAAGTGGACAGAGCCCTGCAACTGCAGTGGGGCGTGAGGCAGGAGCTGAGCATCTCTTCTCAGCACCCTGCTCCCGGGCAGCATCCGCAGCATGCTGCGAGTATTAAATTCCTCCTCGCGTAACTGGGAACTGGCTCTGTTTGCACTGGGTAAGAACCTAGCTTTAAAAAAACAGAAGGAACAAAGCAAACTAAAAATTACTATGGTATTGCTATGGTAACAAACATCTAGAAATGCAGACAGATCTCTGTATCAGCTGTAGGCTTGGGCTTTATAGCCTATGCCCTGGTGGTTGCATATGCAATCACAGACAGAAATGATGCTGTAAAGGGAAAACAGCAGCAGGTTTATGATACCTTGGGATCTTTCCAAATGTGAGACCTACTGCTCTCTCTGCAGCAGGCTAGGAACAGTTGCAGGCTGTTGGGTCACATCTGTCATTGCCTGTTCACCACCCACCCAGGCAATGAGAGATGAGGGGCCAAATGCACTTCATAGCACTGTAATGGCTGAGCAGAAATGGCTGATTATGGAATCATGTTGGAATATCCTGCATTTCGAATTTAAGACCTCTTTGGTCTTTTGTTGGGTTTTTAGGATGTTATGACTACATGGAGAAGACAAATTCACTTTCCCTGTAGTATTATCGCAGCTTCCAGCAGCACATTCAGTGTCCAGCCTTGGCGAAGGCAAAGGAGCTCAGCTTTTTCCCTCGCATGGTGTTTAGTTGTGCATGCAGTGGTTCTGCGTTTTGCTTTGTTTTCACTCTTGTTTTCCATTTTCACTCTGCTATGGGCAGTATTAAAATAAGTAAAGAAGGAGAGGAGGTGCCAGCAACAGAGAGCTTTGAGTTTCTGGCTGAGAGGGAGCAGGTTCTTCCAAAGCACCTCTAAAGCATGGGTTGTCTTGGTAACTCAGCCATCTTCTCCTCCACAGGCCTCTCCCAAAAAACATGGCAGAACTGGGCAGTAGGGGAGGAGAAAAAGTGAAGTAACTTCCACCAGGACAATTACACAGGTGTATGGGACCCCGCTATTATAATCGTGGAGGCTGATGTTAGAAGACCTATCCTGAGAAGAGTGGTCTTTGAAAAGGAGAAAAGATCTCAAAATGCTGCCTCCTAGAAGAGGTCTGTTTCCCTGCATCCCTCCCTGAGGGTTGGTCCTGAAACAATCCTAGCATGTGAAATGGAAGCTGCCTCTTGCAATGCAAGGTTTTCTCTGTCTTGCTGCAGCTCCGGCTCCCCTCGGAACCAGGTCACAGGCTGATTCTTCCTGACTACCATTTCTAGCTTCAAATTAGTTGAAGCTACTGAGCGTGAGATATCACTGGGGACTTGATCTGGATGCTTTTGGCATGCCACTTCTTTCTGTTCTACTTTGCATGTGATTGCAGGGAAGCAAGGGAAGAACTCCAGGGAGCTCAGTCCGCTGGGTCAGGGCACACAGTGACATGTAGTTATGTGCAGTCATGCCAATTAATGGTAGTAGTGGACACGCATGGTGAAACTGGCTTTGCGCTGACACTTGTATTTCAGCATTGACCTCTGTGCTGAGTGCTTGACACTACAACCTTGAACAACCTTTTAATGTTGGTTTGTGGTGGAAGAGGCAAGGCAGAGATCTGGATGAACTAATAGATTTATTGACAGACAGCGAAGTGCCCTTTGACTAAGGTAGATAAAGTCCTGAAGTGTATGTGCTTTTGTAAAAATTCAGTACATATCTCATCACTCCTTTCAGAGACCAAGAGCAACTCACGTGGCTTAAACATCTGTTAATTATGGAGAAAGATTGAAAAATGTTGTCCCGGCAATGTGCTGGATCCTGAGCTGTGAACATTACTCAATGGGCATGAGAGCTGCTGTGCATGCTCTGGCTCATACCCTGTGGCTGCAGAGCTCTCAGTGAGAGCTGCCTTTGTGCTAACCAAAAATAAGATCTGAACCATTAAATGCATTTTATTCAGTAGGAGGTGCTGCTCTGCTAAGGAGTTTGGGGTTTTATTGGCGTTGGGTATGTTGCTGGTCAGACCACCTTCAGACTGCCACTATGCAGGGTGAACACACTGCAGGGCTGCTGTTGCTCCCTAGTCCCGCTGTGTTCAGACTCATTGTGTAGAATAATGAGCCACAGTAAGAAACACTTATTCCGGACTGTGTAATGTAGAGTTAGAAGTTAATTCCTCTGTTACATTCACCTTTTCTCATTTAAGGGTAGACCATCTTGATCTTGTTCCCTCTCTAACAGTTCTCCATGTTTTTTGATGGTTGGTTTTCTGTGCGTGGAATTTGTTTTGGATTTTTTTTTTGTCTTTTAGTTTGCTTTTGTTGTTACTGTTTGGGTTTTTTTGGTTTTTTTTTTTTTTTAGTTTATTTTGTCATGTCTTTGGTGCTGTCTGTCCCCACGCTTGCAACCACAGCTCTGCTTTTGGTTGTATTAATTTTTTCAAACCTACTTTGAATGAACCTGTCAGCACGTTTCCTTTGTTCATGTTTCTTCATCTCCATGTTCCCTGCTGGAACCAGAAATGCTAAAACCCAATGAGAGCGAGCCAGAAATGTGAAGAATGTCTCAACATCTTCTTCTATTCTGGAGAAAATGAATTGCATTACAGACTCCATGTCTTTAACAAGCTGTATTGCATTTAACCTTTACCTCCTCACCATAACCTCCAGCTAGAAATTTATACATTATTCGTCTTCTGGGTAATGAAGGCTACTTAACAACATATTAGAGTGGTTTCTAAGCACAAGCCATTTTCCGGGACAAATAGAGTTGGAAGAAGGGGAAGTTCAGTCTCTTAAACAGTTTGATTTTTTTCCAATATATCATAATAAAATGAGTGTGAATGACTGAAAGGTAGTGGAAAGCTTGGACCTCAATTGGTACTCCGTGTGTGTTTGTTTCTTTCTGTTTATATTTTTGTTGTGGCTGAAATCCTGTCCTGCTGATGTCACTGGGAATTTTGCCACTGGGTTTCACTAGTAATTTACAGCACACTTAGATTTTACATTGTGTTCTTCTGAACATAAACAACGCCTCTGTGGTTCATGCTGCTCTCTGCGGGAGGAGCAAGCAGACCTCACCAAGCAGAGCTCATCCTCGTGAGCAACCCTGTGGTTTTCATGAAGCTGTGACAGGACTGAATGTGTCTAGGTTTTATTCTTCATTCATATTTAGGAAGGCTGCTGAAGCCCAGGCAAGATCCTTTGTCCATCACAGCATTGTGGCTTTTGGGAGCTGTGCTCTCTCTTTGGTGAAGATCTTCCTTGACAGTATCGGTTATACTGACACAACACTCCTCTGGGAAGCAAAAGGTTAGGGGCACAGCCTCAGCTCTCAGAAACAGACGCCCACATTTTTCTTACAACATATTTTTTTCTGAAAATGAAATTTGGGCAAAACTCACTAGTTGAAAATGTGGAGAAAAATGTTAGATGTGTCTTTTAATAAACTAGCTCAAAACCATCAGCTCCCAAAATCTGCCTGACCAGACTTATGGTTTAGCCAGGCCAAAACCAGCCATAGCCCAAGGTTTGTAGAGGTGCTACTGCTGACGACAAACATTCAAACATTGCTTGATTTGAAAACCAAGTTGTGTGTCCTTTATCTTCACCTTCTGAGTTTTGAATTTCTAAGCATCCACCTTTTTCTGTTCTGCAACTATGAAGGCAAAAAAAATATCCTTACAAAATAAAATCTGTGAGTTCTACGAACAACATAACCCAGGAGTTGCATCTTTCTGAGATGGTCTTACAATATGTGACTGGCAACAGAACTGTGAGTACTGTATGTGTGAAATCAGATGATGATTGCTCTTAGTATTGGATGGGGATTGACAGAGTAATGGATTTTAAAGATCCTTGCTGGTCATTGCAATCATTGACCTTATTTTGACACAGTTTGCACCTGCAGAATGAGACAAGTGGCTGTGTGAAGGGCTGTGGCACTTTGTGCATGGGGAAAGCTATGTTTCCATGTGCAGTGGTTTTGGCCATACTTGTCCTGAGTGTATTTCCAGATTGTCAGATGCGTCCATTTTTGTGATGCCTGCTTTGATGGCTCCGTTCTTCCTTCTATCCCTGGCTCTTTCTTGAGAGACAGCGATTAAATGGCAGAGCAGAGAGGCTGTTGAGGAGGCCTCTATTAATAATGTGATTGAAGACTAGAGTGACAGAGGCCTGCATAGCAACACAGGGTTTTTTCATATTTGACAGGCATATATGAGCCCATTTTGTGGTTCTTCATTGGTATGCATTATCCTTGATGAAACTTGCTATTGGGGAGGTGAATTTAATGTCTTTGCAGATGGAGACCCAAGCAGGAGCAGAGTGCAGCTCTGAGGGTCTTGTCATTTCAAATTGATTGCTGAGTCCTGGATTTGGAGCAATGCAGTAACTGAAAAATTAATCAATTAAAATGGAATATCATTTGGCTCCTAAACAAAATGCCAGAGGCCTGATATTCTCAAATCTTCACTGACAAATAAACAATGAGTCTTTCCACTGCTAGAAGACAATGTTGCATGCCAGAGGGCTGAATTCATAGCAGAGAAGATAGCTGAATGAACAAGGTCTTGTGCAGAAGGACTCATATTTTGAATAAAGCATGGATGCATATGCACCATCACTATTGTCGCTACAGAAAGAGTATTAGTACAGTCCCTGGGGACAGTTCTCATGGCTTCAAACCTCTGAAATACAAGCCCACATTATGAGTTGCAGGTCATTCTTGAACTTCTCTGAGAAATCAGGTCGTAATTCAACTGCAACATGAGGAGTTATATCGAGTCACTCTGTTAAATGCCAGTTTGATTGTTGGTTTACAGACAAGTTGCATTTTCATATTGGGCCTGGCTAACTCCCAACCAACAGGTCCTGCCAAGGGCCTTTCTGTGTGATGTTCAATAGCTAATCTGAGGAAGAGCTGTGTGGAGCATCATGGTAAATTACCTGACTCGTCAAGGTCACATCCTACCCAAGTGTTATTTCCTGGGCAGACAAGCTCTGTGCAGGCTCTGGGGCTGCACACAAGCCTTCAGGAGCAGTTTGGTGCCCCAGCTGGCACAAAGGCAGGAGCTTGGCCCCCTGAGGCTGGTTTGCTGCCTGGCTAAGTCTGCAGGATGTGCTCTGCTTCCCACCTGCCTGGTGCTGCCACCTGCCAGAGGCCATGACAGTATCTGTCTGGTGATTAACATGGGGAGCGAGCTGCTGCAGAATTGGATAATATTCAAAAACATGACTGTTTGAGCAAGACTCACTGTCAAGCACATGTTAGGGAAAAAGTCTTCCCTTGCTGGAAGATGGGGAGGAATTCCCACCTCCTGCTGTGGGGCCGGGTTTGTCCCTGGCCGGGGTGTGAAATGTCCCTTGTTCCCCTGGCTCAGCTGTGCATGTGCACAGTGTTTCTGCAAAGTGTGAATGCTGGCCAGTTGCAAAACCATGATATTTTATTCTTAATCTTCTAATCCCCATTTAAAGCCCTAACTCTTGATGATGAATCACTAAAAAGGTCTTCAACTTCCTTTCTCTAGCCTTAGCAAAAAGCCCTTACAGCTTGATCTTGAAGGCAAAGAAAATGAGTCCCGAGCTTAATATAGTTAAATGTTTTAATGCTTTGGATGAGCAGTGCCCAGTCCTCAATGCAAGCTGACCTCTGCTCACCTCTTAGATAACTAGTTCACTGCTGACTACGTTAGCAGCTTATGAGGTCTAAAGTTACTTTCTCCTCTGTGAAAATATTTGTGGTGGCATCTGTCACTCTAGGCAGCTGCAATTCACTGGGAGGAAAAGGCTGAATGTAGGTCACTTGAGTTCAAAGGGAATAGATTAGTACATCAGCACAGAAGGCACATACACATGTTATGTCTGTGCAGGCAGTGTAGGTGGGGGAATGGGCAGAGAGAGATGCAATTTATGTGACTGATATGTTTAATGAAGACCTAGACCACCTTCATTTGAACTGTCTTATTGGCTTCATAGGTGCTACCAGGAAATCAGGAGGGCATCATCTGTCTTGATACAGATGCTATAAATTGAAATTCAGGTGATGTCTAAATGGCCACTGAGCATCTAACACTTAGAAGATGGATAACAAAACATTGTACCTTTTTCTTCTTTGTTTTAGTAATTCAAAATCACTTGGAAACCAGGGACATTCTTTACATATTTAAATATCTATAAAGACTGGGATGTTTTTCCAGAAGAAAAAGTGCAACTTCCTATAACGTTTGGTTTTTTGTTTTTTTTTTCTCTCTGAAGGACCTCAAAACACACTTTTACAAACCATACGTATAACCTTTGGCAGACCAATACTCCTATATACAGTAAGCAACCTAGAAAACTTTTGCTAAGGACGTTCGCTGCGTGATACCAAACAGATGTCTGAATGCAGACAGCTTCATGTCCATGTGACTGTTGTTTCTCTGTACAAAACCTTCATTCCCAGAGGCACTATGTCCCCAGCTGCCCACTGGGATCTCTTTCTGACAATGCTGCTGTTTTGGTGGGGGTGCCAGCACAAACTGCCTAGTCCCTTAGGTATTCAAAGAGTGTGCTGTCATGTCTGTTTTCTCTCTGGCACCAGATGTTGTCATGGATATTTATGGATCGAGAGAGCTCTGCTTGGAAAACAGGTGTTGTTTCAGGGAAAAGCAACGCCATGAACCTCACACTCCTCTCTCATTCTGGTACTTAGTAACTTTGAAGACCATCTCATCACTGTTGTTCAGGGTTTTCTCCACTTTGTTTTCTCCTGGAGAGAAATATAAAAGTATGAAGTCTTCTATCAGCAAAAATGGCAGTGTTTGTGTCACAACAAAATTTGCCAAATAGGGAAAAAATGGCTTTGCTCCAGGGAAAGAGATGAAGATCAAATAAACATAGAAGCCAGATGTATGTATCTGGACATGTGGGTGTTTATATAAAATCAATGTATGTGAATGTCATGAATACATTAGAAACAAAAATTGTAATATGATTTTTCAGTTTTGCATAATGGACATCTGTGTGTATTAGACTTCAAAATGAGGGAAGAAATAGGCCTTGGCAACTGCTTTGCCTCATCTGGGGTCTGGTTTTCCACAGTTCTGAGCAGGCTCATTTCCTCAGAGCTATTTGGAAAAGAGTGTCCTTGGGCATCTGCTTCCCCTGCTTTGCTTTATTCAACACTCCTAAAAACAAAAGACGAGAAGGATGCCTCAGGGCATCATGTCCCCTCACTCCTTATGGGCAATGTCCTCCTGCTGGGCCAGAAGACTTTGCAGGATCCAGCCCTTGCTAACTGCTCAAGGTCTGTTTCGGGATTAGAGCTGGTTCAAAGATGGACATATTTTGTAGAAGTCATCTCCTGTTATATGTTATATATCTCTATATGCTATATCTGTCTTGGCCACCAATAGAATATGATAACTGATAGTATTGTGCACCTGTCACATGTGATTTTGTATAATAAATGCCAGCCTCTCAGGCTACCATTCTACAATGAGTATACATCAGGACTGTATTTGGAGGGGAATCTAAGAAGGCATGATTTATGCATGGATTGCTAACCTACATGAGGGTGGATAGAGGTTAATTCATGCTGAAACCAGTCACTGCATGTGAAAGTGAGTTATTTGCATGCAGGATGTTGCTGAGCTCATATGACCAGCATGGCGGCGAGTACCTCATATTCTTAAGGGCTGCTGTCTGCAAAATGAATGAAACTGATGTGTGCTGTAGTGCTGGCACTTGTTCCCTCTGTGTTACTTTTGGCTGTTCTCCACTTGTCAACTCATGCTGCTTTGCATAGCTTTGGGACCTAGGCAGAGTGATCCAGATGTGCTTCCTGGAAGCATCCATCTCTTCTGTAGACAAGGACATGCAGGATCAGGATGAAATATCACAAGAAGAATGCTTCTCCACAGAGGCACAAGAGAGATGGCTAAGGAGGATCATTAGGCAGAGGCCACATGCCTGTCTCTGAAGCAAGACTGTGAGTCCTTAGGCATGAAAGTAAGGAGTTGGGACCATAGTAGGACACACATCACCTTCCCATGTGTTGACAAGCTAGATGAGGGTAGTAGTGCGTGAAGCTATCAGAGAACCAGCGCTTGTGATAAACTTAACTGCTCTTAGGGGTTTTTTTTGCTGCTCCTCTTGTAAACTTCCCCTATGCTGTTTTCCTCTCTTGTGTTGCCTACTTTCTTCCCCAAAACTGCCCAAAAGATCAGCTTGTCAAACCATGGCAAGTATGCTTGAAAGGTAGCAGCCAAGCCTTTGTCTATCAACACACTGTTGTGACCTCTAAGTCAGCAACAAGCCTGTTTCTAAACTCTTCACACTAACAACTCAAGTCTGCTTGTGACAGACATCGCAGGAAAGTGTGATGTTCACCTCATCCAGCCTGTAGGCAATAACATGGAGCACTGTGCCATCTTCTGTGTCTCTTGGAGGAGGCTCTGAAAGTATCATCCAAAAATTGGTGGGTGTGGGGAGGACATTGCCATGGAAACCAAACACAGAAAAATAATTACTTCTTTCTTGCCTTATACAGGATTTCCACCTTTTCAAGCCAGATGCTTGAGGACACTTTCCTTGTCAACAACTCAATGTTTGGCAAAGCTATGAGGGAAGAAGGGAAGAACAAAACTGAAAATGCCTGGTGGAATCCCATGACTTACTAGCCATAAGGCAGGGATGGAGAGAAAGGGTTTCTTGGGGCTATAACAGAAGAGAGCAGAGATGCACTCTTACAGAGCTGGCAGAGAGTTGCCTCTGCATGCACAGAAGCCAATAAATGCCAGGAGATGGTGGAAAAGAGTAGGGAGGCGGAGAGGCACCTCGAGCAAGCAGCAGTGCTGGAAATCAAGCCCCAGCAGACTTTCCCTGCTTCTCACTCCCACCATTCCTTGGAAACTACAGCTCTGTCACAGGGCCTAGAGAAACCCTGTGAGCTGGCAACCATGACCTCTTCTCAGAGGGCAATGAAAACAGCCTCTGCTAGAGGCCTGTCACTGGTCTCTCCAGCCCAATTTGGAACTGGCAGCAAGCTTTGACATTGTCCAGTGCTAAAGGCAGTAGAAAATCTCATGTGACCAATTAGCTGGTGTGGGAGCTGATCAATTCAAGTTGCTTTACTGCTTCCATTGTGTTATTCCAGTTTGTGCAAGCTACAAACAAAACATTCAAATTAGTCTCTGAGCACTTCTGTCAGCACTTGCACTTCTCGAAGAACAGAGATGGCTCTATTTAACTGTGGTAATTTTTATTAACATTTCATAACAGAAGTTCTGTGGGAGCATGGTTCCTAAACCACATTTTAAATGCTTTACACAGTTAAACAAAGCATGAATAAAATAGATCCTGTGCTTTCAGGCACATCATTCTCTTTTAAAAGTATTTTGAGCCATTTTTCAGAGAAGTATATGGACTATTTCATGACATATAACAAGAGCCATGTGCACACTGGGATTCCTAAACCCAACTGGAAATGCAACAGACCCTCTATAACAAATGCTCTTGGCAATGGACACTCAAGAGATGATCTTTTGCAGGTTCAGCCCATCAAGAGTAGCTTGCTCCCTGGGAAAGCAGGGTCTCCTAGGAATTTCTTTGGAGTTGCCACAGTTCTCGGTCCTGCCCTGTGTGTGCTCTGTGCCATCCGTAGCCCATCCGTCTGCCAGCATATGGATTACAGAGCTGAGCAGGGCCTGTCTCCGTGGCATCCTCAAGCACCGCTGTGCTCTCTAGCACCTGATTGCTGCTGGTGGTGCTGTGCTGTCCTGTCCTCTTTGGAACTTGTTTTCAGGTCACTGGGACAGCTTACGGAGCAAGTGGATTGAGCCCATGGAGAAAAATTTCATACCATATGGACCCCAGCAGCTCCACTGTGGTTTACAGAGGTGACTTGATCCTGCCCTTTGCTCAGCCAGCCAGGTTGTATCTCAACCCAATGGGTTGAAGCTGGCATTAAACCAGTCCAAAGGGGAAAACCTCTGCTGAGGGGGGCTGGACCTGCAAGGCTGGTGGGAGAGAGGTGCTGGCAGGGTTGGGGATCATGGCAGCGGTGGTATGTGAGGCTGCAGCAGCGGGATGAATCAAAGTGGGGACTCGGGAGAGAGAAAGGTTTTATGAAGTTGTTACTCCCTGGCTTGCTTTGTGTCCATATTCATTAGTTAGTTCTTCCAGGGAAAGGTACTTGCTGGGGATGGCATGTGATTTATGCTTTTCAGTCCTGGGATTTGACATAGCTGACACAATCATGAAAATTAGCTTAAAACAAAAAAACATGGCAGCCCCTTGTTCCATTTGTTGTACTAGCACTAGACACTTATAAGGAAGATATGCAGAAGCTTTGGAGTACACATCTCACCATATAAAACTGCTGCTGAATTAATGGTGCAGTAACTGTAAAATCATTAGTTGCGCTTGTCTTTGAGAATTTTGCATACCTTACTTTAGTTAAGTAATGATTTCTCATGACTCCTGGAGTATGGTTGTCCTTTTTGAATTTGACTAAGCCTGCTGTTACAAAAATGTATCCTGTGACCCTGCAGTCTCCAGCTGCTCTGGTTTTAGTGGCTGTTTGCATTATTTTGGAGCTGGCATGCGTGTGCCTGATGGTAGTGATAGTGCATGGAGGTGAGTGGCACTTTCTGTGTTATAGTCTTGTTGTTCCACAAGTGATCAGGCCTAGAGGAATATCACTGGGCTAGTCAAGAAATGAGCCTCTCAAGTTTTCATAGAAGTGCATGGCATTAATTCCTTTCCCTTAATCTTTTACTTAGAAAGTTAACTTCACTACTTAAATAGTTCCTGGTCTCTTGAACCATGTCAAAACACAAATAAGGACGTGCTTTCAGTAGCGGAAGAGCAACTCAGTCCATTCTGTCACTGAAAGGGAAAAGCATAGGTGAAAATGAGAAACGGTGAAATGAGAATAGAAGGTTTATAGAATTTCCGGAAATTTTGGTATGTGAATTGTGTCGGAGGTCTAAGCAATGTTTGGGACAAACCTTAATTTATACAAACTGCTGTGCTAATCCCTAGTCTAGACACTGACATTTCCAGTGCCTATTCATCTTTATTTCTGCTTTCATCTAGCAAATTCTTTTGGTCTGTCACAGACCATCAGTCAGAAGGAACTGGGCTCTTCTGTTCCCATAACTCCCACTTCTTGTTCCAGCCCCAAGCATGGGGATAGAGGGTGTGTAGCAAGCTACACAGAGAACTTACAGGTGTGAACCGTCCTGTTGTGGTAAAAGTCTTAACTTTGCACTTAGGTGTACATACTGTGCCTTTGATATACCCAAAGCTCAGATGTGCTTATATTGACTTCTTCCTGAAGTGAGAGGTGTTAATGTGAAAGGAGAGGAAAGAAGGGGTGGACATCAGTCTGCCTTCCTCAGAGGGTTTGGCAGGGAGTTGGCTGCTGTATCAGAACCTATGCTGCTCTTGTCAAGTATGTTTTCAATTAACAGTGAAAAATGTCCTGCAGTCAAACATCTTTGTTCTAGGAAAAAAATCTGATAAAGCAAGTCCGTCCTTAGAGATAAGCTTTATATTCACTTTGCCAGGCTTGTTCACAGCTGTCTGGGCTCCACTCAGGATGATGTTTTCTCTCTTCTCTTTATTGAGCTTTGCTGTTGTGTGCTTTGTAATGAGCTGTAACATGTAGCACTTTTCTGGGGAGCTGCTACCTTGATGTTTCTTTCATGTTTTGTACTAGCCATAAATCTGATGAACTGTAGGGGTCTGTGGGGCCTTAATGAATTGTTTTCAGACTTTTTTTCCCATTTGTTGAGATGATAATTTTTAATTGTAATCCTGTTCCCTGATATGTCTGACACTTTTGCTGTGGACAAATCCTGTGGGTTTGATTAATGTACTCAGTATCCAAGGTGCTTATGAAAATACTGAATAGTGCTGGATCGAGAACAAATCCCTAAGACCTGCTCTAACCATAGCCCCTCTGTTGTGACAGTGAACAGGTAATTCTGCTCTGACAGTGGCTTTCCAAACAGTTTCACCCATTCTGCATGAGTTTCCTCTAGATTTCTATTTCTGTAGCTTGCTAATGACATCTTACCACCGCCTAGCAAAACCCTTACCAAAGTCATGATGTATCTATCTACTGCTTTTCCACACCCTTAAGACTGATTACTCCATCACAGGAGAAAATTAGGTTGCTCTGACATGATGCGGTCTTGACAAATCTCAGTTGGCTCCTATTTATTGCCTTGTTATCTTCTTGGTGCTCATAGATAGGTTGTTTGATGACTTGGTGATTACCTGTTGATTAGCTGTCAGTCTAGAAGCTGAACCTAGGCCTCCTGAGATATTATCCCCTGCATCTTCCCTTTGCCCTGTTTGAAGAGAGCGCATAGAGATACTGGCTGAGATAAAAATGAGAAGTGTTCTTAACTGACAGTTAATTCCCAGTGCTCTTTTATCACTTTTAGAATTTAATGCGTAATTAATGTGAGCACCATAGTATCTAGAGGAATTTACCCTAATAGTTCAAATTTAAATGTGTCATGGCCCTGAGGGCAGTAATGGGCCTTCCTGTCCCTGCCTGCTCCCCAGAGCTCCCCCGCCTATGGCCCAGGACCCCATTTCAACCCCCCTGGGGCCATCAGCCCCTGACCCAGCGATGCTGCAGGAGGGCCGGTCTCCAGCTCCCCACAGCCCTGCTCTGCCTGGCCATGGGCCCTGCAAAGGTGGGCCCACAGCCTGGTCCGTCCCCAGGGAGGTGCCTGATGCCCAGGGCTGGGGTACCACAGTGGCCCCGAGCTGTTCTGCCCCTGGCTGGAAGGTGGGATTGTGCCCTGGCTGCCAGGCCCTGCCCTGAGCCCCACCATGGGGAGCCCCCGGCCCTTGCAGTGCCCTGACAAAATGGCTCCTGAAGACTTGCTGCTGCTTCCAGCTATATGCACAATGGTTCATAGCAATATAAACCAAAACCAGCTATTGTTTTTCCAGGGCCTGGAGAGACAGGTAAGTAGTAAAGGGCAAGCAAGTGACTGCAAAATATTTGAAGGTGCTTGATAAGCTGGGCTTTTGCTACACATCAGTGTTGTTTTCTAGGGCAAGAGGAAAATAGAGAAATGGAAGCTAAGCTTGACAAAGCACCTAGTGCAAATTAAAGGAGAAAAACACTTCAATTTCTAGAGATATTAAAGTAATTATTTTCTTCCTTGTACTGAAAATATTATTTCAAGGGAGAGCCTGGGCAGCAGGCTCTGAAACCAGACGTGCAGGTAACTGAGCTGTTGCCCTAACCCAGCGATGTGCCCAGCGGTGCTGTCGCAGCAGGCGCTGTGAGGGATGGTGGGGCACAGCGGCATCCTGCACCAAGGAGCAGCAGGGGGACAACGGCATCCCTTGCCGAGGGGCTGCAGGGGACAATGGCATCCATCACTGAGGGGCGACAGGGCAGAGCACTTGCTGCCTGGAGGGGTTGGGTTGGAGGCAAACTTATCTGCACAATTGTGCCTGTGTGACTCATATGCTATGGTAAGTCCATATGCAGCAGCCTGGTTGTCCAGTGGTTGAATAAGTTTCTTTGTGTTGAAATAGTGGCACTTTTTTTTTCCCACCCCTAGGAAAAGACACTTCCCTTGTCCTTCTATGGTAAGAAGGAGAAATCTGAGCATCAGGCTGACCTTGGCTGTATTAGGCATAATTTTATGGACTACTTTCATTTTTTTTTCTCAGTTCATTCATCTTTGCAAATGGAATAGTCCTAACCTTTAATTTCTCTTCATGCTCTGGTAGCTTCCTTCCAGAGACCAGTTTGACAAAACTTGTGCTCTGGCTGTGGCTGCTGAGCTGTCACTGATTTCGTATAACAGTGTTCATGATGGTTTCAGTTTTCTGTGTCACATTTGCGGTGCACTCGATTTGCTGTATTTCCCATCTCAATGGATGGAATGCAGGGCTTCATTGAGCTGTCCATGGGGACATTCGGATTTGTAACCCGCGTGGTCACGGTTCATTTGAAATCCATCAACGTGCATGAGTAGTTCAATTTGTTTCTCCTAATGTTCATTATCTTGCACTTGTCTATGCTGAATTTAATTTGCCATCATCTTACCCAACTGTCTGCTTCTCCTAGGGCTGTCTGCACTGCAGAGTAGCCCTTCTTGGAGAAAGGTGCGGAGATGTTTGTTCTTCTAAGTGCTTTCCTGCTTAAGGAATTTGATGTGGTCCTGGGTCTCTCGAGTTGTTTCCCAGCCTACTAAGCTGGCTCAACGAAAATACTGTGTGATACTGGGGACCAGTCCCTGGTCTCTTGCCCTCTAAATCTCCTAAAAGGAGCTTTTTAGGAGAGGGAGAATTGTGACCAAACCTAGTATTAGAGTGTATCCAAACTGTTTTATATAGAAGGATCTCAAGATCTGGGGACTGTCCAGCACTTTAGATGAGAGATGAATGAGGCAAAATATGTCTTTTCCAGCAGTTTTAGGGAGATCCAGCACTCCTTTGTACAAGGCTGGGAGTATTTTATGGCTTCTTCATGATTTGGTCTATCAAATGGCTACCATAGACAATTTGTTTAAGTGACTTTGATTGTTTAAACAATCCTGATTGCTTTATAAGCTGATATTTTACAGTTTTTAGTTCTTGCGTGGGTCTAGGGACAGTCACATGCAGCTTCCAACTTTATAATGGACTGGACAAAGCTGGGCAAGGCACAGCAGGCAACCTGCTAAATCAGCTGCTTCTGTTTGTATATGATAGTGATTGCTGAAAGGCTGAAACTGCTTTTGCTTAAAATTCTGTGTTTCAGCCACATTGGCTGGAGACTGCTCTCAAACCCATGTTGCCTGGAAGGCTTTCCAAATACCTGCAGTCTCGAACCTTCTGCATAGCAAGAGCTACAGGGAATTTGGCTGTTCCTCTGCTATCAGGAATGGCAGCTTTCATCCCAAGCTCAGTCAGTAAGGATAGCAGGCCTGCAATTTTCCTTGGAGAAGGCAATTGTAACACCATATCTGCGAGGGTTTCCTGCTTTCCTCTCCAAGACCTTTCCCCATACCTGAGCTACTTCCAGATGCGTGGCAAACAACCTGCCTTAGTGTACGCATGTACAGGACAATGGTTGGACTCAGTTGATCTTGAGAGGCTTTTCCAACCAAAATGATTCTATGATTCTATGTCTGAACTTATTGTCTGTGTGTAAACATGAGTTGGCTGCTCTCCCTGATGCTTGTCTCTGTTCTAGATGACAAGGGCTCCCCAAGGAGAGAAGAATAGCCGGAAGGGTTTTGATGAAAAGGCTTACTTGTCCTCCAAGCTGCTGAAGGCCGGAGAAGACCCCTACCGCCAGCATGCTTTTAATCAGCTAGAGAGTGACAAACTCAGCAGCGATCGACCCATTCGGGACACCAGGCACTACAGGTACCGTGCAGCCCTTGCTCCAAGTGGTGGAGTGTGGGGAGTCCACTGCCCTCCTGGTGTTGTTCTGCAATGTTGACAAAGGATGGTTCGGGCTTCTCTTCTCCAGTGTTGGCCCATTATTTCATGGTTAATCGGGAAAGGTCACAAATGTGCAGAGACCCTTGACTAATTTAGCCCCAGCTTTTTGCTTCTCTAGCATCTCTTCTCCCAGGTCCAAGCATAATCTTGTTTCAGCACAGCCCCTCCATTGCAGCTCAAATTGCTCATCTGACCATTGTTTTTTGCACAATTTCCCTCACACTCACAGCTTCTCTCAGTGACCTTCTGTCCTGACTGCAAGTTATGCCACCGTTGCAGCCTCGCTTTACTCTGGTGTTCCTCACCTGCTGTGCCCTGGCTGTCTGAAGCTGGTTTGGTGCCTTCTTTCCAGCCTGAGCATTATGTTTTGAATGAAAGCTGCTGGGACAGGAATGAAACTAGCATGTGAATACGCTGAATATTTCATATCTTCAAAGTACATGTCGTTCTGTCCATGTTTCACTGGGAGTGAATTTATTCTGCTGACTAAACTCATCTTTAAATTGCTAATAGTGCTCAGGTAACTATTTTGTAGTTTCTGGAGTACAAAAAAGATAACATTATACCTTGAAAGTTGTAGGTTTGATAGTGATACGATAGCGTAAAACAGGCTACTTGAATGGATAAGAAACAGAAGCAAACTAACCATGTCCGAAATGCTTGTCTATCTGGGCTAGAACCAAGACCCTACCTAGGATTGCAAAGCAACATTTCACAGCTGCTGGGAATAGGAAACCAGGCATTTAACTTGATTGAAACTGTGAAAGGGATGTCAGGAGACATAGAGCTTTGTGAGCTTGCCAGCACTGACAAGCATCAGAGTGCTTTGTGAAAGCCAGCACTCAGGACCTTGGTTGTGAGATCAAAGTCTCTGCTTCTATTCTCCAGCATAGTACTTGGGATTGGCTTCCTAGTGACTCAGAGACAGTGGTGGCATGTCCTCTGTTACTGACAAGTCTCCCTGCCAGGCAGAATTGCTGCTTTCTGTTAGTCTGCTGTCATATTCTGGCCTAAAACCAGCTTACTTCAAAGGTGACTTAGTGTTTATTTTGATCTGTGGTAGCATGCAGAACATGTTTTTTGTGAAAAGCCTCTTCTATGCATTTCAGTCTGAAGAGCAATGTATATGTGATTCCCTGTAAATGTTTCATTTCATTTCATTTCATTTCATTTCAGCCCCAACTTTGCAAGGATTCCTTTCAGCAGTGGGGAGTCCAAAGCAGTGTATAATTAGAGCAGATAAACCTATTTCCCTGTTCCTTCCCTTTGCAGAGGTCGCAGTTTGGAAATGAGGGAGCTGTATCTGAGCACCTTGACCTAACGATATTGGAGGGGTTGCTGGGGTGGCAATTTAGGATGAGGAATTATTTCAGCTGATAAAAGTTAGATTGATGTTTGAGGAAAGCCCATCCTTCTGTCACAAATGGACCTGGCTCTCTGTTTAAGGAGTGGGGTTCAATAGGTCACCAACATGTCACTTTTTCTTCAGGCATCTAAGCAGAGCTTGAACATACTTGACTCCATCTCCTACAAGCTCCTTCTGACCTAGCATGTAGCTATTTTTTTTATTCAAAGCAAAGAGAGTGCCAACTTTCAAGCTCAAACTTTGTCCTTGTCGTCTGTGATGCTGCAGTAATGCTGAGGTACTGAGAAGACTTCCCCAAATAACACATACACTAATCTCTGCTGCTTTTCCACTTCCTGATGCCCTAATACATTTAATATGCATTACATCACAGAATTATTTTGAAACAATAATAAATGTGGTATATCTCCTGTCTGGTCTCAGGTTTTCCACATTAGTCTTTATCAAGGTTTCTGTATGTGTTTGAAAATTGCTGTAAGAAACTGGTGTCCCCTTAATAAAATATTGCAATGAAAAAGGCATAAACCAGTAGGATTAAATGTGATAATAAAACCAGTAACAGTTTAGTAATAGCCATAAATAACAGTAAGTAAATGTGGAAGTACACGTAGTGGGTGTAACAAACTGAGTTACATTCCCTCCTGGGATGGATTCTGTCTGTGCATGGCCTTGAGTGGTTAAAAACACTAGGCCATAATTTCAGGTGTGGGCTCTTCATTGGGCAGAGAGTTAGTGCAGACTGACTGCTGTTTGACACTGGTTGGATATTAAGAAGGTAGACACTCTGGAGGAGCAGATCAACCCAAATCTGCCATTCCTAATATCTGCCAGGATTGGATTCAGGATTCACATCTGTGAGTTGTTCTCCCCCAAGAATCCTTGTTCTCCACAAGATATGAGCAGCCCTTGTGCAAGCTGATCCTGAGTTAATCCTTGGTTCTGAGTATGAGAATGAATGTGTGTACCTAACATTACAAAGTCAGATGAGAAGATGGGAGGAATGGCTTTCCATTGCCAGCAGAGGTATTAGTGTTGAACCTCAGCAACTCCCTGACGCAGCACTAGCTAGTGTTTTCCTTTCTGTAAAGCCTACTGTCCAAAGAATTTGGAGTGCTTTACAGAGCAATACCAGCTCCATGCATCCTTAGCATGTGCATGTCCTATGCATGAATAAACAGGATTTTACATGAATCATAGGCAGATCCAGGGACTTGAACATTTGTTCCCCATGAAACCCATATGGTCTTCTCAGCATGCAGCATTGTAAGTTTAGGTATCACAGCCTCAAAACTTTGCCTTTCAACAGGCACAGTTGTTTTTAAGCTCTGCCAGCCTTGGTGCAGGGGCTGCTGAGGCTTTTCTTGCTACAGCTCAACTGTGCTGTTTCTGGTTTTAGCATATTATTTTCTTCTTCTTTAGAAATTCTAGGTATGCTGCTGCAATGGCTGCTCCTGGATGATGTTAGGCTTACACTTCTGCTCTCCTATGTTGCAGGTGCACTTCTGTACACTATGACACAGACTTGCCAGCTACCAGCCTCATCATCACCTTCCACAATGAGGCGCGCTCCACTCTGCTCCGCACAGTGAAGAGGTGAGTTCAGCAAGGGGTGCTGGGCCCAAATCATGGTGCCTGTAAGGGCACTGATGGAGGGTTAGGCATTTTCCAGCAGTTAGACAAGCAGTGTGGGTGCAGTCGCCCAGCTGCTTGTGATCTACTTTTGAGCTGGCCCATGAGGACAGGTCAGGATTGGCAGCATGGGAGTGTCTTCAAGGACAGAACATATCTGCAGTTAGCCCCTGCATAGCCCCTGTGGAGGGATTCGTTAGCAGCAGGAAAGGGGCTGCTTGGCCTGCATCTGCAGGTGGGAACAGTCTGTATGAGCCTGGTTTGGAAGAGTGAGAGGGGACCAAAGGGCATACTGTGGCCTGCTAGATGCAAGTGAGCAAAAGGGCTTGGGAGGAAGGACCATGTTTCATAAATGGGAATAAGCAGCTAGCCCTCTGCTAGGGCATGTGTTCCAGGTGCTGGGGCTCACTCAGTGAGGGCAAGGGGCACAGCTCACAAGTCTCTCAAGCAGAAAATGATAAACTCAAAGTCTTGTTGGATACTGAGGCCCTTGCAGTGTGAGCAGGAGTCACTTGCTGGTAAACAGATACTGAACCTGATGGCACACCAGATCCTTCCTGGAGCTTTGTGCCTAGACCCTGCTCAACCCACAGGACACTTGCTATCTTGTACCAGTGTCTCCTTATAGCTAAGTATCATTAGTAGTGGCCAAATCTAACCAAGTATAAAAGTGATATCGAACCTGTCAGCATCCCCAAGTAGATGGAAGCGTGCAATTATCTGTACCACAAAGCAATGTTCCAGCTGCACCTTCCTTTCCCCATCACCCCCACAGAACTCAGTGAGATGCTTCCTTTTTGTTTTTACACAAAAAATGCCCTCTGCCCTCTCTGACTTATCAAACCATTTCTCAAAGGGTCTCTGAAGCCTGCAAGCAGGTCCAGGAACAGCTTGTGGAGGCTGAAGGAAGAGTGAATTTTCCAGGGAGAAAGTTGAGCTGATGGTATCACTAACAGGAATGCATTATTCATCATCACCACTTCTTCCCCTGTCAGTTCCTGTGGGCTTAGAGAAGTGTGCTTTGTGAATAAATAACATGCTTTTTCAAGTTGGCCTCATAGCAAAGGGTATGGATTTTGGTCTGCCAGGTTTGGTGCTACTGTGTTTCCAGAGACTTGTATGTATTGCATTAACACATTTTGCCTTTTTATCTCTATAATTTCCTTTTCGTTTGAACCATAAAATGAGTTCTACAGAACCGCTGTTCAGAAAATGAGCAGATTTGTTTGGAAATATGGTGCTGCTAGGGCAGCGGGAAGAGATTTCTGCCAATTACGTCATAGGTCAGATAATAAATGGTTAGGTGCTCAGAGGCCATGTTAGTAGGATCCTTAAGAAAATCTAAAGGCAGCCAATCAAATAGGCAGATGCTATGATAGTTAAAATGAAGAGAAGATGAGATTCAGGGCAGCAGTAATGCATAAAGAGAGAAACTGATTCCAGATCCTATGGAGATGTTGTGTACTAACGAGCAGATGAGTCTTGCTGATGCATCAACGGGCCAGGCTTGCTCAGAGCAAGGTCAACTAGAGTAGATTGCTCAGGGCTGGTCAGTTTTTAAATCTTCAAGGATGGTGGCTCTGCAGCTGCTTTCTGAGCATTCTCTTCTCAAGGCTAAACAACCCCAGCTCTTTCAACCCCATCTCATACATATGGTGCTCCAGTCCCTTAATTATCTTAGTGATCCTTCACTGGACCTGCTTCAGCATGTCCCTTGTTTTCTTGTCCTGGGAAGCCCAGAACTGGACATAACACTCAAGATTTGGTATTACTGGTCTCCTGCAACCCAGAGCCCCCAATTAAGACCCTGAAAAAATCTGTTCAGATTGGTTCCTGCAATCCTGCTGCCACTGTAGGAGTGCTGTTGTGAGAGCCTGGTCACACTCTGCTGTGGATGGTGGGGTAGATGGCATTTCCTCCCAGACCTCTGGCTACAGCTAGAGCCTTCATTGCCAGATGGTTTACAGCCAATGCATGTGATTGATTTACTCCTTGCTTGCATCAAATGTCAGAAGTGTCCGTGATTTATCCCTTTCTGGTGAGAGATCCCAAAGGCTGAATTCTTCTTGGGCTCTACAGCATTTGCAATGTCACACTGCCAAGCATTAGCTAGTAGCCTTGTCTTGGAGGTTTGACAACCATACACAGTGGTGAAGGTTTGGGTTATGGCTGCACTGTCGGAAGAGCTGTGGGACTGAGTCCCACTTGCAGGTTGACCCTGATGTTATAGAGTTGAAGATTTCACAGTGCTTTTCAAGGCCTCTTCTGTAACCCAGGAGTCCTGACTTTCAGCAAAACACATCTGAATGTGCCAGGCTGAGTTACTGCTGTGAGTATAATTGTCACTGAATTCACATACACAGTCAGTGCACCAAATGCTTTGTATTATAATTATTACTTTGCAGCATTGCTTTGGGATAAGTCAGGTATCAAAGGGACAAAACTGTTCCGTTCTCTTTGTTTCATGACCTGGCTGTGAGGCTGCAGAGGACCACAGTGATATTAAGCAACAGGAGGCAGAAAATTGCACTGCCTCCTTAACTGCTGACTAGTCAGGCTTGCAGCCTGTCATTATTTCTATATCCATAAGAACTTTCTTAAGCCAGGTAGAGCATGATTATTTATGTAATTAAAATTAACCATTTGAGATGCACCTGGTGAAAGTTGCATATGATTTAACTATTATGAGCCATTTCTCAAGTTTAGTTATCCTAATTACACTATGGGGATGCTATAAGCCAAGTAGATGTAAAAGAGGAGAGCTGATGCAAATGAGCAGCACTAAGAGCAATATTTTCTATGCCTGAAAACTTTTTCAGAGGCCCAATATTTAGAGGTGAGTAGAATGTGTACTAGCTGTTGAGGCTTTCATACCTGAAATCTTTGCAAGTCTGGCTGGAGTGTGCCTCAATTTGGGAACTCAAAGATCAGCTGTAAATCTTTGGGAAATTCTAGGAAGAAATATGAAAAGAGTACTGGGATAAAATTAATCTTAAAGTAAAACTAGAGAGACCAGAGCCTAAATGTTCTCCCCTGAGTTATTCTCACAGCTGTCCAAAGTAACTCAGCTGGGTGGAAATGGTTGTACCAAGAGGTCTTGGGAACTGATCCAGGGATGAGACTCCTGCATGATGGTTTATTTCAGGGTGATCTAAACATGGCAGCTGTAGGGGCCAGATCCTGATCGGCAGATCCTTCTGGCTAACCACACCTGCATGTGTGCACACATGGACTTGCACAAGCACCCCTGGCAGATCGGCACTTGCCCAGCTCTGGGATCCCTGCTGCCCCTGGGATCCCTGCTGCTGGGTGGAAGCAAAGGGAGTGATGTGCTGTTGTTGCCACTTGAGGGTGGGAGAAATGTTTGTGTAGGAGGGAGGGAGAGAAATAGATGGGGAGCAGGGGGAAAGAAGAGGCTATCCATCAGAACTTGTGAACATGCCAGTTCAAATGGCTTGTTACTGGCACCCTTGGTCCTGCAGGATATGAGTGTCAGTCAAGAGCTGCTTGCCTGCATGATATCTTTTCCTTGGCAGGACATAGCTGTCACTCTCAAACCAGTTACTTGCTTGGCATCCTGTTCTCCCTCAGAAATAACTGTCACTCAAAAGGCATTTTGCATGATTGATGTCTACGCCTGATTAGTCATTAAGTGATACCATCACTTCTGCTGCAATGTCCATTCTTGCAGAAGGGAAAATCAACTGCTTTGTGGTCTGATCCCTTTCTTTATTTCTGTTTTCAGTCATTATTGTGGGTACTGCTTGTCTTTGGTGCAATGTAATAGTGCACCAGTCAGGCTTTAAGTCAAGGGACTTGAACAGCTGTCAGTGGTTCTGTGCCTATGCAGAGAGCCTGTCTATATTCTGATTAAAAGGATTATATTGTAATGCTAGAGCATTTGGTATAGCAACTCATTACAATGACAATTTAAATAATGGAAAAAGAGGAGGTTACTTTAGAGCAAAGGAAAAAAAGAGAAACTCCTCTGCTAATATCTGGAATAAATTAGATTATCTGTGAGCTGAAGAGGGATGGACAGATCAGCAGATGAGAGAAACTCATTGGCAGTGCTAATGCAGTGTCGTGTGACAGAGTAAGGACACTGATACTGAAAGAAGGAGGAAGCTGTGAGAAAAGACAAAGGAGGTAGGGAATCCATGGGCTGAGGGGAGAACAGTCTGTGTTTCTGCTGTGAAAGGCAATGGTCATTTGGATTTTGGAATCCTAATAAAACATTTTGTGCCTAAAAGTAATTGATTGTCATGTCAATCTCTGCACCTCATTGGAGGTAATAGCTAGGATTCCTGTGTCCCTTGTTAAAAAGACAGACAAGACAAAGTGCAAAGAAGATTAAGTATGTTCCCCAAGGATCCAGAGCAAATTTTTGCAGAGCTGAGAGCAGAACTGGGCATTGAACAATGAGCTGTGAGCTTCTTGAGGAGTTTTTTCTCTCTGCTGGGGAATCAGTGGACAGGTGAGGAAGAGGGAACAAAGTGTTTGCTTTTTTTCACAGTTATGTTGAGCTGGAAGACCTGAAACTTGTGGAGAAAATGTGAGCATTGCTAATAGCCAAGCTAGTGGGAGAAGGTGTAGAATACCATTTTGCAGCCATTATACTGCAGGATGCAGCCTGTCTCAGTTGGTTGTATTTTGCATTGAATTTGTACAGGCAAGAATTTCAGTGCAGGGCAACCTTGTCTGTAAAATATGCAGATGATCCCTATGCTGGGAGAAGCTGCACTTACACATGCAAAGAGGAACATCCCTCACCTCCCACCCCACCATGCTAGAGGATCAAGAGAGGTATGAGCCATGAGAAGCAAATGAGATTCAGCTTTGAAAAATACAAGCTCGGTCATCTAGGGACATAGAAGCTCGAAATACAAATACTCTCAGAGACATATGAAGCAGCATAAATCTGAAATAGAGTCAGATGTGATGCTGAGCAGCAGAGCAGTCAGGATTTTGCTGTGTGACACAGCAGAAAACTCCCCCAAACTGAGGAAACTTTGGTTCTGTATGCAAAGCCATCAATGACGTTACTTAGCAAGATGGTAATTTCTTTCTCTAAAGCTCCATTCCTGGGAGCATGGGATTACTCTTTTTGTCTGTTTCATGTATAAAACAAAAAAGCCCCCAAAAAAGGAAGAAAAAAAAGCCAACAGTCTTTCTGCAGAATTGCTCAAATTCAGGAAGGTGGGTGCCGCTGAAATGAGATGGGTTGCTAGAACCAAGAGGACAGTGTTTACCCCTGTTATATAATACTGATATTTGCATAGCTATCCTCCTCATCACTGGGGTGACCAAATGTGACTGAGCATTCTTGTTGAAGGCAAGGAGGACCTGCCTGTGCATGGAGGCATGGCAGAAGGAGCCACTGTGTGGTTGTGGTAGAGCCAGGGAAGGGATTTGAAGAAGCTCATGGAAAATTAGTTCAAGCATCTTAAACAAATGAGAGGGACAAAAAGTCCAGAATCAGATGGTTCTGACTGCAGGGTACCAAGATGCATCAACCTCTAAGGAGGGCAGAAGCTGTTATCTCCCCTCCTTGTGTGTGAAAGTCCCTGTGTCCCTCAGGCACAAACCCACTGCAGTCCCGACAGTACTATGGGGTATGATGTGACCAGCCCAATGAAAAGGAGATGCTCTCAGTGAGTGTGGGGACTGGTTTGAAAGAAAGATGGACAACAAGAAAAAGAGGAAGAAAATCCCCAAATCCAGAATATTGCCAAAGAAAATTGCCTTCCTCCTGGGAAGGGGAATCGGTGAGAAAGCCCCAGCAGGCCTCGTCTGTGGCATTGAGACAAAACTCCTTGCTGGGCAAGATGTCAGCTCTCTTTCTTCTCCCTTGCAGCCATAAGCTTTGCCCACCACCTGGCAGGTGGGAGCGGGTGATGCTCTTCTCTCTGCTTAGAAGCAGAAAATGTACCACAGCATCCTTTGCTATAATAGCTGCCCCCAGGCAAGTCCTGCAGATCTGGCTGTGAGTCCTTGCAAGGTTCGGCTGAGATGCCACAGCCCTCTGGGATATTCCTGCTTGCAGTTTGGCTCCTGTCAATGAACCCTGGTAGAAGGTTAAGGTTAACTCTTCCACATTACTGGAGTTTGGTATTCCTACTGTAACACATAGCATAGCAGATTTGTATCAGTCCTACCATTGTTGTTATTATGGCAGCTCACAGACATTTGTCTTTTTCCTCCCTGGGTCCCTGCAGTGTCCTGAACCGTACCCCTCCCAGCCTTATCCAGGAGATCATTTTGGTAGATGACTTCAGTTCAGATCGTAAGTATGGACCTATTGCCTTTGCATTTGCTTCTTCCTTTTTGTCTTCCCTCTTTTTGTTTTCTCTGTTCATACCCCCTCCCTCACAGAAATTTTCTCTTGTCTGTATGCGAGAGAAAAAGGAAAGGGAGGAGATTTTTCTGTGTTTAGTTTATGTCCGTGCAAAGCGGAGGCCAGAGCTTCTTCCTTTTTTTTCCATTGGGTCTTCTCTTCCCTTTCTGTCAGCTTGGCAGTTTTGGCCAGGTTTCCACAGATCCAGATCTCTGTCTAGTTTCATTACGCACCATTTTGTGAGCTGTTTAGCACAGACATGTATGTAGCAATGGTGCACATGAGCAGTCTGGGTAATTACAAACCAAGAGAGATCAAGAGGATGCAATGAAGCCTACAGAAAACTGCTGCTTGTGGTCCTACAGGCAAACTGGTGTGAGACTGTCTGCCTGTCTCCATGTGTCTTGGATCTCAGGTGTCCCCGTGGGAGGCCATGAAAGGGTTATTGCTTTAGGCAGTGCCATACCTTCTCCTGCAGCTTGGCACAGGGATGGAGTGTCTACTGCATGAGTCCCACCAGACCTGAAGACTCTTGGATGCTATGGACTCTTTCCATCTGTACAGTTGCTTTTGCTTCTGACTGTTGTGTTGTAGTGGTGAGGTGGTGGGGACAGAAGACTTTTTGCTTTTCTCATGATGTGTGTTATATTCAAGGACAGCCTAGTTGTATGCTACTTATAATAATTGATAATTACTCCTTCAGAACACTTTACAGATAGCTGAGAATGTCCACCTGTCCTGCTGAGGTAAGGAAGCATTGCTCTTTCAATTTTGCAGCTAAATACTTATGTAGCTTTGGCCAAAAAAAAGTTTTTAAAAGTGGATGCTGAGATTAGGGATTTAGTTTTTCAAGGGCCATAGAGTGTGATTTTGATAAGGACTGAGCTATGCCCAGCTGTTGGAGTAGGGTGTTTCTGAGCACCTCCAACACACAGTCCTAAATGTCCCATATTCAGCATCTAGAAATTCACTTCTCAATGGCCAACGGGTACCAGATCAACACTGATGGATGTCTGGGACTTGTACTGCACAAGACTCAGCCAGAAACTCCCATTTAGGCTCCTAGATAAATGGAAAGATTTTTAAAAGCCCCATCTTATGACAGCTCTCATTTTTCACACTGGCAGCTGGATATTTGTGGATTCAGCTACTCCCCTGAGGCACCTGTGTGGAAGCACTGTAGCACATATTTGAGGTCTGACATTTTGCTTTAGTGCCTGCCTTGGTTTCTTCAAAGATACAGAGAGTTGGTAAGCTGTGGCCAGTAGTTACAGTCAGAGTGATGTGCTCACTCCTGGAGAGTGAATGACTTGATAAGGATTGTTGTATTTACTTGAAGCTGTGGCTTAGCCAAGATGAGTGTTGCCTTCTCTTGTACCAGATGTCCAGTCAAATCTCGGTACTTTGTAATTAAGAGCACGCGCCACTTCAGGTGGATGATGCAGCAGCTGCCAAAGCACTCACACAAGAGCAGTGGTTCAGATTGCATGTATCCTGGAAAATGGAAATGCTCCTGCAGGAATATGCCAAGAGATGCACTTTGGCTAATAGACTTCATGTTGTCCTCAGAGCACTCAGTCTGTGGAAGGATGACAGCAGGGAAGGGGAGGTGTGAGACCTGAAAAGGAACGAGCAATAAACATGGAAACTAAGGTGAAGTTGGTGGACCAAAGGAAAAGAGTGACTTAGAAATTGTTATTCCTGTGAGCTCTGCTAGGGTGGGAAAAGAGAGAGGATAATAGAGAACTTGTCAGGCATTGAAACAGGCTGCCCAGGGAAGTGGTGGAGTCACCATCCCTGGAGGTGTTTAAAAGGCATTTAGACGAGGTGCTTAGGGACATGGTTTAGTGCTAGAGTTAGGTTATGGTTGGACTTGATGATCCTCAGGGTCTCTTCCAATCAAAATGGTTTTATGATTCTATGAATTAAGGACCTCGTGCTCGTTGGTACTGCTGGGCTGGAGCCAGTAGCTGTTCCTCCCTCTCGTCTTCCCTGAGCAATGTAAGTGAGGGAAGTCAGGAGCTTCTGGCAAGCTGCTGGCAAAGCCCTTGTTTGGGCATCCATGTGTTAATGCGATGGTGTCTCCAAGGAAGCAGGTCATATCCCTGTGGCCTTTACGAAATAAAATCAAGCAGAAACTGCCCTGAGAACAAATGGGAAATACCCAGATGAGCTGGGAAATGCCCAGGGAGCAGATGACATCACTTAATATGACAGGACTCTCTTTCACTTGGCACTTTGGTGATTTGCAGCCCTGACTCCCTGTGGTCACTCCATTTCATCAGTGCTCGGTGCCACGGTTCTAGCTCATGCCCTGTTGTTCTTGTGAAACACTGAGCACAGGAGGGCAAAAGCCTGGCTGCTCAGAGAATAAGGAAACGCAGGCTCAGCTGTCCGAGGAGGATGGCAAGCAAGCAGTGCTCCTCTGTGTACTCTTCAGACAACAGGATGAAGGCCATCAGGCTGATTAACGTGATGTTAAGTGAAAGCAGAATTTCCCCTCCCGTGGAGAAGCAGAAGAACAGTTAATTGGAGCTCTCTGTTTAAGCCAAATAATTCATACATGTGTGCCAATTTTTTTTCCTTCCCTAAGCTGAGGACTGCCAGCTCCTTACCAAGATCCCAAAGGTCAAGTGTCTACGAAACACCCGGCGAGAAGGTGAGTCTGGAAAGCTTTGTAGGTACTAAGATTTTGCACGTTTTCCCACATTGCCCTGTTTGCCTGCCAGCTGCTTACATGTTATTGCTTATAGTTATGGTTTGTTTTTTCAGTAGTATAGGTTGGGAAATTACATATTAGAGAGCAGTGTAGGGGAAAGGGACCTTGGGGATCCTGGTGGACAACAGGATGACCATGAGCCAGCACTGTGCCCTTGTGGCCAGGAAGGCCAGTGGCATCCTGGAGTGTATTAGAAGGGGGGTGGTTAGTAGGTCGAGAGAGGTTCTCCTTCCCCTCTACTCTGCCCTGGTGAGACCACATCTGGAATATTGTGTCCAGTTCTGGACCCCTCAGTTCAAGAAGGACAGGGAACTGCTGGAGAGAGTCCAGCGTAGGGCAACAAAGATGATTAAGGGAGTGGAGCACCTCCCTTATGAGGAAAGGCTGAGGGAGCTGGGTCTCTTTAGTTTGGAGAAGGGGAGACTGAGGGGTGACCTTATTAATGTTTATCAATATATAAAGGATGAGTGCCACGACGATGGAGCCAGGCTCTTCTCGATGGCAAACAATGATAGGACAAGGGGTAATGGGATCAAGCTGGAACACAAGAGGTTCCACTTAAATTTGAGAAAAAACTTCTTCTCAGTGAGGGTGACAGAGCACTGGAACAGGCTGCCCAGGGGGGTTGTGGAGTCTCCTTCTCTGGAGATGTTCAGAAGCCACCTGGACATGTTCCTGTGCAACCTCACCTAGGCGTTCCTGCTCCAGCAGGGGGATTGGACTAGATGATCTTTTGAGGTCCCTTCCAATCCCTAACATACTGTGATACTGTGATACTGTGATAAGAGTTTGGTATTCTAGTTTGGAGGCTCTGTGGAGGGAGAACCTACCTTATCAACTCTCAGGCTTCAGGGCTCTCATTTCATACTTTAAATAATGAGAAGTGGTGTCCAGAGGCCCTGGCTAGAACAAGGATCACATTTGAAGATCTTTATGAATAAAGATGAAGATGTAAGTCCTGTCCTTTTAAACCCAGAGTGCAAGATAACAAACCATCTAGGAGATGTGGGAAAAGGAAAAACAATCATATATCTATCATAAAGAGATACAATTAGGGAAAGTTATTTCTCATATATCTCCTATGTGCATAAATGGTAACGCTGATCTTCCCCGCTGCTCTTCAGTTTGACTCCTATGTACTGGCTTATTCCTAAAGCTGTCAGTGCACAGCAGGCCTGGAGCAAGAGGAGACAGGAATCACTGCTTAGTTCACGAAGAGCATCCCAGGTAGTGGAATGGTCTGTAAGAAAATAAGGAGACATCCGAGAGCCAGGTTGACATCTCTAACTGCAGGGCAGAATAAAGAACAAATGGGAATAAAGCAGATAAGCAGTAAGAAAGGCAAAAAGCAGAGAGTAGAGCTTGATCCCATGGAAGTCGTGAGAGAGGCAGCACGGTGCTCTAATGGGAGAGACACCAAGCAGACAGCAGCAAGGTACCTGCAGGGAGGGCTAGAAGGGAGGGGGGTGTCGTCACAGCAAGAACCAGATGAAAGCTCAGTGGCATGGACAGAAGTGACAAGTGAGGTCATTCTTTGTGTGCTGGGAGGGCTCAGCTGACAGTGTCCCCTGAGGGATGCCCCACTAAAGCTGCTCTCTGCTCCTGATGGTGTGATATAGCAAAACCACCTGCTCTTTCCCTGTAATGGCCACACAAAGTATTTTTCCTGAAGGAGGCTCAGCTGTTTCCCATCCTAACCTTCCTGCTCCTCTGCTGTCCTTTCCTCGCTATAGGGCTGATTCGCTCTCGGGTGCGAGGAGCCGAAGTGGCTACTGCTGACATCCTCACCTTCCTGGACAGTCACTGTGAAGTCAACAGTGAGTGGCTGCAGCCAATGCTTCAGAGAGTAAAAGAGGTGAGCACCATGTCCCCCTCTAGGATGGATGAAGCTGGCCTATCTTGTGCTGGTGACACACATTGCCATCAGCAGTACTGGTGAGGACAAAGCCTGCCCAAGTACTCCTCAGGCAGGCTGTTACGGATGAAGGTACAGACTGTGCTAGATGGGCAAGAGATCCTTGACAGGCTTCTATGTCCTCCTGCCAGTGTGGCAGGGCAGGAGGTGCTGAGTGGTGGAATGCAGTGGTGAACGCTTGGACCACCAAACTGTACCTCACGTCTCCTGCAAATGCTGTTCTTCCTAGTCCTCCCCACCTGTACACAGGATAACCACTTTGGCAGGACACTCTGTGCAGCTTTTTCATGGTTGACATCTCCCTTCTTGCTGATGGACTTTCCCCTCTGCCTTGTCACTGCCAAGATTTTCCTTTCATTAATGCTCCCACTGAGCTGTCAACACACACCACCTGTATGCAGATGGCTTCCCAGCACAAAGGACCTGTCTGTGAGTGCAGGGACATCTCTTTGCTGGTTCACTTGTCAAAGGATTGATGTGAGGGTGGAAGAATGAAAATGACACAGGAATATTAGCGGCTGTCAACCTGACTGCACTGTAGGGCTGAAGGGGGAAACATACAGCTCCACTGTAAGAGCAAACTGGGGAGAGGTGATGGGAGAAATCCCAGCCATGCTTGCAAGTGGCTGAGATTGATCTCCTCCTCTAAAAGGACGATCCCATGGGGTAATGGGCTGTGAGAGGAGGGGCGGAGGCTCTAATGCTGCCTTGTATTCATGTTTGGTTGGCTTAATATGAAGGAGTGGAAGAAGTAGAAACTTAAGGATTGATGATTTAAAAGCTTCTGCTTTTTATTCCTGGTCAATAAATCCTCCATCTCAGATGGCCATAAATGTTTACTACTGCTTGTTAAGTCAAGCTGCAGCACCAGCAGCATAGAGGTCCCTAAGTAGAAAGGACTTCACTGGTTTCTTTAGGGAAGGGTCTAAGTTGCAAAAGTCATTTAGTCATTTAGTGAGCAGATTTCAAGTCAGCCTATTTCTGACCTTCTTCCTACATTTCTGATGTGCATCCTATTTGAGATTTCAGTCTTGCCATATCCAAGCCTAGTGCCAACTGGTTGGAGCGGTGGCTGGAACACTAGGCTGCCAGGTGGGTGCTGAGGAGGCTTAGGCTCGGCAGACATAAACATGAATGATCGCTCTCATCTAGCATGTGCCCTCCTGGCCAAGTATGCTACAGCAGGAGGAACTATTGCAAGGCACAAAGTAAAAGTTTGGTTGGAAAGGCATGGAGGCTGGCTGTCAGGTGTTTGATCACAAGATGTTGTTTCTGGCATTGCCAGCTCTCTGGTTCATCATGTATTTCAGTTATCACAAGACTGCCTTTAATGCCCTGTCTCATGTTGTTGAAAAATAGTTATCATCTCAACTTCTACTTACTAAAAGGATTGCAAAGAAAAACTGTAAATATACCCCTTAATGCCAATAAAGTACCCCAAATATCTTAATATTGTAATGTTTTAAATTCACACTATGATTCTTAAGTGTGGGGTCTTGATTCATAGTACTTGTTAGGAAGATGCTTTATTAGGGGGTTGATCATTTCTAGGCTGATGATAATTAGGTAATTCAAGGATGGCTGAGCAGAAGGTGTGCTGTCAGTAGATATTAAAAGCAAGTACCAAACCTTTGGGACAGGGGTTAATGCCTTGTCTCTTGGGCAGGAAATAAAGAGCTGTTTGTTAGCAGCACACCTGGGTGCTGTGGCCCCAGGCTCCATTCCCCATATCCATGGCGTGCAGCTGGCTAGTACCCACCATCTCCATGTTTGGATGTAGTGGCCATAGATCCCTTGCTCAGCTACCAGAACTGTACTGGAGAAGCCAAACAAAGATTTACCTGTGCAGCTTTGTGGCTTTTTGATCTCTGGCAACTTTGCCAGACATTCAAGAAAAGCCTGACTCCTTTTTCTTTTTCTTTTCCCTTTCTTCTCCTCAGGATTATACCCGAGTGGTGAGTCCAATCATTGATGTTATCAGCCTGGATAATTTTGCCTACCTGGCAGCATCAGCAGATCTGAGGGGAGGTGGGTGTAATGAATGGCTTGTGTAAGTTAGGCCTGAGGGATGGTGCATGAAAAATAATTAATGTTCTGTTCAGTTTTCCAAGAAAACAGTGATGATCTTTCCTGGTGGGCTCTCTCTGCTGCTTTTCCTGCAACTTGCAAAGTCAGATCTTTTGCAGAGTTTAAACAAAACCCAACTAGTGTTTTTGTTTTGATCTTGCATCACTTTCACAACATTTTGCAATTTCAGGGCTTAATGAACTGCTTAAACATATCACCTTGCCCTCTGTACATTATATGCACACTGGAGTCTGACAGGCAGTTGCTTCTCTGACCTGCCAGGCTCTCATGGCATCTTCTGAACCTTTTCACCTCTTTCCCCATAGCTGAACCCCCTGCAGATGTTCCTGTGTTCACACACAGTGCCTGGTGCTCTTCCCCCTCTTCTGTTGTTGGGGTTCGCTACCACACTGCTTGCCTGCTGAAGTCTCCCCTTAAAAATGGTATTATGTTAGTGGCTGTGCTGTGCTCAACTATTCACCACAGGCCAACTATAAACAAATGGTGGTCTTGAAAGAGGTGATGGTTAGGAGGATCTGCAGGCCTTTGTTCCCAGAATACACATCCCACAAAGTCTTTTGATTAAATCTTCATGGCTTTGGCAGATGTAGAGATGTAAGACAGACTGGCCAAACTGCAATTGCCTCTCACACTGACAACACTCCCCTGAAGATGTGGAGTGCAACTGACCAGACATCTGAAGTGCTAAGGGATGAGAATTCCAAGACAGAAGCTGGTGATTTCTACAGTAGGATAGACTCTTGCCATTTTGGGTAGACTGTGAGGAAGCTCAGGGAAGGAAAACAGAGAGAGCCTGAGATGTAAAGGTGCAGACTATCACTGAATCTAGTAGAAAAACAATAACAAAACCTATTTGATGAAGTTTTTTTTTCCTTCTCAGGGTTTGACTGGAGCCTTCACTTTAAGTGGGAGCAGATTCCTATAGAGCAGAAGATGTCCAGAACAGACCCAACTCAGTCTATAAGGTAGCTGTCTCTGACAGATTGTGTACATAAAGTCCTCCAAATGCTTTTACTAAACCTTTACCTGTATGACATGGAGTACACAGGGACTGCCTTGCTGAGAACAACATGCCACAGTGCTCACTTGATGAGGAGAAACTCTTCATGTTATTTTCTGAATGCATTGAGGTCTATAAAATATTTCTGAGAGTATTACTATATGAATATTTTAATAATAGCAGTTATATACTATCATAGGCTCGTAGGCACGCCACTTCTACAAGCCGCCTCTTTTTGTGTATGTTTGGTTTTGTGGTCTCCCTCCCTCAACACTCTGAATGCCTCAGGAATCCCTTTGGGGGTTTTTAATTACTTCCATCTTCCAGGTGAAGATTTAAAGAATGAAGCAGCTAAATAGTCACCTGGCAAGTGTAAAGCAGACCTGGGAACTGAATCTTGCCTAGTAATTTGGGCACAGAATTATTCTCCCCTTCTAAATATGTGTGTCCATGGACGTAACAGACTGTATTGGCTGAAGCAGTTATTACCAGTCCTGCTGCTGTATACATGGCTCTGAGGAATGTAGAATTGGAAAAATCCTGTTATAAACAGTCACAGTGTTGTCTGTATAGGCAAACATCTCCCTGTTTGTAACACGAAAGTGTAATTCAGTTCCTCTGTGTAATCTGTGAGCCTTTGTTTTGTACTGCAGAAGTAGCCAGCTTGCTAAGAGCAGAGGAGTCCAGGCAGGAGCATCTCTCACACCATGTCTAGTTGTTGAACACTGTCATCAGACAGTGCCCCTGTCACTCTTTCACACTGTGCATATTTGTATAAATGCAAAAGACACAGCATTACTCATGTAGTGCTTGCAGGACCATCTAACAAAGGCAGGAGGATGATCCAGTGAGAGAGATCTCAGAAGTCTGCTGCAGGTTCATGTCCCAGCTCTACTAATTTTCTCTTTTAACTGAGATACAATTTGTCAGGCCTGGACAAGTTGTCCCCCTTCTAAAATGAAGGTGTTAGTGCTACATATACATGTGATTATTTTGTGTGAGCTTGTGTTTTCTTTTCTAGAACCCCCGTTATAGCAGGAGGCATCTTTGTGATTGACAAGTCCTGGTTTAACCACCTGGGAAAATATGACACTCAAATGGACATCTGGGGAGGAGAAAATTTTGGTAAGTTTAGGATGTTTCAGGGGAATGACACACTAATGCAAAACCAGTTCCCAGTCTTCATCACCTACCAGCACTCTCTTTTTGAGAGATCTGATCTGCATGTCAATGTAAGGCTAAAGACACGGTCAAGAAAGTCCCACGTAATCAGCATTATATTGCTATCAGCTTTGTTCAAACTGAGTGGAGGTTTTTCGCAGTCAGGGCTATCATTCTCTTATAGGCATATGCACTGTTATACAGATGTTTCCACAGTACAAGTAAGAAAGAGGAATCTCCTGGTATTAAAATTGTTGCTTGTTTTTGGAGAATATTCTTCGAGTCCTTTGCATGACAGTCATTGTTGCCCCAGCTCTGAAGTGGAGAGTCACTCCTATGCTCTCTTATACCTGTTCCTCTTTCCGAGGTAAGTCTGAGTCACTCTCTCAGCTTGATAGGTCAGAACGATATTTTTCCTAATAAAACAAGTCTCTTTGTAAGTGGAATTTGGGTACAAATAGATTCATAATGGAAACACTTAAAAGCAGACTGGGGAATCACAAACATCTGAGGAATTCAGAGGCTCAGGGTAGTCTGTCCACTCAAGTGCTGTTATCTTATAGAGCATGGTGCTTAAACCCATCTTCTTGCACTTAACAGTGGCACAGATATTCCAGGCATCTCTCTTTGCCCTGGGTGAAGGGATGCTGCAATGCCACCAGGTTTTAGTGACAGAAGGAGGAAGAGTATTGATAATTGATTCACAGAGACCTGAAGTATTCAGGGCATTTATTTAGAAAATATGCAGGTGAAGCTGAAGAGATAAAAGCCTTACTCTGTTTTGCAGTCAACTTAGACTCTTCTGTAGCTAACACTGCAAAAAAAAATTCTGTTTCTGCAGATTCCAGAAATGTCACGGATTTGTAAATAAAATGCTTTAAAGAAGGATTTATATGGTGTTTTCTAGCACCTGGAAGACCAATTAGAAAGAAAGAAGTAGACAGGAAGGGGAAACTTTTGTTTCTCTGAACACAGCTGGGGGAGCTGCCTCTTTCTGAAATGCTCTCTGAAACCAGAAAATAATATTTTTGGCTCATAACAGAATATTAAGGTACCATTTTTTTAAAACAAGGTATCTAATAATGAGCGCTTGTGTTCTCCATTTTCTGATGTCTTCCTTCAGTTTTATGATATTCATCTAATTAAAAAGAGACATTTATGGGGCTTCCATTGGGATTTCGGCAGTGCTAGTGCATCAGCTAAGCACTGCAGGCAGAAGTGACAGGCAGCCTTTACCCAGGCATGAAGGTCCCATCTCATGTGTCCCTCAGATTCCCCTGCACTGCCAAACTCAGCTCCTTGCTGTCACTAGCCCCGGTCCAGCTGCTGTGCCAGTCACTTGGCCACCCTGCCAGCCTCTGAGCTGCAACCATGTAAAAAGCTGTAAACCCCACAGATGAAGAAATAATATTTCTTAGGCTTTTGGTTGTCTGCTTCTGCCCACCTGGGAGCCCAGTGTTGTTGTTTGGTGCATATGTCAGTAGCTTGATGCTAAGCAGATCTCTCTGTTCTAAGTGGCAGTAGATTACCCACACACCTACAGCCCTTCTTGCACCAAATTGCTTCATTTGCCTTCAAATTTCTCTTGTAAAGCCTGGCAGTGGCTTGGCCAGGCTGTGTGGGACTGGGCCAGGTGTACAGGACTTGCCAGTTTTGCCTTGTTGAGTGGTTTCCATGTAAATTCGTTGTCTCCCTCGCTTGTCTCTTATTGTGCACCTCCATTCTTCACTTAAGAGAGCAAAGCCAAGTGCACAGTGCTCTGTTTAATGAGGCCTCCCCCTGGGCCACATTGCCACACCACCACTGTGAAGATGGCAATGGGAAGGTGTTTTCAAAACAAAACAGACCACTTTTCTTCTTTAAAACTGACTTTTGCTCAGCTCTTCAGCATAATGTGAGACAACAAATCAACCAGTAGCTTCTGCATGGAGCCTGTTGCTGTTTCATGGCAGAGGGGTAGAAACCAACCTGCATTTGTCAACAAAAAGTATTAATTTTCCTTGAAGTATTCAGAATGGCTAATTTACCCTCTTAAAAAATGTTTTCCATACTTAATTGAAAATTAGATTTTGTGAGCAATGAAAAATGTTGATAATGTTCTGAAAGACTTTTTACTACAAATTTTGAGTGGAAAGGAACTGTTTGGATAAGGTCATCATTTGCAAGTGAGGTGGGAAAGTGGTTCTGACTGATTTGGGTGTGTGAGATGGGCCATTCCCTGCCCACAAAGGCTGTTTTAAATAAAGGACTTCTATAAAACTTTTTTCCTGTGAGGAAACAGGGTAAGAGAATGTATGGGAAGGGCCCAGGGCCAGATAAGCTCTACACATACAACAGCTACACAGAAATGATCAGGCAGCAGCTACCAGTTCCCTAAATATCCTTCCAGCTGGATGTGAGCTGGTAAACCCCTTTTTTCTCCACTCTGATGGGGAAAAGCCACAGCGATTAAGTCATTTAAAACACATATGGACTAGGTCACGTCCTGGAAAATATACAGCCAAAAAGTTCTCCTATGCTTTCCTTCAGAGGATGGATGAAATGCCTTAATAAGTTATGCTTGATCTCCATTTTCTCTTCTGTGTCCAAAATCTGCATTTTTTCACCCCTTCTTTAAAGATTTCTGTCATTTACAAACCTGGACATGCAGTCTGTGTGTCTGCCTAGGACACCAATACGGCATGAGGAACCTTCTCTTGGGACATCACTTTAAGTTTCACATGCTACATTGAGAGTTTTGTTTTTGTTATAGGCCAGAGTGAGTCAGAACCTCATTCCAGGAGAGCAAACGCCAGCTGGACACACCAGACAAAAACTTATGTCTTGACCTTTTTTTCGTTTTTAAGGCTCTTCATCTTGTCAAAGCTGGAACTCCCTGTTGAAAAGAGACTGAAAATAATAAAGGAAGAGTCAGGGAGAGACAAGAGCTAGTAAGAAATAACACAAAATACAGTCTAATAAAACGGGTTTTTTACTTAGAAGCTAAATTAAATACACCATTTCCCTGCCCCACCAAACACACTGTTTAAACAATCTTTCCCAGGAGCTAGAGAGGAAAGCTATGAAGAAAGATGAAGGTGGGGAAGATGTTAGTCTGTATACATGGTTTAAAAGAGCTGTTAGATCTGGATACATAATTTCTTTTTAATTTCTAAACATCAGAGACTCAAAATTCAGGCATTACTGGAGGGAGATCCCAACTGGGTAAAATTTTTGAAGTAATCAGTCTACACAATCTGAAGCCCTTTTGGTAAGGACTAGCAGACTACCCAGCTAATTTTCATTTTCCTTCTTCTCACTGCCACATGAAATACAAGTGGAAAATCCCTCTGGTGTAGCAGTTATTAAACTTGTGAGGACAGACCTGTAAGCTTGAGTAAGGTCACATCTTTTCTGTGATGCAAACAAGCGCCTGTACATCAAAGGTCCATGTTCTTCTCATCTTTTAACAAAATGCTGAATTTAGCTTCAGGGCCAGCTGGATTTCTTCAAGGAGCAGAGTTCTCTTCATATTGTTATAAGTCACACCATTAGACTGGTTGCTGCTATCAGTAGCTCCCTCAGCAGAGGCAACTGGTGACAAACTCCAACCCAGTCATCCACGGTTTTGTTGTTTTGTTTTGGTTTGTTTTTTTTATTAACAGAGCCAAACAGGAAAAGAACAACAAGATACTGTAGGGTAGATAACATGGAGGTATGAGAGAGAGGACTCTGCTCTAGACATGGACTCACTTCCTATGCCTCCATCTTGTTCTCTTCTTTCTCCTTGTCTCCTAAACTCCCTTTCTTCTTCTAATGTTTTGCTTTATACAGGGAATTCTTGTTTTTTTTCTTCCATCCATGTGCAGGACTGGAGGGTTACAGAAGTCCAAAACAAGGTGGGTGTGGGGGTGATCTCAGTCTGTTGCCAAATGCCATCATGAAGAGCTGACAGCAACCACAAGGACCTCATCAAAAGGAAAGGTGTCTCACTGAAATGCTTGGAGGACCAAAGAGAGGAATGGGACTGAAGAAGGCTAGGAAGTCTCTGAGCCACAAGGGTGGCCTCCATTTTAAGAAAGGAAAGACAGTTTTTCCACTCTCACCATGCCATTGCTTTTCCTGGTGTTGCTCTTGCAGGCAATACATCTAGAGCAGAGAGGCAAGGTTTTTAGGCACACTGCTCAAGTTGCACTTCTTGGAAATGCTGCCTATTTGCCTGCAGCTGTGTAACTCTCGGGGTCTCTTCTAGAACTCTCTTTCCGAGTGTGGATGTGCGGCGGCAGCTTGGAGATCGTTCCCTGCAGTCGAGTGGGACATGTGTTCAGGAAGCGCCATCCCTATGACTTCCCTGAGGGCAACGCACTGACTTACATCAAGTAGGTGTTGGGTAGTTCCTGGTAGTAGCCAGGTCACCTTGATGTTGGGTATGTCTGAATAAGCCTGAATTCTTGCTATCTTTCTGCCTGATGACAAAGAACAACAGCTTGTGGCTGAGCATCTGTTCTCAAGGGAAGAAAGAGTTGCTGTTTTCTGTGAACAAAACCTGTTCCCTTCTCTCTCGTTTGTATTAATGCATCTTGTTCTTCCTCAGCCTGCAATGGAGCAGTAAGGAGCAGTACCCCAGAGAGAGACCCTGGGCATTCGTGGGTACTGCCCTGTGACATGTGCCTGTGTATCAGCAGTCCTTAGATGTCTCTGTTGTCTCCAAGCTACTTTTGAGTCCAGGGATCCTTCTGAGCTGTATGTGCTCTGAGACAAGCCCTAAGGACAACTTCCACTGCAGGACAGATGGGAAGAGAAAAAAGATGAGGCAAAGTGCTTCACAATGAGAGCAGTTAAGCACTGGTGCAGGGCCCCAGAAAGGTCGTGAAATCTCTATCCTTGAAGATTTCAAAACTCAACCAGACAGACAGGACCCTGAACAACATGATCTAACCTGAAGCTAGTCTGCTTGGGCAGGAGGATGCACCAGGTGATACCTAGAGGTGCTTTCCAAGCGGAATTATTTCATTACATTATTCTAATCTGTGAAAAGTGATACTGTAAAGCAGGGTGATGGTCACAGTTGGTCCAGGTGTCTCTGGAGAAGAAGCATGTGTGAAAAAATCATGGTAAACTATGGCTGTTAAAATTTCAGCTTCTGAACTGAAGCACCCTTGCAAGGCTCTGTAGATTTAACACATTCAATCTATAGCCATCCCTACTGTCCACTGCATTTCATGTTTGGGACTGTCCTCCACTCCCTACTAGCAAACAGGCCTTGGGTCTGCCCACTCAGTGCCTGCTCGTTGCAGGGGCAGGTTCTCCAGCAGCACTTAGCAAAGCACATTTTCATCCCCATCCAGGAACACCAAACGCACAGCAGAGGTGTGGATGGATGAATACAAGCAGTACTACTATGAGGCCCGGCCATCTGCCATTGGGAAGTCATTTGGAAGGTAAGCTGCCCCCAGACCTTGGTAGGAGGTCTCTGGTAAGCCCCTTGCTAGCAAGAAATAGTTTTTTGATCTTCTGTGGGGCTAAGCGTGGGAAACAGATTCTCTGAATGGCTGGCTTGCCAGGGCAGTTGCAGCTTGAGTGTCTGGCTAACAAGGTTTGCTTCTAATTCACTTTATTTTTCCCCCCAGTAACCCTGCATAAATAATTTGTTAGAAGAAGGCTGAAGGGATCTGTAATTAAATTAAAAGGCCAGACATTTAAAGTGGTTAGATAAGAATATTTTCTAACACAGCATGCAGTTGCTCTGGATATGTGAGCTGTGCAGTTACTAGAGCTTGATCCAAAGTCCCTGTGTGGATGCAGAATCCCGGGGCAAGCACGGCTAGCTGGCACGTGGGGCTGGTTGCACTTGATGCGCTCCCCTCTTTCCTGAGGAGTGAATGGGTGGTTTGCCTGGTTTGTAGGGCAGGAGAGAGCATGGCCAATGGTGAGACCTCTCATTCAGAAAGACGATCAGGTTGTGACTTGTCTCCAGCACCTGCTGAGCCCACTTTTATGCAGTATCGTGCTTCTTACAGCACCTTTGCTAAAGCTGTCTCCATGCCACGTGGGTTTCACTGTTACATACTTAAGCGTTCTTTGTGACCCAGAAATCAGTGATGGACACCAAAACCTGAGATGAGGGGAGAGCTTTCTCTCTGTGCTATGAACCCCTATGACTCCCAAATAAACGTCAAAAATCCCAGGAGTGGTGTGTATCTGTGGGTTATATCTGCCTGTGAATGAGTGACAATTGTTGTATTAGTGTAAGGACTTGGCAAACATCGTCATATCTCAAATGTGTAGCAACATGCACTGGGTAATGATGCATCTCCTGCTTTTTTGATGTCACGCAGGTTTGGTCTGACAGACGCAGACTTTTTTTTTTTGTTGTACGTTGTGGTGGCTTATTACGATGCATTACATATTTTTGAACAAATAGCTTTGCCTACCTAATTTATCTGTCTTTGAGCTGACTGCAGCAGCTGGGCTGGGACCAAATAGCAAGTAACCCTGCTGCTTGTGAAGGAAGCCGGACTATTGCATATTGGACATGGATCTATTGCTCGTGTTTTGGGGCCAGAACCTGCAGTTCTTGTTCACACAGACTTCCTATTGGCTTTACTGGCAGCATTGACTGAATAAAAGCTGGTGCAGAGCTGTAGGATTTGATTTCAGGCAATTTCTCGAACTGTAGTAACAGCCCTGTGAACCTGCATTGAATCTAGATTTTAGGATGCAAATACCTCTGACACCATCATTGTCAACTGGACCTAAAATTCCTCATAATTTTGTTGTGAATGTAGGATCTAAGTACATTCTCCAGAGGTATGGGCAGTACAGTGGCCTCTGTGGGCTGAGGATGGCAAGGAGCGGGGGTACAGTTGAAAGTCCTTCCCAACACAAAAATGTAGTGTTATAGCTTGAAGAGGAGAGTCCCTAGTGTCACTGCTCAGTAGGGCTACTTGAGGGAAGTCCTCTTCTTCAGCCAGCTAAAGCCAAGCAAATCAGCAGCGGGAAGACTGCTGCAGCAGTTACTGAGATATGGAGCTAATTTCCCCTTATACTTCCTCCCTTTGCCAAAACTGCTTGAGAGCAAATTGAGCCCAGAGCTGCTGCCATGAGCTAGAGATCTGCTCTAGCACACATAGGTGGACTGTTCATATATAACTGAGGACAAACACTTTGTAGGCCTTTTCAGGAGCTGATCATTGTGCCAGTCTCATGCTGTGCCTCTACAGGGGCACCCAGAGGCAGAAACACTTTCTAGACCCTACAGTAGTTTTACTGCAATGTAGTATTTAACACTGTAGGACCTGGGCCCTGCCATCGTTCTGGGCCAAAGGAAGTGCAAGAATTGCATTTGAGGTGTTTATGTCTTCCTTTTCTATTTCCTGCCACTTGCCTCTCTCCTCTTTTTCACCTCAGGTTACTGCTAGTTCTCTGAACCCTGCAACAACTATGTGGGAGAATGAGTAATAGGAAAAAGCTGTGTAGTCTCCCTCCAAACCTCCTGGCCAATCTACATTGTTCCCCTCCCTCCTGTTCACTACCTTACCCTCAACAACCTGCCTGTGTTTCCAGTGTTGCAGACCGAGTGGAGCAGCGACGCAAACTGAACTGTAAATCCTTCCAGTGGTATCTGGAGAACGTCTACCCTGAGCTCAAGTGAGTCAGTTCTCCACCTGCAGAAATCTCTGAAGGATCTGGGAGGTGGGTCACAATGAGCAGCTGAGCGTTGGTGGCAGCAGGCAAAAAAGAGACTTCTGCTGAGAAAAGGTTTTCTGCTGTTCTTCTTTTTGGTGAGAAACCTTCTGTGATTTCCTGGCTTGTATCATCACAACAACCCTGCAAAAGGTTTGTTGCTCCTGCTTCTGGGAGCCCTCTGCTCTGCCCCACACAGCTGTCCCTCAGAGATGTGCAACAGTGGTGTTTTCAGAGGTGCAGGGTGTAGACAAGTGCCAGAGCACTACATCCCTCCCAGTTATGGCTTGGTCTGTGCCTATTGGATGCTCTGCCTGGAGGTAGTTGAGCCAGGCAGAGCTGGACAGCCTTAGTGCAGAGGTGCAGGTGGTTCAGAGAAAGCCCCAATGAATGCCAGAACCAGATGTGCCTGTGGCTTCCCCTGCCCCAGGTCGGGATGCTGTAGTGTCATGTCATTGCTCTGCTGTGAGGAGGCCTGGGTAGAGCTGTGTGTTTAGCACTTTCTAGCTAACACACCCTGGCAACACATCTTCACATCTCAGCCAAGCGAAGTTTGTAGCTAACATGGGTCAAGGCTAAAACATCCAGCTGTAGTCTGGCCTTGACAGATCTTTCCTATATTGCTACCAACGAGATAATGAATATGTGCTAGCACTGGGGGGAAGACTCTGGAAAAGGGGGAGGGAAAAGGAGGATAAATCAGTGTGGATGTGGCTTTTTACTGGCAATGGCCTCTTTCAGAAGAGACATGACACTGAACTGCTTGAGGTAAACCTAAAGATCCTGTAATGCCTTCTAAAACAAAGGATATCAGCCCTCTGACCCAGTTCTCCATTGGCTTTTGCCTCCTTCAGACATTTGCAGTGGACAGCATGATATTGTTCATTTTCTGTCAAATAAAGGGGTCTGTGTTTCAGTCAGGGGCCAGGTATGCCCTCATAAATGTGAAAGTGCTTCGGACATTTCTATGTATGAAGTGCCATGCAACTGTCATTTTACTTCAAGGATTCCTGAAAAGGAGTTGATTCCAGGAATAATTAAACAAGGAGGAAACTGCCTGGAGTCTCGAGCACAGGATACCACAGGGAATACATTGGTTGGCATGGGAAACTGTAAAGGGACCGTGAGCAATCCACCTGTCACTCAGGTAAGGCAGGCTTCTGTTTGGTGCTTTGTTCCTGCTTCTGCCCTTTTTATTACTGGAGAATGAAAAGGCATCGCTGGCCTTGTTGAGTTTGTACAGAAGTGAAAGAAGGAAGAATTTGGCCCTGTTAATGATTTTAATAGTAAGCAGAAAAAGAAGCTGTGCCCATCTCTTCGAGCTCTGTTGACTCACAAGATCCAGCAGTCAGGCATAGAGTAGGAAGGTTTTCATCACTCAAAGGCAGTAAGCTGCGCTTAAATGCTCAGAGGTGTGGCTAGTCTGTGCAGTAGTTGTGCAACCGGGGTTTGAGTGATGTCGCTGTTCCTAGTCACGTTGTCATTTGGGCATGCTCCGGTTCATCGCCCAACCCGTTAGAACCAGTCCTTGGCTGTGCTTGGCTAGTACCCTGGCACGTGGGTAAGAGATTTTCGCAGGATCAGAAATTTTCCTTGGACTGCTGCAGCTGTAGATGGCTTGAATTGTGCAGTTTTACAGATTTCAGTAGAAAGCCCAAATAAAGTTTAAATAGCCAAGACCCCAGCTGGAGTAATTTGGTTGATGCAGCTCTCCTAACTGCAGTGGAGCAGTGCTGGTTTATACCAGCTGAAGATCTGCGCTCAGCCTCTTCTTTTGGTTACTGGAAGCAGCTTGAGAAAGTTAAGGGTCACAGTAGGATATTTTGTGCCAGAAAATACATATTCACATCTGTTAAATGTTGAAAACTAGTTTGTAGCCAGCATTCAACATGCCATTTAATCTGACTCATTGTTCCATGTCATTACCATTTGAAATCTCTGGAACTTATTGCATTTTGTATTTCTTCCTTGGGAAAAGTATAGTAATAATGGTTGATTGGGTATCCATCTACTAAGAGGAGGGTAAAATGAAGTGACTTGTGCTTTATGTGCACTGGTGATATATGTTAGCCCATGAATATGCTTGCATGTGTTTTGCTTTGCTTACAATCTATAGGTCCTAGGTACCTGTTACAGAACATGTCTGCTACGTAGAGTATGCAAAAGCAGTTGCACATCATGTGAATCAAGGCTTGGAGTCCTCCCTGCTTTGTAGGATTCTGTAAAGCTGCAGGGCAGGGAGTTGCATGGGATGTAAGGTTAATCAGACTGCTCAGATGGTGAGGAGAGCCAACTGCAGGCTTTGAAATAGTCATGATACACCAAGCCTGAGCATAAACTTCTGATCAGTGAAGACTGCTGCTGTAGTCTTCCCAGGGAGCCTCTGGTAAGAGCTGAACAAAGGATACAGGTTTTTGAAATGTTTGACAGAAAAAACTCTCCCTCATCTGATCACTGTTATGATCCTAATGGAACCTTTCTTTTCCTTATGCCAAAGGAGTGGGTATTCAGTGACCCTTTAATTAGACAGCAGGACAAGTGTCTTTCCATTAACTCCTTCTCTTCGGGCTCTCACATCACACTGGAAGCCTGCAATCAAAAAGATGGCAGACAGGTAGGTAACTGTGCACCTGTTGTTAATCCCTTCCTTGCCACATACCAGTGTTCCTACGTCACTGCAACCTGCAGTGGCAAACCTAGTACTATCGAAGTGTATAAAAGTCCCTTCGATCTTCTGCACCTCCCTCTCTAACATGTTTCATAAGCTTGGATGTATGAGATGTCCTGCGACCAAAGTGGGGAGCACAGACCAAAAGAGTGTGAGGGTATCTGCTCTGCCTGGGCCCTCAGCAGCGTGGTTAGGTCCAGCTCCAGCTCAGCAGCACCCCAACTTCACTCCTTGGATACATTTATGTTCACCCAGATCAGTGCATGGATGGAGCACAGCATCAGAGAGGGGTAGATAAGCAGCAAATGCTTTAAAATACCCAGGGAAAGGGCGGTGTGTGCTATCGTTTGTTTACTTATTTACAAGTGAAAGAACTGTATTCTTGGTGCTGTCTTTGGACATGTGAACAGACCCTTAAAACTGAATGCGTGCAACTCATTTGAGAAATACTGACTGACATAAAGCACCGTATGTTCCGCCCAAACTGCTCCCTGAGGAAAAAAACACAGCAGCACTGTTCCCAACAAAATGCAGCTTCGTGACTCTTATGCTGTTTCAAAGATGTGCATCCCTGATCTGTCAGGACACATAAGTCATTTTGCCTTATGGCACAAGGTAAGAGATGGCCTCTTTGATGGCAGAGGGTGCCCTCACAGAGATGTCATGTGCTTTTTTAGCAGAATTGGGCAAAACAGAGCAGGTGACAAAGCAGCACTGTCAAACAGTGGTCTGGGCTTTTTTTATCCTTAAATCCTGTGCTTCTCTCTACACCAAGACAGAACACATTTTCAGTCATCTAAGGCCATGCTGGCTCTGTGGTTTTTTTTGATAGCCCAAAGGTAGGAGATGGCTCAGCTTGCTACCAGTCTTCAGCAGCATCCTCTTTTGTCAGTATGTTCAAATGCTATACGAATCTCTGGATTTCTTCCTGAAAGAAAGCACTGAAATCCAATCTTGCCCATTTGTGGAAAGCCTGTGTAGACTTTCCTCTTGAGGGCTGGTTAATGCAGAAATCTCTTGAAGAGTTGTCACCGTGAATACGCTGGGAAAACTCTGAGTTCGGATTAGGCTTGCAAGGATATCCCCAGTGGGCTGTGCTTGCCTGCTTCTTTTACTTGTTGGTAATCACTCACCCCCTTGCTGTGTAATTAGGTCACTTAGCTTCTCCTTAGGTGCCTTCCAGCATTTTCTTCCCTGTCAGCAGAGAGGACTCTAGCAGCTGCCAAAATCAGCTGTCTTTCCCCACCTCCTCTGTCATGGAAGGACAAGGGTCCCCTGAAGGGAGGAGGAGTGCAAGCATTATTAGCCAGAAGAGAGATTAATCCAGGCTAACACAAGCAGGCTCATTCTGCTGATGGAATAGGATTTACTGAGCCTTGATGTGTTGATTATATACAGCCTCATTATAAAGACATGCACACACGCTTAAGGATGTGAGCTGTTGTTTTCCATTACCTTACGTGAACAAACTGCACTTAAATCAAGGACTTGACCGAGCAGATGATTTAGCCAGCTGACTGTAAGCAAGGATTTTGTTAAAGCATTTCAAATAATTAGAAACTAATTTGAATCACAGCTGCCATTCCAAACTGCCTTGTGGTTGAAGGGATGACGTGGGCATGAGTTGGGAGGAGTGCATTTGAGTTTTTAATCTAATTTGGTTTGAAATGGTCTGAAACATTGGGGATCCTTTGGAAGTCCCGAACTCCCATTCCAGATTTCTACTTCTGAGCCAGTTTCACTTGCAGTTCTCCAGTTTGTTGTATTCTTGGGGAATGTTGTTATGGTCCCTTCCTTCCATAAACACAACAGTAATTGTTGCTAATACTGACATTGGATTTTACTTAGCTTGAAGTCAAGTCATCTTTGCAAACTATCCCGTTCCCTCTCCTCCATCTCTTTTCTAGAGGGGCCATGGGCATCTAGTGCAATAATTTCTGCTCACTTTGGGAACTGACTCTTTCTCTGCTGGGTCTTAGCCAGAATAGAAAGTGAAGCTGGCAGCTTTTGTGGAGGTCATCTGAGAATGTATGTCTGGGCCAACAAGACATGTCTCTGGCAACAGAGAGCCAAGACAGAGAAGGAGTCTTGTTCTTCCTGGGTTGGCAGTTTACAGAACCCCCTGCCCAGAATGTCACCCAAGCCCAGCTCCTGACATTTGCGAGGCTGAGTTTCAAGGAGATCACTGCTGTAGAAACTTTGAAGTGCGAAAGGAAAGAGGAAAGCTGGAGGGAACAAACTCCCTCAGTTGCCCTGCAACTTGCCTGTCTCCTCATGGGTACTTGCAGCCCAAAGTATGAGTGCTGAGGGAGAGCAGTGTTCTCAAACTACATGTGGATGTAGCCACTCCTCAGTTCAAGCAGGCTTCTCAGAAAGTCAGAGGGGCTGAGTGGGAGTGCAGGAAGGGAAGCTCAGCTACTTCAGAGAGGTGGAAGTGGCAAGCAAGAGCCCCGAGTAGGTGGTCTGAGTGGAAGGGGGTGAGCCAGGGCAACCAGCATGACACCTACAATACCGTAAGAGGAGACAGTGGCATGATGAAAGACCAGCTTTGAACATGTCTGGTGTCACTGTCATCAGAGGTCTGTGGCAGAAGGCGTTTGGACTTTTCTGGATCTAGACTTCATGTCTGTGTCTTAGTGATGCAAAAGCAAGATTTCTGACAAAAGATGGGGCACATGATGACTTCATTTTTTAGTGTCACCAGAACAGATTGGTTAGATGCTTACAGCAGCACCATACAGCTCCTAAAGATTTTTTCTGCTTTCAAGCATGCTGAATCTGTGCCTGTGCTACACAGCTGTTGTGCATTAAGCATGTCTGCAGGGCAGATAACTTTTTTGTTACTTTTGAGTGATAACAACAGTCCTTCTAACATATATGTAATACTCTGGCAGAGGCTTTATATTATTATGATCTGTATCTAGAGTATTACTTCAAATTAAGTCTAGAATTTTGCAAGTAGGAGTATATGAGACAATGGTAAAACTTTAGATGCTTTTTGGTTCTGTTAGACTATTCTCCCTTGGGTTGAAAGGAATTGGGACCAAAATCTATTTGGCACCATGATCCCATTGATCATTCAACAGCAACAGCTGGCACTGCTAGCAGAAGACCAGCCAAGAGCTATTCTGCATAATCAGAACTAGATTTCAAACCAGATGGATGTTATCCATAATGTTATTTGGAGAATTGCATTTTTAGATGAATGCACAATAAATTATTGCCTTTAACTTTGGTTTTGGCTCTGACTGACAGTGGGAGTGGTGTTTTAATTTGCATTATAGTCAGGACAAATGGAAGACAAAGTGAGAGTCAGACACTAAAACAAGAGACTGAAAATGAGAAACACTGGCATGGTATTTCCCAACAGAACAAGAAGCGTGCTGGGAAATCTTATTAAAAAGACATATTTCATTAAAATGTGCTGAAGGAATGTGACCCCAGCCTGAAAATGAGGACACTAAGTTTTCTTGTGAGACAAACAGTATTTGAAGTCCTGTGTGCCTTTGGATGTGATTGGGAATTTTTTCCCACCTTGCTTCTCAGTGTATCACGTTACTCAAAGTGCAGACAAATGCAACTTTATATAGACTATTGGAAGGAGTGAAAATCTGTCTGTTTTGAAAGCACCTGACTTTTGATTACGCTGAAAAATTACACTAGTGTAAACACTTTCAGCTCTTGCGTATATTGGGTAGAAAAGGACTGGCTATTTCTGACTTTTCTGTTAGTAATTGCACATGGAGTGCTTCTAATCAATCACCTCAGAGTACTTTACAATGATAGATAATAAAAATGGGGAGAGAGCTTTACGAAAAACTAGGGAAGTTTTTGGCCAACGTTGGAGAAGAGGATCAGGACACAATATTTCAAAGAAAATGTGGATTCTTATTTTTCCATTTCCACTCCAAACCTGCTGTAACCAGTAAACTGTATTATCTCAATCTGCACAAGAACAGGAGACCAAGGAAGATTTTCAGGCCAAAATTTTTCAGATTGTGCAATGCTTATATCTTCCAAAAGCTTTCCTTCCAAGTACAGGCGAGTCGTAACGTCTGGATGTAGGAGAGGAGAGCACAGGACTCACTGTAATGTTTGGCTGCACATGCAGGATGTATCTACTCTGTTTGTTTTTCCTAAAGATGGGCATCATCACTGTCATTTAAGAGTTAGCTGTCCAGGCTGTCCTTATGTTCTGTGGAGAAAGCTGGGCCTGCCCAGGAGGTGCTTGTACCTGTGTACCTCCAGAATTATGTCACCAGGTGACCAGTTTAGCCTAAGTTGCTCTAGGTGGCTGATGGTGGAAGATGAGCATCCTATCTCCACCCATTCCTACTGCCCACCCTCCTCAAGGGTCTGAGATATGATGTGTGCCTACAGGATTAGGTGCTGAGCTGTTCTGAGTCATCCTGGGGCCTGGCAGTCAGTGAGGCGGTCTCATGAAAGGTTCAGGTGCGGTCAAGGGAGTTGCTCTGGTATCTCACGGAGGGCAGCAAAGCACAGTTTCTGACCAGAAAGGGCAGAATCCGTAATTCTGAGAATACCACTTCCATGTGAGATGAGGAGCCCTAATTTCCCTTTTACTGTCAGTGTGGTTTATAATAGGTCCAGGCATGCCATCTCTCTGCAGCCTGGATCAGCCTTACATTCAACATTGTCACCTTTTCAGCATTCCTCCTCCTTCCCCATCCTTACCCCACTTTCTGCTGAACATAGGGATCTGGAGTGACTTGAAACTCAGTGTGATTCATTGAGAGGCTGATTGATTTGGTGTGTTTTGTTAGCAGCAGCAAATGTGCTCTGGTGAGTGTTTGCTGGCGTCCTGCTGTGTCTGTTGCTGTGGACTCTCCCTGCAGACATCACAGCGGGTACCTGCTCAGCATGGAGAGATGGAACGGCAGCGGGTCTCTGATCTGGAGAAATAACATTAGCGAGCCTCCCAGTGGTGCTAGTTTTCTCCTGAGTGGCTAGTGGAGAGAAGAAAAACAGTGTCTCTTGGTAATTTCCCTGGTCCTCTATCTCAAATCTGACAACAGCACACTCCTTTACAGGGGAGTCTTCTGGAGAGCTGTGGGGTGTGTGGCAGAGATGGCTGGTGGGTGTTCTCTAGCACATGCACTGGGGAAGGTGAAGGAGGAGGCTGGGAATTCACAAGTACAGAGTGGCAGAGGAAGGATGGAAGGCAAGGAAGAGTTCCCCTTTACACAGTAAGTGTGCTTTGGAGAAGGTCAAGAGGCCCTTCACTGAAGTGTCTGTGACCCTGAAAAACAGTGGTGAGGAGGCCATTGTGCAGAGGTCACACCAGCTGGGCACAGTGTGCTGCTTCCCAGGGAAGGAGACCTCCTGCTTTCCACTCCATCAACACAGCTGCTGCTTTATGATATTAACTCTTCCTCAGCTCTTTGTAGGGAGACTTCTGCCAGATGAGACTCAGATGGCTCTGGGACCTGTGTGGGCAGTGAGCTGCAGCACCTGGTGAGGGCACTGCAGTGCACAGACTGCATTGCATCTTCCTCCCCATTGTCACTACATTCCTCTTCCCCCTTGCTTATTAGAACTAGCTTCTTTCTGCTTCTCTCCTTTAGTGGTGTCCTGTCAGACAGGGTGCGGGGTGCTGGTGAAGTGATCCTGCCTCTGGTATTTAGTCTTGAAGGAATATATGATACAGGAGCAACAGGTTACTTTGGGCTTTGCAGCTGGCCTGCCCTCCAAGACACAGAACCAGCGCACAGATTTGGAGGAAAGCTGCCAGCAATATGTGAACATATCTGGATGTCTTAAACCACACAGGATGTATCACAGTATGTTTGGGATTGGAAGGGACCTCAAAAGATCATCTAGTCCAATCCCCCTGCTGGAGCAGGAACGCCTAGGTGAGGTCGCACAGGAACATGTCCAGGTAGGTTTTGAATGTCTCCAGAGAAGGAGACTCCACAACCCCCCTGGGCAGCCTGTTCCAGTGCTCTGTCACCCTCACTGAGAAGAAGTTTTTTCTCAAATTTAAGTGGAACCTCTTGTGTTCCAGCTTGATCCCATTACCCCTTGTCCTATCATTGGTTGCCACTGAGAAGAGCCTGGCTCCATCCTCGTGGCACTCACCCTTAATATATTTATAAACATTAATAAGGTCACCCCTCAGTCTCCTCTTCTCCAAACTAAAGAGACCCAGCTCCCTCAGCCTTTCCTCATAAGGGAGGTGCTCCACTCCCTTAATCATCTTTGTTGCCCTGTGCTGGACCCTCTCCAGCAGTTCCCTGTCCTTCTAGAACTGAGGGGTCCAGAACTGGACACAATATTCCAGATGTGGTCTCACCAGGGTGGAGTAGAGAGGAAGGAGAACCTCTCTTGATCTACTAACCACCCCCCTTGTAATACACCCCAGGATGCCATTGGCCTTCCTGGCCACAAGGGCACAGTGCTGGCTCATAGTCATCCTGTTGTCCACCAGGACCCCCAGGTCCCTTTCCCCTACACTGCTCTCTAATATGTAATTTCCCAGCCTATACTGGAACCTGGGGTTGTTCCTGCCCAGATGCAGATGTGGCAATTGGTTTACTGTGTTACCCAAGAATTAAAATGTCGGTGCGTTTTGATGTCCAGATGTTGCAGGATTTTTTTTATTCTCTTTGCATATTCTGCAGCAGCCCTGAGGTCAATCAGTTAAGCTGTTGTCAAGCTGTTTCTTTTTCTTCATCAGTCTTGTGGGTTAGCCAATACATCCTTATAATATTTGTAAGCTGTTTACTGACTGAGCATCCAGACCATAATTCTAACTGGGTCGTCCCTGTGACTGAAAAGAGGGATGAGAAAATTCCCAGAGCCTGGATCCCTCACTCCAATAACCTGCTGATCTCAGCTGTGCCACACTGGAAGGAAATGGTTCAGCCTCACCTGGGAGATCCCAAGTCCACAGACTCATTTCTACTTCTTTTTTTCCTCCTCACTATCAGCCACAGTGGCCTCAGTTCTTTCCAGCAGGGGTGGAAGGTACAGCCCTTTCTCAGCAGAATTTGCAATTCAATGTTAAGGCATATATATATTTTGTTTCCTGGAAAGCAGCACAACCAAAGTGGACCTTCAGGAAAGGGTTGCATGTGGGACCTTGTGGATATGCTTTGAGGTGAGCAAACCCAGAGGACAGCACTGTAGGGATTAGAGGAATATGTACCAAGAAGTTGCCAAATGGACACTTATAAACTCCAATGTAGACAAGACAGAAAAGATTAGAAAGAAGAGCTGAGAAGTGTGCAGAGCTATGGAGAGCTTTCAATGCAGTGCTGATAAAAATCTTGAATTTGATGGAAGAAGAGATGAAGGGACATGGAAGAGAGATAGATACGATCTAATCAAGCAGCAAGAAGTGTGATTTTTGCTTTCTGTTGATGGATTGCTTTCCATGTCGGGAGAGCTTTTAATGCTTTGCTTTCTATGGATTGGAAAGAGACCATAGAAGAGTTTTAGATTTTGACAGGTATCTGGGTGCCTAGATGCACGACAAAGAATGGCAGGGAAACTGTGAATATAATATGCTTTTGGAAATGCCACTGCTTGCTGATTTTTCTGTTGTCTGTGCTCTAGATGCTTTTGAATATCTAGCCCTATAATTCAGCTAAACTCAAACTCCAGGTGTTGTTAATACAGGAGACCAGTGCTATGGAGGTGCTGCCCATACCCACATTTTCAGTCTCCCTAGTTGTTGGGGTTTATTTGAGGTTTGTGCTCAACCTTTCTCCTTCAACTTGAAGTCACAGTTTTGTCGTGAAATGGTAGTAACAGCATGTTTCTTCTCTGTCTTCTCACAGAAGTGGAAGATGAAAGGCAGTTTCATTCAACACTTTGTCAGCGGTCTCTGCCTGGAAAACCAGACTGGAAGAGTGGTGACCAACCCTTGCCAAGCAGGTGTACCTGGCCAACAGTGGGAGCTGCTACAAGCAACATGATGGTAGCACAGAGATCTTGTTTCTTTGTGCATGAAACCTTGGGAACAAAGGGCGATTGAGAAGGGAGGAATGGTTTTGTATGTCTGACCCTAAGTGTTTTCATTGTGCCCATCAGCAAGCCACCATTTCAGCTGAGCGCTTGGTGTTTTTGAGCTTTTCAGAGGAGAAGCTGGAGTGAGAGAGGGATGAGGAGAGTTGTTGAAATCTTCCCATCTGTTGTCTTAAGCACTCCTTTGTAGCTGATGTCTGTGCACAGCTGCACCCAGAGAGGGGAGAGGACCCAGCCCAATACTCAGTGACCAGAGCTGCCTTGCAGCTCTCCCCATCTGTTCCTTTCTCTGCATCCAGAGTTCATGACCTTCAGTCCAACAGCTTTGACAATGCTTGTACAAACATTGGTAGCTCTTCGGCTTCCCTGGCTTTTTGCTCTAACATCGTGCATTTATGCATGTGTGTCTCACAGTGAGGAGTGGCCAGAAGAAGGGTCATCATGACAAGTGGAGGGTCTCGAAAGGAACTAGCAGATTCTGAGGTTTGTAACCTCTTTGTAGCAGGCCCATTCCTTCCTCTGCCCACAGCAGCTGCGCTACAGCCAAATGAGCTGAGCTTGGCACAATGCTGACAAGAGAGCCGGAAAAGGGTCAATCTGTTTTAGCAGCATAACCAGGGCTTGTTTTGGGGATTATTCCCTATTGAATTATTGCTTCCAGTTTTTCACGGGTAGAAAGCCAGCCCTGCCTCCATGCTCCGCTGGACCTGGGTTCAGGGTACCACACTCCCGTGCAGCTGTTGAGAGACGGGTGCCAACACTTTGGGATGCTAGGGAAACTGGGACTGTTCTCTTGCTGCTCTTCCTGATGCTGCCAGGCACTGCTGCACCCCACACTGAGGGAGATGTGCGGGGCTGTGTGGGCAGCACACACTGGCAGTGCAACTGCGCTTGGCTCAGGACAGTGGCAGGAACCCACCCAGTTCCCCGCTGTGAGAGACAGGAGGAGACAGGCCCTAGGTCATCACAGGCTTCCTGCTGCTGGCTGGGCAGGAGCACAGCCCTCTTGCTGGCTCTCCAGCTCCATGTGGCCCTTGTGAGTGCAGCCTGGCATGACAAGCCACCCAATTGTTCTGTCTAGTTGCTTTTCCTCCTCTCTCTCAGAAAAAGGAGATGAAAGGGTCTGGGCCTGTTCCACTTGCGATGCCCAGCTCTCCTCCCAGTAGGCATCTTGGGGAGGTTAGTTGGTGAAGCTGAAACTGCCCCCTGCACAAATGCTGCCGCAGTACAGGCCTGCCCTGAGAGATCCCTCCTGTGTGTTCTGGAAATACCAAACACAATTGGTGTGTCTAGCTAGCATCCCGGTCCTGCTCTCAGTTACCAGTCAGCTGTAGCTGAGTGTGGATTTTCAGACTTGCCAGGAGAAACTTTCCTATTCAAATAAAAAGAAAAATCCCCACAACCTTACCTTTTCTTACTAGATCTGTAAAATTTTCCTCTTGGCGCTAGGTTTTGTAAACCAACCCTCCTATCCAAGAGCCTGGCAGGGGAACCAGGTGGTGGGGCCACCTTCAGTAGGCAATTCCTAGTCTGGATCCTTTCTGATCTGGTGTAGAAGAAACAGGATGTTCATTTGGATTCTAAACAGCTGGCTGCTTTTAATCATGTTTGTATCATTTTTCCATTCTTTCTCCTGGCTTGGTATTAGCCCAAACAGTTGACAAAAGAACAGATACTGTTCTTCATACATTGCATGTCCTCAGAAGTGCTTGTGTGAGAACTAGACCATTTGTTTTCTGTTCTTGGTTCTTTCATTTAAAAAAAATAAATCAGTCATGTGGCAGGAGCTCTTTTCCTGTTTCCCCCTTCACTTTTGATGTCAGCTCATCATCTTGATGCTAATTAACCAGATGAATGATTTGCCCACTGTAAAAACTCTAGAGGCAGTTTTTAGTCCCAAGCTTACAGCACGGTGCAGCTACCCTTCTGTGTGGGAATGGGGACACTGATTCTCCAGAGATTTCTCTTTCCCTTTGTAGAGGTGCTTTGGGCCTGAACCACTGAGGCCATGAAAGAGCAGAGAAGGAAAGAAAACAGCCTAGGAACAGAAAGAGAGCAGAGCAGACAGACTCCATCAGGAGAGAAAGATGCCATCCTACTACCAGCTGCCTTTTTAAATGAGAATATGCAGGAGATGCTACTTCCAGGCAGTAGGAGACAGGAACAGTCAAGTTCTCACATACCTGGCTTGAAAATAAGTTGATGCAAAGATAGGTGAAAGGCCATTGAGCAGGCTCTGTATGTAAGCTCTGTATACAATTATGTGCTAAAGGATTACGTGTTTTCATCAAAATGCCTCCTAAATGGACCTTCTGAGCTTCCCCCATTTCACTCTCCAGCAGCTGAAGGGTTGCAGCTAACAGCGTGTTCACTCCTCCACCAGGTACTGCTTCCTTCCTCCTTGCTCCCACTGCTTTCTTGCAGTTCCTTCTTCATAACCGTGCTGGAACTAGGACCCAGCTCCTCTACAAACAGTTCTCCTGACTGCTGCAGACCACAGAAACTCTGCTTGTATCCAGTTTCCAAGCTCTGGGCCAGCCCCGGTTCAAAAAGGCTCTTACAATACACTGGCTACTGCCCTTGACTTCGTGCTTGGCTCCAACGTTGGAGGTTAGTGACCACTCCCAGAGCAGAGGTACCTGGACCAGCTGTGTTGATTCGTGCCTCTCTTCCTACTGCTCCTCACCACCTGACAGAATGGGAGCTGGCATCCATATGGGGCTGGGAGCTGGGGCAGCTGAATGTTGGACACCCTCCTTCAGCTGCCTCAGACTGGGAAAGAAAAGGGAAGAAGTGGGCGTATGCTGGATGTCAATAACTGAAATTGCTGCTGGAGTCAGGGGCTAACAGAGCCCTAACTGTACCTGTTTTTGGACATGTTCTCCTGAGGTCACATCCCCATGGCTTATTCTGCTGTCAGCTAATGCACTGCTCACAGGGCCTTCCTGTAGACCCAGTGCAGACCTCCCTCCACATGGCCAAGGAAGTGCATTACTAAAGGCTGCTTTCAAGTATGGGCAAACTAAACTTCTCAGAATAAACAGTCTTGTCAGTCCAAATGCATTATCAGCATACTTTGCATTTCTCTTGCACTGAAGGGAAGGAGAAATGATGTTATCTGGTCTTTTCTGTGATTCTTTTTTTACCCACCAAGGTCCATGCAGTACCGTTTTTTGGAACAGGACTCCAGTGGGGCTTTTGAAAGCAAACTGACCGAGTTCTCAAATTTGGCCTAGTGATTTGTTTCTTTATCAGTCAGAACAAGCAGCTGCTCACCCTTGTTTTCCTGTTTACTTTAAACAGCCCCCTAGACTGTCAAGACAGAGCATTTGCATTGGTAATGCCTCTTAAGAAAGCTGTTATTGTGTTAGATTACCCAATGTAATTTCATGTGCTGTGAACCAATGGGGGTTTATTTAAGAGGAGCTGAAACTACTGTTGCACAGAAATCAATTTCGAAAGGTTTATTTTCCCCACTCACGTGTAAGTTGTACTTTGCCAGATGTAATTTATGTGGAGCCCAGATTTGTTTTCCATTTTCTTGAAGAAAGCATGTGCCAGAATCTGTTTAATGCCTGGAATAAAATCCACTTTGAAACAAGTGTTTCAAGCTGTTCTTATTCCCCCTCATTTCCCATTGGAAAAGAGCCTCCATCCTTTCTTGCCTGGTCCTTTCCGCTATCTCTTGCTGGGTTTGTTTACCCCAAATATACATACCCCAGTTCTTTGCCTGGGTTCCTGGGTTGCTTCTGGAGGGATACGGCAGAAGCTGGCAGAGAGATTTCTAGGACACAATGGCATATCAATTGAAAATGACTGAAGAAGCCCTCCACAGCTGGCTAGGTAGGAAAGTATCCTTTCTGGCAAAAGTTAAGAGCAGTTAATGGACCAGCTTTTACGTGGTGAAAGAAGTAGCTGGGTTCCAGGGAAAGTAATTCTTCCTGGTACTCCCTCCTTGATCTTTTCCTCAGGCTATCAGCCTGCCTATTCCTCACTAAGCCTCCCAAAGGTCTTTTCTTTTGCTGTTGACTTGAGGGCAGGGAAGCATCACCACCCACAGATGTCTCCTAGCATGTGCCTTGCTGAGCCTTGAACACAGTGACTCCCCAAGCAGGCTGGTAAGCCTTCCTAATCTCACTTTATAAAAAAGCCAGCAATGTCAATTTGGGGGCTTTGAGTTTAAAGTCAGAGCTTAACTGCCTGCTAGTTCACCCACAGAGGCTTTTTCAAACTAGGATCAGCTGGGTTTGCCTCTGTAGAAAGCAGCAGAGACAGAGGCTCTGCCTGGAGAAGGAGGGTGAAGGTGTGCTGGAAGTTAGCTGGTGTGGGGGGAATCAGTGCTTCCACATGCTGCCTGGTAATGGATCTGATGTTTGGGTGCTGTGGGAACTCAACAAAAAGGAAAAGAGCCTGGGCTTTCTTAATGCTGGCTCTGTAGCAGGACATCAGTTGGGCTGTGTTCCTGGAGTCCTGCCATACATACCCTGAGCAATGACTGCCAAAGTGCCCCAGAAGCCAAGAGATTCTCAAGCTGGCTGGGAAGACTTTAATTAATCCTGTCTAGGAAAATGAAATACCGATCTTTTCAGGAGCCAAACTGGGCGGGGGTTAGGGTGGAAAGGAGAAATGAGTTGAGGAATGGGTTCTCCTCTGAGGAGGACAGGGTCAGACATGTCGTGGTCCGGCACATAAATGCGGTAGAGGAGAGTTTGGAGTAGAAACAGTTACATCAAAGGGGCCTGGTACCAAGTGTGGGGAAAATCATAGGGGAGTAATTTCTTTGCAGGAGGTTAAAAATATAGAAATACCAAATCCATAGTAGTCACACAGTTGTGTCAAATTCAATAAATGCTTTGTCTCAAAAGGCAAATCAACTGTTGTTTGGATTTGTTGTGTTTTGTTGTTTCATTTTGTTTGGTTGGTTCTTTTTAATACTCAAAAGCACAAAGCAGATTATTTTCTTAGGAACAGAGGTGTTGTCCAGGCCACGTTCAGTAAGAAGCTAGGTACTAGAAGATCTTCTTTTTCTGTAGTCTCTTAAAAGGGACTAGGTTGATACAGAGACCTTAAGTGAGTGTCTCTTCATTCTCAAAACCCTCTGCTGTTGGTCTGTAGGATGTGTTGAGGTGGATATCTCTAGCCCTCTAATTGGACCTCTTCAGCATTTTAGAAAAACGTACCAATTGCAGAAGCTCTGGAAACCTGACTGCTGCTTTCCCCTCAAGCACGCATCATAACACACTTCTTGCATCCTTTTTTTTCAGTCAATCTCTACTGCTTGGCCAACACAGCTGAAAAATTCCTCTATCCCTCCCTCTAAGGGGGCCTAAGATTCTTTCCTTTGTTGTGACTTGTGAGCATTTTAAACAGAAGCAAAGAATCCCTGGAGAACTGCACATGTTGAAATTAGATGTTTAGATCTACCTGAAACAAAAACTCATTTCAGTGTTTGTTTTGCTGCTGTGGCAGTTAGAAAAAATCAGCAGTGTACTGCCCAGTGAAAATGTTTTGTGTTTGCAGCGTGTGGGCTTTTGGCTCTGCTTCTGCAGTGGAGAACTCTGTGCCCATGTGTGGGCAGGAGGCACTGCCCCTCACCACTCTCCCAGCTTGGGCACCAGGTAGCAGGGCTGTCAGCCACATTTCTAGGGCTTTGTTGCTGTAGAGCGATTTGTGAACATTTGTGATACGGTCCAGAGCTGGGTCAAAAATGTTCCTGTGCCGCAGCGTGCTGCAACGGTGCTGCTGGGCAATGAAAGACTGGGAGGGAAATGAATGACCTTTTGCTTTTTTGACTGATCTGTATCTGTTTGAGAAATGCTGTTTAAATCTCACTAGTGACCAACGAGTAATCAAAACCAGGCCAGAAAGAGGTAGTACTTCTGTGATGGAAATGACACTGGATAAGTGTTCAGACCTGCTTATTTTTGAGTCGGGGACATCCCATCTGAATGGAAATAGTGGCTTCTGCTTAACATATCGATGAAGCATGTGCTTTACAAATCCGAGTCATTAAAATAAATCCAGCTTCATCTGTACTGCATGGTGCAAAAAGGAAGAATGAGAGAAAAGAACAAAATAATCCACTTGAGACAAAATTGTGTTTTAATGTGATTTTGGTGGAAAACAGCTTCTCTGGTTTTGATTTCCATGGAAACTAGTCCAGCAACGCTGCTTACCCCTGCCTGCAGCAGGCCTGAGCTTGGCAGGAACAACAGCAGCGGGACACTGGGTGATGAGCTGGCCTGTGCCTGAGGGATGCTCCAATTCATGAGTGTGAACTGAACAAAATGGGGTCACTGACCCAAAAAGCCACCCATGGGTTCCTCTGCACCTCCTGATCTGTCTCAGCTTTCTTTTGCCAAGGGCTCTTCTCCCTGAATGTTGTGTACAGAGTCCAGGGCTACTTTGCCTTCTCCCTGTTTCAGTCTTGGTGGGTGGATCTCAGTATCACCTTGTCCATAGCAGCCGGAGCTTCCTTTAAGTGTGGTGGCTGCTGGCTCCTGGGGTCGTCATGAGCTCCCACAGGCTTCACCACAGCTCTTGAGTCTCTCTTCACCTTGTGCCCTGGCACATCATGTCACTGCCCCATGGGGCTGCCATGGGGTCTCCTGATTGCTATTTAGTTTTAACCTGTAGATCTCCTGTCTACTTCCCTTTGGCAGCTGGGTGACCAGAACCGATCCTGTGGCGTAACTGTATTTTGGAAGTGATCACAAAGGTTTCGGAGAAGTGAGGCAGTTGCATACAAAGTAGAGAAAACAGTTGATTTGAAGAATCGACATATTTTTATGTGTTTGTGTGAATTTTTTTACCCGCCAAGATACCTTGTTTCCCAATCTTCCCAAAACATAATGAAGGCAAATCAGAAATCATGTCAATGCTGCTATATTTTGAAGATGATGGTTTGCGTTTTGCCCTTGCTAAAGAGAAGCAGCATTGTTCCCAGTGCTGTGGCAAGCAGAAAAGCAGTGGAAGGAGAAGTGCTGAAATAGGTGTGAATACACTCCAATGTGGCCATAGTTCCCAGTGCAGAAAAAAATGGGAAGATGCCTGATGAGTGCCTTTCAGCCTGATCAGCAACAGGATAAAGAAGAAAGGGATTTGAAACTAACAGGAGTCTGCCTGTTATGGCTGAGGGTGTTTCTAGGATAAGAAGACTGTGGGACGGCAACATAGACCTGTGTGTTGTTTCTAATTTCTGCTTTCCCCAGCCCTCTGCAAGATGTCTCTCTCCTGTTTCGGGGGACAGCTTGGCTTGTGCCAGGCAACCAGCAGCACTGGAGAGCAGGGTGCTCAGGCTGTGCCTTTCAAGCCTGGCTCCCATAGGAGGGACATTATGCAGCCAGCAGCAGGGCTGCACCTGTATGAGGGTGTCTGTATCTCAGGCTGCAGCAGAAAGTAGGGCATGGGGGTGAGCTGAAGCTGATGTCCCAGCCCAGATGTTGGATCTAGTTGCACACACCTGCTCCTCTCCTTGAGGGTCTCTGAAATATGTCTGAGTGTCATTTCTCAGGAGCTCAGTGAGGATCAGACAGTCCAATGTTGGTCAGGCTTGAGCTAGATGATCTTTTCCACCCATCATCCCAGTGATTCCTTACCTTTTAGAACAAACACAGGAGCTACCAGTGCTACAGCTGGAAATTCAGTGGAGAACACATAATGGGGACTGGTAATACTGAGTTTTGCCTCATCTTACCAAGGGACAGTGCAAAAAGGATATGATCTGGTGTCAGCTGTGATCCTCAGTGACTGTAGACCAGTCACATCAGCTCCCAGTACTCTCTTCCCTTCTCCATCTGCCTGTCACATGAAGTGAACTGTAATTCAGCCAACTTAGAAAAGCTCTTTCTCCATAGAAAGGAGGAACCGTTTTTGTAATTGGTGTTTCCTAATCAATCTTCTCCTGCAAGTTGTCTAATTCTTCACTGAGTTTTTTCTTTGCTTGATTATTCTCTAAGTTTGCTCTGCTTGCTGTGCAGTGTGAGGAAAGTGAGTTGTCCCTCAGGCATTCGCCTCAGCAAGCAGTTACAACACAGCTGGAATAATTACCTACAAAGATTGGGTTTAATAAAGAGTCTAATTTCTGGTCTCCTTTAATCAAGTTACCTCATTGTATACAAGTACAGTAGCATTCTTTTGGGACAGGGACCTTTATTTCCCACATAGTTTCATAATTAATTTCCTTTGAATGAAGTCCCTCTCCATAAATTTGCCAAGATATATTTGTGAGGATCGGTATTCCAATGAGTAGGATTTCCTTTTGTCTGTGCTCAAGAGGATGGGTGCGGATCCAGCAATCAGATGACCTAGCTATTTGTCACGGTTTAAGCCAAGCTAGCAATCACAACCATGACAGCTGCTTGCTCACTGCCCCACCAACACCCCCAAACAGGGGAGAGAATTGAAAGGGAAGGGAGAAACTCATGGACTGAGATAAACACAGCTTAACAGAATAACAAAATAATACTAATATACCACTGCTACTACTAATATATATAAAATGGAAAACAATATAAAAGATACTCAATGCAATTCCTCATGAACTCCGTCCACACTGAACAGCCAGTCCCAGGAAGAGAGAGAGCACCCTGGTCCCGAACAGCTGATCATGGGGGAAGAGAGGAAAAGGCCAAAAAGGCAGAAAGGCCCAGAGGCCACTGCAAAACTGCAGAACAGGAAAAGGCCAAACTAAAAGAACTCCCAAATGGAACTCAACTAATACAGAGCAGAGCTGGAATGGATCTCCACCTTCGTAGCCAGAAAACCCAACTGTCATTAAATATGAAGCACGATGCTAATGGCATGGAATATTCTTATTTATCAGCCTAGTTGTCAGTCAAGATCTGCCCCATCTATGTGCCCCCCTTCCTCAATGCCTCACACCTGCAGAAAGCGAGCCCAGAAAGACCTTGGCTCCCAGACAACGACAGTAAGTTCTTACATTCTCTTTGTTCCAACTCAAAAAACACTGAAAGTGTTCTGGAGTGTTATGTTTTTATTTTCAAACTAAATCCAAGCAATGACTGTGCTAGCTATGAAAAATAGAAGTTTCTAGCTGCATCAAGAAAATTAACTGGCTTTCAGTCAAACCAGCACACTATTTTAGCTGTCTTTTGAATGAGACCATGACATATATTCAATTCCCATGGACTTCCTGGTTTTGATTGAGTCTGCAAATTTATGATTTTAATATTTCATTAGGAGCCAGATTATCACCCTTGTACAAACACTTAAACACATATCTGAGAAAAGGAATTAACAATATTAACAATATGCTGAACAGAAATCTTTGCACACACTCTAAATTCAAATATGACTTAGCATCAGTCCAGTTACAGTCCATGAAATTTTGAAGAGCTTCAGCTTTAGGGGACAGACTCCTTCAGAAGTCAAATTCTCCTCTGGGGCAGCTTTTACTCAGGTATAATGCATCCAGGAGTCTATATGCTTTGCCTCAATGGCTGTGTAGGTATCTAGCAGTACCAAATAAGGTCCCTTCCAGCGTTTCTTCAGGGGTTCATCATTTCTATATCCAGACATACGCCTTGTCCCCTGGTTGGAAGGTGTGCACTGGAGTATCTAAAGGTATTGGCGCTCTTTCATTTAGATACCTGTGAAAGGAAGATAAGGTACACCCTAATGATAATAAATTATCAGTTAACAATTGTCTTCCTTGTTTCATGCATCTGGTCTTCTTTCCCTGCTAAGTTATTTACAGGACAAGACTTACCATACAGAATTTCAAAAGAATTTAACCCTTCTCTAACTCTAGGAGTAACTTGTATCCTCATTAATGCCACTGGTAATACATCTACCCATTTCATGGGATTCTTTTGAAAAAGTTTCAAAACCTCTCTCTTTAAAGCTGGATTCATTTGTTCTACTTTTGCTCATGACTGAGGCCTCCAGGGAGCATGTAGCTCCCACTTAATCTGTAAAAATTTAGCAACCACTTGTACTACCTCAGCTATGAAGTAAGGTCCATTACCAGAGGACATCCCTTCCAGGATTCTGAATTGGGGAATTATTTATTTCAACAGAGGTCTAATTACCTCCTTAGACTTGCTGATACAGCATGGGAAAGCTCCTGGCCATCCTGAGAAAGTGTATACTGACACTGGCGAATATTTGTACTGATTACACTTGGGTAGTTCAGAAAAATCGAGTTGCCAATATTCTCCAGGAGACAGTTGCCTTTTGACATGGAGGAGGTATTTTCTGTATTTTTGGATTATTCTTACAGCAAATCAAGCATTGTCTTACAGGGACATTGGCCAGCTTTTGCATTCATGGTCCTATAGTATATATTCTGATACCGTCTACTATGGCATTGGTTCCTATATGAGTCTTTTGATGAACCTTTGTTATTAAGTCTGTCATTATTTGAGCCATGGCTATTACTTGTTCACTATCTGTAATCCACCATCCATCTTCAGACTCTGTGCACTTTAATGATTTTGCTGGTTGATCGTCTTTCTCAGAGTATTTAGGAAGATCCATTGGGATTGACCTAGTTGGGATCAAAACTCCTATCGTCTATCCTAATAGGGCAATCCTCTTGGCAGTTTCTGCTTTTCGGTTTCCCTTTATTATTTCTGTTTGTCTGTTTTGATGAGCTTTACAATGTATTATTGACACTTTCTTGGTTTTAATACTGCCTACAGTAGTCTTACAATTTCTGGTCCATATTTAATGGGGGTCCCTTTAGAGGATAACAAACCTTGTCCTTTCTATACTGCTCCATGACTGTGGACCACTCCAAAGGCATTTTTAGAACTGGGGTAAACATTTACTCCTTTAGCCTTGGGTAGCTCTAGCTCTTAGGTTAGAGCTATAATTTCTGCTTTCTGAGCAGATGTATTAAGGGGTAGAGCACATGCCTCTACCTTTTCCTGCAGAGTCACCATGGCATATCCAGCTCTCTGTTTTTCGGTCAGAAAAATGCTTCCATCTGTAAACTATTCCCAACCAGGGCTTTCCAAAGGTTCACCTTTCAGATCAGGTCTACTGGAATAAACCTATTCTATAATGTGAAGGCAGTCATGTTTCATCTGTCCCTCATTACCAGCATGGTAGCAGGATTCAGAGTCGAAGAGACCTTTAGGGTAACATAATCCTATTCAACTAGAGCTGCTTGGTATTGGAACAACCTGCTCAGAGAGAGACAATGGTGACCTCTCTGTTCCAGCACTGCTAATACAGCATGAGGCACTGACATAGTAATGGGTTATAGTAATGGGTTGTCCCAGAGTTTTCATGCCTCTTTTATTAGCAATATTGCAGCTGTGATTGCTCATAGACATGCTGGCCATCCTTTACTCACATCATCTAATTGTTCAGAAAAATGTGCAACCTGTGTTTTCCGTTCTCCTGAAGTCTGGGTTGAAACTCCCAATGCCACATGTTGTCACTTGTGTACGTACAGTGAGAAAGGCTAATTTAGATTTGGCAGTCCCCGTGCTGGTGCTCTCATTAATTCAGTCTTTATAACATCAAAGCTTTTTCAGTATTCTGGAATCCAATCCAAGATTCCTCCAGGTCCTTTTGTAGCAACATATAATGGTTTAGCGATTAAGCTAAAGTTTGGTATCCAGAGTCTGCAGTATGGCCAGAAAACCCCATAGTTCCTTTTTTGATTTAGGATGGGCTATTCAGCATACAACTTATTTTTGCTCTGTTTGCAATTTCCTTTCACCTTGGGATATTTCAAAGCCCAAGCGTACCACTGTAGTTCGTACCACTTGGACTTTTTCGGAGATAATCAATACCCAGCTAGTCCTAAGAAGTTTAATAAATCAATTGTGGCAGTCATACATTAATGTAATCCACATAGTGTAACAGTATAATAGAAGGATTCTTCCTTGCCAGTTTTCTAATTCTTTAGCAGGAGCATTACCAAAGAGTGTTGAGCTGTTCTTGAAGCCTTGGGGCAGAACTGTCCAGCAACGTTGATTTTTTCCTGCCTGTAATAGGGCTGTTCCATTCAAAAGCAAATATCTTTTAGCTTTCCTCTTCCAGTGGTACACCGAAGAAACCATCCTTCAAATCCAGTATTGTAAAATAAACATCATTTTCAGGCATAGACAATAACAAGGTACAGAGATTCGGAACCACTGGATGCACATCAACTGTTATCTGGTTAACTTCTCTTAGATCCTGTACTAATCTGTATTCTTGAGTTCAAGGTTTCTTTACTGGCAAAATAGGGAGTTTATATTCAGAGTGACATTCATGTAACAGTCTATATTGAACAAACATGTTTTTCAATGATTCAAGATCTATTCTGGCTTCTAATTTAACAGGATATTGTTTCTTTCTTACTGGTTGGGCTCCTAGCTTCGGTTCAGTCTTTACTGCTACTGTGTTCTTTGCCCATCCAGGTTTCTTGGTTGACCATACAAGAGGTATCACGGCATCCAGGACTTCTTGAGGCATTTCTGTTTTTTCCTGATTGCTTTTCCATCAGTAAACATAACTGAGCTTTCCAGGTGGTCTCTTGTAGTAGATGAAGCTGTATTGATTTATCAGAAGAGGTTAGCTGAGCTCTCAGCTTACATAACATGTCTCGTCCTAGGAGGGGAAGGGGACACTCCAGCATGTATAGGAATTCATGAGTTAAAGTTGTGTTACCAACTGTACATTCCGTTGGTTTTTAAAATGGCTTTAGAGCTCACTTTCCCATGACCCCAACAATTGGCATGTACATTTTACTCAAAGGTCCATTGCAGCTAGAAATAACAGAATGCTATGGTATCTGTTAGAAAATCTATTATTTAATTCCCCAGCTTAACTGGCATGAGGGGATCAGCTGGGGAGGCTTCAATATTCTCCCCTGGTCCCCTTCAATCTGAATCTGTGGCTTCTAACATAATCATATTAGCCTCAGAACCTGGTCTCTGACTTACCAGCTTCTCTTGCCCTCTTTTCTTTGGACACTCACTTTTCCTATGATCTTCCTGTTTACAATATGCACATTGGTTCTATCCTAGTGGCCCAGAATTATATCCAGAATTGTACCCTCTGCCCATTCCTCAGCTTAATGCCCTCCCATGGTAGGATACTCTATCTCTTTCCCTTCCTTTCATAGAATTTTTCACAATAGCAGCTGCCAACAGAGTCACTTCCAACTTTATACACTTCCATTTCTCCTTTAACTTTTCTCTCTTTTTTGCTTCATTGCGATTATTATACACTTGAAATGCTATTTCTAACAATTGGAAAATTGTCATACCCCCTCCTCCATCTACTTTCTGTAATTTCCACCTTATATCTGGTGCTGGTTGTCCAAAAAATAGCATATTCAACATTTTCCTGCTAGTCTAATCTTCAGAGTCTGAGCCTGTCCATTTTCTTGCATTTTCACAGAGTCTTTCATTAAACGCTGAAGGATTTTCACCTCCTTCTTGTCTTACCTCGTATAATTTTGACAAGATTTTTGGTCTTGGGACACTGTGCTGTACTCCATTCAAAATCAATTCTTGATACTGTTTAATCATTGCTATCTCTGCACTAATACTCGGATCCCACTCTGGCTCTGCTTTAGGTGTGTACTGTTCGGGAACACCACTGGAATTTCGCCATTCATTCTCCTCCCTGGCTCTTTCTAATACTAACCTCTTTTCTTCAGTAGTAAAGGAAGTATTTAACAGAGCTTGAATGTCACCCCATCCCATTATTTGGGGAATCCCTGATGAATTTATTCAGTTTTTTCCGGATACATCCTAAAGGGGAACAAGGGGGTGAATCTGTAGAGGAAGCTGAGCCCATGTTAGAATTGTTTCCTAAGAAAAATTCATTTAACCAGGGCTTCATATACTTGGCTATTCAAGGAAGAGGATACTTATCTCTTTCCTTGCATTTGCCTGTAGACACTTAAGCCCCTGCTGCTGTCCTTCAATGGAATGACGTGCAGAGCTACATACAGAATCCAGAAACAGATTTACCTATGTACCAGTCCTCTTTGTAACCCTCTGTTTTTGACATCTCTATGGCGTTGCACCGTTGTGTCACTTACCACCCTGCCGTGGAGCGGGAACTGCTGGAGTTCCCAATCAAAAGGCTGGTGTGTGCTGGAGTCCACACAGTGTCCTGCTCCCCAGCAAACATGGCAAGACAAACTGGGCAAGGCAGTCCGCACATCCCATCTGAGTCACCAGAAAATGTTGTCCGAAAATCAGGGTTCTTTACCCAATGTGCAATGCGCCAGTCATACACACAGAGTTGAGCTATCGTTTTATTACAAGATTATGCAGTGTCGGGTGTTAGAACCACAAAACGAGCATGCCTTCTTCACAGTAATTACATCACTTATACTTTAGATTTTGGTTAGTACCTCCCCACATTTTCACCCCCTTTCCAGGACTGGTTAGTAGTCTACATGTGGTTAGACAATCATTTTCTTGTACTAGGCATACTCATGGGTTAGGGTCTTCACCTGTGGGTGTCTTCACCTGTAGGGGTCTTTTAACCTGTGGGTGTGATATTTAGTATTATAATGAGTTTATAATGAGCAAAGTTCATCCAAGGGACACTATCTGACAGTCTTGAGATATATGTTAAATAAACTTAACTAATTATGCATGTTCCAGGATGTTCAAACTGCAGCTCCTGATAAGGAGTTCCTTAAATCATTCTTATCTTTGTCTAAAGAGCAGAGTAACCATGTACTGGTCCACTGCTTGCATATCCTTAGGTTAGTCATTGCTGACAGGATGTATATTGCCTACACATCCTTAGGTTAGTAATTGCTGACAGGGTACATTCCCTTGATTTGTAACAACTACACTATCTCATGTCGTTCATTTGTAATACTGCTCAATACACTGATACTTCTCCCCATTAAAATCAGCTCAATGACAGCTGCTGTGTAGATGAAGGCTTAGCTATATGGGCTTTATAATATCTTCTGGACTGTCTTTGCTCCTGAACATGCTGCAGGGCAGGAAGCGTGTATATGGTGTTTCAGCAACTCAGGCAGGAAGGGACTCTTGGAGGCAGAAATCATTATTTCTTGGTCATTTCTCAGATTTTTGAGGAAAAGTAGCAAATTGGAGCAGAGGCTTGATTCCAAATTGCTGGCTTTGCTCAGCTTGGTGTATTAGGCTTGCAGGCTACTCTGTCCTTTTGGCTGGCCCTGAAGAGTTTTAAACCAGTGCACAGTGCAGCCTGGCTGTGGGCTGAGATACTCAGCTGCCCTGAGGGAAAGGTTGGTCCCTTGATCAGCAGTTGCTCTTTAACTCCTGCCACATCTGGCATTTTCATGGGAGCTTTCACCTCCAGGAGTTTTTTTTAGTCCAAATTCCTCAGCCCGTGAAAGCCGATGATGCTGCAGCCATAAATATCTGCTGATGAAAATGGGCATTAAAAATGCGACAGATGTAGCTAAGTCTAAAACCACACCGAAGGGTCTTATGCTTGGGGTTAAATTACAGAGTACAAATGTTCAGGCTTGTCCTTTCACAGCTCTTCTCAAGGCTTCAGTACAGCACAGTTAATCTTTTGTATTTTAATTCTCTTAAATGCTGTTGTGTGAGATTCGTTGTGTGTTTTTTTGTTTTGTTTTTTAACTAGAGCCTATGCCTTTTAATACTGTTGACAAGGACAACCAAATGATGTCAGAGTCCTTCTAATTATCCAAAGCTGAAGTGTCGCCTCTGCTTTCTGTCTGAGTAGATGAAAGCAACGTTCAAAGAGACCCACTTAATACCGGAGCATTCTTCAAGGCAATCAGCTGCTCCAAGCTCTTTTCCCCCAGCAATCTAAATGCTAAATAGATCTTTAAAATAATTACCATATCTAAGACGAGGAGCCATTTTCCCCTGCGAACACCTGATGCTCATTAGAAATATTTAATGTGTCACACTTCACCTCTGTTTACTCTAAACTTTTTTGGCAGGAGTTTGTGAAGTGTTTGCGAGTTCTGAGCCAATGCTGAAGAGCTTGGGGAAGCCTCTTGAGCACAAGTCCTTTGTCCTGAAAGAGAAAGACTGTGGATTTTAGCAAATCTTTTCCCTTTATCCCTCCTTCCAGCTTCATTTTGATCTTATTAAAAATAAAGTGTCGGTGAATGACACCAACCTGACACCAGCCAAAACCAGGTCCTCATATTGGAGATGAGCTTAGCACTGAGTTTGTGAGGGGCAGGGCGACAGAAAAGCTGGCTTCAACCTGTCTTTGCAGCTCCTCTTTCCCAGGTCAGAAGAGCACACAGCTGGGTCACTGCTGGCTGCTTGCAGCGTTGAAGAGCCCTTGTCAGGGGCAGCAGCTGCCAACACGGTCACAGCAGCCCCTTTACCCAGGAACACACTGAACTGTGAACCCCATGGGGCTGTTACAGCGACTTTCCCACAGCAAGAGGAGCCTCCTGCCAGGGGAAATCCGTAGGAGGGCTGCTCACTGCACCTCATATGTCTGTCAGGAATCACTCCCCTCCTTGTCCCAATGCAACAAGTTAATGAAGGAACGGACCCTCTGGGAAACTGGAGGAGCTGTTCTTAGCTCTGACTGCTAAACCTGCTCTGCTTTACACCTCGCATGATAGTAAAGCTTAGGTTGGACAAAGCATGTATGATTCTAACCTAGTGGTTCAAGAGCTTTCTGACCCTGGAATAAGGCCTGGAGCCCGAGATTGCTTCAGGAATTACTTTGCATTTTTATTGTGTAACCATTTAATTTCAAGTTCATAAACAGCCTTTGGAGGAGTGCCTGGAATGCAGGACCTTGTTGCCATGCAAATGCCCCAGCTGCTGCTAGAAAACTGTGATTACTTTCTTTCTGGTGCAGGTCATCCTCGGATATTCCATTCCATACCTCACCATAAGACATTCAGTGTTTTGCCCTCTAATCCCCCTGCCAGCCCCAAACAGGCCTATACAGCTCAGTGAAACAGAGAAAGCCATGACTATTCTCTTATTTCTGTGTTTATTCACAATGGTTGTGCTCTGGGAAGGCTTATCAAATCAAAGAACACCTTATTGATGAGTTACCTAAGCACTTACAGAGATAGTCTGAACACAGCTGAGACTAAAGCACTTCTGGGTAGGTGTTGGAGCAGATCCTGAACCGTGAAGACTCAGATATACATGTTTGAGGTGAATCCAGCTTCAGACAACAGCTGAATAGAGGCTTTTTGGATTCTAGTGTGAGATCTAATGATTGAAATCACAACTACACCCTTTGGATCCAGGCTTCTGGACACCATACATCACCTGGGGTATAGCCTGGAAAAGCATTTGAAATAATCTGATTTTGAGCCCTATATTTTGGCCGGGATTCCATACATCCTTCTTAATGCATGCTTCTCAGTTTCATATTCAAATGTCTCATTTGAATAACTTGTGCTTCATCACCACAGGGGTTCTTAATCCTGTAATATACCGCAAATAAGACTGAAAGTCTTAGGTTAGTGGAGTTCATGGAACTCTTTCATGGGTGTGCTGTGCATGGTAATGCTATCATCTGTGACCTCTGTGAACTCAGAACCTCCAGACTACCATGTCCATTAGTAAAAAATCTCAAAGGGGTTTTTTTGGTGTTGCTCAGAGGAGACACAAGCACTGCTGCAGAAATTTCCTCTGATTAGATAGTAGTAAAACCTGACACAGAGGACGGTGAGCATGCGTGAGATGGGTTATCTGGGGGCTCTCCCTCACATCCCAGGGGCCCCAACATCTGACCTGTTCAATCATGTCTTAATCTGACCATAATCCCAGCAAGCTAATGGAAGGGAGCTGGCAGGAAAGGCTCTGTGCCTGCTCTAGCAATGAGTGACCAGGCAGATCCTGGAAGTGTAAAAGGTTTTAAGGGGATCAATATTCTCTGTTCTCTCATTTCTAATTGGGCTTTATTGGAGGGCTCTGATTCACATAGAGTTCATTAAATGGACTCGGATGGAGTTTTTATAACTGAGTTTATACTCCCAGGGCATAGGATCAAAATAGCAGCAGCAAGCAATTGTCAAAGCCCTAGAACTCATCTGGAGAAGTAATTGCAAGAGTGCTGAAGTATTAGACTTCAAAGAAACACTGATGCGGCTAAATCAGTATTATTAATTGCATTTAAATTTACAAAAAAAGTTATCTGTCGAGTTAAGAGTCACTCTAAAAAACACTCAGTGCCATGAAGTAGATATTTCAATTAATTTGTAGTACCATTTGCATTCTAGGGGAAGTATTTTCTGGCTCTTCATAAAGCCCATGAGTAAACAGCTCCTAAACAGCAACTATACCTGCTAGAATTACATCATCTCCAGTTCTCTCATTCTCATGGCACCATACCCAAAACACCAAGCTTGTGGAAAATACGCTAAAAAAAAATTGAGAAACTCCTTATCTGCTTTGGGTCTATATACACACTTTCATCTTCCCTGCAAAATATCTGTGGAAAACATTACTTGAATAAAAAAATCCAACACAAAGCCCCAACATAGGGTGCTTATGTGTATCTGATCAGATAAAAGAGCCACCTAGTCTATTAACCTGTTTCTGCCAATGATCCAGACCAAGTGTCTAGGGGAAAATATAAGAACATGGCAATTCCATGGTGCTGCTGTCCCAAAACACTCCTAGGGCCCTCAGTGATTTTTGATGCATCGACATCCTGAACCAGGGGTGGCATCTTTGTGTTTAACAGTCATTTGTGGATTTCTCTTTACTGGGCTTAGCTATGTAAATAGAAAGAGGGGTGTGTTTCAGTTCTCAGAGGATCTTCTGCATTAACCAATTAGCACTTCTTATTACTAGATAGGGTGAGCATCAGTTTTTGATGGGAGGTAGGGCAAGAGCTATCAGTTAGGTCAATGCATGTGTGAGGAAGGAAAGGGGGAACTGGATCAAAGTGCTCAGTATTAAACTGCTCATCTGCTATTGGGCTGGGAAATGGATTTTGCTCTTATATTACTCTAGGAGCCAAAAGAGAGCTCAGGCAAGTCACACAGGTAGGGGTTTTTTTTGTCAATATCTGAATTACAAGTCATCCTTTGAGGGTGGACCTCCCTTTTCCCTGCAACTAGATTTAAGTGATCTCTAACTTCTAATGACAGCATGCCTGGAGGTACTTATGGATTTTCTACAGAAACAGTTTAAACGGACAACTCAGGTTTATGGAGCTTAAAATGCTTTATTTGAGGTGTCTTGGTGCACAGAAGAAGGTTGATAAAAAATTTACTGGCTGCAGTAAAATTTACCCCTACAGAAGGAATCTGGGGCTGCAAGTGAGATGCCCAGGCTGTACAGAGGGAGAATAGGGTCTGAGGATAAGACAGGAGCCCGTGTGCCGAGCAGAGAGCTGCCTAGGTTTCGCAGTATGCTAACAAGATGATTAATCCATTATGTATAAGATGGAGGGAAGTGCCTATTTTTCACTGGGATTTTTGGAAGGGAAATAGTTTCTGGAGCTACAGCTGACCTGATATTTGTGCCTTTCTGCCAAGAAACACAGCAGCACAATTTTGCGGTTAATGTAGCCCCCGTTCTCATTTCAGACAGACCTTGAGTCCTCTGGAATATCCCAGCTGAGTGTCCTCATTAAGGTCATGTGCTTTGTTATTCTCGTGGGTCTCTTTCTCAGTCTTTCTAGGTGAAGTTGTTTCATTTTGTATGAATAATGAATGCTTTCACTTGGAGATGACAGAGGAAAGGGGTAGAGGGTGCGGAGTGATCACTGAACAATTAAGTGTGTTGTAAACACAAAAAACCCACATGCAACTCTAGGAGGCATTAAATGATTCATTCCTGGCTAACACTATGGAGATATCATTGCCACAGTATGAAAAGACTGGCAAGCTTCGTTCAGAGCTGCAGGTGCCCAGGATGATAACTGTGTTCAATCAAAGACAAACTTAGACAGGAAAAGACGCAGAAAACTGCTAAGATGAGCAGAAGATAGAGTAACCTGATGTTCAAGAAGAAAATGCCAATCACATATTGCTAATTTAGCAAAATTGAGGTGGGGAATGATTGCTTTCCTGGGAGACAAGGACAGAAGTACTTGGAGAAAGAATATAAAAAGATGCTACTAGCACAAAGTGGATGGAAATTGAAATTAAATTCACTTGGCCCAGGTTCTAGACAGATGTTGATGAGCTGGGAAGTGTGTTCTGGAACAGCATTACAAGTGAGGCAAGAAAAGCTACATGGGTTTGACACTGGCTGAGCTTCTGGAGATGGTGGGGATGGAAACAATTCTAGGTTTGAGAACTTCTTGCACTTCTTCAAAGAGAAGGCTTGAATCTACTCTGGTTATGTCTTGGTGCTTCTGCTGCATTCCAGTGTCACAATGGAATAGATGTACAACCTAAGAATGCCCTCAGAAAACAAGTTACTATATTGAGATTTATTTATTGTTCACATTTCCTTCCTGCTCAGAACCTGAGAGTAGCTGTAGCTAAGAACAAAATACAGACTAAGGTTTATTTCTAGGCCTCGTAGTGCTGACTTTCTTCTTCCCCCTGCAAGTACATTC